>NW_027507903.1:253821492-255234350 GCF_037356315.1 Lithobates pipiens | reverse complement strand
TTTTTTCTAAGGGGGTAATATTGCCTTTCCAGGGATACCTAAATGTGATGATAAGTGTGAAAAGGCTGCAAGGAGAGTTCTCACCAGCTGTTCTTTAGTGCACCAATGTAAATGTGTTATTGACAATCATGAATTTTGGCAAGAAACATTGTGTACATGCTCAAATCATTAGGGATTAAGCAATCTACACTCAACTGAGAGGTCAACAAAGTAAACAATAAAACTGACCTCAGAGGAGCTTTCATTGTTAACGGTGTTTCCAGGAGGTGAAGAAGGATCCGTTTCAGAATTCTGAGTGCCAACTCTCCCAGGAGTCTGAGCAAAAGAACATAAACAAAATAATGTAAGATTAATTAGTAGAGAACTTTCAGTCATCATTGCTAAATAACAATTTTTTTTGTTTTTTTTATTGCTGTGAAAACGAATAATAATAATAATAATAATAATAATAATAATAAAAAAAAATGCTGCCACCTAGGGCCTAGGCAAAAGATCTCATAGGGAATGAAAGTCTGCAATACTTACCTGCTTCAATGTTCCTGGGTCCTTAGCCAGCACTGGCATTTTCTAGTGGCATCTTCTGGGTGCCAAGCTGTGGCCATCTTCATTGGGGAAACCCGCTGACAGCTGATAAGTCATCAGATGTTCAGGATGCCGCAGCAGCCCGCTCCTTAACAACCATCCAGTCACGGTTTGTTAAGAAAAAAAATAAAATGCAAAAAGCATGCAAAAAAAACACACAACACTTGCATTTTTGGTGCAGATCCATTGAAGTCTATTATGCACAAAATGCAATCTGCTGTGGGAAAAAAAAAATCTCGGACCCTTTTCAAAAATGCAGCAGCTGAAAAATGCATACATGTGAATGTATCCCATAGGAAACCATGTTAAATGGAATGTAGTGTGTTTCTGCAAAACGCACAAAAAAACGCATAGGTGTAAACCTAGTCTTACGGACTTCCTTCAGAAATATTAGTTCCTTGGCTGTCATGCTGATCCAGTGATCTCAGTACTTTCTGAGTCACTGAGCTAGATTAGGTATACAAATAAGGAGTTCTGTCTGTACGCTGATGTCACCTGCAGTATGCTTGTTCCACACCAATGTCTTACAAACTACTAAAGGCAGAGACAGCCTCATTCTTTTAATCGTCCCTCTCTTACTTTACTACAGACCTTTACAGATTTCCATTTAGATAAATGTAGAGCTGTCACTTATTAGAAAGCACAGTATGCTCTGCAGTCTAAATTTTGTGCAAGTGCCCTACATTTAAACTTACTTGCAAAACACCAATGTTATGTAAGCAACGAAAAATAATTATATAAAAACAATAAATAGTTTATTAGTTATATTTTTAATTAAAGTGTGGAAAAAAAAATAAAAATAAATAAATAAAAACACATTTAAAATGAGAACTAAAGTCCTGCAACAAGCATTCTCTAGGAATAATGGCGCGTACACACAAAGATCGTTTTTCGAGAAAAAAAAATAAAAATCAGACGGACCTAGAAATAGAACATGTTTCAAATCTATCCAACGGACTAAAACCAGGAAAACCGTTAGTCTGTGTGCTGGTCCGACGGTCCAAATACGACACAAGGGAAGCTATTGGCTACCAGCTATTGAACTTAATTGTTTAGTCGCGTTTACGTCATCACGTTCAAAACGAATGGACTTACGAACGGACTTCGCCCTTGTACACACGGCCGGAAATTCCGACCACAAAATCGATCGGATTTTTTACGAAACTGCTGTTGCATGCACACGGTCGTACAAAGTTGTCAGAAAATCCGATTGTTCGGAACGTGATGACTTTCGTTGGTTTCCGACGGGACTACGTTCAGCCTAGTAGCCAATAGCTTTGCTCTTGTACTTTGATCCGAGCATGCTGGCACTTTGTCCGATCGGAATTCTCTAGAGACGATTGGACAAAGTCCGATCGGATCATGTTGTCGGAAAATTTGAGATCCTGCTCTCCAATTTTTTCAGTCAGAATTACCGACGGAAAAAGTCCGATAGAGCCCACACACGATCGGATTTTCTGAAAATATAATCCGATTGGACCGTTTCCGTCGGATGTTCCGTTGCGTACAAGGGCTGAGTCCGTTTGTGTGTGGCCAAGTCTGTTTGTTCGGAAAGTCAGTCGGAACTCCGCTGAAAGTCCGTCGGGAAGACCGTCAGACCTAGTCTGCCGGAAAGTCCGGTCATGTGTATGTGGCCAAAAAAACAATCTTTCACAGCTACTAGTGTTTTTTTTCTCTTCTGTGTACATCCTGTCTCATTCTTGAAACTCCAAGTACAGAGACAGTGACAATGGAACTTTAGATTACAGTGGACTTTACATCCACCGCTCCATACAAGGGTAATGAATGGTCCAAACGGGTCCATCCAAAAAAATCTGATCAGTCGGCCCGTGCGAAATAGGCCCTACTGTCCATCCAACAGGTAGAGGCACTCAAGCATTTCCATACTCCATCTCACAACATTTATAATTTTTATCTTTTTTTTACCCTTTCCCCTCTGAATTTCATACAGTTTAAACTGCTTGGTTAGCAGTAACCACTGTTTCTAAGAAAGAAATCTCTGCTATTTCTAAGAAACGTCTTTACTGCAGAAGCAACCACTTCCCTAAAAAGCAATAATTTACTATAGGATATAGTTCATTCTTAATTCTTATCAAGAATCTTACAAATTTATAATAGAAATACAGTACATACTGGGTTACAATGCTGAGTGCCGACACAACACTAAAAAGTATCAGTGTATTTGCAAACATTGTGAATAAATGAAAGTGATTGTAAAGTCTTGTTTTATTTTTTTCTCTAAAAATAATAAACATGTTATACTTACCTCTGTGCAGTGGCTTTGCACATGGCAGCCCAGAGCCTCCTCTTCTCGGGTCCCTCTTTGAGTTTCCTGACTAAGGATGAGCTCCGGCGTGTTCGCATACGCCACGTGCAGAGCCCGCCAGGAAGTCGGCACTGTGCTAATCACAGGCAGGGAGACATTGTCCCAATGCGCGGCTGCAGAGATTGGGAAATGTCTCACTGCCTGTGATTAGCGCAGCACAGTGCCAACATCCTGGCGGGCTCTGCATGTGCTGTATGCCAACACGCCGGAGATCATCCTTACTCCTGACCCCTCCCCTCCTGTTGAAGTGCCCCCAAAGCAAGCAGCTTGCTATAGGAGCACCCGAGCTGAGTCAAAGCTCCGTGTGTCCATTTAGACATGGAGCACAAGTTCAGGCCTGCCCCCACTCTCTCCTGATTGGCAGACTTTGATTGACAGCAGCGGGAGCCAATAGCGCCCACTGCTGTGTCTCAGCCAATCAGGAGGAGAGCCCCGGACCGCCGAGGGATTCGTGGACATCACTGGGGAGAGATGGGGCTCAGGTAAGTATTAGGGGGGCTGCCGTTAAAGCGGAAGGCCATGCAAAAACTAAAATCCCTGCATCTATAGCCCCCAATAGTCTAACACTAACCTACCTAGCCTTGAAAAGAAAAAAAAAAATCAGTATACATACCATTTGTGCAGGCGATCCAACCTGATCTCTAGCAGCAGAAGCTCTGCTGAGTACATGTCCGACAACGGCTGTGAAATGAATGGGAGGTGACGTCACTCATAGAGTTACTATAGGGCTTCCGTTGATGGATGTGTCCTCTGCACCCACCCACACAGCGAAGCTGCGGCTAACAGCTCAGCATGGGATCAGAGCTTCTGCCTCTGGAGATTGGGTCAGATCGCCTGTAGAAAAGGTATGTATGCTGATTTTTTCTTTTCAGGGCTAGATAGGTTAGTGTTAGAATGCTGGTGGCTCCCTAAGAACTGGCAAAAAGAGGAAAGTCCACCAATTTGGGAATGGATTGATGCGGTAGAAGAAACTTACCAAATGGTCAGACGTAGGGATGGATATGAGGATAAAGACCTGGCAATAGATAGTTGGCAGAAGTGGAAAAAGTTTAAAAAAACCTGGAGCTACGTTGAGCAGGTTAGAATATAAAGGGAGGAGGCCTGATTGAGGCTTGACGTTTAGTGTCTTGTTGCGTGCTCTGGGCTTCCTTTTCCTTTCTTCTATTCGCATAGGAAATAAAAGAGGGTGGGGGGAATCGGGGGGGGGGGGGTAAAATAATGGGAAGAAGCAGTGCGAGGGTGGGTATGGGCTAAATACTAGGGATAGTATAGGATAATTGGGCTCTATTTTTTATATATATATATATATATATATATATATATATATATATATATATATATATATATATAACGAATAAAGACTATTGTTGGTAATGTTAATTTAAAAGATGAGCTACAATGATGTGAAGATGAGGAAAACAAAATGAACGTTAAGTTGATTTGCCCTCGCAGATAAATTCGCTGATGTAGCAAAAAAAAAAAAAAAGAATGCTGGTGGCTATATATTTTAGTTTTTGCATGGACTTATTATTATTATTCAGGATTTATATAGCGCTAGCAATTTACGCAGCGCTTTACAATAGAATTCCACTTTAAGATTTAAAAAAAACCTGACTTTATAACCACTTTTAAAGTGGTTGTAAAGTCCAAATGTTTTTACCTTAGTGTATTCCCTGTATTATGGTAAGAAGTACCCCACTACTTTTTCTTGACCACCCCAGATTGCCCACCATCAAGCCTCAGATAAAAAATTGCAGGGTCTCCTTACTTTTGAAAGCTATCCATAAACGAGGCATTATGGCCTTTTCCGATCTCCAGGGGTACATGACAGGGGTGTCCTTTCACACGTTGTTTGCCCTAGCCATTGAGCCAGCAAATCAGCCTACATCCAGTCATTAAAAGGGATGGAGATTGCCAACTTTCATCATAAGCTCATCTTTTTTGCTGAGAATGTCCACTTATTTATAACTTCCACCCATATCTCTACTTCCAACTTACTCCACACTCTTAATTACTTTACATAACTCCCCAGTCTTGAATTCAACCAATCGAAATCCAGGGCTCTTAATGAAGTTCTAAAGCCTCAAAATCTTTTACTTTAATGCATTCCCTGCATTTAGTTAAAAGATGACCCTGTATTTGTATTGACCGCTCACCCCCTCTATACTTACCTGAGCCCAATCCCGATCCAGCACTTTGCCCGTCTGCAGCGGCCCTCTCCTTCCTCTGTACTCACAGAGGCAGCAGCCATTGCCTCCTGCTACCATCAAATCCTGCGAGCAGAGAGAGGGTGGATGGGGAGAGTCGCGCTTTGTGACAAAAAAGATGCACACAGGTGAACGAACCCCCATAGAAAGGGCATCCTCCATGGTGGTGCACCGAGAAGAGGAGGGGCCCAGAGCACCGGTAGAGGTACCAGAGACAAAGAGGTTCATGACTGCTCTGTGCTATACCATTACACAGAGCAGGTAAGTATAACAGGTTTAATATGTTAATAAAAGAATATTAAGCTTTACCATAACTTTAATCTTACCCTAGTGCTACATGAGCTCCAGTCCTTACAAACTTAATTCCCTTTCACTTAGTTTAATACCCAGATAAGGGTAAGTAGTATGTCGTCTAATTAGTACATATGAGGCCCTCTATCAAGCCAACTATCCCGCTATGCTTAGAAAACTTTCTGCCCTCATGACTCAGCAGTCTCCCCTTGCATATTTACTTATCATTTATAGCACCAACAATTTACACATCAGTCCCTACCATCAAGCAGCTTACACTCCAAGGTCCTTAAATCACATTCATACATACACATACTAGGGCCAATTTAGACAGGAGCCAATTTGCCTACCAGCATGTCTTTTGGAGTATGGGAGGATACTGCAGCATTTAGAGGAAACCCACACAGGCATGGGTAGTGCCATGGTTGGGATTTGAACCAAAGATCTAAGTGCTGGCAGGCAGAAGTACTAACCACTTAGCCATTCATCCCAATTGGCCCAGACGAAAATATCATGCTACGGGGAAAATCCCAACCTGGGTTGGATTGGATTGAAATCCTCTCCCTATAGAGAACATTCTGTAATCTTGAACTTTATTTTGCCTGAAGCTGAAGCATGAAGTTATTTATTTGATTTGCCATTCTACTTTTTATCCCACAATCCTTTAGAAGGTGGTCCAATTTAAATCTTACCTATTTGCATGAGCTTGCAGGTCCTAATGGCCTTCTCCACACTAAATGAGAGGCACAAATTTCTGAGATCTGTGGTATTCAGTTATTTGCAGAATAAACATTTCTAAAATGCTACCATTCATGTGCATAACTCCATGGACCAACTCTTGTCCTTTGAACATGCGTTTTAAAGAATTCTAGTCTTGTGGACCCATTTCCAAATTGTGCATACACAATAACTAAAACTTTATCCTCGAAAAAGCCAGGGGGCGAGTCCGGATGTAGAGGGAACAAGACGTGTTCCAGAGGAGCTCCGCTAATCCTGCACTACTAATCCCTGGAGAGTCTCCAAACTCTCCTTAGACGTTGCCGGACATCACCTACACCGGCCCCCCTTCAGGAATTGTGGAGTTCAGCCGGCCGATTAAGTCTCCACGGGGCCGCGACAGGCTCTACACTCCGGAGGCCCGCAGTCATCTTGAGGCCTACATTGCCTCCGACATCCACGGGATCGGGTGCCGCAATCTGCGGGAGGTAAGGTGGCGAATCACTGTGCATGGGCATCGGCCGTCCCTGGGAGGAGGCAGGTCAGTGAGGGGGACTGGAAGATCGAGGGGGATCCACGGAGGCCGTTCCCGAACACTGGCGGCCGCCGCCATCTTGCGGCCTAACGAACCACAGCCATCTTTCTCCCTAACTGCCACCGGACACCATCTGCACAAGACTCAGTGGATATTGTGGAGCTCGGCCGGCCGATCGGGTTTGTGCAGGGCCGCGGCCGGCTCCACACTTTAGAGACCTGCTACCATCTTGAGGCCTGCCTTGCCTCTGCTATCCCCAGACTCAGTTGCTGTGATCCGCAGACGGAGAGGCAGTGAACCCCCACATATCCGGCAGCAGTCCCTGGGAGAGGGCAGGACTGTGCAGGGGCCAGTGGGAATACTGGGGGACCCATTAAAGCCGACTGCAGGCGCCATCTTGTGGCCTGCTCTGCCGGGCCTGGCCTCCACAATAAGGTACTGTGATATAGCTTTATTATATTCCCCTACCTGTGCCTCAGTCTGTTTTCCCCCGGAAACATCACACTCTCCTCCCTGCTCCCCCGTCCGTGCCCCGGCAAAACTGCTTGGCCCTCCCTGTGCCTCCATCCTTACTGAGGCTGTGCTCTGCTCCTGAGCCTGTGCAGGAGGCTCAGTACTCGTACACCCTCCATCCTGCCGCCAGAACCTAAAACCTACCTACTGCCCCCCCAACACTGGGAATTAGATACAGTGCCAGTGAGTTAAAACTGACATTCATTTTGCCCTTTTGCCGGGGTGCAGGATTTGGGATTTTCCATTCTCCCCTCTGGTCTCAGCCAGGGACAAACTGGTCCAATACAAAATTGTACACAGAGCTCACTACACACCCCAAAGGCTGCACCAGATGTCAATGGCGCATTCCTCAGTGTGCTGGCGTTGCTCTTATCAGCCAGGGGACTTTTTTCACATTTTCTGGGTTTGCCCAGCAATTGCACATTATTGGAAGGAAGTTCTCCATGTGATAGATAATATCACTAAGACTAGTGCCCCTTATGATCCTAAATGTTGTCTGTTGGGGCTAGTGGAACAAATGTTAATCCTCAGAGCTAGGAAAATACTCATATCCCTATTATTGTACTATGCACGCTAGGCCATCACGATGAACTGTAAACAATCATCTCCCCCCTCTGTCAGGTTCTGGAAAAACCTGGTGAACGCCAGTTTGCCCCTTTATAGAGCCACCTACTCGGGCAGGGGCTGCCCACAAAAATTTGAAAAGGTGTGGACCTGCTGGTTAGATGATAATACTACGGCAACTGATGCAGTAACTAACCCCTAGATTAACATTATGGTTATAGTACGATAGTGAATTAACCCAAGTACTCTCATGTCACATTATCCTGTCATTATAATGTTGAACACAGATCCTCTTGAACTAAACCTCTCCCCTCATTGGGGTATAGATAGTAAGGTTGTGTTTGTTGTTGGTGTGCCCTGTTGTGGTCTGTTGCCGCATCAAAAGATCTGCCCCTGTGTGGGTAATTTTGTATGCCACTTAAAAACTCAATAAAAAAGAAGATTTAAAAAAAAAAAAAACGCTTTATCCTCCCTGCATATTATGTGCATTAATGGACAGCTTATCTCAGTGTCACTACAGAACCAAAAGACTGGCCAGATAATTGGTTAGCCCCAAAATCCTGTTCTCAGAGAGCAGCGGCCCTGGAAACCACCTATAAGTCTTGTCTCACTGGAATTTAGTTCCAGCAAAGGTCAAAACGTTTCTTCCTGCCTACCCACCATGCTGCTTTCAGAACTGTAATGAAGCAGGTACACATCACCATATTTGATGTACATGCTCCATTGTTCGTAATTATTAGGTTATGTTCAGAATAATCACTTTTTTTTTTTAGTGTACCAATTGCCCCAAATCCTGCTTTCACGGGCAATTCCCAGAACTCACTACACTGCAATTAAAAGAGTTTGTTAAAAAAAAAAAAAGGAAGGCTCATGAATAACAGCACAGTGCTTGTGCTGTGTCATTTGGCCCCTTCTATCACCTAAAATACCTGGCTGATCCATGTAAACTGACCATGGTTTATTTCTACTGAGGCCTGACACCGTGGTCAGTTTACGTGCCTCTGTACTTTCTCTCCCCTCCCTGCCTGTCAACTACCAGTGTCTGGTCCTCGCCTCCTGCTGAAATAACTGTACTTTTCAGGTAATACCATGTCTTCCATAATACTGTGTGCCCCAGTGCATCTGCTTTATTTAAAAAATTCAGTTCTGTACTATATTTCAGAGCGCCGCTAATGTGACTGACCGACTGCCAACCTCCTCCTCCCAACTGACATCAGCGGGGGATTCTCTGCCCCTCCCACTGTAGCGGTCAGATCAGGAGAGAGGAGAGAGGTAGATGGTCACGTGAACCCCGCTAACAAATAAGGTATAGAATGGCATTTTTTCATAAGGCACGCACACACACACACACACACACACACACCATTATGGAAGACAGGGGATTGCCTGAAAAATCACCAAGTAGGGTTACAACCACTTTAAGCTTCTCTTGTAAATCGCAAACACGGCTAAACAGTTTCAAGGGCATAGAAAACCCCTAGGCTGTGCCACAATCAGACTAAAAATAAGATCACCCAGACCATGATCCATTATAAAATTGAGGCAGGGTCCACATAAACACCAAACAGCCCTGGATTGATCATTTTCTTCCAACAGAGTTCGATTCATCCCTACCAGTACAGTGATTCACCAATTTGTTGTTCTCATTATATTTCCATCATGCTAGAATGATGAATACGCCTCTTTACCCCTTCCTCCCGCTTCCCCTGGCGCATTTCTTAGTGGTAATATTCCTGTCGTGTTAGATTGAGTTAATGTACAGTTTTATAACTTGACGACAAACTCATCTGTAGTGCCGACTGCAGATGGAGCAATTTTTATTTACCTATTTATGGGGGAAAATCGCTCGATTCCCCACATCAACACAGTCAGGTGTGAATTCCTCCCACAAAGCTATTGTGTAGCTTCCGGGCAGGTGGGGGGGGGGGGGGGGGGGGGAGGCACCTGGAACTGTCCAGGAAAACACTCATCCATTATTGGTAATGGCTATACCTGCTTGCAATAATCGCTTGAAAAATCCAACAGGCTGGTTGTACCAAAGTTGATCGATCAACCTGGATACAATCAGCCTGTGCATAAGTGGTATGAATCTCGACCAGTCCCTGCTGAACCGGTATGGCCAGCTTTACTTGTTGCACTCCTATACTAACTTTTGCAACCAGGACCAAATTGAGAACTCAGCTACTGTAAGAAACATTTGTTAAACACCAGGAACCCAGTTTGAATTTTGTCGAATTGGTCTTGAAATTTAATTGTTATCATACTATAAAACAATGAAAACACAAAAGACATACATATTAAACAAAAAGTAAATTTTTTTTCTATAATTTGTTTTGTTTAAAATGACACTAAAATATTGATTCTGATACAAATTCAAAGTTAAAGTTATTTACAAAGTAATAAAGGCTTTTTTTTTTAAATTTTAAGGGTATTCTTAATGAGACACAAAAATTAGCAAGCAAAACGCATTGAAATAAAACACTGGCCGGCTCAGACAGGTGTCTGTGTAGGCACCTGGCAGATCCAGACTTCATTGTCATGATGAGGTGGTGCATATATATATATATATATATATATATATATATATATATATATATATATATATATATATATATATATATATATATATATATATATATATATATATATATAACAGATGGGTTACTTTCCTTTTTTAAGTTTCTCTGTAGTTAGAGCAATGTCAATGAGGGCTCCCAATAATTCCGCCAAGATAAGGACAAAAGACGGGACAAATGTTCCAATCCATTTACTGAAATGATTCAGAAAATACAAACTTGTACTGCCAATATGCTGATATTGGCAGTACAAGTTTGCATTTTCTGAATCATTTCAGTAAATGGATTGCAGCATTGGCACATTTGTCCTGTCTTAAATATATATATATATATATATATTAGGGCTGTGGAAATTAAAGATTAATTCCTTGATTAATCAACTCACCTCTCCGCCGGCTTCCGGGTCTTCAGGGAGTTCCGTCGGAGATCCGGTGACATCACGGACATCGACGTCACTGGACTCCTCCCCCTTCCCCAAGTGCCTCAGTCTGCTAACGAAGGGAAGGGGGGAGGAGTCCGGTGACGTTGAAGTTCTGATTGAACGTAACGCGTAAGGGGGAAGAGCTATGCATGACATCACCCTCTGCTGCCCTACGGAACTAATAGGATTGTCGGCTTTACATGCTATGTTTTTATCATCCTTATGTGAGTAGTTTGTGTTTGAACACAAAAATGTAATCTTATACTTAAGCGGTGAGCACTTAGATCTTTTCTTTCTACCCATGACCTGGCATCCTTGCTGAGATCTAAGGAGACATGAGACAAGTTTATGGTCCATGTTAACCCTTTTGATACCCGCTTGCATGACCACCTGTTTGCACAGGGGTCCATGCCATAAGGTGAGAGTGATTAATTAGACCAGAGGTGGAGGGATCGTCACGCTACTGTGGAAAAAAAAAATTACGTACATCAGTGCTGCAGTTTGAATTTAAAACGTATTTGTGTGAACTGTGAAGTTAAGTCATGGATTGTGGAAACTAACTAGTGTCAGGTGATTGTATATAGTGTATACCACATTTACCACTGACTAATGCAGAGCTGCAATGCAAGGAGATCAGCTAAAAGTAGTTGGATCTGCATGTGCGTTATAATTAATCGAAATTAGTCGATTGATTAAAAAAAACACGATTAATCGAACACTAAAATTTGAATCAGTAACAGCCCTAATATACACACACACACACACACACACACACACACACTGAATCTCATACCATTCATCTACAGATGAATGAAAAAGTAGAGCAAATACAAAGTATTTCCCTTCTGAGTTGATAAACATTGTGTCTGATAGTTGTGTTTTTTCTAATTCCAAGACAGAGCTGTAAAATAATCAATGCTTCCCAATGCCCAAAAGTCACATGACAGCAGATCACGGCACAATGTAACCTCTGCTGACATCATCCAATACAAAGATTACACAAGGTTATTTAAAGTGGTTGTAAACTCTCCCACATACCAAGTGAAGTGACTAGCCTCAGGCGAGTACACTACTCCTCCTACATAAGTTGTACCTGTTTATCTGCAGCCTTGTCTACATCAGTTCCAAGTCCAGAATTTATACAGCTTGTCTGAGCTTTCAGAAAGCAGGGGGGCGGAGAGAGTTGAAACTACACACTGCAGAGCTCAGGGAGGAGAGCTCTGAGAGTTGATTGGAGGGGAGAGACACATCCCCCTTCACAAAGCTCACAGGAACAGAGCAGAGGCTGTCAATCACAGGCTATGTGCTGGAGATCTCTCCAGTCACTTTTTTTTTCTCTTGGTGTCAGGGAAACTTGTCAGAAGCGATTCCTGCCAATAGCAGAGGAAGGAGTAATAGACAAAAATGACACTTAGTGCTCTGGATTGAGACAAGTACACACTATAGAGAGATATGCTTTGTTTATATTTCATTTGAACACATGTGTGCTATCCATGTGTGCTATGGATAACAGAGCTGTAAAGGAAATCTTCAAAGATGATTATAAGCTGGTAGAGGGGTGGGTTTAGGGATGCTGTTATGTTGCCCTAAATGACCAAGGTGAAAGAATCTCTTTAAAATGTCTTGCAAAAAAAAAACAGCCTCCCAGTTGGCTAAAAAGTGATGGAACCAACAGGAAAGAGAAAACGTCAGGAAGAGAAGGTCACAGAGGGAAGTAATAATGTTGCCGTTGGTACAGTATGTTGTCTTGCTCATCCAACTGCTTCAGTGGTTTCTGTGTCAATGATCCCAGAGAAGCATGCAGAGCAATAACTCTGCTTGTTCCAGGTCAGTAAATTTAAGTAATGAAGTCAGAGATAGCCAGGAAAATAAATAAATAAATATTGAGGACTTCCTTGTATGATTAAATGGCCGAATCAGATGAAGTCTGTATCTAGCTCCTGGACCTGTCACCTGTAACCAATAAAAGGAGGAACTGGTAGGTAAGACGCCTGGATAGAACAACTTTTGAGTTTTTTTGTGTTTCAATTATGTTTCATGCCTCTATAACTAAATTAAAACAAGAAATGCAAGTAGAACAGCCCCACGATTGTGACATTACAAGCCAGGATGACAATTACAATAGGAGGTATTTCTCAGTTTCTTAGATGAATGACTAATCAGGTCATAGTGAGGGGACAAGAGGAAGCAAAATAATACAAAAAAAAAAAAAAATACTAACTGAGCATACTTTCGTAAAATGAAAGACTTTTAAAAAGGACTTTAACCACTTCACTACTGTCGTACACTTTAAAAATAACAGTAGTAGGCAGACATGTACCTCTGGTGCCTCATTATAAAATAGTGCTGAAAAAAAACAAAAAAAAACAAAAACACACACTTGGTTAGCTTGTGTGCCTGTTATTGGGTTGGAACCCCAGCTGTCATTGGTCAGCTCAGATCATAGGCACAATGTACAGAGCCAATCGGAGTGGCTCTGTACCTTGTGATGGCTGTAATTGGTCTAAAGTGACCACACGTGAAAGCCCTAAACGTTGCGTTCATCTCCTCCTGCACAGTGAATAGGCTGAATGTTTGTAAACACAGCCAGGAAGAGGGATCAGCAGATCAAAAGGCGAAGGTGGGAGGTTTTAAAGTGCCAATGACAACCAATGATAATGGTATTTTGTTTTAGGCGTCATGCACATGAGACGCTGTTAAACGCGTGTTCAGATGCAGTTGGACACTTTTCAACTGCCCCTGAACTCATTCAATGTTATCCTATGTGTCCATGCACACAGTCTCAGTTTTTGCCGTTTTTATGCAGTTACGTTTAACCTCGTTTTTCCAGAAGCAAAAAAATGGGTTCAGACGCAAAAATGTACAAGTTTCAGATGAAAAAGGCGGCTAAGGAACCCCAAATTCGGTATGCAGACACTGTGGAACTAGCACTACAACATATCCAAATTTGAGGTTCCTATCACCAAGTGACCCCGAGATAGGGGGCCCCAAAGTCGGGTCGTAAAATGTCATGCACTTTTCTGCATCAGAGAATGACATTTTGCGGGCCCATATCTTCGGGCCACTTATTGCCAGGAACCCTAACTTTGGTATGCAGACACTGTGGAGCATTTCCTGACATATATTCAATATGGGATCCATTTCAAAATATATACCATAGAAAGAGAGGCAAATGCAAGTGTACAACTGCTCTCTATGCTGCTGCTGCTGCTCACTCTGATCAAAATAGCAGAAATAGCTAAAAAAACATGCTTTGAGAGCTTGGGGAGGGTCTACATGATGTTATCTTTATAAACGCTTATAAACGCAAATGCGGCTAAACGCGTCTAAACACAGCTAAATACGGCTAAACGAAGCATGCAAACGCGGCAAAACGCGTGTTTCAGCTTTTTTTGAGCAGAGTTTTCACCTGTGTCTCGTGTGCATGAGGCCTTAAAGGTTTTTGGTTAAAGTCTCACTGACAACTGTTTTTCTTAAAAGAAGGGCATCTATTTTTTATTTTTTTGCCCCCTTTGTCCTGACCGAAACAATCCCATTCTCCCATTGAATCTTGGTATCTGTGGAGGGGGAAGGTGGGCCTGTTTAGGTCGGGGGCAAAAAATAAATAACTAACTGCACTTCGTCTGAAAGTGCACCCAGTCTAAACATTGGGAGGTTGACCACCGATTGTGAGATTGTTTTGATGGTTAAAGCGGAGGTCCACCCTAAAGTGGACCTTCCGCTCATTGGAATCCTCCCCCCCTCCGGCGCCACAATTGGCACCTTTCAGGGGGGAGGGAGGTGCAGGTACCTGTACAGTACAGGTATCTGCACCCACTTCCGGCGTAGATTCTGCAGAAGGGACGCCCCTTTCCGCAGAATCTACGCCTCTTTCCGAAAGTCCCCCGCTGCCTGCTGGGAAACACACGGATCCCAGAGACAGCGGGGACCATCCTTATTGCGCAGCGCGACTCTCGCATGCGCAGTAGGGAACTGGGAAATGAAGCCGAAAGGCTCCACTTCCTGATTCCCATACCCAAGATGGCGGCGGCAGCACCCGAGAGACAATCGAGAGATCGGCTTCGGGTGCCGACCTCGCGGGCGCGCTGGGCGGGTAAGTGTCACTATTTTAAAAGTCAGCAGCTGCAGTATTTGTAGCTGCTGGCTTTTTAAAAAAAAAAAAAAAAACGGCGGACTCCCGCTTTAAAGTAAATGTAAGTATACACAATTTTTTCCTTTTTTTATATAAATAAAGTGATTATTGAATACCACTAGATTATATACTGCATTACATATAATACATTTTCATTATGAATTATATAAAATTTGGGTACACTGCTGCATTACTAAATTGTAAAACTAGCACTGTAAACTTGAAATTGATTGTAAAGGTTATTTAAAAAAAATTAACAAAAACATGTCTATACTTACATGCTCTGTGCAACTAAATTGCCCAGAGCGGCTGCAAGCCACCACTTTTTGGGTCCCCCGATAGCGCTCCTGGCCCCAAACCTCTGTCCACTGCCCCCATGGGAAGCTGCCTCCCATGAGGGCACGTGTGTGTGTGTGTGTGTGTGTGTGTGTGTGTGTATATATATATAACACCCGAGCCCCACTGCTGCTTTAATTGACACAGACAGCGGGACTCGGACTTGCCCCCCTCTCCTCATCACTGGCTTTGATTGACAGCACTGGCAGCCAATAGCTCACAGTGCCCTAGCAAAGCCAGCAAGACAATGTAGGAAGGGGAGACAAGAGCTGCAGACCTGCACGGTGCTGGATTGAATGAAAGCTCAGGTAAGTTTAAAAAAAAAAAGAGTGGGGGGGAGGGGGGGACGCTGACACCTAAACATTTTTTTTTACCTTAATGCAAGGAATGCATTAAGGTAAAAAATGTTTAGGCTTTATAACAAACTTTAAAGTGGTTGTAAACCCTTACATCAGACTCTCTCAACCCTAGAGGAACCCCAAAAATAATTTGCATCTCTCGAGGAACCCTTACTAAAACCAATTCATCAGGGGTCAATAGACACAATGCCCTTTATACTGGTGGCCAATAGGAAGAATGTCCCCCCTTAAAGTGGTATTTAGAATGCCGCCCTTAAATGGGTTGTAAACCCTCAAAGTTTTTCACCTTAATGCATTCTATGCATTAAGGTTAAAAAGCCTCCTGTGATGTAGCCCCCCAGAGCACCCCTTTTACCTACCTGAACTCGGTCTTTCCAGCAACGGAGACGAGCACAACAGCTCCAGCCAGTGTCTCAGGGTCTGATTGGATAGATTGATAGCAATGCAGCCATTGGCTCCCACTGCTGTCAATCAAATCCAATGACGTGGGAGCAGGGGGGCGGGGTTGTGTCAATGGACGCAACAGCAGGATGCAGGAGTGCGCCCGCACGATAGGCCTGAGAGAGAGTGGCTCTCCAACAGGAAATCGCGAAGACAGAGGGGTTTTTATTTTTTTTATTTTTTGTAAACAAACCACAAACCATTAGATATCCTTTAAAAGACAGCTAAAAAGATAATTTGGTGTCATGCTGCTGGCTTTGCTAAGTGATGCTGAACCTTGAACTCTGTAGGCACCATCAAAAAGGTGGTTCATCAGCCACAACTCAAGGAAAACCTAGCAACCTCTTGAGGAACCCTGGGTGAGAATTGCTGTTATAGAGGGATATACTTTGTTCATATTTCATGTCTGAAGTTTACAACCATTTTAAAAATAGCCTGACAATGAGGGGTGTAAACAAACTGGTACTCAAGTAGTTAAAAAAAAAAAAAATTATATGTATACACAGTGCCTTGTGAAAGTATTCGGCCCCCTTGAACTTTTCAACCTTTTGCCACATTTCAGGCTTCAAACATAAAGATATAAAATTTTAATTTTTTGTGAAGAATCACCAACAAGTGGGACACAATTGTAAAGTGGAATGAAATCTATTGGATATTTTAAACTTTTTTAGCAAATAAAAAACTGAAAAGTGGTGTGTGCAAAATTATTCAGCCCCTTTACTTTCAGTGCAGCAAACTCACTCCAGAAGTTCAGCGAGGATCTCTGAATGATCCAATGTTGTCCTAAATGACTGATGGTGATAAATAGAATCCACCTGTGTGTAATCAAGTCTCTGTATAAATGCACCTGCTCTGTGATAGTCTCAGGGTTCTGTTGAAAGCGCAGAGAGCATCATGAAGACCAAGGAACACACCAGGCAGGTCCATAATACTGTTGTGGAGAAGTTTAAAGCCGGATTTGGATACAAAAAGATTTCCCAAGCATTAAACATCCCAAGGAGCACTGTGCAAGCGATCATTTTGAAATGGAAGGAGTATCAGACCACTGCAAATCTACCAAGACCTGGCCGTCCCTCTAAACTTTCAGCTCAGACAAGGAGAAGACTGATCAGAGATGCAGCCAAGAGGCCCATGATCACTCTGGATGAACTGCAGAGAACTACAGCTGAGGTGGGAGAGTCTGTCCATAGGACAACAATCAGTCGTACACTGCACAAATCTGGCCTTTATGGAAGAGTGACAAGAAGAAAGCCATTTCTCAAAGATATCCATAAAAAGTCTCATCTAAAGTTTGCCACAAGCCACCTGGGAGACACACCAAACATGTGGAAGAAGGTGCTCTGGTCAGATGAAACCAAAATCGAACTTTTTGCCCACAATGCAAAACGATATGGTGTAAAAGCAACACAGCTCATCACCCTCAACACACCATCCCCAATGTCAAACATGGTGGTGGCAGCATCATGGTTTGGGCCTGCTTTTCTTCAGCAGGGACAGGGACGATGGTTAAAATTGAGGGGAAGATGGATGCAGCCAAATACAGGACCATTCTGGATGAAAACCTGTTGGAGTCTGCAAAAGACCTGAAACTGGGACGGAGATTTATCTTCCAACAAGACAATGATCCCAAACATACAGCAAAATCGACAAAGGAATGGTTCACAAATAAACGTATCTAGGTGTTAGAATGGCCAAGTCAAAGTCCAGACCTGAATCCAATCGAGAATCTGTGGAAAGAGCTGAAAACTGCTGTTCACAAACGCTCTCCATCCAACCTCACTGAGCTTGAGCTGTTTTGCAAGGAAGAATGGGCAAGAATTTCAGTCTCTCGATGTGCAAAACTGATAGAGACATACCCCAAGCGACTTGCAGCTGTAATCGCAGCAAAAGGTGGCTCTACAAAGTATTAACGCAAGGGGGCCGAATAATTTTGCACGCCCCACTTTTCATTTTTTTATTAGTTAAAAAAGTTTCAAAAATCCAATAGATTTCGTTCCACTTCACAATTGTGTCCCACTTGTTGGTGATTCTTCACAAAAAATAAAATTTTATATCTTTATGTTTGAAGCCTGAAATGTGGCAAAAGGTTGAAAAGTTCAAGGGGGCCGAATACTTTCGCAAGGCACTGTATAGATAGATATTTCTCAACACGTTGGAATCAATTTTTGACTCTGAACCTATTGTTATAAAGCAGTAGAAAATGATTTCTGTACAGAATAGCTGATCGATACACAAATGACACCTCAGGAAGGAAATGTAAAATAGGTCAGGATTATAATTTTTCAAAGTAAGAGAAGGGCAAGCAAACGGTTGAGTCATGAGCAGTACTTCCTTGTGAGATCATAAGACAAGCTAAAGTCCATGTTAGTCATATACAACACTGAACAGGTGTGGCCTTTCTATGTGCTGTGATCACAGCAGGCAGAAGGCATTCTGGGGACACAAGACAGACAATTAGATCATAAATACACTCAGCAGTGCACGACTCCATTTTCTCCAAATGTTATGTTTTCATAGAAAATAACAGACTATGAGTCATGTTTCTGTAAAACAGCGATAAACAGCGAACTCCACAAACCTCATTGTATTACTTTTTTTTATTTTAATTTCTCAGAGTCATCTAAAGCAAAATAAAAATAAAAAAATGGGAACTTTTTTAATATCAATAATACTAAGGCTTCATGCCCACGGACGTTTTAAAAAAACAAGCTGCAAAGCGAGTACTGACGTCAGGAAAAAAGTGGCCTTAAAAACTTGATTATTTTTTGCATTGGCGTCAATACCCGTTTAGGCATGCTAGCTTTCACCTGCGTTTCTCTGTCTAGTCGAAATCAATGGTTCCCTATGGGAGCCCACTGATTTGAATAGAAGTCTCACCAGAAGTCAGATCAAGATGATCCGACTTGTGTGCTGAGAATCTTGAAGGGGAACGTTTAACAAGGGGCCTCCAGATCACGGTCCCCAACCCTAGGTGAATGAGTATGGGGTACATCGTACCCCTACCCATTCACCTAAATAAAAAAATAAAGTGTCAAAAATAAACAAACACACTACACATGTTTTTAAAGTATTTTATTAAAGCAGCTCCGACTCTTCTTCTCTCTCCGCTATCTTCTGCTCTTTTGCTAGGTCTTCTCCCCTCTCCAGTTCTTCTCCTCTCTCTCCGCTATCTTCTGCTCTTTTGCTGGGTCTTCTCCCTGTTCTTCCGATGTTGACTCAACACGATCTCCAGATGTAATGCTGGGTCCGCCGGGTGCACCGTCTTATATTGGCATGGGGAGGGGCCACCCGATGACATAGAGGAAACGCCCCTTGTGATGTCATCACCCGGAGGCATTATGGGGTGATGACAGACCCAGCAGAAGATAGCGGAGAAGGACCGGAGAGGAGAGAAGACCCAGCAAAAGAACGGAACATAACGGAAAGAGAAGAGCTGGAGCTGCTTTAATAAAATACTTTAAAAACCTGTGCAGTGTGTTTATTTTTGACACTTTTATTTTATTTAGGTGAATGGGTAGGGGGTACGATGTACCCCCCCCCTTGTATAGCCTTTCGTTAAAGCAGTTGACCGCCGCTTCTCCCTCCTGTAGCTGTCAGCTGCTTTATTGAAAAGCTATACGAGGGGGGGGTGCCGCCGCACCAATCATCCCAGAATGTCCCCAGTGTCCTCCCCTGGCTTCAGGTGTCCTCATCCCTCTCTCCATTCTCCTCCGGGTCCCCCTCTGTGCTCTGCAGATCTTCCTTTGGTCCTGTCCTCCTCCGGGTCCCCCTCTGTGCTCTGCAGGTCTTCCTTTGGTCCCGTCCTCCTCCGGGTGCCGCTCTGTGCTCCGCGGGTCCTCCCCCCCGATCTGTCTATATGACATTTACCAGCTCCTTCTTTTTCCTCTCACCAAAGACCCCCCCCCCCCCAAACAGGGCTGATAAATAAAAATAAGGAGAGAATAATAAAATAATTGAAAGGTTAAAAGTTGTAAAAAGAAAAAAGAAAACTGGCACTTCACCCCCCCCCCCCCTAAAATAAATATATAGGTGTGTGTGTGTGTGTGTGTATACATACACATATATATATATATATATATATATATATATATATATATATACACACACACACACACACACACATATATATATAAATAAAAAATTCTTACACATCCACTATTTAATTGCCAAGTAATCATGACATGGTTTCTAATGTTTTTTTTTGCCTCCTTGCAATGTCCTCTGTGAGCTCTTGAACCTCGCTTCTTCCTTCTCACTTTGGTTTGCTTGAAACGAGCAGTGCATGTTAATTTAAGCCCAGGTTCACACTGAGCTGCGGGAATGAAGCCGATTTCACTTCAGCATGTCAGTCCCGATTTCAGAGACGTGAAGGTTTCTGTACAGATGTCAGAATGTAAATCGCAGCCCAAAATCGCAAAAAGTAGTACAGAAACGACTTTCTGAAATCGATTAGGATGATGCCATTGCCGGCAATTGCCGCCGATTTGACATATCAAATCGCATGTCAAATCGTACCAATGTGAACCAGGGTTTAGTCATGTACTCTGCTCTATGCACACTACAAACATTACAGATTTTCTGAAAGTGGAAGTCCTGGAGAATAAAATGGCAGTGGTTGCAATATTTGCACATATAGCAAAACTCTACTTTTTGGAAAAATTACACTAAAATGAATTTTAGTGCACACAAACAAATAATACACAATTTATGGTAAAATATAAAAGATGATTTTTTGTTGTGTTGAGTAAATAGATACCAAATATGTAAAAATTTAAAAATGGCACACTCCCATCAAATGGCTATAATCTACAGTACCTAAATTTGTCCATAGGGGATGTTTCAAATGCCTTAACAGGCAGTTTGGAGTCAATTGTGAATTAGGGCCCTATAATTATTGGTCTCACTTCAATGTTTGTGGCGATGCCTCACGTGTGTAATGCAATCACTGTTTACATATACGTGCTGAAATTACAGGCGTGTTTGCATGTATGTACGGGCAGACGGGGTGCTTTTAAATCTTATTAAATTATTTTTAATTATTTTAAATCCTTTTGTCATTTACGTATATTGTTATCACAAGGGGCTAACGAGCCTCCTTGTGATAGCTTTGGGCAGGTGACAGGTACTCTTGCACAGATCTGAAACCAGAAGTGATGAAATCTTCATTGCTTCCAGGTTCATCTGTGAGCGAGGAGATGGGGGAACAGATGTTCCTCCATATCCCCTGTGGGAAGCAGTTCATGCCACTTACCTTGGGAGAGCCCAGGAACCATGGTGGATAGTGGCGAGAGGGGTAAGGACTAATCACAGCAATATAAAAGTGATCAGCTGCCTGGATCACTTTCACAAAACAGCAGATAGCTGGCTGAAAAAAAAAAAAAAAAGGATCTTGGCTGCAGCTATGAACTAACCATTTGCTGTCTTTATATGTACGACAGTCAGCAAGTGGTTAACCCTAAAAAGGATGAACCACTATCATGCAACTATATGTATTGAACACAGTTATAGGGCAGTTGTGATACAGCCCTATACACTTTAATGGGCCACATTCTGTGACGGCAAAGCATTGTGGCCACAAAGCATCCTGGCCAAAGCATGTGTACAGCCCTGAGCAGCTGCATGCCCCTTTTTATTTATTTTTTTCTTGACTCCCTCAAGTGAACATTTAACCTTTGCAGTGCAGGGACAGCCCCACCGCAAGGGAAGATTTTGTCCTTTCCATGGAGTCCGGTTTCAGAATGTTACCTGTGGTGTAATGTTTTTTTTGTTTTGTTTTTTAAATATACCATATTTATCGGCGTATAACACGCACCTTTCTCCCCTAAAATCAGGGAGAAATCAGGGGTGTGTCTTATACGCCAATCCCCCGCCTTCCTAACCTTTTCTGATGCTCTCGGAGGCTTTGAGGTATTTTAAGCTATTCTCAGATATATTTGGCCATTCTTGGCTATTTTCGACCGTTCTTGGCTATTTTTGGCCGAGTGCGGCCGAAAATAGGCGAGAAGGGCCGAAAATAGCCCAGAATGGCCGAGTGCTGCCGAAAATACCTAAAAGCCGCCAAGAACGAGCGCCACCAAGATACACAGGACATCCGCTCTGTGTATCTCGGCGGCCCCATTTTTAAAATGGCAAGGAGACAAGCCTGCAAGGCTGCAATGGAAGGCTGCAAATGACACTGACAAGGCTGCATTGATGGGCATTTAAATGTAAGTTTTTTTCCTTAAACTTCCCTCCTAAAAGTTTTTTTCTTTTAAGTTCCCTCCTAAACTTGGAGTGCATGTTATACGCCGATAAATACGGTAACTAAAACTGTACCTCATAGATTAGTGTTAGATTAAATAAAATAGCGATAGCTGTACTCCCAGTGCTAAACAAAAATACTAGGTGGCATACACCTCATTGGACTTAACCCTATTTAAAGGGTTTATAATGGTAACTTTTTTTTATTATTATTAAAATAGAAAACATAAATTATTTATATTATTATTTTATATTATATTTGCCTGCTCTGTGCAATGGTTTTCGAGAGAGCAGCCACAGTCCTCCTCTTTTTGGGTCACCCTCCGATGCTCTGGACTAGGGCTGAAACAACTAACTGTCAAACTCAACTAATAGTCAACTAGGAAAATAGTTCTTAACTATTTTCATAATCGATGAGTCATAATCGGTCAGCATACAGAATGCATTATTTCTTTACATATCAGAAAATAAAGTGCAACACATATGCAGCCTCCATACATGTCAGTATACACAGTGCAGCACACATACAGCTCAGTATGCCGTTCATACATGTCAGTAAGTGTCTGACACTGGGGGTGTGTGGAAGCAATCCACACACCCCCAGTAAAAGCCTGAAACTCCGCTTTAAAAGCGACCGTCAATTTGACCCCAATAACGATAAAAAAAAAAAAAAAAAAAAAAAAAAAATCGACCAAACATTTTTAAAATGAAATTTTTTTTTAAGGAAAAATGTGTTTGTGTATGGCCAGTATAAGAGACAGCAGGCGCAGGTAGCTTGGATCAATTTACCTGCCTATGACGAGGGACTTTATCATGCATATTATATTACAATCTTGTCTGAAAATCTGCTAAACATTTAAGTTTTTATTTTATCTTTCTTTAAATAAAAATGTCTGATGTGTGCCATTTTGAACATTACATTTTTTTATATATATATATATATATATATATATATATATATATATATATATATATATATATATATATATATATATATAATTAATCTACTAATTTCGATTAATTATAAATGCACATACAGATCCAACTACTTTCAGCTGATTTAGCAACGTTGTTATGGCAACGGCCGAAGCTAGACATAGCAGGGCATGGCTAGGACGTCACATGTCATAAACTCAACCTCACCGTGCCCATAATCTCAGCCTTACTGTGCCAATAATCGCAGCCTCACCATAGTCAGTGCCTGTGCCTGGATTACACAGTCTGCGGGCATCTCCAAGCGGAGTATGAAAACTTTGGCAGCGCTGTGAAAAAAAAGTCCCGCCCTCCTCCTAGATCAGCTCGTGTGATAGACGCAGTGTTCTGTCTATCACACAAGCTGATCTAGGAGGAGGGCGGGACCTTTCTCACAGCGCGGCCAAAGTTTTCACACTCAGCTCAGAGACACAGAGTGGGAGATGCCCGCAGACTGTGTATGATGTACAGTGGAGGAGGAGGGAGCGAGAGCTGCGCTGCAGCCACAGCTTGGCCCAAAGTGGCCCCAGGGCGGGCAGCCTACCAATCAAAATAATTAACGATTAGTCGAGGAATTAATCGTTAATTTCCACAGCCCTAATATATATATATTTGTGCTCATAAGTTTACATACCCTGGCAGAATTTATGATTTCTTGGTCATTTTTCTGAGAATATGAATGATAAAACAAAAACATTTCTTTCACTCATGGTTAGTTTTTGGCTGAAGCCATTTATTATCACGTCAACTGTGTTTACTCTTTTTAAATCATAATGGCAACAGAAACTACCCAAATGACCCTGATCAAAAGTTTGCATACCCTGGTGATTTTGGCCTAATAACATGTACACAAGTTGACACAAAGGGGTTTGAATGGCTATTAAAAAAGGTAACCATCCTCCCCCTGTGATCTGTTTGCTTGTAATTTGTGTGGCTGTATAAAATGTCAATGAGTTTCTGGACTCCTGACAGACCTTTGCATCTTTCATCCAGAGCTGCACTGACGTTTCTTGATTCTGAATCATGTGGAAAGGATCTGCAGGAAAAGGTAGTTGAACTGTATAAAACAGGAAAGGGATATAAAAAAAGTATCCAAGGAATTGAGAATGCCAATCATCAGTGTTCAAACTCTAAATCAAGAAGTGGAAAATGAGGAGTTCTGTTGAAACCAAACCACGGTCAGGTAGACCAACTAAAATTTCAGCCACAACTGCCAGGAAAATAGTTTGGGATGCAAAGAAAATCCCACAAATAACTTCAGGTGAAATACAGAACTCTCTGAAAACATGTGGTGTTTCAAGATGCACAATAAGGAGGCACTTGAAGAAAGATGGGCTGCATAGTCGAGTCGTCAGAAGAAAGCCATTACTACACAAATGCCATGAAGTATCCCGCTTACAATACGCCAAACAGTGCAGAGACGAGCCTCAAACCTTCTGGCACAAAGCCATTTAGAGTGATGAGGCCAATTGAGCTTTTGGCCACAACCATAAATGCTACATTTTGGAGAGGAGTCAACAAGGCCTATGATGAAAAGGTATGGATGTGGATCACTGATGTTTTGTGGATGTGTGAGCTACAAAGCCACAGGAGATTTGGTCAAAATTGTTGGCAAGATGAATGCAGTATATTATCAAATACTGGAGGAAAATTTGCATTCATCAGCCAGGATGCTGCGCATGGGACGTACTTGGACATTCCAACATGACAATGATTCAAAACACAAGGCCAAGTCAACCTGTCATTGGCTACAGCAGAATAAAGTGAAGGTTCTAGAGTGGCCATCTCAGTCTCCAGACCTCAATATCATTGAGCCACTCTGGGGAGATCTCAAAACGTGCAGTTTATGCAAGACAGCTCAAGAATTTACAGGAACTGGAGGGTTTCTGCCAAGAGGAATGGGCACCTTTACCAGATAACGAGCCTCATCCACAAATACCACAAAAGACTTCAAGCTGTCATTGAGGATAAAGGGGGCAATACACCGTATTAAGAACTTGGGTATGTAAACCTTTGATCAGGGTCATTTGGGTAGTTTCTGTTGCCATTATGATTTAAAAAAGAGCAAACATAGTTGATTGATAATAAATAGTTTCAGCCAAACACTAACCATGAGTGAAAGTAAAGTTTTTGTGTTATCATTCATATTCTCTAAAAAATGGACAAGAAATCATAAATTCTACCAGGGTGTGTAAACTTATGAGCACAACTGTGTATATAACACACATACAGTATCTCACAAAAGTGAGTACACCCCTCACATTTTTGTAAATATTTTATTATATAATTTCATGTGACAATATGGAGAAAAATTACACTTTGACACAATTTAAAGTAGTGAGTGTACAGCTTGTATAAGTGTTTTTGTGGCCACCATTATTTTCCATCTCTTCCACTCCTCCATGATGACATCACAGAGATGGTGGATGTTAGAGACCTTGCTCTCCTCCACCTTCTGTTTGAGGATGCCCCACAGATGCTCAATAGGGTTTAGGTCTGAGACATGCTTGGCCAGTCAATCACCTTTACTCTCAGCTTCTTTAGCAAGGCAGTGGTCATCTTGGAGGTGGGTTTGGGGGTCATTATGTTGGAATACTGCCCTAAGACCCAGTCTTCGAAGGGAGGAGATCATGCTCTGCTTCAGTATGTTACAGAGCTGCACGATTCTGGGCAAAATGAGAATCACAATTTTTTTTAGAAAAAAAAAAAATCACGATTCTCATGACGTAAAATTTTTCACATTATACACAAAAAAAAAAAAATAGGCTAATTTTTTTTAATTCATTTTTTTCCCCAAAAAATTGCACTTGAAAGACCTCTGTGAAAATATTTGCAAGGTGTCATTTTTTCAGTGTTGTCACATGAAAAGATAAAATACAATATTTACAAAAATGTGAGGGGTGTACTCACTTTTGTAAGATACTATATGCACATAGTATTTCTTCTATTTGTTATTCTCAGATTGGATTAGATATTTTGTTCCATAACCATATAGATGGTTATTTCTATTTACCACTGCATATACAATAGGTATTCAAGGATAAATTGTCTTTTTTTTTTTTTTTTACTTTACATATTACCTAATTTTATCAACACACTACTTTATTTTTTAGGTTTTAATCCGATTAATCAAAACAATAAATCAGTCAACTAACTGATTATGAAAATAATCATTAGTTGCAGCCCTACTCTGGACCCCTCCCCCTGTTGAGTGCCCCCATAGGAAGCTGCTTGCTTCCATAAGATACACAGATCGTAGCTCATACTAGCCTCCTGCTCTCCTCCATGGCTGTGATTGACAGGAGTGGGAGCCAATGGCTCTTGGTGCTTCATATCAGCCAATGAGGAGCGAGGAAGCCTTGGCTATCGTGCACATTGCTGGATTGGGATCAGGCTCAGGTAAGTATTTGGGGGCCTGCACACTGAAGGTTTTTTACCTTCATGCATAGACTGCATGAAGATATAAAACCTTCAGCCTTTAGAACCACTTTAAACCAGCAAGTTTTAAAAAAGGGTTGTCATTTCTGGAGTTCCACTTTAAGCAGTGCGACTTAATCCAGGTCTGCAACTGGAGAATGAACAAGCAACGTTGAAGACATCCACCTTCTGCTCCCCCTTCCAGTAGACATGCTCACAGACCTAACTGTGCAAAGAAATGCAGCCTGACTCTCTTGGAGTGTTATTACATGAGGTTGATATCGCAGATTCAGACACTTATGCTAATCTTGGTAAAAATTCAGTTTTTTATTATGAACATATCCTTGGATTACATGTTTTTTTAATACCTACCTGGATATCAGCATTGCAAACTAGAAAAAAATGCTGCACTTATCTCTGAGTCAGAGGCCCCACCTATGTACTATACACACTGATAACATACACACATTCTCTTTTACTTGCTTAATCCAGCTTGCTGAGTTGCATGCTAAATGGTTGTGTGTGCTGACAGCTGTACCCCACACTGCTCCATATGTAAAGTGCTAACAGCCTCTCAGAACTGTCCCTGACACCTATACTTAAATATTCATAATGCTATGCAGCTTCTGAGAAAAATACAGCTAGTGGTGCGGCCATGTTACCTAGCAGAATACTATATTTCATCCATCAAAAACCCAAGCAGACCATGTATTTCAACTTCGAGCAGCAGGGCAGAAGTCTGCTGCAACTCGATCAATGAACAACTTATGACACCTTGCTGGTTTCCTCTTCCGATAAAGTATGGCTGAGCATGCTTTATATCTTCTGGATTAGATCAGTATTGATCTGCATCTGACGGCTGTCTCATGCAAAAAGGAAAGGGAAATTAAAGCCACAGACATCTTTACATATTCATAAAAGGGAAAAATAAGTTACCTCTAGTCAGATGTATTACATGCTAAGCTCCATCCTGTTTACTGTATATTTTATTCATTTCTGACTGCTGAATATTGCATCCAGCACTCCACTTCGGTACTCTATTACTGCAAAGAAATCGGTTTACCCTCCTTTTACTCCCCCCTTGTTCATGTACAAAATGCCTTCTCTTAAAATATATAGAGGAGAATTTATTAAAACTGGAGCAGCTGTGCATGGCATCCAAATACTGTCATCAGCTTGCTCGATTAAAGTGGAACTAAACCTTCCTCACCTTTAAGCTCCATGCACGCTGGACGTTAAAAAAACACCAGTAGCTTTGCAGTGAGTCTTTCAATGTTTTAACATTTTTGCAATAGTGTTTATTTGCGGATCTTAGCATTTTTCCACGTTTTAACTGGTTCCTGACTGCCCACTGCAGTTATACTGTGGCAGAATGGCTCCCCTAGACGAGCCGTCGTAGCTGTATGTCGGCCCTTTAAGATGATGTAGGTATGCACGCAATGACTGCCAGGCACCCGCAATCGCTCGTGACAGAACAACAACCGGGATCTGTGTGTGTAAACACACAAATCCCGGTTCTCTCAGGGGAGAGGAGACAGATTGTGTGTTCATACTAAGTATGAACACCGATCTCCCTGCTCCCATACTCAGTCCCAGCCCACCCACAGTTAGAACACACCTAGGGAACACAGTTAACCCCTTGATTGCCCCTAGTGTTAACCCCTTCCCTGCCGATGATATTTATACAGTAATCAGTGCATTTTTATAGCACTGATTGCTGCATAATTGTTAATGGTCCCAAAAATGTGTCAAAAGTGTCCGTTCTGTCCAACGCAATATCGCAGTCCTGATAAAAAATAAATAAATAATAAAAATGCCATAAATCTATCCACCCATTTTGTAAATGCTATAACTTTTGCACAAACCAATTAATATACACTTATTGCAATTTTTTTTTTTTTTTACCAAAAATATGTAGAAGAATGCATTATCGGCCTAAACTGAGGACAATTTCTTTTTTTTTTTTATTGGGATATTTATTATAGCAAAAATGAAAAGATATTGGGGGTTTTTTACTAAAGGCAAATCCACTTTGCATTACAAGTGCAAACTACAAGTGCACATGAATTTGCGCTTGAAGTGCAGTCGCTGTAGAACCGAGCGGGACATGCAAGGAAAATAAACAGCATTTTAGCTTGCACATGATTGGATAATAAAATCAGCAGAGCTTCCCCTCATTTCCGATCTACACCTCAAATTTACAGCGACTGCACTTCCAAGTTCACTGTGCACTTGTAGTTTTCACTTGCAGTGCAAAGTGGATTTACCTTTCGTATATAGACCCCATTGTATTTTTTTCAAAATTGTCGTTCTTCTTTTGTTTATAGCACAAAAAATAAAAACCGCAGAGGTGATCAAATACCACCAAAAGAAAGCTCTATTTGTGGGGGGGGGGGGAGAAGATGTCAATTTTGTTTGGGTACAGCATCGCACAACCGCGCAATTGTCAGTTAAAGCAACGCAGTGCAGTATCGCAAAAAATGGCCTGGCCATTGAGCAGCCAAATCTTCCGGGGCTGAAGTTAAGAATTTTTTTTCACCGCTAACGCGGCCGTGCTGCCAATGTGAGACAGCTTAAAAAAATAAAAAATAAAAAACTTATATTCCTGGTATATAAGAAATGCTAACTGTCACATTTGCTTGGGTTCTCAACTGAACTGTCAAACCATCAAACACAGATTGACCACTTTCACCCCCTTTCTGCCCAGGCCTATTTTCAGCTTTCAGCGCTGTCTGTACCCATATTTAATTTTTATCATTTTTTGAAACAGATAGAGCTTTCTTTTATGGTATTTAATCACCACTGATGGGCAAGAATAGGTTAAACTGAGCACTGTTGGGGCTGCACTGATAATCAGAACACTAATGATCAGTGCCCCGATTATCAGTGTACACGTCCCCTATCACACTAGCCAGTTACCGTCTCTTGTCGCCTCATGCTGTGACAGCGCGTAAGGGAAAGAATGGCAATAACCAGCAGGCCTGTTTACATGTAATGAGCTGTAATTGGACACACTGATCACATGGTAAAGGGCCGCTGTGATTGGCCCTTTACCCTGATCCGTCAGAAGGATACAGTAATCACAGCATGCACTGGATGCAAGCCCCAAGGGGTGCGCGGGGAACGTGATTCTGGGCAGATGTACATTGATGCCCTCCCAGAACTGGACGGCCGGGCTGTAGAATAAGTGGCTAAAATCTCAGTTTCCTTGGCTGAAAACGTTTAGGATACGTTTAGTTTAGTTCCATTTTAACTGAACAAGCTCAAAACAGTATTTGGTTGCCATTAGGGTTGCGCCGATACCGATTATTTGCACAAGTATCAGTACTCATGCAAATGCACCAATACCTGAAACAGATACTTTCGGGCTCGGTTCTTTGAGCTGTCAGTGGGTCTCCCCAGTTGACAGCTGAAGTGTTAAAGTGGTTGTAAACCCTCTTGAGAAAAAAAAAAAAAAAAAAAAACAACCTGCAAGATAAAGGCATAATGAGCTAGTATTCATAGCATACTAGGTCATTATGAATTTCTTACCCAAGAGCGAAGCCCACGCAGCCGTCCTCTTCTCCCCCTCTTGCCGGCGACATCTATCCCAGAGGTTACTTCTGGGTATCACAGCTCCGGCGCTGTGATTGGCCGGAGCTGCGATGATGTCACTCCCGCACATGTGCAGGAGCCGTTGGGAACGGCACAGTACAACTGAAGAAGTGGCACGTATGTGCCATTGCTTCAGTTGGCTTAAGTTCGCATGTGCCATGATGTCGGCACATGCAAATACAGGGATATCTCCTAAATCATTCAAGTTTATGAGATATCCAGTGCAGCTACAGGTAAGCCTAATTATAGGCTTGCCTGTAGTTTAAAGTGGTTGTAAAGGGTTTACAACCACTTTAAAGCGGAGCTCCACCCTAAAGTGGAGCTTCTGCTCATTGGAACCCAGTACAGTACAGGTATTTGCACCCACTTCCGGCATAGATATGCGCAGAATCTGCGGATATTTACGCCACTTCCTGCGGGTCCCCCCCTGTCTGCTGAGAAACACACGCATCCCAGAGACAGCGGGAACCATCCTTATTGCGCAATACGACTCGCACATGCGCAGTAGGGAACCGGGAAGTGAAGCTGCAAGGCTCCACTTCCTGATTCCCATACCCAAGATGGCGTCGGCAGCACCCGAGAGCCGATCGAGAGATCGGCTTCGGGTGCCGTCATCGCAGGCGCGCTGGGCGGGTAAGTGTCCTTATTTTAAAAGTCAGCAGCTGCAGTATTTGTAGCCACTGACTTTCAAAAAAAAAAAAAAAAAAAACACGACGGAACTCCCACTTTAAAGAAGTCTGGTAATTGGAGCGGTCATGCGCCGTAGACAGCGATGCCTGTCTTTCGGCAAATATCTCCTAAACCGTGTAGGTTTAGGAGATGTTTCTTGGACCTACAGGTAAGCCTTAATCTAGGCTTACCTGTAGGTCAAAGTGGTTTGTAAGGGTTTACAACCACTTTAACTCCCTATTCTCCTCCATTTAATTATTTTCCTGCTTTTTTTTTTTTTGTTCACTTCTATTTTATAAACGATAAACAATTAAAACTTTTTTTTGTTTGTTTGTTTTGTTTGAATATGTTTTACACATATATATTAACATATATTTACACATAGCACATTGAAAAAGCAGAACATTTAAAACAAAATCTATTTATTTCATTTGTAAATAACTTTTCAATGATTTGTTCCATTGCTGATAGCTGAAGTGAAAACAAAACAGTTGCGGTAGGTATCAGTAATTGTTATCAGCAAGTACTAAATAAAAAAAATAAAAAGTATCAGTACTCGTTAAAAAAAAAAAAAAAGATGGTATCGGTGCATCCCTAGTTGCCATGCACAGCTGATCCAGATTCTGCCTGCTCCAGTTTTGATAAAGTCACCTCAAGGTGTTCTGTGAATGGACGAGAGCTTTGGATCTCATACACAGAAGCTGCACTGTTGTGTAACTGCCTATCAATTCTCCTAGTCCATTCAGAATACTTCTTGCATCCGGTTCAAAAAATACAAAGGCATTCTGTGAGTGGAAAGGAGAAAAGGTAATAGAGGGTAAACAACAGCATTCCTACCCTGTATTAGAGCCACAGATCCCATAGACTTGGCACCGGAAGTAGAGTGCTGGATGTAGTATCCGGTGGGCAGAAATATATGAAATATACAGTAAACACAGTGGAGCCAAGTATGACAAGAAGGTAAAACGGAGGGTGACAATAAAAGCACTGCAATGTAGGACAGAGAGTGTCAACGCCAGAGCCGCATTGAAAACACAGGATGACAACACCAGCACTGCATTGTCACAAGGAGGATCACAACACCAGCTGAGTACGTTATATGCCTGACAAGAGATGGTAAGAGTGACAACACCTGCCCTACATTGTCATCGGGAGGGTGACAACACCACCACTGCATTGTAGGACAAGGGTGACAACACCACTGCTGCATAGTCATGCAGATGATAAAACCACTACCACATTTTCCTATGTGGGGTGACCACACACACACACACACACACACACACACACACACACACACACACACACACACACACACACACACACACTCCATTGTCCTATGGAGGGTGACAACATCAGCACTGCATTGTCACTGGGATGATGACAACATCAGCATTGCATTGTCATTAAGAGGGTGACAATACCAGTATTGTATTTTTACACTGAACACAACAAAACGACTGGTGAAGAGTCATACAAAGGGGGACAACACCTCCACTACGTTGTCATATGTGGGGAGGCAACACCACTGCTGCACTGTAAGACAGAGGGTGACAGCACCGGCCCTGCACTGTCCTGGGGAGGGTGACAGCACCGGCCCTGCACTGTCCTGGGGAGGGTGACAGCACCGGCCCTGCATCGTCCTGGGGAGGGTGACAGCACCGGCCCTGAATCGTCCTGGGGAGGGTGACAGCACCGGCCCTGAATCGTCCTGGGGAGGGTGACAGCACCGGCCCTGAATCGTCCTGGGGAGGGTGACAGCACCGGCCCTGAATCGTCCTGGGGAGGGTGACAGCACCGGCCCTGAATCGTCCTGGGGAGGGTGACAGCACCGGCCCTGAATCGTCCTGGGGAGGGTGACAGCACCGGCCCTGAATCGTCCTGGGGAGGGTGACAGCACCGGCCCTGAATCGTCCTGGGGAGGGTGACAGCACCGGCCCTGAATCGTCCTGGGGAGGGTGACAGCACCGGCCCTGAATCGTCCTGGGGAGGGTGACAGCACCGGCCCTGAATCGTCCTGGGGAGGGTGACAGCACCGGCCCTGAATCGTCCTGGGGAGGGTGACAGCACCGGCCCTGAATCGTCCTGGGGAGGGTGACAGCACCGGCCCTGAATCGTCCTGGGGAGGGTGACAGCACCGGCCCTGAATCGTCCTGGGGAGGGTGACAGCACCGGCCCTGAATCGTCCTGGGGAGGGTGACAGCACCGGCCCTGAATCGTCCTGGGGAGGGTGACAGCACCGGCCCTGAATCGTCCTGGGGAGGGTGACAGCACCGGCCCTGAATCGTCCTGGGGAGGGTGACAGCACCGGCCCTGAATCGTCCTGGGGAGGGTGACAGCACCGGCCCTGAATCGTCCTGGGGAGGGTGACAGCACCGGCCCTGAATCGTCCTGGGGAGGGTGACAGCACCGGCCCTGAATCGTCCTGGGGAGGGTGACAGCACCGGCCCTGAATCGTCCTGGGGAGGGTGACAGCACCGGCCCTGAATCGTCCTGGGGAGGGTGACAACACCGGCCCTGAATCGTCCTGGGGAGGGTGACAACACCGGCCCTGAATCGTCCTGGGGAGGGTGGCAACACCAACCCTGAACTGTCTTATACATTGTGACAACACCAGCCCTGAATTTTCCTAAGGAGGGTGACAACACCAGCCCTGAATTTTCCTATGGAGGGAGACAACGCCAGCCCTGAATTGTCCTATAGTGGGTGACAACACCAGCCCTGCACTGTCCTATGGATTGTGACAACACCAGCCCTGCACTGTCCTATGGATTGTGACAACACCAGCCCTGCACTGTCCTATGGATTGTGACAACACCAGCCCTGCACTGTCCTATGGATTGTGACAACACCAGCCCTGCACTGTCCTATGGATTGTGACAACACCAGCCCTGCACTGTCCTATGGAGGGTTGTTACTCTGATAAAGAAGTTTCCTGGAATGAAAGCAGCCTTCGCTATTACTACATCTAGAGACAAGTGAAAAAGCTGCGAGAGTTCCATGATAGAAGATCTATTGTGGGGTGCAGGGCCTGGGATGGACATCCAGCACTGTGTATCCTCCCAGGCCTCGTCCAATGACTGATGAGAGAAGAGCCCATGCAGTGACAGGCCTGGGCAGGGAGTCAGTCTGCCCTGTCATGTGACCCGGGAGATGAAGCCACACAGCTCGGGCCCAGCTCTGCTCCCACTCTGCCCAGCCGCATACATACACACCCCCACAGCTCTAGGAAGCGCCATTCACGTGCACAGCTCCTCACCATCTGTAGTATCCTCCGTAACATGGCTGTGCCGGTCAGTGCAGGAGACGGTGCGGGGACAGGGGGCGGCTGTGAGCGGCTCGGCCTTGTCTTCTCCTAATTCTTCACTAGGCAGATCCTACTGGCATAGGGGATGTCTTTTCTTCTCGATCATTCAAACCAACGACAATGTTTACACTCCAAACCTTTCTGTTCTGTCAGCCTGAGCTCAGGCCTCTCTGCTGCCACCTAGCAGACCTCCAGGGCAGCACATGCTCCCTCTGTTCTACTAGTCCTGCAAGCTTTGCTGAGGTTTATTTTTAGAGATCTTTTCTCCCAACCCCAGGATGATCCATATTGCAGTCTGACTGTATCAGTACCTTAACCACTTCAGCCCTGGAAGGATTTACCCCCTTCCTGACCAAGGCTTTTTTTGCAATTCGGCACTGCGTCTTTTTAACTGACAATTGCGCGGTCGTGCGACGTTGCTCCCAAACAAAATTGACGTCCTTTTTTTCCCACAAATAGAGCTTTCTTTTGGTGGTATTTGATCACCCCTGTGGTTTTTCGTTTTTGCGCTATAAACAAAAAAAGCGACAATTTTAAAAAGAAAGCAATATTTTTTACTTTTTGCTATAATAAATATCCCCAAAAAAATATAAAAAACAAATTTCTTCCTCAGATTAGGTCAATATGTATTCTACATGTTTTTGGTAAAAAAAATTGCAATAAGCGTGCATTGATTGGTTTGCGCAAAAGTTATTGCGTCTACAAAATAGGGGATAGATTTATGGCCTTTTTATTAACATATCTTTTTTTATTAGTAATGGCGGCAATCTGCAATTTTTATCATGACTGTGACATTGCGGTGGACAGATCGGACACTTTTGATACTATTTTGGGACCATATTGGCATTTATACAGCCATCAGTGCTAAAAAAGTGCACTGATTACTATGTAAATGTCACTTGCAGGGAGGAGGTTAAACAGTAGGGGGCGATGAAGGGGTTAACTGTGTTCCCTGGACATGTTCTAACTGTAGGGGGGGTGGGCTCACTAGAACATGACAGAGATCACTGCTCCTGATCACTGGAAGCAGTAGATTTCTGTCATGTTGCTAGGCAGAACAGGGAAAAGCCTTGTTTACATAGGCATCTCCCTGTTCTACTTCTCCATGCCACGATCGTGGGCCACCAAGCAGACATCGAGTCTGCAGGCACGCTTCCGTGGCAGATGATGCAGGAACATACGAATACGTTATTTTATGCACCTGTGCCACTTTGCCGACGTATATCGATGTGAGCCGGTCAGCAAGTGGTTAACCACTTCAGCCCCAGAAGGATTTACCCCCTTAATGACCAGGCCACTTTTTGCAATACAGCACTGCATCGCTTTAACTGACAAATACACTGTTGAGCAACGCTGTACCCAAACAAAATTGATGTCCATTTTTTACCCACAGAGTTTTCTTTTCGTGGGATCACCTCTGCGTTTTTTTTTTTTTTTTTGCGTTATAAACAAAAAAAAAAAACAATTTTGAAAATAAAAACAATATTTTTTACTTTATGCTATAATAAATATCCCCCCAAAAAATGAAAAAAATCACAATAAGTGAAAATTGATTGGCTTGCGCAAAAGTTATAGCGTCTACAACATAGGGAATATATTTATGGCATTTTTATTATTATTTTTTTTTTTTTACTAGTAATAGTGATCAGCATTTTTTAGCAGGACTGCAGCATTGCTGCAGAGAGATCGGACACTTTTGACACCTTTTTTGGGACCATTGACACCAGTACAGCGATCAGTTCTATAAAAATAGCCACTGATTACTGTATAAAAGACAATGGCAGGGAAGGGGTTAACACTAGGGGGCGATCAAGGGGTTAAAGTGACAGTAAAGGTTCATTTTTTTTTAACCACCTCAATACAAGGCACTTACACCCCCTTCCTGTCCAGACCAATTTTCAGCTTTCAGCGCTTTCACAGTTTGAATGACAATTACTCAGTCAAGCAACACTGTACCCATATGAAACTTGCGTCCTTTTTTCCACACAAATAGAGCTTTCTTTGGGTGGTATTTAATCACTAGTGGGTTTTTTTTTTGCGCTATAAATAAAAAAACGACCTCAATTTTGTGGGGAAAAAATGCCTTTCTTTCTGTCATAAAATTTTGCTAATTAGTAATTTTTCTTCATACATTTTGGCCAAAATTTATACTGCTACATACCTTTGGTAAAAATAACCCACATTAGTGTATATTATTTGGTCTTTGTGAAAGTTATAGAGTCTACAAACTATGGTGCCAATCACTGAAAATTTATCACATCTGATCAGGCCTTCAGTACATCAGGTGTATCTAATTTCTTGAGACACTAACAAGTCAGGAAAGTACAAATACCCCCCAAATTACCCCTTTTTAGAAAGAAGACATTCCAAGGTATTAAGTAAGTAGCATGGTGAGTTTTTTTAAGTTGTAATTTTTTCAAAATTAAGATTTTTGTTATTTATTTTTATTTTTTTTTCAAAATTGTCATATTATCAGGTTATTTCTCACACACAGCATATGCATAAAACAAATTACACCCCAAAATACATTCTGCTACTCTTCCCGAGTATGGTGATATCACATGTGTGAGACTTTTACACACCCTGGCCACATACAGAGCACCAACATTGAAGTAGCACCTTCAGGCGTTCTACGAGCAAAAATGACACATCTCATTTCACAACCACCTATTACACTTTTGAAGGCCCTGGAGCACCAGGACAATGGAATTGCACACAAAATTACCCAATTTTGGAAAGCAAACACCCCAACGTATAATCTATGAGGCATAATGAGTCTGTTGAACTGTTCATTTTTTCCAGAAGTTTTTGGAAAATGTGGAAAAAAAATTAAAACACATTTTTTTTTACACAAAGTTGTCAGTTTATAAGATATTTCTAGCACATAGCATGTATATAGCAAAAATTACACCCCAAAACACATTCTGCTACTCTTTCCGAGTATGACAATACCACATGTGTGAGACTTTTACTCAACCTGGCCACATAGAGAGAAAACACCCCAACATATATTCTATGAGGCATGGGCTGCAAATAGGTACTCGGGTACTCTGATGGGCTGCAGATAGGTACTCGAGTACTCTGATGGGCTGGTGACAGGTACTCGGGTACTCTGATGGCCTGGTGACAAGTACTCGGGTACTCTGATGGCCTGGTGACAAGTACTCGGGTACTCTGATGGCCTGGTGACAAGTACTCGGGTACTCTGATGGCCTGGGGACAAGTACTTGGGTACTCTGATGGCCTGGTTACTGGTATTTGGGTACTCTGAAGGGCGGTGACATTTACTCATATGGACTGAGACAGGTACTCAGGTACTCATATGGACAGTGACACGTACTCAGGTACTCATATGGACTGTGACAGGTACTCGGGTACTCATATGGACTGTGACAGGTACTCGGGTACTCATATGGACTGTGACAGGTACTCGGGTACTCATATGGACTGTGACAGGTACTCGGGTACTCATATGGACTGTGACAGGTACTCAGGTTCTCATATGGACTGTGACAGGTACTCAGGTACTCATATGGATTATGACAGGTATTCAGGTACTCAGATGGACTGACAGGTACTCGGGTACTCATATGGACTGTGACAGGTACTCGGGTACTCATATGGACTGTGACAGGTACTCGGGTACTCATATGGACTGTGACAGGTACTCAGGTACTCATATGGACTGTGACAGGTACTCAGGTACTCATATGGATTATGACAGGTATTCAGGTACTCAGATGGACTGACAGGTACTCGGGTACTCAGATGAACTGTGACAGGTACTCAGGTACTCATATGGACTGTGACAGGTACTCAGATGAACTGTGGCAGGTACTCGGGTACTCATATGGACTGTGACAGGTACTCGGGTACTCAGATGGACTGTGACAGGTACTCAGGTACTCGGGTACTCAGATGGACTGTGACACATACTCGGGTACTCAGATGGACTGTGACAGGTACTCGGGTACTCAGATGGACTGTGACGGGTACTCGGGTACTCTGATGGACTGTGACAGGTACTCAGGTACACGGGTACTCTTATGGTCTGTGAAAGGTACTCAGATGGAATGTGACAGGTACTCGGATACTCTGATGGACTGTGACAGGTACTCAGGTACTCATATGGACTGTGACAGGTACTTAGATGGACTGAGACAGGTACTCAGATGAACTGTGACAGGTACTGAAATGGATTGTGAGTGACAGGTACTATGATGGGTGGTGCAGGTCCTCTTTATTGGGGGGGGCAATCAGTGTGATTGGTGTGTACTGTAAGCGGTAACGAAATGTTACCACAATCTCCTTCTCACACACGATTGGTGTGTGAGGAGGAGAACCCGGTAACATCTCGTTACCGCGGTTTGTTGACATTTAGTGATCGGCTGTGAAAGGATCACAGCCAATCGCATGAGTAAACAGCGGCCAATGGCTGTTTACCAGCGTCGGCGATGAGCAGTGTTCCCGGGAAAAACGCTGCCACCGACGTGCGCGCACATGCACCGTGCACAGTGGCGGTGGAACCATCTGTGATCGGTCGTGACTTCATCATGACCGATCACGTGGTAAACAGCCATATCCAATGGCTGTTCACCCCCCTCGGTGGCGAGCGGTGTCTCCGTGACACTCCGCCACCAAAGGAACAGGGATGCGTGCGCACAATTGCGCGCATTCTCTGTTTAAATGGGAGGACGTTACACAACACCCTCCCGCCACAAGAGCCGCGTCGCCTGGCCGACATTTGACAGCCGGTGGTCGGCAAGCAGTTAAATAACAAACATATCATACTTACCTCCACTGTGCAGCTCATTTTGCACAGAGTGGCCCCGAACATCTTCTTCTGGGGTCCCTCGGTGGCTTTCTCGGCTCCTCCCTGCATTAGATAACCCCCTAGGAGAAGCGCTCTCCCAGGGGGTTACCTTGCGGGCACGCTCCTGAGTCGTTCATTCGGCATCCATAGAAGCTGAATGTATGACTGGGGCCCGCCCCCGGTGCCCGTTACATTGGGTTTGATTGACAGCAGCAGGAGCCAATAGCTGCATTGCTATCAATCCATCCAATCAGGACCCGAGACATTGGCTTTTGCTGATGTGCACATCCCCGGATGAGATAGAGAAGGTACAGGTAATTAAAACGGGGGCTCTGGGGGGCTGCAGCATTACAAGAGTTTTTTCACCTCAATGCATAGAATACATTGAGTTGAAAAACCTTGAAGGTTTACAACCCCTTTAAGTGTGTCCTAGGGAGGTGTTTCTAATGCCGGCCATACACGGTTCGAATTTCGAAAGAATTTTCTTTCGAAAATCGTATCTAAGAATTTTCGTATGAATTTCGCACCATTAGTGGGCTGCAGCAACAGCCGATTTTCGTGCAGAAATAAAATTTGAGGAATCGGACATGTTGGAAATTTTTAGAAAAACGAACGATTTTCTAATCAATGATGGGAGAATCGTGCGAGAAACGTAAGAAAATGTACGGAGATAAAAGAAAATGTACGGAGATAAAAGAAAATGTACGGAGAGAAAAGAAGATTCCCAGCCAAGAAAATTCTTTTCTGTAGCAACATGAGGTGAAATTGAAGGCTTGGTCGGCCGAATTTCGAAAATCAATGGTGGCATCATCGGATCACAAAAAAAACGAATTTTCTGATTTTGAAAAGAAAATTTGTTCGAAATTCGACCGTGTATGGCCTGCATAACTGTCGGGGGAGTGGACTGACTGGGAGTACAGAAAGATCGCTGTTCCTGATCACTAGGAACAGACAATCTCTCTCTCTCTCTACTCCCCATTCTGCCTCTCTGTGGAGCAATCACGGGTGGCTAGCGGACATCGCGGCATCAGCTCTGGCAGCACGCGCACGTGCCCACTGTATCTATTACACGAACCGGCGTACCGGTACAGCGATTCACGCAATAAAGGCGCCCCGCCACCGTATATCGGCAGCAGCTGGTCCGCAAGTGGTTAAAGTATAACTCCACTTTCCTGCTTGTGTGATTGGCTCACTGATTTTCCCAGAAGTCTCGGAAACTAGGATACAAGTCAGATTTCAGGCATCCCCTGCAACAAAAATGTCATCTAAAGGGATACAGGCCCTGCAAATTTCCTCATTGGAGCACTGCAGGTGCAGCAGCTGGTTGATAATTAAGAAACCATTCCCATTAGATTCACTTACTACATGGACACAGACAAACAAACAGTGATTTCTTCAGAATAACAAAAGGTAGGAATCTGCAACAACGTTTGTTAAAATCCTTGTAATGTACATAGATCACCCAGAGGGCAATCTTTTTTCTCAACAAATTATGGCTGCATCCATGTTATAGCTTTTCGTGAACATGTGCAAAAAATGCATTGCACATATGCACACCTTGTCACACTTTCAATGGGTTGCCCTACACGCAACAAACGTGATGGAACAAAAAAAAAAGAAACAAACGTGGCAAAGAATCTCTGCCCCTGAACTCATTCAATGTTATCCTATGTGTCCATGCACACAGTCTCGTTTTTTTCCGTTTTTATGCAGTTGCGTTTAATCTAGTTTTTCCAGAAGCAAAAAAATGCGTTCAGAAGCAAAAATTTCCACGTTTCAGACGCAAAACGCGGTAAAACGCGGCAAAACGCCGCTACCGCGTTTAGCCGCGTTTGCGTTTATATGCGTTTTTAAAGTTGACCTTTTTTTTACATTAAAAATCTCAAAAATGATTGCAAATGATGAAAAACCATTAGAAAAATATTTTAAACAATTGCAATTGCAAGTGGACAATCCACAACTTGTGGCAAGTGACATGGCAGGTGGCAAGTGACGTGGCAAGTGGACAATCCACAACTTGTGGCAAGTGACATGGCAGGTGGCAAGTGATGTGGCAAGTGGACAATCCACAACTTGTGGCAAGTGTCGTGGCAGGTGAAGTGGCAAGTGACGTGGAAAGTGGACAATCCACAACTTGTGGCAGGTGACATGGCAAGTGACCTGGCAGGTGACGCCGCAAGTGACCTGGCAGGTGACGTGGCAAGTGGAAAATCAACAACTTGTGGCAGGTGACTGGCATGTGACGTGGCAAGTGGACAATCCATAACTTGTGGCAGGTGACGTGGCAAGTGGACAATCCACTTGTGGCAGGGGACGTGGCAAGTGACGTGGCAAGTGGACAATCCACTTGTGGCAGGGGATGTGGCAAGTGACGTGGCGAGTGGACAATCCACAACTTGTGTCAGGTGACGTGGCAAGTGGACAATCCACAACTTGTGGCAGGTGATGTGGCAAGTGATGTGGCATATGGACAATCCACTTGTCGCAGGTGACGTGGCAGGGGACGTGGCAAGGGACGTGGCAAGTGGACAATCCACAACTTGTGGCAGGTGACGTGGCAAGTGACGTGGAAAGTGATGTGGCAAGTGGACAATCCACAACTTGTGGCAGGTGCTGTGGCCTGTGACGTGGCAAGTGGACAATCCACATCTTGTGGCAGGTGACGTGGAAAGTGGTGTGGCAAGTGGACAATCCACAACTTGTGGCAGGTGATGTGGCTGGTGACGTGGCAAGTGGACAATCCACAACTTGTGGCAGGTGGCATGGCAGGTGACGTGGAAAGTGGACAATCCACATCTTGTGGCAAGTGACGTGGCAGGTGATGTGGCAAGTGACGTGGCAAGTAGACAATCCACAACTTGTGGCAGGTGATGTGGCAAGTGACGTGGCAGGTGATGTGGCAAGTCACGTGGCAAGTGGACAATCCACAACTTGTGGCAGGTGATGTGGCTGGTGACGTGGCAAGTGGACAATCCACAGCTTGTGGCAGGTGATGTGGCAAGTGATGTGGCAAGTGGACAATCCACTTGTGGCAGGGGACGTGGCAATGGACGTCGCAAGTGGACAATCCACAACTTGTGGCAGGTGACGTGGAAAGTGATGTGGCAAGTGGACAATCCACAACTTGTGGCAGGTGATGTGGCTGGTGACGTGGCAAGTGGACAATCCACATCTTGTGGCAGGTGACGTGGCAGGTGACGTGGAAAGTGGTGTGGCAAGTGGACAATCCACAACTTGTGGCAGGTGATGTGGCTGGTGACATGGCAAGTGGACAATCCACAACTTGTGGCAGGTGGCATGGCAGGTGACGTGGAAAGTGGACAATCCACATCTTGTGGCAAGTGACGTGGCAGGTGATGTGGCAAGTGACGTGGCAAGTAGACAATCCACAACTTGTGGCAGGTGATGTGGCAAGTGACGTGGCAGGTGATGTGGCAAGTCACGTGGCAAGTGGACAATCCACAACTTGTGGCAGGTGATGTGGCTGGTGACGTGGCAAGTGGACAATCCACAGCTTGTGGCAGGTGATGTGGCAAGTGATGTGGCAAGTGGACAATCCACTTGTGGCAGGTGACGTGGCAGGGGACGTGGCAAGGGACGTGGCAAGTGGACAATCCACAACTTGTGGCAGGTGACGTGGCAGGTGACGTGGAAAGTGATGTGGCAAGTGGACAATCCACAACTTGTGGCTGGTGACGTGGCAAGTGGACAATCCACATCTTGTGGCAGGTGACGTGGCAGGTGACGTGGAAAGTGGTGTGGCAAGTGGACAATCCACAACTTGTGGCAGGTGATGTGGCTGGTGACGTGGCAAGTGGACAATCCACAACTTGTGGCAGGTGGCATGGCAGGTGACGTGGAAAGTGGACAATCCACATCTTGTGGCAAGTGACGTGGCAGGTGATGTGGCAAGTGACGTGGCAAGTAGACAATCCACAACTTATGGCAGGTGATGTGGCAAGTGACGTGGAAGGTGATGTGGCAAGTGACGTGGCAAGTGGACAATCCACAACTTGTGGCAGGTGATGTGGCTGGTGACGTGGCAAGTGGACAATCCACAGCTTGTGGCAGGTGGCATGGCAGATGACGTGGAAAGTGGACAATCCACATCTCGTGGCAAGTGACGTGGCAGGTGATGTGGCAAGTGACGTGGCAAGTGGACAATCCACAACTTGTGGCAGGTGACGTGGCAGGTGATGTGGCAAGTGATGTGGCAGGTGATGTGACAAGTGGACAATCCACATCTTGTGGCAAGTGACGTGGCAGCTGACGTGGCAAGTGACGTGGCAAGTGGACAATCCAAAACTTGTGGCAGGTGGCGTGGCAAGTGACGTGGCAGGTGACGTGGCAAGTGACGTGGCAAGTGGACAATCCACAGCTTGTGGCAAGTGACATGGCAGGTGGCAAGTGATGTGGCAAGTGGACAATCCACAACTTGTGACAGGTGACGTGGCAAGTGATGTGGCAGGTGATGTGGCAAGTCACGTGGCAAGTGGAAATCCACTACTTGTGGCAGGTGATGTGGCTGGTGACGTGGCAAGTGGACAATCCACAACTTGTGGCAGGTGGCATGGCAGGTGACATGGAAAGTGGACAATCCACATCTTGTGGCAAGTGACGTGGCAGGTGATGTGGCAAGTGACGTGGCAAGTGGACAATCCACAACTTGTGGCAGGTGACGTGGCAAGTGACGTGGCAGGTGATGTGGCAAGTGACGTGGCAAGTAGACAATCCACAACTTGTGGCAGGTGATGTGGCAAGTGACGTGGCAGGTGATGTGGCAAGTGACGTGGCAAGTGGACAATCCACAACTTGTGGCAGGTGATGTGGCTGGTGACGTGGCAAGTGGACAATCCACAGCTTGTGGCAGGTGGCATGGCAGATGACGTGGAAAGTGGACAATCCACATCTCGTGGCAAGTGACGTGGCAGGTGATGTGGCAAGTGACGTGGCAAGTGGACAATCCACAACTTGTGGCAGGTGACGTGGCAGGTGATGTGGCAAGTGGACAATCCCCAACTTGTGGCAAGTGACGTGGCAAGTGATGTGGCAAGTGGACAATCCAAAACTTGTGGCAGGTGACGTGGCAAGTGACGTGGCAGGTGATGTGGCAAGTCACGTGGCAAGTGGACAATCCACAACTTGTGGCAGGTGACGTGGCAGTTGGACAATCCACAACTTGTGGCAGATGACGTGGCAAGTGACGTGGCAAGTGACGTGGCAAGTGGACAATCGACAACTTGTGGCAGGTGCCGTGGCAAGTGACACGCTAAATACAAGTACACTGCAGCTCTCACAGCTGCTGCTACTCACTCTGGTCTCACAAAATTGCTGAAATAGTTAATAATACTGTTTTTTTGAGCTGGGGAGGGTCTATGATGTTAGCTTAACTAAACGCTTCTAGACGCAAACGCGGTAAAACGCCGCTAAATCGCGGCAAAACGCGCGTTTCTAAACGCCGGTTTCAACATGTGTCCAGCAGCGTTTGCATCTGCGTCTCGTGTGCATGAAGCCTTATCCACTAAAGAATATCTCATTAGATAATTGAATCATGTGACACATTTTCTCCAATTATCTTATGAGATGTTGAAAATGTCAATTCACTATCACCTTATGAGTTATTTACCTCACAAACCAAAAACATGAGGTAAATAACTCATAAAATGGCGTCACAGTCAATTCACCAATTCACTAAAATAAATGTATAGTTAAATGCACAAGTTAAATAAGTAATGGTCCAGGCATGAGGTATTTAAACAATGTAAAAATATAATCGCCAATCTGGAGTCTCTACCTTTTATGGATCAGTTTCTCAACAGTACTACATAGAAACCTAAATATGGAAAAACATATGGAAAAGTAATCATTGGGGCTGATTTACTTAAAGCAGAGTTCCACCCAAAAATGGAACTTCTGATTTAAGTGCTGGTGACCCCCTAACATGCCACATTTGGCATGTCATTTTTTGGGGGGGGGGGGGCTGGTACCCTGTTTTTACAGGCATCCAGCTCCCACTTCCTCCCCTGGCGCCTCGGCGCCGGAAGGAAGATCACCCAGCTTCCCTCCCTGCAATCTTCTGGGACACGTCACAGAAGATTGCCTGGCCATTCACAACGCGTAGTGCGGCTCACGCATTGCGCAGTACGCGCCTGGCTGTGAAGCCATGGCCAGGCACCCACAGTTAGAATGCCAGCGCCACAGAGAGGAGGGGGATAGAAGCAAGGATCCCTGCACCTGCATCACTGGACCATGGGACAGGTGAGTGTCTGATTATTAAAAGTCAGCAGCTACACTTTTTTGTAGCTGCTGACTTTTAAATGGGTGGAACTACACTTTAAAGTATAACTTAAAGTGGTTGTATAGTGTTTTTTTTTTACTTTTACATACAGGTAAGCCTATAATAAGGCTTACCTGTAGGTAAAAAAAATATCTCCAAAACCTGTATGGTTTAGGAGATATTCCCCTCGCAATGAGGCGCTGACTGCAGCGGTGTATGCGCACAGGGGATTTTCGGCTGAAAGCCCGGTAGACGCCAGACTCGGAAACAAATCTCCCGCGGGCATGCGCAGGAGTGATGATATCGCGGCTCCGGCCACTCACAGCGCCGGAGCCACGATACCCAGAAGACACGCCGACGGAACATGTCAGCTCCCTCAGCGTGGATCGGGCGAGATGTCGGGGCCTCATTCTAAGGTAAGTATTTCATAATGAGCTAGTATGCGGTGCATACTAGCTCATTATGCCTTTTCCCTTGCAGGTCTAAAAAAATAAAAAAAATATCAGCGGGTTTACGAGAGGGATGAGACCCTTTGTTTTTATAGATGTCTGCGCCCCCGTTCGAGAGATTTTTGATTTTGATCTCATGCTTTCCAGCCTAGAGGAGAGATGTGGGGGTCTAATTGACCCCACATCTCTCCATAAAGAGGATCTGTCGTGCACCATTCATATTACAAGGGATGTTTGCATACCTTGTAATAGGAATAAAAGTGATAAAAAAAAAAGAAAAGAAATTAAAGGGAAAGTTTATAAAAATAAAATAAACAATAAAAAAAAAAATGTAAAGTGCCCCCGTCCCCACAAGCTTGCACACAGAAGCGAACGCATACGTACGTCAGGCCCTCATATGTAAATTGCGTTCAAACCACACATGTGAGGTATCATCACGAACATTATAGCAAGAAAAACATTTCTATACCAAGGCCCAGTGGCGTAACTAGAACCTTCAGGGCCCCGATGCAGGAAACCATGGTGGGGCCCCCCCCCCCCCCCCGACCTCCGGACAGGGCTCTTTTCTCTGAGCCCGATGGTGGAACACCAGGGCCCAGTCCCAAGTGGGTGGCCGCATATAAAGGAACCGATTTAAAAAACATCAATTACAGCCGCTGTGCCCATCAAATGTCACTACTGTGCCCATCAAACTCTGCCGCTGTGCCCATCAAATGCCGCCACTGTGCCCATCAAATGCTGCCACTGTAAATCCCCACCGCCCGCTCGCTGTCTGCCCGCCACTTACCCTGTCTTGGTGGGGCAGCGGGTAACGGCCATGAGCGGGGTCCTCCATGCATCTCCTGCCATCCTCATCTCCCGTCCTCTCCTCCTGATGGGCGTCCAATAGCTGTGTCTATCGTTTCAGCCAATCGGGTGATGGGTAACAGACCCGCACACCTGATTGGTGGAGAGGCGGTTCAGTGTTAGGAAAGTGAATATTAATTCACTTTTCTAACACACCTGGATGGACTGTGAGCGTCAAGCATGGCGCTCGCAGTTCACCTATTTTGAAGCCTATTAGAGCCCATGGCTTTAATCAGGTGCTGCAAAAACACCCCCCGCCGCTCTAATTCAGGCACCCAGCACCCGAAAAGGGGCCAGACACCTAAATATGGGGGTGACAGCGGTGGCCATGGATAGATTCATGCTATGCATGAATCTATCCATTGGTCATAGAGGGGGTGGAATCTGTGCACCCTTTTGGATGCACCGCCACTGATAAACACATGCACACGCACATACAAGCATGCTCACACACACACGCACATACAAGCATGCTCACACACACACGCACATACAAGCATGCTCACACTCACACACGCACATACAAGCATGCTCACACTCACACACGCACATACAAGCATGCTCACACTCACACACGCACATACAAGCATGCTCACACTCACACACGCACATACAAGCATGCTCACACTCACACACGCACATACAAGCATGCTCACACTCACACACGCACATACAAGCATGCTCACACTCACACATACAAGCATGCTCACACTCACACACGCACATACAAGCATGTTCACACACACAAGCATGCTCACACACACGCACATACATGCACAAGCATGCTCACACACACGCACATACAAGCATGTTCACACACGCTCACACACACACACATACAAGCATGTTCACACACACACACACACACACACATACAAGCATGTTCACACACGCACATACAAGCATGTTCACACACGCACATACAAGCATGTTCACACACACACGCACATACAAGCATGCTCACACACACGCACATACAAAGCATGTTCACACACACGCACATACAAAGCATGTTCACACACACGCACATACAAAGCATGTTCACACACACGCACATACAAGCATGCTCACACACACGCACATACAAGCATGCTCACACACACGCACATACAAGCATGCTCACACACACACGCACATACAAGCATGCTCACACACACACGCACATACAAGCATGCTCACACACACACACGCACATACAAGCATGCTCACACACACACGCACATACAAGCATGCTCACACACACACGCACATACAAGCATGCTCACACACACACGCACATACAAGCATGCTCACACACACGCACATACAAGCATGCTCACACGCACATACAAGCATGCTCACACACACATACAAGCATGCTCACACACACACGCACATACAAGCATGCTCACACACACACGCACATACAAGCATGCTCACACACACGCACATACAAGCATGCTCACACACACGCACATACAAAGCATGTTCACACACACGCACATACAAAGCATGCTCACACACACGCACATACAAAGCATGCTCACACACACGCACATACAAAGCATGCTCACACACACGCACATACAAGCATGCTCACACACACGCACATACAAGCATGCTCACACACACGCACATACAAGCATGCTCACACACACGCACATACAAGCATGCTCACACACATACAAGCATGCTCACACACATACAAGCATGCTCACACACACAAGCATGTTCACACACACGCGCGCGCGCGCATGCTCACACACACACACACACACACACACACACACACACATGTTCACACACACACACACACACAAGCATGTTCACACACACACACACACACACGCATGTTCACACACACACACACACACACACACGCATGTACACACACACACACACACACGCATGTTCACACACACACGCACATACAAGCATGTTCACACACACACACGCACATACAAGGATGTTCACACACACACACGCACATACAAGCATGTTCACACACAAGCATGTTCACACACACACACGCACATACAAGCATGTTCACACACACACACACAAGCATGTTCACACACACACACACAAGCATGTTCACACACACACACACAAGCATGTTCACACACACACACACAAGCATGTTCACACACACACACACACACACAAGCATGTTCACACACACACACACGCATGCTCAGACACACACATGCACATACAAGCATGCTCAGACACACACACATACAAGCATGCTCACACACAAACACACATATACAAATACAGTAGCTAGTGGGCTGGTGGCACTGGAGGGCAGGTGGTGGCACTGGAGGGGGGTGGCACAGTCTGGAGGGGGGCTGGTGGAACTGGAGGGTGTGTGGTGGCACTGGAGGGGGGCACAATCTGGAGGGGGGTGGTGACTTACCGCCAATCAATCGATGATCGATCAATTCCCCCTCCTCAGAATCCTGCAGATGCAAAGTTCCTCCACAAAGCGTGCCTCCTCCAGGAATGCCTTGCTTCAGAGAGCTCCTCCCCCGCCTTCACTGAATTGGCTGAAGTTTTTTCTGTGTCCGCCCCGCCTCCCTTACAGTTGCTCTGGATAGGCGGGGGCGGAGCCCACAAAGCACTTCTCTCACGCTGGTCTCTCCAGGAAAGGAAGCCACCCCTCCTCCCCACGGCATGAACCCGCAGCAACAGTGAATCACACCGGGTCCGTCACCACACACCCCCGGCCGGACAGTCAGGTCACAGGTGGGCCCCTCGGGCGGCGGGCGGGCGGGCTGCCGGTGGGCCCCCTGAAGTGGCAGAGAATTACAGGGCCCAGTCGCAATTGCGACTGTTGCGACCCTGATAATTCCGCCACTGCCAAGGCCTCCTCTGTAACTCTAAACAGGTAGCCTGTAAAAATGTTTAAAGCGTTGCCTATGGAGATCTTTAAGTACCAAAATTTGGTGCCATTCCACGAGTGTGCGTAACTTTAAAGTGTGACATGTTAAGTATCTGTCTACTTGGCACAACTTCATCTTTCACATTATACAAAAAAATTGGGCTAACTTTAGTGTATTTTTTTTTTTAATTCATGAAAGTTTTTTTTCCAAAAATAAAGGGTTTGATACCATGGGACATAAAAAGTTGCACAATTTTATTCCATAGGGGCTAAAAATATATATATATATATATATAATGTTTGGAAGGTCTGAGTAATTTTTTAGCAAACAAATTATGATTTTTACATGGAGGAGCAGAGTGCCAGAATTGGTCCCAAAGGCAAGGGGTTAATTCGCTATTGTCACAAAAGTGGGAGGCCACCCTTTTTTTAAGCCAATTAAATGCTTGGTTTTTAATCATGTGCTTCAAAAAAAAAAAAAACCCCCATTGGAATCCATGTGTCCAGCGCCCTTGCATATAGATTAGGAGCTGGACGCATGGATTAGTTGGGCAACGCCCCAGCGTCCTGCATGGACAAGTTGCCACTGCGTACTAATCCTTCTCCACCATATCCATTCCACTGGATATCATGTCATGAGATAAAATACTGAATGATTTCATGAGTAAAATACCTCACATCCTGATGAAATAACTCTTTATTTTAGTAGCGTTTTTTGTGAATTGCAAAAAATTTGTAGAAAAACTATTTTATCTCAGATCAGATTTTAAGAGGAAAATAACTTATAACTAAGCCCAGTGATACCTAACATCGATGCTCTGCATCTGAGCTCCACAAACCAAAAACACTATTTAAAGCGGAGTTCCACCCTGTACAAATACTGTAGCTGCTGACTTTTAATATAAGGACACTTACCTGTTCAGGGATCCCCGCGATGGCGGCACCCTGAGCCAATCTGCCCATCGGCTCCGGGGTGCAGGTGCCGACATCTACACTAAGCGAAGCAGGAAGTTCACAGCCGGTTTCCTACTGCGCATGTGTGAGTTGCACTGTGCTTTCTGAATGGTCCCGCTGTCTTCTGGGACCTGTGTGTATCCCAGAAGGCAGCAGGGGTGGAGGGTGGGATAGGAGAGGCAGAAAATGTTGTAGTTAGCAGCACAACAATTGCAGTGATTTTATCCAGAAGTAGGAGCAGATACCTGGTTTTGGCAGGTCTCTGCCCCCTCCCCACGAAAGGAGCAAAATGTGGCAACAGAGGAAGCAAACAAGGAAGGCTTCCCTTTTTGGGTGGAGCTGCGCTTTAATACATTTTTAATATTCAAAGCAAACACCCCTTCCATCGGTGACTCTATGCTTTATTTTGTTGAGAAATCACTTGAAAAAAAACACCATCTTGGGCATCTATTTACTAATGACAGCCGCATGAGAAATAAAAAAGAATTTTGATTAGGGAGATTGAAGTTTATTTTTAAAGCGTGAAGCTCCAACATGAACATGAGCTCCTTTGGCCCCTTGAACAGCAACGGACCGATCCGATGACAATCGGATGGAAACGGGCATGCAGTCCATTTCCCTTTCGATCACCCCATAGAGGAGAGTGGGCTGTGTCCATGTCCGCTCTGCATAGCCAATCCAAATAGACTTCAGTGGGGACAAATGCATAAAAACATAAAAAAAAAAACCTTGTACACATGATTTGATTTTCGGCAGGGAATAGTGCGATGACAGACTGTTGGCCTAAAATCTGACCATTAGTACGCTCCATCAGACAATTGTTGTCTGAATTTCCACCGACAAATGTTGGATGGCAGGCTAGTAAATTTTCTCGTTCAGAATTTTTTATTTTATGTTAAAATAAATTACATGTACAGAATATAAGACAAATTATGTGATACCAGAAATAAAAAGTAGACATATTGAAGTACGGATGATACAAAGCAAAGAAGTATTTCAAGATATTCTCGTGGGAATGACAATAAATGGCCTTATATATTTTAGAATTTGAAAACATTCTTATAGCTGAGTTTTAAACATTTTAATCCCAAGAAAATATAAATATGTCTAAAAGAAAATATATGATTTTAAAGTTTTGACCATAACTTCTAAAGTATGTTTATAGTAAGTATTATATAGTAAGGGAAGAACATAAAAGGTATATAGGAGGGGAAGGGGAGGGAATAATTCTCCGGAGGAGGTTTTATATATCATCTAATGTTGTAATTCTATAAAAAATCTTAATCACCATAACAATAAAACTCGGTTGTCAATATTATCTGACGTATAATATTTAATCCAGGGTTTCCATATGATATCAAACTTTGTCATCTGGTTTTTATCTATAGCGTCCATTTTAGCATGGATGAAAGATTGATTCATTCTACGTTTGGTTTCTGCAATATTCACCACATCTGTTTTCCACGCATTGGCTATAGTCTGCTTTGCGGCTATCAGGAGTGTAAGAACTAATTTGAATTGTTTCTGATTCAGAAAGGCTGATTTTAAATTAAGGAGAGCTATAATTGGGTCTGGAAAAATTGGACGATCAAAAAATGTTGTAATTATCAGAAAGATCTTTTTCCAAAATGATTGTACAATTGAGCAATGCCACCAGGTATGTATATAGGTACCTTTTTCTGGACAGCCACGAAAGCAGAGGCCAGTGTTGTCTGTTGAGAATTTGGCGATTTTCGCAGGAACCAAATACCAGCGTGTGAGAACTTTATATGATGATTCAGACGCCAATATATTTATAGAGGAAGATTTTGTGAAAGACCATATGTTGGACCAAGACCTAGAATCGATCGTACAATCCAAATCTTTTTCCCACTTGGCCACATATTTAGGTATAACAGTATTAGAATTAGATATCAATTATGTATACAATGATGTAATACAACCTTTAGCATGTGGTTCCTTGAGACAAAATCTTTCAAATTGAGAAATATTATGTAAGTTTACATTTAAATTGAGAAGAGGAGTATAAAAATCTTTGATTTGGAGATATCTGAATATTTCTGATTGTGGAAGCTTATGTGATTCACATAGATCTGTAAAAGATTTTATTGATGTAGTTGAAGTTAAATTATATAGACAAGTGATACCAGCCTTAGACCAAGCTTTAAAGGTTTTGGTATATTTCCAGGCTGGGTAAAAAGTCGGATTCTTGTGGAAAGATAATAGCGGATTTTGTGGAGATTGCAGACCATGTGAATTTCTATACCTATCCCATATAGATAGAGAGTGCTTAGAAATGGGGTTATTTATAGACTTACGATCCGCAGGTTGTAACCATAATATATTGTTTATAGGAAGAGGATCACAGTCTACAGCTTCAATGAGGACCCATAAAGGAATCTCTGTAGAAGAGTGATATTTTGTTAATTGAGATAATTGAGCTGCCTTATAATATATGTTAAAGTCTGGGAATCCGAAACCACCCAAAGCTTTGGGGAGAACAAGTGATTTTTTCTGGGTTTTATTTTCCCCCAAGTAAATTTCGTTACTTTTTGTTGAATCAGCCTAAGAAAATATGCAGGAATATGAACCGGGAGAGTTCTGAATAAATATAAAAATTTCGGAAGAACAGACATTTTTATGATATTGATTTTCCCAAACCATGATATCGGCATTGATGACCAATTAAATAACGACCTTGTAATATTTTTTAATAGAGCTGGGTAATTAGCTGCAAATAAATTGGAGGGGTTAGGAGTAAACTGCACACCCAGATATGGGAGGCTATGATCTACCCACTTAAAGGGTAGTGAATTTTGTAAAGATTGTTTATCTTTTTCGACAAGTGAAATGTTTAATGCTGAAGATTTTTGAATATTGACCTTAAGGCCCGAAATAAATGAGAATTCTTGTAGTACAACCATAAGATTTGGGGCCGAAACATGTGGAGAAGATAGAAAAAGGAGAATATCGTCTGCGAATAAACAGAGCTTATGATGAAAGCCACCCATTTTAATACCTGTTATAGTGGGTTCCATCCTAATTCTTTGTGCTAAAGGTTCAATGAGTAAAGCAAATAATAATGGCGAAAGTGGACATCCTTCACGAGTCCCCCTCAGTATATTAAACTCGTCCGATTTGTACCCTGCATATCTGATATAAGCTTTGGGATCTTGATACAAACTAGAGATCCATCGTAAAAAATGAGGGCCGAATCCCCATTTGGAAAGGGTATAGTTCATATATGACCAAGATACTGTGTCAAAAGCTTTCATAATATCTAAAGAAAGAAAACAAGTGGGAATACGTCTTTTTTTAGCGGCATGTGACAGGAGTGTTGCACGTCTAATATTATCTCCTGCTTGACGTAATGGAATGAAGCCCACTTGATCACGATGTATTAGATTGCCTATAATAGTATTTAATCTGTTAGCTAGAATTTTGGCTAAAATTTTTATGTCCAAATTTAATAACGAAATAGGGCGATAATTAGACCATATTGAATCGTCTGTGTGAGGTTTAGGGTGCATACAGATAATTGCAGTTAGGGTTTCTCTTCTAAAAGAATGACCTTCCAAAAGGGAATTAAAAGTGTTTTCAAGACTGGAGATAGGGTGTCTACAAACGTTTTGTAATACAGCGCAGAAAAACCATCAGGACCTGGCCTTTTATTTAGTTTCAGATTTTTGATAACTTCAGATACCTCTATAATTGACACTGGTTCCTCTATCATTTCCATTTGTGTTTTAGATAGTGTCGGTAGAGATATATGAGAGAAAAAATCATTTGCTCTAGAAGGGTCCAACTCATTATTAGAAGAGTATACATTTTTTAATTGTGTTTTGAATTTTCAGACGTATCGGTTTCGTTGGGTTCTGGCAGGATTTTAATGCCCTGGCTAATAGTGTGTGAGGTTTATTCGCATTGATATAGAAATTGTGTTGTGATCTCTTGATGGTTTTATCCGCTACTTCAGTAAGGAATAGAGCAAATTCCAATTTAGCTTTGTCAAGATTTATTTTAGATAAAGAAGAATGGTTATTTTGGAATGCTGTGTGACATTTATTGAAATTTGTTTCTAAAGTCTGACAAAGGATTTTCTGCTCTCTGTTGAATATGTTTGCTTTCTGTAGACATATGCCACGGAGAACAGGTTTATGTGCTTCCCATAATGTAGTCGGAGAGATGTCAGGTGTGGAGTTATATTTTATATAATCTTTGAGCGCACTTTCAATATTATTTTTATGAGCTGGATTTTTGAGTAGGAAATCTCTTAATATCCATATTGGATCTTTTTTTTTGGGAATTATAAAGGCAACAGTAATGTAGCCTGCACTATGATCGGACCATGGGATGGGAATAATTTTTGTAGATATTATTTCTGGAATTAGCCCTATGGACATAAATATATGGTCTATCCTAGAGAATGAGCGATGAGGGAACGAGTAATGTGTGTATTGTCTCTTGGTTGGATTCAATTCTCTCCAAGTATCTACTAGGTTATGTTTTGTAAATAGTTTTGATAAGAGTTGTTTGTCTGCTGTATGTGACTGTGGGATTGGTGATTTATCCAAAAATGGGAATATGGTCTGATTAGAATCTCCACAAAGAATTGTAGTACCTATTTTGTGGTGTTCTATAGTTTGAAATAAATGAGAAAGAAAAGAAATAGGATTTTTGTTAGGAGCGTAGTATGATGTAATGGTGATAGCGGTATCAAGTAGGTGTCCTTTAGGCTAGTAAATTTTCAGCGGACTACAGTCTGTTGTCAGATTTTCCTATTGTCTGTATACAAATCCGTCACACAAAAGTTGAAAGTAGAAACATGCATGCTCAGAATCAATGCTCACCAAACAAGACATTAGCAGAAGGTGCCTAAAGAGCACTCAAGAGCTGAAATTCCTCGTAGTATGTCACTACGTTCTTGGCCAACAATTGTGTACCATTAGTATGCAAAACAAGTTCTTGTCACACTCCTTTCGGACAAAAGTTTGACGCTTTGTTGGCCAACAATCCGATCATGTGTAAGAGGCTTAACTCTCCTCATGCCTCTCTTGGAGTCCATTGCAGCTTGTGCCTCTCCCTTACAAAGGAGCTGGGCCAGTGACTCACCGTCAGGTGACCGGACTCCCTACACATTGAGCTCCCCTTCCTCTGACTTCATTTGTTGTGGCCCCTTTTGTGTGGTCTGTCACCTCTTTTTCAATGAGTAGATTAAAGCGGAGGTCCACCCTAAAGTGGACCTTCCGCTCATTGGATTCCTCCCCCCCTCCGGCGCCACAATTGGCACCTTTCAGGGGGGTGCAGGTACCTGTACAGTACAGGTATCTGCACCCACTTCCGGGATAGCTCTCTGCGGAAAGGTGCGTAGATTACACCCCTTTCCGAAAGTCCCCCTCTGCCTGCTGGGAAACACACAGATCCCAGAGGCAGCGGGTCCATCCTTATTGCGCAGCGCGACTCACGCATGCGCAGTAGGGAACCGGGAAATGAAGCCGAAAGGCTCCACTTCCTGATTCCCATACCCAAGATGGCGGCGGCAGCACCCGAGAGACGATCGAGAGATCGGCTTCGGGTGCCGACATCGCGGGCGCGCTGGACAGGTAAGTGTCACTATTTTAAACGTCAGCAGCTGCAGTATTTGTAGCTGCTGGCTTTTAAAAAAAAAAAAACGCGGACTCCCGCTTTAAGCTTTGTTTTTCATGAGCTTTTGGTATTTTTTTTGTCTTATTGGCTGAACAATTTGTTAAATATTTATTGTGCTAATAAATTTTAATATTTAATGATTTTTCTTGTTTAAACTAATAAAAGTGCTGTGGCCAGCTCAAAGCCAAGGTTGGAACTGTGTGGTTTTTATTATTAGCATTTATGCTTTTTTGTGCTAGTTTGATTGTGGAATGCAGTTCCATGTAAAGTGGTGCAATCTTAAAGTGACGCACAATATCCTTATTTATCCAAAAATAATCCATACACATCCACTACTTAACTGCTTACCGACCAGCCGCTGCAGTTTTACTTTTGGCCACTAGGGGTGAGCATGCCCGTTGGGTGCGAGCCGATGCGAGTGCCTGGCGGGAGTGGTGACCACTCGTGACAGACACTGGGATCTGTGTATGTAAACACACAATTCTCGGTTCTTTCAGGGGAATAGAGACAGATCATGTGTTCATACTACTTGATCACCCCCTAGTGTTAACCCCCCTGACGGTATTCCCGAGTCTGGCTCGGGGTGGAATTTTTATACCAAAAGCGGTAACCCCGAGCCAGACTCGGGACCGCATCGCTGGATCCAGGAGGACGCTTACTTACCTTCTCCCTTGGATCCAGCTATGTCCCCGCGCTGTATGAGCGAGCCGTGTCTCGCTCGATCTATCACGGAGCCGAGCTCCGTTCCCTGCGAACGTTGCGACGCACGGGGACAGAGATCGGCGCCAAATTCAAAAAGTGAAACACACACATTACATACAGTATAATGTAATCTTACAGATTACATTGCTGTATGTAATCATTTCACATTCCCTTTGTCCCTAGTGGTCTGCCCAGTGCCCTGCATGCAGTTTTATATTATAAAAACTGTTCTTTATGCCTGGAAACTGGAGATTGTCCATAGCAACCAAAACTGTCTCTTTACATCAAAGATGATTTTAGACCATCTAGAAAACAGCGATAATAAATTAGAATCACTCGCAGAATTGAGCGATAGCGATTTGTGGGGAGATCCGTCATCAAATACTGAAAAGTAATGACAGCGACAATTCTGCAACTGAGCAAATTTCAGTGTTTTTGATTTGATTACATTATTGAATAATTTGTATTATTGTTATATTATTATTTGGTACAATTATTTATAATTATTTATTATATTATAATTTATGATTTCCTTTTTCAAACGTTATCATACCCGGGATGTCTGCTAGACTCTGGTTTGGACAGATTTAAGTGAGTTATTGCATTATTAAGAATTACAGGACTACAATATAAAACGCCAAATTTTCATGCAAAATAATTGTACCGCTTTTAGCACCTAAAATCCGAAATAATTGTACCGCCAGGGAGGTTAACCCCTTCCCTGCCAGTGACACTTATACAGTAATCAGTGCATTTTTATAGCACTGATCGCTGTATAATTGTCCTTGGCCCCAAAAATGTGTCAAAAGTGTTCAATTTTGCAGTCTCAATAAAAATCGCAATCACATTACAAAAAAAAAAAAAAAATTATTAAAATGTCATAAATCTATCCCCTATTTTGTAGACGCTATAACATTTGCACAAACCAACCAATATACGCTGATTGAGATTTTTATTTCCAAAAATTTGTAAAAGAATACATATCAGCATAAACTGAGAAAAAATTTTTTTTTTTTCAAAATTGTCACTCTTTTTTTGTTTATAGAGCAAAAAATAAAAACCGCAGAGATAATCAAATACCACCAAAAGAAAGCTCTATTTGTGGGAAAAAAAGGACGTAAAATTTGTTTGGGATCTACGTCGCACCACAGCGCAATTGTCAGTTAAAACGACGCAGTGCCGTATTGCAAAAACTTGCCTGGACATTGAGCAGCCAAATCTTCCTGGGCTGAAGTGATTAATTGCCCTGTATTCTATTATACATTAAATCATATCTTACTGTGTTTTTGTGGCTCCCTGTAACAGCCTCTAAATTCAGGAGGATGGTATGGGCTGAGGTCTTTTTTTGTTGATAGCGCAAAAAATAAAAACCGCAGAGGTGATCAAATACCACCAAAAGAAAGCTCTATTTGTTTGGGTATAGCATTGCACGACCGCGCAATTGTCAGGTAAAGCGAGGCAGTGCCGTATTGCAAAAAGTGGCCTGGTCATTAAGGGGGGAAACCCTTCTGGGACTGAGGTGGTTAAGGAAATACTATAATCTGGTTTAAAAAAAAAAACGATTTAGGTTTGTATAAATGATAATAAAAATAGCTTCTATTGCTCTCCTCCAATTCTCCAATTTATTTTGCTGTTGTGATCCAACTTCCTCTAGAGAGTGACTATGTTTGTTCCCCAAAATGGGAATGATCGACACCTATCAGCAAACGTATGCAGGCATAAGACACACCCCTTGCCACGCCCCCTTAAAGGAGAATTGTACAGAAATGCTTTTTTTACCACTACTATTCCTTTATATTGGCTTTTGGAATGTACAAATGCAGCCATTTAGAAATCAGATGAAAGGTTTAGCACTGGAAAACACTTTTTGATAGCTAAAAAGTACATTTTATATACATCTATATAGATCAGACCAAAATGAGGGACAAATGAGGAGGAATGAGGGACAAAGGGACATCGCTCCAAATCAGGGACAGTCCCTCAAAATCAGGGCCAGTTGGGAGCTATGCATCTCTCTTGCTCACTGTCAAAATTGACTATGGGATTTGTAGTGTGTATAGACCAGTGCACATGACCGCAACTAACGTGCACTGCTCATTCCAAACATATGGAAGTGTGAGGGAAAAGGAAAGGTTCTGGAGCTCTTATGCCCTGTACACATGGTCGGACTTTCCAAGGAAAATGTGTGATCGGACCGTGTTGTTGGAAAATCTGATCGTGTGTGGCCTCCATTGGACCTTTTCCGTCTGAATTTCCGACACACAAAGTTTGAGAGCAGGATCTAAAATTTTCCAACAACAAAATCCGATCGTTTAAATTCCGATCGTGTGTAGACAATTCCGACGGACAAAGCGCCACGCATGCTCAGAATAAATTACGAGACAAAAGCTATTAGCTACTGCCCTCATTATAGTCCCGTCATACGTGGTTTACGTCACTGCGTTCGGAGCGTTCGTAACGATCAGATTTTCCGACAACTTTGTGCGACCGTGTGTATGCAAGACAAGTTTGGGCCAAAATCCGTCTGAAAAAATCTGACACATTTTTCATCAGGGTGTCAGACCATGTGTACAGGGCATAAGAGGACAGCACAAGGAGGCAGAAAAATACAGTAAAAAATACTTTAATGAAAAACAGATTACAGGACCATTAAGTAGTGGATTTGTATGGCTTATTTTTGAAGAATAAGGATATAGTTTAGCCTCATTTTAGAGCTGAGGGACTCAAACACCCATGTCATCAGTGAGATGGAGTGTTGTGTACTCTTTCTTTCACCATTCAGCCAAGAGGATTCACCATATTGCTGCTGCTCCTGCTTCTAAAGCATAATGCAGATCTGGTGGTTGCAATAGCTATCTGCAGTGCCTTGATGACCATGACAACTGGTGACCCTCTTCAGTACCAATTGCTTGGGTTAGTGATTGCATGAGACCTTATCTCACTTTGGGCCTAGTTGTTTTCTGATAATCGGTTCTCAGAGAAGACAGTACTGCTGCAACATGTGACCTCAGCCCATACCGTCCTCCTGAATTTAGAGGCACTCGGTGGAGTGTTCATCAGCTGTTACAGGGAGCCACAAAAACACAGTAAAATATCATGTAATGAATAATAGATTACAGGGCCATTAAGAGCTATACTCCTTACAGGTACATCGATTCGCGTAGGAGACTTGCCCTGCGGCAGTATATCTGCGTGAACTTGCCGGCTAGTGTAGCATGACCAGACATCCCCGGTTTCAGGGGACAGTCCCCAGATTGAGAACACTGTCCCCAGACCAATTATGTCCCCGGTTTTGTCTCCGGATTTGACTTCAACGGTAGCTGGGGCAATTTTCAAAGACAGTCAGTGTCAGAATTTAAAAAAGAATCTAAATTACACCCCCTGCTCCTATTAGCTTAGGGGGGTGTATTTTTTCCATTATCTGTGTCCCTTTATGATTAAATGTGCTGATCAGAGCAGATGGACTATTTCTTCATTTTCCGGCACATGCCCATTCAGCTCCGTTCGCATGTTCTTCTGCCTTGGCTCAAATCCCGGCCAGCCGCCTGCCTGCTTATCTCCTTGTCTTTCCCGGCAGAGTCATTTTCCTCCGCTCCACACCCAGTAGTAGCCGGGGGCCCGGAGAGTGAGACCTGAGAGGCTGTGAGGCCGGCGGAGGCGACATCGGGCAGAGAGAGGCAGCTGAGCTCAGCTGATGATGTCCAGCAGCAGGAATAGAGGGGAAGCAGATCCAATCGTTTGGCTGCCAGTGCCTTAAAGGCTTCAACACGGGTGTGCTTTGGGGGTGTCTGTGAATAGACTACATTGCACTGTGTCTGTCTCTCTGGCATAATGTATGGTATCAGAACTCACAGGCAGCAGGGGGCACTTATTGGTCATAAGTTAACAAAATCAGCACCCAGCGGCCATGTTATGTGACACACTGTGACAGATCCAGCCAGAGCCATGATAGAGTGCCCCCTGCCAGTGAGTTATCATAATGCTGATGATCTTAACCAGTTGCCGATCGCCTGATAGCAGATTTACTGCTACAGGGGGGTTGCGCTGCACAGGATCATGTATATACATGATCCTGCATTTCTGGGTATCGGAGCCAATCAGCGGATCTGGCGGACTCGCCTAGTGGTCTGCCTATGTAAACAAGGCAGTTTGCCATTCTGTCAGTGTGGAAGACATTGATCCTGTGTTCCTGCAAAGCAGGTACAGGGATCCATGTCTTCCCTTAGTAAAAGCACCTGCCCCACAGTGAGAAAACACTTTTTAGGCACACATTTAACCCATTGATTGCCCTAGATGTTATACCCTTCCCAGCCAGTGTCATTAGTACAGTGACGGTACATATTTAGTTAGTTACTGGTTCCCACAAAGTGTCAAAAGTGTCACTAATGCCGCGTACACACGAGCGGAATGTCAGACAGAAAAAGTCAGACAGAATCTTTTCATCGGATATTTCGATCATGTGTGGGCCTCATCTGACGGAACTAGAAATAGAACATGTTCTAAATATTTCCGACTGAACCAATTCCTATCGGGAAAACCGCTCGCCTGTATGCTGTTCCGATGGACCAAAAATGACGCATGCTCTGAAGCAAGTACGAGACAGAAGCTATTGGCTACTGGCTATTGAACTTTATTTTTCTAGTCCCGTCCTTCGTGTTGTACATCACCACGTTCTAGACGGTCAGACTTTGGTGTGATCGTGTGTAGGCAAGACAGTTTCAGTGGAACTCCATCGGAACTCTGTCGGAAAAACCTTCGGAGTTTATTCTGATGGGAAAACCGGTTGTGTGTACCTGGCATTAGTGTCCGATTTGTCCACCGCAATATCGCAGTCCCGCTACGAGTCGCTGACTGCTGCCATTACTAAAAAAAAAAAAGTATGTCCCCGGATTTCATTTGAAAAATCTGGTCACCTTAGGCTAGTGGTTAAAGTGATTGTAAAGTCTTGTTTAACCACTTCAGCCCCGGAAGGTTTTACCTCCTCCCTGACCAGAGCACTTTTTACAATTCGGCACTACGTCGCTTTAACTGGTAATTGCGCGGTAATTGCGCGATGCTGTACCCAAACATAATTGGCCTCCTTTTTTCTCACATTTCTTTTGGTGGTATTTGATCACTTCTGCAGTTTACATTTTTTGTGCTATAAACAAAAAGCTACAATTTTGAAAAAAAAAATGTTTTTTATTTTTGCTATAATAAATATCCCCAAAATGTTTTTAAAAAACAAATTTCTTCATCAGTTTAGGCCAATATATATTCTTCTACATTTTCTTGGTAAAAAAAATCGCAATAAGCGTATATTGATTAGCTTGTGCAAAAGTTATAGCGTCTGAAAACTATGGGAAAGATTTATGGCATTTTTGATGGCATTATTTTTATTTCTTTTTTTACTAGTAAAGGCGGCAATCTGCGATTTTTTTGGGGGGATTGCGGCAGACAGATCGGATGCTTTTAACATATTTTTGGGACCATTGACATTTATACAGTGATCAGTGCTATAAAATGCACTGATTACTGTGTAAATGTCACTGGTAGGGAAGGGCTTTACACTAGGGGGCAATCAAGGGGTTAAATGTGTGTTCCCTCAGTTTGTTCTAACTGTATGGGGATAGGACTGAGTAAGAGAGAGGACATATCGTGTTCCTATTTACTAGGAACAAATGACATGTCTCCTCTCCCCTGACAGCACAGGGATTTGTGTGTTTACGTGGTTGACGGCGAGTTGCATCGGGTCCCCTGCCGCCGGTGTGCACGCACCCTCTGGTGGCTCCTAAATGGCCGATGTACACATATGAGATTTGGTGCACCCATGCCTACCCTACAGCATATGTAAGTGTCATAAAGTATTTTCTAAAAACTTACTATATTGTCATATAATTTGATTACCAAGAAGGTTTATCTGTAGAAGATGTAACTACTGTACAAATGTGTTTGTACCAGTTTATTTGTATAAGTGTAGCTATTAAGAACTTGCACTGCTTAAATGTATATTTACTGATTTATTTACTTTAAACACTTACCTGCTTGCACCTACTATTATGATCCAGACACTTCATAGTCATATTGTTTTGAATCTATAAGTGTCAAACATTGGTTCGTCTAGATGAAGTAGGCTATTATAAGTAGGAAGGAGGTGGCCAAAGAGGTGTTTTATATGTATTATTTTGATTTTAACACTTACTGTATCGCTGGAAAAAACATCTATGATACATTTTAGAATACTGCAAATAAGTATTGCTGTACATGGGGAGTATGTACTCTCTGAGCTTTTTATAGCTTGATTTGTAAAAAATAAATAAAATAAATAAACTCTGAGATCACAGTTTTTTTTGTTTTTTTGTTTTTTTGCACCCTGTCCCCTTGATGCTTTTATGTCTATCACTTGTTTTGGAATATGGATTTGTTTTGTAACCAACAGAGATCGCCTTTACATAAAAGTCTCCATCAGAGCCCCTATTAAACCCCCCCCCCTTACATCAGAGTCCCCTGTACATGAAAGTCCCCATCAGAGGCCCCTTATTTTAGAGTCTCCATCAAAAATGCATCCTTACATTGGAGTCCAACTTACATCAGAATCCCTCTTGCATAAGCCCTTGTACACACGGTCGGAGATTCCAACTAAATGTGTCCAATCGGACCATTTTGTCGGATATTCCGACTGTGTGTGGTCTCTATCGGACTGTTTCCGTCAGAGTATCCGACGGAACAAGTTTTCCAACTTGTTGGTAAAATTTTCTGACAAAATGCTCCTATCGGACATACTCCAATCATGTGTAGAGAATTCCGATCGGACAAAGTGCCACGCATGCTCAGATCAAATTCCTACATCAAAGCTATTGGTTACTAGCCTGAACGTAGTCCCGTCGTAACGAAATAACGTCATCACGTTCTGAACGATCGGATTTTCCGACAACTTTGTTCGACCGTGTGTATGCAACAGTTTCGGACAAAATCCGTCGGACAAAATCCGACGGATTTGGTTGTCGGAATGTTCGACCGTGTGTACAAGGGCTAAGAATCTCCATCAGAGCCCCTTATATCAGAGTCTCCATCAAAGTCCCCCTTACATGAGATTCCCCATCAGATCCCCTTTTATCAGAGTATCCATCAAATTCCCCCCAACAATGGATGGAGTCCTCCTTACATCAGAGTCCCACTTACAGGACAGTCCCCATCAGAGCTCTATTTTGAATCAGAATCCCTATCAAATTCCCCCTTACATTAGAGTCCTCCTTACTTCGGAGTCCCCCTTACATGATTGTCTCCATCAGAGCCCCCTTATATATCAGAGTCCCCATCAAAGTCCCCCTTACACGAGAGTCCCCATTAGAGCCCCCTTATATCAGAGTCCCCATCAAATTCCCCCTTAGGCCCCGTCCACACTGGGGCGGGAGCGGCGTCGGCAGTAAAACAACGCTATTTTTAGCACCAATTTTACCATTGTTTTAGTGGCGGTATTCGGCTGCTAGAGGGGCGGTTTTAACCACCTGCTAGAGGCAGAGAAATGGTTAAAACCACCTCAAAGCTTTCCGGCGGTATAGCCGCGCTGACCCATTGATTTTAATGGGCAGGAGCGGTGAAGGAGCGGTATACACACCGCTCCTTCACCGCTCCAAAGATGCTGCTAGCAGGATTTTTTTTTACCATCCTGCCAGCGCACCGCTCCAGTTAGACAGGGCTTTCACACTGGAGACACAGCAGCGGCTCTTTCAGGGAGCTTTGCAGACACTATTTTTAGCGCTGTAGTGCCTGCAAAGTGCCCCAGTGTGAAAGGGGTCTTACATCACAGTCCCCCTTACTTGAAAATTTTTATTGGAGCCTCCTTATATCACCATCATGTGTGTTTGTTTTATACCAAGTGGATAGACCCAGGTATAGAGGTACTAAATCTAAAATGAAACTTGCACTAAGGAAACATAGAGGCCACTACTGACCTTCTACTTCTGACAATGCTAGCTCCATGGTTGTCATAATGATCATGTCATTATGAAGAGCTTCCCAAGTAATTGATCTGCAACACGTATGCAGATAAAAAGTTTTGGCTTCACTCTGACATTTCTGATCTGCATACTTGTTCCAGGACATTGAAGATCTTGAAGCCAGACACAAGCAGGCAAAAACCATTTTTTAGAAGGAGGTCAGCAATGGCGGTTTATATATTTTTCTCACTGCAGGATTCCTTAAAGACTATCTGCAATTATTCCCAAGTCAAACTGTACAAATTTACTAAAACTGGAGAGTGCAAAATCTAACACAATTCTGCATAGAAACCAATCAGCTTCTAGGTTTTATTGTCAAAATTTAATTGAACAAGCTGAAGTTTTAAGATGATTTCCTACCATTTAGACCTGCACCAGATTCTGAGTCTCAATAGAACCCTATTTCCATTGCCCATTAAAACGCATTAGAACATAACTATGCAAACTGTCCAGGACCAAACACAAAACACTTCTTTCATTTCATCCATATAAATACCAGGATTACACAATATGGTAGTCCTTTAACACTGAACGATCCTCATTATACACCCATATGTGACTATTGTTGCCGTGATCACAGTGGTAAAGGTTATTTGCATAATTTAATTTATAGAACATGCCCACAACTTTGAAGATTTTTTTTTTTTTTATTGTGAAGCAAATAACAAATAGGACAAAATAACAGAAAGAGTCAATGTGCATAACTATTCACCCCCCTAAAGTCAATACTTTGTAGAGCGTTTTTGGTTATCACAGCTCCAAGTCGCTTTGGATAAGTCTCTATGAGCTTGCCACATCTTTCCACTGGGATTTTTGCCCATTCCTCCTTCCAAAACTGCTTCAGCTCCTTCAAGTTGGAGGGTCTGCGCTTGTGAACAGCAATCCTTAAGTCCAACCACAGATTTTCTATTGTAGTAAGGTCTGGGCTTTGACTAGGTAATTCCAACACATTTACATGTTTCCCCTTAAACCACTCAAGTGTTGCTTTAGCAGTTTGTTTGGGGTCATTGTCCTGCTGGAAGGTGAACTTCCGTCCTAGCCTCAAATCACACACAGAGTGGTACAGGTTTTGCTCAAGAATATCCCTGTAGTTAGCACCATTAATATTTCCCTCAACTCTGACCAGTTTCCCAGTCCTGACTGCTGAAAAAAATCCCCACAGCTTTATGCTGCCACCACCATGTTTCACTGTGGGGATGGTGTTCTTTGGGTGATGTGATGTGTTGGGTTTGCGTAAGACATAGCGCTTTCTTTGATGGCAAAAAAAAAGTTACATTTTAGTCTCATCAGACCAGAGCACCTTCCTCCATACATTTTAGGAGTCTCCCATATGCCTTTTCGCAAACTCAAAACGTGCCATTTTGTTTTTTGCCCAACTCTATGGAGCATACGGCTTATTGTCATCCTATGTACAGATACTTTAGTCTCTGCTGTGGAACTCTGCAGCTCCTCCAGGGTTACCTTAGGTCTCTGTGCTGTCTGTCTAATTAAAGTCCCCTTGCCTGGTCCGTGAGTTTTGGTGTGCGGCCGTCTCTTGGCAGGTTTGCTGTTATGCCATGTTCTATCCATTTGATTATGACAGATTTGATGGTTGCTCCTAGGTATCATCAAAGATTTGGATATTTTTTTATAACCTAACCCTGACTTGTAATTCTCAACAACATTGTTCCTTACTTGTTTGGAGAGTTCCTTGACCTTCGTGGCAGTTTTTGGTTAGTGGTGCTTCTTGCTTAGGTGTTGCAGCCTCTGGGGCCTTTCAAAAAGGTGTGTATATGCAAAAACAGATCATGTGACACTTAGATTGCACAAAGGTGGACATCATTTCACTAATTATGTGAATCCTGAAGGTAACTGGTTACACCAGAGCTTTTTATGGGCTTCATAACGCACATTCCAATTATCAGTTTTTTATTTCTGAAAATAGTTTTATGTATATTCTAATTTTACCTCGCCAACTTAGACTATTATGTCCTGATCCATCATATATAATTCAGATTAAAAAAAACATTGAACTAAAGGCTGTAATGTAACAAAATAAAGCCAAGGGAGGTGAATACTTTTGCAAGGCACTGTATAACCTTCACAAGCCCTCTCACAAAGCTGGTGTTGGCGTTATGGATCAAGTGTACCTAGGTCACCATAAGGATGAGCTAATCAAAATAAATGATTTTATTAACATCCTAATACAACAATACCAGAAAGATTTGTGACACATTGTAATGCAGTCTATAATGCCAAGCATAGCACATTCTAGTATTCCCTGCTGGGGACTAGGTGAAAGGAGAATGTATTTTGGAAGGCTGATACAGCTCCATGTGATTTGACATAGTATCACTATTTTTAGTCCTCATGGTCAACCCTTTATTTCAAGAATCTGTTGGCTAGAATCTTCACCAACTGGTGCAACGAGGTGTCTTTTTATTTCAATAACTATACTATCTTCAGATGTGTCATTGTCAATCTTTTGACCTTCAAGGCATAACTAAATTGTTCTAAGGAGAGCTGGTGTTACCAAACCTTATTGCTAGCGAGTCAAATCTATAGATAACATGTCAGTTTGTCAATTCAGCTTTGGCTCTGATTACCTTTAGGTTCATACCTAATATCAATTTGGCTCACAGCAGGGGTCCCGTCTGTCTTGGTTCGTCAGTTCAGGTCCGATTTCAGCCCTAATTTTTGGCTGAATTCGGACCTGAAACAGACCAAAAGATGAACACAGGGCTCCTGTGCAAATTCGCACCGGAGCCACATCGGAGATATGTGAACCAGCTCCATAGAGAGCTGGTCACAATCTCTTGCTATTGCAAATTGGATACGGGGATCCCGAATCCAATTTGCAATAGTTTGAACTCAACCTTACGGTAACTGATAGTGCTGTTTCTGGACCTGGCCTTCTAATAATAGGTAAAGGTAAAACGCAGTTTTCTGAAAACTCTCTATCTGCCTTGCAGCATGATAGATCAAGGCTAATACGAAAGGGTCTGCAAAAAAATAATAGGTGGAAATAAACCAAATGGTATATTAGGAAGAGCTATGCACCATTTAAAACAAGTTAGATTGCCCAAGCGTACATCCTTATGCCTATAGAGCAAAGAGAAAAGAAGAATGACACGCAGTCCCAAAGCTAGCTCTTCTTGGGGATAGTACAACAGTTAGAATTTTTTTTTTTAAACAAAGCTGATTGATGGCACCCATAAGAATGAGACTACCACTGAATTTGTGTGATCATTGTGCATAGTTTATACAGTCTATCAGGGATGTACAGTCAGAAGAGGCAGGTGATACCAAAAAAAACTAAAATACCACAAAAAAACTATCAAGCTTCGAAAGGTCATAGCTCGGTGACCTGAAGTCCTACCCCATCACTGGCCAAAATTTGGGGCTCCTGCCACCTAATGTCCCGGAGATATGGGGCTCCTTGCACAACTACATAAAGAGTGGCACATTTAAATACAAGCTGGCACACTCTGTTTTCTGCGACTGAGAGGCTGAGCTCACAGCGCCTCGGGCTTCTTGTCAGCACTGAGCTTAATTGACAGCTTGGAGCCTTGGACCAATGGTAAAGTACCATTGGAACGAGCTGTCCAATTAAAATACTGCAGTGGAGGCTGTCTTCTCGCTGCATTGTCATAGAAGAGGGCATGTGTCTAAAAGACACATGCTCCCTTCCAGCTCTTAACTAGAAGGAAAAGGCATTGGTTTATGGGTATAAGATTTACCCATAATCACATATTTTTTGTCACACAGTTAAAGAGGAAGTAAACAGGGCTGGTGCAAGGATTTTTGACACCCTAGGCGAAACCTCCACCCCTGACTCCACCCCCTATGCCCTTCGGATGTATTCCCCACCTTTTTAATGAAGCGCCCATCAAATGCAGCCTCACCAGTGCCCATCAAATGCAGCCTCACCAGCGCCCATGAAATGCAGCCTCACCATCGCCCATCAAATTCAGCCTACCAGTGCCCATCAAATTCAGCCTCACCAGCGCCCATGAAATGCAGCCTCACCATCGCCCATCAAATTCAGCCTTACCATCGCCCATGAAATGCAGCCTCATCAGTGCCCATGAAATGCAGCCTCACCATCGCCCATCAAATGCAGCCTCACCATCGCCCATCAAATGCAGCCTACCAGTGCCATAGTGTTTGTTTGTTATGTTCATTCGGGAGTCGAGACACAGTCCTCCGCCGCTGCTGCGCCTCTGACACTATGTGCGATTGTAGCAGCGGCTGCCTGTTGATGCCGAGACCTAGTTGCTTGCTGCAAAGAGAAGAGAGTAGGAACACCAGTGGCTGGGCACCCTAGGCAGCAGTGCACCCTAGGCGGCTTCCTAGTTTGCCTAGTGGTAGCACCGGCCCTGGAAGTAAACCCTGATGGGTTTACTTCCTCTTTGATTCCCTGCAAAGGTAAAGCATAATGGACTACTATGCATCGCATAGTAGTCTATTATGTGTCACTTACCTGACACAGGAGCCAGCGAAGTCACCGCTGTCCCCTGTAGTCCGGAGCCTCCATCTTCTCGGTGGGTCTCGCTGCTCCGGCGCTGTCATTCGATGGAGCCACGATGACGTCACTCCCACGCATGCGCACGGGAGCCGCCACTCGCGGCATATCGCCGTTAACAGCGGCGTGCTCAGTGCGCCTGTGCGCCGCTGTCTACGGCGCAACAGCAGTGCCTGTCGTTTGGCAAATATCTCCTAAACCGTGTAGGTTTAGGAGATATTTCTTGGACCTACAGCAGACAGAATCTGCTGTCTGTTGAAAAGGTACTGTTTTAATCAAGCTAAATCATATATTATTATGTTTTATGTTATAACGTAATAATTTATCTATTTACTGTGAAATTACTGGTTTGAAGTTTTAACGTCAAACTTCCAAAATTTGTCCATTTACCTCACTGGTGGTATGATTATGTCAGATTTTTTCATCTCAAAGCGGTACATTGTTTTGCATAGAAATTTGGTGTTTTATATTGTAGACCTGTAATTCTTAAGGCCTGTACACACGATCGGACTTTTTGACAACAAACATGCAAATTAGCTGTTTTGGAGCAACATCCGACCGTGTGTACGCTCCATCGGACAAAAGTTTTTTGGTTTTCATCAGACTTTTGTTGGCTGTGCGAACGAACAAACTTTTTGACAACATAAGTCCGATGGAGCAAAGTCCGATCGTGTGTACATAAAACCATCGGACTTTTGTACAAAGTACAAACATGCATGCTCAGAACCAATGCAAAAGATACAGAACAATACAGAAGTTGACCAAAGGTGGCGCTGAAGTAATTGAACGCCCTCTTTTGAAGTGTCGTCAGTACGTTGAAACATCACTACATTTGTGTTTGTTGCCTAAAAAGTCCAATCATGTGTATGCAATACAAACTTACGGCCAACGCCCTTTGTACAAAAGTCCACGGGAAAGTTTGTACAAAGTCCGATCGTGTGTATGGGGCTTAAGTAATAACACACTTAAGCCTCATTTCACACTTTTATACATTCTACTTAACTATAAATCTATTGTATGACTCTTTTTATTGCATTATATTCAATAAAATATTTGAAAAGGAAAGGAAAGTAATAACACACTTAAATCTGTCCAGACAAGAGTCTAGTAGACATTCCGTGCATGATAATGTTTGAAACACAAAATCATAAATTACAATATAATAAATAACTATAAAAAAACATAACTTTAAATTATATAACTATAACTATAAAGTGATTCTAATTTATTATTGCTGCTTTCTAGCTGGTCTAAAACCACTTTTGACGTAAAGGGACACTTTTTGGTTGCCATGGAAAATCTCACGTTTCCAGGCAGAAAGAACAGTATATATAATCTAAAAGTGCATGCAGGGCACTGGACAAAGCACTAGGGACAAAAGGAATGTGAAATGATTTGATACAGTACAATCTGAATTTTGTACTTTTTGAATTAGCCGCCGGGCACCGTCTCCATGCGCTGCGACGCTCGGTACACAGAGCATCGGGCAGAGGATCCGGCGGGGGACACAGCGGGGGGGGGGGGGGGCAACGCAGGATCCTGGTGACAAGGTAAGTTACCTGGACCAGGATTTTGCAATGCTATTCGGAGTGTGGCTCGGGGTTACTGCTAATAGTACTGAAATTTAACCCCGCCAGAAGGGTTAAGCCGCGTCGGGTATGGTCCGTGCGACTTGCCATGGTGACCCTATCATGGTAGTCCCTGGACCTTTCTAGAATTTTGTTCTTCTGTTTTTTGCTATTATCTATGTAATTCAGATGTCTATAACCACCTATTGATTCAAATTTGAATTGCTTATATTTCAATACATTTTGTATACTCCTTTTACACACTCTTTGTGTACTACTATTTGGGCCATTAAAGTCCCATAAGGGGGAGTTCCTTCTCCAGTCTACTGTCGTTTTGGGATGTAGGCCCAGCCCATCAGTCAACCATACCACCCCTCTCCTCTTTGTACTGCGGCACTGTGCCAGAGTACGGTATCGGTATGGCGCTTCATATAATAGATACAGTGGGCATGCGCACAGTGCTGGAGCCAATGCGTGTGTCCGGCGGCTGCAATGTCCGCCGGCCACCCGTGATCGCTCCACAGAGAGCCAGAACGGGGATCTGCCAGTGTACACAAAGCAGATCCCCATTCTGTCAGGGGAGTAGAGAGAGATTGTCTGTTCCTAGTGATCAGGAACAGAAATCTCCCTGTAATGACAATCAGTCCACTCCCCCCACAGTTAGAAGCACCACCCTAGGACAAACGTAAACCCTTGATCACCCCCTAGTGTTAACCCCTTCCCTGCCAGTGTCATTTATATAGCATTTTTATAGCACTGATCGCTGTATAACTGTTATTGGTTCCAAAAAGGTGTCAAAGTATCCGATCTGTCTGCACACAATGTTGCAGTCCTGCTAGGAAATCGCTGATCACCACTATTACTAGTAAACAAAAGAATAATAATAATAAAAATACCATAAATCTATCCCCTATTTTGTAGACGCTATAACTTTTGCACAAACCAATCAATATACGCTTATTACTTTTTTCCCCCAAAATATATGTAACAGAATATATACCTGTATTGACCTAATCTGGTGAAGAATTTTTTTTTTTACATTTTTTGGTGAATATTTATTATAGCAAAAAGATAAAAATATATATATATATTTTTCAAAATTGTCAGTCTGTTTTTGTTTATAGCGCAAAAAAGAAAACATGCAGCATGGATCAAATACCACCAAAAGAAAGCTCTATTTGTGAGAAAAAGAGTACATCAGTTTTGTTAGGGTACAACATCGCACAACCGCGCAATTGTCAGTTAAAGCGACGCAGTGACGTATTACAAAAAATGGCCTGGTCATTAAGGGGGTAAATCCTTCCGGGGCTGAAGGGGTTAAGCACTTCTTGCGGTAGTAATGATGTTGTAATTCCTAACTAAGGGTGTTGCAAGCCCTTGTAACCCAGGGCATGTGTCTTTTAAAGAATGCTTCACATCTCCTTTGCCATAATGATATCCTAAATATGATCCTGTATAGGGATGGCAGAACGGTTCGCCCGGCGGTCGTTTCGCGGCGAATTTCGGCTGTTCGCCGTCCGCCCGATCGGCGGACTATTGCCGCCGTTCGCCCGGCGGACTTCCGTGTTTACTGTGTAAAAGAACTTTGACCTATGATGACACATCCATCATGGGGTACAGGACAGCCAATTGAGACATTACAGCACATGGACACTTGGACATTCCCCCTAACTTATAAATAGACCCGATCTGGCGGCCATTTCACATTCTTTCTTCTGTCACTATAGGGAGAGGTTGCTGTGTGGAGCTGGGAGAGATTGCAGTGACCCAAATCGCTAGCTATTTGGTCCACAAAAGTTATTTTCAGGACTGGTATAGGTGTTAGGTGTAGTTCAGGATATAGGTTTGAGGCACTGCTGTGCTACTGATTGTTGCAGCAGCCTGTCTCTTGTCAGTGTAGAGAGAGGGACAGTACGCTGTGTGCTGCAGGGACAGTCAGTTTAATCATTAGCTGTTACTATTAGGTCCACAAAAGTGCTATTCAAGTTATTGTTCCAGCAGCCTCTGTTTTGTCAGTTTAAATAGGGACAGGCAGGAAACTGTGTGTGAGGCAGTGAGGGACAGTCAGTTTAATCAGTAGCTGTTACTATTAGGTCCACAAAGGTTCTTTTCAGGACTGGTATGGTAATAGGCTTGTACACGTATAATATTCTTTCTTCCAAATATAGAAAGAATATTATACTTGACTGCTGCCCTTCTGCTGCAGTAGTCCTTTATCAGTATAGGGACTGAGGTACAGTCTGCTAATCATTCACAACCTACTTGTTCCACAAAGGTCCTTATAAGGACTGGTAAAGTCTAGGGTGCTACAGTACATAGGGTTGAGTGAGGTACAGTCTGCTATTCCTCAAGGACTGGTATAGGTCCACAATACATAGAGTTGAGGTGCACTACTGCTGACTGCTGCCCTATACTGCAGCAGTCCTTTATCAGTATAGGGACTGAGGTACAGTCTGCTAATCATTCACAACCTACTTGTTCCACAAAGGTCCTTATAGGGACTGGTAAAGTCTAGGGTGCTACAGTACATAGGGTTGAGTGAGGTACAGTCTGCTATTCCTTAAGGACTGGTATAGGTCCACAATACATAGAGTTGAGGTGCACTACTGCTGACTGCTGCCCTATACTGCAGCAGTCTTTTATCAGTATAGGGACTGAGAGTTTTGTCACAGGGTCAATTAAAAAATGACCGGCAGAGGAAGAGGCAGGCCCTTCCGCAGGGGTGGTAGGGGTAGGGCAGGAGCAACAGGCTTGAGCCAAAGTGGGAAGTTGCAGAAGGTGCGTTCAATTACTTTAAAGGATGCACCAGACTTGGTTGAGTGGCTCACTCAGCCTTACTCTTCTGCACCCTCCTCATCCTCTCGATCTGCACCCTCTTCTTCACTCTCTGCTATGTGCACCCCCAAAGACACTACTACCAACAACACCACCACATACCTTCCGCTTGAGTCACAGGAATTATTTTCCGATCCATATCAAGACATTTCTGATGCGCAACCACTCTTGGTATTGGATCAGGAAGAGGAGGTAGCAACAACCGCTACCGACAGTACCCAGATCAGCCCAAGGAGGAGGTTTGTCCCCGGTGTTGCTGCCTACTCCGAGATCTCTACTTATAGCGGTGGGGAAGGTGACGTCGATGATGACGTGTCTAGTGATGTCACGTGGGTGCCCACAAGAGAGGAAGAGGAGGGGAGTTCAGAGGGAGATATGGACCAGCAGATAGGGAGGAGAAGCAGGAATAACTTACATTGCACAGGAGGGACAAAGCAGACTGCAAATGTATCAGGAGCGAGTCATCGACCATGTACGGTCACATCTGGCGCTCCCAGGACACCGACACATGACTCCGCAGTGTGGGCTTTTTTTAACGTGTCCGCTGCTGACAATAGCGTTGCCATCTGCAATCTTTGCAGTCAACGCATTAGTCGCGGTAAGCCCAACACTCACCTAGGGACGACCGCCTTAAGAAGGCACATGAGCAGCCATCATCGAGCCCAGTGGGAGCAACGGAACACACAAAGCCACACTCCAGCCTCGTCTTCTACTTCTCCTTCTCCTCTCTCCTCACAATTGTCCTCCACTCCACCTTCCATCACGCCCACGTTTTTCTGCAAAAAGGCAGGCTTCCGTGGACCTAATGTTCGAGTGTAAAAAAATGATGACTCCGGATAACCCTCTTGCCCAACGGTTGACGGCTGGCTTGTCAGAACTGATAGCCCACCAACTACTGCCATATAAACTGGTGGACTCAGAGGCCTTTCGAAAATGTGTGGCCATTGGAACACCACAATGGTGGTCCCAGGAAGGAAGTATTTCTCACAGAAGGGCATCCCAGAGCTAAATGGCCATGTTCAGCGGCAAGTGAATGTATCTCTGGCACACAGTGTCGGTGCCAAGATACATCTGACCACAGACACGTGGTCTAGCAAACACGGGCAGGGAAAGTATATCACTTTTACTGCCCACTGGGTGAACCTTCTGACGGCCGTCAAGCATGTAACCCGTGGCACCCGTGTAGATTTGGTTTTACCGCCACGGATTGCATGCAGGCCTGGCTCTTCTTCTCCTACTCCTCCTACTCCATCCTCCTCCCTCTCCTCCTCGGCTGACTCCTCCTTTTCCGCTGCTAGCGACTCTTGCGCTGCGCCGCCCAAACTCCCCAGAACTTATTCGACATGCCAGGTGAGACGTTGCCATGCCATGCTGCGTCTGTTGTGCCTGGAAGCCAAGAGCCACACTGGCCCGGCACTCCTTTCAGCTTTGCGTTCACAGGCAGTTCAGTGGCTAACACCGCTCAATTTGACAGTTGGTAAAGTGGTGTGTGACAACGGTGCCAATCTGCTTAGCGCATTGAAACAGGGCAAAATTACGCACGTGCCATGCATGGCACACGTCTTAAACTTGGTCGTGCAGCGATTCGTTGTCAAATACCCTGGGGTCCAGGACATCTTGCGGCAGGCAAGGAAAATCTCGGCCCATTTCAGAAGATCTTACACGGCCATGGCTCGCCTTGCTGACATTCAGCGGCGACACAATCTGCCGGTCAGACGTCTTATTTGCGATTGCCCAACGCGATGGAACTCAACCTTCTATATGCTTGATAGGCTGCTCCAGCAGAAACGTGCAGTTAATGTCTACCTGTATGAACTCTGCGGCAGAATAGGTTCTGGGGAGCTGGGGGGTTTTTCACCACGCCAGTGGCTGCTCATGCAGACTTCTGCGGCCATTTGAGGAGATCACCAAACTGGTCAGTCGCAGCCATGGCTCCATCAGTGACACGGTACCTTATGCCTTCTTTATGGAGCGTGCATTGCTCAAGCTGTGGAGGAGCAGGAGCGGGAAGATGAGGAAGTCGCAATGCTGGATGAATTCCCGGGGGGGCTACTCTATCTGAGACAAGTGAACAACAGGAGTCTGAAGAGGAGTCAGAGGAGGATGGTGCCGGGGCGGATGAGGAGAAGCAAGAAGAGCATGCTTTAAACCTTTCTGGGATCCCTGTTGTTGTGCGTGGATGGGGAGAGGAGAATGAAGAGGACGACATTATCCTGGATGATGAGCAGGAGCCAGGCCACCACACTGCTTCCAGTTTCGTGCAAATGGGGGCCTTCATGCTCCAGTGTTTAATAGGGACCTCCGTATAAAAAGCATAAGGGTCAAGGACCAGTACTGGGTGGCAACATACTTAGACCCCCGGTACAAACACAAAATGGCGGAAATGTTACCGCCGTCACAGAGGGCTGTCAGAATGGAGCACTTCCAGGCCTTGCTTCGAGAAATGCTGCATTCTGCTTTTGCGTGCGCTGGCAGAGGAGCAATTCCCACTCCCAGAGAAGGAGTTGCGGGTACCAATCCAACAGCGCCTGCAAGAAGAGGCCGGTTTGAAGATGTGTTGGTGATTTCAGATATGAGGTCATTCTTTCAGTCGACTCATCGACAGGTGTCATCCGGATCCAGCATCAGGGAACGCCTAGACCGTCAGGTGTCCGACTACATCGGGTTAACGGCCTCTGAGGAGTGATGAACCCCTGGACTACTGGGTGGGCAGGCTTGACCTCTGGCCAGAGCTTGTCCAATTTGCAATCGAACTGTTGGCTTGCCCCTCGTCCAGTGTCCTGTCGGAAAGGACGTTCAGCGCAGCAGGGTGGATCGTGACCGATAAGCGTACTCACCTAGCTCACGACAGTGTTAACTACCTCACATTTCTAAAAATGAATGAGGCATGGATCTCAGAGGAATTCAACACATGTGACCAGTAGACCATGTATATGTCTATAAACAATTTTTTTAATCGAGCACACATACCTTCTTTCTTCATTTGGCTCACTTACTTGTCCAAAAAAAAGCACACCGTACTATATGCCCGTACCCTCCTGTTTGAAGAGGTTGAGCGGTGTCATATTTCTACTGGGGCTGCTTATTATGAGGGGCTCCCACCATCCCTGTGCTGTGCTGACTTCCTCCTGGGGCTGTACCTCTGCTGTGCATATTATGAGGGGCTTACACCATCCCTGTGCTATGCTCATTATGAGGGGCTCCCACCATCCCTGTGCTGTGCTGACTTCCTCCTGGGGCTGCTTATTATGAGGGGCTCCCACCATCCCTGTGCTATGCTGACATCCTCCTGGGGCTGCTTATTATGAGGGGCTCCCACTATCCCTGTGCTGTGCTGACTTCCTCCTGGGGCTGTACCTCTGCTGTGCATATTATGAGGGGCTCCCACCATCCCTGTGCTATGCTCATTATGAGGGGCTCCCACAATCCCTGTGCTGTGCTGACTTACTCCTGGGGCTGTACCTATGCTGTGCATATTATGAGGGGCTCCCACCATCCCTGTGCTATGCTCATTATGAGGGGCTCCCACCATCCCTGTGCTGTGCTGACTTCCTCCTGGGGCTGCTTATTATGAGGGGCTCCCACCATCCCTGTGCTATGCTGACATCCTCCTGGGGCTGCTTATTATGAGGGGCTCCCACCATCCCTGTGCTATGCTGACTTCCTCCTGGGGCTGTACCTCTGCTGTGCATATTATAAGGGGCTCCCACCATCCCTGTGCTATGCTCATTATGAGGGGCTCCCACCATCCCTGTGCTATGCTCATTATGAGGGGCTCCCACCATCCCTGTGCTATGCTGACTTCCTCCAGGGGCTGCTTACGGTGCAGGTGTCAGTGATGTATATCACGGTGCTGGTGTCAGTGCTGTATATCACAGTGCTGGTGTGAGTGCTTTATGTCACGCTGCTGATGTCAGTGCTCTCTATCACGGTGCTGGTGTCAGTGCTGTATATCACGGTGCTGGTGTTAGTGCTTTATGTCACGCTGCTGATGTCAGTGCTCTCTATCCCGGTGCTGATGTCAGTGCTCTCTATCACGGTGCTGCTGTCAGTGCTGTATATCACGGTGCTGGTGTTAGTGCTTTATGTCACGCTGCTTATGTCAGTGCTCTCTATCACGGTGCTGGTGTCAGATCACTCTATCATGGTGCAGGTGTCATTGCTGTATGTCACGCTGCTGATGTCAGTGCTCTCTATCACGGTGCTGGTGTCAGATGACTCTATCACGGTGCAGGTGTCATTGCTGTATGTCAGGCTGCTGGTGATCTCCTGCACCCTCTTCTTTGCCTACCCTGACCTTCCCTCTCCTCCATTGCCTTCATGCGCTCCACAGTCCTGAATTGTCACAACAATTTCACATATAAAAAAAGAATGTTTGTAGCTGCCGCTCCCACCATCCCTGTGCTATGCTCATTATGAGGGGCTCCCACCATCCCTGTGCTGTGCTGACTTCCTCCTGGGGCTGCTTATTATGAGGGGCTCCCACCATCCCTGTGCTATGTTGACATCCTCCTGGGGCTGCTTATTATGAGGGGCTCCCACTATCCCTGTGCTGTGCTGACTTCCTCCTGGGGCTGTACCTCTGCTGTGCATATTATGAGGGGCTCCCACCATCCCTGTGCTATGCTCATTATGAGGGGCTCCCACAATCCCTGTGCTGTGCTGACTTACTCCTGGGGCTGTACCTATGCTGTGCATATTATGAGGGGCTCCCACCATCCCTGTGCTATGCTCATTATGAGGGGCTCCCACCATCCCTGTGCTGTGCTGACTTCCTCCTGGGGCTGCTTATTATGAGGGGCTCCCACCATCCCTGTGCTATGCTGACATCCTCCTGGGGCTGCTTATTATGAGGGGCTCCCACCATCCCTGTGCTATGCTGACTTCCTCCTGGGGCTGTACCTCTGCTGTGCATATTATAAGGGGCTCCCACCATCCCTGTGCTATGCTCATTATGAGGGGCTCCCACCATCCCTGTGCTATGCTCATTATGAGGGGCTCCCACCATCCCTGTGCTATGCTGACTTCCTCCAGGGGCTGCTTACGGTGCAGGTGTCAGTGATGTATATCACGGTGCTGGTGTCAGTGCTGTATATCACAGTGCTGGTGTGAGTGCTTTATGTCACGCTGCTGATGTCAGTGCTCTCTATCACGGTGCTGGTGTCAGTGCTGTATATCACGGTGCTGGTGTTAGTGCTTTATGTCACGCTGCTGATGTCAGTGCTCTCTATCCCGGTGCTGATGTCAGTGCTCTCTATCACGGTGCTGCTGTCAGTGCTGTATATCACGGTGCTGGTGTTAGTGCTTTATGTCACGCTGCTTATGTCAGTGCTCTCTATCACGGTGCTGGTGTCAGATCACTCTATCATGGTGCAGGTGTCATTGCTGTATGTCACGCTGCTGATGTCAGTGCTCTCTATCACGGTGCTGGTGTCAGATGACTCTATCACGGTGCAGGTGTCATTGCTGTATGTCAGGCTGCTGGTGATCTCCTGCACCCTCTTCTTTGCCTACCCTGACCTTCCCTCTCCTCCATTGCCTTCATGCGCTCCACAGTCCTGAATTGTCACAACAATTTCACATATAAAAAAAGAATGTTTGTAGCTGCCGCTCCCACCATCCCTGTGCTATGCTCATTATGAGGGGCTCCCACCATCCCTGTGCTGTGCTGACTTCCTCCTGGGGCTGCTTATTATGAGGGGCTCCCACCATCCCTGTGCTATGTTGACATCCTCCTGGGGCTGCTTATTATGAGGGGCTCCCACCATCCCTGTGCTGTGCTGACTTCCACCTGGGGCTGTACCTCTGCTGTGCATATTATGAGGGGCTCCCACCATCCCTGTGCTATGCTCATTATGAGGGGCTCCCACCATCCCTGTGCTATGCTCATTATGAGGGGCTCCCACCATCCCTGTGCTATGCTGACTTCCTCCTGGGGCTGCTTACGGTGCAGGTGTCAGTGCTGTATATCACGGTGCTGGTGTCAGTGCTGTATATCACGGTGCTGGTGTGAGTGCTTTATGTCACGCTGCTGATGTCAGTGCTCTCTATCACGGTGCTGGTGTCAGTGCTGTATATCACGGTGCTGGTGTTAGTGCTTTATGTCACGCTGCTGATGTCAGTGCTCTCTATCCCGGTGCTAGTGTCAGATCACTCTATCACGGTGCAGTTGTCATTGCTGTATGTCACGCTGCTGATGTCAGTACTCTCTATCACGGTGCTGCTGTCAGTGTCGTATATCACGGTGCTGGTGTTAGTGCTTTATGTCACGCTGCTTATGTCAGTGCTCTCTATCACGGTGCTGTTGTCAGATCACTCTATCACGGTGCAGGTGTCATTGCTGTATGTCACGCTGCTGATGTCAGTACTCTCTATCACGGTGCTGCTGTCAGTGCCGTATATCACGGTGCTGGTGTTAGTGCTTTATGTCATGCTGCTTATGTCAGTGCTCTCTATCACGGTGCTGTTGTCAGATCACTCTATCACGGTGCAGGTGTCATTGCTGTATGTCACGCTGCTGATGTCAGTGCTCTCTATCACGGTGCTGCTGTCAGTGCTGTATATCACGGTGCTGGTGTTAGTGCTTTATGTCACGCTGCTGATGTCAGTGCTCTCTATCACGGTGCTGGTGTCAGATCACTCTATCACGGTGCAGGTGTCATTGCTGTATGTCACGCTGCTGGTGATCATCTCCTGCACCCTCTTCTTTGCCTACCCTGACCTTCCCTCTCCTCCATTGCCTTCATGCGCTCCACAGTCCTGAATTGTCACAACAATTTCACATATAAAAAAAGAATGCTTGTAGTTGTCGATCCCAGATTCACCTCATACATGTGTTATTTCATGTGGTGGGACTATGTTTGCACAGCTAGTAATTATTTTGTGGCTGCAAATTTGACCTGTAAGTTTGCAAAGTTTGCCTCCCATTGAAGTCAATGGGGCCTGCCGCGAACGTTACAGTTCGCGAACTATCGGCCGCGTCCCGTCGGAAGTTCGTCCATCACTAATCCTGTAAACAAACATAAAGCACGTCAGTCTTTGTTGATCATTGATTCAAAACATTTTCTTTTTTATCTTAAACTTGTACATCTACTCTCACCTCCACTAGTAACAGCATTTTCTCCCTATAGTTTTTTTTATTTTCTATCCTATATTGGGTAGATCATATAATTATTGAGAACCTGGCATTTTCATGGAAATATTGTTGTTTTTTTATTTACCCTTAGGGGCCGTTCACACACGGGCAACACGACTTTCAACGCAACTTTTGGAGGCAACTTGGACACGACCTGAACACAACTTGGGGCTCCAGGCCAGGTGACTTTTGCCGCGGCCAATCAGAGAATGAGCTCTCAAGGGGAAACTCCACGCCAAATTTATTTAAATAAATTTGGCGTGGGTTCCCCCCCTGAGAGCATACCAGGCCCTTAGGTCTGGTATGGATTTTAAGGGGAACCCCCTACGCCAAAAAATCGGCGTGGGGGTCCCCCCCAGATCCATACCAGACCCTTATCCGAGCATGCTACCCGGCCCCCCTCGAGCCGTACCAGGCCGCGCGTCCTCAACATGAGGGGGTGCCTTGGGGAAGGGGGGGCCACGTGGCTCCCCCACCCCAAAGCACCTTGTCCCCATTTTGATGAGGACAAGGGCCTCTTCCTGACAACCCTGGCCGTTGGTTGTCGAGGTCTGCGGCGGGGGGCTTATCGGAATCCGGGAGCCCCCTTTAATAAGGGGGCCCCCGGATCCCGGCCCCCCACCCTATGTGAATGAGTATGGGGTACAATGTACCCCTACCCATTCACCTGTGAAAAAAAATGTAAAAAAAAAACACAACACAGGGTTAAAATAGTTTATTGTACAGCTCCGGGGGTCTTCTTCCGTCTTGGGGGGTCTTCTCGCCGGACTCCTCCGTAATCTTCTGCTAGCTCTTTTACTAGCAGAGGAGCCCGGCATTCTTATTCGCCACCGCCCTCTTCTTCCGACTTCGGGGGTCTTGTCCCCCTCTTCGGTTCTTCTTGCTGGGCCACCGCTTGTAAAAGAGCTAGAAGAAGGCGCGGTGGCCCGGCAAGAAGAACCGAAGAGGGGGACAAGATCCCCGAAGTCGGTAGAAGAGGGCGGCGGCGAAGAAGAATGCCGGGCTCCTCCACTAGTAAAAGAGCTAGCAGAAGATTACGGAGGAATCCGGCGAGAAGACCCCCCAAGACGGAAGAAGACCCCCGGAGCTGTACAATAAACTATTTTAACCCTGTGTTGTGTTTTTTTTTTTTTTTACATTTTTTTCATAGGTGAATGGGTTTCACAGGTGAATGGGTTCTTGCCGGGCCACCGCGCCTTCTTCTAGCTCTTTTACAAGCGGTGGCCCGGTCTTCTGTCGCTGCTGCCGCCGCCACCTTCTGTTCTTCTCTTCTGGAGATGTTGCCTCGTCGCTGTCTCCGCTCACTATGACAGAACACACGGCGTGCGGCGACTTATATAGGGACATCACCGGATGATGTCCCCGCCCATGATGATATCACAGTCTCCGTATAGACGGAGATCCAACTTGGAGGCGACCTCCATTGAAATCAATGGGTACCGTTCGCCTACAAGTCGGATTGAAGTAGTACAGGAACCTTTTCTGAAGTCAGTTCTGAGCGACTTCAGTAGTGTGGATTAAGACGGCTCTCATTCACTTACATTGATTTTTACATGTTGTCCGACCTGAGGCGACTAGGGGTGACTTTAAGTCGGATCTGAGTTGCCCCTGTGTGAACCGACCCTTACGCCATAATATATATATATATATATATTTTTTAATCTTAATGAATGAATGCTCCTTTATTAAGGAGATTATACAATACATGTGCATTGCACTTTTGTAACAACATGTTTTGATTTAATATTTCCCCCTTTAAAGTTTATGTCAGGGGAAGAAAAAATAAAGTTCAGTACATCTCTGCCCATATGTGAACATGTGACCGATGTTTTGTCTCTTTAAAAAAGTTAGAACGGAAGATCTTAATCTGCTGAAAATCCAGTGCGCTCTTTCAAAGTGTTGTTGTCAGAGTAAATTAAAAGAAGAATTAGAATCTCTGTCAAGTTTCTATTGGTGTTTCCATCCAACTGGGTAGATTTACCCTTTTTTTTGTCCTGGAAACAGGGGTGTTGCTAGGTGGGAAAAGGCCAAGGGGCTTCAGGCCGAAGGTAAATTTGATAACCCCTCCCACATTTTGAAGTAAGTCTTGCCTAAGCACGGCATAGTGGGTGGGATTTAGACTGACTTGCTGGTTGCTGCCTGGCTGGGCCGTGGCCTGTTCCAGTGCTGTCCGGCAAGACCTCAATGACAGCACACAGAGTCTGGGCTGAGGGCCCACTTGAGCTGGCTGTGGAGCATGTGCTGCTGCTGCTGTGGCCTGTTGCCATGCTGTCCAGCGGGCGGTGGACCACAGCACAGCAGATGCAGAGGGGAGGGCTTTAAAACAGACCCAGAAGCCGGAATCGGAAATTGATAGAGGCCACACTAAAGCTGTTGTAACTGCCCCCCCCAATAAATTATTAATTTGGTTTCTGCCATTCTTGTTCCGGGAACTGCCTGGTGAGTGAGAGGTGATGTGTGCAAACGGCATACTATAGCCCCAGGACCGGACAGGGAATAAAAACCAGCCCTGGAAATAATTTCATACCACCCCCATAGCATTATTATACCAGCCCAACAGCATAACATAATTTTTATCTTGTTCATAAAAGGGAAAACCATGGATTTTAAAGCACATCTGAAGACTGTATTATAGTCACCAGTGCCCATCAGTGCAGCCTTGTCAGTGCTCATCAGCACAGTCACATCAGTGCCCATCAATGCAGCCTCGTCAATGCCCATCAGTGTAGCCTCATCAGTGTCCATTAATGCAACGTCATCGGTTCCCATCAATGCAGCCTGCTCAGTTCCCATCAACTCAGCCTCACCAATGCCTATCAATGCAGCCTCACCAATGCCCATCAACGCAGCCTCACCGGTGCCATTCAATGTAGCCTCACCAGTGCCCATCAATGCAGCCTCACCAGTGCCCATCAGTGCAGCCTGATCAGTGCCCATCAGTGCGGCCTCATCAGTGCCCATCAGTGCAGCCTTATCAGTGCCCATTAATTTAGCCTGATCGGTGCCCATCAATGCAGCCTTGACAGTGCCCATCGGCGCAGCTTTGCCAGTGCATGGGGAGAGGAGAGCCGCCAGTTTACACAGAGTGGGGATCTCCGCTTACCCAGCATGGCCGGTGTCACACTAGTTCCCGCCTCCTGAACCGACTCCTATGATGGACGTCACACATCTCAACATTGGACCAGTGTGACATCCACCATAGGATCCGGTCCAGGAGCTGGCTGCTGCTGTGGCCTGTTGCTGTGCTGTCCTGGGGCGGCAGACTGCAGCATGGCAGATGCAGTGGGGAGGGCTTTAAAACAGACTCGGAAGCCAGACCCGGAACTGGATGGAGACGATGCTAAAGCTGGTGTAACTGGCCCCCCTCTCCATTAATAAACTATTCGGTTTATGCCATTCTCGTTCTGGGAACTGCCTGGGGAATGAGAGGTGATGTGTGCAAACTGCATACTATAGCCCCAGGTCTGGACTGGGTATTAAAAACCAGCCCTGGAAAAAATGTCATACCAACCCTATATATAATAGCCCAACAGCATAACATCATTATTTTCTTGTTCATAAAAGGGAAAACCATGCATTTTAAAGCACATTTGAAGAGTGTATTATACTCACCAGTGCCCGTTAGTACAGCCTCATTAGTGGCCATCAGCTCAGTCTCATCAGTGCCCAGCAATGCAGCCTCACCAGTGCCCATCAATTCAGCTTCTTCAGTGCCCATCAGTGCAGCCTCATCAGTTCCCATCAATGCAGCCTGCAGTGCCCATCAGCTCAGCCTCACCAATGCCCATCAATGCAGGCTCACCAGTGCCCATAAATACAGCCTCACCAGTACACCAGTGCAGCCTGATCAATGCCCATCAGTGTAGCCTGATCAGTGCTTATCAGTGCAGCCTTTCCAGTGCCCATCAATGCAGACTCACCAGTGCTCATCAGTGCAGCCTCACCAGTGCTCATCAGTGCAGCCTGATCAGTGTCCATCATTGCAGTATCACTAGTGCCCATGAGTGCAGCCTGATCAGTGCTCATCAATTCAGCCTCACCAGTGCCCATCAGAGCAACCTCACCAGTTCCTATCAATGCAGCCTGAACAGTGCCCATCAGCTCAACCTTACCTGTGCCCATCGACAAAGCCTGATCGGTGCCCATCAGCTCAGCTGTCACCAAGAGGTGAGGGTAAATCATCCAATGACTATGCGCATTTTAGTGACAACTTTCAAAGAGGGAACTTCATCTAGTTTTTAGAGATTTCCAGAAGGAAGTGAAATTAAATATCCTCAATGGGACATAGACAATAAAGAATACATTTACAAGGGTTTGCAACTCAATGCAAAATGGGAAAAAACATGGACATTTAACAATAGGGAATATTGGGTGGCCAGCATTATGGGTCCCTCAAAGTCTGTAGCCAACCAACTCACACGTTAGCTTTGTCCACTATGTATCACACATTTTCAAAAGATTTCTGAAAGTGCATTTGCTTTACCTTTTAATTTCTTCAGAAGAAACGGGAAGAAAGATGCAACGAGTTTTGCTAATAGCCTTGCAATTTACAACTTTTGTAGAAGTTATAAAGCACAGAAAAATGTTAAATGCACTTTCCAGCTAGATGACTAGATACCAATGAATAGTACAGGGCAGATATGATACTAACCAGCTCACTTGACTTGTGCTGCTGATTAGCTGTTTTTACTCAAAACAATTGCTAGAGAAAATATTGCAGAATATAGTTTAAATATGATAATCATGAAGTACATTATAAATCCAGTAGGTGGCAACATAATACTGCTGTTCTTTGTTACATTCCAATACTCATCTTTGGAGCTGACTTCCTAAAGAAGAAAATTCACCAAAGTTAAATGTTCTTTTAGCAAAGTGTATAAAGTGATTACTTTGATCATCCTATAATGGGAAAGCAAAAATAATGTTATTTAATTTCTCTGCACACGATTGAGTATTTAAAGTTAATACAAAATTCTGGACAAAGTCTAATCTTGCATTAAAGGATTTAGGGAACTCTGAGTGTCTCATTCTATGGCCTTTGAGAAGCTTCAGGACTTACAAAATACAGCTAAGCTAAAAAATACAAAGGATTTATTGTGCAATGTTATACTGTACCATATGCATTCTCATTACTGTTGTGAGCTATTGCCCTGTAATACTGTGCTGAAAAGCAAATACATTCCTTTTCCTTGAACAGCCATAGCATTCTTTCATACCAGTTTTGGGAACATGAAATAAAGCCATTTTTACCATTCTATACCGAAATATTTTTGTAAAATAAATAAGGGTTAAACCTTTTTTTACTCATCCTAACTCCTTCTACTCCCTAAACATTCCCCAAAATAAGTCTGTAGAAAAATGTAATTTTTTTTTTTTTTAAGTCTATTGAAGGACACAGAAATTCCAGAATTCTTAAATGGTTAGGGTTATACTGTCACCTACAAATGGTTGTGAGAGTGGCAAACTGAAGCCATCCTTGTTTAACCCCATCTCCCAACCTCTAAACATCAACCTCAGTTTTGTGAGCAAGCAGTACATGGTGCCAGTGTTAAATGTATCAGCATATTTATTTATACTAACAAATTGAAGCTAAAGTCCAGCTCAAACTTTATAATCAGTTGCAGTCAACTGTGTTTTTCCTTTTGGGATAAAGGTTTTGCATGATTAAATAAAAGTTTATCATTCTAATTACCCTTGCCAGTGTTAAGTGGTTTGTCTCATCCATGTAAACTGATACATTCTGCTGGAGAGCTTCAGCTTGTGAAAAACAACAGGGCTGCTGGCTGGATCACCAGATGAAATTAGAAGAAAGAAAACCTAAAAAAGGAAACTAATAAAGCCATCACATTTAAGAATTGGTAAGTTGCAATATATTATTTGATTTTGGGTTTGATACTGTTTGAGGGATCAACCAACCATGCACCAAAAAACAGGTTACACAAACCAAACAATAGCCTTGTAAGGCGCTAGACTCACTTCATCACCACCCTGGAAAAAAATCCACCACCATAGTTGATTCAGATATCAGTAGTCATTAGGAAGGGCTGGCGCAAAGTGACTGTTGGCATAGTGGCACTAAAATCATGAGACTATAACACCGACAAGACACTCCTAAAATGACATGTGGGTGTCTTACAGTATGTGATTAGATCACAACAGGCTGACTAGCAGTTGTTCCCAAAACTGAAAAGCACAGAGGACAGTGTGTCCATTAAAACAGTCTTAGTTTATTCAACACAATGTTTAAAACCCAATTCTAGTGAATGGTGGTTACCAGTAGATGACTATCCCCATATCACAGGCATGCATGATATGCCGGGGAACCTGATTACCGATGAGGTTCTTGGGATCCATGTTGTAATATGCTCGGCAAGGGGGCGGGGGGGCAATCCATGTCACCAGAATTGACATCACAAAAGCAATGGGACCAGGTTAACTAGAATACTTTCTGTGTGATAACCACACTGCAACCCTGCCTAACCACTTATCAACTAAATGATTCTATGGTTATCCTACCTATCCCTGTACAGAGCAGTATCCTCCATTAAGGAATGAGGTGTAGGGATCCTATTATTTAGAATATTCACTTCATAGAGAATAGGAGCCAGAAAGAAATCTAATGCCGCGTACACACGAGCGGACTTTTCGAGGGATTAAGTCCGACAGACTTCCGAAGGAGTTCTGCCGGAGTTCTGCCGGAGTTCCAACAGAGTTCTGACGGACTTTTCGACTGAGCGGACTTGGCCACACACAATCACACCAAACTCCGACGGATTCGAACGTGATGACGTACGACTGGACTCGAATAAGGAAGTTCATAGCCAGTAGCCAATAGCTGCCCTAGCGTCGGTTTTAGTCCGTCGGAATAGCATACACACAAGCAAATTTTTCGGTAGGAACTGGGTCCGGCGGAAAAATTTGAAGCATGTTCCATTTTCTAAAGTCTGTCAGACTTTTGCGAATCAAAAGTCCGTTGCAGCCCACACACGATCGAAAAGTCTGACGGAATCATTCCGTTAGACTTTGGATGTTGAAAAGTCCGCTCATGTGTACGGGGCTTAAGAGACTTCCCCATGGGACTGCAACACAGCCTGAAAAAAAGGACCCATTCCCCCAGGGACTGGGTCCTAAGAAGAACCCTGGACTTACCTAAACACTAAAAGCTGAGCAGAGGGTATAGCGGGCATCTGGATTTGAGTCCTGCAACTTTAGTTCGAGGTAGGCTCTGACTGTCTATGAGGAGATATTGCTTTAGTAGATGAAAGAGAAGGGTAAGATTCTTCCATGTCATCGACAGACCTCCAAACACAAGTGGCATGCTAATGATAGTGTCAAAAGCAGGTCCAAATATATGACTTTAGTTGAAATGAAACCAAGTCAGATCTTCCTTGGAGGTATTATCAACATTCCAGGCAGGAAGCCAATGAGCACTACGCATATTAACAGACATCATCCCCATGCGGTATCCAAACCTAAATGGCTGTAAGAAGACATCACAGCTAAAATGCAGGGGTCCAGCCACCTATTTCAAATATACCAAGAAGCAAGGGCCTCTCACAGCGATTAGAGGGGTCCACCGTAAAGGGCCAAACCCATTGTAACATAGTTTGACAACTCAAAGTCCCCACCAACACAATGCATTAATCCATTAATTCAAACTGGGAGTTAAGTAATGAATGTAACTGCCATTCACTAAAACACTTAAAGGTAAGAATACCATCAACCCATTTGGATATATGCTTGTTAAGGTGGACCACTGGAGTTTCTACGGGGAGCAGAGACCACTTGACAATAAATTTCCTTTGAATGGAAAAAAGCTTCACCACATTCTCAGGAGGGGCCCAGGATCCAACAGGTTGTTTAGAAACCTCATGGAGGAATGGCTTAAATATCGGATGTAGTTGGAATGTCTTTGCAGCCATAGGAGCTCTAACATACCCTAAGCTTGAAACAGAAGCTGATCCTCTAAATACAGTGAAGCACACACTACGTCAAACGGGTTAGAAAGAACCGCTTGGACATCTGAGTCATCTGTGCATAGCTCAAAAACAGCCTCTTCAATAGAAGATTGTGAATGTGAATCAGAGAAGGTAACAAACAGCACACTTTAAGATGAAGGTCCAGAACGGTCAGAGTTAGACTCTGCTGGAGTTTGCATTGAAGCAGGCTTATAGCCTCTGCGAGTAGATTGCTCCAGTAATTGGGCACACACCTACAAAAAGTCCACAGGGAACAAAGAGGTCCTTGTGGATAAGGATAAGCACAACGCTATAATAGGGATCTCAGAATCTAGGTTACAGATGCTGGTTCTTTTTGGGTGTACCGAGTAAATGCCTCTAGATTCATTAGAGTGGCATGAGCTAAGATCACCTGTTGCAGCAGTACTGTCTTCTCTGAGAAGACATGCTGTACTGAGTAGTAGAAAACAACTAGGTCCAGTAAGACAAGGTCTCACACAAACCCAAGAAATCAATGCTGAAGAGGGTTGCAGGTGTTCGAGGTGACCAAGTCATTGTAGACAGCTATTGGAACCACCAGATGATCTGCATGATGCTTTAGAAGCAGGAGCAGCAGGGGTATGGCAAATCCCCTAGGCTGAATGATAGAGAAAAGAGTACACAGCACTCTGTCTAACTGATGACATGAGTGTTTGAGACCCTCAGCTTTAAAATGACACTAAACAATATCCTTATTCTCTAAAAATAAACCATACACATCTACTACCTATTGGTACTTATTTTTCATGAAATTATTTTTTACTGTATTTTTCCTTGTGCTGTCCTTCATTAAGCCCCAAACCTTTTCTTTTTTTCACCCTCATGTCTGTATGTTTTGAATGAGCAGTGCAATTTAGTTGTGGTCATGTGCACTACAAATGTTCCATAGTCCCTATTCCATCTCTGGAACGATCAAGAAATGGTGGCTACATACAGTGAGACCATGGAGAATGAATGAAGCCACTCTCTAAAAGGGAGTCATCCCAGCAGCAACAAAAATCTGTTCGACTGATCATCTTTGGTAGCTTCTGGTGCTTTAGTCCAACCAGCCCTACCAACCAAGTGGATCTTCAGGGACAGGTTCACAGCAGTGGTTATGTCTTGGCTTTGGACCCCAGTGACACTCTGTAGCTAACACAGTACACAAAGGTGTGCAAAGCACCACAATGCAGAGCTCAGAGGCCAAAGGGCACATTCCAGGCTTCCAGCAATCTTCCAGTCCGGAAGGGCTCCAGGCATAGCCTCTAAAGCAGTTACTGAGGATACGCCAATCCCGATAGCTGCTTTGTTGAGATTAGCTCAATCGATGTGGGAAAATAGAAACAAATTTACGCAATAAGCCCTACCCAACCCATTTAGTCACTCTGCCATCATCAGGAGAAGTCGAAACACATTGGGACTTTTGCTTTCATATATTAATATATATTTGTGGCTCCTACTGGGCCTCCCATCCCACCGGAAGACCCGATCCATGATCCTGCACTTCTGTCCGCTAAGCTGAGACTGGAACGAATCTAGTCTCCTATGTAAAACCACAGAAGCAACGTCACAACGTCACTTTCGATTTACTGAGCTGCCAATGGTGCTGATTTTTGAAAAATGACAGTATTCAGAATCGCCGTTTTTGGCAATCTGAATACTTTTAGACCCCGATCCCTCCATAAAGAGTACCTGTCACCACCTATTACTGTCACAAGGGATGTTTACATTCTTTGTGACAGCAATAAAAGTGATCAGAATTTTTTTTTTTAAAGGGACAATGTAAATATAAATAAAGAAATAAGAAATACATTTTTTTTAAAGCACCCCCTGTCACCTGTGTGCTCGCACTGCAAATAAAACGCATGCATTATTCGTGCCTACATATGTAAATGGTATTCAACTCACACATGTGAGGTATTGCCACGATCATCAGAGTTAGAGCAATATTTCTAGTAAAAGACCTCCTCTGTAACTCTAACCTAGTAACCGTTAAATTTTTTTTAAACCATCGTTTATGGAGATTTATAGGTACCATAGTTTATCGCCATTCCACAAGTGTGCACAATTTCAAATCATGACATATTAGGTATCTAAAAAAAAAGTGGGCTAACTTTATTGTTTGTTTTTTTTAATTCATAAAAGTGTATTTTTTCCCCAAAAAATTGTATTTGAAAGACCGCTGTGCAAATACCGTGTGACATAAAATATTGCAACATTCACTATTTTATTCCCTACGGTCTCTGCTAATATATATATATATATATATATATATATATAATATAATGTTTGGGGGTTCTGAGAAATTTTCTAGCAAAAAATGTGTATTTTAACTTGTAATTAACAAATGTCAGAAATAGGCTTAGGCATGAAAGGGATATACTGTATGTTGTTATAAAGTTTGAATGTATTAGTATTTTAAAACACTAGGTTTATTCATACAAAGTAACACTTTTTGGATAGAATACAGTATTTGATAATTTTAGTGCAACTCTAAGCGCTGAAAATATATATACGTATTTAGATTCTTGTGAATATTGCTAATCTTGATGCTGGTAGCTGAATGGGTTTACCAGAGTGATACTCATAGCGTGGAACTGACATCTAGATGGAAGGTGCAGATAGAGCTCTTGGACACCTGTGCCCAAATAAGTTGCCACGTTTTCAGGGGCAGCTCCTCCCCCAAGGCCTGCTCCCATTTTCGCTTATAGGCATGCTGAGGCATGGGCGGCGTAATGTCAGAAATTAGAAGTTTATAAATGCGGGAGATCATTAGAGGATGGGCCTTCCAAACAAATTTTCTCAAACTGTCAGATTAGAAAATTGGAGGTTTTCATTCAAATCAGAGACATCTGCAAGGTCAAACTATCCTGAACATTATACGTAAACAGAAAGGAAGTTGCTAATGAAGCATCGGAGGTAAGGGGGTAGAGGAGCCTGGCACACCACCAAAGAGTACTCAGGATGTAGGTCCCAGCAATCACAAAGTATCAAACGGGGCGTCATTACTCAACAACACAGAGTTCAGATGGACAGGGACCAGCCTCAGTTTCTTGACCTCAGTCCAGCGATTGTAAGCATGGAGGGTATACCAAGAGACAAGAGAGCGTAGCTAAGTAATACTTAGCAACGTTTGGGAAAGCAAGGCCGCCTTGACCTCGGGAAGCATAGAGAACTGACTTAGCGATCCTGTGTCTTTAATAATTCTAAAAGAAATTCAGAAAATCAATTTGAAGGTTCTTAAGGTGTGAGGATGGAATAGGGATAGGCAGCGTCTCAAAAAAGTAAAGGAATTTAGGTAAAATCGTCATCTTTATGGTAGCCATACGACCAAACAGAGTTAGCTCATGGGATTTCCACTTAGCTGAATGTGTTGTTTTACAAAGTTGAGGAAGAAATACAGAGGGTGGTTTTCAGGACCAGGTATTATATTTTCTCGGGCTCTGATTAAATGCCATTCCAAAAACAAAGTTAATAGCATTTACAAATGTATCTAACTGTGGATCTAGCTGCAAAATGGTATCCCCTGGGTACAATTTAATTGCAGACAGAAGCACAGAAAAAAATCAAGCATGTGAAATGCACACTTGCAGAGCTTTTTCTTTCCATAGATTATTTATATAACTGACAGAACAGTGGCGTAACTAGAACCTTCAGGGCCCCGATGCAAGAAACCATGAAGGGCCCCCCTGAACCCCAGCCAGGGCCCTTCCCTCCGAGTCCGGTGGTGGAACTCCAGGGCGTGGTCACAGGTATGACCTTTGTGAGCCCTGTAGGTCCACCACTGGTATCAGTTTTTTTTTTATAATTTTTGTTTAATTTTTAGGTGCCCCATTGGGGGACTGTCCCTAGGCAGGATGGAGTCCCCGTCCCCAGAAGAGATGAGGTCCTTTTCTCCAGGGCAGATGAAGTTACTGCCCCCAGGTGAGAAGGGGTCCCTGTCCCCAGGGGAGGTGGGGGCCCCTGTCCCCACGTGAGAAGGGGACCCTGTCCCCACGTGAGAAGGGGTCCCTGTCCCCAGGGGGAGATGGAGGGGGGTATGTAATGGTGTGTGGGGGATGGGGTCCTCTCACTCACCATGACCAAGCTGTAGGCCGCACACTCATCAATTTTGGCCTGGGCTCCATCCAGTGTGCTGGACGGGTGATCAGCATATCTCCCAGAAAGACCTTTCATCATCTGTGTATGACGGGGGAGGAGAGGGGCTGGCAGACAAGCCTGCAGTGTCCTCCGGGGAGCCGTCTCTCATAGGGCTGCACTGCATCTGTGTGCTTAAAGTTTGTTTACCCGGGAGAAGTATGCAGTGCAGTGTGGGCCAGACTCGGGGGGGGGGGGACTCTGGCTGGGGAGAACAGACATCGGACTGAGCGGCAATACATGGAGCAGGAGAGGGGTACTCTGAGGAGCCGGCTGAGGACACAGGTCATGCGGGGAATGCACAACTAAAGAGCAGCCAGTGCGATAGTCGAGCACGGAGCTCTGCTAGTCACCCTCCAACTCCAGCCACCCATATGCATGGTGCACTGGTACCCCTAGCTGCCTATGCTGCTGCCGGCCATATGTAGAGGGGGCTGCATGGGCCCCCTGCATCACAGGGCCCGGTTGCGGTCGCAACTGCTGCACCCCCTATAGTTACGCCCCTGTGACAGAAGATGAAAGAGAGGAATACTATAGAATGCTAACATCACATCCAAAATGGCGGCACTAAGCAGTCAAAGAGCTACACAGGGGAGGCTTTTACATGTAAATAGCATGCATAAAATATGACAAATATACATATAACCTTAATAATAGGAAGGATTGCTGAAAAGAATGGCCAGGACAGGATCATTTTATATGCAATATCTTCACTTCAGTATACCTTAATTAATTTATAAATTAAATAATGAATGAAATATAAAATGTATTAGTAGGCAATTGTGGAGTTATAAAATGATTTCGCTTCAAGGAGAACTGTTGTATCCAGCTAAATTTAATAAAACAGATGCACCCCTTAAAGCGGAGGTCCACCCTAAAATGGACCTTCCGCTCATTGGAATCCTCCCCCCCTCCGGCGCCACAATTGGCACCTTTCAGGGGGGAGGGGGGTGCAGTTACCTGGATAATCCAGGTAACTGCACCCACTTCCGGGATAGCTCTCTGCGGAAAGGGGCGTAGATTACGCCCCTTTCCGCAAGTGCCCGCCCCCTTCCGCAAGTGCCCCGCTGCCTGCTGGGAAACACACAGATCCCAGAGGCAGCGGGGACCGTCCTTATTGCGCAGCGCTACTCGCGCATGCGCAGTAGGGAACCAGGAAATGAAGCCGAAAGGCTCCATTTCCTGATTCCCATACCCAAGATGGCGGCGGCAGCACCCGAGTACCGATCTAGAGATCGGCTTTGGGTGCCGACATCGCGGGCGCGCTGGACAGGTAAGTGTCACTATTTTAAAAGTCAGCAGCTGCAGTATTTGTAGCTGCTGGCTTTTAAAAAAAAAAAAAAACGCGGAGTCCCAGCGGACTCCTGCTTTAATATAGGTTGCATAAACACACTTCCTCTCTTTTTGCAAATTCTCACAGTTGGAATGTTGACTAAATGCTGTCATGCATGGGGTAAGAATTGTGGCTGACTATAAGCAAATACCACCCTGGTGTCTGCACAGTATTTTTGAAAGGGGACTAGCAGTGGCTTATGGTCTCAAGGGGAGATGGAGCAGCAAGAACTGACACGCTATGGTGTCTGCTCAGGGCCTCTGATAGAAATCATGGGGCCCCGTACAGCCTACCTGACGGGGCCCCCTTCAGCTCCACCCTGGCCCCGCCTCTGGTCCCTCCTTCAGCCCCTCCCCAGACCCCGCTTTGAAACAAAGTGTAGGTTTGTCTACAAGTGATATTTGTTTTTCTCCAGCCAGTTATAGGTTTGATTATCCAAAAGAAATACTGTTTTCAGATGAGAACAGACCTCTTTAATATCTATATGTAATACATAATAAGTATTGGCAGGGTATTGCAGAGTATTGGCAGGGTAAGTATGGCAGAGTATTGGCAGGGTATGTATTGCAGAGTATTGGCAGGGTATAGATTGCAGAGTATTGGCAGGGTATAGATTGCAGAGTATTGGCAGGGTAAGTATTGCAGAGTATTGGCAGGGTATGTATTGCAGAGTATTGGCAGGGTATTTGTTGCAGAGTATTGGCAGGGTAAGTATTGCAGAGTATTGACAGGGTATTTATTGCAGAGTATTGGCAGGGTAAGTATTGCAGGGTATTGGCAGGGTATTTATTGCAGAGTATTGGCAGGGTAAGTATTGCAGAGTATTGGCAGGGTATTTATTGCAGAGTATTGGCAGGGTATTTATTGCAGAGCATTGGCAGGGTAAGTATTGCAGAGTATTGGCAGGGTATTTACTGCAGAGTATTGGCAGGGTAAGTATTGCAGAGTATTGGCAGGGTATTTGTTGCAGAGTATTGGCAGGGTATGTATTGCAGAGTATTGGCAGGGTAACTGCATTAGTAGTAGATGTTGAACTTCAAGCCCTCCCCCCCAAGCAAGCACACCTCACCTGTGTAATCGTTAGCTGCCTTGGCCCCAGCAGAGATCACTTCCTCCCTGTTCTTGAGTGTCCACAATATCTCGATTGCCCGGCCCCTGCTCTCTCTGCTCGCCTCTCACTCTGCTACTTCTTCTCACGCGGAGAGAGAGAGAGAGAAAGGAATATCACTCCGCGGAACTTGTGCAGCTGTGCCAGCATGAGAAGCGGGCGCAGAGGACGCATTTTTCCACGCCCGAAATACAGAAAATAGTCCCTCCTCTGCAGCCGCATATTTAAACGTTAAAAACACCTGGACCTGGGGGTATGCAAGAGATGGGATGATCGGTGGCTGGAGAATAATTTTTTTTTTTTTACATGAAAATTTACTTTGCTGTTCAGGTTGCCCGGGCCCCTGTCACGTACCAGATAAGACCAGAACTGTGTGGACTGCAACAGAGGAAACCCAAACGTGTATAAGTGAAATATGGTTTATTAAAGAAAGTGAATAATATGAATACAACCACACAGTGCAATAAACCAACCAACAAAGACCCCCAAACAACAACAGACAGATATGTACAATAAATGGGAAATGCAAGTACCGTAAACGATAGGCAGGCCAGGGTCATACACAGAGGATCAGCAAATAACAAGGGCAGTCCAGAATCAGAGTCACAAGCCAGGCCAAGGTCATACATGGGGAGATCAGCAAATGGGGTAAGGAACACAGGACAGGGAGAGGATGGATGGATCAGACTGCAGGACAGGGATGATGGTAACAGGTGGGACAGGGTTGGGACCAGGACAGGGAAACAGGATCAGAGCCACGGGTCACAGGTTCAGGGTACAGGAACAGGTTCAGGATCGCAAGCAGCAGGTCAGGGCACAAGGAACAATACCGAGGCAAACATATGACTGCTTGCCAGCTATTTATAGGCCTGTGATTGGCCTCAAGTGACACCTGATTGCAGGAGGTGCTGCCTGCTCCATACTGCCAGGATCCATCCGCTGGTGGACGCCAGTACTGCGGCCCAAAGATGATATAGCATCAGCAGGGAAAAGCTCTCCTGACAGCTCAAAACTGACAGGAGACACCTGCTGGTGGACCTCAGTACTGCACGCCAAGAGACAGATATTATCAGCGGATGGAACATTTCCTGACAGCCCCCCTGCTGGTCAGGCCCAGTACAGCAGGGCCAGTTGTACTGGCCTATCAGCGGCCCTGTGTCTGCTACACAGTCACTTGGTAGTCTCAGTGCTTGTTCAGTGCTTATACAGTGATAGCTGAGTACAGGGTCACTTTACACTATTTTAAAAACGTTATGGCCCGGTCCAGAACAAGTCGGATTTGTACAAGGAAGGGAATCCAGGGATAATGTGACAAAAGCCCTTAATTTGATCCATCATTGTCAACACTCTGGTCTCGAGGGCTTTCTCCTGTCTACCGATGCGGAGAAAGCCTTCGACGGGGTTTCTTGGGACTATCTATTGGCTACATGTTCCTATATAGGCCTGAGGCCTCACATGCTTTCCTAAATTTCCTCCCTATACCAAAACCTAACAGCACAACTTAAAATGAATGGCACCCTGTCAGAGCCTGTTTTTATTAAGAATGGCACTAGACAGGGCTGCCCACTGTCACCCCTCTTATTTATACTATCCTCGGAACCATTTATACACTCAGTCAATAAAACTCCCTCAATCACAGACTTTAATATAGGATCCAACACATATAAAATCACAACCTATGCGGACAACTTATTATTTTTCTTAACTCATCCGCACACCTCTATCCACAATTTACTCCATGCTTTCTCTATTTATGGGTATATTTCTCACCTCAAGATCAACTACACCAAATTGGAGGCTATGAACCTCACGCTTCCCACAAGCGCACTGGCACAACAAAATAATCCTTTTAAATGGGTATCTGGAGCACTTAAATACCTAGGTATAGGGCTCACCCCCCTGCTCAGCAACATTTTCTCACACAACTTTAGACCTATGTTACGCCAGATTGAATTAAACCTTTCTAAGTAGTCCCTTAAATTCTTCTCCTGGTTTGGAAGAGCCGCTATAATTAAAATGGTTATACTCCCGAGGCTACTTTAACTTTTTCACATATTGCCTATCAACATTCCGGCCAGCTTTTTTAAACAGCTACAATCCATACTTTGGAAATTCTTATGGGCTCACAAAAAGCTGCACATAAATTTATGCTTGCTTATGAAGCCAAAAGTCAAAGGAGGATTGGGTTTCCCAAACTTCAAGCTCTACTATTATGCTACACATCTGGCCAGTATTATTGATTGGCATTGCCATGCCGCAAATAAAGACTGGTTGTCTCTGAGGAGAGTTTCTCAAAGACCCCATTAAAATATTCCAGTGGATTCCTTGGCAAAATTACCCCATCACGTACACAACATCCAGTTATTGGAGCTACTATCAAGGTTTTTCACAAGGCCGCCTCACTTTACCAGATCGCCTCCTGACCTGGACCTTTAACCCCTCTATTTAACAATCCAGATTTTCTCCCGGGTATGGACACAAAAGCTTTCTTCCTGGAAGGAAAGTCACCTATCATTCACCTCTCATAGCTTCACACTTTTTAAATGCAGGGCAAATTCTCCCACCAAAGACTTCTTGGCGCTTGTGCGACTCTGCACTCCAGCGCCTTCTGTTTGCTCTATCAGTGGCCCTGAGACAGAGTGGTAAGGGAGGCCTTGCTCATCCATTTAGGATCTTCTACCAGGTACGTGATAGGTATGCCACACCTGTTAAAGTGAGGAAATGGTACCCAATGGCTTTGGACTTGTGCTGGAGATGTGGAGAAGCTAAAAGGGACATGCTGCATATTTGGTGGAACTGAACCTAGATATCCACATATTGGAAAAAAAATTGTGATTTGATCCTACATATCACCGAGACTAAAATTAAGCTCACTCCAGCATGCTGTCTTCTGCATATCTCCAACTTTCCCCTGGGAAGATATAAAAGATCTTTGACAAAACATCTCCTAAATGCTGCAAAAGTGTGGATCCCCAGGTACTGGAAACTTTCAACAACCCTTTCAATTAGAGAATTGGCTCATACATTAAACCACATTTTGGAATTAGAGGAAACACTTGCTATAGCCAATGACTCATCAGATAAATTCCACAAAACATGGTCCACCTGGATCCAGTTTAAATACTCTGATGCTTGTGAAAAGGTGACAACTGGATGAATAGTTCCTATGAACCTGTTGGACCAAATCAATTGGATCTGCTTAAACTTTACAGTCCATGGATTCTGAATACTCTAGCAAAGGTGTTCTGACGACCCTCCTTGGCGGGGGCTCTCTTCTCTTCCTTTTGTTTCTCTCTCTTTCCTCTCTCCCTTCACATCTCCCCCGGGAATCTTTCTCCTTGCCTTCCCCCTTCCCCCCTACCTATTTCCCCATTTACATACAAAAAGCTACTCCCGCACATATGTTGGAAACAGTAGTGATGGACACATGTTCGGTCTGTTAATCTCAAATTGACACAGAATTGACACAGAATATAAGAAGTTTACATGTCTTCATTCTATGTTAATTTCCATACAGTTTGAGTCTGTGTACAGATATACAGTAATTGATAATTATACTGTTATCGTGCGGTTTCTATTGTAACCCTTTTTTTATGCTCAATAAAAACCTTTATTGTTAAAAAAGAAAACTTTATGACCCTTTTTTGTAAAGTTTCATGTGGTCTTTGAAATAGCATCAGGCGTGCCTGGTTACAGTATTTCTAGTGTTTTAATGTTTAATACTATTGCACCAGACTGATCATAGTTGTACCAGTATAGGTTTGAAAGGGGATATGTAATGATATAGAAACGAAGGCTAGACATTGCATAGTCACAGTATGTATATGTTGAGTATTTAGTTATACACCATCAGCAGATTTAAATACTAGACTGACCTTAAAAGATTTATTGAGAGTGTCCTGAGAAACCCATGCCACATGTAGTTATTCGCTTTATATTTACAGTGATGAAGTTTGTGATTCACTGAGAGATATTTGACTTCCACTCCTCTGCACATCTAACATATAGTTTGATATGTGTAATCTCAAACAATAGAAAACAAAAACAGACATTGATTGATCATTTTTTGGCAGAGCAAGGCAATTTTATGTATCAGCTTGCTTATCTAATGTCTGAGATGGAAAATGTGGTTGTATGAGGGCTGCTTGGTGTAAAAATTTAGTTTTCATACATTTACCTCTAGAGTCCTAAAGCTTCATACACACGATCCTATTGTTGGCCAACTGTTCGTCTGATTTTTGTCCAAAGGGCATGTGCCTGGATCTTGTCTTGCATACTAATGGTACACAATTGTCGGCCAACAAACATAGTGACATACTAGACATACTACGAGACTATAAAGAGGAAGTTAATAGAAGTTTGGTGAGTGTTAATTCGCGCTTTTCAGTTCATACTTTTCAGTTTGTTTCTGAACGACCGTTCCTCAACCAGCCATGTTGCGTAATCGAAGGAGAGAACGTGTTATTATTGGAATTAGAGTTATTACTTTGACCCAAGACCAGACCAGAAACAGGAGGAGGAGGAGTTCTCGGACCAAAAATTGGTTGCTTAATCGTGACCAATTATGTCATATGCCATTGCTGCGGGGGTTCCAGGAGAATAATCCAGATGAGTTTTGGAATTATCTCCTAATGACGGACACCTGCTTTCATCAACTCTTGGCATTGGTGACCCCCTATATTAAGAAGCAGGACACATGCATGGGGCTTTCCAAATCCCTCCCCTAGCAAAGGCTCATAGCCACCTTGTGGTACTTGGTGATGGAAAGTAGTCTCCAGGACCTCAAGTTTACGACTGCGATCTCTTGTCAAAACATCTACCCATTACCTCCCTCACACCCTACAATTTGTCGAATGGTCCACCAGAGGGGTTAAGGAATCAGATAAGTTGACCTTCCACTTTTGTCTTTAAATATTCTTTTAAGTTTTTTCCTTATGTTGGCATTTTTGTGTCAAATCTGCCTGTAATGTTATGTGCAGGAATAGTAATTTTTTTTTTTTTAATCCACAGTTTCCTTCCAACCCAGGACGTTACAGCCCTGTTACAGCATCAGTGGGATTTTCCCAAGTGTAGTGGTGCTATTGATGGCAAGCATGTCCGGATTGTCCCACCACCCAACTCTGGCTCATATTATTTTAATTATAAGGGCTTTTGCAGCATAGTCATGCTAGCTGTACTGTCTGCCAATTATGAGTTTTTGTATCTGGATGTTGGGACGCAACTCTGATGGAGGAGTGATTATGCAGAGTTATACAAGCGGCTCCAGAAAGGCACCCTAAATTTTAGTTTTTGTTGCAGATGAGGCCTTTGCTCTGGGGGAATGTCTGGTGAAGCCGTTTTCCTATGAGGAACCTCACCCTAGAGCAGAGAATATTCAATTACAGGCTCTCTCGTGCCAGAAGGGTGGATGCTTTTGCATCCTATCGAGTTGTTTCCGGCTGTTTTTTTACTCCAATTAAACCTTGCACTCTACAAAACAAACCATGTGGTCTTGTGCTGCTGTAGCCTACATAATTGTTTAAGGAGGAATGCTACCAGCTACCTAGGCTCACTGCCAAGTGATGTGGACCCTGCAGTGGCAGGCCCAGCTGAAGAGGCTGCAGCTCGTTCATCTGTGGGCGTGCTGACAGCTATTGAAAATGCCCGTGCTGGATTACCCTCACAAACTGCCCGAGATTTACGGCAGAAATACCTTGATTACAATGTGGGTAGAGTGACAGTGGCTTGGCAGCAAATTGTAGCTGATCATGTCAATTTTTTTTTTGAGATCATAAACTCATCTTTCATTTGAACTACTGTTGTCTGTGTTTTTTTATTTGTCTAATATGTTCACAAATGGGCTTTATTTTGTCCACTTGCTATAATAGTGCAAATGTACTTTATTTGCTACATGAGGTGACAATTTCTTCTTCAGATAACTATTATGATGTGCTGTGGGTCTGCATTTAAGAGCACATTGTCACTGTAACTACAAAAACTTAACAAATACACTGGTATTGAGCATTGAAATAAGAAGCCACACATTGTGCTTTGAGTAAAATATTTTTTACTAAACAATCACATGTGCGTTTTAGGTTTTTAAAACAAACCAACATCTTGGTGTTTAACATGTATGTTTTGCATTATTTCTCCTTTTTTGTGGCTAAACAGGCATGTTCTAAAACATTAGATACACATCCCAAACTCAGGAACTTACAAAGTTTGAGTTTGGTAAAGTGAAGGCCAGAAGAGATATTAGTATCCCAAGACTGTGTGGATGTTGCCTTCCTCAGATGGGGTGATTTCACCCCTCTGAAAGCCAAAATTTGAAGCCACGTACACGTAGAGGCATAACAATTATATTTTCCTTATGATTCCATGCCGAAAAATGTGTGTAGTTACAAACATCACAGTGTTTCAACATGTTCTATTTCCTATCACGGGGTATCAATGGACATGTTTCTGGAGTGCAGCCCCTTCCTCTGAGCTACTTTAGTTATGTGCAAGGGGTTGTACCCCCAAAACGCATCCATTGATACACAGTGATGGTAGATAGATGTTGACACACTGTATGTTTTGGTGCTTTTTGGAAACTATATGTATGGAAATAGACATATTTTAGGGCCCAATTTGGGGACGCCTTCAAATTTGGGGTTTTATATTCTTAAAAGCACAGAAATATTACAATTCACATTAGTTAGGGCAGTGTTTCGAAACTCTCCTCCTCAAGATGCAAACCCAGGTCATGTTTTCTATACTTGTATAATTTGGCACAGGTGATGTTGTCATTTTCACTGTTAGTTATTTGCACAGTCATTTTTAGACTGAGGAAAATACAGAAAACATGACCTGGTGGTGCACCTAGAGGAGTGGAGTGGAGAAACACTGAGTTCTGTCAGTAAGCTTTGTTAAGGCTAATTTGCCTACCTCACATATATACTTACCTATACATAAAATAAGTGATTAAAAACCTTTTATCTATATGAATCAAACCATGAAATTAAGAACGAATGATACCTGTGCGAAAAGGATAACAATCTAATTTATTTAAACATACTATAGTACTGAAAAGAAGCGTTAGAGATTACCCCATATAATGTGGAGGATACAACCTTAAAAACAATGATGTTACCAAATATTGCTAGAATGGTCATACACATCCTTTCAAGAGATTAATATTATATTAAGGCAAAGTCCTATGGTAGAAAGAGTTACAGAAACGAAAAGAGACATAATTATCTAGACTTCTAAGTTACCATTTTTGCAGGGGGGGGGGGGGGGGCACACCTGGATGACGAGAGATAAGGAAAATACATTACACAGGAATCTTACATGTCCAGTTCATGAGAGCTTAAGGGAGAGAGAGATTTAGCATCTCTAGGGATATTGTTTTTATGTGGTTAGAAAACCTCATGCCTACCCATCAGAACTCAGGGTCACCTCATTGGTTCAAAGTTGCCTCCAATTCTGATTGGTTATAGTTTCAAGCCCAGTTAAGCATCGAATTTCCGGTGCCTTTCTGTCTATATATGTTGAGCAACTTCCTTTGACCCCCAACCTTGCCAGTTCCAATATTAGACCTGTTTAACCACTTGCAGACCGGACCATTTTGCTGGTCAAAGACCAGACCACTTTTTGCGATTCGGCACTGCGTCGCTTTAACTGACAATTGCGCGGTCATGCGACGTGGCTCCCAAACAAAATTTACGTCCTTTTTTTCCCACAAATAGAGCTTTCTTTTGGCGGTATTTGATCACCCCTGCGGTTTTTATTTTTTGCGCTATAAACAAAAATAGAGCGACAATTTTGAAAAAAACACATTATTTTTTACTTTTTGTTATAATAAATATCCCCCAAAAATATATAAAAAAACATTTTTTTCCCTCAGTTTAGGCCAATACGTATTCTTCTACATATTTTTGGTAAAAAAAATCGCAATAAGCGATTATTGATTGGTTTGCGCAAAAGTTATAGCGTTTACAAAATGGGGATAGTTTTATAGCATTTTTATTAATAATTTTTTATTATTATTTTTTTTACTACTAATGGCGGCGATCAGCGATTTTTATTGTGACTGCGACATTGTGGGGGACCCATCGGACATTTTTGACAAATTTTTGGGACCATTGTCATTTATACAGTAATCACTGCTATATAAATGCAGTGATTCCTGTGTAAATGACACTGGCAGTGAAGGGGTTAACCAGTGGGTGGCAGTGTAGGGGTTAAGTGTTCCTAGGGGTGTGTTACTAACTGTGGGGGGGTTAAGCTTTCATTTAGTGAACACTGATCTCTGCTCCAATCACATGGAGCAGAGATCAGCGTCACTAGTTGCTAGGCAGAATGGAGAAATGCTGTTTACTCGGCATTTCCTCCATTCGGCCGCTCCGTGAGACGATCGCGGGGATGCCCGCGGCGATCGAGTCCGCGGGTCCCGCGACCGGTCTCATGGGGGTCCCGACCAGCGCAGGAGCGCGCCGCCTGTACGCCAATATGCCTGCCCGTGCCATTCTGTCGACGTACATCGTCGTGCGCTGGTCGGGAAGTGGTTAATTACCTCTTGATTTACGACCGTCAGCCCTCTTTGATACAACAAAATTAGCATTTCAAGGACTTGTGGCACCTCAATGTCTGCCCCTCGTCCCAAAGAACAATAGAACAACTTATTTACTTTGCAAAAAACACACCAAAAGATGTATATATATATACACATATATACATATTTAACGAGGCATGGAAATTTAATTAGAAAGTCCTCACAATGGTTTAAAGCTCCTTGCTATAAATATTATATTTCAAAATCTCCACCACAGCTTCCAGGTCCTAAAAATATGTTAAATATTAAAGGGCAAACAGGAGCCAACAAGTGGAACAATAAACTTCAGACCAGGCCAGTGGAAATTTTAATTTGGCAAGCATGTCCACAAAATCTCAGATCCTTCGCTGTAGAGCAGTGGCAACCTCCTTGATTTGCTCCAGATCCTTCAAACAATGCAACATATCTGCACTCATTCTGCCAATAGTACGTCGTGGAAGATCATGACCTAGTAAGAAGATTAAAAAGTATTAAGGGAATGATGGTCAAGTGGCTGAGGCCCTACATATTGATTTATGGTCAAGTTACTAGTCAAATTTAGGAAATACTTACCTACCCAGTCGATTGTTGGTTGCAACCTGCTTGCTCTTCAGACACCTACACTACTAGGAATGTACACACTGCAACTACTCTGTAATCTTGGCCCTGGTGCCTGGGTCTCCAAAACTCGGGTACCTAGCAACACTGCCAGCTCCTTCCACCTCTTCCTTCTCCATGCTAATGTTAAGGCACTACATACTTTGCTAATGTGTGGAGTGAGTGTTTTGTTTGGACATCAAAACACTGTACATGTATACACATTTGCGGGCAGATTCCAAGAATACTTGCACAAAGAAGAGGCTCCCGAATACTTTCTTCCTCTTCTGGGTCACTTTGGCCCTCAGTGTGACTCATGTCAGGGGATTTAACGTCCACAATGGCAAGGTCTGTGCTTGGTCCAGGAGTCAGATCCCATGGCTTCAAACAAACATCCTGGATGAGCTCACCACACTCAGTTTCCTCTAAAAAGAAACAATACATCATTCATTAAGCCACTCCAAGTCCCATCCATTTCTAACATCCCTTTTGCTACATTAGTTGACCAACCTTGCACTTGGTCTGATGTCAATGTTTGCTCCTGACTAGTGAACTCCACCATGCTGTACTCTGGTTTTTGTTCTGTGAAAAATGCGTAGAAAAGGGAAGGTGATATAATTTTCCAGAGATCAAACACTTGACAAGTGCCAACACTGAAAAAGTCCTGCAGTTGCCCCCCACCCCTCTTATCTCTTATATATGATGACCATCCTAGCAGACGTGACTCTGTGTGACTGGGAGCCCCGGGGGTCTCTTTTCTACCCATGTATACACTGCCAAGGCTGCATTAATGGGCACTGATGAGCCAGCAACCAGAAAGTGTTCTTTACCCCTTAAATTCTGCCCTAAGCCCATGGCTTTTGGCCCACCTAGAAACACCCATTTCAGTGGCTAAATTAGTGTGTTTGAAGTTGGCACTTATGTTTTTGGGGGGAAGATATCCTTGTTGCCTCCCCTGTTGGGGCCTGAGGGAGAGTAGCCTCCCTTCGTCCCCAAAAAGCCCCAGGTTTCGTATTGCTCATTGACAATTATGGGGTTGGCCGGGAACTCTGGGCTATATAAGGCTGGCCTGCCCTGGGGCCGCTTTGCAGGGCTGATCCTGGGTGGGTGCATGGGCTGCCTCTGAAGGGATGGGGGACGAGCACTGCCAGATTACAGAGTGAGTATCTCTTGCTTACCCGGAGCAGCCGCACTGTCATACGAAGTCCTGCCTCCTGGCCGACTCCTATGATGGACGTCACACTGGTTCAATGCCGGGACGTGTGACGTCCATCATAGCAGCCGGTACAAGAGGCAGGACTTAGTGTGACAGCGGCTGTGCCATGTAAGTGGGAGATCTTCACTCTGTGTAAACCGGTGGCTCTCCTATCCCCTGGCAGGGCTGCGCTGATGGTCACTGGCAAGGCTGCACTGATGGGAACTGGTGAGGCTGAGCTAATGGGCACTGATCAGGCTGTAATGATGGGCACAGGTAAGACTGAGCTGATAAGCACTGAGGAGGCTACATTGATGAGCACTGGCAAGGCTGAGCTGATGTGCACAGGTAAGGCTGAATTGATGGGCACGGGTAAGGCTGCACTGATGGGCACTGATTAGGCTGCATTGATGGGTACTGATGAGGTTGCACTAATGGGCACTAGTGAGGCTGAATTTATGGGCACTAGTGAAGCTGCATTGATGGGCATTGGTGAGGCTGCATTGATGGGCACAGGTGAGGCTGCATTGATGGGCATTGGTGAGGGTGCATTGATGGACACTGGTGAGGCTGTATTGATGGGCACAGGTGAGGCTGCATTGATGGGCACAGGTGAGGCTGCACTGATGGGCACAGGTGAGGCTGCATTGACGGGCACAGGTGAGGCTGCATTTATGGACAGGTTGCATTGATGGGCACCGATGAGGCTGCACTAATGGGTGCTGGTGAGGCTGCCATAATGGGCACTGTTGAGGTTACATTGATGGGCACTGATCAGGCTGCACTGATGGGCACTGGTGAAGCTGCATTGATGGGCACTAGTGAGACTGCATTGATGGGCACTGGTGAGATTGCATTGATGGGCACTGGTGAGGCTGAGCTGATGGGCACTGATCAGGCTGCACTGAGAGATCCTTCAAACAATGCAACATATCTGCACTCATTCTGCCAACAGTGCGTCGTGGAAGATCATGACCTAGTAAGAAGATTAAAAAGTATTAAGGGAATGATGGTCAAGTGGCTAAGGCCCTACATATTGAGTTATGGTCAAGTTACTAGTCAAATTCAGGAAATACTTACCTACCCAGTCGATTGTTGGTTGCAACCTGCTTGCTCTTCAGACACCTACACTACTAGGAATATACACACTTCAACTACTCTGTAGTCTTGGCCCTGGTGCCTGGGTCTCCAAAACTCGGGTACCTAGCAACACTGCCAGCTCCTTCCACCTCTTCCTTCTCCATGGGCACCGATGAGGCTGCACTGATAGGTGCTGGTGAGGCTGCCATTAAGAGCACTGTTGAGGCTGCACTGATGGGCACTGGTGAGGCTGCATTGATGGGCACTGATCAGGCTGCACTGATGGGCACTATTGAGGCTGCATTGATGGGCACTAGTGAGACTGCATTGATGGGCACTAGTGAGGTTGCATGTGATGGGCATTGGTGAGACTGAGCTGATGGGCACTGATCAGGCTGAATTAATGGGCACTTATGAGGTGCATTGATGGGCATTGGTAGACTGCATTGATGGGCACCGCGGAGGCTGCATTGATGGGCATCGGTGAGGCTGCATTGATGGGCACTGGTTAGGCTGCATTAATAGGCACTGGTTAGGCTGCATTGATGGGCACTGAGGCTGAACTAATGGGCACTGATGAGGTTGCATGATCTGGGACTGATGAGGTTGCATTGATGGGCACTGATGAGGCTGAGCTGGTGAGCACTGCTTTAAAATGCATGGTTTTCCCTTCTATGAACAATAAAATAATGACATTTTGCTGTTGGGCTGGTATAATAATGCTAAGGGGCTGGTATGAAATTATTTCCAGGGCTGTTTTTTATTCCCGCTCTGGCCCCAGGCAGTTCCCAGAACAAGGATAGCAGAAACCAAATGAATAAATAAATTATTGGGGGGGGGGGGCAGTTACACCAGCTTTAGTGTAGCTTCTGGATCTGTTTTAAAGCCCTCCCCTCCACATCTGCTGTTTTGTGGTTTGCTGCCTGTGGGACAGAACAACAGCAGCACACACTTCAAAGCCAGCGTAAGTAAGCCCTCAGCCCAGACTCAGTGTGCTGTCACTGAGGCTTGCCGGACAGCACTGGAACAGGCTGCAGCCCAGCCCAGCCAGGCAGCAACCAGCAAGTGAGTCTAACCACCCCCTCCCCCATGATGCTGTGCTTGGGTTGAACTTACTTTAAAATGTGGGAGGGGTTATCAAAACCAAACCAAGCCAATTAATGTATTTGCTTTTACGAGGCCAACCGGAAAACACAGAAATTCTTAAAATGGCAACCCCATTTTTGTGTGACCCCATAATAAAGTGCAGAGACTATGTAACACTAGGAAAATTCAATGAAGACCTCATTGTATTGTTTTTTGGTAGGTGTAATTCATTATGAATGAACTAGGGAGGGAAGCAGGTGCAAAAAAGCACAAGTGCACTAATAATGTACTTGTCTCTCCCCCAGGGCAAAGTGACAGAATCTCTTAAAAGTCTAATTATCCACTTCACCTACCTAAGCAGTGTACCTAGGAGGAGTTCACACTCACCGCATACGCAGAAACACCGGGAACTGTCAATTGCAGAGTCTTTGTCACTATGCCCTGAATGAACAAAGTTACAGAGTCTCTTTAAATTATTTTTGGCAATGAACTACAGGCCAATTCTTGAACCCATTGTTTACCAAAGTACATTAATAAACTTCCTGGTATTCAAGGGGTTAAAACAATCTCACGGCTGCTGCTGCTGCAACCTTGAGTACTGAATTTTTTAGGGCTGTGGAAATTAAAGATGAATTCCTATTTAAAAAAAAGTTAATTTTTTCCAAAAAAGTCTGCTTGTAAGGCCACGGCGCAAATATGATGTGACAAAAAGTATGGCAATGACTGCCATTTTATTCACTAGGGTGTTAGAAAAATATATATATAATGTTTGGGGGTAATTTTCTAGCAAAACAAATGATTTTAACTTTTTTTTTTTATTTTTAAACGTTCTGTAGTGCAAATCTGCAAAATGCAAAAAGCACTAAAAATGCATAGGTGTGAATCAAGCCTAACTTCCTGTTTACACTTCCCTATGGAAATGGAACGGAAGGTAAGGCCTAGTTCACACTTATGCAGGTTGCAGTTTTCATATTCCATGTGCAGTTTGCATTTTTCAATACACATTTTTAATCCATTAAAGTCTATGGAACCAAAAACCAGAAAAAAGTCCCTGCCCTTTCCATAAAATGCACAGATGTGAACTGCATCCATAGGAAACCATGTTAAATGGACTGTAGTGTGTTTCTGTAAAACTGAAAATGCATAAAACGCACAAAAAAATGCATAGGTGTGTGTGAACCAGGTCTAAATCCCCAATGGGACACAATCAGCAAAAAAAAAAAAAAAAACACAGTACCTTCCTTTACTCTATCCAAAAATTAAAAAAAAATATATTTTTTATAAATGACCATAATCTTACACGGAGAGATTTTGGGAAGTAAAATTGAATTAGAGAATATAGGGCTAAGCAAAATGAACCTTCCCAAAACAGAAGGCATTTGATTACAAATCTCAGACATAAGCAGTTTATTTCTCATTTTAGGATAAAAGAAAAGGAATGGCTCTTCACACTTTCCTAAAACACAGGTTAACCTTTCTTGAAAAAAGTGTTTAAGGTGGAGATTTACCTCAAAGTCCATGAGTAGTTAAATTTACCTAACATACTGGTTCAAGGTTCAGATTCCACAAAGTCTTAGATCTGTTTTCTTTGATGATGCAATGTGGGACATTCTTATGAAGAACCCTTGAGGCTATTTAAAGCGGATCTACACTGCATGTGAGCACCACAAACTAAAAACTTTATTTTAATAATTTTTAATATTCAACGCAAACTCACCCGTCCATCCATGTCCCCATGCTTTATTTTGCTGAGACATCACTTTAAAAAACACTGCATTTCTGCCCGTGGCCATCTTAAGTAAGGACCAATGGTGGCCCGTCCAATACAGAGCGCAGGGGCGCCGCTCCCCTAATCCATGTGTCCGGCCCCTAATCTACATGCAGGACGCAGGACACATGGATTCCAATGGGATTTTTTTTTTTTTAGAAGCACGTGATTAACCGCTTTCCGACCGCCTCACGCAGATATACTGCGGCTAAAGGGCACGTACAGGCAAACTAACGTACCTGTACATTGCCCCTTAAGAGGCAGCCTGCGGGCGTGCGTGCGCCCGTGACAAGCCCCGCGAGTTGGGTCGAGGGTCCCGCCGGCTCGATGTCTGCAGGGATACCTGCGATCGTCTCACGGAGAGGAAGAACAGGGAGATGCTAATGTAAACAAGCATCTCCCCATTCTGCCTAGTGACAGTGTCACTGATCTGTGCTCCCTGTGATCAGGAGAAGAGATCAGTGACGTGTCACACGTAGCCATGCCCCCCCCCCCCCACAGTTAGAATCACTCCCCAGGACATACTTAAACCCCTACACTGGGAATAAGTGCACTTGTATAGCACTGATTGCTGTATAAATGACAATGGTCCTAAAAATGTGTCAAAAATGTCTGATGTGTCCGCCATAATGTTGCAGTCACGATAAAAATCACTGATTGCTACTAGTATAAAAAAAACTATTAATAAAAATGCCATAAACTATCCCCTATTTTGTAAACGCTATAACTTTTGTGTAGTGATGCACCGAAATTTCGGCCGCCGAAACATATCGGCCGAAAATGCCCTTTTCGCCAATTTGCCGAAAGAGAAAAACGGCCAATAATGGAGCCGAAAATGGGGCGTGGCCTGGGTGGGGGCGGGGCTCCGCCCTCCGCCCCTGGTGAAGCCCATCATGGGAGGGGTATAGCGCAGGAGAGCCGCCTCCGCCGCCTGCTTGATCACAGCACCGGGAACATCACAGCTTTCATTTCAATAGCTGTGTGTTCCCGGCCGCGCGCCATCACACACAGCCCCTCCCCCTTGTCCGGGCACTTAGATAGACAGATCATCCGCAGGATTGGACAGATGATCTGTCTATCAAAGTGCCCGGACAAGGGGGAGGGGCTGTGTGTGACGGCGCGCGGCCGGGAACACACAGCTATTGAAATGATGTTCCCGGAGCTGTGATCAAACAGGCAGCGGAGGCGGCTCTCTTCCCTGCACAGGCTGGCTGCAAAATGACACACTGGCTGCAATGGGACACACTGGCTGCAATGGGGCACACTGGCTGCAATGGGGCACACTGGCTGCAATGGGGCACACTGGCTGCAATGGGGCACAGGCACACTGGCTGCAATGGGGCACAGGCACATTGGCTGCAATGGGGGACACTGGCCTGCAATGGGGGATGCCTCCTGTACCACGTCCTCTGTCTCTGACCATCTCCTGTACCATGTCCCCAGTCTGACCATCTTCTGTACCATGTCCCCAGTCTCTGACCATCTCCTGTACCGTGTCCCCAGTCTCTGACCACCTCCTGTACCATGCATGCAGTCTCTGACCACCTCCTGTACCATGCATGCAGTCTCTGACCACCTCCTGTACCATGCCGCCAGTCTCTGACCACCTCCTGTACCATGTCGCCAGTCTCTGACCACCTCCTGTACCATGTCGCCAGTCTCTGACCACCTCCTGTACCATGTCGCCAGTCTCTGACCACCTCCTGTACCAAGTCCCCAGTCTCTGACCACCTCCTGTACCATGTCCCCAGTCTCTGACCACCTCCTGTACCATGTCCCCAGTCTTTGACCACCTCCTGTACCATGTCCCCAGTCTCTGACCACCTCCTGTACCATGTCCCCAGTCTCTGACCACCTCCTGTACCATGTCCCCAGTCTCTGACCACCTCCTGTACCATGTCCCCAGTCTCTGACCACCTCCTGTACCATGTCCCCAGTCTCTGACCACCTCCTGTACCATGTCCCCAGTCTCTGACCACCTCCTGTACCATGTCTCCAGTCTCTGACCACCTCCTGTACCATGTCCCCAGTATCTGACCACCTCCTGTACCATGTCCCCAGTCTCTGACCACCTCCTGTATAAAAATATTTTTTAAAAATAGTCATTTTCGGTATCGGTGCTGTTCCGGTATCGGTTTCGGTTTTCGGCCTAGTGTATTTTTCATTTTCGGTATCAGTTTCGGCACCAAAAAACCCATTCGGTGCATCCCTACTTTTGTGCAAACCAATCAATAAACGCTTATTGCGATTTTTTTTAACAAAAATATGTAGAAGAAAATGTATCAACCTAAACTAAAAAAATATTTTTTTATATATTTTTGGGGGATATTTATTATAGCAAAATGTAAAAAATAATGCTTTTTTTTTCAAAATTGTCGTTCTTTTTTTGTTTATAGCACAAAAAATAAAAACCGCAGGGCCGATCAAATACCACCAAAAGTAAGCTCTATTTGTGGGGGAAAAAAATCATCACTTTTGTTTGGGAGTAACGTCGCACGACTGCGCAATTGTCAGTTAAAGCGATGCAGTGCCAAATTGCAAAAAGTGCTCTGGTCTTTGGCCAGCAAAATGGTCCGGGGCTTAAGTGGTTAAGGTAAGAGGCTCTAATAGGCTTCAAAAAAGGGTGGGCTTGGGGGCAGAGCACTGCGCCCCGAGCAAGCCCACCCAGTTGTGTGATAATAGTGAAAATAAATTTGCTATTGTCTTCCTGATTCTCCTCCCATCCATTTAGGAAGTGCATCCTGAGATCCGTCATGCGGTTGGCCGAGAGAAGAAGTGATCCTATTGGATGCCAAAGAGGAGGAGGGAGGAAACACAGGGGAAGCCACCGTGAAACCCACCGTGAAACCCAGAAGGAGGAGACGCAGGGTGAAGCCGCCGCCCAGAGGAGGTGCTGTCCGGGACCTAGATGAGGTAAGTGTGGAGTTGGTGACCGACTGACTGGGGGGGGGGGGGGAGTGCCTGTGACCCGACCTACTGCCTGACAAGGGGAGGCTGGCGGGGTGTAGCGGAGGGTGGATTGTTTGCCGTCCCTCAAAAAAAAAATACTACCAGCTGTCTGGTAAGGACAGATGATTCATGTAGTATTTACTTCCTGGAATCCATCTACCTTTAGCTCATGTATGTAGGCAGGAGGGTGTGCTTAGCTGAGAAAACCCCTCCTCCCATCCTGAAGACTCTTGGGATGTATGACATCATTTTCCTAGGCATGGAAGGAAGGAAGTAGCCAAAGAAATGTAAAACAAAGTTTAATACAAGTGAATTTAATATATCTTCCTATCTCTTTAGTAATGCTAGCAGCTTAAGGATTACAAATAATGTTGCTTGAGAGAGTGACGCTCCTCTTTAAGGCCTCTTGCACACTGCAGCTTGAATTGCTCAGTATAGCTTATTTTTTTACTGAGCTAAAATAGAGCCTATTAATTGTAATGTGCCTATGCACACAGGCGCGTAAACAAGCACCGTGTATTCTTCAGTAAAAAAAAAAAATAGAAAAATCTGCATTTTTGGCAGTAATTTACACCTCATGAATACACGTTTGCGTGCAAATGCAGACATATTTGTCCATAGACATTGTCAATCTGAGAACAAGTTTCCAGATATGCGTGAAAATACATTTAAAAAAAAGTCTGAAAAAGTATATGCTCAAACAGGAGTATTGTGTGCAAGAGGCCCAAACGTGGCAAAACTGACATTTTTAAACATCGGTTACTATCTGTCAAGTTAAATCGTTCAGGAAAGGTTTTAAAACATCCCGTGTACATTAAGCCTTAAAGTTTAACTCATGCAAAAACATTTTTATTTACAGTACTGTGCAAAAGTTTGAGGCAGGTGTGAAGAAATGCTGTACAGCAAGAACGCTTTCAAAAACATAGATTTTAATTGTTTATTTTTATCGATTTACAAAATGCAAAATGAGCGAACAGAAGAGAAATCAAACTCAAATAAATTTTTGGTGTGACTAACCTATGGCTTCAAACCAGCATCAGTTTTTACACTTGCACACTTTGCACAAAGTCAGAGATTTTGTAGCAATATATGTCATCACAATTCGTGTAAGTAAATGTGTGGAGATCTTCACAAAGTAATGCCGCGCACACACGATCGGACTTTGCAAATGCAAAACTTCGTCGGCATTTCCGACGGAAAAATCTAGAACAGGCTCTCAATCTAAAGTCCATTGGAAATGCCGACAGAAAAAGTTTGATGGGGCATACACACGGTCGGAAAATCCAATGAAATGCTCCCATCGGACTTTTTCCATCGGATATTCCAGTGGTGTGTACGCGGCATAAGTGTACAAACTTCAAATCATACGGATTAACATGAGTGGGCTAGAAATCACGGAATTCCAAAATGGAAATGAATATATGATTTTACATTTTGACCATAGATACACTTTAAGCCCCAAAAATTATTTTCTCGCGTTGCATTTGTTGAACACATCAGAAACACATTGACGTGTTTTTGATGCTATTGTAAGCACATTACTTTTTCATTTTGTTCATAAAAAAAAAAAAGGCAAAAAATATATATATATAAGATAGAGTATATACTGTATGCATTGAACTTGCATCACGGGCACCTAAATGGCTCTGAAAAGTCATAAGCAGCATAGCATAGCTTGTCATGCCATAGCATTTTATACCCAAAGAAGAAGAATTCCTAATTAAAGATGTGTATAAAATAATTTTTTTACACTGTAACTGGGCATTAATTTAACGGCATGTGAATCACTGATAACATATATTTCATTAATCAGGTCCATGGATTTAAACATTCTCTAAATAGTACAAGGTTTTTCTAAAGCACGTCTATTATATGAATACAAAATATAAATATTTATTAACTTCTTGAATTCTGAGATAAGATAAGAAACTTGAGCATGGTATTCCTAAGCAAGCCGCCACTCCATGCCATGGAACCTTTGGTAAATGCAGGATGTCAAGTGCCATGTTAACAGGGCCAATGAAACTTAATATGCTTAGTAAATATTTATTAGCCTAACATAAACCCAGGACACTTACAAAATAAATAATTTAGAGTTCTGCTATAGTGATGGACGAACTTCCGACGGGACGTTTCGCGAACGCGAAACGCGAACGGGCACAAACGTTCGCGAAAACGACCGTTCGCCGCGGGCTCCATTGACTTCAATGGGAGGCGAATTTCGCAAACCTTTAGGTCGAATTTGCGGCCACGGGGTAATTATTAGGGGGTAGCACGCAGTCCCACCACCTGGACAATAGCATAATACATGTATGAGGTGAATTTGGGATCGATAACTACAAGCATTTTTTTTTTATTTGGGAAATTGTTCTGACAATTCAGGACTATGGAGCTAATGAAGGCAATGGAGGAGAGGGAAGGTCAGGGACCAGGGTAGGCAAACAAGAGGGTGCAGGAGATACAGAGCACTGACAGCAGCACCGTAATACAGAGCACTGACATCAGCACCGTGACATACAGCGCTGACAGCAGCTCCGTGACATACAGCGCTGACAGCAGCTCCGTGACATACAGCGCTGACAGCAGCTCCGTGACATACAGCGCTGACAGCAGCTCCGTGACATACAGCGCTGACAGCAGCTCCGTGACATACAGCGCTGACAGCAGCACCGTGACATACAGCGCTGACAGCAGCTCCGTGACATACAGCGCTGACAGCAGCTCCGTGACATACAGCGCTGACAGCAGCTCCGTGACATACAGCACTGACAGCAGCTCCGTGACATACAGCGCTGACAGCAGCTCCGTGACATACAGCGCTGACAGCAGCACCGTGACATACAGCGCTGACAGCAGCTCCGTGACATACAGCGCTGACAGCAGCTCCGTGACATACAGCGCTGACAGCAGCTCCGTGACATACAGCACTGACAGCAGCTCCGTGACATACAGCGCTGACAGCAGCTCCGTGACATACAGCGCTGACAGCAGCACCGTGACATACAGCGCTGACAGCAGCTCCGTGACATACAGCGCTGACAGCAGCTCCGTGACATACAGCGCTGACAGCAGCTCCGTGACATACAGCGCTGACAGCAGCTCCGTGACATACAGCGCTGACAGCAGCTCCGTGACATACAGCGCTGACAGCAGCTCCGTGACATACAGCGCTGACAGCAGCTCCGTGACATACAGCGCTGACAGCAGCTCCGTGACATACAGCGCTGACAGCAGCACCGTAAGCAGCCCCAGGAGGAAGTCAGCACAGCACAGGGATGGTGTGATCCCCTCATAATAAGAACCCCCAGGAGGAAGTCAGCACAGCACAGGGATGGTGGGAGCCCCTCATAATAAGAACCCCCAGGAGGAAGTCAGCACAGCACAGGGATGGTGGGAGCCCCTCATAATAAGAACACCCAGGAGGAAGTCAGCACAGCACAGGGATGGTGGGAACCCCTCATAATAAGCAGCCCCAGTAGAAATATGACACCGCTCAACCTCTTCAAAGAGGAGGGTAGGGGCATATAGTACGGTGTGCTTTTTTGGGTCAGGGAAGTGAGCCAAATGAATTAAGAAGGTCTGTGTGCTTGATTCCAAAAATTGTTTATAGACATATACATGGTCTACTGATCACATGTGTTGAATTCCTCCGAGATCCATGCCTCATTCATTTTTAGAAATGTGAGGTAGTTAACACTGTCGTGAGCTAGGCGAGTACGCTTATCGGTCACAATCCCCCCTGCTGCGCTGAACGTCCTTTCGGACAGGACACTGGATGAGGGGCAAGCCAACAGTTCGATTGCAAATTGGGCAAGCTCTGGCCAGAGGTCAAGCCTGCCCACCCAGTAGTCTAGGGGTTCATCACTCCTCAGAGCGTCCACATCGGCCGTTAACCCAATGTAGTCGGACACCTGACGGTCTAGGCGTTCCCTGATGCTGGATCCGGATGACACCTGTCGATGGGTCGGCTGAAAGAATGACCTCATATCCGAAGTCACCAACACATCTTCAAACCGGCCTCTTCTTGCAGGCGCTGTTGGATTGGTACCCGCAAATCCTTCTCTGGGAGTGGGAATTGCTCCTCTGCCAGCGCACGCAAAAGCAGAATGCAGCATTTCTCGAAGCAAGGCCTGGAAGTGCTGCATTCTGACAGCCCTCTGCGACGGCGGTAACATTTCCGCCATTTTGTGTTTGTACCGGGGATCTAAGTACGTTGCCACCCAGTACTGGTCCTTGACCCTCATGCTTTTTATACGGGGGTCCCTATTAAAACACTGGAGCATGAAGGCCCCCATTTGCACTCAAGCGGAAGGTATGTGGTGGTGGTGGTGTTGTTGGTGGTAGTGTCTTTGGGGGTGCACATAGCAGAGAGTGAAGAAGAGGGTGCAGATCGAGAGGATGAGGAGGGTGCAGAAGAATAAGGCTGAGTGAGCCACTCAACCAAGTCTGGTGCGTCCTTTAAAGTAATTGAACGCACCTTCTGCAACTTCCCACTTTGGCTCAAGGCTGTTGCTCCTGCCCTACCCCTACCACCCCTGCGGAAGGGCCTGCCTCTTCCTCTGCCTGTCATTTTTTAAATCACCCTGTGACAAAACTCTTAGTCCCTATACCGCTGAAGGACTGCTGCAGTATAGGGCAGCGGTCAGCAGTAGTGCACGTCAACCCTATGTATTGTGGACCGATAGCGGTCCTTACAGAACAGCAGACTGTACTGCACTCAGGCCTATGTACCGTAGCACCCTATACCAAGTTACCAGTCCTTATAAGAACTTTTGTGGACCAAGCAGGTTGTGTGTTAGTGATTAGCAGACTGTACGTCAGTCCCTATACCAATGAAGGACTGCTGCAGTATAGGGCAGCGGTCAGCAGTAGTGCACGTCAACCCTATGTATTGTGGACCGATAGCGGTCCTTACAGAACAGCAGACTGTACTGCACTCAGGCCTATGTACCGTAGCACCCTATACCAAGTTACCAGTCCTTATAAAAACTTTTGTGGACCAAGCAGGTTGTGTGTTAGTGATTAGCAGACTGTACGTCAGTCCCTATACCAATGAAGGACTGCTGCAGTATAGGGCAGCGGTCAGCAGTAGTGCACGTCAACCCTATGTATTGTGGACCGATAGCGGTCCTTACAGAACAGCAGACTGTACTGCACTCAGGCCTATGTACCGTAGCACCCTATACCAAGTTACCAGTCCTTATAAAAACTTTTGTGGACCAAGCAGGTTGTGTGTTAGTGATTAGCAGACTGTACGTCAGTCCCTATACCAATGAAGGACTGCTGCAGTATAGGGCAGCGGTCAGCAGTAGTGCACGGCAACCCTATGTATTGTGGACCGATAGCGGTCCTTACAGAACAGCAGACTGTAACGCACTCAGGCCTATGTACCGTAGCACCCTATACCAAGTTACCAGTCCTTATAAGAACTTTTGTGGACCAAGCAGGTTGTGTGTTAGTGATTAGCAGACTGTACGTCAGTCCCTATACCAATGAAGGACTGCTGCAGTATAGGGCAGCGGTCAGCAGTAGTGCACGTCAACCCTATGTATTGTGGACCGATAGCGGTCCTTACAGAACAGCAGACTGTACTGCACTCAGGCCTATGTACCGTAGCACCCTATACCAAGTTACCAGTCCTTATAAAAACTTTTGTGGACCAAGCAGGTTGTGTGTTAGTGATTAGCAGACTGTACGTCAGTCCCTATACCAATGAAGGACTGCTGCAGTATAGGGCAGCGGTCAGCAGTAGTGCACGTCAACCCTATGTATTGTGGACCGATAGCGGTCCTTACAGAACAGCAGACTGTACTGCACTCAGGCCTATGTACCGTAGCACCCTATACCAAGTTACCAGTCCTTATAAAAACTTTTGTGGACCAAGCAGGTTGTGTGTTAGTGATTAGCAGACTGTACGTCAGTCCCTATACCAATGAAGGACTGCTGCAGTATAGGGCAGCGGTCAGCAGTAGTGCACGGCAACCCTATGTATTGTGGACCGATAGCGGTCCTTACAGAACAGCAGACTGTAACGCACTCAGGCCTATGTACCGTAGCACCCTATACCAAGTTACCAGTCCTTATAAGAACTTTTGTGGACCAAGCAGGTTGTGTGTTAGTGTTTAGCAGACTGTGCGTCAGTCCCTATACCGCTGAAGGACTGCTGCAGTATAGGGCAGCGGTCAGCAGTAGTGCACGGCAACCCTATGTATTGTGGACCGATAGCGGTCCTTACAGAACAGCAGACTGTAACGCACTCAGGCCTATGTACCGTAGCACCCTATACCAAGTTACCAGTCCTTATAAGAACTTTTGTGGACCAAGCAGGTTGTGTGTTAGTGATTAGCAGACTGTACGTCAGTCCCTATACCAATGAAGGACTGCTGCAGTATAGGGCAGCGGTCAGCAGTAGTGCACGTCAACCCTATGTATTGTGGACCGATAGCGGTCCTTACAGAACAGCAGACTGTACTGCACTCAGGCCTATGTACCGTAGCACCCTATACCAAGTTACCAGTCCTTATAAAAACTTTTGTGGACCAAGCAGGTTGTGTGTTAGTGATTAGCAGACTGTACGTCAGTCCCTATACCAATGAAGGACTGCTGCAGTATAGGGCAGCGGTCAGCAGTAGTGCACGTCAACCCTATGTATTGTGGACCGATAGCGGTCCTTACAGAACAGCAGACTGTACTGCACTCAGGCCTATGTACCGTAGCACCCTATACCAAGTTACCAGTCCTTATAAAAACTTTTGTGGACCAAGCAGGTTGTGTGTTAGTGATTAGCAGACTGTACGTCAGTCCCTATACCAATGAAGGACTGCTGCAGTATAGGGCAGCGGTCAGCAGTAGTGCACGGCAACCCTATGTATTGTGGACCGATAGCGGTCCTTACAGAACAGCAGACTGTAACGCACTCAGGCCTATGTACCGTAGCACCCTATACCAAGTTACCAGTCCTTATAAGAACTTTTGTGGACCAAGCAGGTTGTGTGTTAGTGTTTAGCAGACTGTGCGTCAGTCCCTATACCGCTGAAGGACTGCTGCAGTATAGGGCAGCGGTCAGCAGTAGTGCACGGCAACCCTATGTATTGTGGACCGATAGCGGTCCTTACAGAACAGCAGACTGTAACGCACTCAGGCCTATGTACCGTAGCACCCTATACCAAGTTACCAGTCCTTATAAGAACTTTTGTGGACCAAGCAGGTTGTGTGTTAGTGATTAGCAGACTGTACGTCAGTCCCTATACCAATGAAGGACTGCTGCAGTATAGGGCAGCGGTCAGCAGTAGTGCACGGCAACCCTATGTATTGTGGACCGATAGCGGTCCTTACAGAACAGCAGACTGTAACGCACTCAGGCCTATGTACCGTAGCACCCTATACCAAGTTACCAGTCCTTATAAGAACTTTTGTGGACCAAGCAGGTTGTGTGTTAGTGATTAGCAGACTGTACGTCAGTCCCTATACCAATGAAGGACTGCTGCAGTATAGGGCAGCGGTCAGCAGTAGTGCACGGCAACCCTATGTATTGTGGACCGATAGCGGTCCTTACAGAACAGCAGACTGTAACGCACTCAGGCCTATGTACCGTAGCACCCTATACCAAGTTACCAGTCCTTATAAGAACTTTTGTGGACCAAGCAGGTTGTGTGTTAGTGATTAGCAGACTGTACGTCAGTCCCTATACCAATGAAGGACTGCTGCAGTATAGGGCAGCGGTCAGCAGTAGTGCACGGCAACCCTATGTATTGTGGACCGATAGCGGTCCTTACAGAACAGCAGACTGTAACGCACTCAGGCCTATGTACCGTAGCACCCTATACCAAGTTACCAGTCCTTATAAGAACTTTTGTGGACCAAGCAGGTTGTGTGTTAGTGATTAGCAGACTGTACGTCAGTCCCTATACCAATGAAGGACTGCTGCAGTATAGGGCAGCGGTCAGCAGTAGTGCACGGCAACCCTATGTATTGTGGACCGATAGCGGTCCTTACAGAACAGCAGACTGTAACGCACTCAGGCCTATGTACCGTAGCACCCTATACCAAGTTACCAGTCCTTATAAGAACTTTTGTGGACCAAGCAGGTTGTGTATTAGTGTTTAGCAGACTGTGCGTCAGTCCCTATACCGCTGAAGGACTGCTGCAGTATAGGGCAGCGGTCAGCAGTAGTGCACGGCAACCCTATGTATTGTGGACCGATAGCAGTCCTTACAGAACAGCAGACTGTACTGCACTCAGGCCTATGTACCGTAGCACCCTATACCAAGTTACCAGTCCTTATAAGAACTTTTGTGGACCAAGCAGGTTGTGTGTTAGTGTTTAGCAGACTGTGCGTCAGTCCCTATACCGCTGAAGGACTGCTGCAGTATAGGGCAGCGGTCAGCAGTAGTGCACGTCAACCCTATGTATTGTGGACCGATAGCGGTCCTTACAGAACAGCAGACTGTAACGCACTCAGGCCTATGTACCGTAGCACCCTATACCAAGTTACCAGTCCTTATAAGAACTTTTGTGGACCAAGCAGGTTGTGTATTAGTGTTTAGCAGACTGTGCGTCAGTCCCTATACCGCTGAAGGACTGCTGCAGTATAGGGCAGCGGTCAGCAGTAGTGCACGGCAACCCTATCTATTGTGGACCGATAGCGGTCCTTACAGAACAGCAGACTGTAACGCACTCAGGCCTATGTACCGTAGCACCCTATACCAAGTTACCAGTCCTTATAAGAACTTTTGTGGACCAAGCAGGTTGTGTGTTAGTGATTAGCAGACTGTACGTCAGTCCCTATACCAATGAAGGACTGCTGCAGTATAGGGCAGCGGTCAGCAGTAGTGCACGGCAACCCTATGTATTGTGGACCGATAGCGGTCCTTACAGAACAGCAGACTGTAACGCACTCAGGCCTATGTACCGTAGCACCCTATACCAAGTTACCAGTCCTTATAAGAACTTTTGTGGACCAAGCAGGTTGTGTGTTAGTGATTAGCAGACTGTACGTCAGTCCCTATACCAATGAAGGACTGCTGCAGTATAGGGCAGCGGTCAGCAGTAGTGCACGGCAACCCTATGTATTGTGGACCGATAGCGGTCCTTACAGAACAGCAGACTGTAACGCACTCAGGCCTATGTACCGTAGCACCCTATACCAAGTTACCAGTCCTTATAAGAACTTTTGTGGACCAAGCAGGTTGTGTGTTAGTGATTAGCAGACTGTACGTCAGTCCCTATACCAATGAAGGACTGCTGCAGTATAGGGCAGCGGTCAGCAGTAGTGCACGGCAACCCTATGTATTGTGGACCGATAGCGGTCCTTACAGAACAGCAGACTGTAACGCACTCAGGCCTATGTACCGTAGCACCCTATACCAAGTTACCAGTCCTTATAAGAACTTTTGTGGACCAAGCAGGTTGTGTATTAGTGTTTAGCAGACTGTGCGTCAGTCCCTATACCGCTGAAGGACTGCTGCAGTATAGGGCAGCGGTCAGCAGTAGTGCACGGCAACCCTATGTATTGTGGACCGATAGCAGTCCTTACAGAACAGCAGACTGTACTGCACTCAGGCCTATGTACCGTAGCACCCTATACCAAGTTACCAGTCCTTATAAGAACTTTTGTGGACCAAGCAGGTTGTGTGTTAGTGTTTAGCAGACTGTGCGTCAGTCCCTATACCGCTGAAGGACTGCTGCAGTATAGGGCAGCGGTCAGCAGTAGTGCACGTCAACCCTATGTATTGTGGACCGATAGCGGTCCTTACAGAACAGCAGACTGTAACGCACTCAGGCCTATGTACCGTAGCACCCTATACCAAGTTACCAGTCCTTATAAGAACTTTTGTGGACCAAGCAGGTTGTGTATTAGTGTTTAGCAGACTGTGCGTCAGTCCCTATACCGCTGAAGGACTGCTGCAGTATAGGGCAGCGGTCAGCAGTAGTGCACGGCAACCCTATGTATTGTGGACCGATAGCGGTCCTTACAGAACAGCAGACTGTAACGCACTCAGGCCTATGTACCGTAGCACCCTATACCAAGTTACCAGTCCTTATAAGAACTTTTGTGGACCAAGCAGGTTGTGTGTTAGTGATTAGCAGACTGTACGTCAGTCCCTATACCGCTGAAGGACTGCTGCAGTATAGGGCAGCGGTCAGCAGTAGTGCACGGCAACCCTATGTATTGTGGACCGATAGCGGTCCTTACAGAACAGCAGACTGTAACGCACTCAGGCCTATGTACCGTAGCACCCTATACCAAGTTACCAGTCCTTATAAGAACTTTTGTGGACCAAGCAGGTTGTGTATTAGTGTTTAGCAGACTGTGCGTCAGTCCCTATACCGCTGAAGGACTGCTGCAGTATAGGGCAGCGGTCAGCAGTAGTGCACGGCAACCCTATGTATTGTGGACCGATAGCAGTCCTTACAGAACAGCAGACTGTACTGCACTCAGGCCTATGTACCGTAGCACCCTATACCAAGTTACCAGTCCTTATAAGAACTTTTGTGGACCAAGCAGGTTGTGTGTTAGTGTTTAGCAGACTGTGCGTCAGTCCCTATACCGCTGAAGGACTGCTGCAGTATAGGGCAGCGGTCAGCAGTAGTGCACGTCAACCCTATGTATTGTGGACCGATAGCGGTCCTTACAGAACAGCAGACTGTAACGCACTCAGGCCTATGTACCGTAGCACCCTATACCAAGTTACCAGTCCTTATAAGAACTTTTGTGGACCAAGCAGGTTGTGTATTAGTGTTTAGCAGACTGTGCGTCAGTCCCTATACCGCTGAAGGACTGCTGCAGTATAGGGCAGCGGTCAGCAGTAGTGCACGGCAACCCTATCTATTGTGGACCGATAGCGGTCCTTACAGAACAGCAGACTGTACCGCACCCAAGCCTATGTACCGTAGCACCCTAGACAGACCAAGTTACCAGTCCTTATAAGAACTTTTGTGGAACAAGTGAGTTGTGAATGATTAGCAGACTGCAGCAGAAGGGCAGCAGTCAAGTATAATATTCTTTCTATATTTGGAAGAAAGAATATTATACGTGTACAAGCCTATTACCGTACCACTGATACCAGTCCTGAAAAGAACCTTTGTGGAACTAATAGTAACAGCAAGTCTTTAAAATTATCCTCACTGCCTGACACACTGCTTCCTGCCTGTCCCTATACAAATTGGCAAAAAAGAGTAGGCTGGAACGATTAGCTGGAACAGCTCTTTTGTGGACCTGATAGTAACAGCTAATGATGATGATGATGATGATGATGAAGAAAGACTAATCTGGCTGAGCTGTCCCTAAAATAGCAGCATACAGCGCTCTGTCCCTTTATCTAAACTGACAAAAGAAACTCAGGCTGCTGACCTAACACCTATACCAGTCCTGAAAAGAACTTTTGTGTACCAAATAGCTAGCGTTTTCTCTGTCCCTACTCCACACAGGATCCTTTCCCTACAGTGACAGAAGAAAGAATGTAAAATGGCCACCGGATCGGGTGTATTTATAGGTTAGGGGGAATGTCCAAGTGTCCATGAGCTGTCATGTCTCAATTGGTTGTCCTGTAACACATGATAAACGTGTCACGAAAGGTTAAAGTTCTTGTATACATTAAACACGTAAGTCCGCCGGGGCGAACGACGGAAAAAGGCGTTCGAACCCGCGGACGGCGAAAGTCGGAAATTCGCCGCGAAACGACCGCCGGGCGAACCGTTCGGCCATCACTATTCTGCTATGATTTAATGCTGCTGGGCATCAAAATATTATAGTGTGTCTTAAAAATGAAGTTTACCACTGTCTTATGTTAAACCATATGTCATTGAGCTCGATATCTTATTTTTTTTTAATATAACACCCAACCCATGTTACTGTATGACCATAAACTGGGATAATGATAGCACCCCAGGCAGTCAGCAGGCAATAAATCTAGTTATCATTTTACTATATTGAGACATACTTATCAAGTTACAGCCATACTGCAACTGTACTAAAATGTGATGCAACAGTTTATGCAGTTGTTGCTGACCAGTGGGTCAGTGCTTTCAAGTTCATTCTGACAGCAAGAAGAGTTTGCAACTACAAGCGTACAGTATGTATAGCTAACCAAGTATTTGATGCTATAAATATAATAACTGTGTACATTTTACATGTGCCTAACCCTTGTGTTTTTTTTTTGTTGGTACTCTGTTCGCTATGTATTTTCATAGACAATAGAGACATCATGATGCACCGCAACTGCGAGCCAAGCATTTTGCTCACGCTTACAGTGTAGCCCTAATACCCTCTATTGATGAGTTTGACAGGTTGTGCCACCTCTCAAACTTGGCATGGCAAGTAAAATTGGCCGAGGCATGTGTACAGTCCCCTCTGGTTGAATGTAATGTTTTAGATGGGTGGTAAAACTGGGATTCAGTTGCCTTTTTTTGCTGCCCCCTGGTCGCCCTTGTAAGAGAGACCTTTAGGAAATACAGAGGTTAACAAAAAAAAAACACCTGTGTTGTTTAGCTAATCATTTTCTGCAGTTTAGTTTTTGTGGTCCATGTAACTAGGGGTGTGGTTCGGGCTTGTCTTTTGCCTACATGGGGTATATGCAGGCAAAGGACCTTCACATTTTTAGAAAGCTGGGAGATATGTGTGATAGGAGTCAATTTGGGTGAGGGCTTGGGGAACCCAGCTTACCTTGGAAAGAACTGGAATCTCCTTGTCCAGCTCCCCTGGCCCCACCTATGTGTAAGTTACCCTGTGTCTATTAAGGGCACATGGGGACCGAGAACCTCAGTCTGATCTGCACTAGTCAGACTCACTGTACAACCACACTGGAATATTGTATATATATATATATATATATATATATATATATATATTGTCTCATATACTGTTGTAGACTCTTTACTAGATCATTTGAGGTGTGGCTGTATCTCATTGTTCTATTGTTTGTGTCTGCCTTGGGAGGAACTGTATTATGGAATGTACTGTATACGTCTCTATGGATTAGCTATGAGGGGGGATGGTTTATCCAGCAGCCCCTCCCAAAGAAAGTCTACAGATGCGAAGTTTGAATACACCTGTGTCATGCTACTGGTGGAGGTAAAGTCTACCCCACCTTCATTATGCAAAGAAGGGGGGATTGTCCCCTGAGTGTATAACTCTGTGTTTCTTTGTTCAAATGAAACTGTAATATCTAATAACTATATTCGGGCTGGAGGAAGCGGTATATGATGGAAGCACTCAAGCGGACTGTGGGAAGTTCTGTTATAGTATGTACATGTATACATAAATTAATTTAGTAAGCTTCAGCAATAATATCATATGAACAAACTCCAGCACGTATTTTTCCACTGTAGACCAGATCCCCAGGAAGTATCTCAGCATTCCCATTCCAGCAGTTTTATGCAAGGGTCCCTGCTGTATTCCTCACCTTAGTGGGAGTTCTTGCACTTTAAAGGGAATGTATGGTCTTTTAAATGTTTTCTAGATATACTTGTGAAAGATATCAGCTAGACATAAATATTCATTTCAGTTTATGTAGAAGACTTGAAAACCTTTTTTTAGTGTATAGTCAAAATTTTCATACAACAATAACCCCCAAAGCTGCCTTCCATACCGGCCATCTATTTTGTAGCAGCACCCAGACGCTCACTGACTGACCAATAGCAACAGCAGTTAAGGGAGAGAGGGTTAGGTGTACAGCACAGGTATCGTGGCCCTCCAGCTGATGCCGAACTACAGGTCCCATGAGGCATTGTGAGTCTGACAGTTACAAGCATGACTCCCACAGGCAGGGGCATGATGGACTTGTAGTTCTGCAACAGCTGGAGGGCTGTCAGTTTGACACCCCTGGTGTATAGGATACACAAAAAACACCAGTAAAAAATTCTGGTGCGCACTCATGTTGGAACAGGAAGGGGCCATCCCCAAACTGTCCCCACAAAGTTGGGAGCATGAAATTGTCCAAAATGTCTTGGTATGCTGATGCCTTAAGAGTTCCCTTCACTGGGACTAAGGGGCCAAGCCCAACCCCTGAAAAACAACCCCGCACCATAATTCCCCCTCCAACAAATGATTTGGACTAGTGCACGAAGCAAGATCAATAAAGACATGAATGGGCAAGTTTGGAGTGGAGGAACTTGACTGGCCAGCACAGAGTCCTGACCTCAACCGATAGAACACCTTTGAGATGAATTGAGGCAGAGACTGTGAGCCAGGCCTTCTTTCCACATCAGTGCCTGACTTTACAAATGTGCTTCTGGAAGAATGGTCAAACATTCCCAGAGACACACTCCTAAACCTTGTGGACAGCCTTCCCAGAATACTAATGTAGCTTAACAGTGGGGAAGATGTATTGGGTTTGCTGACTATACATGACTCGTTATCCAATTCCTGTTGTTTTTATCTTTTTGGAGGGGTTGTTAAATCTCCTCTTTTTAAGATGATTTTGTAATAACATTTTTAAATTTATTTATTGCTATGTGTTTTCTTGGGGTTTAATATTTCAGCACCTTGAAAGTCTCATTTACTCTTTTTTCTTTTTTGTTAAATGTTTTAATAAATGTGCTGACTGTCACTTTAAACCTGTGGTGGCCACTTTAAGCTAGTGGCGCCGCCCCCCTCTCCATGTGCCTGTCCCCTTTCAGGATGACAGATGCATGGATTCCTATGGCGGGGGGGGGGGGTTTTAAGCACCTGATTAAAGCCAGAGGCTCCAAAAGGCTTCAAAAAAGGGTGGGCTTGGGGTGCAGAGAGTGCGCCCTGATCCCTCCTAATTGTATAATCATAGCAAATACATTTTTGCTATTTTAACACTACAGTGCCTCCCCCGCCAATCAGGAAGGCAGGTCGTTAGACCTGTTTCCCAGTTGGCCAAAGCGCCAGGTGATCCTATTGGATGCCTAGAACTTTGGTAGAAGAGGAGACACAGAGGGAGGAAGAATGAGGAGCAGACACGGGAGCCACCACTGTTGTCTGCACTGTGGAAGAGAGTGGAGACGCAGGACAGGAAGATCCTCTCCACAGCTCAGTAAGTGTGGGGGGTGCTGTCAGTGCTGCGAGCCCTGCGTTGGGGGATGGGCGTATGCTATCAGTGCTGCGAGCCCCACGCCAGGCGATGGGAGGGATGGGATGGGAGGGAATGCTCTCAGTGCTGCGACCCCCCACGGCCGGGGGATTGGAGGATGCTGTCAGTGCTGCAAGCCCCACAGCAGGGGGCGGGTGCTCTATATACCCTATCTGTAATGCCCACCTATATACCCTATCTATAATGCTGAGTTATATGCCCTATCTTTAATGTTGACCTATATACCATATCTGTATTGCTTACCTATATACCCTATATACCCCTGTAATGCAAACCTATATAGAGTATCTGTAATGCTGAGCTATATACCCTATCTGTAATGCTGATCGTTGTGCTCATAAGCTTACAGACCCTGGCAGAATTTATTTCTTGGCAATTTTTTAGAGAATATAAACTCTCACTGCTCAGATCCACAGCTACAATGGAGAAGAACCGCTGAACAGCCGCTTTTCTCTTCGCAGAATTTCCACAGCACATGTGTGAATCCAGCCTTATACCTTTTCCCACAGATCCTTTGACAATTATTTTGCTGTCTCATGACTCAGAATCCAGAAACGTCAGTGCAGCACTGGATGAAAGATGCAAGGGTCTGTCAGGAGTCCAGAAACTCATTGACCTTTTATACACACACACTAATTACAAGCAAACAGATCACAGGTGAGGATGGTTACCTTTAATAGCCATTCAAACCCCTTTGTGTTAACTTGTGTGCATGTTATCAGGCCAAAATCACCAGGGTATGTAAACTTTTAATCAGGGTAATTTGAGTAGCTTCTGTTGTCATTATGATTTAAAAAGAGTAAACACAGTTGATTGATAATAAATGGCTTCAGCCAAACACTAAACATGAGTGAAAGAAATGTTTTTGTGTTATCATTCTTCTTCTCTGAAAAATGGCCAAGAAATCATAAATTCTGCCAGGGTATGTAAACTTATGAGCACAACTGGATATACCCTATGTGTAATGCTGACCTATATACCCTATCTGTAATGCTGACCTATATACCCTATGTGTAATGCTGACCTATATACCCTATCTGTAATGCTGACCTATATACCCTATCTGTATTGCAGACCTATATACCATATCTGTAATGCTGGGCTATATACCCTATCTGTAATGTTTACCCATATACCCTGATCTGTGAGGCTGAGCTGTATACTCCTGATACTATGGGATACTATGGGTGGAAGCAAGTAGAATACAGGGGACGGTGTAGGTGGATTATAAAAGGGGTGGGGGCTTATGAGAAGTGGGAGGGGCAAACAATGAAAGGCAGGGTCTGGCACTCCCCCCCATCCTAGAACTTCACCAGCCTTCACTAATTTAACCACTTCAGCCCCAGATGGATTTACCCCCTTCCTGACCAGAGCACTTTTTGCGATTAGGGATTGAGTCGCTTTAACTGACAATTGCGCGGTTGTGCGACGTTGCACCCAAACAAAATTGACGTCCTTTTTTCCCCACAAATAGAGCTTTCTCTTGGTGGTATTTGATCGCCTCTGCGGTTTTTATTTTTTGCGCTATAAACAAATAAAGAGCGACAATTTTGAAGAAAAAGCAATATTTTGTTTTTATTTAATATAGGACGATATGTATTCTTCTACATATTTTTGGTAAAAAAAATTGCAATAATCGTATATTTATTTGGTTTGTGCAAAAGTTATCACATCTAAAAAATAGGGGATCATTTTATGGCATTTTTATTATTCTTTTTTTTATTAGTAATGGCAGAGATCTGCGTTTTTTTATCATGACTGCGACATTATGGCGGACACATCGGACACTTTTGACACTATTTTGGGACCATTGTCATTTATACAGCGATCGGTGCTATAAAAATGCACTTATTACTGTGTAAATGATACTGGCAGGGAAGGGGTTAAACACTAGGGGCGATCAAGGGGTTAAGTGTGTCTTAGGGAGTGATTCTAACTGTGGGGGGCTACTACTCACATGACAGCAATTTTTTTAGGTTTGACCTCATATTATATGGTTTTGGTAACTGTAATGGATAATTGTACAAAAAAAAAAAAAACAATGCATAATTCTTGGTTCAGCAAAGTTCAAGCATAGATGCATTTACTCCATTATATAGGACATTTAATTAGAGCCCCAAGGCGGTGCACCTGTTGTGTACTTGGCCACTGCTGAACACCGACGGATACAGATGAAAAGCACGTGTTCTGTCTGCTCATTTCAGTCTGTATCCGACAGCGTCTGCGAAAATGGCAGGTGCTCTGCCCAGATACTTCAGTGATATTCCCATCATCCGCTTTATGTGGCTGTGTGTAAGACTGCAGTGTGCATTTTATACTGTAAGTTTCTTTTAGTGTAGGGACTGGTGCAAATAGTCAGGCTTAGGTGGAATTACTCAAGGCAAATAGACTGTACACTGCAAGTGCAGTTGCTCCAGAGCTTAATAAAGGTAAAGCTTCACTTTGCAAAGAATACCCAATCAAACTCAAGGGGGAAAAAAAAACAGCATTTTTGCTTGCACATGATTGGATGACAGAAATCAGCAGAGCTTCCTCTCATTTACTAAAATCTAAAGCAACTGCTTTTTGTTTGCAGTGCACAGTATATTTTTGCCTTTAGTAAATCAACCCCTATGTATTATTTAAAGCACATCAGAATCTGTCAGCATTGTACTTCCACAATGATACAAAGTATAAATTTTATATTTATTCCCAGTGATGACATCTTCACGTGGAGAAATCAAATAATACTGTAAGATAAATGCACAGTAATCAAGATTTCGACATGAATGGGTTGTGTCTCTCTTCTAATCCATTTATTAAGATATGGCAAAAAGTACCTGTAACGGGAGTCACTTTGGGCAGGGGAGCCCGTGGAACCCAGAATCCCTTGGAGAGGTTGGAAAACCCTTGTTTCAGCTCCCCATGCACCTCCTATGTCTAAGTCAAGGGTCTCCAAACAATGACCCTCCAGTTGTTCATGAACTATAGTTCCCATCATGCTTAGTCATGTCTGTAAATGCCAGAGTTTTACAATGCCTCATGGGATGTGTAGTTATGCAACAGCTGGAGGGCCGTAGTTTGGAGACTCCTGGTCTAAGGTACCCTGTCTCTATTGGGGCACAGGGTAACCGAGAACCGCAGTCTGATCTATACTAATCAGACTCACTGTACAATCACACTGGAATGTTATGTGTATATATATATATATATAAGTATATAGCACCTCCCTGTGTATACTGGGGGCAGGCCGGTACCTCCAGATACAGGGAGCGGACTTACATTCACCCCAGGGCTGAATCTATGGCTGTAATGGGAAGTTAGAACAATATGGACACCAGTCACTTTAGGTAGTTTTCAATGCTTTAATGAAGAACTTTAAGGAAGTAGCAGTAAAGAGGTTGAGGGGGAGTTGCAGTTACCTTTTAGTAGTTGATCGCTTACAGACTCTTCAGAATAAAGGACAAAGCACAGCTTTCTTTGAGTAAATCTTGTATGGCCAGGTAGATCTCTGCCACTAGCTACCAGCAAGTTGTCTGGATAAGCCTCTCTCACAGACTTAGCAGCCAGCATACGCCTAGATAAGTCTCTCTCACAGACTTAGCAGCCAGACAGTTAGTTACCTTGATTGAATTGTAGAGCAGCTTCCAGTACCAGAACCTGTAAGCTGCCCCGGCAGTACTGTAAGGATGGTTTAGATGTAGAACAGCTTCTTCACAGTACCAGAACCTTTAAGCCATCCAGCGGTATTGTGAGGGTAGATTAGATGTAGGTGCGTCCTCCAAGTAAGTCACCAGGCCCTTCTGAGAGACCAGCCTTCATCCTGGCTCTCTCCAGCAAGGGTCCTCTCCTGGAGTTCCTCAGCTTGGCTCGGCTTCTTCCATTCAGGCAAGACAGCCTAAGGACCCCTTCTGCAGCAGTAGGCCCCAGACAGGCTTCTGGGCCTACTTGTGCAGCTTGCATCAGCGTACGCTCCAGGCCTGGAGGACCATGAGGTCAGGACTCTCTTAAGAACATGGCATCTGTCCCATAAATACCCCCTCCCAGAATGCACAGCAGCAGGAACCTCCTACTGGGCTGTTTCTGGAAAAGAATATGTATCACATCTCAACCTTGTTGTTATTCTCACACTGCCCTGTGGTATCAGTGACACCTACTGGCAAGAGTGGGAAATACAACACAGTCAAGACTAGAACAGATCCAGTAAACTATGTACAAATAATCTGAGCTGGTTACAGCTCAGCAAAAATTAATTTACAATATAGCCCCACATCTTAGGAACAAGAGGCTACATATATATATATATATATATATATATATATATTGTCTCATTCAGGTACTCTGTGTACCTGTGTTTCAATAAACAGTAGGGATGAGCTTCGAGTTCGAGTCAAACTCATGTTCGACTCGAACATTGCCTGTTCGCCTGTTCAGCGAACAGTGAACAATTTGGGCTGTTCGCGGCAAATTCGAAAAGCCGGAACACCCTATACAAGTCTATGGGAGAAATCTAAAGTGCTAATTTTAAAGGCTAATATGCAAGTTACTGTCCTAAAAAGTGTTTGGGGAATTGGGTCCTGCCCCAGGGGACATAGAACAATGCAAAAAAATGTTTTAAAAACGGCCGTTTTTTCAGGAGTAGTGATTTTAATAATGATTAAAGTGAAACAATAAAAGTGTAATATTCCTTTAAATTTCATACCTGGGGGGTGTCTATAGTATACCTGTGAAGGGGCGCATGTTTCCCGTGCTTAGAACTGTCCCTGCATAAAGTGTAATTTCTGCAGGAAAACAAGTCTTTTAAAATCACTTGCGGCTATATGAATTGTCGGCTCCCGTAATACAGAGAACACTCAATAAGTGTTCTCTGTATTACGGGAGCCGACAATTTATTCATTGATAAAAAAAAAAGCGTGGGGTTCCCCTAAATTCAATTACCAGGCCCTTCAGGTCTGGTATGGATATTAAGGGGAACCCTGTGTCAAATTTTTTTTAAAAATTGACGTGGGGGTCCCCCTATATATCCATACCAGACCCTTTATCCGAGCACGCAACCTGGCAGGCCACAGGAAAAGAGGGGGGGGACGAGAGAGTGCCCCCCCTCCTGAACCATACCAGGCCACATGCCCTCAACATTGGGAGGATGCTTTGGGGGTCTGTGACCCCTCAAAGCACCATGTCCCCATGTTGATGGGGATAATGGCCTCATCCCCACAACCCTGGCCGGTGGTTGTGGGGGTCTGCGGGTGGGGGGCTTATCAGAATCTGGAAGCCCCCTTTAACAAGGGGACCCACAGATCCCGCCCCCCCTGTTTGAAATGGTAAGGGGGTACAAAAGTACCCCTACCATTTCACAAAGAAAGTGTAAAAATTTTTAGTTTAAATAAGACAAACACACTTTTGAAAAATTCCTTTATTAAAAATAAAAAAAAGATTCCAGCGGTGCTAATCAACTCTTGCTATCCAGCAACGGATGATCATCTCTCCGAGGTCCAGCGATGGCTGATCTGATGCAGCGACGGGTTATTTTCAGTCCAGTGCAGTCCATCCATGCATCCGTCTTCTGTCTCCACTGAGGAGACACTGCGGGGATCCCAGCGCTGACGTTTCTTATATTAGGGGGGCGCGGCCACCCGTCACCTGACCCCGCCCCCTCTGACGCTAGTGAGGGAAGCCAGGGGTTCCCCAATGACGTATGGGTGACCCCGCCCCCCTCTGATGTAACGCAGGTTTCCATTACAAGCACAGGAAACATGCGCCCCTTCACAGGCATACTATAGACATCCCCCAGGTATGAAATTTAAAGGAATATTACACTTATATTGTTTCACTTTAATCATTATTAAAATCACTGCTCCTGAAAAAACGGCCGGTTTTAAAACTTTTTTTTGCATTGATACATGTCTCCTGGGGCAGGACCCAGGTCCCCAAACACTTTTTAGGACAGTAACTTCCATATTAGCCTTTAAAATTAGCACTTTAGATTTTGAACGTTCGAGTCCCATAGACTTTAATAGGGTTCTAAAGTTCACACAAAGTTTAGGTCTGTTCGCAGGTTCTGGTGCGAACCGAACAGGGGGGGTGTTCGGCTCATCCTTAATAAACAGTTTGTGAATTAATTAATTAGCTGTATCAAGCCACAGAGTGATCCTGTGGATACAGTAACCATATGACGTGCCACATCCTGTAAATTCTAAATTAGCAAATCAAGAGAAGTAGAAGTGGGGCTTGGACTTTTAAGGCACAGTCAATAGTAATTAATAAAAAATATATTTTTATTACAATGTATCACATAAAACGAGAGCTCACTACATATTCTAAAAAATCCACATTGACAATATCATACAAAATATGCAAAAAAAAAGCTACTGCATAGAATCAGATGGATAAACACAAAGGTCAAAGGTCATTCCTTGATCCTTAAAGTATAACTGTCCACAGGTATAGTTCAACAGCAGATAAGCAACGTAATGAGGTAGAAAGTATTATGCTTTGCTTTACATGTTACATGCTGTATAGCGCTTCTTCGTGAGCATAAATAATAACTATCAAATAGATAGGAGAGAATAGAATATGTGTAAGTATAACATTAAAAGATATATTAAAATCACAATCACATAAACATAAACCTGAGCTTTACTGTCTGCGTCCATGTTAGCCACTAATCAATCGCCTCCAAAAAAGACCAAGAAGCAGCAAAATCAAAATGCTATGGGGGCGTGCATTATATGGTAATAAGTATGGTGAAAAGACTAAATGACTTATTAAATCGGACAACCAATGCCCATAAATTGGTATAGTAAAAAAATATTCATTTGGGGGCCTAAACCAAAATCAATCTCACAAAATTTATTTGGAGACCTTGTAGAAAACATGTTAACATACATAGACTTACTTGATAATGTTGACTGGTTAGACGCATAACATTTTATTAAAAACACAACACGGTATCACAATCACGGACATGCAGAGGACCATATGGTGGAAGATTGGCCAAGCTATAGGGTCTTGACAGTAGACAAAGAAAAAAATGATAAAAAATGATAAAATATGGATCTATAAATAATTGGGATGAAACAGATACATGAGTATCTACAATAAAGTGTCATGTATCACAGCCTAAAATCTGAAAGATCCTACGGGCTTGACAAAAAGTTAAAGGACATCCATAATAATAATGATTCTCACCTAGTTAATCAAGGATAGCCCATCTATATGCTGAAAGCAGGGAGGTAGCTCAGGGAAGCTATAGCACTGACAGATTGTTGCTGAATAATACAGGGATTGCCGGGTGGCATGGTAAACTCAGCCAAATTTCAGCCACAAAAGCTATCCATCTGCAGAGGAAAATAAGCTAGATAGTAGTATTGGCATAAGAAAGTGGAATCTAGAACAGAATGCATAAAAAATTTATTTAAGTCTTGCTGAAATATAAATCCAGGGGAGAGGTCATACAAGGGGACTGGTGGCTGCATATCCCAGACAAGTATCTTCAATATATACCTAACATCAGTAAGACCCATTGCAGCATGCATCCTCCGTGAAGCTCATAACTGGAATAACAGGTGACTACAAGAAGCACTAAAGTGTAGTGCTTATATATGCACGACCTGACGCCATGCAAGCCAGTCGCAATAGTCACTGCGCACACGCACTCAGCCATGACCACACCTGCGCAGTAGAATAGAATAGCAGCACTCGGCGCTGAAGAGGAAGGGAAAGCCGGCGCTGGACTGCAAGGACTAGAGGGATGGATATCATCTCCCAGCTGATCCCTAATGCGTCACGGCGCACACAACATGTGAGGATGTGATGCTGGGCAGCCACATAGCACTGAAGAAGCCACCACTCGGCCAAAGGAATGAAAGGGCAGGGGCAAAAACAGAAAACAAACACACAGCCCACAATGATCAAACTGAGTAACTAACAATACTGAAAAATAAATACATAATTATATATACAGTACAAACAAATTATTATTGGTATTCAACATATAGAAAACACATTGGCAGCTAAGCAGGGGATGCTATAAGATCTCATGAATGCAGTAAAATTTTTAAAGATTAGATATTAAAATGTAATATATCCAAACTGTATGTAGCCGTAATGTCTAACAAATCTTGAAAAAGGGAGGAAGGGGGCAAGAAGGGGGGGGGGGGAATTGGAAGAGAGGGCAGGCAAACATGGCTGAGCCTGAAGGACATATCATTCATATGAGGTAAGAAAGCTAATAAATATACCCCATATATAACAATACCCTAGATGATAAAAAGGTTTTATATGTCTGAGCCTCATTAATCCCAGGGGCATGAATCGCATTTAAGTGCTCTATCCAGATTGTCTCTTTACAAAGAATTTGTTTTTCCCAATCTCTCGTGGGTCTTTGGGAACTACAGCCAGAGCAATGAATGAGAATAAAGACACGTTAAACTTATGGTATAGGTCGAGATGTTTGCTGACCATTTTTCCATTCTTAGAATAGTAGATACGGTCTTTAATCCTAGAATGAAATTGTCAAGCAGTTTTTACAATATTAAAGGCGTTACATTTACACGACATTAAATAAAGAATGCCCTGTATTTCACAGTTTGCATGAAAAGTAGGAACAAATGTCTCACCATTAGGGAACATAAATATCATGCCTGTGGTGATCCAGAGGCAAAAGGCACAGTTGCCACACCTGGTAATGCCATTCTGAAAGCATCTGGATTGTGAATTGCTCAGATGCTGGCTAGATGTAAGTTTGTCTCTTAGGGACCTTGACCTTCTGAAGACGATGGTAGGTTGAGGACTAATGTATTTAGTAAGAAAAGGATCAGCATGCACTAATGGGCAGTGATGTGCCAGAATTTTTTGTAGTTTATGATGATATGAAGAATATCTAGTAATGTAGTTAACTGTTGATCTCTTATTAACGGTTTATATTTTAAATAATAATGAGTTGCGTGACTGATGCAGGACTTTGTTGTAAGCCCTACGTAACAACTTTTGTTGTAACCCCTTGCTCTTAAACAATCTTGTAATAGATTTGCTTGTATTTTAAACTCCTCAAGATGAGTACAGTTTTGTCATACCCTTAAATACTTTGCTTAGAGGATACTGCGGATCAGTGCTACTGGATAACCACTATCAGCATGTAATAAAGTATTCCCTGCTGTGTCTTTCCTAAAGAGTGTAGAAGAAAGACAATTATTTTGATCTTTGAAAATAGTTAGGTCCAAAAATGTAATTCTTCGCAAATCACTAGCAACTGTATATTTAAGGTTAAACTGATTCTCATTAAGATTGGTAAAAAAACATATTGAGAAGAGTGGCAGTGCCCGTCCATATGATGAAAATGTCGTCAATATAGCGCAACAAGCAAACGCATGGTTGGTATACATTGATAAGGATTCATCAGAAAAGTCAGCCCATTCCCACCCCCCAGTACAAGTTGGCGTGGGCAGGCGCACAGCACGTACCCATGGCCACATCTTTCACCTGGAGGTAGTGGGACTCTTTGGATTTAAAGCAGTTGCGAGTCAAAATGAACCACAGCAGTTCCAAGATGAACTCACAATAGTCCCAACGATGGTGATCCTGTTCACGTAAGAAGGTACGGACAATCCCGAATCCCCGCTCGTGAGGAATGCTAGAGTACAACGTCTCCACATCCAAGGTCACAAGCAGGGTATCGGGAGGGACGAACATACCCTCAATAGTCTTCAGAAGGTCAAGTGTGTCCCTGGTGTAAGACGGTAGTCCTAAAACATGGGCCATAAGAATAGAATCCACTAGGCGGCTAGCATTCTTGGTAAGTGAGCCAATGCCCGATCCTATGGGTCTACCCTGAGGTACAAGCGTGTGTTAATGTATTTTAGGTAACGTGTAGATTATGGCTTCCCTGGGATTCCGTACATTCAAATAGTTGTAAAGATCTTGATCAATAAAGCCTCTCTGATGGGCAGAGCCAATGATAGTAAAAATTCCGTTTTAAATTGAGCAATATGAGTAGCACTAATACATTGATACCATTCTTTGTTACGTAAAATATTTAGAGCCATTTGTTCATAAAATTACTTTGTCATGAGGAAAATATTCCCTCCTTTGTCTGCCACCTTGATTACAGGGTTGGGATGGTTCTGTAGTCGCAAAATAGCCTGTAATTGTGAAGAGGTAAGATTGTTGGGTTTAGGTGTAACATCAATACATTTGATATAATTGACTTTACCCATCAGAAAGGCCCAAATATTGGAATTGGTCATAAGATCTGGGAATCCCTGAGATTTAGACTTAAATTTGACTGGGGGTTTAGAGACAGGTATATGGCCATCAGAGAAAGTCTGACTTATATTGTCTTGAATGGGCTCATTCTCATCTAATAATATCAAGAGGTCACGGAGGGCTCGAAAGTCCTCCATAGTATAGTGCTTGACCTGTTCTGAAATTCATATGTTAAATTACGTGAAAAGAGATAAATGTCTTTGATGGCTTCATATTTGTCAATCTTTATGGACGAGCAAAAGCTTAAACCAAGCTTCAGGACCTCCAGTTCCTCATGGCTAAAAGAATAAGTGGTCAAATTAATGACATCAATGCCTAGCTTTACGTCAGTAAGGGGGTAGCTGAAGGAATCTGAGAATTCAGTTGTGAAGGGGTGATTTGAGATACATGTGAATCCAAAGAACTTTTGAACATTTGTAATTGTGTCACAGGTAATATTTGTGATAGTGGAATGTGAGAGTGTTGCTGTGAATCATCTGAAGTTGCCACACAAGTTGAAGCACCGGTATTGACCGCCGGTGCTACTGTACCAGCTGTAATAGATTTAGGTGGAATTTGAGGTTGAGTCTGAGATTGTGATTGCACATACCAATTTATGGGCATTGGTTGTCAGATTTAATAAGTCATTTAGTCTTTTCACCATAGTTATTACCATATTATGCACGCCCCCATAGCATTTTGATTTCGCTGTTTCTTGGTCTTTTTTGGAGGCGATTGATTAGTGGCTATCATGGACGCAGACACTACAGCTCAGGTTTATGTTTATGTTTATGTTAGGTGATTGTGATTTTAATATATCTTACAATGTTATACTTACACATATTATTTTCTTTCCTATCTATTTGATAGTTATTATTTATGTTCGTGAAGAAGCGCTATACATCGTGCAACATGTACAGCAAAGCATAATACTTTCTACATCATTACGCTGCTTGTCTGCTGTTGAACCATACCTGTGGACATTTATATTTTAAGGATTAAGGAATGACCTTTGACCTTTGTGTTTATCCATCTGATTTTATGCAGTAGCGGTATTTTTTCATATTTTGTATGATACTGTCGATGTGGATTTTTTAGATTATGCAGTGAGCTCTCATTTTATGTGATACATTGTAATAAAAATAAAAATATATTTTTTATTAATTACTGTTGACTGTGCCTTAAAAGTCCAAGCCCCACGTCTCTGGTTTTGCTAATAAACAGTTTGTGTTCAGCAGGGAAAACGAGTACTGCCTAGTTCTTGATTGTCAGTGGTTTGGAATATCTGATATCTATATTCAGACTGGAGGAAGCAGTATAAAACTAAATCACTCAAGTGGAGTGTGGGATGTTTTGTTACATTGGTGGCAGCGGTGGGATACATTCTGCCGTCTGGGACATCCATACCTCCACCTGGAGCCAAGATCAGGATAGCAGCCTTCGGTCACCCCAGCTGAGATATAGATCTGGCAACAGAATTCCCGGGGCTGCTGCGGAAACGTCCTTTTAGCATACTCCAGGACTGTGTCTGCAGATAATGGCATGGCTGGAGCTAAGGCAGCAGATCCAGGTAGGAGCTCTCCAGGTCACTGGTATGCAACAGGGCAAGTGCTTTCCAACCCCAGAGCAACAAACCAGTGACCAGTGGGCATTGAGGATGGCATTCCTGGGAGACTCGAAACCCTCTGGGTCTGCCTTCCAACCAAAGGGGGATCTTCCCTTAGAATTGGTGTAGTATACAGATCCCCAGGACAGACTGAAGATTATGAGAACATATTGATTAACGAGATAATTCAAGCAGCAATGAAGGGAGAGGTTTTGATTATGGGTAACTTCAACATGCCTGACACTAACTGGAATTCTCAAACTGCTATTACAAGAGGGATGTAATGGAAGCACTGAATGGTGTTTCCCTAAAACAGTTAGACCCCTTTCACACCACACCGCCCACGCTATAGCGTGGGCGGTAAAACGGCGCTATTTTTAGCGGCGTTTTACCGCCGGATTTGCAGCGCATTTCTGCCGCAAGCAGGGTGCTTTTACCCCCCGCTAGCGGGCGCGAAAGGGTTAAAACCGCCGGCAATACGCTGCAATAGCGGCGTTTTGCCGGCGGTATTACAGCGCTGCCCCATTGATTTCAATGGGGAGCAGCGGTGGAGGAGCGGTAAACACACCGCTCCTTCACCGCTCCAAAGAAGCTGCTGGCAGGACTTTTCCCTGACGTCCTGCCAGCGCACCGCTGTAGTGTGAAAGCCCTCGGGCTTTCACACTACACACAATGGTGCAGCTTCTTTAGGGCGGATTGCAGGCGCTATTTCTAACACAATAGCGCCTGCAAAACGCCCTGGTGTGAAAGGGGTCTTAATAAAAAGCCCAACCTGAGGTGATCTTATTCTAGACCTCGCACTGAAAAATGGGGATTGGCTGTCTGATGTTGAGATGGGAGAAAATTTGCATTTTAGTGATCAATGTCTTTAGTTTGATATTAAAACAAGAAATGAAAAATCATATACAAAAACAAAAGATGGGATTTCAAAAGGTGAAATTTAGCTGAAATGGGGAAATTTCTAAAAAATGAATTGAAAGGTTGGAGTAAAATGACAGGAGTAAGTAATCAGTGGATACTGTTAACGTTTACCATCCTGGAGGCAACTAGATTATATGTAAGGCAAATTAGTGAGAATAAACTGAAGAAAAAAACAATATGGTTCACTAAGGAGGTAAGTAGGATAGTAAAGGTGAAACAAACAGCATATACCAGATTCAGGGAAACAGGAGGTGTATCTGAAGGGAAGAGCATAACAATTAAACAAAAGGTGGCCAAACTAATTATTAGTACTGCCAATGCACAGAAAGAGGAGGAATTTGCTAAATCTATTAAAAAAGGAGATAAAATCTTTTTTAGGTACATCGGTGATAGAAGGAAAAAATACAATGGGATCTCTAAAATAAAAACTGGACACAACACTTTTGTTGAGGGAGACATGGATGTAGCAAACCATTTAAGCAATTACTTCAGTTTCCCCAAAAATAAATTGTACTAACAATCACAAGTTGGGTTATCATATTGGTTCTAGTAATGATGATTCCTTTTTAGGATTTCAGGAGTCAAAGGTAGCAGATGAACTCGCTCAGTTAAAGCTTAAAGGGATTGTAAAGTGAATTTTTATTTAAAAAAAAAATAATAAACATGTTATACTTACCTCCGCCGTGCAGCTCGTTTTGCACAGAGTGGCCCCAAACCTGCTCTTCTGTCTCGGGTTCCTCCCGCAGGTGCTTCTCACGTTCATGCGAGCTCCCTCGCATGGTGAGAAGCATCTGCGGCGCGCTCCCGTGATACAGCCGGCGGCTATAGCCGCTCGCTGTATCACACGGCCCCGGCGCTCCGCATCAGTAGATGTGATTGACAGCAGCGCGAGCCAATGGCTGCGCTGCTTTCCATCCATCCACTCCAGCCAATCAGTGGCCAGGCTGAACGGTGGAAAGGACGTCGGGGGACGAGTGCGGGACTTTCGAGATGTGAGGTAAGTAAAACGGGGGGGCTGGGGGCGCAGGCACTGTCAGATGTTTTTTCACCTTAATGCATAGAATGCATTAAGGTGAAAAAACATTTACCTTTACAACCCCTTTAATAAAGCAATGGGCTCTGATGGTATTCATCCCAGCAAACTTTGAGGTATAGCTGTTGGCGATTAACAGATCTTTTCAATCAACAAGTGTGATTTAATTGTACTTCTGTCTCAGTCTGGTTCATGGTTTCTGACAGTAATGGATCTGCCGTGTGTTGAATTTTTTAGTGATTATTATATGGTTGAACTGTTGAATTTGATACGTGATTTCAATTTTACGATTCTAACTCCTTACCCGACTGTGAACTGTGTGTCCCCTGATGTAGGGAGCCCACATTCGCTGGTGCATACTATCTCCTAGTATTATGCACATAACTATGTCCTGGGTAAGATCGCATGCATTCAATATCACCACACCTATATGTATTATCTATGTATTTTTTGAATGCTATAACCTTTTTTCTCTTTTCGCCTTCTTAATTTATAAAAATAATAGTGATATTTGCTCTATAATAAAATACATAAAAGCTCCTGAAGAAGTGGTGATTTACATGCGAAACATGTCGAGCGTTCACACACCGATGCTATATACCTATTGACAATGGTTAACTCCTAGTGTCACCCCATCTGTGGTTTTGTAGAGCCTAATGTTAAAGACAATTTTCTCTTTGTCTTTTTTAATGATATATATATATGTTTTAATATGTTTTTGGAATAAAAATTTACCTTTTATACTTACCCCTTGTATGCCATGTCTTTGTACGGTACCATGAAAGTTATATAATTAAAAGTGTTTTGGCCAATATATGTCTTTTACTGATGATACAAAGGTGTGCAATAGGGTTGATATCCTTGGAGGTGTCTGTAACATGGAACATGATTGACATTGTTGGAATATTGTTCAAACCAGTGGAAATTGCAATTCAATGTTTATAAATATCAAATAATGCACTTAGAGAAAAATAATTCCTTGAGAGAGTACAACATTGGGGGTACAGCATTGGCTTGCACAACCTACTTAATTCAGATGATTGCAAAATGAGCAAACAGTGTGACCAGGCAAAAGTGAATAGAATTTTAGGATGTATCACTAGAAGTACACTTTCTAATTCTCTCTTCATTTAGTCTATGCTTGGCCTAATACATTCTTTGAAATATACCAAGGTGTGTTGGTAAGTGCTGGGGGAGTTAGGTGTGTCATCTTTATTTTTTTCCAAATTTTTATTTTACAAAGCAGCAGATTCCAACAGTGTAGAACATTATAACTAGACAAATACAGAATTGCCAAATTATCAGGTTTACCATGAACCCTCATGGCAGTTACAGCGTTTAACAGATAGCACATATAATGACTTTGGTAACACTGTATCGCAGTCAGAGGTCAGGCTTGGAGGCCAGTAGCTAGAGCAGTAGGAGGACTCCCACCAACCAGCAGGATTGTATACAAGCAGGTTCCCCTGGCGGATGACGTGGGCTCATCTGAGATGCGGAGTCTAAGTACTAACCGGTATTCACTACCCTGATGGTGGAGAGGGGTTTTGCTGCGTGTTAGTACTAGGTCGCGGTCCTCAGGATCGCCCAACATGGAGGTGAGCAAGCCGGGGTCCAGTAGCGGATAGAGCAGGTAAGGATTAAACAGAAGCCTAATCAGTAAACAAACAAAGGTTGGGTGCAAGTGGTTGCAGGTTGGTTTTAGGCAAAAGTGTAGTTGAGGAAAAAGACAAAGGTCAGTAACAAGTGGTAGCAAAAATATGGATGGCAGCAGGGAAGACAAGAGCAAGATATTGTCTGGCAGACAGGAAATGCGGAGACATGGCTTAAATTAGGAAGTTCATGGGAGGAGCATAAAGGTTCAGCAGAAGTCAAGGAACAAGGCAGGGTTGTCCAAAGGATCAGACAGGGTGCTGTCCAGCATTTCAGGTAGTTCAGCAAGAAGAGTCATTGCCAGGCACAGCAGAGGTCCTAGATTCAAGTTCAGGCACTGACACACTGGGTCGTCCTGAAAATCAGGAGGTCAAGGAGAATTAAGCTGAGTAAGGACCTGTGAAGTTTAACAAAGGATGCGGGACACTGCTGAACGTTTTTAATCTTCTTTAAGACTAAACCAAATAGGAACTAGCATAGGAAGAGGAATATTGGAGAACAAATGAACGGGAGGAAAAGGGGGAAAGAAGAGAAATAAAAAATGAGGGCAGGCAGGAGGAAGGGAGTGTGAAAAGAAAAAAAAGAGGAGGGGGATTAAAGAGGGAGGGCTGCTATGAGAGACTACACCTGTATCCAGCTAAAAAAAACATTCATATAATTAACCGTCAGCAGGGCAGGACTTACCATTGGGCTTGACTGGGCTCAAGCCCATGGGCCCGCCTAAAAGGGGGCCCCACCGAGATAAATATCCAAGTGCACTCAGCTCGGCTCTGCTCACAGTCACACCCAGTCCTGCCCTATGAGGGACATAACACAGGGACTGGGCGTGACTTTGAGCCGAGCCGAGTACACTCGGCTACTCTCAACTCCGCTCGGGAACTGCGAGAGGACTCAAGAGCCGCCAAGAGCCACCGTCAGGACCTGAGCGGTGCCATTTTTAAACTTCAAGACTGCAATGACAAGGCTGCAAATGACAAGGTTACACTGATAAGACTGCAAATGACACTAGACAAGGCTGCAGATGGATGGGCAAGGCTGCAGATGGACACTGATAAGGCTGCATTGATGGGCATTTAAATGTACATTTTTTCCTTAAAATTCCCTCCTAAACTTGGGGTGCATGTTATACACCGTCTCGTGTTATACGCCAATAAATACGGTAATGTATAGAAGGTAGGGCCCGAAAGTGGCTCAAGTCCAGGGGCCCCCACAACCCTAAGTCCTGCCTTGACCGTCAGTAAAACTCACTGTGAGAAGAGACTTCTCCTCCTTGGAAGATGTGTCATCTTTAGGTGTGCTGAAAAATCACAAGACAATTCAGTGGCTCCTCCAGGGGTGGCGCTACACTTACTTACTGATGCGTGGGCATTAATTACACTGGTTGACCGTTGACACCAGAGCATGGTTTCCCATCACTCACCACTAAAAGGCATTTTTTTATTGCTACTGACCAAATGACACATATTTAATGTATTACTTCCACAGACCACGGATTTAGGGACCTTTTTATTTATTTATTTATTTATTTTTTAACACCAACTGACCATCGATGTAGGAATGTTTTTTTTTATTCCCTCTGACCACCGATGTAGGAGCATTTAAGCATAAGGTTAGCCAGCTTTAATAGAGCCATGTCACCAACCCCTGTTTCTAGCTACAATTGTTGGAGAGCTGGCCTGGCCCTTGTACTTTTGTTATTAAAGTAAACAAAGAAGCCAGGTGTAAAACTGACAGCTGAACATGGACTGCATCTAGTCAGATGTAGCCACTGTATGGAAATACAATAGTCCATCAGGGGGTTATGTACATCCAAGCTGTAAAGCTTGGATAGAGGGATCCATTAGATTTTTTTACATTCAGCCCACAGAAAAAATCTAAGAGTGTATAGTCCATCTTAAGGCATCATGTTATCTATACAAAAATTTAGACACAAATATAAAGGCTTATAGCACTTCCACAGATAGAAGTCACCAAGAATGCCTTCTGTAGTAGTATACATGTTGTATGCACAAAGCTAAAGAAATCCTATGTATTTTCCACAGATTAACGTCACCAAGAAAGTCTGCTAAAGTAGTAAATATCTAATTTACTAACTCCCACAGAAATTCCATCATGCCTTCATTTAATGTTTATGGGTACCACATGATCATAGTTTGTTGAATGCAGACATAAATTACACTTTTTTTTTATAGAAGTAATCAGCTCCTTAAACAGAACTTTTGTACATACTAATACAAACATCAGCATTTATAATAAAAAAAAAGGCATCACCCCTGAGGCTGGGTCCTCCTCTTCTGTCTGTTTCCAGGAAGGTACTGGATAACAGGAAGCTATGTAAGATTCCACAGTGATGATTGCCCCCAGACACAGTTGGTGGTGACACATGAAACAGATGTCCTGCTGCTTCACATGCTTGCAAAATATATTGTGAACTCAGCGCTCCAGTGCACTGAAATAATAAATTAACTGTTACAACAGTTCTTTTTTTAGTACAGATCTAAAATTGAGATGACAACATATAACAGAGAAATGATAGGCTAATTTAAGCTAGGATATCTCCCAAAATCCTTCAAGGCTTAAATATCATCCAGCACAAATCTTCGGTCAGGTATAATAATTAACAGCTCCATTGCAGCTAAACTTAGCCCAGAGCGCATTGCATCGGTATGCTGTTACTGTAACATAGTATTGTGGAATTCTTTCAGTTGCCTGACACAGATTTAGAATTTCTAAACAGATTAAATCTCATGTAATTCATTTCCCCTGGTGGGAAGACAAGGGAACACTGTTTTTTATAAACCTTCTTTTTCACAGGTGACAGAGGTTTAGTGTTTGGCTTTGGACAGTTTAGTGTGTATCAAACTATTAGCAAAGATCGCTTTACTCAGACTGTGTGAACTCAACTCTACACAACATTGCAGACAATCATTAATTGTCTTTAAAATAGACTCTTCCATGCATATCTGGGGAACTTCTAGCCATGTTGTCTACGGTGTTAATGTTAGTTAGATTGGCATGGCTGCCCAAATTGGGGAAAGAAGGGGTTAACTCTGTTATGTTCCACTGCTAACATTTTGCAGGCTTTTTGGATCCTGTGTCCTGTCCTGTGAGATATAAAAGCAGGGGTTCAGATCTCAAGGGTCAGTTTCAGGTCAGCGACCATAAATTGGGACTGTGCTGAGACCTACAGAACTTCTATGGAGCATAGGTGTTCGGAATACGCACAAGCTTGAACTTCTCCTATCGAGACATCCCAGCTATGGACTTCACCAATAAGGACTTTACCTACAGAGGTACACTGGGACAGCCACTATTAGTGTTAGTTAGGGAAAGGACATTCTGCCATGTTGTGCTCCTCATGCCACACTTTTAGTAAAAGTTGTTAACTGTAATAAGCATAGTCTGAAATTATTCATGGGGTGCACATGTGGTCCTGGAGCATGTACACAGGGGTCTAAGTTTCCAACACCCTGTGCCAGAACACAAAATATTCCACTCACAGTTCAGCAACAAAAAGGTTAACTGCAACCAGTTGATAGTTATTAAATTGATTATCATTGTCTGTGTAACGCCCTAGGGTTTAGTCAGGGAGCTTCTCACCAAATTCCTTGTCAGGTGTAGCAACCATAGCTAAATTGTTAGAGATCCATTGATTTCTCCCTAAGTTTGGCCATGTTGTACTATTCTACCACTAGGTGGCCGGGCACTTGGTGGTATTAGATAGGAGAAGGACAACTCAAGGTCAGGTTATGGGTATATGGGGTATCTCAGTCAATGGGCAGGGGTTTTCTTGAATCCATTGGCCTGCTGGGAGAGCCTATTAATTTGGGTGGAATCAGGTGATCTATGTTCTGTGCAGTCTGGATGGACATGTGTTTGGAAATTAGGCCTATCCTGGGGGCATCTGGCTGCCAAGCTGTGTGAGGGCCTATCCAGAAGTAATGCTGCATACACACGAGCGGACTTTTCAATGGACTAGGTCCGACGGTCTTTCCGACGGACTTTCGGGTGGAGTTCCGATGGACTTTCCGAATGAACGGACTTGAACACACACAATCACACCAAAGTTCGATTTGAACATGATGACGTACGACCGGACTAGAATAAGGAAGTTCATAGCCAGTAGCCAATAGCTGCCCTAGCGTCGGTTTTTGTCTATCGGACTAGCATACACACGAGCGGATTTCTTGATAGGAACTGGGTCCAGCGGAGTTCCGGCGAAAAAATTTGAAACATTTTCTATTTCTAAAGTCTGTCAGATTTTTGGACAGCAAAGGTCAGATGGAGCCCACACACGATCGAATTGTCCGCCGGATTCGTTCCATCTGACCTTTGCTGTCCGATGGAACGCAGCATTAGATGGCAGCGCAGGGTTGGGACTGCAGCTTGCACTCCAACTAAAAATGATGGTTCTGCCGGCCGGAGAACCTGTCATGGGGGGAGGTAGGAGGGAAGCTGTTGCCATTAAGGGAGCAGCCACCTCTACCAAGGACCACAGTGAGTAACTGAAGCAAGTACTGGAGCAGTATTCTCACCGACCGGGACCGGTGGAGAATCGGGAAACTTCAGGCAGTGATCAAGTCAGGAAACCAACCAGCGGAGGTGACCCTTGCAGAGCAGCCTTGTGTGTCGAGCTAGGGACCCAGCCAGTCAGCGGGGGTGAAGTTTAAAGGTATCCGAAGTGCAAATCTAGGGACCCAGCAGGGAAGCGTGGGTGACGCTTGAGGGAGATACCACCACAAAAAAGTCTGCTTATTGAAATTGCAACTACTTTAGGGTGTCCTGGCCCCAACCCTTGTTCCCTTGCAAAATATAAAAGGACTGTTAAAAGAAATAAAACCTCTTTTGCATCCAAGAAGTATCTGGCTGCCAATGACTTTTACCACCTTTGCACCCACTATGCCTCTCAACCCACTACATATTTAAGGATGTCAACAGTCTGTGGCCTCAAAGGTTCTCATTAGACTGGAAGAGGTTAGAGATTCTGCTACATTTGGCGCCCAACGTGGGGCTAAGATGTTGTCCTTGCAGCAGTCACCAATAGCAACTGTTCCGTGGGAAGGTGACAAGTAACATTTACCCTTCTTATAGACTGTGTTGTCATGTATACTATTAGAATGGAGAAGAACCAACGAGTCTCACTGCTCATGGGAAAGAATCACCCTGGTCTTTTGATACTTCCCGCCAGCGATGTAAGGGTTAAAAAAGGCCCCAAAATGGACTCCATTTCACTTTTGACGTGCCGCAGTAAGAAGGAGGCAGACACCACAGTTCCAGAGAAACATCTGCACCAATCCCTTGACAGGGAGAGGAGCTGCCCCTCTGCAGAGTAGGATAGGGAGGTGCCAAGATGTATGTCTGATTGTGGGCTATGTGAGTGAGATGGCGCAGTTCGTGAGTCAGATGGCAGATTGGAGAAAGTACACTCTGTGTGTCTATATTGACCCAATCGACGGAAAACCTGTTGTGAACGATACCAGAGTGTGGTACACACCGAATGGTGAGCTTGCTTTATACACGGCTGGAGGCTATGAGTCTATGGGAATGATTTGTGGGAAATGTTCTGGCCTGAACATGCAGCTGAGGCCTTGGATTATCTATGGACGCTGTGGGGGAGAATCTGTTCGAGGTTACCTTTTCAACTCTACCTCCACAGATCCTACAAGTAGATTGAGACAAGAGAGTTGCTGCCCCGTCAGAGGGTGATTTCCAAAGTTCGTCGGTGGTTACCCAAGTTGTGCAGGAAGCTGATGCCCCTATCATGGCGGCTACCTCAGGACCCAGCACACCGATCGCACCCAAGGGTCAAGGCCAGGCCAGGCCAGGATGCTTGCGTTGATGACTGATTTGCCCGAGAGAAAAATACAGAGGCTGGGTAAGTCAGTGAGCAGTGAGCGTGGTGTGCCTGTGGGGGAAGTGATACTGGTGGCCACAAGGGAGTTGACCCAGAAGTCACAACCAAGGCGAAAGCCAAGAGAAATTATCTCCCAGCCGACGGGTGTTTGACCATCTCAGAATCAGACCTTTCCTCTGATAAGTTATCTGAACTCTTTTCGGACACTGTGTCTTACTCAGGAAAGTGGGGAGAGAGTGACGAAAAGTTAACTAGCAATGTGCAGGAAGACGAGATACCTGCTACTACTACTAAAAGTGTACAGATTATCCTGTCAGCCAGTGCAGCTCCACTGATCAGCATTGCCAGGTCACTTGAGGAGGACACAGGGAATCAATGGGTTCCCACAGCTTGGCCTATTACGCCCATACCAAACTCCAAAGCGGATCGCAAACCAGAGGTGGTTGCTGGATATCCAGTTCAGCATGCCCCAGATGCTCGGGTTCTATCTGGGTACGGAAACCCTAAAACCCTGCCTCAGCTCAAGATTATTAGACAAGTAGAAAATAAATGGAGAGACAGCCTCTGTATGTATGTATGTTCTACTTTCTGTTGTTCTCAGCCTCCTCCAAATCTCCATTTTTTTTATTTACAGTATTTGCTGCTGTGATCTGGCTTCTTGTTAGAGGGTGACCATGTTCATTCTCCATGGTCTGACTGTATGTAAGGACGTAGTCATCCTCTTTTGCTCACTCTCGGGATGGACTATGAGATTTGTAGTGTACATATAGCAGAGCACATGGCCCCAACTAATGTGTACTGCTCATTCCAAACAAACAGAAGAAGGTAGAAAAAGAGAGGTTTGCGAGCTCACAGAGGACATTCCAAGATGGCAGAAAAACACAGTAATTCCCCGTACACACGAGCAGATTTTCCGTCGGAAAAAACTTGGATGGTGTTTCCGACAGAATTCCGCTCAAGCTTGGCTTGCATACACACAAAAGTTTGCTGAACTTTCGACCGTCAAGATCGCAGTGACATACAACACTACGACGAAGTGAGAAAATTAAGTTCAATGCTTCTGAGCATGCGTCAAATTGCTTCTGAGCATGCGTAGGAATTTTGCGCGTCGGAATTTGTACAGACGATCGGAATTTCTGGTCGGAACTTTTTCCGACTGAAAAATTGAGAACCTGCTCTCAATATTTTGCTGGCAGGAATTCGGCCAGCAAAATTCCGATGGAGCATACAGCAAAAGTCTTCGACCAAAAGCAGTCATCAGTCTTCGATTTACGATCGCGTATATGGGGAATAATGCCTCACATTTCCAATCGTGTGTACGGGGCATAATGCCCCGTACACACAATCGTAAATTCGGCAAGCAAAAGACAGGTGAGAGCTTTTGGTCGGAAAATGCAACCATGTTTATGCTCCATCGGACGTTTGCTGGCCGAATTCCCACCAGCAAAAAATTGAGAGCAGGTTCTCAATTTTTTGGTCGGAAAAAGTTCTGATCAGAAATTCCGATCGTCTGTAAAAATTCTGACGCGCAAAATTCCTACGCATGCTCGGAAACAATTTGACGCATGCTCGGAAGCTTTGAACTTAATTTTCTCGGCTCGTCGTAGTGTTGTACGTCACCGTGTTCTTGACAGCCGAAAGTTCAGCAAACTTTTGTTTAACCGTGTGTATGCAAGCCAAGCTTGAGCAGAATTCCGTCGGAAAAACCTTCCAATTTTTTTCTGATGGAAAATCCGCTCGTGTGTACAGGGCATAAGAATTGATTTCATGAACAATAGATCACTAGGCCACTAAGTAGTAGATGTAAATTAATTATTTTTGGAGAATAAGGATATTGTTTAGTGTCACTTTAAATGTTTGTTAAAATAATAAAATAATTATATAAAACATCAGTTTATTAGCTTGAAATTAAAAAAAATGGTGAATACATTCCTTTTAATGAAAGAAACCAATTGCATCCAGTAAATAGGCTTAGCATATATTGTTTGATCATATACATAAGTCTTTATCTCAAGAATGCTAGTTTTTATCAAAAGCCCAACTCCAGGACTGCTGGATTAATGAAGTGTGTGATGTGTACAATTCCCATTGGCTGGCCAGCCAAATGGATCTTTTAGGTTCTAGAAAAGGACCAATGTGAGACCAAGTGGAGGGGACCAGTTGGTGTAGCTGACTTCACCAGCTAAAGAAAATGTTATCAGTTGGCAGGATAGGTTAGACCAGGGCTAGGCAACCTTATGAGCACAGGGTGCCGCAAAATGTTTTCAAAGAAATTGAGTGTGCCGATTTCTATAACAAAAAAAATGTAAACTTCACATTTTTTCATAAAGTAAATTCTGAAAACTACTTTAGCAGTGAGAAATTAACATCCTGGACTCTCACACCTCAGATCAGCCCCAAGTCCTGCAACTCCACACCTCAGATCACTGTACCCCGCTGCAAATCTACCCCACCACTGAACTACCCTGCACATCTGCCCCATCACTGTACTATCCTGCATATCTGCCCTACTTCTTTACCCCCCTGCACATCTATCCCACCACTGTAACCCCCTGCTCATCTGCCCCACCACTGTAATCCTGTATACATCTGCCCCATCACTGTACCACCCTGCTCATCTGCCTCACCAATGTACCCCATTTCTCATTTGCCCCACCACTGTAACCCCCTGCACATCTTCCCCACCACTGTAACCGCCTGCACATCTGCCCCACCACTGTACTACCCTACACATCTGCCCCATCTCTGTACTCCCTGCTCATCTGCCCCACCACTGTAACCCGGCGTACATCTGCCCCATCACTGTACCACCCTGCTCATCTGCCTCACCAATGTACCCCATTTCTCATTTGCCCCACCACTGTAACCCCCTGCACATCTTCCCCACCACTGTAACTCCCTGTACATCTGCCCCACCACTGTACTACCCTACACATCTGCCCCATCTCTGTACCCCCTGCTCATCTGTCCCACTACTGTAACCCCTGCTCATCTGCCCCACCACTGTAACCCCCTTTTTCATCTGTCCCACAACTGTACCTCCTGAACACCTGTCCCACCTCTGTCCCTCCTGCTCTTCTGCCCCATCACTGTACCCCCCTGCTCATGTGCTCCACCGATGTACCTCCTTTCTCCTCTGCCCCACCTCTGTAACCCCCTGCTCATCTGTCCCACCAATATACCTCCTTTCTCCACTGTCCCAACAAATGAACCCCTCTGTTCATCTTTCCCACCACTGTAACCCCCTTCTCATCAGGCCCACTGCTGAACCCCCTTCTCATCCCTCCCACAGCTGTACTTCCTGCACATCTGCCTCACAACTGTAACCCCCTTGCTCATCTGCCCCAACACCGTACCTCTCTGCACATCTGCTCCACCACCCTGTCCCCATGCTCTTATGTCTCACTACTGAATCACCGTTTCATCTGTCCTAACACTAAACCCATCTGCTCATCTGCAGCACCACTGTAACCTGCTTTCTCATCTGCCCCACCAATGTACCTCCTGCCCATCTGCCCCACCTTTGTACCCCCTGCTCTCCTGCACCACCACTGTAACCCCCCTGCTCATCTGCCCCACCACTGTAACCCCCTGCTCATCTGTCCTACCAATACACCTCCTTTCACATCTGCCCCACTGCTCTACCCCCTTGCTTTTCTGGCCCAACACTGAACCCCCTGCTCTTCTGTCCCACTGCTGTACCTCCCTGCACATTTGCCCCACTGCTGTACACTCCTGCTCTTCTGTTTCACCTCTTAACCCCTCTTGCCCATTTTCCCCACCGCTGTTCCGTCCTGTCTCCATGAGACACATCTATCTGTCCTGGCACACTCATCCTTCTGATCTACCTCTTGCATCCAGCCCACGTGCTTGTATGTGATGTATGTAATGTGTGTGATGTATGTGAGGTATGTGATGTCACATACAAGCATGTGGAATGGATGTGCAATGATGAGCTCAGGTCAGGGGCATTTTCTGAAAACAGTGGGCCTGTGTGCAGGATCATAAATTGGGCCCCCGCAGCTGAGAAAATGTGGTTGGGTGAATACTGGCTCTGGCTTAAAGGGACACAGAGTGCAAGGGTTCAGTAGTAAGTGACGCAAAGGTTCAGGAATCATTTCAACAAAGCTCCCTGAAGCTCCACAGTAATTCCACAAACTGTCACCTGATTGTGGTTTTCAATCACAGTGAAATCCCTTCTTTCTGAGATTGGTAGTGGCAACCAAGCAAGACATCTTCCTCCAGATGGTGGACGGGGCTAGTAGGACTGTGATTGGCTTTAGCAGTGGCCAATGACAGTCTTCCTCTTCTCGGAAACAGGAACTGAGCCCCCCTCCCAGCAGAACTTCACCCAATCTCTTCCCCATCAGAAAAGCTGACGATCGCAGCTACAGCAAAGTTAGAGAACCAAACAATGTTTCCCATCATTTACAATGTGTGGGGGGCAGTGCCTCCCCCTCAGTGCAGGTGCGGTGTGGGGAATTCCGAAATTGGAATGCATTAGAGTCTCACTGACACTTCCCTGTGCTCTGCTGATGGGGAGGGAGTTCAGTGCCAGCAAAAGAGGCTTTGCGTGCGGCTTGCAGCACCAGTGTCGGGGGTTACCCACCCCTGGGTTAGACGGCAGTAGGAGAGGGCACGGGAAAATCGATTTTGGGTGGAGTTAGGCTTTAAACCAGGGTTTACAATACAGTGATTGTTTTCCGATTGTCAATCAAAGCACAATTACTGTACATTACGTTTAAAAAAAAAAATACTGTTGGTTTGTGTACAAAACAAGGAGAATGTCAGCTTGTCTACTGTCCCAGGCTGAATATTCCTACTGTCAAATGTATCAACCTGCCATCTACGGGTATTTACTAGCAACAACATATCTACCCAGCACCATAAGCAATGGCTTTCTCTTTTGTGTTTGCAATAATAACAATAGGTAGTATGGAACTGTTTTAGGATAAACTCAGTTTCTCCTAAGCAATGTTTTGAAAAAATAATTCAATGTATATTTGCTGTATCTGTGAGAAGTCTGTCATTTGGAAAACATAAGAGTACAATTCTTTTTACCATTGACAAAGAGATCACTGCATAGAGCTGAAGAAATGGTTATTTTTTACATCGTCAAATGATAAAAAATGTATGCTAACCACTTCAGCCCCGGAAGGCTTTACCCCCTTCATGACCAGGCCATTTTTTGCAATAGGGCACTGCGTTGCTTTACCTGAAAATTGCACGGTCGTGCGACTCTGTACCAAATAAAATTTAGGTCCTTTTTTCCCACAAATAGAGCTTTCTTTTGGTGGTATTTGATCATCTCTGCAGTTTTTACATTTTGTGCTATAAACAAAAAAGGACAGACAATTTAAAAAAAAAAAAAAAAACAATATATTTTACGTTATGCTAAAAACATAGCCAATAAAAAAAAGGTAAAAAAAAACTAGTAATGGCAGCGATCAACAATTTTTAGGGGGACTGCGACATTGGGACGGATGAATCTGACACTAAGTGACACGTTTTGGGACCAGTGACACCAATACAGTGGTCAGTACTTAAAAAAATGCACTGTCACTGTACAAATGAGACTGGCAGGAAAGGGGTTAACATCAGGGGCAATCAAAGGGTTAAATGTGTCCCTTTTGGTGCTTTCTAACTGTGGGGGATGTGCTTTGACTAGGGGAAAACAGAGATCCGTGTTCCTGCTTAGCAGAAACACAAGATCTACATTTTCCCCTCTGGCAGAGCAGAGTTTTGCCTCTCCTCAGAATGATTGGCGGTGCTTGCAGACATTGATAATTGGCTCCCGCATGTCTAATCACTGCGGTTTGCCAGCGGCACCCACGCACCCCAGACCCACACCCGTACAGTTATGTGATTTCACATAGGAGGGCCATCCTACCACCATATATCTGCGTGGGGAGGTCCAAAATTGGTTAAAGTGTTACTGAGCCCAGGACCCTGCACTATATCTGGTCTTCCACCGTACACCGGACATGAAAATGCAATAGATTTAGTAAATATAAACTGCTAAATACCTTTCTCTCATCAGCGGTATATAGCAGCCTTGTGACTTTCATCAGTGTCTGGTTAAAAACTTGTAGGAGGAGTTTCATTCTGCTCTGACTATCCTATAAGGCTGCAGGACCCCTGACCCTCTGTCTGGACAGTGCTGATTGGCCCTGTGCTGATCATATGCACCCCCCCCCCCCAAAACTCTCTAGCAATACACACCAAACTGAGCGTGTGCAGCTTGTCCCTGGTTTGGGGACTGTGGAAGAAGGGGAAGAACACTGAAGACAGGATCAATTAGCCTTTTTACACAATGCATTCAGAGGATTACAGTGAACCACAGTGAGTATAACAAGCACGCTTTACTGCATATACAGACTGATTTACTGTTGTGGGTTTAGTAATACTTTAAGGAGTGTACATAAACAGTTTATCTCACAACATTCACATTCCACATGAACTTCTGAATCCTGCTGTCTTGTGACAGCTCAAGAGACTGGCTTATACTAGATTCCTGGTCACTGTATGAAGATTACTGTCCTAGCTGATTTGAATCCAGACGCTGATTAAAATGTATTTTGGAGTAAAGGCTGTTTCATGCTTGTTACTATGGAGTAACATGCCTTTCTATGTGCATTTCCTTTTGGTTTAACCACTTCAATACTGGCCACTTACACACCTTCCTGCCCAGACCAATTTTCAGCTTTCAGCGCTGCTTAACCTACGCAGTCTTACCCGAAGGCCTCAATGCGCAAAACAAAAGACTGACATTAAAAGACCTTAAGAGAACCAACATACCAGCATGACAACATACAAAATAAAAGCCAGGGAGTCTGCCCATTACACCCCAGTTAAAATTAGGTGACTCCAAAAGCTTGTACAAAAAGTACAAGTTTCAATTTCTTTCGGAATTTCAAAAAGCCATTCAAGTCTCAAGCCCCATACACACGGTCGGACTTGTACAAACTTTTCCGTGGACTTTTGTACAAAGTGTGTTGTCCACAAGTTTGTATTGCATACACACGGTCGGACTTTTTGACAACAAACACGAACGTAATGACGTCACAACGTACTGACGCCGCTTCAAAAGAGGACGTTCAATGACTCCTGCGCCACCTTTGGTCAACTTCTGTATTGTAGTCTGATCGTTTGCATAGGCTCTGAGCATGCGTGTTTGTACCTTGTACAAAAGTCCGATGCCTTTGCATACACACGGTCGGACTTTGCTCCTTCGGACTTCTGTTGTCAAAAAGTTTGTCCGTTCGCAGAGCCAACAAAAGTCCGATGAAAACAGAAAAAGTTTGTCCGATGGAGCGTACACACAGTCGGATGTTGCTCCAAAACAGCTAATTTGCATGTTTGTTGTCAAAAAGTCCGACCGTGTGTACGGGCCTTCAGTTTCAGAGGCAAGGAGTTCCAAAATTCAGCTCCTTAAGACTGACACACCGCAACAACGATCGCCGCAATGCGTGCCCCCGGGGGAGTGCATCGGCTTGATATCCTGCTGGACGTCATATAAGGCTCGGTCAGGATATTGAAACCACTTTGCCACCGTCATTTTGCTATATGGGGGGCAGCAAGTGGTTGTAAACCCTTACAAACCACTTTGACCTACATGTAAGCCTAGATTAAGGCTTACCTGTAGGTCCAAGAAATATCTCCTAAACCTATACGGTCAGAGGCGGCTCTAGGCTTTGTGAGGCCTTAGGCAAATCGTAGACATGAGGCCCCACTCATGCCCATAATGGGAAAAATAATTCAAACATTTTCCTGGCCCCCACCCCTAGCATTTTCGCTTTCCATCCCAACATCCCAAAAAAACAAATGCACATAGACTTATCTAAAAAAAACTTTAATAATGTAAACATAACGATCTAGTTCACACTCACTGATTACTCCAGGTTCACTGATTGGTTGCTAGAGGTCACTGCATATCCTTTCTTCTTACTGATTGGTTGCTAGAAGGTATTGCACGTTATTACAGCTCACTGATGGATTGCTAGAGGTTACTACACCTTTACTACCGCTCACTGATGGGTTGCTAGAGGTTACTGCACATCATTACAGCCTACTCATTGGTTGGTAGAGGTTACTGCATGTCATTACCGCTTAATCATTGGTTGCTAGATGTTACTGCACATTATTGGCACCTACTGGTGGATTGCTAGAGGTTACTGCACATTATTACTGCTCACTGATTGGTTGCTATGGGTTACTGCTTATTATTATCACTCACTGTTTGCTCACTGGGTGGCAGGGCCGTATTATGGTGTGTGATGCAACTTTTGGAGTACATTTGGTTGGATGACAGGATGTAGTTTGGGGTGATGATGGCAGTATTGGGGAGAGGCTGAGATCATATCTCCCCTATCATGATAGGGGGTAGAATGATAGGATGCCAGAGGTGGGGTACAGGAGGAATGAAGATGATAATGACAGGAGGTAGGGTGGTAGTATGCCAGAGGTGGGGTACAGAGATGATGAGGATGTTGATGACATGAGGCGGTGGTAGGATGTCAACAGTGGGGTACAGGGGGGATGATGATGAGGTGGGGTGGTAGGCAGCTGACAGTGGGGTACAGGGGATGAAGATGATGATGATAACAGGGGTAGGGTGATGGATGCTAGGGGTGGGTTACATGGGGATGATGATGACAGGAGGCAGGGTGGTAGGATGTCAGGGCTGGGGTATGGGGGGATGATGATGGCAGGGGGTGGGGTGGAAGGAAGCTGACAGTGGGGTACCAGGAGGGATTAAGATGAGAATGATGACATGTGATGGGTTGGTGGGATGCCAGAGGTGGGATACAGAGGGATGATGGGGATGTTGATGAGTGGGATGTCGGCAGTGGGGTACGGAGGGGTGATGATGATGTGGGGTGGTAGGCAGCTGACAGTGGGGTACAGGGGGGTGATGATGATGATGTGGGGTGGTAGGCAGTTGACAGTGGGGTACAGGGGGGAGAAGAAGATGAGGTGGGGTGGTAGGCAGCTGACAGTGTGGTACGGGGGGATGATGATGTGGGGTGGTAGGCAGCTAACAGTGGGGTACAGGGAGGGATGATGATGACGTGGGGTGGTACGCAGCTTACAGTGGGGTACAGGGGGGATGATGATGATGACGTGGGGTGGGAGGAAGCTTACAGTGGGGTACAGGGGGGAGATGATGATGTGGGTTGGTAGGCAGCTGACAGTGGTGTTCAGAGGGGAGTGGTGATGATGACGTGGGGTGGTAGGCAGCTGATAATGGGGTACAGGGAGGGGATGATGATGACGTGGGGTGGTAGGCAGCTGACAGTGGGGTACAGGGGGGAGATGATGATGATGATGATGTGGGGTGGTAGGCAGCTGACAATGTTGTTCAGGGGGGAGTGGTGATGATGACGTGGGGTGGTAGGCAGCTGACAATGGGGTACAGGGGGGATGATGATGACGTGGAGTGGTAGGCAGCTTACAGTGGGGTACAGGGAGGGAGGATGATGACGTGGGGTGGTACGCAGCTTACAGTGGGGTACAGGGGGGATGATGATGACGTGGGGTGGGAGGAAGCTTACAGTGGGGTACAGGGAGGAGATGATGATGATGTGGGTTGGTAGGCAGCTGACAGTGGTGTTCAGGGGGGAGGGGTGATGATGACGTGGGGTGGTAGGCAGCTGACAATGGGGTACAGGGAGGGGATGATGATGACGTGGGGTGGTAGGCAGCTGACAGTGGGGTACAGGGGGAGATGATGATGATGTGGGGTGGTAGGCAGCTGACAATGTTGTTCAGGGGGGGAGTGGTGATGATGACGTGGGGTGGTAGGCAGCTGACAATGGGGTACAGGGGGGATGATGATGATGTGGAGTGGTAGGCAGCTTACAGTGGGGTACAGGGAGGGATGATGATGATTACGTGGGGTGGTAGGCAGCTGACAGTGGGGTACCAGGAGGCATTATGATGAGAATGATGACAGGTGATGGGGTGGTGCCATGCCAGAGGTGGAATACAGAGGGATGGTGGTGATGTTAATGAGTGGGATGTCGGCAGTGGGGTACAGGGGGGGTGATGATGATGTGGGATGGTAGGCAGCTGACAGTGGGGTAAAGGGGGGTGATGATGATGATGTGGGGTGGTAGGCAGCTGACAGTGGGGTACAGGGGGGATACGATGATATGGGGTGGTAGGCAGCTGACAGTGGGGTACAGGGGGGGAGATGATGATGTGGGGTGGTAGGCAGCTGACAGTGGGGTACAAGGAGGGGATGATGATGACGTGGGGTGGTAGGCAGCTGACAGTGGGGTACAGGGGGGAGATGATGATGATGTGGGGTGGTAGGCAGCTGACAGTGGTGTTCAGGGGGGAGGGGTGATGATGACATGGGGTGGTAGGCAGCTGACAGTGGGGTACAGGGGGATGATGATGATGTGGGGTGGTAGGCAGCTTACAGTGGGGTACAGGGGGGGATGATGATGATTACGTGGGGTGGTAGGCAGCTGACAGTGGGGTACCAGGAGGGATTAAGATGAGAATGATGACAGGTGATGGGGTATGGGCATGCCAGAGGTGGAATACAGAGGGATGATGGGGATGTTGATGAGTGGTATGTCGGCAGTGGGGTACAGGGGGGGTGATGATGTGGGGTTGTGGGCAACTGACAGTGGGGTACAGGGGGGAGATGATGATGTGGGGTGGTAGGCAGCTGACAGTGGGGTTCAGGGGGAAGGGGTGATGATGACGTGGGGTGGTAGACAGCTAACAGTAAGGGTGCAGGGGGGATGATGATGATGTGGGGTGGTAGGCAGCTGACAGTGGGGTACAGGGGGGGATGATGATGACGTGGAGTGGTAGGCAGCTTACAGTGGGGTACAGGGGGTATGATGATGATTACATGGGGTGGTAGGCAGCTGACAGTGGGGTACCAGGAGGGATTAAGACAAGAATGTGACAGGTGATGGGGTGGTGGCATGCCAGAGGTGGAATACAGAGGGATGATGGGGATGTTGATGAGTGGGATGTCGGCAGTGGGGTACAGGGGGGATGATGATGATGTGGGGTGGTAGGCAGCTGACAGTGGGGTACAGGGGGGTGATGATGTGGGGTGGTAGGCAGCTGACAGTGGGGTACAGGGGGATATGATGATGTGGGGTGGTAGGCAGCTGACATTGGGCACAGGGGGGAGATGATGATGTGGGGTGATAGGCAGCTGACAGTGGGGTTCAGGGGGGATGATGCTGATGTGGGGTGGTAGGCAGCTGACAGTGGGGTACAGGGAGGGGATGATGATGATGTGGGGTGGTAGGCAGCTGACAGTGGGGTTCAGGGGAGAGGGGTGATGATGATGTGGGATGGTAGGCAGCTGACAGTGGGGTACAGGGGGAGATGATGATGTGGGGTGGTAGGCAGCTGACAGTGGGGTACAGGGGGGGATGATGATGATGACGTGGGGTGGTAGGCAGGCGACAGTGGGGTACAGGGAGGGGATGGTGATGATGTGGGGTGGTAGGCAGCTGACAGTGGGGTACAGGGGGATGATGATGACATGGGGTGTAGGCAGCTGACAGTGGGGTATAGGGAGGGGATGATGATGATGTGGGGTGGTAGGCCGCTGACAGTGGGGTACAGGGGGGATGAAGATAAGGATAACAGGGGCAGGGTGGTGGATGCTAGAGGTGGGGTACATGGCGATGATAATGACAGGAGGCAGGGTGGTAGGATGTCAGAGGGGGGGTAGGAGATGTTGATGACAGGGGGTGAGGTGGTAGTCAGTTGGCAGTGGGGTACAGCAGAGATGATGGTAGGGTGATGGGATTAGAACAGGGGGATTAGAATAAGGATGGAGATGAAGACAGGGTAAATTGGTAGGAAGCTGACAGTGGGAAGTATTACAGGAGGTAGGATGCCAGGAACCGTGGGATGAGGAGGATAATGATAATAGCATGTGGTCAGTAGGTGGCATCATATGCCGGACTGCATGCATATCATCACTCAGAGCAGTGTGTGTGAGGTCCCAGGGGCGGAAGGCAGCGATAATTCTCCGGGGGGGGGCCCTCAGTCAGGAGGTGATGTCACGGGTAGGGATGTGTCAGTGTCGGGCATGGGAAGGACTGTACCTTTGAGGTTGTTAGTTGCAGACTGGCTCCTGGATGATCGCCGGGCTCTGACAACAGGTCCTCCTCCATTTCAGATCGTCCACCCTGCAGAGGAGATCGCGGAGCCGGGGGAGCTGCTCAGCTACTGCAAGTATTATCCAAGCTCTGCACATAGCCGGAGGCAGAGATCCGCGGTGCACGGCAGGAGGGAGGAGCCGTGGGGTGAGGATTACATGGCTCCACCCACTGATCTTCTGACCTTGGGAAGTGGTCAGTGACAGTCCGCCCCTGGGTGGGAAAAACGAGTCGCGGCCCCGGAAGCAAGTCAGGGACACTGACCGGGGGACATTCCCTGCAACTCCCACTCGCATATTGGGCGGCCGCGGGGCCCCTGAGAGTGCGAGGCCTTAGGCAGCCGCCTTAGTTGCCTAATTAGAGAGCCGCCTCTGTATACGGTTTAGGAAATATTTACAAAAAAGACAGGCACCGCGATATGCCGTTAGTGGCGGCTCCCGTGTGCATTCGCGGGAGTGACTTCATCGCTGCTCCAGCGCTGTGAGTGGCCGGAGCAGCGATACCCGGAAGATGATGGATGCTCCGTGCTACAGGGAACAGCAGTGACTTCGTTGGCTCCTGTGTCAGGTAAGTGACACTAAATGGGCTACTATGCGATGCATAGTAGCCCATTATGCTTTACCTTTGCAGGGAGACAAAGAGGAAGTAAACCCATCAGAGTTTGCTTCCTCTTTAAGTGCTTGTTTTATTTGTTTAGCTGCAGTGCATGAATGTGAACTAGCCACATACTAATGAAAGTGTTTTTTCTTTACTAGAAAATGCATTCTGAGCAGCAAAAGGTATCTGTTTTAAAGCAGTTGGCACTCAAAGGGAATAGCTTTTCAAATGTCTCATCTTCATGCGGAAGTCAAGAGCAAAGAATATAAGGAGACATCTGGTGAGCAGTCGAACTAATGTGTGTTCAGCTGAGCGAACCTCCAGCTGCAGTGAAACATGAAACATTTAGCAGTGGTCCTAGATGATAAGGTGGTGGGGTCCCCACCAAACTCCCTTTAAGTCTGGCATGGATTTTAAGGGGGAACCCCATGCAAAAATCAATAAATGAAAGCATGAGATCCTCCTCAGGATTCATACCATACCCTTATCGAGCATGCAGCCTGGCTGCACAGGAAAAAGGAGGCAAGCATGCAGTACTCCCTCCGGAACCGCAACATGGGGGGGTACCTTGCAAAGGGGGAACAAACCTGACAAAGCACCTTGTCCCCATGTTGAGTAGGGCAAGGGTCTTTTGCTCATAACCCTGCCTGGGTGGTTGTGGGGTTCTGTTTGAAATCTTTAACAATAAAGGGGTCCCCATGTAAATGAGTAAGAGGAACATAGTGTCCCTGTCTTAATCAGCAAAGGGACAAGGTCTCCCCTTACATCAGGGTCCCTATCAGAGTCCCCCTAACCTTACACAGCATGGCTATGGCAGCAGAATTGGAGCAATGAAGTGGACCTGAGGATATTACTTCCTTCTGTGAAAGTTGGAGTTGGGGCATGCACAAGACATCATTAGTAGTTAGTAGGGATGAGCCGAACACCCCCCGGTTCGGTTCGCACCAGAACTTTCGAACGGACCCCACGTTCGTTACGAACGTTAGAACCCCATTGAAGTCTATGGGACACGAACGTTCGAAATGGAAAGTGCTCATTTTAACGGCTAATATGTAAGATACTGTCCTAAAAAGGGTTTGGGGACCTGGCTCCTGCCCCAGAGGACATGGGTCCATGCCTAAAATGTTTTCAAAAATGGCCGTTTTGGCGGGAGCACTGATTTTACTGACGATTAAAGTGAAAAAAAAAAGTGAAATATTCCTTTAACCACTTTCAGACCGGACCAATTTGCTGGTCAAAGACCAGACCACTTTTTGCGATTCGGCACTGCGTCGCTTTAACTGACAATTGCGCGGTCGTGCGACGTGGCTCCAAAACAAAATTGACGTCCTTTTTTTCCCACAAATAGAGCTTTCTTTTGGTGGTATTTGATCACCCCTGCGGTTTTTATTTTTTGCGCTATAAACAAAAATAGAGCGACAATTTTGAAAAAAAACGCATTATTTTTGACTTTTTGTTATAATAAATATCCCCCAAAAATATATAAAAAACATTTTTTTCCCTCAGTTTAGGCCGATACGTATTCTTCTATATATTTTTGGTAAAAAAAATCGCAATAAGCGATTATTGATTGGTTTGCGCAAAAGTTATAGCGTTTACAAAATAGGGATAGTTTTATAGCATTTTTATTAATAATTTTTTATTATTTTTTTTTTTACTAGTAATGGCGGCGATCAGCGATTTTTATTGTGACTGCGACATTGTGGGGGACCCATCGGACATTTTTGACACATTTTTGGGACCATTGTCATTTATACAGTAATCACTGCTATATAAATGCAGTGATTCCTGTGTAAATGACACTGGCAGTGAAAGGGTTAACCAGTGGGTGGCAGTGTAGGGGTTAAGTGTTCCTAGGGGAGTGTTACTAACTGTGGGGGGGTTGGGCTTTCATTTAGTGTACACTGATCTGTGCTCCAATCACATGGAGCAGAGATCAGCGTCACTAGTTGCTAGGCAGAATAGACAAATGTTGTTTACACAGCATTTGCTCTATTCGGCCGCTCCGTGAGACGATCGCGGGGATGCCCGCGGCGATTGAGTCCGCGGGTCCCGCGACCGGACTCACGGGGGTCCCGACCAGCGCGGGAGCGCGCCGTCGGCGGCGCGCTCCCGATGGCAGGGCGGCATCGAATATTGGATGTACCTGTACACCAATATGCCTGCCTGTGCCATTCTGTCGACGTACATCGTCGTGCGCTGGTCGGGAAGTGGTTAAATATGGTGCTTGGGGGGTGTCTGTAGTATGCCTGTGAAGTGCCACGTGTTTCTCGTGTTTAGAACAGTCCCTGCACAAAATGACATTAAACGGAAATAACACCATTTAAAACTGCTTGCGGTTTTAATGTTATATCTGGTTCCTGCAATATGGTTGAAAATCATTCAGAAAAATGGCATGGGTAGCCCTCCCTGCCCATTACCAGCCTATTTGGGTCTTGTACGCATATTAAGGGGAACCCTGTACCCATATTAAAAAAAGGAAATGCGTGTGGCCCCCAGGCCCTATATACTCAGAACAGCAGTATACAGGCGGTGCAAACAAGACAGGGACTGTGTAGGTTTGTTGTGTTAAGTTGAATCTGTTTGTAATTTTCAACTGGTACATTTTTAAAGTGTAGCTCCAGTCAAAAAAACTATTTTTAAGCTTTTTGGAAAACATAGGGAAGGGTTATCACCCCTGTATAATTTGTTTTGTCGTCCATCTTTTTTCATCTCACTTGCTGCTGTCTCCTTGCGTTTGCAAGTAGGAGATGTTTGTAAGTTGGATGTTTGAAAGTAGGGGCCTGCCCTATATGCTCTGCAGAAATGGCGGAACAAGGTGTTGGTTTTGCCACAACATTGTAAGCCCTGAAAGTGACTCTTGGTGGGCGCTGGAGTGCCCTGCTGTGAACGATTATATCAAGAATTGTAATTACATGCCATTGTTGAACAGTGGTAGAAAAATTGACCTTTGGTGGTTGTGGTGCTGGTGCCACAACACTATAAGTCCTCACCGTTACTCTGGGTGGGCACAGGAAGGGGCCCTCCTGTGAAATATTATATCAAGAATTGTAATTACATGTCCCTGTTAAACAGGGGCAGAAAAATTTGGCCTTAGGCACTGCTGCTGGTGCCACCACACTGCAACCTCTTCCATATATTCTAGTTTTTTTGCTGGAATTAGCCCTGCTGCAAAGCATTGCATCAAAAATTGTACTTAAATGCCCCTGTTAAACAGGGGCAGAAAAATTGGGCCTTAGGCACTGGTGCTGGTGCCACCACACTGCAACCTCTGCCATATACTCTAGTTTTATTGCAGGAATTAGCCCTGCTGCAAAGCATTGCATCAAAAATTGTACTTAAACGCCCCTGTTAAACAGGGGCAGAAAAATTGGGCCTTAGGCACTGGTGCTGGTGCCACCACACTGCAACCTCTGCCATATACTCTAGTTTTATTGCAGGAATTAGCCCTGCTGCAAAGCATTGCATCAAAAATTGTACTTAAACGCCCCTGTTAAAAAGGGGCAGAAAAATTGGGCTGCTGGCATCACCCAGAACCAAAAATGTTCTTCCAACATATCAGCGGAGGAGGAAGAGGATAGACAATCAACATAACAGGACAGTCACTCAGCATCAGCATAGGCAGTCTTGAAGGGATGTGGTATTTCAAAAAAAATTATTCGGTTACATCAGCTTCAGGTGCTTGGTAGCTGTGGGTGATCCAAGACTGATTCATCTTGATGAAGGTCAGTCGATCAACTGATTCGGTGGACAGGCGCACCCTGTGATCGGTAACAAAGCCACCAGCAGCACTGAAGGTGCGTTCCGAAAGAACGTTGGATGCAGGACAGGCCAGTAGCTCAATTGCTCAATTGCATACTGTGCAAGCTCTGGCCAGTGATCCATCCTCAAGACCCAGTAAGCCAGAGGGTTTTCGGTGGGAAAGGTGTCCAAGTCTGACCTTGCCCCTAGGTATTCCTGCACCATGGAAATCAGACGCTGGCGATGGGTGCTGGAACCAATCATACCTTGGGGCTGCAGACTAAAAAATTGTCTGAAAGCATCAGACGGCCACCTTTTCCACCGCTCCTTCTGACCGATGCCTCAGCAACACGTTGTCCAGGACCAGGAGTTTGTAACCTCCCAGTCTCTGGGATCGCGTTGCACAGACCTTTCTGCAAGGCCTCCCGGAGATGTCTCATCCTCTGCTCCCTCTGCGATGGCAAGATAAGGTTGGCAACCTTACCCTTGTACCGTGGATCAAGGAAAGTGGCCAGCCAGTAATGGTCCCTCTCCTTGATCCGAAGAATACGAGGATCCTTCCGCAGGCTTTTCAGGATCAGGGAGGCCATGCAGCGTAGGTTAGCTGAGGCATTCGGTCCGGAGTCCTCTGGGTCACTAAGGACAACATGATCCGCAGCTACCTCCTCCCAGCCACGTACAAGTCCACGTGTTTCTTGGGACTGTAAATCATCCCTATAAGACTGCTGCTGCTGCTGCTGATGCTGAGTGCCAGCCTCCACCTCCATGCTGACACAATCATCCTCCTCCTCATCTTCCTCCTCCTCATCCTCTTCCTGTGTGATGGGTGGCACAGCAGGAACACTGTCTGGATAAAGGGGGCCTTGAGAGGCAAGGAAGTCCTCCTCTTCCTGCCTCTGTTCTGCCTCAAGTGCCCTGTCCATTATTCTACGCAGCGTATGCTCCAAGAGGTGGACAAGAGGTACAGTGTCACTGATGCATGCACTGTCACTGCTCACCATCCTTGTGGCCTCCTCAAACGGTGACAGGACAGTGCATGCATCCCTGATCATGCCCCACTGGCGTGGTGAGAAAAAACCAAGCTCCCCTGACCCTGTCCTGGTGCCGTAGTCGCACAGGTACTCATTGATGGCCCTCTGCTGCGTGTGCAGCCGCTGCAGCATGGCCAATGTTGAGTTCCATCTGGTGGGCATGTCACATATAAGGCGGTTCTTGGGCAGGTTCAACTCCTTTTGGAGCTCAGCCAGCCGAGCACAGGCATTAAATGATCGGCGGAAATGCACACAGACTTTCCTGGCCTGCTTCAGGACATCCTGTAAGCCGGGGTACCTGCCCAAGAACCGCTGCACCACCAGGTTAAGGACGTGAGCTACACAGGGCACATGGGTCAGTTGTCCCTGTCGGAGGGCGGAGAGGAGGTTGGTGCCATTGTCGCAAACCACCATTCCTGGCTTAAGCTGGCGTGGCGTCAACCACCTCTCGGCCTGCCCCTGCAGAGCTGACAAAACATCCGCCCCAGTGTGGCTCCTGTCCCCCAAACAAACCAGCGCAAGCACGGCATGGCATCGTTTTGCCTGCGTACCTGCGTAGCCCCTGGAACGCCTACGGAGCACCGCTGGTTCTGAGGACAGAGCACTGGAAGAGGCCATGGAGGAAGAAGAAGAGGAGGGGGTGGAGGAGAGAGGTGTGTCACAACCAATAGTAGCATTTTGGAGGCGTGGTGGCGGAACAACCTCCAACACTACTGCACCTTGTCCTGCATCCTTCCCAACAGCCAGAAGAGTCACCCAATGGGCCGTGAAAGACAGGTAACGTCCCTGTCCATGCCTGCTGGACCATGAGTCAGCGGTAATATGCAAGTCCAGTGAGGCAAGGACATTGCCTTCCACATGCCGGTAGAGAGCCGGAATCGCCTTCCGTGAGAAAAAGTGGCGTTTGGGGACCTGCCACTGAGGAACCGCACATTGTACAAACTCACGGAAGGGGGCCGAGTCTACCAACTGAAAAGGCAGAAGTTGAAGTGCTAGCAATTTAGCCAAGCTAGCATTCAACCGCTGGGCATGTGGATGGCTGGGAGTAAACTTCTTCCGCCGGTCCAGCAGCTGGGGCAGGGACATTTTCCTGATATAATCGGACGTGGGTGTACCACTAGCAGAGTTCCCGGAAGCACTTGGCTGTGACACACCTAATTCTACACCTTCATTCCTCTCAGAGCAGGTTTCAGAGAGGACTGAAGGTCTAGTGGGGTTGGAGATGCCAGCTGATGAGGAGCAAGGAGAGGTCCGCTTTGTTCTTTGGTGTGGGTCTTTGAGGTACGCTTGCCAACGAGCTGCATGGCAGGTCAACATATGTCTGGTCAAGCATGTGGTGCCCAAGTGGCTGATGTTTTGGCCACGTGAGATACGCTTGAGACATATGTTGCAAATAGCAGCGGTGCGATCTGATGCACTCGTCTCAAAAAAGGCCCACACCAAAGAACTTTTAGAATAATGCGCAGAGGCAGCGCCCTGCACAGGCGGAGCTCTGCGGTGTGATTCAGTCGGTGTGCTGCCCCTAAGCTGGCCCCCGGAGGGCATCCTGCCTCGTTGGACATGTGCCTCCTCCTCCTCCTCCCTCCTTCCAGGCACCCACGTGGAGTCAGTGCCCTCATCATCCCCTCCCTCTTCATCGCTGTAGCAAACCTGGCAGTATGCTGCAGCTTGTGGAACATGACTGCCAGATTGCTGTCCTTCTTGAGCATCCCCTCTCTCTGCGCTCACGCTACTGCCTTCCTCTAGCTGAGTGTCATCATCAGAGCCCACCAAACACTGGGCATCCTCCTGGAGCATGTACCCAACACTGTGCTCAAAGAGTTCAGGAGACTCCTCAGAAGGACGTGGTGGGTCTAGGGAAGGAGTCACTGATGATGACATTGAGAGGAGGGAAGACGATGCGTTGGCAGCTGCTTTGCTACTACCCTGAGACTGGGTGAGAGAGGATGAGGAGGATGAAGAGGGCTTGGTCATCCACTCTACCAAGTCGTTGGCATGTTGCGGTTCAACATGTCCAGCTGCCGAAAAGAAGGACAAGCATGTCCCATGGCCACGTGCTGATGACAATGCACCGCGTCCACGACCAGCACTGTTGTCTCTAGACACAGAGCCTGCTTGCCCTCTTTTATCGGCTCGCGCCTGTCTGCCTCTCCTTGCTGGCCTTCCAGACATGGTAATGGCCTGAAGGGAGTTGGGTAAAACAGCAGTTGGGTAGTTTATATTGTGCTGGAGGCACACAACACCCACTAACTCCTGCAGATGCCTTTTTTATAGAACACCAGAGATAAAGGGGTATATACAGATGTATACTGCGCTGTGCTGGAGGCACACACAACTTCCAATAACTCCTGCACATGGCAATTGGGCTCAAATAGAGAACAGCTATGTAGGTGGATTATAGCGGTATGTACTGGGTACAGAGCACGCAGACAGCACGCACTATCTCCTAACACTACTGACTGCAAGCTCTATTATTAAAGATAGATCACTAGCTATATAGGTGAGGTGAATATCGCGGTGTATACTGCGGTCAGGGCACGCAGACAATAACCAGAAAACAGCAGAGATAAAGGGGTATATACAGATGTATACTGTGCTGTGCTGGAGGCACACACAACTTCCAATAACTCCTGCAGATGGCAATTGGGCTCAAATAGAGAACAGCTATGTAGGTGGATTATAGCGGTATGTACTGGGTACAGAGCACGCAGACAGCAGATCACTAGCTATATAGGTGAGGTGAATATAGTGGTGTATACTGCGGTCAGGGCACAGACAATAACCACTACACAACAGCAAGATAGGAAATCAGCCAAAAACAATCGGTGTGTACTGTGTTGAAGGTACACAGAACACCCACTGCTTCAGATGCCAACATACTACACGAGGCCGCCTCAATGGCTGCCTTATATAGTGTGGGGCGTGCACTACACAGCCTGAGCTATGATTGGCCACAGGCATCCTGCCTGTGGCCAATCATGGCTCTCCTCGCTGCTGGCGCTGCGATTGGCCAAGCATGCGGGGTTACAGTGCATGCTTGGCCAATCATGAGCCAGCAATGCACTGCGCCATCGCAGTGCATTGTGGGCCGTGAGCGCCACGCGAATTTTGACGCGAACGGACCAAGTGTTCGGATTTCGCTGAACGGACGAACAGCCAATGTTCGAGTCGAACGTACGTTCGACTCGAACACGAAGCTCATCCCTAGTAGTTAGGAAACTGGCAGGAGAGTAGATTCAAGTCACTCTCCTTGGCATGTGTGGGACCTATCTCTCTTGGGGCCCATGTGCCCAGCACACATTGCGCACCTGAAAGATTTGCAACAGTTGTCAACCTAGGCCAGGAAGTTTGGTACTGACATGGTCACAGGCTAAAATAAAGTTTAAAAAAGTCTGAAAAAAATGCAGCCTTGGCTTGTGTGGGACCTATCCCTCTTGGGGCCCATGTGCCCAGCACACATTGCGCACGTGAAGGATTTGCAACTGTTGTCACCCTAGGACAGGAAGTTTGGTACTGACATGGTCACAGGTGAAAATCAAGTTAAAATAAGCCTAAAAAAAATGCAGCCTTGGCTTGTGTGGGACTTATCTCTCCACATTAGGAATTGTAATTGTTGACACCCTAGGACAGGCAGTTTGTTATGTAGGGATGAGCCGAACACCCCCCTGGTTAGTTTCGCACCAGAACTTGCGAACAAACAAAAAAATGTGTGCCATCATGCAAACACCGTTAAAGTCTATGGGACACGAAGATGAAAAATCAAAAGTGCTAATTTTAAAGGCTTATATGCAAGTTATTGCCATAAAAAGTGTTTGGAGACCCGGATACTGCCCCAGGGGACATGTATCAATGCAAAAAAAAGTTTTTAAAAGGGCAGTTTTTTCAGGAGCAGAGATTTTAAGAATGCTTAAACTGAAACAATAAATATTAAATATTCCTTTAAATATCGTGCCTGGGGTCCCGTTAGTCTGCCTATACAGTAGCGCATTTTCCCAGGTTTAGAAAAGTACCGCAGCAAAATTACATTTCTAAGGGTCCTTTCACACGAGGCGGATCACTGCTGATCCACCCCGTGGATATCCGTTTGCTCAGCAGGGATGCCGGAGCAATCTCCGCTGAGCAGGAAGATGACAGGTCTGTCCCTGCACACTGCGCAGGGAAGGACCTGTCACAGCGCCGCTCTCCCCTATGGGAGATCAGGTGATGATGGACCGCAGTGTCCGTCGTCACCCGATCCGATCCGATAACGGATGGAAAAATAGCTTTTTCCCACGTCACACTTTTTCGAATCGGAGCTGGTCGGATGTCAGCGGACATGTCACCGCTGACATCCGACGCTCCATAGAGCTCTATGGAGCATCCGTTCAGGTCCGCCTGAAAAACTGACAGGCGGACCTGAACGGATCGGTAATGTGAAAGGGGCCTAAAGGAAATAATGTAATAGAAAATGGCTCACGGCTGTAATGTATTGTCAGATTGCGGCTATATAGATAAAAAATAATTTAAAAAACAGTGTCCCCCCCCCCCCCCAGTCCATACCAGGTCCTTCGGGTCTGGTATGGATATTAACCACTTCCCACCCGGCCAATGCATATATACGGCCGGGTGGGAGCCGTCTACTCCTGATAGGCCGTTCAGGAACGTCCTTCAGAAGTAGCGGGATCGCGCGTGCGCGTGCCCGCGCAGGGGCGCGATCCCGATGTGCTCGTGTCACCCGGACACGGCACATCTCGGATCGGCAGGAGGGCTCTGTGATTGGCCCTCCTGATCACATGACGGCCGTGTCCAATCACGGCCGTCATGTGATGTAAACAAACAGCCGGTTGCTAGGCAATCAGCTCTCCTCTCCTCACACGGAAGTCATCGCTGAGGAGAGGAGAGCAGAACGCTGCAGCCGGCTGATGATCAGTGAGTATGGGCTGCTTTTTACAGCTTTTTACTCACTGATCATCAGTGTAGTGTCAACACACAACACACCACACAGTACAAACACAGTCCCCACATATGTCCCCAAAACACACATGTCCCCAAAACATACATGTCCCCAAATAATAAAAACACATGTCCCTAATAATAAAAACATGTCCCCCACATATGTCCCACTAAAATCACATGTCCCAATGATTATCTGCACACATATGTACGTGATCACCTGCACACATATGTACATGATCATTTGCGTACATATGTCCGTGATCACACAAACCAATTATTATACACATAACGGATTTTTTTTTTACCAAAAACATGTAGCAGAATACATTTTGGCTTAAATTTATGACAAAATTAGATTTTATTGGATTTCTTTTCAAATAGAAAAAAGAAAATATTGTTTTTTTTCCAAATTTCCGCTTTTTTTGCGCTTATATCGCAAAAAAAAAAAATGGAGTCGTGAATAAATAACACCAAAATAAAGCTCTATTTGTGCGAACAAAATGATAACAATTTCATTTGGGTACAGTGTAGCATGACCGCGCAATTGTCACTGAAAGCGCTAGAGCGATGAAAGCTGAAAATTGGGCTGGGAAGGAAGGGGGTGAAAGTGCCCTGTATTGTAGTGGTTAAGGTGAACTCCACACCAATTTTGTTTTAAAAAATGGCGTGGGGGTCCCCCCCAAAATCCATAGCAGACCAAAAGGGCCTGGTATGGACGGGGTAACACATGCAGTTTTTTTCTTAATTCTGTCATAGGGCTCCCCTTAATCACTTTGATACACCAGGGCCGGTTTAACATTGGCTGTTCATCCGTTCGGCGAAATCCGAACTCTTGGTCCGTTCGCGTCAAAATTCGTGTGGCGCTCACGACCCACAATGCACTGCGATGGCGAAGTGCATTGCTGGCTCATGATTGGCCAAGCATGCACTGTGACCCCGCATGCTTGGCCAATCGCAGCGCCAGCAGCGAGGAGAGCCATGATTGGCCACAGGCAGGATGCCTGTGGCCAATCATAGCTCAGGCTGTGTAGTGCACGCCCCACACTATATAAGGCCGCCATTGAGGCGGCCTCGTGTAGTGTGTTGGCATCTGAAGCAGTGGGTGTTCTGTGTACCTTCAACACAGTACACACCGATTGTTTTTGGCTGATTTCCTATCTTGCTGTTGTGTAGTGGTTATTGTCTGTGCCCTGACCGCAGTATACACCACTATATTCACCTCACCTATATAGCTAGTGATCTATCTTTAATAATAGAGCTTGCAGTCAGTAGTGTTAGGAGATAGTGCGTGCTGTCTGCGTGCTCTGTACCCAGTACATACCGCTATAATCCACCTACATAGCTGTTCTCTATTTGAGCCCAATTGCCATCGGCAGGAGTTATTGGAAGTTGTGTGTGCCTCCAGCACAGCACAGTATACATCTGTATATACCCCTTTATCTCTGCTGTTTTCTGGTTATTGTCTGCGTGCCCTGACCGCAGTATACACCGCGATATTCACCTCACCTATATAGCTAGTGATCTATCTTTAATAATAGAGCTTGCAGTCAGTAGTGTTAGGAGATAGTGTGTGCTGTCTGCATGCTCTGTACCCAGTACATACCGCTATAATCCACCTACATAGCTGTTCTCTATTTGAGCCCAATTGCCATCTGCAGGAGTTATTGGAAGTTGTGTGTGCCTCCAGCACAGCACAGTATACATCTGTATATACCCCTTTATCTCTGCTGTTTTCTGGTTATTGTCTGCGTGCCCTGACCGCAGTATACACCGCAATATTCACCTCAGCCTAAGGCCCAATTTTTCTGCCCCTGTTTAACAGGGGCATTTAAGTACAATTTTTGATGCAATGCTTTGCAGCAGGGCTAATTCCAGCAAAAAAACTAGAGTATATGGAAGAGGTTGCAGTGTTGTGGCACCAGCAGCAGTGCCTAAGGCCAAATTTTTCTGCCCCTGTTTAACAGGGAAATGTAATTACAATTCTTGATATAATATTTCACAGGAGGGCCCCTTCCTGTGCCCACCCAGAGTAACGGTGAGGACTTATAGTGTTGTGGCACCAGCACCACAACCACCAAAGGTCAATTTTTCTACCACTGTTCAACAATGGCATGTAATTACAATTCTTGATATAATCGTTCACAGCAGGGCACTCCAGCGCCCACCAAGAGTCACTTTCAGGGCTTACAATGTTGTGGCAAAACCAACACCTTGTTCCGCCATTTCTGCAGAGCATATAGGGCAGGCCCCTACTTTCAAACATCCAACTTACAAACATCTCCTACTTGCAAACGCAAGGAGACAGCAGCAAGTGAGATGAAAAAAGATGGACGACAAAACAAATTATACAGGGGTGATAACCCTTCCCTATGTTTTCCAAAAAGCTTAAAAATAGTTTTTTTGACTGGAGCTACACTTTAAAAATGTACCAGTTGAAAATTACAAACAGATTCAACTTAACACAACAAACCTACACAGTCCCTGTCTTGTTTGCACCGCCTGTATACTGCTGTTCTGAGTATATAGGGCCTGGGGGCCACACGCATTTCCTTTTTTTAATATGGGTACAGGGTTCCCCTTAATATGCGTACAAGACCCAAATAGGCTGGTAATGGGCAGGGAGGGCTACCCATGCCATTTTTCTGAATGATTTTCAACCATATTGCAGGAACCAGATATAACATTAAAACCGCAAGCAGTTTTAAATGGTGTTATTTCTGTTTAATGTAATTTTGTGCAGGAACTGTTCTAAACACGGGAAACATGTGGCACTTCACAGGCATACTACAGACACTTTTTTTTTCACTTTCATTGTCAGTAAAATCAGTGCTCCCGCCAAAACGGCCATTTTTAAAAACATTTTAGGCATTGGCCCATGTCCCCTGGGGCAGGAGGCAGGTCCCCAAACCCTTTTTAGGACAGTATCTTGCATATTAGCCGTTAAAATTAGCACTTTCCATTTCGAACGTTCGAGTCCCATAGACTTCAATGGGGTTCTAACGTTCGTAACGAACGTGGGGTCCGCTTGAAAGTTCTAGTACGAACCGAACCGGGGGGTGTTCGGCTCATCCCTAGTATAGTCTATCAGAAAACAGGCTGAATAATAATACATGACATCAAGAAATGCACTAAACAGTTGTTCTCACCATCCACATTGACATAGAGAATCACTTAAATGCACATGTGGCTCCAATTTGCTTCATGTATCACTGATTGGAACTGAAGGTCAAGTTGCCATTTTCTGCTGTTTATGAAGTAATACATTTAAGATGCAGTTTAGATAATTTCATTGTCTGCACTGGCTAAACTGATAACCTGTTTGCCCTGGCTAAGGGAATGGGAGCATGGGAAAAGTGTGTATAGACCCTTTCTGGCATCTGTTGTCAAGGAAACCTGTTACTTTGACTATTCCTGAAAAAGTACACTTACAGTACAAGGTGAGAAGTAAATTCAAGAGCTTAAAAAATGTATTAGAATTAGAGAGCTGAGGCAGAGAACAGCTGAGTTAGAAATGAGGGTAGATGAAATGGAAAACTAAACACAGCTATAAATATCAGAATTTAGGAACCTTAAAGGAGAAAATGCTGTATTGCAGTCACGTTTAGAGGACCAAGAGAATAGAGACCGTTGAGCTAACTTGCGGATTAGGGGTATCCCTAAGAGCGTTATTGATGTTCGAGCCACTATTACTGCACTGTTTCAGGAATTACTACCTGATATTCCTATGGAGAGATTAAAGATGGATAAAGTACATAGAGCCTTAGCTAATTAAATGGCCCTCCTAGAGATATAATTGCTAACTTGCATTATTATCGCACTAAAGAGCAATTGCTTGCGGCAGACAGACGAAAGGATTCTTTCACCTTCCAGGGTCATGTATACCAGCTTTTTGCAGACCTTTCTGCTATTACAATGGCAAAAAGATGTGCACTTAAACCCCAGCTACAAGTACTTCAACGTCATCAAATCACCTATCATTGGGGTTTTCCTTTTTCGCTCAGATTCACGCATTTAGAAACCAGATATGTATGTCGCTCTTCAGAGGACTTACAGTCAGCCTTGATTGAAATGGCCCTAATGGACCAAGTCCCATCTAAAGATTTGTAACGTAAAAAGTCTACATCCAGATCACCTCAGCAAAATGCAATAGCAGCACCTAATCCACCAACCCCTTTGCATCAGAATTTGCATAAGCGAGGCCACTTTGACAATCCGTCTCCTTCAATGGACTAATCTTCATATATCTGTCTTAATTTCTTCTTTTTGGATCCTCGGTATTATACACTGACTGAGCAAACTCAATAGTGGTTCCAGGTTTATGGACTTCCAACCTAATCCTTACTTCTAATAATTATATCAACCTTTAGAATTATTTTTATGATTGGCTGGAATTGTAATAAGTAATACAATTCGGTTGCTTACTACCCAATTTTTGTTTTCATTTTTTATTTTTAACCACTTTCAGACCGCGCCATTTTGCTGGCTTAAGACCAGACCACTTTTTGCGATTTGGCACTGCATTGCTTTAACTGACAATTGCGCGGTCATGCGATGTGGCTTCCAAACAATACTGACGTCCTTTTTTCCCCACAAATAGAGCTTTCTTTTGGTGGTATTTGATCACCCCTGCAGTTTTTATTTTTTGCGCTATAAACAAAAGCGATGATTTTGAAAAAAACACATTATTTTTTACTTTTTGTTATAATAAATATCCCCCAAAAATATATAAGAAAATAGCGTTTTGCCTCAGTTTAGGCCGATACGTATTCTTCTACATATTTTTGGTAAAAAAATCGCAATAAGCGATTATTGATTGGTTTGCGCAAAAGTTATAGCGTTTACAAAATAGGAGATAGTTTTATGCCATTTTCCTTAATTATTATTTTTTTACTAGTAATAGCGGTGATCGGCGATTTTTATTGTGACTGCGACATTATGGCGGACACATCGGACATTTTTGACACATTTTTGGGACCATTGTCATTTATACAGAAATCAGTGCTATACAAATGCACTGATTCCTGTGTAAATGACACTGGCAGTGAAGGGGTTAACAACCAGGGGATGGCAGTGTAGGGGTTAAGTGTTCCTAGGGGCGTGTTACTAACTGTGGGGGGCTGGGCTTTGTGTTAGTGAACACTGATCTCTGCTCCAATCACATGGAGCAGAGATCAGCGTCATTTGTTGCTAGCCAGAACGGGGAGATGCTGTTTACAATGGCATCTCCCCGTTCAGCCTCCCCATGAGACAATCGCGGATATCCCCGCGGCGATCGAGTCCGTGGGACCTGTGACCAGACTCACGGGGGTCCCGACCGATCGTGCGCACGCGATGGCAGGGTGGCATATAGAAATGGATGTACCTGTACGCCAATATGCCTGCCCGTGCCATTCTGCCGACGTACATCAGCCTGCGCCGGTCGGGAACTGGTTAATGAAATTTTCTTTTATTATATATTTTACATTTTTTCTTAACAGTTTTTAATAATCACTTTTTTGATTATTATCTCCTGTTACCAGAATATCATTAATATTTAGTGTCTTATCTATTGGTAATATATATATATATATATATATATATATATATATATATATATATATATATATATATATATATATTTATTATTTATTTATTTCCCTTTTCTTTTTTTTGCTTCTCCAATACCTAGGTCCCACGATACGACCCCATGTCACAGGTGCATATAAGCAGTATATGCCTGATTTTGGCAGGAATACTAATTGCACACCTATGGGCTGGGTTCATAAACATGCCAGGAAAAGAAATCAGTGCTCAGACTTGGACAAAAGGGCGTATCTAAAAAAAGATAAGGAAGGTGGGACTTTGTATGAAGCACCGGACAGCAAATTTGCTGTCCGGTGCTTCATACAAAGTCCCACCTTCCTTATCTTTTTTTAGATACGCCCTTTTGTCCAAATGTATATGGGATGGATATTCATGATTTTACCAAATCATGATATCATTGTAAGTCCCCAGGGATGGAAATACATGACCTTACCCGGCATTGGCTTCCTAAAAGTCCCTAACCCTTTCCTGGAAAAAATTCCTACTTTTTTCCATTTTTTTCAGTGCTCAGACTTGGAGACAGCGCCGCCCAGCAGACAGGAAGTCTGGTCAGGAGGTCGGGAGGGTCCCAGTAGGAGACGGCTCCAGGAGAAAGAGACAGGAGGTCTCGGAGTCTAAGACTGCATGTGGCAGTCTGTGTGTACGTTTGAAGCAGACAGGTGTAGCCTGTGACCAAAACAGCACGAAGCTGACAGTGAGTAAGCCAGGAGGCTATCGTTTGGTTATACAATGACCTGCGAGGGAAGATTACTGTTTGAACTTTTTTTTTTTCCTTTAAATAAAAGTGCCCTAAAAAAAACGCAGTCTGAAGTGGCACGCTTCTGGAAAAGTGGATGCACCACTTGAACCTAATCACCCCTGATTGTCACAGACTCCACACTGGCTCATCCTTCTCATCGAATAGAAATTGAAGGAGCACTAAATGATTATCTCTCTTCCAATGATACGGGAGATATTTCTGGCACCACGTTATGGGAAGCTCATAAAGTGGTCATTCGTGGTAGATTGATACAACAAGCAACAAATCTTAAAAGAGAAAGTAAACTTTTATTTGCAAATCTGGAAGATAATTTTAATTCTTGTAATTTCGCCTTTCAATTATGCCCGAATGCCATTAACAATGCAAAATTAGACAAGGCCCGTCTAGATCTAGATTTTTTTTTAACTGACTTAGCATACAAACTCATACATAAAAGCCAACATGTCCAATACCTTAAAGCTAATAAACCAACCACTCTTATGGCAAGAAGTTTGAAACCAATAAATCAAATACGGACTCCTATAAGGTTGAAAACGTCACGTGACACGTATACTAGTAACCCAATTAGAATTTTAGAGATATTTCGCTCTAATTTGCCTAAAATCTATTCCTCTGCTCAAGATTTTAATCAGACCAATGCAGACACCCCTTTTATCCAATATTAAGCTACCTACTTTAGATAATGAAAAGCGAGAGCTACTTGAGTGTCCTATCACAAATATTGCAGTTCCCGGATGGGTTTTTGGGTTTTTCGGCATCATATTATAAAAATTTTGAACACATCTTGACTCCAGTTTTGACTAGAGCCTTTAATTCTCTTTTGGCAGGACACTCATTTCAATCTGAGACACTAACATCTATCATAGCTATGATTCAGAAACCCCATTCAGAGTCTACTTCTTGGACTAACTATCGTCCAATATCCCTCCTCAATTTAGATATTAAATTGCTCGCCAAGATATTGGCGTCTAGATTGAATAATATTATAGGCCGACTTATAAACCGGGACCAAACTGTTTTTATTCCCAAGCTACAGGCAGGGATTTACTCTTATTCAAGCAGCCAAATCTAGATGCATCCCAACTTGCCTCTTATCTCTAGACATCAGAAAGGCATTTGATTCTGTCACATGGCCTTATATGCAATATATGCTCCAAAAATTGGGTTTTGGAATACATTTCCTTACTTGGGTTTCCTTTCATTATAACAATCCGAGAGCTTATATCAAATATGCTACAAATCTGCAATGCTGGATATTAAAAGAGGCACAAGACAGGGCTGCCCCCTATCTCTGCTGCTCCTCGCCTTACTTATAGAACCCTTAGCACAATTAATTAGATCTAATCCAGACATCAAAGGTATCGAAACAAACTTTGTCTTTTTGCAGACGATATTTTTATATTCTTATCTCGTCCCCACATTTCCACCCCCAATCTTCTAAACACACTTGATAAATTTGCATACATTTCTGGGCTATATGTAAACCCTGTTAAATCAAATGCGTTGAATAGCTCCCTAACAATCTCAGATCTTCAACAGGCTCAAATTTCTTTACCATTTAATTGGATCTCTCGTCAACTACCATATTTAGGAGTATATCTTACATTCTCACTTTCTGATCATTTTGCAGCCAATTATCTACTAGACATGTGCATTCGTTTTCGTCCGAATGCGTTTTCATCTTATTTTCCAGTATTTTCGTTATCGTTTGTTAAAACGATAACGAAAGTGCAGAATCCGAAAATCGAAAGATCCGACATAAACAAATGCTTTACTTTCGTTTTTGTTGTGACAACAGTTCGATATAGATAGGAGATTCGACATGACGCTGACAATAACAATCTGTGTCTATCAAACCTGTGGTCGAATGTGCCTAACCTTAACTCTATTAGTCCAGGATTATTCTACATACAGAGAAAAGATTTGACATAGAGAGAAAAGATCACTGCTCGAATTGGGTGGGGGAAGTAAAATAACATTCATCATCATCATTATTTTTATTGGCTGATTGTAACCGAAGAGGAGGATCAGTAAAATAGCTAGAACTAAGTACACAGGTACAGTCAACTTACTTTCACTTACAATTGCTAGCAGAGAGAGACACACACACTGAATCATTTCAGAAGACAGTCAATCTTAGCTGGTCCGTTTATCAGAGAACCTAAATTATTTAGCAATTAAGCATAAGCACAGCAGCAGAACAATAGTGAAGCCAGCTACAGTTCAACTTAACTTTTTCATAATAATCTGCTGCTTATGTGTTAGTGTTGTGAATTTGATAGTGATACTAGTGTTGCTAGTGTTGTGGTAGCCTCAGAGGCTGCCCTGTGTTGTGGAGGGGGGATTTATTATAATAGATTCTATATTATAGATTGAGATTCTATACAGATTCTATATACCCTATCTTGTTACCTGTCTGATCAGTGATCACTATCACCAGTCCATTTTCTGTTTGAACTATATACATTCAACATGAACGACAAAGATTCGACAAAGCAGCGAAAAACATACAAACGTCGAATCTTTGGCTTATGGTGTCTGTCGAAAGTTCTAAGAAGATTCGACAGAGCAGCTAAACTATAAGGAGTCATATAGTTTAGCTGCTCCGTCAAATCTTCTTATATCTTTTGACAGACACCAAGCCTGCAATGACAGATTCGACCATAATTAATTTGGATTTTCAGACTAATGCAATTTTTAACGAAAAACTAAATAAATAAAAAGGAATTTTAGGAGTAACTAAATAAATATATATTTTTGGAAGAAAATGAAATTCCGAAATGAAATATTTCAGTGTGCACATGTCTATTATCTACCTTTATTGAAGTAAGCCACATGGCTTATGAAACAATGGTCCTCTCTCCCATTGTCATGGTTAGGTTGGATAAATGCTATAAAAATGTCTTTATTGCCAAAATGTTTATACTTGTTCAGGGTACTTCCAATTTCTTTACCATCATACTTCCTTAGACTCACACAAAGTAAAGTCATGTCCTTCATTTGGGTTAATATTAAACCCTGTATACCTAAGTCTACTCTTTTGCCCTGTACACACGGTCTGACTTTCTGACAATTCCGACGGACAAAGTGTCATGCTCAGAATAAATTAAGAGACCACAGCTATTGGCTACTGGCCGGTTTATAGCCCCGACGTACGTGTTCTACGTCACCTCGTTAAGAACGATCAGGGTTTCCGACAACTTTGTCCGACCATGTGTATGCAAGACAAGTTTGTCACAAAATCCGTCGGAAAAATCTGATGGATTTTGTTGTCAGAATGTCCGACTGTGTGTACAAGGCATTAAACTTAACAAAATGTGTGGGGGTTTGGGGTTGCCAAACTTTTCCTCTTATTACTATGCTGCACAAATATCAATATTATCTAAATATCATTCAATAGAGAAAATATCCTTATGGGTAGCTATTGAATCTATTGACAGCGACCCCATATCTGTAGACAATTTGTTATGGTTACAACCAAGAGATAGGTCACATCTAATTAACCCCATTACGAAACATTCGTTGGCTATTTGGTATAGGTTTGGTAAATCTCATAAGCTCCAATCCATTCACAAACCCCTTCTTTCTTTTTTAGGGAACCCAGCCTTTTACCCTGCTTGGAAATTCCTGAAGTCGTTCTCTACTTGGTCCTCCACAAACTTGGTCAGATTACATAAGCTAGTCTCTACTGATACTTTTCAGGCATTTCTTATATTATGTGCTAATAATGGGCTACCTTGTAATGAATTATTTTGATATCTACAAATCAAAATTTTTTACACACATTTCCTTATGACCAGTACACCAAATGTCTCAATTCAAACAAATTTGTATGAGTGACCCACACGTAAGATGACTACTTTCACTTATTTATCAAAAACTCATTACTACTCCTAATGATGTACTTCCCTCTTATGCCCTGTACACACAATCGGACTTTCCGACAAAATGTGCGATCAGATCTTGTTGTCAGAAAATCCGATCGTGTGTGGGCTCCATCAGACTTTTTCCGTCGGAATTTCCGACACACAAAGTTTGAGAGCAGGATCTAAAATTTTCCAACAACAATATCCAATCGATTAAATTCCGATCGTGTGTAGACAATTCCGACGGACAAAGTGCCAAGCATGCTCATAATAAATTATGAGACGAAAGCTATTGGCTACTGCCCTCTTTATAGTCCCGTCGTACATGTTCTACGTCACCGCGTTCTGAACGATCAGATTTTCTGACAACTTTGTGCGACCGTCTGTATGCAAGACAAGTTTGGGCCAAAATCCGTCCGAAAAAATTTGATGGATTTTGTCGTCGGAATGTCCGACCGTGTGCACAGGTCATATTACTACCAAATGGGCAAAAGATTTAGAATGAATGTTCGACATTAATGACTGGTCTAATATTTGGTTGGCTACCAAATCCTCCTCTCCTAATTGTTTTGCTCTGGAACCTAATTTCAAAGTTCTGGCACGTTGGTATCTAGTACCAGCTAGAATAGCAAAATTTACCCCTTCTTATCCTAATAGTTGCTTTCCAGGTTGCTCCACACCAGGCACCCACCTTTATATATGGTGGCAATCCCCGATTGCTCAAGAAATCTGGAAAAAATATATTTGCAATGGCATCTAAAGCTTTAGAAACCCCTATAGCCCTAGACTTAGCCATTGCACTTCTAAATCTTAACCACTTTCAGACCGGACCATTTTGCTGGTAAATGACCAGAGGTCTTTTTACACTTTGGCACTGCGCTGCTTTAACTGGTAATTGCGCGGTCATGCAATGTTGTACCCAAACAAAATTTGCGTCCTTTTCTTCCCACAAATAGAGCTTTCTTTTGATGGTATTTGATTGCCTCTGCGATTTTTATTTTTTGCGATATAAACGTAAAAAGACCGCAAATTTTGAAAAAAAATGATATTTTCTACTTTTTGTTATTAGAAAAATCCAATAAACTCAATTTTAGTCATACATTTAGGACAAAATGTATTCAGCCACATGTCTTTGGTAAAAAAAAAGTCAATAATTGTATATTTATTGGTTTGCGCAAAAGTTGTCACATCTACAAACTAAGGTACGTTTTCTGGAATTTACGCAGCTTTTAGTTTACGACTGCCTATCTCATTTCTTGAGGTGCTAAAATGACAGGGCAGTACAAAACCCCCCCAAATGACCCCATTTTGGAAAGTAGACCCCCTAAGGAAATTGATAAGAGGCATGTTGAGCCCATTGAATATTTTATTTTTTTGCCTCAAGCGATTGAATAATGACAAAAAAAAAATTTTTTTTTTTTTTTTACACAAAGTTGTCACTAAATGATATATTGCTCACACATGCTATGGGCGTATGTGAAATGACACCCCAAAATAAATTCTGCTGCTTCTCCTGAGTACGGGGATACCACATATGTGGGACTTTTTGGGAGCCTAGCCGCGTACAGGGCCCCGAAAACCAAGCACCGCCTTCAGGCTTTCTAAGGGCGTCAATTTTTGATTTCACGCCTCACTACCTATTACAGTTTTGAAGGCCATAAAATGCCAAGATGGCACAAAACCCCCACAAATGACCCCATTTTAGAAAGTAGACACCCCAAGCTATTTGCTGAGAGGCATGTTGAGTCCATGGAATATTTTATATTTTGCCACAAGTTGCGGGAAAATTACAAACTTTTTTTTTTTTTTTTTTTTTTTCACAAAGTTGTCACTAAATGATATATTGCTCATGCATGCCATGGGCATATGTGAAATGACACCCCAAAATAAATTCTGCTGCTTCTCCTGAGTACGGGGATACCACATATGTGGGACTTTTTGGGAGCCTAGCCGCGTACGGGGCCCCGAAAACCAAGCACCGCCTTCAGGCTTTCTAAGGGCGTAATTTTTTGAGTTCACTTCTCACTACCTATTACAGTTTTGAAGGCCATAAAATGCCAAGATGGCACAAAACCCCCACAAATGACCCCATTTTAGAAAGTAGACACCCCAAGCTATTTGCTGAGAGGCATGTTGAGTCCATGGAATATTTTATATTTTGCCACAAGTTGCGGGAAAATTACAAACTTTTTTTTTTTTTCACAAAGTTGTCACTAAATGATATATTGCTCACGCATGCCATGGGCATATGTGAAATGACACCCCAAAATAAATTCTGCTGCTTCTCCTGAGTACGGGGATACCACATATGTGGGACTTTTTGGGAGCCTAGCCGCGTACGGGGCCCCAAAAACCAAGCACCGCCTTCAGGCTTTCTAAGGGCGTTACAGTTTTGAAGGCCATAAAATGCCAAGATGGCACAAACCCCCCCCCCCCCAAATGACCCCATTTTAGAAAGTAGACACCCCTAAATTTAGGGGTACACTAGTGAGACTAGGTAATAAATGGCGGGTGCCCTGAAACTATAAAAAAATAACTAACCAACCAGCGTCACCTGTAACAGTTATATGGTGATCACTGGTGAAAGGGTTAACTAGGGGGCAATCAGGGGGCTTTATGCGGTAGTATATGGGGGTCCCTGGCGCTATAAAAAGCTGCGGCGAACCTAAATACCTACCTGCCTAACTAGCGTCACCTGTGACACTAATACAGCGATCAGAAAAACGATCGCTTATTAGGCTGGGTTCACACTGGAGCGATGCGGGAACGCCACGAATGCGCGGCGGGTTCCCGCATCGCATGCCTCCCGGCGGCAGTTCACACTGCCCTATGCGAACTGCTGGGAGTGTCAGTGAAATGTTAATGACACCCCCAGATCAGTTCGCATATCGCAGTGCGATCTGCAAACTTGGATCGCATGGTGTGAACACCCATGCGATCCGATTCTGCTGCGGACCAAAAAAAGGGTCCCGTGCGAGTTTGCGGCGGGTGCGGCGGGTGCGACACGAATTCAGCCATACTATCTGTATAGCTGAACTCGAATCGCACAGAGATCGGATGTGATTTGCACTGCAGTGCGGTGCGAATCACATCCGTTCTCATAAACCGCTGCAATGTGAACCCAGCCTTAGTGACACTGGCGACGGGGGGTGATCACGGGGTTAAACCTTTATTGGGGGGGTTAGGGGGGTACCTTAGAACTAAAGGGGGCTAACCCTAACTGCCCTAACAGTTATTAGTCACAAATGACACCTGCCGGGTGATCAGGGGGTTAAACCTTTATTAGGTAATAAATGGCGGGTGCCCTGAAACTATAAAAAAATAACTAACCAACCAGCGTCACCTGTAACAGTTATATGGTGATCACTGGTGAAAGGGTTAACTAGGGGGCAATCAGGGGGCTTTATGCGGTAGTATATGGGGGTCCCTAGCGCTATAAAAAGCTGCGGCGAACCTAAATACCTACCTGCCTAACTAGCGTCACCTGTGACACTAATACGGCGATCAGAAAAATGATCGCTTATTAGGCTGGGTTCACACTGGAGCGATGCGGAAACGCCGCGAATCCGCGGCGGGTTCCCGCATCGCATGCCTCCCGGCGGCAGTTCACACTGCCCTATGCGAACTGCTGGGAGTGTCAGTGAAATGTTACTGACACCCCCAGATCAGTTCGCATATCGCAGTGCGATCTGCAAACTCGGATCGCATGGTGTGAACACCCATGCGATCCGATTCTGCTGCGGGCCAAAAAAAGGGTCCCGTGCGAATTTGCGGCGGGTGCGGCGGGTGTGGCGGGTGCGGCGGGTGCGGCGAATGGCTGAACTCGAATCGCACAGAGATCGGATGTGATTTGCACTGCAGTGCGGTGCGAATCACATTCGTTCTCATAAACCGCTGCAATGTGAACCCAGCCTTAGTGACACTGGCGACGGGGGGTGATCACGGGGTTAAACCTTTATTGGGGGGGTTAGGGGGGTACATTAGAACTAAAGGGGGCTAACCCTAACTGCCCTAACAGTTATTACAGTCACAAATGACACCAATGCAAAAAAAAAAAAAAAAAAAAAAAAAAAATGACATTGGTGTCACTGTGACTGGGGGGCAGGGGTAATTGGGGGGGTGATCGGGGGGTAAAGGGGGGGTGTGAGTGTGCCTGGCATGTTCTACTGTGTGTGGGATGTGTTGGTGCAACTCACTGATCCGCTCTCCTCCGTGTCGGAACGAAAAATACCGACACGGAGGAGAGAATACATCACTTCCTCTCCTGTGTTTACATTACAGGAGAGGAAGTGATGTCACCGGGGATTTCCATTCGTCGGGAGCGATCGCGAGGGGGTGGCCATGAATGAATGGCCGTCCCCTCGTCCGGGATCGCTCCCGAACGAAAACCGACCGCCGCAGGCACCGGGCGGGGGCCCGATCGGGCCCCCGACCCGCGGGAGGCAAAGGACGTACATATATGTGCTTATGCCTGCCCGTGCCATTCTGATGACGTAGATCGGCGTGAGGCGGTCGGCAAGTGGTTAAACCAGCCAGACTTACTCGTAATCAATTCCAATTGCTTATTCAAATCAGCTGCCAAACAAACCATAGCCAAGGCATGGAAGACCAATACACTGATCTTGGCAGAAGCCAAACATAGAATGAGCAAGGGCCTCATATTCGCTAAAATGACAGCTATTGAAGACAATTCTACTAATAAATTCAGTATGATTTGGCAGCCATGGGTTAAGCATTTCTTTTCTTCTGCTTTTGACCCGTTGTTCATGTTACCCTATTAGAAGCCTTGTTATATTAATGTATTATTACTTATCCATGTCGGGAGCTGGTCCACCACTTTGGGAGATTCTCTCTTTTCTTCTCTTCTTTCCTTGTTCTACTATCAGTCTTTCTGGAATTTCTTCAATATGTAGGGCAATTTGGTACTCAACACTAATGCTATAATGCCCGTACAGTTCTTATATTCTATTTTCTTCTTACTCTACTTATTTTTATTTTCTTCTTTATTATGCAAACAACAATTTTGGGATGCCTTAACATTTTACTTAATGGCTCATATCTCATTAATAATGAATATTGCTTTTATTAGTGTTAGATTATTAAAATGTTTCTCTTTAAATAGGTTATATACAGCTAACAATTTGTAAGGAGAGTGTTACTTTTATTTTTATTTTTTATTTTTTCTCTCAGGTATTTTGCATGGCCTAATTATTGTTTGTAACGACGTTTTTAATTACAAATAACCATGCCCCCACCCATCCACAGCTTGAGCCCGAAGGGGGTGGAAGGGTGGTCTGGAGGTATGCTTTATATCTCTCATTTATAACTTTTGACATCTATTTAGGTCTTCACATTTATAATTAATTTATATTATATCTATTATCTTTGATTTCACCTCTCCTTTGAGATTAGCTATTGTAGTGAATATACAGATATGATTCTACTGTTCATATGTGTATCCCATGTTACGATAATTTTTATACTTTGTCTTCTCTTATACAAATTTCAATAAATATATTGAACAAGAAAAATGCATTAAAATAGCAGGAATGTTGTGTTCTTTGCAGACTTTAAAGGCTAAGTTCACCTTTTACATTAATTGGCCTATGCAAAAAAGGGACCCCACTTAGGTGAATTCATAATGAGTATCAAAGACAACAAATGTTGGTCAGGCAACAGATTAATCACTCTGTGCAACTGAGATTTCTCCCTACTGCTGCAACTGTAACACAGACATCTGTATCTGAGAGGGGCAGAGCCTGATTGGGATTCAGAGACACTATTCCATCCTTTAGGTCTACTCCTCTTGTTATAGAATCCGTACACTGCCTGCTGTCCCTGCTGTCAATTACAAGGAGAGAGCAGACCTGGTGGGAAGCTAGTGTCTCAACTTCAAGGGAAGCAAATATGCCACTCTGGTACACTGTGTACAGAGAAAGGTAATCTGCCTGTCTCTATACACCAACCTAGAGTTGGTCCTTACTTCCAGTTTCACACACCAAAAGCTGGAGGTGATTCTTTTTGAAAGTAAGCCAGTATAAGATGTGTTCCATTCCACCACTTATTGTGAAAACATCATTTTTTGAGGTTAACACTGAACTTTACCCATTGCCCCTCATCCCACCCCTACAACAAATCACTGCCTTATAAATGTCCAAATTACTTACCTAAATCTGTGGTCACGTGACACTCAGGCGCACATGTTTTTTTTAATCTTCATTCCTGCAGGATATGATCTTTCTGCAGATGTCCATAGCACTGACTGGGTGATGAGTAGCATCTTCAAAGGACTGCAGCAGCCTGAAGACATCAGGAAGATGCAATAGTTCTACTGCAATGTAGGATGCACCATTTGTGACTACCGTACATGGTGCCAGTGAGGGACATGGACAGCAAGCCTAGGTGAGAATAAAAACACGTCCAAAGTTAGTTTAAAAAAAAAACACCATGCTGAATGAGTGTAAAGCCTCGTACACACAGTACGATTGTTGGCAGGGGATTGTCTGTTAACAGACTGTTGTCCTAAAATCATTGTTGTCGGCCAACCTGCACAGAAAACAATGAGCTTCCATGTTTTTGTGTCAAAGCTTAATTGAACAAGCTGAAGTTAGAAGCTGATTTGTTTATATGTAGAGCTGCACCAGATTTTGCACTCTTCAGTTTTAGTAAATCAACCTCACAAAAACATGTGTATATGTGCAAACAAAGACCCAGGAATGATAGAAACAGCCTTCAAGGAACAGACATAAGACACTATGAGCATGGGCCTAAACCTAGCATGTTTGGTCAATCCAGGAACAAGATGAGAGGCAAGAAAACTGAGGAAAATACCACTGGAATTCCACATTGACTAGTTACATTGTTATCAAATAAGCTTGGATATTAGTACAAACTACAGTGGAACCTTGGATTATGAGCATAATCCCTTCCAGGAGAAAGTTTGTAATCCAAAGCACTCCCATATCAAAGTGAGTTTCCCCATAGAAGTATGAAGAAACTAAGATAATTTGTTCCACATTGACTTCTATTGCATGCAATACCGCATGTGGCCAGAGGTGGGAGACTCGGAAATACTCGGAGACGGCTTGGATACACTCGAAATTGATTTTCCCTCATACTCTGTTCAATTCTTTGCATCCCAACTGTGTCACGTACCTTATGGCTAAGCCTGATGTGCAGAGGGAGTCCTCTCATACAGCCTCGGCTCAGGAACCACTGATGTTGCGACAGTGGTCATGAGAGCGTGGTGAGGCACGGATGCCTGTATACTCTTTTCCTGGAAGTAGTGATGTGTAGCAGTTTAGTAGCAGGTTAGTAGTGATGTGCACCAGAGTTGGCTGGATAGGTGGAACAATTGATGACAGCAGGAACAGCAGACCCAGGGCTAGTATACAGCAGACAGTGGTAGACAGCGGCTGGTAGCAGGTGTAGGAAGACTGGTGGCCCACATCAGAAGAAGCTCCAGTGGGAGCTAGACGGGTGCAAGCATGGCAGAAAAACATCTGGATGCAGGGTCAGACAAGCCAGGCTGACAACAAACAGTCAGATGCAGGCATAGCAAATTAGTGCCTATTAGTGCTGCCTTTCAGTGCCATCAGTGCCTAATGCAACTAGCATTTTCAGAGAGAAAGGCCATCAAAGACAGTCTGCATATTTCTCTGACTTCAGATTTCCTTGCAAATAATTGCCATAGCCTATCTATATGTTGTCTGATCACAGTCTGATAATATGATGACTATATCTCAGCCACTATGGTTCCAGAGATTGATTTAGAAAAATATGGATATGGCCAAATGGTTGGGAGCTTACTATTTATCAATGAGGTTAAAGACAGGGGCGTAACTATAGGGGGTGCAGAAGTTGCGACCGCAACCGGGCCCTGTGATGCAGGGGGCCCATGCAGCCCCCTCTACATATGGCTGCTCTTTAGTTGTGCATTACCCACATGACCTGTGTCCTCAGCCAGCTCCTCAGAGTACCCCTCTCCTGCTCCATGCATTGCCGCTCAGTCCGATGTCTGTTCTCCCCAGCCAGAGTCCCGCCCACGCCGAGTCCGGCCCACACTGCACTGCATACTTCTCCCTGGTAAACAAACTTTAAGCACACAGATTCAGTGCAGCCCTATGAGGGTCGGCTCCCCGGAGGACACTGCAGGCTTGTCTGCCAGCCCCCCCTTGGTCATGGTGAGTGAGAGGACCCCATCCCCCACACACCATTACATACCCTCTCCATTTCCCCCTGGGGGCAGGGACCCCTTCTCACGTGGGGACAGGGACCCCCACCTCCCCTGGAGACAGGAACCCCTTCTCACCTGGGGGCAGTAACTTCATCTGCGCTGGAGAAAAGGACCTCATCTCTTCTGGGGACAGGGAACCCCATCCTGCCTAGGGACAGTCCCCCAATGGGGCACCTAAAATTAAAAAATAAAATAATAAAAAAAAACTACTGATACCAGTGGTGGAACTACAGGGCTCACAAAGGGCATACCTGTGACCATGCCCTGGAGTTCCACCACCGGACTCAGAGGGAAGGGCCCTGGCTGGGGTTCAGGGGGGGCCCTTCATGGTTTCTTGCATCGGGACCCTGAAGGTTCTAGTTACGCCACTGGTTAAAGAGGTGTTCCCCTTAAAAAAATAAAATAAAAGTCAGCAGCTACAAATACTGCAGCTGCTGACTTTTAATAATCGGACACTTACCTGTCCCAGGGTCCAGCGATGCGGGGGAACGAAGCCCCGCTCATTCCCCCCTCTGCTCGGCGGCGCCGGCATTCTAACTGTGGGCACCCACTGCAGATGCGTGAGCGGCGCTGCGTGCCGTGAATGGCCGCGCAGTCATCTGGGACCTGTCGCATGTCCCAGATGACTGACAGGAGGAAGGGGGCAGAGCTGAGCCCTTCCTGCGCCGAAGGGAAGTGAGATCAAGAGCCCAGGCACTGAAGTTGGCAGACTATGAGGGACCCCCTAGCAACAGGTATTTAGAGGTGAGTTAAAAAAAATTTTTTTATGTGCAACACCACTTTAAAGAGCTGGATCGTATGGAATCTGGGCAAGCTTTAGTCCCTAAACACTACAGTGCCTTGCGAAAGTATTCGGCCCCCTTGAACTTTTCAACCTTTTGCCACATTTCAGGCTTCAAACATAAAGATATAAAAAAAATATTTTTTGTGAAGAATCACCAACAAGTGGGACACAATTGTGAAGTGGAATGAAATCTATTGGATTTTTGAAACTTTTTTAACTAATAAAAAAAATAAAAGTGGGGCGTGCAAAATTATTCGGCCCCCTTGCGTTAATACTTTGTAGAGTCACCTTTTGCTGCAATTACAGCTGCAAGTCGCTTGGGGTATGTCTCTATCAGTTTTGCACATCGAGAGACTGAAATTCTTGCCCATTCTTCCTTGCAAAACAGCTCCAGCTCAGTGAGGTTGGATGGAGAGCGTTTGTGAACAGCAGTGTTCAGCTCTTTCCACAGATTTTCGATTGGATTCAGGTCTGGACTTTGACTTGGCCATTCTAACACCTGGATACGTTTATTTGTGAACCATTCCTTTGTAGATTTTGCTGTATGTTTGGGATCATTGTCTTGTTGGAAGATAAATCTCCGTCCCAGTTTCAGGTCTTTTGCAGACTCCAACAGGTTTTCATCCGGAATGGTCCTGTATTTGGCTGCATCCATCTTCCCCTCAATTTTAACCATCTTCCCTGTCCCTGCTGAATCAAAGCAGGCCCAAACCATGATGCTGCCACCACCATGTTTGACAGTGGGGATGGTGTGTTGAGGGTGATGAGCTGTGTTGCTTTTACGCCAAACATATCGTTTTGCATTGTGGGCAAAAAGTTCGATTTTGGTTTCATCTGACCAGAGCACCTTCTTCCACATGTTTGGTGTGTCTCCCTTAAATTTCTCCACAACAGTATTACGGACCTGCCTGGTGTGTTCCTTGGTCTTCATGATGCTCTCTGCGCTTTCAACAGAACCCTGAGACTATCACAGAGCAGGTGCATTTATACAGAGACTTTATTACACACAGGTGGATTCTATTTATCACCATCAGTCATTTAGGACAACATTGGATCATTCAGAGATCCTCACTGAACTTCTGGAGTGAGTTTGCTGCACTGAAAGTAAAGGGGCCGAATAATTTTGCACGCACCACTTTTCAGTTTTTTATTTGCTAAAAAAGTTTAAATTATCCAATAGATTTCGTTCCACTTCACAATTGTGTCCCACTTGTTGGTGATTCTTCACAAAAAATTTAAATTTTATATCTTTATGTTTGAAGCCTGAAATGTGGCAAAAGGTTGAAAGATTCAAGGGGGCCGAATACTTTCGCAAGGCACTGTAAGTCCAACAATATTTCAAATACAAGTGAGGTTTTGAAAAAGCCCAACAATTAGTGTGATAATGACAAATACAATCAAGTAATCAGCTGGTGATGGCTTGATTTTATTTGTCATTATGACACTAATTGTTGGGCTTTTTCAAAACCTCACATGTATTTGAAATATTGTTGGACTTATATCGGAAGTTACATTAGTTTTATGCCTTGGTACTGTAATGCTAATACTTGAAGACCAAGGAAGTCTAGCCTTCTGATCTGTATTTTTCAGACATTTGCCTGATAAGCCACCTTTTGAACTTAGTTTTTTTGAGATAAGTTTGTATGAACAAAAACTCACACTGCATGATGCAATGATGAATCAAGATGCTGCATACGTAAACAATGACTTAGGAATGAACTGTGTCGTGCCCTGCCCCACATCTCATTGCCTCAGAGGTTAGATTCTGCAATTTGTAAGGAAATGCTACAGGAATGACTAAATCCATAGATGGATGGGAGTTCAGCCAGTTCAGCATTCAAACAAATGGGTAAATGGTGCAAATGCTCCATTTGGAGTGCATTTTTTTGGCAAAAATGGTGTTAAAACAGGCGGTGAGGAGGCCAAATCCTGATCAGGCTTCAGATGAAAGGGAAGTTTAGACTCTAAATCTACTCATAATGTTTTAGCCATCCTATAATACCCTCACAGGTAGGTTATGTATATGTTGACTGTGTCAGTAATACAGTGTTGTAGAAAAAGGAGTTATTAAAAAGCTTATTAAATGTCTTTCATTGTGCCTACAATCAGCAAGGGTCGCAATGAAACCATTCAGTGATCAACTGTTGGTAGCAATGCTTGGATTAAAATGCTATAAAAGTGATTGTAGAGCTTTGTCTTTTATTTTTTTTAACCCCTTAAAGCCTGCCCTTTCAGGGGTTTAGTAAGCAGGGAGGTGGGGCGGGGATTAAGTTTATGTGACCACCATGATTGGTGTGGAGCTTTCCATGAGCCACTGGGAGCACGCAGGGTGTGCACTCTTGGTACAGCGCTGTTGCCGCTATTGCCCGCAAATATGCACCTGCTCGGCGCCAAGATCTGGCCACCAAGAGGCCACACACTTTCAGCGCTCAGTGTCAAGAGATTAAATAACAAACCTTTTCTGTGTAATGGTTGTGCACAGAGCAGCCCTAGTCCTCCTCTTCTGGGGTCCCTTACGAGCACTATCCACTCTTCCCTCCTGCTGCGTGCCCCATAGCAAGCCGATTGGTATGGGGGAACTTGTGCATGCTCACTCCTGAGCCAGCTCCATTTGTTCATTGACACACAGGTCACAGCTTGGTTCCACCCCCTCAATGGCTCCCACTGCTGTGTCAATGAGGAGGGACAGAGCTCAGAGAGCCTCTGCTCTCAGGCACATTGCTGGATCGAGGTCTGGTCAGGTAGGTATAAGCTGGGGAGCAGCACACTGAAAGTTGCAGAGAATGCATTAATGTATGTAGCACCCTCTAGTGCTAGAAGTGTTTTTTTGTGTGTTAAGTGTAGGTAAAATTGTGCAGCCAGCCAAGCCTGTCTGTGTTTTTCCTGGTTTGGGCAGAGATCCGGGCAGAGCTGGATGACTCAAAGGCAGCATCACTGAGACCCCCCCCCCCCTACTTCTAGAATGTACTGGAACCTTCTAGAAAAATGGAAGGGGAAAAAAGGTGGAGCTGCCTGAAGTATTCTGAGGGCCCTGACCAATCCTCAATTTGGGTTGGCAGGGGGCAGGCCCCCTTAAATACTCTGGGTCAGCCCAGTTGGGGAGGAGAGTTTGGGTGGAAGCTGGAGATGGAGTGTTAGGCTGTTGTGGTGGTATGTGCTTTTCCTCCACGGCAATCTGGGAACTCACTTGTGGATCGTCCCTATCCTCCAATGGCTCCGGATACCCGCTAAATCTGCCGATGATCTCCGAGCGTAACCGAACAACGTCCGCCGTCACTGGCGTTGCGGGGAAGATGGGCAGGTAACCCGGCCAATCCCTGCCGTAGTATCGCATCTCCTCACTGTTAGGCGGAGAAATCACTGGGACACCGGGAGACTTTGCAGCTTCAATTTTAAACAGGTCTCAGGAAGAAAATCAAGGAGCCCAAGTGATGAGCAGGTGCTGAGCTCCTTGATTTTCTTACTGAGACCTGTTTAAAATTGATAGGCTGCAAAGTCTCCCGGTGTCCCAGTGCTTTCTCCGCCTAACAGCGAGGAGACGCGATACTACGGCAGGGATTGGCCGTGTTACCTGTCCATCTTCCCCGCAACACCAGTGACGGCGGACGTTGTTCGGTTACGCTCGGAGATCATTGGCAGATTTCACGGGTATCCAGAGCCATTGGAGGATAGGAACGATCCACAAGTGAGTTCCCAGATTGCCGTGGAGGAAAAGCACGTACGCTGAGGATCTGTCCACCCTCGGAGAGGGTATCTCCATACACGTTGCTGACCCTGCTTGTGAGGGGGTCCACTGGCTCCGGTAAGGACCCACACGCATTATAAATATCAAGAAAAGGTGTTTTCCCAGATTTGGGATAAAAACATTCGATCGGATAAATGTATTGAGATTTTTATTTACTATTTTCTCATATTTTTTTAAATTTTTTTCCAATTTTTGGCTTTTTTCACATTCAATAAGTTTTTTGTTATCACCATTGGACTGGTATAGGATTAATCTCTTTTCTGGCCGGGTGTGCAGTTCATGGACTGTTTATAAAGATATATGAGAGTTTATACCGTTTATTGATTACCCACACTATATGTATCACTATAATTGAGCTCATTTGGGAGTGTTCACAAATATTTAGCGCAGTGATATTTGAAGTTTTACATTTGTGGTAGTGACTTCAACATGACCCGCCATTCAAATGGCCAGAAAGTGTGGACCTAAAAGGAAGAAGGTGAAGATGGGAGTGCCTGCAGTGGTGACAACTCAGCGCTGAATGACTTTGTTTTAAAGGTAAGTCTGCCAAAGAAGCTCAGTATTAAACCCAAAAGCAAACATTTATTATATTGCAGCTTACCAGTTCAGACATAAATCACACTAGGTGCTTTAGATTAAGGCAATTACAAATGGCAGAGGGATACACATTGTTAACTTTTAATTTCAGAGGTTCACAAGAACTTTAAAGCAGTATTAGACCCAAAAGCAATAATTTGAAATATCGCCGCTTATCAATTCTTAGATGCGATGGCTGTATTAGTTTCCTTTTTTAGGCTTTTTATCTTCTGTTTTTATCTACTGAACCAGTCAGCAAGTCTGTTTTTCAAAAGCACAGCTTTTTCAGCTCTCCAGTAGAATGTATCAGTTTACATAGATGAGTGAAACCACTTAAAGTGATTGTAAAGACAAATAATGATTACTGCCAGCCCCTCTGTTCTAACAAGCTATACTACCCTGTGTACATGTTTGTATAAAATTGTGCCTGCAAATAGCTTATTTCAGTTTGTTTCTGGCCAGTCACGTGACCTCCACCTACTCTCCTCCCACAATCTAAATGCTACAGTAGGAGGGGCTGAGATCCCCCTCTGACATCAGCCTGGAGGTCTTGTGACCACTGTGCTGTCCTCTCAGCCCCTCCTGCTGTAGCCCTTAGATCTGGGGAGGAGAGCGGCCGGAGGTCATGTGACCGGCCAGAAACAAACTGAAATAAGGTATGTACAGGCACAATTTTAAACAAACGTGTACACAGGGTAGTATAGCTTAGTAGAACAGAGGGGCTGGCAGTAATCTTTTTTAACTTTACTGCCAGCTACTAATAGTGACAGGAGGGGGGCAGGGAATAGATTGCCTCACATGCACAGGAGCTGACAGGCAGAGAAGGAGGGGGAGAGGGGGAAAGAGGAGAGCAGCAGGATGACGGAGGCACATAAGCTGACCACGGTATCATAGATCAGCAGAAATGATTATCATGGTCAGTACACTAAGGGGGACACAGAAACAGGCAGGCTCAACCAGATTTTTTACAACAAAGAGAGGGGCAGATTAGACAGCACAAGCACTGTGGGTCTCTTTTTTTTTCTTTTTTTTTTGGGGGGGGTTACAATCTCTTAAACACTGGCAGGGGTGTTTTTATGGGTTACAACCTCTTAAACACTGGTAGGGGACATTAAAATAACCAGATTTTATTTATTCATGCAAAACCTTAATCTCAAGTAGGAAAAAAACTGTTTGCTGTAACTGATTATAAAGTGTGAGTTGGAATTTGGCTTAAATTTGTTAGTTATTCTAAATCTGCTAATACATTTATGATTAATTTCTGCGTAGCTTTTTGCTGTGCACTTTGCGTTTTCCCACATGCTCTTTTTCTCATGTTTTTATGCGTTTTGCATTTTTTATGCTTTTTATTGGCCAATTTTTTGTTGGGCAGATTAAGAAACGCAAATCATGGCAAAAACTCACTACACGATTTTCTGCAGCTTCACCATCAAAGTCCATTGAAGCAAAAACACACCATTTTGCATTTAAAAAAGTCACTGACCCTCTTCAAAAATACAGCCACTGAAAAAAGCATATATGCGAACGTGTCCCATAGGAAACCATGTTAAATGAACTATAGTTTGTTTCTGCAAAAGGCAAAGAGGACCAAAAAGTGCATATACAGGAACTGTGTTATTGGCCTCAAATAGAGGGAAAAGAAACAAAGAAAATAAAATGGGTGCAGCCACCAGATCTAATAATTGGTAAGCTGCAATATATTACATTTTTGGTTTTCATTTTTGTGGAGTTTAAGTACTAACTGGAGTTCACCATAGCTCTTGATGATGATTGGCTTTGCTGCGTGTTAGTACCAGGTCGCGGTCCTCAGGACCGCCCCACCAGGAGGTGAGCAAGCCACGATCCAGAAGCAGATAAGCAGAAGTGTAGTCAGTAAACAAGCCAAAAGTTGGTAATGAGTGGTTGCAGGTGGGGATGAAGCAGAAACATAAGCAAGGAACAAGCCAAGGGTTGGTAATGAGTGATAGCAAAGATACAGGCAGCAGCAGGAGTGACAAGAGTGAGATATCAGCTGGAGGGAACACAATAATCTGGCAAACATGAAGTACAAAGGCAAGGCTAAAATAGGAAGTTTATGGGAGGAGCAAGGAGTTCAACATTCAAGACAAACAAGGTTCAAGGCAAGATCATTCAAGGAATTGTCCATGAAGCTGTTTAGAATCTCAGATGGCTCAGCAAGAAGAGACATTGCCAGACACATTTAACCATTTGCCAACCACGCTAGAGCCGAATGATGGCTACAGCGCAGGCAATCAGCTCTGGGAGGGCGTCATATGACATCCTCCCATGATCAAGCTCACCGTGTGCCACAGTGGAGTACTCTGTGATCAAGATTGGCCAATTAGTGGCTCTTTACCACGTGATCAGCAGTGTCCAATCACAACTGATCAAGATGTGAACACATACCGTTTATCGGCATATCTTTCCTCAATAGAGGACAGCTGATAACTGGCTTGTGTAAAAGGGACATCTACACTAATAATCAGGGCACTGATTATCAGTGCAGTCACAACAGTGCCCAATGCTGCCTATCAGTGCCACCTCATCAGTGCCCATCAGTGCAGCCTATCAGAGCCAATTTGTACAGCCTCATCAGCAGACATCAATGAAGGAGAAAAATTACCTGTTTGCAAATTTTCCTGTTTTTTCATTTATTCAGCAAAAAAAAAAAAACCCAGTGTTGATTAAATACCACCAAAAGAAAGCTCTATTTGTTTGAAAAAAATTATAAAAATGTAATATGGGTACAGTGTTGCAATGATCAGTAGTGACTATAAAGGCAATTTTTTTTAAAATAACAAACATGTCATATTTATCTCCCCTGTGCAGCTCGTTTTGCACAGAGTGGCCTCAAACCTGCTCTTCTAGGGTCCCCCAGCAGCTCTCGCAGCTCCTCCCCACATCTGATACCACCCCCCCCCCCCCCCGAGAAGAGCTTCCCCGAGGGGGTTACCTTGCGGGCACACTCCCGCGTCCAGCAATTACGTGTATAGACACGAATGCCGAACTCGGCCCTGCCCCCCCTCCTGGCACCTGCGTCATTAGATTTGATTGACAGCAGCGGGAGCCAATGGCTGCACTGCTATCAATCTATCCAATCAAGAGGTGGTGTTTTTGGTCTCATCTGACCAGAGCACCTTCTTCGACATGCTTGCTGCATCCCCCACATGGCTTCTCGCAAACTGCAAAAGGGACTTCTTATGGCTTTCTTTAAACAATGGCTTTCTTCTTGCCACTCTTCCATAAAGGCCAGATTTGTAGAGTGCACGACTAATAGTTGTCCTGTGGACAGATTCTCCCACCTGAGTTGTGGTTCTCTGCAGCTCATCAAAAGTTACCATGGACCTCTTGGCTGCTTCTCTGATTAATGCTCTCCTTGCCCAGCCTATCAGTATAGGTGGATGGCCAGGGACATTTTTAAGGCAAGGCAAAAGGGGCAGCTTCCCTGGGCCCTGTCATTGTTGTGGGGCCCAAAGCAGCTGCTTCATACTAGCCAACTATCCTGGTTTGAATTGCCTCACCCCTTGAGGTTTTAGTCCTGTGCTGTGTCCCAATATCTCAGTGTGAAGTGCAGCTACTAATGCTTCCCAGCTCTGCCCTATTGTTGTGTACAGATGACTCACCCGCAGACCCTGTGTTTACATGTAAATTATTGGCATTCATATGTATATAGAGGCAGCGGCGGCATTGATATGTATATCATGCCCCCCTGAGGTCATATCCACAGTAATCTCTAGCAACCAATCAACAAGCAGAAATCATGTGCTGTAACCTCTAGCAACTAACCAGTGAGCTGTAATGTGTTTTGTAACCTCTAGCAACCAGTCAGTGAGCGGTAATGATACACTGCAACCTCTGGCAACAAATCGCAATAGCTGCCTTATCTGATTCAGTAAACTGATTTAGAGTCTAGCTGCTATTTATTGTATGTCTCAGAGCAGGTGGAGGGGGCCCCCCAAGAAAAGTTTTGCGCAGGGTCCAATCAATATTAAAGATGGCCCTGTGGATGGCCTTGTCTTGGTAGGTTTGCAGTTGTGCCATACTCTTTCCATTTTTGGATGATGGATTGAACAGTGCTCCATGAGATGTTCAAAGCTTGAAATTCTTTTTATAACCTAATCCTGCTGCTTTAAACGTCTCCACAACTTTATCCCTGACTTGTCTGGTGTGTTCCTTGTTCTTCATGATGCTGTTTGTTCACTAAGGTTCTCTAAATAAACCTCTAAGGGCTTCACAGAACAGCTGTATTTATACTGAGATTAAATTACACACAGATGGACTCTATTTACTAATTAGGTGACTTCAGAAGGCAATTGGCTCCACTAGAGTTTAGTTAGGGGGTATCCGAGTAAAGGGGGCTGAATACAAATGCACGTCACACTTTTCAGGTATTTATTTGTAAAAAAATTTCCTTCCACTTCGCAATTATCTGCCACTTTGTGTTGGTCTATCACATAAATTCCCAATAAAATACATTTATGTTTTTGATTGTAACATGGCAAAATGTGGAACATTTCAAAAGGTAGGAATACTTTTCAATGCACTGTATGCCAAACCTTGCAAGAGATGCGTGAATCTAGAGTAATGCTAACTATGATTAGGGGATGGCCAAACTAAGCCACGTCTCTTTGAAACTGACCCCAAGAGTGACCCCCAATGACTTTCATAGAAATTGTCACATGATTGATTTTGTTTCACTTGTTCATTCAGTCTTCAGCTAAGGATTAAATGACTTCTGAACATGACAGATAAAAATAAACCTGGTTACGATGTTCTTGTAAAAGTATCAGAGCAACAAGTATGTCAGATGGCTGTATGCTGTTGCAGGAGGAATCCAAACTGGCCTGCTCTTTCTCCTGTGTTGATTAATGCTTTTGTGCTGTTTGCTGGGTTGAAAATAGCTGCATGCAATAGTATTTGCAGGCAACGATATAATGGACACGTCTCACACGTTTCATAATACGTTAAGCTGTATGAGAGGTCTTCATAATCCATCTAATTTATTGAAAATCAGAACAATGTTTTCATTAATGTAGTCCCTTACGTAAAGTCTTGAATTGACGGCCTATGTAAAGTTTCACATACAATACTGAACTGCCAATAATCTACCAAGGTTAAATGCTTAGATTTTACATATTTATTTGCAGGGCAGCCATCAGAAATTGTGGGGCCCCTTAGACAGCTTTATGCCTCAGCTCCAACACCTGTGCACTCTCAACCCCCCCACACACCTGTACACTCTCAGCCCCCACACACCTGTACACTCTCAGCCCTCACACACCTGTACACTATCAGCCCCCCACACACCTGTACACTATCAGCCCCCCACACACCTGTACGCTATCAGCCCCCACACACCTGTACGCTATCAGCCCCCTCACACACACACACCTGTACACAGGCACACACACTTGTACATAGGCACACATATGTACACAGACACACACATGTACATATGAACACAGGCACAAACACATACATATGAACACAGGCACACACACATGTACACATGCACAAAGACACACACACATATGTACACAGGCACACACACATGAACACAGGCACACACACACACATGTACACAAACATATGTACACAGACACACACATGCACACACACACACACACACACATATGTACACAGACACACACATGCACACCACCCCACCCCGTTCCTCTTCAGTTGTACATTAGTCCTTACTTGGAAGGTGCTGCTCCTGGTCCCAGCTCTTGGACAAAACACACAAGGAGTGCACATGCTGGAATTTACCAGAGATGGCAGCAAAGAGCCCAATGTCAGTGATACAGCAGCAGCTGCTGACTCGCACACATTCTGTAAGCCAGCACAGCCAAGGAGCTTTCATGCACCTCTCCCTGTCTTCTCTCATCCCTGCCAGCCAGACAGCCGGGCCCTTCTAGACTCTCGGGCCCCTTACAAGTGTGTGGGTTGTACCCCCCTGATGGTGGCCCTGTTTGTTTGTATACATTCTGATCAGTCCCTCTCTCCTAACAACATCACAGAGGTCTACTGTAACATTACTGTGTACTGTCCTAAAACTGACTCTCTAGCATTACCAATATCAATGAGTGATTTCTCCTGCGGATTTCATAGAGGTGACACCTCTACAACTAAGCCCAATGTGTAAGAAACATCAGAAGGGCATCACCAATGGGTTGGGATCTGAGGGGAAGCCTGTCTTTCATTTACCTTACATCGGAGTTGAATACACGCAGTACCTGCATGCCATATGATTTGCTTAAAGCGGGATTCCACCCTAAAGTGGAACCTCCGCTGATCGGAACCCCCCCCCCTCCGGTGTCACAATTGACACCTTTCAGGGGGGAGGGGGGTGGAGATACCTGTCAAAGACAGGTATTTTCACCCACTTCCGGGCATAGACTCCCACGGGAGTCTACGCCATTTCCTGCCCTGCCGCGCTGTCTGCTGGGACACACACGGGTCCCAGTGACAGCGCGGAGATCTCCTATTGTGCGGCGCGGCTCGTGCATGCGCAGTAGGGAACCGGGAAGTGAAGCCGATTCGCTTTACTTCCTGATTCCCTCACCTCGAATGGGGGCGGCAGCAGCCGAGGCCCGAGCGGTCGATCGGCCTCGGCATCGCTGGAACCCGGGACAGGTGAGTGTCCATTTATTAAAAGTCAGCAGCTGTAGTATTTATAGCTGCTGGCTTTTAATATTTTTTTTTTGGGCGGAATCCCTCTTTAAGGATGCAGTAGAAATTATGTGTAAAAAACAAACAAATCGTATGCTCATGGAATGTGAGCTGCAGTGCCTGTATTATTTCCATATGTATTAAAGATTATTGTGCGATCAGCTAGATAGGTTCAGGGATCATGATTTCTAGGTGCATGTGCCAGTATACAAGCTTCTACTGATGCACCTGATCTTTAGCAACATGATGGTGCTCTAGGAATTCTTTGTCACATTTATTTATTTATTTTAAAAGCAGAGATTGTAAGATATTTACAAAAAAACAGATATAAATGTTTTCTAATTTATAATTTTCAATAATATCTAATGAAACTAAAACCATTAAAGGAACCTTTTAAATACAAGCCAACAAAGTGCAGGATGGCATGATGCATTTTTTCTGGATAGTAAAAACAAATGTATGATTTGTAGAGGTTTAGAATGTTATGCAAATAACTTATTTGTAGTCACAATGCATAAGATTATCTTGGTAGATTGCAGAGCACTTTGAAGACATATGCTTAGGTTTCCTTTAATGTGAAATGTACAGAAACAGGTGACATCCAACTCTGGAAAGGTCAAGGAGGTTGTCATATGTCAGTTTCTCAAGTACTGCCGGGTAACAATGTAAAACATTAATCGTATGCCACTGACGCCATTAGCATTGTCATCAGCTTCTGGTTGAAAACACATGCACAGAAATAGTGCTCAAATGAAAATAAGACGTGCTTTGGACTGTGAAACATTTGAAGCCATTTACTAATGCAGCAGCTGATGTCTTGCTTCTTGAAACGTTAATAGTTTCAGGAATAAAATTATATATCATTAACCAAAATTGGACCATATCTTTCTATAGCACCATAATGTAATAATCCTTGCAGAGCTTTTTATAATGATTTAAAATTACAGCTTGATTTGCTGTACTATCTTCTGATCCCAGCTGTGCCTTTCAATTGATTTAGGTATAAGGCCATAATACTACTTTTTTGAACATTTTGCTTGACTTTTATTAGGAAGTGTACAGTATATGAAGTGAAATATTGGATTTTGTACTCATCATAAAATTTACCTAGATCATGACCAGTGGGTGATATTGCTGCCCTCAGGAGTACGGTGCTAGGTACAAACAAAAAAAGACAACCCGGGGATGACCCCTGCTGATGGCCTACAGACCCCCCCCCCCCACTCTATGACAACCAACGCTGTACACAAAATAAAGGCAAACACAGCATAGCAATATATTTGAGGGCTGCTGCTGTGTTCTTCAATAAAAGTAGAGAAAAGGATTTTATGGTAAGTGCAAAAGTCCTATTTCTAATCTGTTCATTAAAGTGGTTGCAAGCCCACTTTAACCACTTCCCAACCGGCGCACGACGATGTACGTCGGCAGAATGGCACGGGCAGGCAAATTGGTGTACAGGTATGTCCATTTGTGTTTGCCGCCCTGCCATCGTGCGCGCATGCTGGTCGGGACTCCCGTGAGTCTGGTCGCGGGTCCCACGGACTGTATTGCCGTGGGGATACCCGCGATCGTCTCACGGAGAGGCTGAACGGGGAGATGCCGATGTAAACAGCATCTCCCCATTCTGCCTAGCACCAAGTGACACCGATCTCTGCTCCATGTGATTGGATCAGAGATTAGTGTTCACTAAGTCATAGCCCAGCCCCCCACAATTAGTAACACGCCCCTAGGACACACTTAACCCCTACACTGCCACCCCTGGTTAACCCCTTCACTGCCAGTGTCATTTACACAGGAATCAGTGCATTTCTATAGCACTGATTGCTATATAAATGACAATGGTCCCAAAAATGTGTCATGTGTCAAAAATGTCCGATGTGTCCGCCATAATGTCGCAGTCACAATAAAAATTGCTGATCGCCGCCATTACTAGTAAAAAAAAATTATTTATAAAAATGCCATAAAACTATCCCCTATTTTGTAAACGCTATAAATTTTGTGCTTATTGCGATTTTTTTTTTTACCAAAAGTATGTAGAAGAATACGTATCAGCCTAAACTGAGGAAAAAAAATGTATTTTTATATATTTTTGGGGGATATTTATTATAGCAAAAAGTTAAAAATAATGTGTTTTTTTCGAAATTGTCGCTCTATTTTTGTTTATAGCGCAAAAAATAAAAACCGCAGGGGTGATCAAATCCCACCAAAAGAAAGCTTTTTTTGTGGGAAAAAACAGACATCAGTTTTGTTTGGGAGCCACGTTGCATGACCGGGCAATTGTCAGTTAAAGCGACGCTGTGCCGAATCGCAAAAAGTGGTCTGGTCTTAAGCCAGCAAAAGGGTCCAGTCTGAATGTGGTTAAAAAACAAAACAAAAACTAACACCTGCAAGACAAAGGCATAATGAGCTAGTATGCATTGTGTAATACTCACCTGAGATCGAAGACCTCGCTGCGCTGCCCGGACGCCACTCCGGCGGCTGACATCACTCCTGGGGGTTACTTCCGGGTATCGCGGCTCCAGCGCTGTGATTGACCGGAGGCCGCAATGACATCACTCCAGTGCGGTAACGGCACACTCATTGAAGCAACGGCACATACGTGCCGTTGCTTCAGTTTGGTCAGTGCGCATGCGCCAATGACGTTGGCACATACAAATACAGAGGATATCTCCTAAATAGTGCAGGTTTAGGAGATATCCTGGGTAGCTACAGGTATGCCTTATTATAGGCTTACCTGTAGCACAAAGTGGTCTGTAAGGGTTTACAACCACTTTACCACTTAATAACCGCCCTATAGCCGAATGACGGCTACAGGGCGGTTTCTTAACTCTGGGAGGCCGTCATATGACGTCCTCCCAGAATTCCACTCTCGTGCGCCCCCTGGGGCGCGCACTCGAGAGCATCCGTGACCGCTGGGTCCATAGGACCCGGCGCATCACGGATCACGGTAAACGGCCGCTCATAGTGGCCGTTTACCACGTGATCGCTCCATCAAATGACGGAGTGATCACTTGTAAACAAACCGGCGTCATGTTATGACGCCGGTTCCTCTCTGTACCGATCGGAACAGCGGAGGGGGAAGAGATCGGTGTCAGCAGCGATGTGGGCTGCATCTGCAGTGCCCACATCGCTGCTCACCGAAAATTAACCCCTCAATTCCCTGCAAATACTCTGCAATATCCTGCCATTACTCTGCATTACTCTGCAATACTCTGCAATACCCTGCAATACCCTGCAATACCCTGCAATACCCTGCAATACCCTGCAATACCCTGCAACACTCTGCAACGCTCTGCAACACCCGCCAATACCCTGCAACACTCTGCAACACCCACCAATACCCTGCAACACTCTGCAATGCTCTGCAACACCCGCCAATACCGTGCAACAATCTGCAATGCTCTGCAACACCCTCCAATATCCTGCAATGCTCTGCAACGCAATACTCTGCAACGCCATACTCTGAGATACCCAGCCATACTCTGAGATACCCAGCCATACTCTGAGACACCCAGCCATACCCAGCCATAGTCGGTGATACCCTGCAATACCCAGCCATAGACACCCCCCCCCCCCCCCCCGCCGCCCTCCGGTGCTTCTACCGACTCGCCAATACGATCAAATCCAGAATCTTTTTTTTTTTTCAGGCTTCCCACCTTAGAGATGAGATGCGGGGTCTTATTGACCCCATATCTCACTGTAAAGAGGACCTGTCATGCCATATTCCTATTACAAGGGATGTTTACATTCCTTGTAATAGGAATAAAAGTGATCAAAAAATTTATTTTTGGGGAAAAAAATGTCAAACTAAAATAAATAAAGTAAAATGAACAATAAATTTTTTTATTTTTTTTTAAAGCGCCCCTGTCCCCATGTGTTCGCATGCAGAAGCGAACGTATACGTAAGTCCCGCCCACATATGAAAACGGTGTTCAAACCACACATGTGAGGTATCGCTGCGAACGTTAGAGCGAGAGCAATAATTCTAGCCCTAGACCTCCTCTGTAACTCAAAACTTATAACCAGTAAAAAAAAAATTCAATCGTTGCCTATGGGGATTTTTAAGTAGCAACGTTTGGCGCCATTCCACGAGCCTGTGCAATTTTGAAGAGTGACATGTTAGCTATCGATTTACTCGGTGTAACTTCATCTTTCACATTATGCAAAAATTGGGCTAACTTTATTGTGTTTTTTTTTTTTTTTTAAGCACAAAACTGTTTTTTTTCCAAAAAAAAGCATTCGAAAAATTGCTGCACAAATACCGTGCGAGATAAAAAGTTGCAACGACCACCATTGTATTCTCCAGGGTGTTTGCTAAAAAAACATATATAATGTTTTGGGATTCTATGTAATTTTCTAGCAAATAAATTATGATTTTTACATGTAGGAGAGAAATGTCAGAATTGTCCTGGGTGCTCCAGAACGCCTGATGGCGCTCCATGCATGTTGGGCCTCTGTATGTGGCCACACTGTGTAAAAGTCTCACACATGTGGTATCACCGTACTCGGGAGTAATAGCAGAATGTGTTTTGGGGTGTAATTTGTGGTATGCATATGCTGTGTGAGAAATAAACTGATAATATGACAATTTTGTGAAAAAAAAAAAAAAAGTAAAAAAATCTTGATTTTGCAAAGAATTGTGGGAAAAGATGACAACTTCAAAAAACTCATCATGCCTCTTACTAAATACCTTGGAATGTCTTCTTTCCAAAAAGGGGTCATTTGGGGGGTATTTGTACTTTTCTGGCATGTTGGGGTCTCAAGAATTGAAATAGGCCGTCAGTACTTCAGGTGTGATCAATTTTCAGATATTGGCACCATAGCTTGTGGACTCTATAACTTTCACAAAGACCAAATAATATCCACCAATTTGTACTTATTTTTACCAAAGATATGTAGTGGTATAAATTTTGGCCAAAATTTATGAAGAAAAAATTACTAATCTGCTAAATTTTATAACAGAAACGAAGAAAAATTCATTTTTTTACAGAATTTTCTGTATTTTTTCTTTTATAGCACAAAAAATAAAAAACCCAGCAGTGATTAAATACCACCAAAAGAAAGCTCCATTTGTGTGAAAAAAAGGACAAAAATTTCATATAGGTCCAGTGTTGCATGACTGAGTAATTGTCATTCAAAATGTGAGAGCACCGAAAGCTGAAAATTGGTCTGGTTATTAAGGGTGTTTAAGTGCCCAGTGGTCAAGTGGTTAAAGGACACCAGTGGGCTGTCCAAAAGCAGTATCAAGTAGACATTGGATCCAAACAGAAATAAGCAGTAAAAAACAATAAAAGCACAACCCTAGCAAGGATGCTCACACGGCCACCTGAAAAACCTTTACTAGCTAAAAGCTGACAGCTACAGATTGTGGGCTTGACCACCAGTAGGAGATGCCCCTGGGTTGTCTTTTTGTTTTTTCATAGTGTCCTACTCCTGCAGGTGGTGACATAACCCATTGATCAAAATCGAAAAATCCAGCTTCCTGTCCTTCAAAGAATGAAAGATAAATATAGGCAACACCCTTGATGAACATAACTGCTGTATATTAGTAGAAGGTATATGTCAAAAAAGAATGCAGCCAGTCAGGGTCAGGTAGGAAATAAAGGCAAATGTCTGCTATATTGGTATGGGCAATACTATTACATTACTGCAATAGCAATAGAGGGGAATTCTTCCAATGATAAAACATGATTACCTCCCTATTAAATGGGCTCCCCAGGATATCTATGCCACAGTGTGCTAACACCACATTATTTTAGATTTACCTGTCAAACAATGCCCTCCAGCACTGCATTCTTGCTGGTCTTGGGCTTTTCCATCTTCTAGTCTTCCTTCTGGTTTTGGTCTGTTCAGCCATTTGAATGGCCAGGCCACGAGACATCAGGTAACAACAAAGTCTGGGGAATGCCCAGGGAAAAAACCAAAGCCTACTTACCACCAGCTCGCAGACAACCAAATTAACCTGTCTAACAGTATGCTTTAAAAACAGGGGTTTAGTCCGCACGCATTTGCAAACGCATGCGTGAGCCACAGAGCCACGTCAAGGCACCCTGGTATCTGTGGTCCTAACACTAACATAGTGTCCCCACAGTGGAAGCACGTGCATTCTGATGGTTAGATGAGGGCAGGTGGACTGAAGGGGAGCCACCCCTCCTTAAAGGTACAGAAACACACCAAACACCCAGCAAGAGCACAATGGCAGCAAAGGTGTTGGTGCATTGCTGGACCAATGCAAACACTACCGTGTTATCAAGAACTTGCCCACCGCCCTCATCTATAGCTGGCTATCGCAGTAAGTGGCTTTGGAAGGCTAAACAACAGGTAACAACAAGGTCTGGGGAATGCCCAGGGAAAAAAACAAAGCCTACTTACCACCAGCTCGCAGACAACCAAATTAACCTGTCTAACAGTATGCATTAAAAACAGGGGTTTAGTCCGCACGCATTTGCAAACGCATGCGTAAGCCACAGAGCCACGTCAAGGCACCCTGGTATCTGTGGTCCTAACACTAACATAGTGTCCCCACAGTGGAGGCACATGCATTCTGATGGTTAGATGAGGGCAGGTGGACTGAAGGGGAGCCACCCCTCCTTAAAGGTACAGAAACACACCAAACACCCAGCAAGAGCACAATGGCAGCAAAGGTGTTGGTGCATTGCTGGACCAATGCAAACACTACCGTGTTATCAAGAACTTGCCCACCGCCCTCATCTATAGCTGGCTATCGCAGTAAGTGGCTTTGGAAGGCTAAACAACATCACTTGCGCACATGAGGCACGTCACCAGGGCATATAGTGGGGTGCCATAAATGTTACATTCAGTGGCGTAACTAGAACCTTCAGGGCCCCGATGCAGGAAACCTTGGAGGGGCCCCCCTCCCCCCGACCTCCGGACAGGGCTCTTTTCTCCGAGCCCGATGGTGGAACACCAGGGCCCAGTCCCAAGTGGGTGGCTGCATATAAAGGAACCGATTTAAAAAACATCAATTACAGCCACTGTGCCCATCAAACGCCGCCGCTGTACCCATCAAACGCCGCCGCTGTACCCATCAAACGCCGCCGCTGTGGCCATCAAACCCCGCCGCTGTGGCCATCAAACGCCCCACTGTACCCATCAAACGCCGCCGCTGTGCCCATCAAACGCCGCCGCTGTGCCTATCAAACTCTGCCACTGTGCACATCAAATGCTGTTGGTGTGCCCATCAAATGCTGCCACTGTGAATCCCCACCGCTCGCTCGCTGTCTGCCCACCACTTACCCTGTCTTGGTGGGGCAGCGGGTAATGGCCATGAGCGGGGTCCTCCATGCATCTCCTGCCATCCTCATCTCCCGTCCTCTCCTCCTGATAGGCATCCAATAGCTGCGCCTATCGTTTCAGCCAATCAGGTGCTGGGTAACAGACCCGCACACCTGATTGGTGGAGTGGCTGGAGAGAGGGGGCGGCACCTGTGCACCCTTTTGGATGCACCACCACGGATAAACACATGCACATACATACATATGCATACATGCACACTCACATACATGCGCACACACACATGCATACATACACATACATATATGAACACACACACACACATACAAGCATGCTCACACACACACATATATGCATGCTCACACACATACATGCTCACACACATACATGCATGCTCTCACACACACACACATACATGCATGCTCACACACACACACATGCAAGCATGCTTACACACACGCAAGCATGCTCACACACACGCAAGCATGCTCACACACACACACACACACACACAAACATACAAGCATGCTCACACACACACATACATGCATGCACACACATGCACATACAAGCATGCTCACACACATGCTCACACGCACATACAAGCATGCTCACACGCACACATACAAGCATGCTCAGACACACACGCAAACACACACACATACATGCATGCTCACACACACACACATACAAGCATGCTCACACACACACATAAAAACATGCTCACACACGCACATACAAGCATGCTCACACACACACACACACATACAAGCATGCCCACACACACACGCACATACAAGCATGCTCACACACACACATAAAAGCATGCTCACTTACGCACACATACAAGCATGCTCACACACACATGCACATACAAGCATGCTCACACACACACATAAAAGCATTCTCACACACACACATAAAAGCATGCTCACACACGCACACATACAAGCATGCTCACACACGCACACATACAAGCATGCTCACACACACACGCATATACAAGCATGCTCACACACACACATACATACAAGCATGCTCACACACACACATACATACAAGCATGCTCACACACACACACACACATAAACACATACAGCACATAGTCTTATAAAAAAAAAACGGCAGACATTTACCTTGACTCTTCCTGCCGGGTACTGCACTGTAGGGGGAGACAAAGAGCACACACACTTTACTCTAATGTGAGGAGCTCCCGCACAGTGCCGATTTCAGTTCGGCTGATGATCAGGGAGCTCCTCTCAGCCTCCCCTCCTATGGAAGAGTACAGGGGGCCCTCAAGGGCCCCCTGCAGCAAGGGGCCCGGTCGCCATGGCGATCTTGGCGACCCCTATAATTCTGCCACTGGTTACATTGAACTGCACATGCATGGCTTAATATACACTTCTACAAGCAGAGAGAGGTATTTATGACAGAAGAGACAAGTATGGGCAGTGTTGTTTTTTTATTTATTAATTCCACTTTTATTCTTCCCTACTATATCCAAAAACATAAAAAGTTTATGGATACACTTTAATATGCATGTGATTACACACATCAATAATTGTATCTTTGGCAATTATAGTGGTCCTAAAGGCACAAGGTTTTGTACTTTCACGCATTCCATGCATGAAGGTAGAAAACCTCCACTGTGCAGCAGCCCGCTAATACTTACCTGAGCCCGATCTTCCTCCAGCGATGTGCACGAGAGTCTCGACATTCCTGGGACACTCCAGGGACTCTCCCTCCTCATTGGCTGAGATAGCAGCGGGTACCATTGGCTCACACTGCTGTCCATCACAGCCACTGAGCCAATGAGGAGACAGAGGGGTGGAGCTGAACCAGGGGTCCCTGTCTGAATGGAACAGCTAGTAAACAAGCCTCATTGGGTGACCCCATTGCAAGTTGCTTGGTCTGGGGGCACTTAGCAGGAGGAAGGGGCCAAGAGCGGCGATGGGGGACCCAAGAACAGGCTTTATCACTTTTCTAACCTGGTCAAAATTACTATGCCTATTGGTTATACCCCCTTCCAATTGTTATGAGGTAGTAAGCCCATAAATAGTAAAGCCTCCGATATGGCTAGCACAGAGAAAATCAATACAGCACCTAAACACAGCACTGTATGACACTTTCTGTGATCTTGTCTTCATAATTTGATCTGGTGGTTGTGGGTTACAGCACGTTGTACATCAGCCCAGCTCTTTTCACTGCTTTACTGATTAAGCTTAATGCTTTGCAATATTAACTGATCCTGCAATGCACACAGGCAAGCTGATGCAAGTGAAAAGGTTTTGTAATTGTTACAGGAAGCGTGAAGCTTTAGTTTTACATGCCAAGCCGAGCTGTAAACAACAAAAAGCAAGCTATTAATGTGCAGGCTAATTATCTTTAATAGGAGGCAGAAAGATCTGCAGCAATAAACACTATATACTATAAACGTAAATGCATATATGTTGTAATATACAATCTTTGGTCTAGTATGAGTTACATGTATGCAATAACATTTTCCTGTGATACCAGGTCAGTGTGTACAAGTTCTTCCACTTCAGTCATCACTGCCAGAGGCACATATGTGAAAGTTATGTGACTTGTCATTTTAGAATCAGAGAAAGTAAAACATGCTAAAGACAGGTAGCAGCTTGAATAACTGAAGGCATGTACATGGCAGTGTGGGACCCAGCTAAACTCTCACTTTCATGAATGAGCTTGGATACACTGTACGTAGGGTGTAATTATGTTCAAAGTGCTTGTTATGCAAACGTGAAAGTAAGATAAAAGTACATCCTCACACTCAAGCTTTGCTCAGCACATTTGCCTATCAGCAGAACTGTCAGGAGAGAAATATCTAGATTGTCATTGGTGGGCGTATTTTGAAAATGATAGTCGCCTGGTTGGTGTCTGACTGGCTTCAATATTTCACAAAGCCAAAACAAGCATGCAGCACACGAATGTCAGAAAAGTGTCGATATTCCTTATCTCCTCTTTTGTCTAGGAGGACTCAGAAAGATCTGAAGTCTACATTAACTGGATATTTATTTATTTATTTCAGGTACTTGTATAGCGCCGTCAATTTACGCAGCACTTATACCTTGTACCTTCACATCAGTCCCTACCCTCAAGAAGCTTACAATCTAAGGTATTGCATCAGTATTTGTGGTAAGGATGGTAGGAAACAAGACTAAAGCTGGCCATAGAAGGATCATATTTTGCCAGGTTCGGCAGGGATCGATTGAATTCTGTCAAAGGAACATGATAGAAAACTTTTTACGATCAGCAGCTGTAGGCAATCGGTGAGTTCTGCTGTCAGAATACAATTTCCCGACATAGAAAATTCCTTTATCCTCCTCATTTGTGTGGATGAGGAAATCTTTTTTTTATTTTTATTTTTTTCGTTCAGCATCCTAACTGAACAAAAAATAAATACTCATCTGGGGCCAGCTTAAAGTGTTACTAAACCCAGGACCCTGCATTCACTATATTGGCTCTCCCACAGTACACAGAACATTGTAATGCTATTATTTTAGTAAATATAAACTACTAAATACCCTTTCTCATCAGCATTATATAGCAGTGTTGTGACCTCTCTCAGTGTTCAGCCAAATCCCTGGTTAAAGCTTGTAGGAATAGTTTTTTGACTGTCCTATCCGGCTGCAAGACCCCTGACCCTCTGTCTGGACAATGCTGATTGGTCCTCTGCTGATCACATGCACTCTTCCAAAAAAAAGAAAAAACCTCTCTAGCAATACACACCAAACTGAGCATGTGCAGTTGGTGCAGCTTGACTCCATATACTCTGTGTTATTGGGAAATTATCAGGGGACTGTGGAAGAAAGGGAGGATCAGAGATGTCAGGATCAAACAGCCATTTTACACAATGCAGAGGATTAACCCCTTAGGTTCCACAGTGAGTATAACAAGCATGCTTTTCTGAAAATACAGACGGATTTTACTGTTGTGGGTTTGGTAACACTTTGATGTGATTATAATGGAAAAATTATTTATTAATAAACAAAGCAAACATATCTATACTTACCTGCTCTGTACACTGGCATTGCACAGAGTGGCCCCGAACCTCCACTTCTTAGGTACCCCGCTGGCACTCCTGGCTCATCCTCTCCTTCCAGTGCCTTGCCTCCCACTCCCTCATTACTGGCTTTGATAGTAGCAGGAGCCAATGGCTCCCGGTTTTCCAGCAAAACCAGTGAGGCACGGCGGAAGTGAGGGGAGAGAAGAGCTGCAGATGTGCACAGCACTGGACTGAATGAAGGGCTTGGGCAAGTAAAAGCGGGGGGGAATACTGATGCCTAAACAATTTTTATCTTGATGCAAGGGATGCATTAAGGTAAAAAAAATATTTAGGCTTTAGATCAACTTTAAGATGGCCCAATGACAGCAGCATGTGTAGCAACAATGACGGCATGAGCTTTAAGGGTGTAGGAAACTGTGGAGGTAACGCGCTGGTTTCACTACTTATAATAACAAGTATAATTCTATCACTGGGTGCTGGCGGTCCATGCTTTAGCCCCCTGGTCTGTCATTCGAGCTGCTCTGGCATCCTATGGCTGGGTGGAGCACCCCTGGATTACATGAAGGTTACCTGTGTGCACCCCTACATAGAATACCTGCCAATAGTAACAGACCCCTGTTTGCATTGCTTGTTTTATGTTCTTTTTGATGTAGGACGATCTGCAGAACCAGGTTTCCTCCAACTGTCCAGTACATCCCATAGCTACCAGACCATCATGAAACTTTCAAGACAGCATGAGCAACACCAGAACACACCAAGCAGACTCTACCAATCAATAACAGCTCTCTGTTAAGCAAATAGTATATAAATGTGCCTAGCTCTCTCCCTGTTAAGCAGAGAAAGAAAAAACTATATACACTTACTCTAGCACCTACCTAGGAGGGCGATACACTTGCAGCACTGTATACCTTGCTCACATGCGGACATAGACTTGTTTCATTGCTCTGCCTTTGTCTTTGTATCATTCTAGTTAAGGACTTATGAGAGACTAATCTGCACAGTTCTTTGTACCATTAAAACCAAACAACCAGAAACTGGCGAGGAAGAAAATTAGGTTGGTGTAGCACTGACTACCAGTAGCCCTTTTAAGCTGCTTGGTAGAAGGTTGCACTCTGCCCTGTTCAGCTAGTCTCTCCCACCCTCATTCAGGGAAAGAAAGACACAGGGAAGGAAACTAATTGGCAGCTGCTGCAGCCTAGAACTAACCCCCCCCCCCCCCGGAACCAAAGTGGATTCCAATTGGCCTCTGCCTTGGTTGGAAGATTAACCCAGGCCACTGCATAAAATGGGACATGGAAGGATGGAGTTTGTCTGGGTTGTCCCACCCAGATCATGCCCACTTTTTAGGTAGCCAGGCCCCTAATTATGTAGGAACTGCCTACTCGCACCCACCATCTCCACGAGCCGTGCTGCTGAAAATATAATATGCTGTCTAATGCTGCTGAAAGAGACTATAGGCCTGGTGCTGTTGCTGCTAAAGGGTCTGCTACTGTAGGAGAAGCTTGCTGGGATCCTCTTGCTTTTTGGAGCTACCTTTTCCATTTGGGATTTTGAATGCCCTCAGTAGGGAGGGGTGAGCATTCTGACGAGAGACTAGGGACCCCAATGCCAGCAAGACTGAATTACAGCAATCTAGTCTCCTTGCCCATGCCCAGTATAGTATGTGCAGCTAGGGCCTTTGCATCAGAGATAGGCCTGATAGATGTCAGTCACCTGTCTGCCTTTCAACTTGCGTCTAGTGGAACTGTTATTTCTTGATACTGTTGTGTATCTCTGTCTACCTAACCAATTTCTTTTACAGTGCCTTTGGCATTCAGGTTGAAACATTTTCAGGTGTGTCAGTGTTCAGGTGCAGGGTGGGTCATCACTGGTGCTGGGCAAAAGTGCCCAAACAATTTGGAGGTAGTGGGGGCTCAACCTGGATTCCCTTCTGCCCCATTTGCAGATTGTTGACTGGGGCTATGAGAACCTCAATAACTTGCTTGACAAGTTATGCAGTAACATGCATACAATAACAATCCCTCAGAAGTAATATTTTAGCAATCAGTTCAATTAATAAACTGAAATCTGATTTCCATGGGTTAGCAGTTATATGTTTACTGCATATCTTCTTTTTTTTAGATGCTGCTAAGCTGCTTTCAGGGAAACTATTTTAACAATATGAAAAAATGTTTCAAGCTTTTACAATATTTCCCAGCTCCATTCTGAAAATTAATCATAGCAATTAGAAATAATTTCACAGTGCATATTGTTTTGCAATGAATATTATAATATATCTATAGAACTGGGTTTGCTCTGAGATAAGAAAATCGTTTTTCAGCTGATTTTAGCAATAATTATTATTATAGTGTGAATGCAGTTGTTATCATTAGAGAAGAAATATGCTATGCCGTCAGTTCTAGTTACCAAATATATTGGGTTGTCAAACTGTCAACACATTGCTGATTTCCTGTGGTGTCCTACATGGAAAATGTTTCAGTTAACAGCTGCTGAGAAGAAGAGACAAATGCTTATGTTACACGTCCATCATTGGACAGTGTCGCTGCCGGAGCCCATTTAGCTAGTGCCTTTCCATGAATTCTGTGCCATAGTCTTTAAACTTTAGTATCAGGACTGGTCTGATAGTGGTTTGTAAAGTTGACACATGTAGTTATTGTTTTCTTTACTTAGACTTCATGCTGCCCTACCAACACTTCAGTGATGCCACCCTTTTGTACATGCTATTGCTCAAATGTGCTTTTCAAGGAAGCATGTTGTCCGCTTTATATTCACAGCTACTTTGTAATTATATAGACCAAAAGAAAGGAGAGATATCTTTACGTTCTAGAACTATACTGTGACGTACAACTCCAAACAACATCCTTCTGGAATTAATTTGTTGGATTTAACCATAAATGTCCAGGGGTGACCAGAGAAGGGAAACAAAATAAGAGGAAAAAATGAGGCTTGATGATGCACCCTTGTGGTTGCCATTATAGTAAATACAGTCCTGTCTGTGTTTGGAATTAGCACTTTAAAGCCCAACTGAACTTTTAGTTTAACCGCTTAAGGACCACCCCACGTACATATACTGTGGCAGGGCAGCCCTTAAAGCAGAGGTCCACCCACATACTGCAGCTGCTGACTTTACATAATCGGACACTTACCTGTCCTGGAGGCCAGCGATGTCAGCACTGCAGCTGATGTTTCCATTAGCTGTGGGGTGCATGCCGCCTCCATTGTGAGTAAGGGAGGGGGAGGGAGCCAGGAGGTGACGTCAATACCCGTGGCTGAGGCTCCCGAAAATGGGAACAGGATATCAGTGAACAACAGGTATCCCGTCCCCCATCCCCCCGAAAGGTGTCAAATCTGGCAAATCTGGGGGAACTCCGCTTTAAGCACAAAATCATGTACCTGTACGTGATTCCTGTGACCGCCTCTGGGGCTTGCATGTGAGCCACGAGAGCCCTACCCCTGCTGTGACTGAACACAGCGGGAGCCAATCAGCGGGTCCAGCAGCCACCCGTGATCATTCACAGGAGAGGCAGAACAGTGGTCTGCCTATGTAAACATTCATAGGGAACACATTTAACTGTTTGATTGCCCCTGATGTTAACACCTTCCTACAGGTGTCATTTATACAGTGACACTGCATTTTTTTAGCACTGATCATTGTATTGGTGTCACTGGTCCCCAAAAGCATCACTTAGTGTCAGATTTGTCAGCCGCAATGATTGCCACCATTACTGGTAATATATATATATATATATATATATATATATATATATATATATATATATATATATATATATATATATATATATATAAATATATATATATATATATATATAAAAGTCCCTAAATCTATCCCATAGTTTGTAGACACTATAACTTTTGCGCAAACCAATCAATATACGCTTATTGAGATTTGTTTTTACTAAAAATATGTAGCAGAATACATATTGGCCTAAATTGATGAAGAAATTCGATTTTTTACATTTTTTTTATTGGGTATGTTATATAGCAGAAAGTAAAAAATATTTTTTTTTTTTGTTGTTTATAGCGCAAAAAATAAAAACTGCAGAGGCGATCAAATACCACAAAAAAAGCTCTATTTGTGGGAAAAAAAGTAGATCAATTTTATTAGCGTACAGTGTCGCACGACCGCGCAATTGTCCGTTAAAATAATGCAGTGCCGCATCACAATAAGTGGCCTGGTCAGGAAAGGGGTAAGACTTTCTGGAGCTTAATCGCCAAATACATTTCAAGTGCATCAAAACAAAAGATGTGGCAAGTCTTAGCCATTGTACACACGGTCGGACATTCTGATGGACAATGTCCGATAGGACTGTGTTGTCGTATAATCCGACAGTGTGTGGGCTCCATCGGACTCCGACGGACCAAGTTTTCCAGCTGGGCTATAAAATTTTCCGACAACATGATCCGATCGGACTTTGATTTCCGATCGGACAAAGTGCCACACATGCTCAGATCAAATTCCTAGACTGAAGATATTGGCTACTAGCCTGAAAGTAGTCCCGTCCTAACGAAATGACGTCATCATGTTAAGTACAATTGGATTTTATGACAACTTTGTCCGACTGTGTGTATGCAACAGTTTTGGACAAAATCCGTCTGAAAAAATCCGACAGATTTGGTTGTCGCAATGTCTGACCGTGTGTACAAGGGCTTAGGGCCTTTTACAATTGTATGGTGTGTTAAGCCTAGTACACATGACGATGTTAGTACAGCGATCTCCCTGCTGTTCTATTGTGTCCCCCCCACCCCCCACCAAAACACTGCTAAGAGCGCTGAGCCGGAGGTGGTTGGCTGCTGGTTTTCCAGCATGCACGTCCGACAGAAGGCAGCGGAATGGCTGGTTTATGTCGGACCAGCTGCATCGGGGGCCCCTGCACTTTAATTGTCCCCTTGTAAACATGTAAGTCTCAAAGACTCAACTTCACTCAGGAGCAGGAGAGACCACAGCAGCCCCGGGAGTCTTTGCATCCAAGAATTCTGTAAGTGATTGAGCACATGTCACTGCATACTGCACTAACCTACCACTATACCTACCTATCTACCCACATCTGCCACTATACCTCCCTATCTACCCAAATCTGCCACTAAACCTCCCTATCTACCCAGATCTGCCACCATACCTCTCTATACCCACATCTGCCACCAAACATCCCTATCTACCAACATCCGCCACCATACCTTCCTATCTACCCACATCTGCCACCATACCTCCCTATACCCACATCTGCCACCATACCTCCCTATCTACACACATCTGCCACCATACCTCCCTATACCCACATCTGCCACCATACCTCCCTATCTACCCACATCTGCCACTTTACCTTCTATCTACCCACATCTGCCACTATACCTCCCTATCTACCCACATCTGCCACTATACCTCCCAATCTACCCACATCTGCCACTATACCTCCCACTCTACCCACATCTGCCACTATACCTCTCTATGGTACCCACATCTGCCACTATACCACCTATACTACCCAAATCTGCTACTATACCACCCTATGCTACCCAAATCTTCCACTACACCACCCTATGCTACCCAAACCCTCCACTACGCTACCCAAACCTGCCACTATACCACCCTATACTACCCAAAACTCCCACTGTACCACCCTATACTACCCAAACCTCCCACTTTACCACCCTATACTACCCAAACCCCCCACTATACCACCTATACTACCTAAACCTCCCACTATGCCACCTATAGCATTATACCACCTATACTGTACCCTCCTGACCTCCACTTTACTGTGTCCTCCAACCCCCTTGTACTATGCCCTCCTGCCCCCCCCCCCCCCTCCCGTACTGTGTAATGTCATACATAAATACAGGCCACTGATAGGCTGGGAGAGGCATTTATGGCAGGGGAAAGTGTGTACAGGGGGAGGATAGTTTTAAAAAGGAGTGGGAGCAGTGTGTACAGGGAAAAAGTCAGTGTATACAGAGGGTCAGTGTATGTGGTTGGGGGGGGGGGAGCAGTGTGTAGAGAAGGTGGGGCAGTGTGTATAGGGGGTGAATTTAATTTGGGATAATTCCCTGGTTGTGTGTATTTTTTGTTGCTAATCAGCCACAGGTTACCATCTCCCTGGTAGGGGCCCTGGTGCTTTACTTTGTCCAGGGGCCCATGATTTTAATAAGATGTCCCCGAGCTGTTGTACACATGGGCCTGAATGACCGCAGTTTTTAATTGAACCAGTCGAAGATGCCAGACATTCAGCCTGTGTGTACTGAGCTTTAGTGTATGCTTGATAACACAAGTTATGTGATGTATTAATGTTAGTTGCATTAAAACATCTTGTTCATTTTGAATTGGCTGCCAATGAACTGTGTCTAAAATTGGACATGACCATTTCTATGTAACGCAACATACAGCAGTGCACTACTGTGTGTTGTGGCATACTACAATGCAGGTAAGTTGGAAAGGGTGAATTGGAGTGCCATTCAAAAGGAATAACACATGTGCAGGGCCAGTGCTAGACTATTTTGCTCCCTAGGCAAGATTTAAAATCTGTAGAAAATATTAAAACAGCCTCTAGCACGGTCCTACTTTGTATCATCTGATATCCATGATGTTTCTCTGGACTCTGGATTTTTTTTGTCATGTTTGAGAAGGGGTCTGGTGGTGCGTGGGACTGGGACCACAGAAACCTTGGTATCTGTGCGGAGCCATGACATCCTGGGCCTGTTGTGGGGAACGACGGACATTCCTCTTTGAAGTGCTCCCAGTTGGGAAGGCTCCATGTGACTACCTTGTACCCTGCCATGACACACAAAGCACTATGGACCATTGCTACTAAGGTCACACCGTGGCCACGTCATCTGCAGAGCAACACCCAGGCTCTCCAGACCTGGTGGAGGAGGAGGAAGATAGCACCCACCAGGTCTCGCCCATGGACCACAGGGTTGAGCCCTCCCACCAGTGCCTCAAACTCTGTTGAGAGCCTACATCGCAGGTACCATTAATAGTGGCAATTGAGGCACTGCCACCTACAGAAGCACACCCAGCAGAGGGAAGTTGTTCTCCAGAACCATAATAGGTACAGCCGTCTGCCCTACCCACCAAGGAACCGCCACAATTGATCGTCGTGTGGTGATGTGTGGGCCATCAGCCCCTTGTGAGAAGCTCAAGGAGTGGCCTGTGGCTTTGTGGGATGCCCCTAAAGGTACTGCCGTGGTAGAGGAGCTGGAAGGAGGTGCGCACAGCAGCAGCGAACAGCAGGATGCAGCCTTATGGCAGAATATGCGGGGCACACATTACCGCAACTCAGAAGAGTGATTGGCCCTTGTAAATTTTAGGTATACAGCAGTAATAAAAAAAGTGCAACTGTAGACGAAAGATATGCACAGACAGTTTATCTAAGAGAAACATTCAGGTTGAGTAGCTGTAACATCTGAACAGACAATACTGTCCTAGAAGTAGAGTCATCAAAAGAGCCTGGTGACTGGTCCAAAGAAATTACAGTTAAAGGAGTTGTAATGTCTCAAGGTTTTTATAGAATGTGTTAAGGTAAAAAACGTACTGTGCTGCAGGCAGCAACCCCCCAGAGCCCCCCTTTTTTTACCTGAACCTAATTGTTCCAGAAAATGAGAACAGGCCCAGCAGCTCCAGCTGCTCTCTCAGGTCCTCATTGGACAGATTGATAGCTGATGGCTCCAGCTGCTGTCAATGAAATCCAGATACACGAGAGCCGGGGGGCGGGGTGCCGAGTCCTGCTGTCTGTGTCAATGCACACAGCAGCAGGACTTGGGAGCACGCCCGCACAAGTGCCCCCATGGAGGCTCTTCGTGGGGGCACTTAATGAGCCAGAAGTGCTAGGAAAGAAGGATCAGGGCCGTTTTGTGTAAAACCCTTGCATAGAGCAGGTAAGTATGATATGTTTGTTACTTTAAAAAAAAAAAACAATCTTTACAATTACTTTATTTACTTTAGAAAGCAGCCACAACCTAAGTAGGAGAGCCTGCCCCCAGCTAGCACGTGTGGAAGCAGTTATCACTCTGCAGAGGTCAGACCCCCCCCCCCCCCCCCCCCCGATGAGTCCATTCAGCAGGCAGCAATGATGGTATATGATGTGCTGCAATCTGAATAAGCTAACCTGATTTTATTTGCCATTTTGTCTTACTAAAAAAAGCGTATGTATGCATGCATGAAAACTGTATGGTTTTTGCATATAGAAATAGCTGAAACACAGCATAGCTTGCACAAAACTGAAGATGGGATGGAACGGAATGGAAAACTCATAATGCTTTGCTTTCCACGTGTCCAGGAAAGTAAGTTCTAGAAAACCTTTCATTTAGCACATCAGTTATGTCTAACAATTATTGTCATACTTTCTGTAACCTTCTGTACAGCATCAATATGCCATGAATGCTAGTGGTATTCGTGTAATGCATTAACTAGTTTTCCAAGCACCACAGCTACACTTGGTCCCCTCTAAAACAAAAGGACAATACAAGGTGGCCTCGGGTGTTTTAAGAAAAAAAATTATTTTGTTTTAACGTAACAACTCCGTAACGAGTCCAATGTGTGCTGACTCAAGTCATGCATGTGGGAGCAGATATGTTCCTATCTGAATCAGTGCAGGCAGGAGAACATGTTCACAATGACCTTGCAATAGATAGAGTGGCCGAGGGTAGAGCTTTTAAAACAGAGAAAAATGGCAACAAATGATAGGCAATATAACTAGGCAGAGTTATAGGAAATTGTAAAACAGAAAAGGAGAAAAGCAGTCTTTATCTGTAATGGAACTTTCCACAACCTTTGGCACAGAGCTGTTTCTGAGAAATGCAGGTACCATTAAACAGGAAGAATAACCCATTGGTTAAGTGATCAAAAAAAAATGTTAAAACATTCATATAACTTTTATTTTGTACACTATCGCCATATACTTTTGAGCAACGGTTGCCTGATTTTAATCATCTGTTACACTCATTAACAAACCAAAAGAAAAAGGTTTTGCGCTTAGACAATACTGGTATTAGTAACTGCTGCAACACAATTGTCTGAATACTAGACTGGTGAAAAACATGTAAAAAAATGATGATAAATGATTAATATACCCAAAATGTGTTCTCAAAGTAACAACTGACGAAACACCAAAAATGGTGTATATATAAATAATGTGCAAGTGTAAAATAATGAATATGAAAGGTAAAATATAAAAAAATATGCGTCAATATGTGATCAAAATCTAAAGTCCATCAAACCATCTTAATAGATGGATAAAAATCCAATATGAATGTGCCTAAATAATAAAGTGCTCAGTGCTCAGTGCTCAAGGACCAATTTCCACTTCAAAAGTGCTCCAGTGCTCCAAAAGTCCCCCTTAAAATTAAAAAAGCAGCCTCTTACCAGTCGCCATGGATCTCGATTCTAGAGATCAGATAAGCCTGCACTCGATCCCCACAATGGATGGTTCACTGATAAGGCACTCCTGCTATGACACTCTCGCTGGTGTCAATGAGGCCTTTAAGGAGCACTTTTGTAGCACTGGAGCACATTTGAAGTGGAAATTAATCCTTGAGCACTGAGCACTTTATTATTTAGGCACATTCATATTGGACTTTTTAATCCATCTATTAAGATGGTTTGATGGACTTTAGATTTTGACTACATATTGATGCACATTATTTTATATTGTATGTTTCATATTCATTATTTTGGACTTGCATTTTATTTATATATACACCATTTTCAGAGTGGTATTTTGTCAGTTGTTCCTTTAAAAACATATTTTTTGGGTTTATTAATCATTTAAAGGAACAGCACACCTGCCGTAACAGCTGCCATAACAACAATATCCCTCTTTAAACAGCCAAGAGGAATGGGCAGCTTTACCATCTGAGAAGATAAAGAGCCTCATCCACAAATACCACAAAAGACTTCAAGCTGTCATTGATGGTAAAGGGGACAATACACGGTATTAAGAATTGGGGTTCAGTTACAGTTGTATGCAAACCCCTGACAATTTCCATGATTGTTATTTATAAATACTCAGGTGTTTGGATCAGCAATTGCATTTTGATCTATCAAATAACTGAAGGACACAGTAATATTTCAATAGTTAAATGAGGTTTATTGGATTAACAGAAAATGTGCAATATGCATCAAAACAAAATTAGGTGCCTTAACCATCAGCATCAAATCTTACAGAGGTGCATCTACCAGCGACATCCCAGGGCCAAAATCTGTTGATCTACTGGTGATGGAAATAGGTAGAAATCCATAGTTCATTTTGTTTGATTATGGGGCAGAATGGTTTCTACGCTTTTGGAAAGGTTTGGGTGGATATATGAAAACTGGAGCAAAAGCAGGAACCTGTACTTACTCTAGTTTTAGCAGATGACCCCCCCCCCCCCCCCCCCCCCCCAGAGCTAGCAAACCTCTCACTCAGTCCAAGTACAAATAACAAAGCTGGGTCATTACAATAGGACCACTTTCATCCATCCAGCCAACTGTTCTATTCCAGTGATACTATATATAGAAATTATCATGCTGAAATTATAAGGTGCATTTGTTCTATGTGCCCTGAAAGCAAACCAAACCCTTTCCTCTGATGTGTAAATTTAAGATCAGGGTACCATGCGTAATTCAATGACACCATCAACTGAGGGCAACAATGGTCATGCAAAAGATGTTCAGATTTCTCCTATTTTCTCCTATTTTCAATCTACACCTCCTCCCTGGGTCAGCTGATAGCCTCCCATGGCTTCCAATACCACCTCTACGCTGACGACACCCAAATCTGTGTCTCTACCCCTCAGCTCACTCCCTCTGTCTCCTGACGTATCACTAATTTACTATCAGATATATCAGTCTGGATGTCATACCATTTCCTCTAACTCAATCTATCCAAAACTGAATTTATAATTTTTCCTCCCCCATATGCCCCTTCCCCTGCCCCTGATCTCCCTGTCAAAATGATGGCACAACTATAAACCCATCCCCCCATGCCAAGGTTCTAGGTGTAGTCCTGGTCTCTGAACTTTCCTTTAAGCACCACGTCCAATCACTGTCCAAATCACCTCTTAAATCCATCATGAATGCTGCTGCCAGACTCATCCACCTTACCAATCACTCTGTGTCTGCTACCCCTCTCTTTCAATCCCTCCACTGGCTTTCGCTCACCCAATGAATTAAATTCAAAATACTAACAACTACTTACAACACCATCCACAACTTAGCCCCCAGCTACATCACTAGCCTATTCTCTAAATACCAACCTACCCTTTCTCTTCATTCCTCTCAAGACCTTTGCTCTCTAGCTCCCTCGTCTCCTCATCCCATGTTCATCTCCAGGACTTTTCCAAAGCCTCTCTAATCCTATGGAAAGCCTTACCCCAATCTATCCGCTTAACTCCTACTCTATTAGCTTTTAGACAATCCCTGAAAACCCTTCTCTTCAGAGAAGCCTACCCTACCCACACCTAACAACTGTATTTTCATTTTCTCCATCAGCTCACCCCCCACAGTTATTACCTTTTGTTTCCAGTTGACCCTCATTTCTAGATTGTAAGCTCTAACGAGCAGGGCCCTCTGATCCCTCCTGTATTGATTTGTATTGTAAGTGTACTGTCTGCCCTCATGTTGTAAAGCGCTGCGCAAACTGTTGGCACCATATAAATCCATAATAATGATAATAATCATCTGTAATTCTTTGAAAAATACCTGCCTATCGGTGATCTTCCTTAGTCGACCAAGGCAATTAAGTAAGTCGACAAATGGTCTGCCTAGTCTGCCAAACTCAGGGAGGACTAAATCAAGCAATAAGAATAAATAACACGGCAACACGGTGAGCCTCTTCCTTACCCCAAGTATTCACTACGGGTCCTCCATGACAAATGTCATACTCTCAGGCATAAATAAAATATTTATTGCCCTAATCAACAAATACATAAACTGTGATAACTGTTAGCTTGTAATTTTCCACAAATCTAAATGCACTGCAAAAGTTCCATAACCAAATTATAGGAAGGATAAATGTTTATGGCATCTGACAAAGTCATACTGGCAAATCATTTTCAAGAGGTACTGAAAATAATCTCTGGTAGACATTTTTCAAAAATAGAAAGGGAATTTTTTTAAACAGTATTATTACAAGGCAGGAGAATGATAACAGGCCTCTGTCATAGGTTAATACCAGGTATATTGTTTTAGATGGATTCTTGAATAATATACTGTATATTAGAGGTTACATTTCCTGCTAAAATAATGATCTACAGGGTACAATGTCTATGAATATAATGCAGTTTGGTGGAGAGTAATTTAGGACATACAAAAAATCCTCTTTAACATAAAAGTGTGTAGTTCTTGGAAGATATGCCTGTATTATGTGGCATGTGAATTACGGTAGTTGGTAATCCCATGTAAACAAGGTTACTGCATGAGATTTACTCTGTCACAAATGTGTTTGCCAGACATTTATTCAGAGCTAAGCATCTATGGTATGTAAAAAAAAGCAGCCATCTTTTCCATTGCTTCGTGCTAGCATAGTGTGAACTTCCAAGAGAGAAGCCTATTAATGACATGTATCTATATATTTTTTACCTTCAGTCATTAGAACCTCTGTTAATATTTCCTGCAGCCCTGTACTTGACATACCTCTGAGACATGACACGAGCTTCAAAGAATACTGAGAATAGCTAGTGTATCTAAATGTAACACAACAATGTAACATATTTCAATTTACCAGTCCTTAGGTGTAGTGGCTGCGGTCCTTTTTCTTTTAGGCTTCCTTTCCCTTGTTTTGAACTGGGGATCCTGCCTAGAGTGATGGCCTTTTTTCACTGTATCTTTGGAGGCACAGCCTTCTCACCCTAGTGTGCTACAACTACAGAGCACTCCCTCCTTCCCATCTCCATAACATGGGGGAGTTGTGTTGTCCACAGAAATAACTGGCAATAATCCTAAATTATAACAGTCAGCAGAGGCACAGAGTGCAGGAAGTTATCAGCTCACGTGATACCTGACATAATCAACAGACATTTTTTGCGCTTATCAAACAGATACACTATAATACCAAAAGTATTGGGACACCTGCCTTTACAAACACATGAACTTTAATTGCATCCCAGTTTAAAGCCACATACACACTATCAGATTTTCTGCTGATTTTTGTCTTCAGATTTACCAAAACCATGTGGTGCAAGGGCCTGCCTGATTGCATACAAATTGAAACTCCTAAGGTTTGACTTCATATTATATGGTTTTGGTAAATCTGAAGGGAAAATCAGCAGAAAATCTGATGTGTATGGGGCTTTAGTCCGTAGGGTTCAATATTGAGTTGGCCCACCCTTTGCAGTTATAACAGCTTCAACTCTTCTGGGAAGGCTGTCCACAAGGTTTAGTCCTCCTGTCCTCTGTTGGAAAAACATTTTGGTTTAGTTGTATTTCAATCGAACTTCTTTTATTTTCATGTTTTGCAGTGAAAATAAATTTTATGGAATTTAAAATTTCTGGTCAGTTATAATTCATAGGGCCACAAATACAACAGTAACCTATATAGTGAAATGTATACTATTTCCTGAAGGCTATATTCAGAGTTATGGCACTCTATTATAGATTAATGTGTCAAGGTGCAGGAGCACTGATGTCCACTATTAGAGATACATTCATCGGGATTGAGAGCATACAATGAAGAAAATTAGAGATCCTCATGCAAGTGAGTTTGACCCTACTTTGAGAGAAGGGGGTCAAATATTTCTGGTGAGTGCAATGGGGCTGGGGGTGCTGGTGGTAAAGAAGAAGCACTATCCTTCATTAAGGCCCCTTTCACACTGGGGCGGTGCGGGCGTCATCGGTAAATCGTTGTTACCATTGTTTTAGCGGCAGTATTCGGCCGCTAGCAGGGCGGTTTGAATACACTGCTCCTTCACCGCACCAAAGATGCTGATAGCAGGACTTTTTTACCGTACTGCTAGCGCACCGCTTCAGTGTGAAAGCCCTCCGGCTTTCACACTGGAGTGAAAGGGGCCGGTTTTTTTCAGGCGCTATACAGGCACTATTTTTAGTGCTGTAGCACCTAAAAAACGCCTCGTGTGAAAGGGGCCTTAGTGGCATTTTGTTTTCACTCTGTGGATTTAAAGGCACAGAATACAGGACATTTGTTTTATTTCAAAGGCACTGGATGTATGATTTATGGACTATGTTTATTGTTCAATGTTTATATAATCTATGCACATATTTACACGTTTGGGTATTTCTTAAGAGCGTGGTCCTCCGTTTATATAGTTTATCAATAAGCCCTAGCAGCTTTAACCACTTACTTACTGGGCACTTAAACCCCCCTCCTGCCCAGACCAATTTTCAGCTTTCGGCGCTGACGCACTTTGAATGACAATTGCGCGGTCATACAACATTGTGCCCAAATGAAATTTTTATCATTTTTATAATTTTTTTTCCCACAAATAAAGCTTTCTTATGGTGGTGTTTAATCACAGCTGGGGTTTTTATTTTTTGCTAAACGAACAAAAAAGATGGAAAATTTTGAAAAAATAAAATCATGTTTAATAGTTTGTTATAAAATTTTGCAAACAGGTACATTTTCTGCTTCATTGATATGCGCTGATGAGGTGGCATTGGTGGGCACTGATAGGCTGCACTGGTGGGCATAGGCTGCACTGATGGGCACTAATAGGCACAGTTAAGGCTGCACTGATAGGCACAGATAAGTCGGTACTGATGGGCACAGATAAGGTGGCACTGATGGCCACTGATAAGATGGCACCGATGGGCCCCGATGGGTGGCACGGATGAGTGGCATGGATGGGCACTGATAGGTACCACTGAAAGATGGCACTGATAGGTGGCACTGATGGGCATTGACAGGCACTGGTAGGTGACTCTGATGGGCACTGATAGGTGGCACTGATGTACAGCACTGTTCAGGCACTGATTGTGGGCACTGATAGGTGGCACTGTGGGCACTGACAGATGGCACTGTGTGCTCGACAGGTGGCGCTGGCGGGCACTGGTAGGCGGCACTTGTAGGGGGCGCAGGTGGGCACTGAGGAGCTGGTGGCACATAGCAGTGATCGGGACTGTTATCCCTCTCACTGCCGCCGGCGATTAGCTTTTTTTTTACTGGCTGTGTTGACATCACATGATTAGCTGTCATTGGCTGACAGCTGATCACTTGGTCCTTATAGACTCGCTGATCACAGAGCACACTGCGTGCCCTTCAGGGGGTGCGCAGGCCGCTCGTGCACGGGAAGACATCAATAGACGTGTCCCAGCAATACATGTCCACACTGTAGCCGTCATTCGGCTATAGCGCGGATCTCTAGTGGTTAAGATGCACAGCTCTTAGACCCTTTTCACACTGGGGCTCTTTGCAGGTGCCACAGTGCTAAAAATAGCGCCTGCAAAGCGCCCTGAAAGAGCCGCTGCTGTCTCTCCAGTGTGAAAGCCCTGAGGGTCCTCTTTTTATATTGTTTATTCATAGGCCTTAGTGGCTTCAAGATGCGCAGCTCTTGAAGTGATATTTTACACAATTATTTTATTTGGTATCTTTTCACATATATTTTTAGATTTGGTGGCTAGATTTTGTGGTATTTGCGCAGGTGTCACTTGGCGGTGTGGTATGAGGACAATGGTATTAAGGATAAGCTGGAGAGGGAGACCTTGGCTATGACAACTAGAGTTCTGCAATTTTGGAACAGAACAGAAACAGAACTGCTACTATTTGTGTAAAAATTGATAGCGGTACTCTACCAGTTAAAAATAATGTAGCGGGAGATAAAGCAAGGATTACATTCTGAGTGATATATTATAGAAGGGGTAGGCAACCTTGTGAGCACAGTGTGACGAAAAAAGTTTTCTAAGAAATTGAGCGTGCCGATTTCTTAACAATAAAATGTCAACTTCACACTCTCAATCACGAAAAAGATTTTTTATACAATAAATGCTGTAAACTAGTTTAATAGTGAGAAATTAACATCCTGGACTCTCACGCCTCAGATCAGCCCCAAGTCCTGCAACTCCACGCCTCAGATCACTGTCCCCCCTGCAAATCTGCCCCACCACTGTAACCCCTTGACATCTTCCCCACTACTGTAACCCCCTGCACATCTAACCCACCATTGTACATCTGCCCCACCTCTGTACCCCCCTGCTCATCTGTCCCACCTCTGTACCCCCCTGCTCATCTGTCCCACCACTATACCACCTTGCTCTTCTGTCCCACCACTGTAACCCCCTGCTCATCTGCCCCACCAATGTTCCCCGTTTCTCATCTGCCCCACCACTGTATCTCAATGCACATCTGTTCCACCACTGAATCCACATCTTCTCATCTGCCCTAACACTGAACACTGAACTTATCTGCTCATATACCCCCCCCCCCCCCCACTGTAACCCTCTTTCTCATCTGCCCCACGAGACTGTACCTCCTGCACATCTGCCCCACCTCTGTACCCCCTGCTCCTCTGTCCCATCGCTGTAACCCCCTGCTTTTCTGTCCCAGCGTTGTACTTCCCTGCACATCTACTCCACCGCTGTATCCCCATGCTTTTCTGTCTCACTACTGAATCACCTTCTCATCTGTCCGAACACTGAACCCATCTGCTCATCTGCCACACCACTGTAACCTGCTTTCTCTCTGCCCCACCAATGTACCTCCTGCTCATCTGTCTCACCTCTGTACCACTGCTCTTCTGCCCCACCTCTGTTCCCCCTGCTCTCCTGCCCCACCACTGCTGCCCCTGCTCTCCTGCCCCACCACTGTAACCCCCTACTCATCTGCCCCACCAATACCTCCTTTCACATCTGCCCCATTTCTATACCCTCTGCCTTTCTGCCCCAACACTGAACCCCCCTGCTCATCTGGCCCAACACTGAACCCCCTGCTCATCTGGCTCATCACTGTACCCCCCTGCTTTTCTGTCCCACTGCTGAACCCCCTTCTCATCTCTTCCACCACTGTACCTCCCTGCACATCTGCCCCACCGCTGTACCCTCCTGCTCTTCTGTTCTACCTCTGAACCCCTCCTACTCATTTTCCCCACCGCTGCACCCTCCTGCTCATCTATGATAAGCGTGATATGTAGAGTGGTGAAAGGAAGCAGAGATGAGACACATCTACCTGTCCTGGCACACTCTTCCTGCTTATCCACCTCTCACATCCAGCCCATATGATGTATGTGATGCCACATGCAAGCATATGTAATGGTTGCCCAATAATGAACTCAGGTCAGGGGTATTTTATGAAAGCAGTGGGCCTGTGTTCGGGATCATAAGTTAGGCCCCCACAGCTGAGAAAATGTGATTGGGTGTGATTTTCATTTCTCGGAATACTGGCTGTGGCTTAAAGGGACACAGAGTGCCGGGGTTCAGTAGTAAGTGATGCAAAGGTTCAGGATTACTTTCAATAAAGTTCCCATAAGCTGAACAGCAATTCCACAAACTGTCACCTGATTGTGGTTTTCTCAATCACAGTGAAATCTGTTCTCAGATTGGTAGTGGCGACCAATCGAGTCATCTTCCTCCAGATGGTGGACGGGCCTAGCAGGACTGTGATTGGCTTTAGCAGTGGCCAATGACAGTCCTCCTCCTCCTCCTCCTGAAAACAGCCCCCGCCCCCCCCAGAATTACACCCAATCTCTTCCCATCACAAAAGCTGACAATCGCAGCTACAGCAAAGTTAGAGAACCAAACAATGTTTCCCATCATTTACAATGTGTGGGAGTGCAGTGCCTCCCCCTCAGTGCAGGGGAATTTTGAAATTGGAATGCATTAGTGTGTCGCTGACACTTCCCTGTGCTGCTGATGGGAGTCGAGTGCTGGCAAAAAAGGCTTTGTGTGCCGCTTGCAGCACCAGTGTCGGGGGTTGCCTACCCCTGTATTACAGTATATATGCACTACGTGCATTTAAGAGTGCTTTCACACTGTTTTAACCCCTGCTACCGGCTGAAAAAGGGTTAAATCCACCGCTGCAGCATCGCTTTGCCAGAGGTATGGCGGCGCTGCCTCATTGTTTTCAATAGGCAGGAGAGATGGAGGAGCGGTGTAGGAGTGGTGTATTCACCGCTCCTACACCGCTGCAAAGAAGCTGCTGGCAGAACTTTTTGTGACGCCCTGCCAGCGCACTTGGGCTTTCACACTGGGTTTGCAGCTGAGGCTTTTTTTAGGCGCTATGTAGGCAATATTTTTAGCGATGTAGTGCCTGAAAAGTGCCTCCAGTGTGAAAGGGGTCTAAGTGTTCTAGGTGACATTAGAGATGTGTAGGATGCATTTTGCAATGCAACTGTTACTTAATATGTAGCTCTGATAGTGCTGATTATGCCACTGAGTAAGTTGAAACAACGGAAACCTAAGTGTTTCGTTTTAGCTTTCTCAGCTGTGTGTACTTCTCTGCTCAACATTAGAAGAACTGAAGCAGCTGCAATCTAGGTGTAACCAATAAATCAGGACAAGATGAAGATATTTATGAGTTTGGACCCCCAGCCTTTGTAGGCCAGTTTAGCAGAGAATGTGACTAAAATAAAGTAGGCCAGAATGACATATTTGTCTCTGACATTGAAGTTCACAAGCATGTTTCTTGCTGCTGTGTAACATTTGTTTGAAAATAATCACGGTATTATGAAAGGTGCAGAAATATCCACTCTTCATAGCAATGCCTTTATGGCTCAATCAGGGTAATGTGGCTGTATAGAATAGTCTGTAAAATATTGTATTACAACAGAAAGTCTACCTGAGAATTAGGGGTGCGCATCTTCACTGGCCTCACCATTCGATTTGATTTCGATTATCCCGTCCACGATCCGAATCGATTCCGCGATGCATCACGATTACTGCGCGTGGTTTTCTTCCAAAAAATTCAAGCAGTCAGAACTCCGTTTTTTTTTTTTTATATTATCTGTGCTTAAAAAAAAAAAGCATGTAACAAAGTGTAAACACAGCAGACAACTTAAAGAGGAGCTCCAGACTGACCCCAAAATACTACAAGAGAGGGTCAGAGACTGCAGACATGATACTAGAGAGGATCAGAACCTGCAGATATGATACTAGAGAGGGTCAGAGACTGCAGACATGATACAAGAGAGGATCTGAGTTTGCGGACATGATACTAGAGATGATCAGAGACTGCAGGCATGACACAAGAGATGGACAGAGACTGCGGACAATGTTCCCATAATGTCCCCCCAAACGACAATGTATGCCATTTCATAAATTATGGTTTATGTATGTCATATTGTCTTAGTGAGTGATTCACATCACAACTTCATACCTTTTTTTTGTTGTTGTATGATTTATGGTTTTGCTCATTACTGCCCCACACATGCATTGCACGGCTACATTGGTGGGCCATGATGAGCAAAACCAAAAATCATACAAAAAAAAAGGGTATCAATTTCAAATCAATAAAGCTGTGATGTGAATCAATCACTAAGACAATAAGACATGCATAAACCATAATTAATGTTGAAATGGTATGGTCATGCTCATTGGTCACTTTAATTTTTTCATAATTTGGCAAATTTGCAGTCCACATAATGGTGCATCAGATATATGATATATAATATGTTATATTATTACTAGAAGTCAGTGGCGGCTGGTGCTCAAAATTTTTTATGGGGGGCGCAAACAAACTGCAGAAAAAAAAACATCAAACGCAGCTACTGTGCCCATCAAACACAGCCACTGTGCCCATCAAACGCAGCCACTGTGCCCATCAAACGCAACCACTGTGCCCATCAAATGCAACCACTGTGCCCATAAAGAGCAGCCACGGTGCCATCAATTATCGTCACTGTGCCATCAGACGAAGCCTCTGTGCCCATCAAAAGCAGCCACTGTGCCATCAAATGCTGCCACTGTGCCCATCAAATGCAGCCACTGTACCCATAAATTACCACCACTGTGCCATCAGACGCAGGTGAGAGAAAATGCTCCAAAATACCTCCCCACCTTGTTAAAAAATGAAAAAGACGCATGTGGGAATGCAAGTTCCTGCTATGCAGAGATGTGAACGGGGCTTGACAGCTGAGTGTTTCTGTCCACTTCCTTCTAGGTACTTGTGTAAAGATGGCCACACACTATGAAATTTGATTGCATATTGTGTATTTAGTGAGAAGGGGGATGCACAGCCCAGTCTTCAGCATCCATCAACAGAAGACTAGTCAGGCACTCATGCTCACTCTGTGCTCTGGCGCTCCCTGTAACCTTACCAGGGCTCTTGAGCCAGAGGCGTAAGAGACGTCTACCTCTGCACGTCAGGTTCCACCACCAGGCAAATTACAGCTATTGGCTCCGGTCTGGCTGCCCACACACCAGTTGTGATAGTGGAGGGCCATTCACCTGGCTACAGATCATTTACCCAGTCATCTCTGGCTTATCTTGTGTGGCTCCTCTGAGCTGCTGAGGAACTTGGTGAGAAAATGGGCACTAGGTTAAAAAAAATAATAATAGATATAAGGTATAGTGAATACATTTTAGAACAGATATCTCACAAAGTAAAGTATAAAGCATACAAACACATGCGGACAAAGTTTTGGATACACAGTAGAACAGTAATGTTTAGTATATGTATTCTCACTAATTCCGACACAGTACACTTTTTGGCACCAGCTATGCTATGTAATTGATATAAACTGAAGATTTTTACTCCGCCTGCTATACAAATATGGATTCTTTAGTTAGAAGAAATTAGATATATGGAGGGTATTCCCAAGTGGGGTTTTTTTACCAGCGCATATTACCTGTAGAGGCTAATAGGTATGTATATAAAAATAAAAAAATAAAAAAATAATGACGTGTAGCAAATAATTAATATTAATAAATGTTTATTGATAAAAGGGAGGATTTAGACAGGTGACACAGTGATCAGGGACTGAGCTCAATTATGTGAGTAAAAATAGGTAAAAATACAATCGTAATGCTTAAACTGTAATGTCATTTATAGGTACAGTAAAAATAGATAATGTAGACCCTTTACGCGTTTCGACCCGTTCGGGGGTCTTCTTCAGAAGAAGACCCCCGAACGGGTCGAAACGCGTAAAGGGTCTACATTATCTATTTTTACTGTACCTATAAATGACATTACAGTTTAAGCATTACGATTGTATTTTTACCTATTTTTACTCACATAGTTGGACAGAGGCGAGAATGATACCCACGGGGAGTAAAAGAATGTCACCTACCATTAGGATGTAAAGACGTCTGAACCTGAGCCCCAGGTTCAGACGTCTTTACATCCTAATGGTAGGTGACATTCTTTTACTCCCCGTGGGTATCATTCTCGCCTCTGTCCATTATGGGCACCAGGACTCAGCTCTCTCTCTCTTGGGCTCTCCATGGGGGAAAAATTCCTGAACTCTCCCCAACTACCTCTCCCTGTGGGGTTCACCCATATTGGACCCCTGTCCCATAATTATATATCACAGGATTGTTGAGTCAGACCCAGAGAAGAACCTGCCAAAAAAACAAACTGTAAAAGGCATTCACTCCTACCCTCCCTGCTGGGACAGCACGCTTCTCGTTAATTCAACCTGCTTACAAGTTGGCCAGAGTTCAGATGTGAAAGTCTCTGACTAAATAGTATGTTAATTTTACTGTATATCTACAGTACATGTTGGACTGAATGTACAGCTTTAAGTGGTTTATATTCTGCATTGTAATAAAATATAGTGGCAATTGTTTTGCTATTTAGGGGTATCTTTCCTACTTCTTCTGCTATTTACTGAGTCACATCATCAAAGAGCTCTCCAGTAGTATGCCTTCATTTATAGAGATGTTTTTTTTTAGTTCTGGTTGTTATTTAAAGGTTGAGTTTAAAAGATCAGACAGAATGAAATTATTCGTTTAAACTGTTCTTGAAAATCTGATACCCTGTACTTGAAGTTTTGCTTAATCTGTCCTATTTTTACATGTGTATAACATGATATTTACATCTATACGTTAGAATTCGTCATAGGATTTCTATTAATATTCTGCAAGACTGTAGTGTTTCTTCTGACATTGTGTGAAATGGTTTAGATACCGTCTTGGATTTAACAATTAGGCTAGAAAACCTATAACCTTTATATCTGTATTTCACAACATTTCCAGGGTTTACCCAATAAACTATCCACTAATGAGCAAAGTGAACATTCTAGTTGAGCCTGAAAATTCAAGGTCCAATTTGAGTATTGGAAATTGAGTTTAAAAATATGATTCAATATTTAATTGATGGATATAAATGTAGGATGAAAAATGCTGAGACCTACACTTGTGGGCTTCAGTCAAATAGGAACACAAAACAGTATACAGAAACACTGTTGGACTACTGCAGATCTACACTTACCCATGACATCATGTCCATTATGCAACCAGTTATTATTATTATGATCGTGGACTATGGTGGTTCTCTGTGCCTTAGCATTACTAAAATGCATACAGCAATTTTAGGTGCTATTTGATCATATGGATGACCTTCTGCATGCAAACTAGTCTGTAAGTAGTTTGGTATCCCCTCATTTTGACAAAGGCAAAGCCTTTATCGTGGTACATGGGTACGTCCAATATTTGCCATCCATCAAACTGGTGGCCTGCAATGTGCAATTTTTTTATTGCATGGTTTTCCAGCCACACAGTTTTTTTTTTTATTAATACCCTTCAGAACAAAAACATTTGAGTTCAATCATTATTTAAAAAAAAAAAACAACAAATATATATATATATATATATATATATATATATATATATGGTCGAAAAACTTGTCTTGCATACACATGGTTGCACAAAGTTGTCGGAAAATCCGATTGTTCGAAACGAGGTGACGTACAAAATGTACGAAGGGACTACGGTAGAGGCCAGTAGCCAATAGCTTTCATTTCCAAATCTTTTCTGCGCACGCGCGGCACTTTGTGCGTCAGAATTCTCTACACACGATCGTAAAAAGTCTGATTGGATTTTGTTGTCGGAAAATTATAGATCCAGCTCTCAAACTTTTTCTGTCGGAAATTCCAACAGAAAAAGTTCGATAGAGCCCACACACAATCGGATTTTCCAACAACATAATCCGATCAGACTTTTTCCATCAGAATTTCCGACCATGTGATCATCAATGATCCACCCCATGTGAAAGAGCCCCTAAAGGGGGGCTGAATACAAATGCACACCACATTTTTCAGATTTTTTTTTTTTTAATTGAAAACCATTTATCATTTTCCTTCCACTTCACAATTATGTGCCACTTTGTGTTGATCTGTTACATAAAATCCCAATAAAATACATTTACTTTTTTGATTGTAACATGACAAAATGTGGAAAATTTCAAGGGGTATGAATACTTTTTCAAGGCACTGTGTATGTATATATATAGGTAGTGGAAACCAAGCGAGTCATCTTCCTCCAGATGGTGGGAGGGGCTAGCAGGTCTGTGATTGGCTTTAGAAGTGCCCCCCCGCAGAACTGCACCCAATCTCTTCCCCATCACAAGAGCTGATGATCACAGCTATGGAAAAGTTAGAGAACCAAACAATGTTTCCCATATTTTATAATGTGTGGGGGCACAGTGCCTCCCCCTCAGTGCAGGTGAGATGTGGGGAATTCTGGGATTGGAATGCATTAGTGCAGAAGCTGTGTCTCACTGACACTTCCCTGCACTGCTCATGGGGAGGGAGTCGGGTGCTGGCAAAAGAGGCTTTGCATGCCACTTGTGGCACCTGTGCCGTGGTTTGCCTGTCCTTCCCCAAAAGTGTATGTATAGCCAAAACTTATTTTTCATTTTGGGGTAACAAATATATGTCAAACCTATGTCAAGTTGGCTATAAAGTATGTTGAGAAAAACCTCAATACCTTTGCAGAAGATACTTTATTCATGCACTCTGCATGTGGGAAGTGATATTGTAGTGAATAAAGACAAGCCTTTTACTTACTGATAGAAACTTTATCTGAAACCTTTGAACCCAATCTGGTCAGCTCTGATTCACACATCAGCTCCTGACTGCCTTCATACTTGCATTATAGAATTATCTTAAAGTGGAAATCATCAATATTATTATTCATATACGGGATTTATATAGCGGCAAGTTTGCGCATTGCTTTACAATATAAAGGGAGACAGTACAGTTGAAATCTAGTTCAATACAGAAGGAGAATACAGGAGGGCCCTGCTCATGGAGCATACAATCTAAAGGGTGAGCGGGGGTGGGGGGAGGGGGCGCATGTTGTACAATAGGTAATAGCTGTGGGGAAAGATCTGATGGAGGTGGCTGAAGTACAGTTTTTAGATGAAGGTGGGGTAGGCTTCCCTGAATAAGGGAGTTTCCAGGGATCATCTAAAAGGTGGACAAGGTAGGAGATAACCTGACATACTGGGGTAGGGAGTTCCAATAGAATTGGTTCTGGAGAAGTCCTGGACGTGAGCATAAATGAAGGCTAATACAATTTAGGTTAAAAACTAAAAACATTGTGTGTCCCCCCCCCCCGATACCCATGTGGCTAACTGTCCGTAAAAGAGTTCTGTGTAAAAAATAAAATAAAATTAACTGCACCTGCCTGTTGCCAGGTGCAGTTAGCTAGTCTGCCACTAGGTGGCTCTGTCTCAAACTAATGTGGGAATCAGAGGCTGCTTTTGGATTTTTTTTTGGGGGGGTGGCAAAAAACACCCCCCAAGCAGCCATCCGGCCAGCCATCTGCCGGTCGGGCTGGCACTTACCCTATCCAGGTGGCGGGCTGCGGGCAACGGCTCCTCTGCTCCTTGGCTCCTGCTCTGTCTTCTCCTCTATCATGGCGGCTTCCGTGCGTTTCCCCTCTTCCTAGGCACTAGGTGTCCAATAGGATCGACTGTCCTTTCAGCCAATAGGGTGACAGGTCTGGGACCCACTTCTTGATTGGCCAGGTGGAGGATCAGTGTAAGAATATCGAATATTCCTTTTTTATTTTAACACACCTGGGTGGGCTGTGAGCGCACTCTCTGTGCCCCAAGCACACCCTATTTTAAAGCCTATTTGTCAGGTAAGGCATGACCGTGCAGCAGGAATCACACAACAGATGTGCACATTCACAGCACTTCGGTGCGTGCTCCTTTGTGCGCACACCTGCATCTGCGCACACACATGCGCGCACACGTGCGCCTGTCACCAATGTTGGCACCAAAGGGGCTATTTAAAGTGAATACACCAAAGACTCCTTGCTGTTTGATCTGAAGCTTCTGTGTGTCCTGAAACCTGTTATCCATGCTGACCTCTGATCCTTGACCCGGCTTGCTCTTGCTAACCCTGTCTGCTTGATACCCCGACTGTGACTTGTTTCTTGGACTTCTCTTCTGCCTGCTGCTCTGCCGGATCCACCAGAACGTTACTGACCCGGCCTGCCTGACTCTGCATCTACTCCTCCAGCCTGCTGCGACTCTGCTCTGCGAATCGCACCTGTTCCTGTTCCATCTGCGATCCAGTCTGCCACAGTTCTGGTCTACTGGTCTGCCTGCTGCACATCTAGCCACCAGCATCCAGCCATACCGATACTGGACTGATCCGAGGCACTCCTGCGTCACCTTGCTTCTGTGGCTGCTGTTCCAACCTCAGGAGCTTACAATCCGGTGCGGCAAGAGAGGCTCTCCTCCACACATCAGGCTCACGATCCAGGTACGTGACACTATTAGAGCCTCTGGCTCTAATCAGTGCTTCAACCCCCCCCCCCCCCCCATTGGAATTTATCTGTCCAGTGTCCTGCAAGGGGGCAGACGCATTGTATAGGAGGGGAGGAGGGTGGAGGCTTGGATAGGTGGTAATGGGAATTACTGGTGGTAATAGGAATTATGTAATGTGGTGTATTAAGCCCCTTTAAGAAGAAATCTTCCTGTAGAGAGGTAGTGGGTGAAGTTAATGCCCATATAAATACCAATATGGGAGAAGCGTTAGAGAGTTGGGGTATGGGAACCAAACACCCCAGAGCTATTATTATGTAGTCAGCTGCTGCCATGGGCTTTGGACAGGGCTGAATCTCCAGGGAAGGTCATTCAACACCCAGAAGGATCAGCTGTAGTCATGCTGACTCTTTTATGGTCTGACGCGGACTGTGATCAGGATTTGAAAAGCCTTTTAGGCCAGGTTAAATGTCCTCTGATGTGAGTATTAGTAGTTCTAGATCAAGTGTAAAATTTGAGAGTTTGCACGGCTGGGCAGAGCCATAGAATGGGAGAGAGAAAGAGACTGGTATATTAAATATAGCGCTGTGATTCTTTATCATGTTATGTTATATAGCAAGACAATGCTATTAGGTTGGTATTTGGCTCCCTCTATTGTTATACACTGTGAAAGGGACTATTTTTCACATTAAAGCATGGACGAGCCTATACAGGAAGTGACTAAATTATTCTGTGAGAGGACTCAATTACCCCCAGTCCCTCATTTTGACCTACCAATGAACTCTGGGCAACAGAACTGCATGTTGGGTAGGGTATAAAGAGGAAGAACGCGGGTTTCTAGTCTCTTCCCCTGGGGACATGTGGCCTGTCTGCAGGGACCTGTGTGGAATTGTCCGGAAGAGCATGGCCTGTTCAGGCGGAACGAAGTGGAAGCCCCCGGAGGGAAGCTGGACACGGACTGTTGACGGAGAGTTTGTCTGGGTTGGAGGATCCAGATCAACCGACTGAGCCAACCGAGGGTCCCGGTCGTCTTGCAGAGTGTGCAGCGTGACTGTGCTGGCTGGCGACAGGACTGATTTCACCGGACCAGAGGCATCCAATTATCCGGGCTGGGTGTAGTGAGAAGGCTGTTGCCCAGAACTTATTTAAAGCACTTAACACACTATAGGCTAGTCACTACAGTACTGCTGAAGCCTGCAGTCTCATGAAATAGTTCCTTCCAATTAGACTGTGTTCAATCAGGCCTCAAAGCCTACATTTCATTAGGAACTGACTGATGGTTTGAATGCATTCTCAAAAAGAAAGGAAGTTATAAGTGCCTTGCATAACTGAAGTTGCTGTTGTTCACTATTTTACATTACATTACCATCTGCAAACCCTATGGAATACAAATACTGCAGTATAATGGCTAGCTGAAGAAAGAAGTCACGAGACTATACCATTCACTGTAAGGCTTTGTGCTTCTGCTACATACAAAGGATTGCATTTCACCACAGGGAGAGCTCTTGAGTAATTATATTGTGTTACATTGGTTTACTAGCACTGTATAGTGTGCTGTGGGTTTAGAGTGTCTGCACGGCCGTGGCTGGGATTGGGAAGGTGCTCAGTGTCAAGGCATTACCACCCTGAGCATTAGTCCCACTTGGAGATGCATCCACATACATCAGTTGTATAGTGTGTGTTTATATTAACCTTTGATAATAACTTTACTGTATTTATTTGTTGTACAACTAAATCAAAGAGATGCTCCTCTAAGTAACTAAGTCTTTTGCCAGTAAACTTATTACATTACTTAACTTCAATAGAGTGTGACCTTTTTTTTACTGAAAGCATGGAACCCAAGGTGTCAGAGGGAAGGGTAGTCCTGAGTGCCCGGGATAGCCAGTGGGAAATAGAACAACTCAGCAGCCCCCATGGGGGTACCACTACATAAAGAAAAGCACCTTGATTAGTCTTGGTGACAGAAGCTGTAGGCTGTGAGCATAATATATGTGGAAAAGTGGTCCCATCACTGTGGTGCTCAAGGAGAGAAGAGAAGTAAAGGGAAGATGGCTTATGCTGCTATAGAATATCTACAGGAAAATGTGAATCCTAAAAGAAGCCCTTACATTTGACCTGTAATGAGGTATGGATGGAACCGAATAGAACTATAACTAAATCAGAAAGAAGTTTTCTACTTCAGTCACACCTAAAATCTACTGACATTCAGCAGTGTAAAGCATTTAGAGGTTTAGATGTTTAGAATTCAAGCATGAAATAGTTTTTTTTTTACATTAGAACCAAGTGTTTTCTAAACCGAGAAAAAATGTTATTCCTTTTGGAATTCATGATCTTGTTAGAATCAGATTTAATCAGATGTCAAAGGTCAGGAATTTCCAACACATTTCTCGTTACGTTATATAACATTCTAACTGAAAACGATATATGAATTTATGACCAGCTACAGGAACTTGGCAGAATTACCATAACTGTTTGCCAGATTGGCCAGCTACAAAAAAACTGATACCCTATGATAGCTTAATTTGACCACGTCTCGCAATTGCATTGATTTATTGCCCAGAATTTAAAATGCATTTCCAACACAAAAGTACAATTAGAATTACTGGAAACACGCTTACATTGGAATATAGGTTTATTTAATAGTGTTCTTCAAATATCTGGAATTAGAACTCTTTTTTTCGCTGTGTAAAGGCACTTAGCGTAAGCAACAACTCAGCACCTCCTGGAGGTGCCTAATTAATGACACTATAACCCCATAAATAGCAAGCTGGAATCTTCCCTCTACATCCTTATTTCACCACATAATATTACATGTGTTTCTCATCGAGGATTAAATTCTCCCTATTGCGCAAGCTAAGGATGAAAATTTTGTTGTTACTATTTACCCATTCATGGATATTTGTCTGAAAACACTTAAAAAATACACTGCATATTGAGTAAAAATGAAAAATGTAAAACCGATCAGTTATTCTTTGGGTTGTTTGGAGAGCCTTTGTGCTTCTTATGCAGACCTCTGGTCCCACCAGCCGTGTTTTCCTTGGCTAATCGGCTACCCTACCAGCACATGACCTAGAACTGAATAAGGAGAAATGCTTTTAGATTGTAATTCTGTGTTGACCTATGATGTGAGGAAGGCCAGGGAACACCTTGCCTCATTCTGAGACAATGAGTTTTTCAGAGAAAGAGCTTGCGGTAGCACCATATGTACAATTCATGAACTGCTGTACCATACCAAAGTGCCCCCTAAGAACTTTTTTTTTTCCACTAAACATTTATAACAGAGCTTCTTCTGGTGAATATCAAATGTGTGAGCAGTAATTTTAAAGGGAACTGTGGGGCTGAACACAAATTTAGGAGCATTGATTGTAAAGGGGCTGTAGTGGTAGTCACCTCTAACTATCTCCTGTAATATGTCCCTATTGTCTGACTATTTCCACTGGCATGTACTGTATGCAGTCTCCAATTATTTCCTCTTATATTCCAGTCTTGCACAGCATTACATATACTGAATATCGAAATTAAAAAATAACTCTGCCAAAGGCCTGCGCCTGAAGGACCCTTTATCTATTAAGTATACCACCAAAGTTATTTTTTCAAAAGACAGAAGAAAATAATTGCTGATTTGCCCCAACTCCACCACTAGTTTGATCAGGTTATTACAAGCCAGCCCGCTGATAACAAATCTAATGACGCTCACACAGTAGCATCTCCATAAAAGGATAAGTGCACTCTGTGCTGACTTAAACTAACCCCACCCCTTCACACAGATGTATACTTACCTCAACCTAGTGGCCATCTTCTTTACATCCAGTGCCTCAAGATTCACTCTCCTCTCTGCACCTATACATTACAACCCAATGGAATTCTATGAACCCGTTCTCCAAGGCCAGAGACAAAGGAAGACAGCCCCATGGGACTTTATGGGACTGTAATATGCAGGTGTGGCCAAGAGAGGGAGATTTGCTGGATGTAAAAAAACACTGAAGGCCAGGTCAGAAAACACGGAAATCACAGAAGCAATGGCAAACCTCTCTATTTGCACCCAGATAAAACAAACAACTCAATTTTTGTACTCCCCTAAAATCTGTATCTTGCAGCTTATAAAAGAACTAAAATCTCTCAACCAACATAAACTATTTTTAATAATTATGCTTCTAACATTACTAAATAGAAGGTAAATTATGCGCAGTACTATGACAGGAAGTTTAGCCTGGAGGCTAGTAAGCTTTATGGGCACTAAAAATATTAGGTGATATATATACTATCGCATAAAGTGAAAATATATGTGTAAAACAGTATGCGTGTTTTATGAGGGGATGATGAGGGACCCTCACCACTATAACATTATAACATCCAGGATAAAAATCAAATATAGATGCAAACATACGAAAAGAAAACAATCGCAATATTTTAAAACTAGTGATTCCCAATGCGATTTGTTATAGCTGACAAAATCGCATAAAGTGCCAGTGCCAAAGAATAACAAATAAATCCGTGCAAATATCCTCTACACCATAAAATAATTAAAACAATATACCGTATATACTCGAGTATAGGCCGACCCGAATATAAGCCGAGGCCCCCAATTTACCCCCAAAAAAACTGGCAAACTTATTGACTCGTGTATAAGCCGAGGGTGAGACATGCCTGTCCATCCCTGTGTGTGTGTCTGTCCATCCCTGTGTGTCCGTCCATCCCTGTGTGTCCGTCCATCCCTGTGTGTCCGTCCATCCCTGTGTGTCCGTCCATCCATCCCTGTGTGTGTGTGTGTCCATCCATCCATCCATCCCTGTGTGTGTGTGTCTCCATCCATCCATCCATCCATCCCTGTGTGTGTGTGTCTCCATCCATCCATCCATCCATCCCTGTGTGTGTGTGTCTCCATCCATCCATCCATCCATCCCTGTGTGTGTCTCCATCCATGTGTGTGTGTGTGTGTGTGTGTGTGTGTGTGTGTGTGTGTGTGTGTGTGTGTGTGTGTGTGTGTCCAGCCTACCTTTGTCCCGAGCCTCCGTCCCGTGCCTTGCCTCCTTGCCTCCGTCCCGTGCCGTGCCTTGCCTCCTTGCATCCGTCCCGTGTCGTGCCTTGCCTCCTTGCATCCGTCCCGTCCCGTCCCGTGCCGTGCCGTGCCTTGCCTTGCCTCCGTCCCGTGCCCTCTTCGTCGGCGGCCATTGTAAAATTCAAAAGCTGCGCCGCCGCCTTCGCCTGTGATAGGCGGAACACTGAATTTCCCAGCAGCCTGTGTTCCGCCTATCACAGACGTCGTATCATCCTCGTCCGTAGTACGAGGATGATACGATGTCCGTGATAGGCGGAACACAGGCTGCTGGGAAATTCAGTGTTCCGCCTATCACAGGCGAAGGCGGAGCCGGAGGCGCGGCTTTTGAATAGAATGGCCGCTGTCTGTCTGCTCGACACGCTGATCGAGCGGGCAGACAGCGATGACTCGAGTATAAGCCGAGGGGGGCACTTTCAGCCTCAAAAAAGAGGCTGAAAATCTCGGCTTATACTCGAGTATATACGGTAAATAAAGCAGTAAACAACTCAATAATTCAATTGTGCAGAAAGTGGTTAATTATAACTGAAAAATCGCATAAAGTACCAGTGCCAAAAATAAGTCCGTGCAGATATCCTCTACACCATGAGCTAATTAAAACAATGTAAATGCAGCAGTAAACAGCTCAATAATTCAATTGTGCAAAGAGTGAAAAAATAAAAATCCAAATAAACGCATAAAAGTGTTGGTGCTGAGGGAATAAGTGCAAAATCCCTCTAGAATAATATGAAACTTGTGCACAATACCTAAAATATATGCCAAAATATCAAAATAAAAAATATATAAAAGATGAAAAATACATATGTCTGAAAATGTCCGTTATACTTGTGCGACAACCAGTGGCGATTATATCAAAGAATCGCATATAGTGCTAGTGTCTAAATACAGTGGTGTGAAAAAGTGTTTGCCCCCTTCCTCATTTCCTGTTCCTTTGCATGTTTGTCACACTTAAGTGTTTCAGAACATCAAACCAATTTAAACAATAGTCAAGGACAACACAAGTAAACACAAAATGCAATTTGTAAATGAAGGTGTTTATTATTAAAGGTGAAAAAAAATCCAAACCATCATGGCCCTGTGTGAAAAAGTGATTGCCCCCCTTGTTAAAACATACTATAACTGTGGTTGTCCACATCTGAGTTCAATTTCTATAGCCACACCCAGGCCTGATTATTGCCACACCTGTTCACAATCAAGGCATCACTTAAATAGGAGCTGCTTGACACAGTAAGGTCCACCAGAAGATCCTTAAAAGCTACACATCATGCCGAGACCCAAAGAAATTCAGGAACAATTGAGAAAGAAAGTAATTGAGATCTATCAGTCTGGAAAGGGTTATAAAGCCATTTCCAAAGCTTTGGGAATCCAGCGAACCACAGTGAGAGCCATTATCCACAAATGGCGAAGACATGGAACAGTGGTGAACCTTCCCAGGAGTGGCCGGCCGCCCAAAATTACCCCAAGAGCGCAGCGACGACTCATCCAAGAGGTCACAAAAGACCCCACAACAACGTCCAAGGAACTGCAGGCCTCACTTGCCTCAGTTAAGGTCAGCGTTCATGCCTCCACCATCAGAAAAAGACTGGGCAAAAATGGCCTGCATGGCAGAGTTCCAAGGAGAAAACCACTGCTGAGCAAAAAGAACATCAAAGCTCGTCTCAATTTCTCCACAACACATCTTGATGATCCGTGTTCGTCACGGTAGGGACGCTACCGGAAGTGACGCAAATCGAGCTCGAGGCTCGTTTATACACTGTATTGGAAACTTGCTTTATTTGTGAGTACCTGATTATTTACCTTAATAAAATACTATATGGTTAAAAATTACTACACTATGGGGCTCCCTTCCTCCTCATCTTTTTAACCCCTTACATACACACCAATTGCTGAGGTACCCCCCACGCTGAATGCTGCTGAGTGATTACTTAAAGGGACCAACACAGCGCAATAGGCAGGATACTGACGCCAGGATCTGGGGACACCACAACAGGACCTCAAAGGATAAAGAATACCAGGGACCCTGATGATATACATATTACATGCTGTTACCTTACAGCTGTAAGGTAAGGGGACACCCATATTCTGACCACACAGGACCACGAGGGATATATTCACCATCACTACTATTATCACCGATTACATTGCTTTTTATATAGTGCACATGTATTTAGACACTAGCACTATATGCGATTCTTTGATATAATCGCCACTGGTTGTCGCACAAGTATAACGGACATTTTCCGACATATGTATTTTTCATCTTTTATATATTTTTTATTTTGATATTTTGGCATATATTTTAGGTATTGTGCACAAGTTTCATATTATTCTAGAGGGATTTTGCACTTATTCCCTCAGCACCAACACTTTTATGCGTTTATTTGGATTTTTATTTTTTCACTCTTTGCACAATTGAATTATTGAGCTGTTTACTGCTGCATTTACATTGTTTTAATTAGCTCATGGTGTAGAGGATATCTGCACGGACTTATTTTTGGCACTGGCACTTTATGCGATTTTGTCAGTTATAATTAACCACTTTCTGCACAATTGAATTATTGAGTTGTTTACTGCTTTATTTATATTGTTTTAATTATTTTATGGTGTAGAGGATATTTGCACGGATTTATTTGTTATTCTTTGGCACTGGCACTTTATGCGATTTTGTCAGCTATAACAAATCGCATTGGGAATCACTAGTTTTAAAATATTGCGATTGTTTTCTTTTCGTATGTTTGCATCTATATTTGATTTTTGTCCTGGATGTTATAATGTTATAGTGGTGAGGGTCCCTCATCATCCCCTCATAAAACACGCATACTGTTTTACACATATATTTTCACTTTATGCGATAGTATATATATATCACCTAATATTTTTAGTGCCCATAAAGCTTACTAGCCTCCAGGCTAAACTTCCTGTCATAGTACTGCGCATCACTACCTTTGCCGTTTTCTACTCCTTCACTGGGGTTCAAGTACCCCACTTCAGTGTGTGCAGTAGTACAAACGCTCTTTGTTTCCCTGATTAGGCGCAGGAATAACCTTTTTATACTTAGAAGGTAAATTATATTTACTTTTTTAAACTTTTTTTACAGTTGCTTTCTGGTTTCTGGACTAGGTCAAAATAATGTCATACATCCCAGGAGTCCTCATGGGCATTCTCTCTTTCATCTGGAGAAGTTTTCTTCTTTCCCAGTTAAGCATACCATCCTGCCTGCATGCCTGAGCGAATCTCATATGGATTTCAGTAAGTAAATGCTACATGAATCATCTGCCCTTATTAAAGATGGTCACAGCTAGATATGCTAGGTGGGTGATTTCTCAAAAAAAAAAAAAAAAAATGGCAGAGTTTGCTTTGAATATTAAAAATGAATTAAATACAATGCATTTTCAGCTTGTGGTTCTCAGATATAGTTTAGTTCCACTTTAAGGGGCACCTGTGCCACCTGCAGGAGGATTTGGACACTATCAAACAAAAAACCCTTTGGGCAGCCAGGTATAGCCCTTCCCACTCCCTGCATAGGTCAGTATTGTAGAAAAGTAGTACTTAGGCGAAAATCATTAACACAGAGTGGAACCTGTGCCCTTTAATTTCAAGAAATTGATTTTATGGTAAGCACAAAAATCCCGTTTTCTTTATTGTCCATTAAGGAAAACAGAATTCAGTTAATCTGAGATAATTTGGACATTCAACAGGAGTAAACTGAGGGGTGAGCATCATGTAAACACAACACCAGTAGGCCTACAATAAAACAAGCTAAACCTGGGCCATTCAAGAAGCTTCCTGAAAGACCTTACGTCCGAAGATGGCAGATTAGGCCCAAATATCCAACTAATAAAACGTGTGAACAGAAGACTAGATGGCATCTTTGAACATTTGGGAAACAGTTGTCTTATGTCTAAAAGCCCACGAGGCACTCACCAATCTAGTAGAGTGTGCCTTGAAAGGCAAAGGTGGAACCTTGTCTTTAAGACCATAATCCTGAACAATGATCTGTCTGAGTCTGAGCCACTGAAAAATGGTAGAACAAGAAACTGGTTCCCCTTTATGACCAGCATGACAATAAGAGAGTCCTTCTTTCTGATGGAAGCAGTGGATGATAGATAAACCTGTACAGTATCCACATCCAGGCAGTGAAGGGAGATCTCCTTCCAATGCACTGGAGCCAGACTGAGAGATGGAATGGAAGGATGTCCTAGTTGAGATGAAAGGCTGCTATCACTTTGAGAAGGAAGGAGGCTATAAACCTCAATACTACCTTATTCTTTTGTAAGACCAAAAAGTTTTTTTTTACAGGATAAAGCCACCAACTCAACCACACGTTTTGCAGAGGTGTTATAAGGAACACAAGCTTGCCAGCAATAGTGGAAAATGTATTATTCCTCAAGGGTTCGAAAGATGGTCTTCAAAGAGCTGACAGAACTAAATGTATGTATATATTAAACACAAAACTGGCGCTGGAGTGATATAGTGAAATAAATGAAAATAAATGAAAAATATTTGTGAACTGTTGCAGGTGCTGCTAAATAAAGTGCTAAAACTTCAAATATGGTAAACAGATAGGATCAGCACTAGCAAATGCAAAAACATACATGTGAAAATAAGTGAATAGCTCATGCCAATAGACACAATATCTACATGTGAAAATAAGTGAACAATTCACACCAATAAACACAATATCTAGCACTAATTAAATAATTAAATATCATTTGAATGAGTCCAAAAAAGTGCATAAAGTGTATCCCCTCTCTGAGACCACACTCACCAGACAGGCAAACTTTCCAGTCCAAAAATCAGGAAAAATGGATGAACTGATGATGTGAAAAGTTCCAAATGGAGACATTAAATGCACACTGGATCACAGGGGAAATACCACGTTCCACTGGTAAGAAAGAGAAAGAAATTGTATGGTGAAATACACTAAGTACAGTTTCTTTCTCTTTCTTACTGGTGGAACATGGTATTTCCTCTGTGATCCAGTGTGCATTTAATGTCTCCATTTGAAACTTTCCACATCATCAGTTCATCCATTTGCCGGATTTTTGGACTGGAAAGTTTGCCTGTCTGGTGAATGTGGTCTCAGAAGGGGGATACATTTTATGCACTTTTTGGACTCATTCAAATGATATTTAATTATTGCTAGATATTGTGTCTATTGGCATGAGCTGTTCACTTATTTTCATATGTATGTTTTTGCATTTGCTAGCGCTGCTCCTATCTGTTTACCAAATTTTATGTATAATCTTTTTTTTACGTTTTCAATAAAATAAAGTACAAAAAGAACATCGTACATAGACCACAGAGACATGTGACATAAGAATGTAAAACTAACAGAGACATACCATGAATAGTGTACAACTAGGCAACTGACAGCAGCATAGGTAGGATACATGTTGAAAACAGGAGGAACAACATTCCATAATTCATAAAATTGATCTTTCCCTTTCTGATGTGTGCTGGCATTGTTTGCAGGCCCCTGGCACCATTATATTTGAGGTACCTGCTCATGCATTTTCCCCTTTTGGAATAAAATACTGCAATTATATGATATTCTGGTGGGGGACAAATACCCTAATCAACCTCAAATTGCTGTACTCTCCATGCTACCAGGCTCCTACAAACAAATCAAGAAATGTTTGATCAGACACTTTTTGGCAGCAGCTCAGTCTGTTATTGCCAGAAGTTGGCACCAGCCTGAGCCCCCGTCACAAAACCAAATTTAGATCTCTCAAAGATACAGGAGGTTGTACAAGAAAAGTCCCATGAGAGACATCCTGAACAAAAGTCTTGACCAGTGGTCAGCAGTTTTTGAAATAAGATAACAAGGGCCAGGTTTTTTTCCTTAACCACTTAAGCCCTGGACCATTTGGCTGGACAAAGACCAGACCACTTTTTGCGATTCAGCACTGCGTCACTTTAACTGACAATTGTGCGGTCGTATGATGTGGCTCCCAAAGAAAATTGACGTCCTTTTTTCCCCACAAATAGAGCTTTCTTTTGGTGGTATTTGATCACCTCTGTGGTTTATATTTTTTGCGCTATAAACAAAAAAAGAGCGCCAATTTTGAAAAAAAAAACACATTATTTTTAACTTTTTGCTATAATAAATATCCCCCAAAAATATATAAAAATACATACATTCAATACAACGTGTTTTTTTCCTCAGTTTAGGCCGATACGTATTCTTCTACATATTTTTGGTAAAAAAAAATAGCAATAAGCGTTTATTGATTGGTTTGCGCAAAAGTTATAGCTTCTACAAAATAGGGGATAGATTTATGGCATTTTTATTAATATTTTTTTTTACTTTTAATGGCAGAGATTTTTATCATGACTGCGACATTATGGCGGACATGTCAGACAATTTTGATACATTTTTGGGACCATTGCCATTAATACAGTGTTCAGTGCGATTAAAATTGCATTGATTACTGTAAAAATGTCACTGGCAGTGAAGGGGTTAATACTAGGGGGCAGGGGAGGGGTTAATATTTATCCTATTTTGTGTTCTAACTGAAGGGGGGATGGGACTGTGTAGGGAAACTCTGTATGGACTCTGTATCTGTCAGTTCCCTGCTCAGAGAACCGGAAACTGTGTTTACACACACAGCTCCTGGTTCTCCGTGTGCCCCAAGCGATCACGGGAGCCTGGCGGCGATTGAGACCACCAGGCACTCGCATCGGCTCAGGGAGCGAGCGGGGGTGCGCGTACGCATGACTCCGGCAGCACGGCCACGCCCCCTAGTGGCCGTTTATGTTACAGCCGTAACATTTCGGCGATTCACACAGCTGAGCCATGCTGCCGCAGTACAACTGCGGTGGCTGGTTGGCATGCGGTTAAAAGGTACACAAAGACAAATGTTGATCTAAACCAGACCCATAGAGTATTTCATTGGGTGAAACCCTCTTTTCTGTCACCAGACAAAGTAAACCTTGCCAGAGGTACGTTTCTTAGCTTTTAATGAAATGGGAATTACTCATTCAGAGAAATTTTGGTCCTTCAATAACTGGACTTCAGCAGCAATGCTGTTAAAGCCAGAGATCATGGAGCAGGGTAGTGAACTGGAATTTGAGGTAGGAGGTCCAGTCGATCTGGAAGAACTCACAGTGTCTGTCAGAAGTTTGATCAGGTCAGAATACCACATCCTCCTGGTCCAGTTAGGAGCTACAGTGCCTTGAAAAAGTATTCCTACCCCTTGAAATTTTCAACATTTTGTCATGCTACAGTCAAACACGTAAATGTATTTTACTGTGATTTTATGTGATAGACCAACACCAAGTGGCACATAATTTTGAAGTGGAAGGAAAAAGTGGTTTGCAACATTTTTTTACAAATAAATATTTGAAAAGTGTGCTATGCATTTGAATTCAGCCCCCTTTACTCTGATAACCCTAACTAAAATCTAGTGGAACCAATTGCCTTCAGAAGTCACCTAGCTAGTAAATAGAGTCCACTTGTGTGTAATTTAATCTCAGTATAAATACAGCTGTAGAGAGGAGGTTTGTTAGAGAACCTTAGTGAACGAACAGCATCTTGAAGGCCAAGGAAGACACAAGACATGTCAGGGATAAAGCAGTTTACAAGAAGTTATGTGGGGGACATAGCAAACGTGGAAGAAGGTGCTCTGGTCAGATGAGACCAAAATCTAACAGAGCTTGAGCTATTTTGCAAAGACGAATGTACAAAAATGTCATTCTCCAGACGTGCAAAGCTGGTAGAGAAATCCCCAAAAAGACTTGCAGGTGTAATTGTAGCGAAAGGTAGTTTTACAAAGTGTTGGCTCAGGGGTGCTGAATACAAATGCATGCCACACTTTTTACATGTTTATTTGTAAAAAAAAAATAAAAAATGAAAACCATTTATCATTTCCCTTCCACTTGACAATTATGTGCCACTTTGTGTTGGTCTATCACATAAAATCCCAATAAAATACATTTACGTTTTGGTTGTAACATGACAAAATGTGGAAAATGTCAAGGGGTATGAATACTTTTTCAATGTACTGTAGGAGGATCACCAGAAGACCTTCCTTTGCAATCCTGCAGAGTAGTCTGGAAGGAGTAGATTGGGTTGTATTGATCCCATGGAGCCACCAGAACATTCAGTGCATCAGTTTGCTGCTGAACCTGGAACCAGGAGGTCAACATTTGCTGTCTTCCACCTGTGACACAGGTTCTGAAACACTTTCTTCTGGGTGTAGGGACCACACCCCCTGGTCCAGTAGCTGTCATCTGAATTAGTCTGCCTGCAAATTGTCTATGCCTGAAATGTGAATGGCAGGGAAGGCTGGAACATGAAGTTCTGCCAAGGCTTGTATCCTTTTTCCTCTCTTGTCACAGCAAGACTTGTGATTTCTCTTTGGTGATTGATGTATGCCAAGGTTATACATCCAGTCCCCATATAACACAGGTTGAAGTAAGGAGTGTACCAAGATAGCTTGATTTAGGGAACACAGACTGGTAACAGCAGTAGTAGAATCTACAGGCTGCCCCATTTTAAATGTCTGATGAAGGGGTTCTGCGAGGCTTAAAAAGGTCACTACTGTAACTCTGATGTGATCGCTGAATAACGCTTTGGACTGGTACTTATGGTTCTAGAATCATGTGCTCTTTTCTAGATTCCTTGCTGTAAAGAAACTGCTGATCAATACCTTGCTTCCTGGCCACCTCCTGCCCAGGCTCTCAATCATCCCCATTATTTAAGTAGCGCCCCTGGGTTTAGTCAGGGAACTCCTCACCAAATTCCTTGTCAGGGGCAGCTACCATAGTTAAGTTGTTAGAGATCCATTGATTTATCCCTAAGTTTGGCCTTGTTGTACTTTTCTCTTCTACCACTAGGCGGCCTTGCACTTGATGGTACTAGATATGAGATATGAGAAGGACAACTCAAGGTCAGGTTATGGGTACATGGGGTATCTCAGCCAATGGGCAGGGGTTTTCTTGAATCCATTGGCCTGCTGGGAGAGCCTATATTTTTGGGTCGAGCCAGGTGATTCCCACTTTTTTTACAGGGACTAGTGTACAGCTATCTAAAACAAGCTTTCCATGTACAGGGCTGGTGCTACCGCTAGGCAAACTAGGGCGAACTGTCGCCTAGGGCATGGTCATGACTGCTGGTTCCCCAGGGCTAGTGTTCTATCGAATAGTGCCCTCCGTCGAAAAGTACCCACGAATGCGCAGTACGGAAAGCCACTAAAGCTGGTTTCCCAAGCAGCTGGCGTGATGTCACCATAGCACATGCATACACGGTAAGAGGCATTTTTAGATGGGAGATATAATTTGAAGGGCAGAATTAAAAGCTACGCAAACAGCGGAAGGAGACCGTAGATGTCAGATTGTGCCTCTCTGTCACTGTTTACAGTGTGCTCAATGTTGGGTTTGGTTTGTGTTGCAGGGTGGGTTTGCTGTGTTGAACAGCATGTTTTGCCTGTGTCTGTGTCTTCCTCTGCTGTTTGCATAGCTTTTAATTCTGCCCATCAAATGGTATCTCCCATCGAAAAAGGCCTCCTATGATGTGTGTATGCGCTACTGTGATGTCACGCCAGCTGATCGGGAAATAAGCTGGTGTGGCCTTCCGTGTTGCACTATTCAATAGAACACCAGGATGGGGGGTCAGAGGCAGGGCAAACTGGGTCGCTCTGATGCCCCCCCAAAAAAGGTTGCTGCAGCGCCGCTATGCTCACAGTGTTAGTGTCCCGTTCCGCTTGTTCCATGCTGGCCGCTACTGCACACTGTCTGGTTCCTCGGACCACCTGCCATCTAGCACCAGTGACACCACCTAATGCAAGCCCAAGCATTCAGAACAGAGGTTGGAGGAGGATGAAAGTTCCTCCTCTTCCTCCTAGTGCTTAGCTCTGCCCACCTCCTCCAGCCTCTGCAATGGCAGCCAGGGGCGAACTGACAACTCATGGGGCCCCCAGGCAATAGAAGATTATGGAGTCCCAGGGCAATAGGAGAAGATTATGGGGCTCCTGGGTAATTATGGGGCCCCCAGCAATAGATTATGGGGCCACACAGTATATACACACACAATATACACACACAATATACACACACAATATACACACACAATATACACACACAGTATACACACACAGAATACACATACACACACTGAAAAGGTACTGGAGAGGTGGGACAGCTATAATCTTGGGATTTTTTTAAAAACAGATTTTTACATACTGTCCCTGGTTTTATTGAGGCTGGCAACCCTGATGGGGCCCCTTGGTGGCATGGGGTCCTCGGGCAGTGCCCAAGTGCCCGAATGGTCAGTCCGCCCCTGATGGCAGCCCCCTGCTCAGAGGGAAGGAGCTGCATTTGAGAGCCTCAGTCTACTCAGTCTGAGGTGAGGTCAGGCGCCGGGGATGGAACTACATGTCATGAGGGAGCTGGGCAGAGACCCAAACAGAAAGGATGCCAGCTGAGCTGCTGCTGGATGGGAGGAGGGGTCACATCCTTAGATCTCAGGTGTTATTGCTGGGACATGTACTTACATTTTGGGGGATGTGACCCCCACCAAAGGTGAAGGACTGAAGGTGCCAGCATGAATCCCTCAGAGCTGAGGATGTGACACCCCCCCCCCCCAACTAATGAAGGACTTCAAGTGCCAGCATGAACCTCTGGGACCTAAGGGGTCACATCCTCAGATCTCAATGATTCATGCTGGGACTTTCAGTCCTTCACTTTTGGGGGGGTCACACCCTTAGATCTAAATTGTTAATGCTGAGACTTGTAGTCCATCACTTTCAGAGGATGTGACACCCACCCCCCCCAAAGTGAAGGACTGCAAGTTCCCAGCATGAACCCCCTCAAAGCTGAGGAGGGAACACCCCCCAACTAGTGAAGGGCTACAAATCCCAACATGAACCCCTCAGAGCTGAGGATGGGACACCTCCCCAACTAGTGAAGGACTACAAGTCCCAGCATGAACCCCTCAGACCTGAGGACAGGCCCCCCCTAACTAATGAAGGACTACAAGTCCCAGCATGAACCCTGGAGATCTAAGGATGTAATCCCCCAAAAGTCATCAGTAGTTGGACTGCAAATCTTATGCTTTTCTAATATAATACTGTTTTAAAAAATGTTGAAGTTTTATTTAAATTTTTTTTGGGGGGGGGGGGTGCAAGTATCTGATCTTGCCTAGGGCTAGGGATGAGCCCGCGGTTCGAGACGAATGTAAGTTTGACTCGTACATCGGGTGTTCATCCGTTCACAGAATTTAGAACATTATGGGGAGTTCGCGGGAAATTCAAGCGTCAGCCTACGTCTGATTTCTTCAGGGCTTACGCAGATGGAGCGCTAACTGGCAATTCCAATACAATTCCTATACAATACATGCTGATCCCTGTCTTCTTTGATGTACCGTAAGTGCAATATAATCTTTTTTTAAATAAATGATTTTAATTTCTGCACAATGAGAGCGTTCTATCCTCTCCCTCTCTTTATGGCACTCGAGCTTTGAATACATTATCTACTGTACATATATATTGAATGGGTGACAGCAGCGGTTTGGATTCATTCCTGTGACCTCATGTATGACATCTTGGATTTTCCCATATGTGTAATTTGACTCCCTGTAATAGGGGTCAATTAAGTCTGGTGAGTGCATAGTGTGCCTGCATGCTGGTGGAAAGAAACCTTTCCTATACTCACTGAGGACGTCATTCACGTGTGGGATCTATATATGGACTTCACGATTTTTATGTAATTTTTTATCATTTAGATGAAGATGTATTTATTTATTTGTTTATTCACTATGGTGATATGTAATTTGTAATATAAGAGTGTGGTTCTTTTGTTTCTTATCACATACTAGCACATTATGCGTTCACCTTGCATTTTGTTTGTTTGGTTTTTAACCTTTACTATCGCTTTAATACCACTTTAACCACCTCCCGCCCGCCCTATAGCCGAATGACGGCCTTGTGTTTACTTCCGCAATGCGTGCCGCCGGGGGCGCGCATCGCGGAAGTTTTGTATTCGCCGTGTCTCCCGGAGACAGCCAAATACAGATCGCCGTGAACGGTCAATCAAAGCGGCCGTTCACAGTGCGATCGCAGCTGCCAATGGGAGATGATCTCATATGTAAACATATGAGATCATCTCCCATTGCCGTGTCTCTCCCTCCTCACACAGAGACAGCGTGTGAGGAGGGAGAGCGATCTGTAAGTCAGCCCCAGTGCCATCTGTCAGCCCCAGTGCCATCTGTCAGCCCCAGTGCCATCTGTCAGCCCAGTGCCATCTGCCAGTAGTGCCAGTGCCGCCAGTGCCACCTGCCAGCGCCAGTGCCTGCCGCCAGCACCAGTGCTGCCAGCGCCAGTGCCACCTGCCAGCATCAGTGCCACCTGCCAGCATCAGTGCCACCTGCCAGCCCCAGTGCCATCCGTCAGCCCCAGTGCAGTCAGCCCCAGTGCCGCCAGTGCCGTCAGCCCCAGTGCCGCCAGTGCCGTCAGCGCCAGTGCCACCTGCCAGCGCCAGTGCCACCTGTTAGCGCCAGTGCCATCCGTCAGCCCCAGTGCCGTCAGCCCCAGTGCCGTCAGTGCCGCCAGTGCCACCTGCCAGTGCCACATGCCACCACCAGTGCCGCCAGTGCCAGTGCCACCTGCCAGTGCCACCTGCCAGCACCAGTGCCACCTGCCAGCGCCAGTGCCATCCGTCAGCCCCAGTGCCGCAGCCCCAGTGCCGCTAGCCCCAGTGCCGCCAGTGCCACGTGCCACCTGCCAGCGCCAGTGCCACCTGCCAGTGCCACCTGCCAGTGCCGCCAGTGCCACGTGCCAGTGCCACCTGCCAGCGCCAGTGCCATCTGCCAGCCGCAGTGCCATCTGCCAGCCCCATTTGCCAGAGCAATTAGCCAGAGCAAATAGCCAGTGCCATCTGCCAGTGCCATCTGCCAGTGCCATCTGCCAGCCCCATCTGCCAGCCCCATCTGCCTCCAGTGCCATCTGCCTCCAGTGCCACGTGTCGTCAGTGCCACGTGTTATCAGTGCCACGTGGGGTCACTTTGTGGGCATTTCCATTGTCCTGGTGCTCCAGGGCCTTCAAAACTGTAATAGGTGGTTGAGAAATAAGATGTGTAATTTATGCTCCTAGAACGCCTGATGGTGCTATTTCAATATTGGGCCTCTGTATGTGGCCAGGCTGTGTAAAAGTCTCACACATTTGGTATCGTTATACTCAGGAGGAGTAGTAGAACGTATTTTGGGGTGTCATTTTTACTATGTACATGCTATGTGTTGGAAATATCTTATAAATGGACAACTTTGCGTAAAAAAAATGCGTTTTCATTTTTTTTTCCACATTTTCCCAAAACTTCTGGAAAAAAAATGAACCATTCAAACGACTCATTATGCCTCATAGATTATACGTTGGGGTGTTAGCTTTCCAAAATGGGGTCACTTTGTGGGCATTTCCATTGTTCTGGTGCTCCAGGGCCTTCAAAAATGTAATAGGTGGTTGAGAAATGAAATGTGTAATTTATGCTCCTAGAACGCCTGATGGTGCTATTTCAATATTGGGCCTCTGTATGTGGCCAGGCTGTGTAAAAGTCTCACACATTTGGTATCGTAATACTCAGAAGGAGTAGCAGAACGTATTTTGGGGTGTCATTTGTGGTATACACATGCCATGTGAGAGAAATAACCTATTACATTGAAAATTTTGTGAGAAAAAAAAAAAAAAATCTTCATTTTGCAAAGAATTGTGGGAAAAAGATGACAACATCAAAAACCTCACCATGCATCTTAGTAAATACCTTGGAATGTCTACTTTCAAAAAAGGGGTCATTTGGGGGGTATTTGTACTTTCCTGACTTGTTTAGGTCGCAAGAAATGAGATAGGCCACCAGTACATCAGGTGTGATCAATTTTGTGCGATTCGCACCACAGCTTGTAGACTCTCTAACTTTCACAAAGACCAAATAATATCCACTAATTTGGGTTATTTTTACCAAAGATATGTAGCAGTATAAATTGTGGCCAAAATTTATGAAAAAAAATTATAATTTGCAAAATTTTATCACAGAAACAAAGAAATATGCGTTTTTTTTCAAAATTTTCGGTCTTTTTTCATTTATAGCGCAAAAAATAAAAGCCCCAGAGGTAATCAAATACCACCAAAAGAAAGCTCTATTTGTGGGAAAAAAAGGACACAAAATTCATTTGGGTACAGTGTTGCATGACTGAGTAATTGTCATTCAAAGTGTGAGAGCACCAAAAGCTGAAAATTGGTCTGGTCAGGAAGGGTGTTTAAGTGCCCAGTAAGCAAGTGGTTAAGCTTCATTGTAATATTAAGATTTTTTTCATTTGTTAACTAAAGTGAATTAATTCTAAGCTGTGAGCACAATATAGTGTTGTTGTCCCTTTTATTAACTTTGTTTTTTCATTTTTATAATTTATAGCCTTTACTGTAAGTTTGTTTCTATTCACAGTTTGCATTATGGAATAAAGAAGGCTAACTCTGGAGTGGATCGTTATTAACATAATGATCAACAAAATAAAAAAATTGCAGACACACACTAAGTCCTCTGTTTTAATGCAATTCCATTCATGAAATGCAGGCCTACAGCTTACAGTGTCTATTTTAGCACATTTTTAAGTCATTGGTAGAATACAAATGTAAGAACCTGCTGCCCTTTACTGACTGAATTTAAATATGCCTGTAAATATATTATGTATGCATTTACTGCTGCTGGGTTGATGGCTTTAAAACCCTGGAAGTAGGAAGTGGAGGGGGAGAGCAAGTCTCTGCCACATGTCTTGTCCATGCTGCTAAACCCCAAGCCAGAAGGGACTATTATACAAGTATTTCTATGCTTTAATATTTTAACTGCAGCTGCTGAGTGCATATCTTAATCCTTATGGAGTATCTCTGCGCTGTCTTTGTTATTATTTCACACGTGCCAGATAGCTATGTCTGTGCTTCTGTATGTGTAGTGGGCACCTTTCGGTATATTGGAACCCCTTTAGTGCAATATAGTTTATATGTAGCCCTTAGTTATCCCTGTCCCTTCTGGTCTGGGATTTTATAGCAAGCTTTAGCTTGGGGCTCAATAACCAGAATATGCTTAAGCAAGGTTAGGCATTCGATGGCTACTCCTGATAGCTGGGGGTCTAATGCCGCGTACACACGATCAGACTTTCCGGCGGACCAGAATCCATCAGACAATTCGATCGTGTGTGGGCTCCAATGGACTTTTTTTTCCCAAAAGTCCGATGGACCTAGAAATAAAACATGTTTCAAATCTATCCGACGGACTAAAAATTGGGAAAACCGTTCACCCGTGTGCTAGTCTGATGGACCAAATACGATGCAAGGGCAGCTATTGGCTACTGGCTTTTGAACTTCCTTGTTTAGTCCTGTTTACATCATCACGTTCAAAACTAACGGACTTTCGAATGGACTTAGTCGGGTCGTGTGTGGTGAAGTCCGTTCGTTCAAAAAGTCAGTCGGGAAGACCGTCGGACCTAGACCGTCAAAAAGTCCAGTCATGTACACGCGGCATTAGAGGTACAATTGCATGGCAGATTAGAAACTACTAGGGAGGGACTAAAGAGCAGAGTAGATAGGCTGACTCTTAGTTCCAGTGCCATAGCACAGGTCCTTCGGGTGAGAAGCTCTGTTCCAGGCTGGTTGGACAACAGTTGGAAGATCTCCCTATGACTGCAGATCTTGTTTTCAGGTCATCCTCAGGTCCTCCGGGTGAGAAGCTCTGTTCCAGGCTGGTTGGACAACAGTTGGAGGATCTCCCTATGACTGCAGATCTTGTCTTCAGGTCATCCTCAGGTGCCCCTGCAACTGGACTTTGCTGCAACATTCATCTGGAGGTATCTCTAATAATAACTATACATACACCTGGTTATATGTCCACAATTCCACCAGGGCTCCTTTTGGACCCTTTGCTGATAATACCTGCTTGCACTTTGTATATATGCACTGTTATTTATCCTTTTTTTCTTTTTAGATAAAGCTTGTATTATTTATTTACCTGTGTAAATCTATATGCTTATAGTTAATATTATATTTTAGTTGCAGGAGTTATTTTGCCTCCAATTACTTTGTTTATATTATAGATTTATTTCCCAGGGAACGAATCTCTTCTGTTCACGAAAACCCTGTACTGGGTACAGGCACTGGTAACCTTATTATCAAACTCACTCTTCCACTTAGCAAAGGTTCTGGTTTACCTATAGGTTTAGCACAATATCCTGTTTGGGGTGGGCCATTTGTCATAACCCCCCCTCCACAAAAAAAAGGAGGGCTACACAAACAATTATGATTTACTATATTTATTGGCGTATAATAAGCACTTTTTCCTCCTGAAAATAGGGGGCAAATCACTGATGCGTTTTATACGCTGATAGTGTAAGGGGAAGGAGGGGGACGAGTACTGTCTGAATTCACTGAGCCATTATCTCCTGTTTACTTGGCTCTTACTTGGCTCTCACTTGGCTCTCACCTCACACACACACACCTCCACCACTGGCATTGGACCAGTGTTCTGTCTATTACAGGAGCTGCTCCAATGCCTATGGCAGAGATGGGACTGTGTGTGAGATTGCCGACTAAGAGCCAAGTGAGAGCCGAATAAACAAAAGATGACGGCTCTGTGATTTCCTGCACTGTTCAGGCTGCATTGATGGGAGATGGCGAAGCTGCAGATGAGCATTGAGGCTAAAAACGGGCATTAATCAGGCTGCATTGATGGGAGATGGGCTGCAGATGGGTATTGATCAGGCTGCATTGAGGCTGCAGATGGGCATTGATCAGGTTCCACTGAGGCTGCAGATGGGCATTGATCAGGCTGCACTGAGGCTGCAGATGGGCATTGATCAGGCTGCACTGAGGCTGCAGATGGGCATTGATCAGGCTGCACTGAGGCTGCAGATGGGCATTGATCAGGCTGCACTGAGGCTGCAGATGGGCATTGATCAGGCTGCACTGAGGCTGCAGATGGGCATTGATCAGGCTGCACTGAGGCTGCAGATGGGCATTGATCAGGCTGCACTGAGGCTGCAGATGGGCATTGATCAGGCTGCACTGAGGCTGCAGATGGGCATTGATTAGTCTGCATTGATTGGAGAGCCGCTGCAGATCGGCATTTATCAGGCTGCGTTGATGGGATATGGGCTGCAGATGGACATTGATCAGGCTGCATTGATGGGAGATGACGAGGCTGTAGATAAGCACTAATCAGGCTACATTGATGGTTATGGACTCTTATTTTAATTCAAAGATGTTTATTTTAAAAAATATGTTTTTCCTGAAACTTCCCTCTTAAAATGAAGGTGCATGTTATATGCCGATAAATACCTTATTTAAAACAAATGATCACGTGCGTTTGTCATATCTGACTCCTTTCACAGAGTTTCCTAAAAAACAGGATTTTTAGAGGTGTTCTTGTAATGTATAACTGAGCTGTCTCACACAGTGCACATAAAATGTGTTCATTCATGGTACGCAAAAATAATTTCTGTTAATTATTGACTTGATTGAATTTAAGTCTTTGGGGTTCCTGGCAGAGCTCCAGGTACAAACCAAGACCAAGTCAATGAACTAAATATAGCATGTCAGCATCAATTAAGTTAAACCAACTTTTTTTTTATCTTCCAAATTCCAAATAATAAAGTGTTGTTAAAAATACTTTGTGAACTAAACTAGTTTAACTGATATGACTCCTGGACAGTTGTAACTTTTTTTGCACATTGGAAGAATTGGTTGGATCAGGCGATGCACTTATATCTATGAATCAGGTAGAAGTCTAATACAAGATGTAATAATCAATTGGACAAGATTGGCTTTAATGGCTAGTGCGCCTTCCTCAAGACAGCAGCATGTCCCTTCCCCGCATCTCTCTATGAGAATGTTTTTAGATTAAATTGTATGTGGTCCTTAAATGTAAAAGTTGGGATGTTGAGAAATGCATTGCTGTGTTCCTTACTAAGCTCACTGTAATCATTGTCTAGCATATACGGCATGTAAAAGGCGGTAATCCTGTCAGTCCATTTTATGAACTCTTCTGCTTCTTACTGATCAGGCTAAGGATGGAAGCAAATCAATCCTAGTCCATAGTCAGTTTGCATCTTTGGTTTTTACTAGGCATTGTAGCTACAGGGCTCTGTGCCTAAGCACGGTGTGCAGATAGGTGGGGGGAGAAGAGAAGATCCATCTGTCCCACGATGGCCCAAAAGATATCCAAAACAAGGTACTTACACTTTTATTTTAAAATGTTCAAATATGGGCCATGATTAGAGGATGTGTAAGTATTGCAATGATGTATTTATATTTGGTATCACTTTACAAATACTATAAAACTGAACCCCAAGCATGAAAAAAAGAAACTGCTTCCCAGTCCATCCAATCCTAGTGATTCTATAGTTTTTATTTAGAAAAAAGTTTGCAAGACCCCCATTTCCTTTTTTGATTTCACTGTCACGTGCCCATAAGTGACACCGCTTCATATAATGGAGGCCAGCCAGCCGAAGCTGCTCTCTGAGCAGCTAACTGGTATAATTGCTGCCCCTTGCATTGTGATAACATAATGGCAGAACTGTAACAGTAGAGGACCCTTTATGAACACTTTGTACAGGCAATGTACAGTGTCCACATCACCAGGATGTAACTTGGGCACTGCAAGTACAGTGGTGTGAAAAAGTGTTTGCTCCTCATTTCCTGTTCCTTTGCATGTTTGTCACACTTAAGTGTTTCGGAACATCAAACCAATTTAAACAATAGTCAAGGACAACACAAGTAAACACAAAATGCAATTTGTAAATGAAGGTGTTTATTATTAAAGGTGAAAAAAATCCAAACCATCATGGCCCTGTGTGAAAAAGTGATTGCCCCCCTAAACCTAATAACTGGTTGGGCCACCCTTAGCAGCAACAACTGCAACCAAGCGTTTGCGATAACGTGCAATGAGGCTTTTACAGCGTCCTGGAGGAATTTTGGCCCACTCATCTTTGCAGAATTGTCCTAATTCAGTTACATTAGAGGGTTTTCGAGCATGAACGGCCTTTTTAAGGTCATACCACAACATCTCAATAGGATTCAGGTCAGGACTTTGGCTAGGCCACTCCAAAGTCTTCATTTTGTTTTTCTTCAGCCATTCGGTGGTGGACTTGCTGGTGTGTTTAGGATCATTGTCCTGCTGCAGAACCCAAGTTCGTTTCAGCTTGAGTACACGAACAGATGGTCAGACATTCTCCTTCAGGATCTCTTGGTAGACAGCAGAATTCATAGTTCCTTTTATCACGGCAAGTCTTCCAGGTCCTGAAGCAGCAAAACAGCCCCAGACCATCACACTACCACCACCATATTTTACTGTTGGTATAATGTTCTTTTTATGAAATGCAGTGTTCCTTCTACGCCAGATATACTTGGACACACACCTTCCAAAGAGTTCCACTTTTGTCTCATCGGTCCACAGAATGTTGTCCCAAAAGTCTTGGGGATCATCAAGATGTGTTGTGGAGAAATTGAGACAAGCTTTGATGTTCTTTTTGCTCAGCAGTGGTTTTCTCCTTGGAACTCTGCCATGCAGGCCATTTTTGCCCAGTCTTTTCCTGATGGTGGAGGCATGAACGCTGACCTTAACTGAGGCAAGTGAGGCCTGCAGTTCCTTGGACGTTGTTGTGGGGTCTTTTGTGACCTCTTGGATGAGTCGTTGCTGCGCTCTTGGGGTAATTTTGGGCGGCCGGCCACTCCTGGGAAGGTTCACCACTGTTCCATATCTTCGCCATTTGTGGATAATGGCTCTCACTGTGGTTCGCTGGATTCCCAAAGCTTTGGAAATGGCTTTATAACCCTTTCCAGACTGATAGATCTCAATTACTTTCTTTCTCAATTGTTCCTGAATTTCTTTGGGTCTCGGCATGATGTGTAGCTTTTAAGGATCTTCTGGTGGACCTTACTGTGTCAAGCAGCTCCTATTTAAGTGATGCCTTGATTGTGAACAGGTGTGGCAATAATCAGGCCTGGGTGTGGCTAGAGAAATTGAACTCAGGTGTGGACAACCACAGTTATAGTATGTTTTAACAAGGGGGGCAATCACTTTTTCACACAGGGCCATGATGGTTTGGATTTTTTTTCACCTTTAATAATAAACACCTTCATTTACAAATTGCATTTTGTGTTTACTTGTGTTGTCCTTGACTATTGTTTAAATTGGTTTGATGTTCCGAAACACTTAAGTGTGACAAACATGCAAAGGAACAGGCAATGAGGAAGGGGGCAAACACTTTTTCACACCACTGTAATACCGTCACACTACAGTCCAGAAGTATGCATACTAGCTCATTATGAATTATTTACCTGCGATCGAAGCCCCACAGTGCTCCTCAGTCGCCAACTCCGTTGCCACTGTGATACCCGGAGTGACTTCCGGGTATCGCGTCTCCGGCGCTGTGACTGGCTGGAACTGCGATGACCTCACTCCCACGCATGCGCGCTGGTGCCACCACTAACGTCATGATCACCGTTAGAAACGGCACACTCAGAGCCGGAGACGCGATACCCGGAAGTCACTCCGGGTATCATGGTGGCAACAGAGGTGGTGACTGAGGAGCACTGTGGGGCTTCAATCGCAGGTAAGTAATTTATAATGAGCTAGTATGCATACTAGATCATTATGCCTTTGCCTTGGAGGGTGTCTTTTCTTTCTTTTTTTTTTTCTTAAGAGGCTTTACCTCCTCCTTAACCAGTTTTGGAAAACAGTTGATCAGAGTTGGAGGTTCCTGGCTAATTTTTATAGATCAGGTCCATCAGAGCGAGGATATGCTTTGCTAGCAGAAGGGAACCCTTGTATTATTTACACCTTGGAGCTCCCTCTCCTTGGACTATTCCATATTTCTGGATAGACATTTCATTGCACAAGTTGACTTTAATTGGTCTGCATGTCTATTCATTTTCCCACTGACTTTGATATCAACTAACATGGATATTGCTGCAGATATCACAGTTGTTATTAATAGCTTTGGTAATAAACCTATGGGTCCTAGTTTCTTATTTAAATATAGTGTGGTGCTGTTATATTTATGCCATGACCACTCATTACTGACCACATTTCTATTGTCGTCTAACTAAAAATATACTTGTTCACAAACACATATCTCTCAATAAAACAAGAACTCGCCATTTCCTCTGGGAGCCATGCTTTTAGAATGAAGCAGCCTTCTTATTCAGAAGACAAGCATCTCTAAATATTTCATGCAATTTTTATGTAGGACTATAACAAGAGTCATAAAGGAAGAGTTCTGAGGGTGCTAAAATATTTTATTACTAGGTTGCACTTATTGTGCATGTGGCTAGGGAAAAATTATAGACTGGAAAAACTTTGATTATGTGAATGTTCTCATGGCAGGCAGAAAGTGTCAGTTCACATGCTTGCAAAAAAGAAAGAATTTATATAAATATACAATATAGAAAAAGGTGCACCTTACCCTGAGCAAATGTATTTAATTTAAATTAAATTAAAGCTTCATCTCTTCTTCGTCTGACTCAATATTAGGTTACATGTTTAAAGGAAGCAAATAGTGCATATGCCAGGGCAGGTGATAATATGAACCCATTAGTATACACTTTACAATTATCAGGTTAAGACAGTAAATAGCATATAGGAAAATTGTTCAGTCTACCAATACTGCCTCTGAACCATGGACATACAAGTGAGGAAAAAATATTTGATCCCCCGCTGATTTTGTACGTTTGCCCACTAACAAAGAACAGATCAGTCTATAATTTTATTTTAACAGTGAGAGACAAAATTGGGGAAATAAGTAGTTGATCCCCTATCAGTCAGCAAAATTTCTGGCTCCTAGATGTCTTCTATACAGGAAACGAGCTGAGATTAGGAGCATTCCCTTACAGGGAGTAAGAGTCCACACCAGTCCACAGAAGCAATCAATCAATCGGATTCCAATCTCTCTACCATGACCAAGACCAAAGAGCTGTCCAAGGATGTCAGGGACAAGATTGTAGACCTACATAAGGCTGGAATGGGCTACGAGACCATCACCAAGCAGCTTAGTGAGAGGGTGACAACAGATTATTCACAAATGGAAGAAACACAAAATAACTGTCAAAAAATCTCCCTCGGTCTGGGGCTACATGCAAGATCTCACCTCATGGAGTTACAAAGATCATGGGGACAGTGAGGAATCAGCCCAGACCTACACAGGAGAATCTTGTCAATGATCTCAAGGCAACATGGACCATAGTCATCAAGAAAACAATTGGTACCACAGTACGCCATGAAGGACTGAAATTCTGCAACACCCGCAAGGTCCCCCTGCTCAAGAAAGCACATGTACAGGCCCTTCTGAACTTTGCTAATGAACATCTGAATGAGTCGGAGGAGAACTGTGCGACAGTATTGTGGTCAGATGAGACCAAAATCAAGCTCTTTGGCATCAACTCAACTCGCCGTGTTTGGAGGAGGAGGAATGCCGCCTATGATCCCAAGAACACCATCCCCACCATCAAACATGGAGGTGGAAACATTATGCTTTGGGGGTGTTTTTCTGCTAAGGGGACAGGGCAACAGCACTGCATCAAAGGGACGATGGACTGGGCCATTTACCGTCAAATCTTGGGTGAGAACCTCCTTACCTCAGACAGGGCATTGAAAATGGGTCGTGAATGGGTATTCCAGCATGACAATAACCCAAAACACACCACCAAGGCAACAAATTAGTTGCTCAAGAAGCAGCACATTAAGGTCTTGGATTGGCCTAGCCAGTCTCCAGACTTTAATCCCATAGAAAATATGTAGAGGGAGCTGAAGTTTCGAGTTACCAAACGTCAGCCTCGAAACCTTAATGACTTTGGGATTATCTGCAAAGAGGCGTGGGACAAAATCCCTCCTGAGATGTGTGCAAACCTGGTGGCCAACTACAAGAAACGTCAGACCTCTGTGATTGCCAACAAGGGTTTTGCCACCAAGTACTAAGTCATGTTTTGCAAAGGGGCCAAATACTTATTTCACTCATTAAATGCAAATCAATTCATAACTCTTATGAAAAGCATTTTTCTGGATATTTGTGTTGTTTTTCTGTTTTGCACTGTTAAAATAAACCTACCATTACAATTATAGACTGATCATTTATTTGTCCGTGGGCAAACATACAAAATTAGCAGGGGATTGGATTAAATACTTTTTTTTTCCCTAACTGTAGGATAGAAAGGCCCTCTGTGTCACAAAAGGAGCTTTTTTTTATTTTTTTATTTTTTTTTGAGCATCAGCCTGCAGCCCTAGTCATTCCATAGCTCTGAATAAAATTGGTCTCTACTAGATCAATACCTAATCTCACCACAGACTCAGAGTCAGGGAGAAGTAAAAAAACGAATCATCGGGCTTGTAGCAATTGCCCAGGGGGGTACCCAGGGCTGGTATTGAAAATCATGGAATCACGGGGGCCTCATATAGCCTACCTGAAAGCTCCCCACCCCCCCCCCCAAAAAAAATGAAAAACAATATTTTAGCCAAAATTATACTAAAATCATTATTAGCAAACACAACATAACTTAAACAGTTCCTACTAAATCTAAAAACTTCTGGAGCTAATCAATTAAGCTCTGTGTGTGGAGGAAGTCTTGAGGCTCATTTACATGGGTGCTGTGGCTTGTATAGTGTGAATCAGCAGTTTGTTTATGGGTCTGGAGCCACCTTGAGCTGTGTGCAGGCATCCTATGTTACTCTACGGGGACACAGTAGCTGTACAGAGGAGTCTTAATTTGACATGGGTGTGAGTGCATGTACGCAGCCCCAAGCCCATACAGTGTGCATTCGGGGCCACTATCCCACACCGGCACACCTGTCAAATTAGGACTTGTGTCCGTGTTTTTATAGCTGCTGTATCCCTATAGAGTGACAGGCAGTTTCAGTCACATGAACAAACTAATTATTCACACAGTCAGAGTACATGTGTGAATGAGCCCTTTATTATGTTTTTTTTATTATTTTTTTTACTATTTTTTTTATTTTTTTTCCAAAAAAATTTTACATTTAAATTTTTTTACATTTACATTTTACATATAAACAGACTAACAGATTATAATATCATTATTCTTCTTCTTAGCCCGTTGAAGTGTAACCACACTTGATACTTTTATTTTTGTAAGATTGAAACACCTAAACTGAAGGCAGTGGCCCTTTAAGGGTATAATTTTGAAAAGGGAGGAGCATCCCCATTATAAGCCTACTGACCAGTTCATTGCATCGTTCTGAGGAAGCTTACACAGCTGAGCGAAATGCATAAACACCACAGTGTTTAGCATCCCGGTCTTGGAGCCACACACACGTAGCGAATATTCGCTCCACTCATCACCGTATGAAGGGGGGCCACTACTGACAATCAGTGTGCATCTACATCTACAGTCAGGCAAAGGATGACTGCTTCCACTACCTGAACCGTCCCAGGGACTGGCTTTTTTGGACATCTGAGGAGTCAATCGTACCGGACTAAGGAAACAAGCAGTTCGGTCATTTAAACTTTTCTCAATGTATTGTATAGGCTAAATCCCATGCCATCTGGCTGTGGCGGCTTCCTACTCCAGGGACCAAAGATCTATATTATATGCTCCCTTATAGCCAAGTCAGGATGCCTATCATATTTTGAAGCTCATCCATAAATATGTACATATGTCAGTAACTTGAAATATATGCTGGATTATCCTCTTCACAGCTGACTGTATTATCTCACTGATTTTCAGGAATGACATTTCCATTTTTCCTACTGTGACACCTCTACTTCCTCTCTACTCAGCAGATTCCTGCTTTTGTGGTATATCCATACCCGTTGTTACTAGAGGCTGATTTTAGACTTTCAACACTGAGTCTAATACCCACCCCTCCCCCCCCCACCCCCCACAAGTGTGCTGAGTGTCTGTGTGTCACTTTTATTGTGACAACGTTTTCATGATTTTTTAATATTGGTGAAGGTTTTACTGTTATTGTGGCTAATAGCCATACATTATTGGAATTGTGTGTTTTTTCTTTTAATAAACTTTGTATCTATGCCACTGTGAGTTCCATATTGAAGCCCCTTTACAAACCTGCCTGGCTTGTTTTCTTTTCTTTGCAATATCTAAACAGACCCCAGATGTCCCAGATGTCAATTTTTTTAGAAAGGGATTGAGGACACAGATCCTCAATCCTTTCTCTGCGGCCTCGGCTTCACTGCAGAATGAATAAAGAGGTAGTGCGCTGTACCACTTACTATGTTCATTCAGGAAAGGAGATGATATGTTTACCAGCTCCCTGCTCTCTATCCTGTGTTTCTGCAGCAGCTGACAGCTAGCGGGAGGGAGAAGAGAAAAAGGAGGCTGTGCTGAAGGGGGGAGCCACAGGGAGATCAGTTTAGGGATCAACCCCACCTCACCCCTCTGATCACCCCTCCCCTGTCCACGATCTCCTTCTTCCAGCTTGTCAGATGTTCGGGCCTGGTATATGACGGCTGATGCTACCCCTTTTTGGCGGCCTTGGGTGTACCTGTCCTTCTCCCTAACTGCGAGCTTTCATCAGCTACAACTAAAGTGCTAAACCCACTACACAGTGCATCTAAACTTACTAGTCCTGTTGCGTTTCACAGCTCACTCACACTTCCCAGTCAATGATATTTTGAGCTGTCAGAGTTAAATTTGCTACTCACCTGCTCCCCGGTGATAAAAATTTCTATTTATTAAAAGGTACATATGTAGCGCCATATATTTATGCAGCGATTTACATATATACTGCACATTGGTCCCTGCCCTCAAGGAGCTTACAATAGAAGGTCTCTAACTCACATACACATACTAGGGCCAATTGAGACAGGAGACAATTAACCTACCAGCATGTCTTTGGAGTGTGGGAGGAAACCGGAGTACCTGAAAGAAACCCACGCAGCAACAGGAAGAACATGCAAACTCCAGGCAGGTAGTGCCATGGTTGGGATTCAAACCAACAACCTAATGCTGCTGGCGGAAGTGCTAATCACTTAGCCACTATGTTGCCTATATCTACAATATGGGCAATATGGTGGCTAAAGAAAAATCCAATGTCTTGTGATTAGAATGGAAATGTCATAGCCACTATACTGTTTTGACTGCTGCAGAAAACATACATAATTACACTTTTATGCACATGTAAAATATACAATTCTGAGTAAGTTGTTGGAAATGTCCAGTATGCTTTTGTCTTCAAAATGTTTCACACAAAAATATGGTGCTTCCGCCACTCACATATGCACACTATCACCTCTAAAATGCCTAGTGTGCTACCTTCCAATTCATCATTAGTTATAAAAAGAGATGATGTCTTATTAGACGAAACGTGCTGGGACGGGCTCTGCTGATGTCACTTTCCTTACGTTTTATTGCAAATCGCTTTTTATCTTCACCAAATGTGAGTGTTACCCTTTTATATACAATAAATGTTTTTTTATTTAAATGGAATCACACTATGTGGCCTATTCCTTCTTCTTCCCATAAAATAGATCATTTGGGAGAAACTTTCTGACCCATCCTTTGATCATTATGCCTCTGGTGGGCATCCATTCGGAAGTAGTGTTGTGAAGGCCAATGCAAGTTTTACCAGCTATTGGAAGTATGTGCCGATTAAAGATTTCCCTGGGTGTATTACACTACAAGCCTTACTGACTCATTAGGCTTATTCCTATTTGGGTTCAAATTTTCCGGTAAGCCTTATATATATCGGTGGTGGATTATCTACTGACAAAGTGTCTGCACCAAGCTTTTCAAGTCACCATATATTTTTGCTTATGGACTTTGATGTTCACTCATGAATGCATATATTCTCCTTTTTTGCTTCACAGTATTATTTCACTATTTTTAATTAATGTTTCCTCACTTTTTGTCTCTGTGACTGTATTGGGATTGTATAATCTTTCCAATTATAGACTATAAATATACATTTGCTATCACCACTTATTTCACTTGCATATGAGGTCATTGTACTGAGTATGTAGTTATATTAGTTTGTTGTCTAGTATTGCATTGACATCACACCAGTGCTGCACTTTTTTATACACAAGGTATAAAAAGAGATAACGATTGTGGCCACCCAATAACTTCAAGCGGATATCAAGAAATTAAGAAACATCCTTCCGTAGTCAGCTTTGCCCTCTGCATTGCATTGCACAAACATTGATTTCACAGTTTGAGATGGATCTACTGATGCATCAGTAACGAGTAACCTCATCTAAATAGTATTTTTGCATGATCTGTTGAATGAATGTTTTCAAAGCAAACTCATAGTCACGTGTCACATTTTAATACCTTTAGATTTGTTTACTGAATCGTCAAACTAATAGACCTCCAGGCATTGCGTTTGACCAGAATGTGATGAGTTTGGATTTGTGATCATTCAAACATAAGCTGCCTCGGACCAGTGTGTACTCTGGAAGAGATCAGTAGATTAGTCAATCATCGGAAGGGAATCATCGAAACGCTTAGGTCACTGCTGACCCAGGTCACATTCAAGTTTCCAGGTTTCAAATAACTATGCACAATCCATAATTAGCAGAGTAATTATAGCTACTACAGTTTAGAATTTCAACATACATATTACCAATGCCATAAATAGTTTGCAGTCTAAAAAATACCTTATTAAAATGCTGAAAAAAGATATAAATCAATATTATTGACAAGTAAAAGCACAGAGGTATAACATGAATCAGTACATCAGCTGTTAAGTGAAACATTATTTTCAGCTCTGAATAAAGTAATGAGCCCTTTAATTTGTTATGAATGTTTTATTGTACACGGTAATAGCAAACCACAGGGGGCAGATCTTTCATTCACTAAAACAGAAGATGAGAAATAGGTCTAGCCTTATCACAACAACAACCAACATTAAATTTAATGTAGCTTTTTTTAAATGTTAGGCAACACCTAAAGCTGAACTAAACTCTCTTAATCGTCAATACGTATTTTTAATCCTTATGCCCTGTACACAGGGTCGGACATTCCGACCACAAAATCCGTCTGATTTTTTCCGACGGATTTTGCCCGAAACTTGTGTTGCATACACACGGTCGCACAAAGTTGTCGGAAAATCCGATCGTTCTGAACAAGGTGACGTCAAACACGTACGTCGGGACTATAAACGGGCCAGTAGCCAATAGCTTTCGTCTCTTATTTTATTCTGAGCATGCGTGGCACTTTGTCCGTAGGAATTGTCTACACATAATCGGAATTTAAGCGATCGGATTTTGTTGTCGGAAAATTTTAGATCCTGCTCTCAAACTTTGTGCGTCGGATAATCCGATGGAAAAAGCCTGATGGAGCCCACACATGGTCGGATTTTCTGACAACATGATTTGATCGCATATTTTCTGTCGGAAAATCGGACCGTGTGTATGGGGCATTACACTGCTAGCATTTGTAAATAGAAGGTAACTCCATTTACTAGTTTTTACCTTTTTTTTTTTTCTCCAGTTGCATTATGGTTTCTGGCCTAGACCAAAATGATATCATACATCCTAGGATTGTTAAAGTGGTTTAACCAGTTGCCGACCGCCGGCCGTCAAATGACCGAGTACCTGTCACGGCCCATCAGAGTACCCGAGTACCTGTCACAGCCCTTCAGAGTACCCAAGTACCTGTCAGAGCCCATCAGAGTACCCGAGTACCTGTCACAGTCCATCCGAGTACCCGAGTACCTGTCACAGCCCATCAAAGTACCTGAGTACCTGTCACAGCCCATCAGAGTACCCGAGTACCTGTCACAGCCCATCAGAGTAACCGATTACCTGTCACAGCCCATCAGAGTACCCGAGTACCTGTCACAGTTCACCTGAATACCTGCCACAGTTCATCTGAGTACCCGAGTACCTGCCACAGTCCATATGAGTACCTGAGTACCTATCACCGCCTTTCAGAGTACCCAAATACCAGTCACCAGGCCATAAGAGTACCCCAGTACCTGTATCCAGGCCATAAAAGTACCCGAGTACCTGTCACCAGGCCATCAGAGTACCTGAGTACCTGTCACCAGGCCATCAGAGTACCCGAGTACCTATCTGCAGCCCATCAGAGTACCCGAGTACCTATTTGCAGCCAAGGCCTCATAGAATAAATATGTTGGGGTGTTTGCTTTTCAAAATAGGGTAATTTTGTGGGTAATTTCACTGTCTTGGTGCTCCAGGACCTTCAAAAGTGTGATAGGTAGGAATGAAATGAGATGTGTAATTTATGCTCCTAGAACGCCTGAAGGTACTACTTCAATGTTCGGCCTCTCTATGTGAACAGGCTGTGTAAAAGTCCTACACATGTGGTATTGCCATACTTGGGAGGAGTAGCAGAATGTGTTTTGGGGTGTAATTTTTGCTATATACATGCTATGTGTTAGAAATATCTTATAAATTGACAACTTTGTGTAAAAATAAATGCGTTTTCATTTTTTTCCACATTTTCCAAAAACTTCAGAAATTCCGTTCAAAAGACTCATTATGCCTCACAGATTATACGTTGGGGAGTTTGCTTTCCAAAATGGGGTCATTTTATGGGCAATTCCATTGTCCTGGTATTCCAGGGCCTTCAAAAGTGTAATAGGTGGTTGTGAAATGAGATGTGTCATTTTTGCTTGTAGAACGTCTGAAGGTACTACTTCAATGTTGGTGCTCCATATGTGGCCACGCTGTGTAAAAGTCTCACACATGTGGTATCGCCACACTTGAGAAGAGTAGCAGAATGTATTTTGGGGTGTAATTTGTTGTATGCATATGCTGTGTGTGAGAAATAACCTGATAATATGACAATTTTGTAAAAAAATAAAAAATCTTCATTTTGCAAAGAATTGTGGGAAAAAATGACAACTTAAAAAAACTCACCATGCTACTTACTTAATACCTTGGAATGTCTACTTTCTAAAAAGGGGTCATTTGGGGAGTATTTGTACTTTTCTGACTTGTTAGTGTCTCAAGAAATGAGATTCACCTGATGTACTGAAGGCCTGATCAGATGTGATCAGTTTTCAGTGATTGGCACCATAGTTTGTAGACTCTATAACTTTCACAAAGACCAAATAATATACACTAATGTGGGTTATTTTTACCAAAGATATGTAGCAGTATAAATTTTGGCCAAAATTTACCGTATATACTCGAGTATAGGCCGACCCGAATATAAGCCGAGGCCCCCAATTTACCCCCAAAAAAACTGGCAAACTTATTGACTCGTGTATAAGCCGAGGGTGAGACATGCCTGTCCATCCCTGTGTGTGTGTCCGTCCATCCCTGTGTGTCCGTCCATCCCTGTGTGTCCGTCCATCCCTGTGTGTGTGTGTCCGTCCATCCCTGTGTGTCCGTCCATCCCTGTGTGTCCGTCCATCCATCCCTGTGTGTGTGTGTGTGTGTGTGTGTCCATCCATCCATCCATCCCTGTGTGTGTGTGTGTCCATCCATCCATCCATCCCTGTGTGTGTGTGTCTCCATCCATCCATCCATCCCTGTGTGTGTGTGTCTCCATCCATCCATCCCTGTGTGTGTGTGTGTGTCTCCATCCATCCATCCATCCCTGTGTGTGTGTGTATCCATCCATCCCTGTGTGTGTGTGTGTCCATGTGTGTGTGTGTGTGTGTGTGTGTGTGTGTGTGTGTGTGTGTGTCCATGTGTGTGTGTGTGTGTGTCCAGCCTACCTGTGTCCCGAGCCTGTGTCCCGTGCCTTGCCTCCTTGCCTCTGTCCCGTGCCGTGCCTTGCCTCCGTCCCGTGTCGTGCCTTGCCTCCGTCCCGTCCCGTGCCGTGCCTTGCCTTGCCTCCGTCCCGTGCCTTGCCAGGATCGCCGCTCTTCGTCGGCGCCTCGGCGGACATTCTACCATTCAAACGCCGCGCCTCCTCGTCCGTAGTACGAGGATGAGACGATGTCCGTGATAGGCGGAACACAGGCTGCTGGGAAATTCAGTGTTCCGCCTATCACAGGCGAAGGCGGAGGCGCGGCGTTTGAATGGTAGAATGTCCGCTGTCTGTCTGCTCGACACGCTGATCGAGCAGGCAGACAGCGATGACTCGAGTATAAGCCGAGGGGGGCACTTTCAGCCTCAAAAAAGAGGCTGAAAATCTCGGCTTATACTCGAGTATATACGGTATGAAGAAAAATTACTCTCAGGGGTAACAAGGGGCAATTTGCCCCATGCTAGACAGCCCACGCTCAGGACAGTGCCTCTTTAAATTTTGCACCCAGCGCGGTAGCCCCGCTTGCCCCCCATGCTACACCACTGGTCACATAGCAGGGTAGAGGACACGGAACTGACAAGCTCCAGAAGCCTCCTCCTCCCAGTAGAGAGTAGGTAAACCAGCAGCAGTGGCTGTGCCCTTGGCGGCAATGCACCCTAGACCCTAGAAATGCTAGAGGATTGTTGTTTTTTAATTATTTCTCAACAAAATAATGCATGAATACATGGATGGGTAAGTTTGTTTTGAATATTAAAAATTAATTAAATAGCTTTTACAGTTTGCGGTGCTCAGATACAGCTAAGTTTCACTTTAAAGATAAATTGGATCAATGTAACTATGAATATACCATACCTGGCCAACAGGGCAGGACTTAGGGTGGTGGGGGCCCCTAGGCTTGAGTCACTTTCGGGCCCTACCTTCTATACATTATTTTAAATAGAACAAAATTATACATACACAAGCTATGTATTACAGCTACATAAATCAGGATAAACTGAGAATAAAAATAGAGATCATGATTCTGAACAAACAACTAAACAAAATTACATAATTTATGTTAATTGCTGAAGTCTATTAAAATTTTTAAATTAATCTCAATTATTGTCATTGTAATAGGTTATTTCTCTCACATGGCATGTGTATACCACAAATGACATGCCAAAATACATTCTGCTACTCCTCCTGAGTATTATGATACCATATGTGTGGGACTTTTTCACAGCCTGGCCACTTAGAGAGGCCCAAAGTGTAGGGAGCGCCATCACGTGTTCTAGGAGCATAAATTACACATCTCACTTCTTGACTGCCTATTACACATTTGAAGGCCCTGGAGCACCAGGACAATGACATGTGACACTGAAGTGGCACTGGTGACAGATGGCACTAATACGTGGCACTGATGATAGATGGCACTAATACGTGACACTGACAGATGGCACTAATATGTGGCACTGATGACACGTGACACTGATGACAGATGGCACTTATAAGTGGCGCTGGGGTCAGATGGCACTGACAGGTGGCACTGGGGACAGATGGCACTGTGAGCACTTTATTTTCCCCCCTTTTTTTTTACCTTGACGCTGCAGCCGTTCGCTCTACCTCCTCACAGGCTGTCTCTGTGTGAGGAGGGAGAGCCGTCAATGAGAGATGATCTCATATGTTTACATATGAGATCATCTCCCATTGGACACTGCGATCAAGTGCTAAATGGCCACTCTGATTGGCCATTTAGCGCGATCTGTGATTGGCTGTGTCCAAGGGACACGGCCAACACAGAACTTCCTTGATGCGCGTCCAAGGCGGCGCGCATTGGGGAAGTAAACTGGAGGACGTCCAGGGACGTCCTCCCAGCAATTGGAGTCCGCGCTGCAGCCGTCTTTCGGCTATAGCGTGGACGCCTAGTGTTTAAAACGTAAAGAAGATACGGTATTTAAAACATAAACAGACGGCGCCGGCAGGGCCCCCTATTTGGCGGGGCCCATAGGCTTGAGCCCAGTCAAGCCCAATGGTAAGCCCGACCCTGCTGGCCAATCCCTCCAGAAGCTAGAAAATGACTTTTAGGGGGATTGGTTAGGTATGGTATATGCATAGTTACATTGATCCAGCTGTTACAGTGATCTTCACTAGGGATGAGCTTCGTGTTCGAGTCGAATGTACGTTCGACTCGAACATTGGCTGTTCGGCCGTTCGGCGAATTCCGAACGTTTGGGCCGTTCGCGTCAAAATTCGAGTGACGCGCGCGGACCACAATGCACTGCGGTGGCGCAGTGCATTGCTGCCCCATGATTGGCCAAGCATGCACTGTGACCCCGCATGCTTGGCCAATCGCAGCGCCGGCAGCGAGGAGAGCCATGATTGGCCACAGGCATCCTGCCTGTGGCCAATCATAGCTCAGGCTGTGTAGTGCACGCCCCACACTATATAAGGCCGCCTTTGAGGCGGCCTCGTGTAGTGTGTTACTTAGCATCTGAAGCAGTGGGTGTTCTGTGTACCTTCAACACAGTACACACCAATCGTTTTTGGCTGATTTCCTATCTTGCTGCTGTGTAGTGGTTGTTGTCTGTGCCCTGACTGCAGTATACACCACTATATTCACCTCACCTATATAGCTAGTGATCTAGCTTTAACCACTTAACAACTGCCCATTGCCGATTAACGGCTTCAGGGCGGTTGTTTAACTCTGAGAGGCCGTTAATTAACGGCCTCCCAGAATTCTGCTCTCGCGTGCCCCGAGGTGCGCGCACTCGAGAGCATCCGTGACCGCCGGGTCCACAGGACCCGGCGCATCACGGATCACGGTAAACGGCCGCTCATAGCGGCCGTTTACCACGTGATTGCTCCGTCAAATGACGGAGTGATCACTTGGAAACAAACCGGCGTCATGTTATGACGCCGGTTCCTCCCTCCCCTCTCTGTACCGATCGGTACAGCGGAGGGGAAAGAGATTGGTGTCAGCAGCGATGTGGGCTGCATCTGCAGTGCCCACATCGCTGCTCACCGAATTTAACCCCTCAATTCCCTGCCAATACTCTGCAATACCAGTGCATACTCTGCAGTACCCCGCCATTACTCTGCAGTACCCCGCCATTACTCTGCAGTGCAGTACCCCGCCATTACTCTGCAGTACCCTGCCATTACTCTGCAGTGCAGTACCCCCCATTACTCTGCAGTACCCTGCCATTACTCTGCAGTACCCTGCCATTACTCTGCAGTACCCTGCCATTACTCTGCAGTACCCCCCATTACTCTGCAGTAACCCCCATTACTCTGCAGTAACCCCCATTACTCTGCAGTAACCCCCATTACTCTGCAGTACCCCCCATTACTCTGCAGTACCCCCCATTACTCTGCAGTACCCCCCAATACTCTGCAGTACCCGCCATTACTCTGCAGTACCCGCCATTACTCTGCAGTACCCCCAATACTCTGCAGTACCCTGCCATTACTCTGTAGTACCCCCCAATACTCTGCATTACCCTGCTATTACTCTGTAGTACCCCGCCAATACCCCGCCAATACTCTGTAATACCCTGCCATAAATTGCCATACCCAGCCATACTCAGAGATACCCAGCCATACTCGGTGATACCCTGAAATACCCAGCCATAGACGCCCCCCACCCCTCACCGCCCTCCGGTGCTTCTACCAACTCGCCAGTACGATCAAAGCCAGAATCTTTTTTTTATTTTTTATTTCAGGCTTCCCAGCCTAGAGGTGAGATGTGGGGTCATATTGACCCCCCAGATTTCACTGTAAAGAGGACCTGTCACCCCATATTCCTATTACAAGGGATGTTTACATTTCTTGTAATAGGAATAAAAGTGATCAAAAATATATTTTTGGGGAAAAAAATGTCAAACTAAAATAAATAAAGTAAAATGAACAATAAAAAAATAAAATAAAAATTAAAGCGCCCATGTCCCCATGTGCTCGCATGTGCCACACATGTGAGGTATCGCCGAGAATGTTAGAGCGAGAGCAATAATTCTAGTCCTAGACCTCCTCTGCAACTCAAAACATGTAACCAGTAAAAAAAAATTTAAAGCGTCGCCTATGGGGATTTTTTAAGTAGCGACGTTTGGCGCCATTCCACGGGCATGTGCAATTTTGAAGAGTGACATGTTTGATATCTATTTACTCAGCATAACTTCATCTTTCACTTTATGCAAACATTGGGCTAACTTTACTGTTTTTTTTGTTTTGTTTTTAAGCACAAAACTGTTTTTTCCCCCCAAAAAACGCGTTTGAAAAATTGCTGTGCAAATACCGTGTGAGATAAAAATTTGCAACGACCACCATTGTATTCTCCAGGGTCTTTGCTAAAAAAAAATATATATATATAATGTTTTGGGGTTCTCTGTAATTTTCTAGCAAATAAATGATGATTTTTACATGTAGGAGAGAAATGTCAGGATTGGCCTGGGTGCTCCAGAACGCCTGATGGCGCTCCCTGCATGTTGGGCCTCTGTATGTGGCCACGCTGTGTAAAAGTCTCACACATGTGGTATCGCCGTACTCGGGAGTAATAGCAGAATGTGTTTTGGGGTGTAATTTGTGGTATGCATATGCTGTGTGTGTGAAATAACCTGATAATATGACAATTTTGTGAAAAAAAAAAAAAAAGGAAATAGGCCGTCAGTACTTCAGGTGTGATCAATTTTCAGATATTGGCACCATAGCTTGTGGACTCTATAACTTTCACAAAGACCAAATAATATCCACCAATTTGTACTTATTTTTACCAAAGATATGTAGTAGTATGAATTTTGGCCAAAATTTATGAAGAAAAAATGACTAATCTGCTAAATTTTATAACAGAAACGAAGAAAAATTCATTTTTTCGCAGAATTTTCGGTCTTTTTTCTTTTATAGCACAAAAAATAAAAAACCCAGCAGTGATTAAATACCACCAAAAGAAAGCTCTATTTGTGTGAAAAAAGGACAAACATTTCCTATAGGTCCAGTGTTGCATGACTGAGTAATTGTCATTCAAAATGTGAGGGCACCGAAAGCTGAAAATTGGTCTGGTTATTAAGGGTGTTTAAGTGCCCAGTGGTCAAGTGGTTAATAATAGAGCTTGCAGTCAGTAGTGTTAGGAGATAGTGCGTGCTGTCTGCGTGCTCTGTACCCAGTACATACCGCTATAATATAGGGCAGGCCCCTACTTTCAAACATCCAACTTACAAACATCTCCTACTTGCAAACGCAAGGAGACAGCAGCAAGTGAGATGAAAAAAGATGGACGACAAAACAAATTATACAGGGGTGATAACCCTTCCCTATGTTTTCCAAAAAGCTTAAAAATCGTTTTTTTGACTGGAGCTACACTTTAAAAATGTACCGGTTGAAAATGACAAACAGATTCAACTTAACACAACAAACCTACACAGTCCCTGTCTTGTTTGCACCGCCTGTATACTGCTGTTCTGAGTATATAGGGCCTGGGGGCCACACGCATTTCCTTTTTTTAATATGGGTACGGGGTTCCCCTTAATATGCGTACAAGACCCAAATAGGCTGGTAATGGGCAGGGAGGGCTACCCATGCCATGTTTCTCAATGATTTTCAACCATATTGCAGGAACCAGATATAACATTAAAACCGCAAGCAGTTGTAAATGGTGTTATTTCCGTTTAATGTCATTTTGTGCAGGGACTGTTCTAAACACGGGAAACATGTGGCACTTCACAGGCATACTACAGACACCCCCCAGGCACCATATTTAAAGGAATATTTCATTTACTTTTTTTTTTCACTTTAATCGTCATTAAAATCAGTGCTCCCGCCAAAACGGCAGTTTTTAAAACTTTTTTTTGCAGTGACCCATGTCCCCTGAGGCAGGAGGCAGGTCCCCAAACCCTTTTTAGGACAGTATCTTGCATATTAGCCGTTAAAATTAGCACTTTCCATTACGAACGTTCGAGTCCCATGGACTTCAATGGGGTTCTAACGTTCGTACCGAACGCGGGGGTCGTTCGCAAGTTCTGGTGCGAACCGAACCGGGGGGTGTTCGGCTCATCCCTAATCTTCACTGCAGAACCGTGCGACATTGTACACAAACAAAATGTATGTCCTGTTTTTTCCCCACAAATACAGATTGCTTTTAGTGGTATTTGATCTGCTTTTGGTGCTATTTTTTGCGCTATAAACAAAAAAAATCGCCAATTTTTAAAAAACTATATTTTTTACCTTTTGCTATAGTTAATATTCCAAAAAATAAAAATACATTTATTCATCAGTTTAGGCCAATATGTATATTTTTCTACATATTTTTGGTAAATGATCGCATATTGATTGGTTTGTGCAAAAGTTATAGCGTCTACATAATAGGGGATATATTTATGGCATTTTTTTTATACTAGTAATGGCGGCGATCAGTGATTTTTAGTGGGACTGCGACTTTGCGGCAGACAGATGGGACACTTTTGACACTTTTGTGAGACCAGTGACATGTATATAGCGATCAGTGATAAAAATAGCCACTGATTACTGTATAAATGGCAGTAGCAGAGAAGGGGTTAACACTAGGAGGTGATCAAGGGGTTAAGTGTTCTCTAGGGAGGTGTTTTTTAACTGTGGGGGGTGTACTGACAGAGAGAGTTTGCTGTTACTGATCACTAGGAACAGCAGATCTCTCTCTCTCTCCTCCCCTGACAAACCGGGGATCTGTTTTTTTACATTGACAGAGCCCTGTTCTGGCTCTCTGTGGAGCTATTGCGGGAGGCTGGCGGATATCACGGCCGCTAGCCACACGCAACGGCTACAGTGACAGACCTGCTATTGCTCTTAAAGTGGCCAACGTACAGCTAAGGCGATTTGTGCCTGCCGTAGTATAATGACAGTGGCTGGTCGGCAAGCGGTCATTTGAATTTAAAAAAATATATCATTTTGGTTTCGACCGATTCTAAATTTATCGTTTTGAATGCTTTGAATCATAATAATTGGTAAATTCAAAGAAAATTCAAAAAAACTTGAAATTCCAAATACGAATCCCAAATAAGAATTGAACGAATCAACCGAATTTAACAAAACTAAATAACTAGATTAACGAAGCTAAACGAAACGACACAAAACTATTTTTTTCATCATGCACATGTCTACCTCCTTTCACTAGCCCTCCAGGCTAACTCTCCACACCAGTCCACCTGACTGACTCTTCACCAGCCCACCCGGCTGACTCTCTGGAGATCTCAGGAGAAGGGTAAGTGTGAAGCACACCACTGTCTTCAAGGTAGACTGGCTACATGTGGCAGCCTCCCCCCTTTGTTAGTGCTCACAGTGTTGACTACTCACTCTTTCTCCCTTGCCTCCAGGAAAGACTCCTCCTGTGTGTTTTAACAGGGTCCTTCCAGCACCTGAGCCCCCCGGCCCAAAGCAGGACACCCCCCTCCCCAGACTAAGGGGCACCCCTGCGGGCCACCGACAGCCTCCTCAGCCCTGTATCTCCATCTTTCACCCGGAAACCCATGCATGTCTATTTATGGAGTGGGATCAGCCCTCTGTCAGCCCACTGCTGGGAATTGGCTGAGGCTCCAAAAATATTCAAGGCAGCTACTCCTAACCTCCACCCATTAATTATAGAAGATTCTCCAACCTTCTAGACCAGGATGAGGCACCAGAGAGGTGCCAGGATGAGTCACCCAGCCCTGAAGTTCAGTAAACCCAGACCCAGATTTAATAGTTCAGATTTAGCTCTGAGTTAAACTATAATTTTCCTACTCTCACTTCCAGCACACACCTGATGGTGCTACAGTATTTTTTTTAAAGAATATGTAAACCCAACTTTTCATATTCCTGATGTGTTCCCTTTGTACATATCTCATACTTTTTCTGGCTGTGCTAAAAACTCAGTCTGCTCTCCTCCAATGATCAGACTTGTCCAGACATTCACCCCCCTGCACAGCCATTCACTGGGAAGATCAGTGTACTACTGTTTCTCCTCCCCTAGCTCTCTGAGAACAGAGATTATGTGATCACTTATAAAAAAGAAATCAAAAAGAAATATATATACACTCACCAGCCACTTTATTAGGTACACCTTGCTAGTACTGAGCTGGACCCCCCTTTGCCTTCAGAACTACCTTAATTCTTTGTGGCATAGATTCAACAAGGTGTTGAAAATATTCCTCAGGGATTTTGGTCCATATTGACATGATACCATCATGCAGTTGCTGCAGATTTATCAGCTGCACAACCAGGGTGCAAATCTCCCCTTCCACCACATCCCAAAGGTGCTCTATTGGATTGAGATCTGGTGACTGTGGAGGCCATTGGAGTACAGTGAACTCATTGTCATGTTCAAGAAACTAGTGGTGAGGTGATTTGAACTTTGTGACATGGTGCATTATCCTGCTGGAAGTAGCCATCAGAAGATGGGTACACTGTAGGCATAAAGGGATGGACATGGTCAGCAACAATATTCAGGTAGGCCGTGGTATTTAAACGATGATCAATTGGTACTAAGGGGCCCAAAGTGTGCCAAGAAAATAGCCCACACACCATTACACCACCACGAGCCTGAACCATTGATACAAGGCAGGATGGATCCATGCTTTCATGTTGTTTACACCAAATTCTGACCCTACCATCTGAATGAAATTGAGACTCAGCAGACCAGGCAACATTTTTCCAATCTTCTATTGTCCAATTATGGTGAGCCTGTGAGGATTGTAGCCGCAGTTTCCAGTTCTTAGCTGACAGGAGTGGCACCTTGTGCGATCTTCTGCTATTGTAGCCCACTTGCTTCAAGAATCGATGTGTTGTAAATTCAGAGATGGTATTCTACATACCTTGGTTGTAACAAGTGGTTATTTGAGTTACTGTTGCCTTTCTATCATATCCAACCAGTCTGCCCATTCTCCTCTGACTTCTGACATCAACAAGGCATTTTCGTCAACACAACTGCGCTCACTGGATATTTTCTCTTTTTTGGACCCTTCCCTGTAAACCCTAAAGATAGCTGTGCTTAAAAATCCCAGTAGATCAGCAGTTTTTGAAATATGTCTGGCACCAACAACCAAGCCACATTAAAAGTCACTTAAATCCCCTTTCTTCCGCACTCTGATGCTCGATTTTAACTTCAGCAAGTTGTCTAAACCCGGTCTAGATGTCTGAATACTTTCAGTGTTGCGATGTGATTAGCGATTTGTGTTACCAAGCAATTCAACAGGTGAACCATATAATGTCGTTGGTGAGTGTATATATAATGCTACTTCTTTTTTTTACAAGATGGAGACAGAGAGCTGCTGACTTGACCTTCCAGAAAACTCAGAGACACAAAGCACACTGGGAAAAAGGGGAGTTTCAGGAAGCGCTGAGGAAAATAAGGAGAGGGAAGTGCTGAGGTGAGAGAAAAGAGAGAGTTTTCCACACAGCACCACAGAGAGAGTGTTGACAGAACTTATGAGGAGCGCTGTCTGAGGACAGCGGTCTGAGGTACCAGCATCTGATTGAGGGGAGAGACACATGCTGACACCAGGGACTGTGTGACCCAACAGAGGGAGAGAAGGCCACGTTTCTCTTGAGACTACCGGGAGAGTTATCGTGAGGAGAGGGGATAGAGGACAGGAGTGGTGAGGTGACAGGACTGTGCGGTGGAACTCCACCTAAGAAAGAGAGGGCCACACTGTCTACCAGCATCTGAGAGAGAGAGAGACACACACACGTTTCCCAAGACTGCTGCCAAGAGACTGAGGATAAAGGAGCCAGGAACAGTGTCATCCATATGGTCCTCCACCATTCAGCCCAGGGACCCTGCTCAGCATCTCAGCACCATCTAGCCCAGCGGAGACAACCCACACACTGCTTTGGGGATCACAAGACCCATCCAGGTGTCCTGTTGGCCATTGTCTTATCACCTTGCCAGTTCAGCTACCAGCCATCCTGATCGGCGGGCAGGAGGCGATCCAGTGCCTTACAACATTGCCAGGAGCCTGAACCACCATTTGGGACTTCCATTGTGTCATTACCCAGAGGATTGGTGAGCGAGTGTAAACCCAATATCGTTCTTAGCACAGTACAGACACTGCATGCAGACATCTCCCCTTTCTACTGTCAGAGGATGCTTATTTGGAGCTGCCACTTTTAGCCATTCTGTTCTTACAAACCACTACCTAACAGGATTTCCTAAAAGATTACTGTCTCACTTTTGATTGATTAAACCTACTCTCTTTACAAAGGGCCCCACCGTTTGCTAGCAGAGGACACTGGTACCCTTCAACTCGGGGCCTGTAACGTTACAGAACTGTGCTTACTGTACCAGTTAACCCATTTCTTCTTTTTGTATTGTCACTTTCAATGGTGTTTGTGGCCCAGGAGCTGAGAAGTTGATAGATCTTCTCTCCTCCCTCACAGCGTCTGCATTATGGGCATATAGATTACTGCCCCTTTCCAAATTTACAGTTGTATTTTCTAATGTATTAATTCTGTGCAGAAACCATGTCGTAAGCTTCCATATGCTTTAAACCGTGATTATATATTCAATTTGTTTATCACTACCAGGTGTGTGTCTGTTTTGGTGATAATCCACAGCCAGGATAATAGTATTTTCCACTTGTATCTTTAAATGTGTTTGCAGTAATTTAATTTAACCAGGTGTGCCAGAGGGGCTGAGGTCATTCATGAGGCTGAGGTGGAGATCAGAGAACCCAAATTTACCAAGCGGCTCCTTCGGGGGTGGCGCTACATATACACAAATATTTTGCCTTTTATTTCTATTTTAAACTGTAAGTTGTTTTACAAGATGAGGGCTTACATATACTTTAATTATTGTTCATCAGATTGTGTCTGTGTTTTTCATTTATTATGCCTGCAAACACTCCATCTCTATGACCCACATTAGCATTATATATCAGCTCAATAGGAAAGTAATTGAGCACTGGAAAACAAGTGATTATCATTTGTATCACACCTTTGATTAGTAATATTGCACCCAGTAAAACTATTACTGGTTTGCTATGAACACTGTCGGCTGAAATCTTAAACTCTGGCACAGTGGACTCTCTGGCTGTTACATAAGATATCTAGTTATGTGACATTGCTAAGAAGAAAACACAGCAGACAAAGATTAATTAAATTAAAAAGTATTATTTTATTTTTTTTAGCATAATGTATGTCTTCAAAAGATATGGTTGGCCTGTGTTTAAAAACAATATGTTTTTCATGTCAATCCCAATGTTTCACCATTTTACATGCCTGGAAGCAAAGCAATGGAAAATGTTCTAAAGATTGCTCATGATATCCAGGAAGGGCATCTGTCTTCATCCGGTAAAAGTCAAGTGCTTCAGAGGATTAATGAAAACTTGAAACTCTGGCTGTGTTCTTTCTTCCAGGCCCCATCAATACAGGAATCCCATTTCATGAGAATGCTACTCACAAGTTATAAGTGTTCTAGTATGAACAATCTGCTATACATATGCATACTGTGTCACTCGGTTTACATTTAGTCATGCTGTATAGATACTGCTTATGATTAAAGTTCCTCATTGGGACCCATTTGAAATCTGCTGTCATGTTGCCTAAGAGCTGGTCTGTAATTGATATTGGTGCTTATAACAGCATAGGTAAAGTAATCATCAAACTGTGAACTTTAGCAACACGTGTCATTGCTTCTTAAAATGGGACACGCTGATTTTTACACCTAGTAAGTAGTCGTCTAACGGAACACACACTTGATTTGAGAAAATAAAGACTATAATCCATAGGAATAACACATGGCTGCTTAAAGTACAATAACACAGAGAGAAATTACAAATAAAATGTATAAAACGCATTCTCCGGAAAGCAAGTGGACAATAGGATGGTGTCCTATAGATGCAACTAAGAGTAGGGACTTCCTTGGCACCTTCTAAGTCAAAAGGTCAGAAGTAACACACAGCATAGACATTATTATTATTATTATTATTATTATTCAGGGTTTATACAGCGCCAACAGTTCACATTATAAAGGGAGACAGTAACGTTACAATACAAATTCAATGCAAGAAAGCCACGAGGGTCCTGCTCCTGAGAGCTTCCAATTTAATAGAAAGGAAGTGGAACAAAAGGTTATAACTGTAAGGAATGAGCTGATGGGAGAATTAAAAGATTCAGTTGTTAAGTGAAGGCAGGATAGGCTTGAAGAGATGAGTTTTCAGCGATCACCTAAAAATGGACAGAGTAGGAGATACCTAGACAGATTGAGGTAGAGTGTTCCAGAGGATAGCAGAGGCTCTAGAGAAGTCCTGGAAAGGAACATGGTAGGAAGAGACAAGGGAGTCAGAGAGTAGGAGGTCTTGGGAGGAGTGGAGAGGATGGTTTGGGTGATATATTTGGTTTGAGTGATATATTTATACAAAATCGGTGATATAGCTTGCAGCAGAGTTGTAAATGGCTTTGTATGTTATTGTTAGTATTTTGAATTTTATTTGTTGGGCAATTGAAAGCCAAAGGAGGGATTAGCAGAGGGGGGTAGCGGACAATGAGCGGCTGGTAAGTCGGAGGAGTCTGGGTGCATCATTCATAATAGACTGGGGGGGGGGGGGGTGGGGGGGCTGTGTAGAAGTAAGCCTATGAGGAGGAAGTATACAGGTTTTTGGCATTCACTTTTTTACTTCTGGACCTGTATGCTACATTACCTGACAGCTTCTACTTTTCTTTTCTCCCTCTGGAGGGGAACGATTCTGGTATCTGTGCTCCCTGCTGTCTCACACAGGAGGGTTGTTTCAGGATGGTGAGTGGGGTGCTCACCATTCGGAATAGCATCACTGCTGTTGCATTTAAACAAAAATATAATTTGATATTTTCAGAGGAGGGGGCCCTGTCAAGTAGGCTGTACAGGGCCCCGGGATTTCTTTCAACAGCTCTGCCTACAGATAAGCTTATAACAAAGCTTACCTCTAGGTAAAATTAATATATCCTAAACGTGCACCATTTAGGAAATATTCCAGTGACTCTTAAGGAACATTATGATATTGTGTCACGTACCTTACAGCGGAGTCAGACTGCTGAGGGTGGCCTCTCGCACGGTTCCGGTCACCACGCCCCTGGAGATGGGAACAGGGAGCGTGAGGACACGAAAGGGTGCAGGTGCCTGCAGATGGAAGTAGAAGGCCTTGAAGATGCTGGGTCCTCACGGTAGAAGAGGTGTAGACTGGTTACGTCGGTAGGCACCGGAAGATCAGCAGGTGTGCAGGGAGCACTACGTGTCTGGAACAGGTAGGATCGGCAACTGGCAGGCAATGCGGTACAATAACAAGAGACAGGTGCGTGGACCTCGTACGCCTCTGACGGAGACACCGCGCATGGCGCCTGGAACGAACGGGAACTGCTGCTATACGGGGGCGGGCATACGTACGGTGAGTTCCCTGACAGTGCCCCCCCCTTAAGGGCAGCCTCCGGCTGCCCCTTTGAACCGACCTTTGAGAGCGATGAAAAGCCCGTATAAGCCTCTGGGCATGAAGATTCGCTTCGGGTTCCCAGGAATTTTCTTCGGGGCCAAAGCCTTTCCACTTAATCAAGTATTGGTTTTGTCCTTGGCGCTTCCTGTAATCCAGAATGGCTTTGATCTCAAACTCCTCCTCCCCATCTATCAATATAGCTTCTGGAGAGCATAACTCCCGATCTGGAAAGGAATTGGGTACATCAGGTTTAAGTAGAGAAGTGTGAAATACAGGATGGATTTTAAATGAGCCGGGAAGTTCAAGTTCATAGGCTACCGAATAAATTTTCTTCTTAATTGGAAAAGGCCCCAAATATCTGGGTCCCAATTTTTTAGAGGGACACGCCAGTTTCAGGTTTGTGGTTGACAGCCATACACGATCACTGATTTTTTAAATCCAATTCTCCCCTTCTCTTCCTGTCAAAAATTTTTTTATCGTCCTCCTGAGCCTTAGAAAGGGTTTCTTTAAGTACCTGATTGTTGATAACAAAGAAATTCAGCCTATCCTGGACAGCTGGTACAGGAGAATCTGGTAAGGATGTTGGCAAGAAGGAAGGATGAAAACCATAGTTAGAATAAAATGGTGACTGGTTTGTGGCAGAATGAGTAGAGTTATTAAATGCAAATTCTGCTAAGGGTAGTAACGAAGCCCAATCCTCCTGAGAAAAAGAAGTGAAACAACGTAAATATTGTTCCAAGGTTTGATTAGTGCGTTCGGTCTGCCCGTTTGTTTGGGGATGGTAAGCTGAAGAGAAATTTAACTTGATACCCAGAGTTTCACACAATGATTTCCAAAATTTTGACGTGAATTGGACTCAACGATCAGAGACAATATCACCGGGAATTCCATGGAGTCTGACAATTTCTCTAATGAATACTCTGGCTGTCTCGGTTGCAGATGGAGTTCCCTTCATGGGAATAAAGTGTGCCATTTTGGAAAAGCGATCCACCACCACGAAGATAGAGGAAAATCCTTCAGAGGGGGGAAGCTCAACAATAAAGTCGATTGCGATCTTATCCCATGGTCTTTCAGGGATAGGTAATGGCCTCAATAATCCCCAGGCTTTATTTTTGCTGTTTTTATTCCGGAGGCAGGTTGAACAAGAGCTAACATAGTTCCTGCAGTCTTTCACGAGGTTTGGCCACCAGAAATGCCTTTGAACTAAATTTGTCGTTTTGTGACCCCCGAAGTGACCCGCCAGGGGATAGTCATGACAAACCTGTAGAACGGAGGTGCGAAGGTTTTGAGGGATGAATAATTTGCTTCCTCGCCAGAAAAGACCGTCTTTTTCTTGGAGGTTCATATCTGGAGGGACTGATGCACCTCGAGACGACTGCCGAACCTGTGATAAAAAACTGGTTTGTGTTAATAGGAAGTTTCCAGCTTGCAAGATAGTGTCTGGAAGGGATGAGGCTTCAGTTTCAGAGAACATGCGGGATAATGCGTCGGGTTTACTATTCTTGGATCCTGGTCTGTAGGTTATGTGAAAATTAAAACGGGAGAAGAAAAGCGCCCATTTGCCTGCCGGGGCCTGAGACGCTTAGCTGTTCTGAGATATTCCAAATTTTTATGATCTGTAAAAATCAATACTGGATGTGTTGCCCCCTCAAGAAGGTAACGCCATTCTTCTAAAGCCAGTTTGATTGCTAGAAGTTCCCGATCTCCCACATCGTAGTTCCTTTCTGATGTATTTAGTTTTTTGGAAAAGAACGCTACAGGATGCATTAATGATTTAGGCCCTTGGCGTTGGGACAGAATGGCGCCTACAGCGCTCTCTGAAGCGTCCACTTCCAGAGTGTAAGGTAGAGCAGGATCAGGGTGTTTGAGTATTGGGGCCGATGTGAATAATCCTTTTAGTTTATCGAACGCAGCTTGGGCCTCGATGGACCATCGAAAACGGTTTTGTTTGCTGGTGAGTTGCGTGATGGGGGCTATAACACTGGAAACGTTTTTGATAAACTTCCTGTAAAAATTAGAGAATCCAATGAAGCGCTGTACCCCTTTTTTATCAGTTGGAGGTGGCCAGGATAAAATGGCTGAAACCTTTTGAGGATCCATCTCTATTCCCTCCGTTGATATTACCAGACCCAGGAAGTGAATGGTCTGCCGTTCGAATTCGCACTTCTCGGCCTTGGCGTAGAGCCCATGTTGCCTTAATCTCAGGAGAACTTGTTTCACATGGTCACGATGGGTTTCTAGAGAGTCTGAAAATACCAAAATATCATCCAAATAAACAATTACAAATAAATCCAAAAAGTCCCTGAAAATGTCATTAACAAAATGTTGAAAAGTGGCTGGGGCGTTGCAGAGTCCAAATGGCATGACCAGATACTCAAAGTGGCCAAAACGTGTCCGAAAAGCCGTTTTCCATTCGTCCCCCTTACGGATTCTGATTAGGTTATAGGCCCCTCGTAAATCCAGCTTTGTAAATATTTTGGCTGATCGAAGTCTCTGGAATAATTCTGGAATTAATGGAAGGGGGTAGCGATTTTTAATCGTCACTTTATTTAAATCCCTGTAATCCACACATGGGCGGAGCGAATGGTATTTTTTTTCAACGAAAAATATTCCAGCACCGGCTGGAGAAGATGAATGTCGGATAAATCCTTTCTTGAGGTTCTCATCGATGTATTCTTTGAGGACCAGGAGTTCAGGTTCCGATAGAGGGAATATCCTCCCGAATGGAATTTCGGCTCCAGGCAATAACTTGATTGGGCAATCGTAGACCCGATGAGGAGGTAGTGTGTCTGCCTTTCTTTTGTCAAACACGTCCAGGAATTTGTGGTATGTGGTTGGGACCAACTCCCGGAGCTCAGATGTAGGACCCGAACAGGCAATGACCGGAACCAGGTGGTTTGAGGTCCTGACACAATTTTGGAGGCAATAAGTGGACCGAAACACTACCTCACCGGTTATCCAGTTTATTTGGGGATTATGGGCTTGTAACCATGGCATTCCCAAAATGATTGGGAAGAGTGGTGAAGAAATGACATCCAAGCAGATTAATTCTTGGTGACCGGATAGAATGTTGGCGAGCAGTGGTTGAGTCTCATGGGTAATGGGACCTGATCTGATGTTGGATCCATCTGCTAACCGTATAGAAAGTTGGCGTTGCTTGAGTGCCAATGGAATGTTGTGTTGCAGAACGAGAGTATGGTCAATGAAGCAACTACAGGCGCCCGAATCAATTATTGCTTGGACCTGGAGTGTTCCTCCTGGAAGCTGTAAGGAAAAGGGAACAGCTATATGAATTGATTTCGTCAGAGGTAATGCATTGGATACAGGAGGTGAGTCTTTGAACTTACGAATTTTATTTGGACATGTATTCGCATAGTGACCAGCTTCCCCACAGTAGAGGCAAAGGTTGTTCTGGCGCCGGCGTAGCTTCTCCTCAGAAGACAATGGTGAGCGAAGTAATCCTAGTTGCATTGGCTCTGGAGCTTCGGAGATGGGAGCAGGTGTGGAGGTAGGAGGATAATTATGAACCTTGGGTAACATCCAAGTAGGGCGAAACTGACCAACTCTTTCAGCTCTCCGTTCCCTAAGACGGCGGTCAATTTGGATTGATACCTGTATGAGGTCTTCCAAAGAACTGGGAATTTCGATGCGGGCTAATTCGTCCTTGCGGAATTGGTAATGTAGGGCGGCGTCGTTCCATTGAGTGTCAGAACTCCACCGCCTAAAGTCCGTCACGTAATCCTCTACAGGTCTGCGACCCTGTCGCAGAGCATGGAGACTGGCCTCAGCAGTGGTGGCACGCTGAGGATCGTCGTATAATTTAGCCATCTCATTCAGAAAAGAGTCCGTAGTGTCAAGTAGAGGGCTGGCCTGTTCCAAGAGGCGATGGGCCCAGGTCTGAGGTTCCCCCAGAAGCAAGGAGACGATGAACCCAACTTTTGTGCTTTCCAAGGAGAAGGTGCGAGGCTGTAACAGGAAGTATAATTGGCATGCATTAGGAAAAGCACGGAATTTGCTGCGATCTCCGGAAAACCGCTCTGGGGTAGGAACTCGAGGCTCCGGGGATGGCACCACTATTGCAGGCATGGATGCTGGAGTTGCCGGACCGGCGGACCGAGATGCTGTAGCCCCTTGGGAGGTAGTAGTGTTTGGAGTTAATGACTCCACCCTCTGCTCGAGTTGATGGTAACCGTCTTGCAGGCCTTGAACTGCTTGGGTAAGGGCAGAGATCTGTTGGCACAAAGTTTCCAGAGGTGAGGCCCCCCTGTCTGACTCCATGTTTGGCTGGATCGTACTGTCACGTACCTTACAGCGGAGTCAGACTGCTGAGGGTGGCCTCTCGCACGGTTCCGGTCACCACGCCCCTGGAGATGGGAACAGGGAGCGTGAGGACACGAAAGGGTGCAGGTGCCTGCAGATGGAAGTAGAAGGCCTTGAAGATGCTGGGTCCTCACGGTAGAAGAGGTGTAGACTGGTTACGTAGGTAGGCACCGGAAGATCAGCAGGTGTGCAGGGAGCGCTACGTGTCTGGAACAGGCAGGATCGGCAACTGGCAGGCAATGCGGTACAATAACAAGAGACAGGTGCGTAATCAGGAACAAGCAAGGGGTCTGGTAACGTGCAAGCAAACGAGGTACCGAATCAGGAGACAAGCCAAAGTCGAAAGTCCAAGCCGGGGTCAGAGGTTGTCCAGGAGATAGGAATCCAAGAGTGGGTATCAGGAACGGGTCACAGGAACAAGATCACAGGAGCAAGGTCACAGGAGTGAGGTCTCAGGAGCAAGGTCACAGGAGCAAGGTCACAGGAGCAATGATCAGGTCTTACAGGAACAGCTGAAGACGATCCAGCACTGGTGTCAGGCCAGGACCCTGTTTATATAGGGGGAAGTGAGCCAGGATTGGTGGAAGTGGCCGTCCGTGCATGAAGACATACATCCGTTCAGTTTGCGCGGGTGTTTTCGCGTGTTCGGATTGGCGTACATCCACGTGTTCGGTTTAGCATACGTCCGTTCGTTCTGGACCTCGTACGCCTCTGACGGAGACACCGCGCATGGCGCCTGGAACGAACGGGAACTGCTGCTATACGGGGACGGGCATACGTATGGTGAGTTCCCTGACATATTGCCTTGCAGGAAGAAACTTTTTTTATTACAAGAGTTTACTACCGCTTTAAAGCCATACTAGGAAAAATGTGCACAAATTAGAAAAAATAACTAATCTATTCAAATCTGGTTTTCTAACATCTGATTAAAACATTCCAATTGGGTGCTATAGGTTACTACAATTGGCATATTACTCTTTTAATGGTTCCATGACATTAGCAGTGTATTGTATGTTAATGTGTATGCTATATATGTGGGTAAGATTTGTTCTTACCAGTCCAGATTTATGTGTTTCAGTGTTCTCAATTAAAGTGATTGTAAAGTCTTGTTTAGTTTTTTTAAATAAAAATAACAAACATGTTATACCTAACTGCTCTGCACAGTTGGTTTTGCAGAGAGCAGCCTTAATCCTCCTCTTCTCGGGTCCCTCTTTGCTCCTCCTGGCCCCTCCCTCCTGTCAAGTGCCTCCACATTAAGCATTAAGATAAAAAAAACCTTCTGCCTTTACAACTCCTCTCAGGCTCAGGTTGGGTCCTGCTCTCTCATCACACATCTTCACAGCGGCTCCAGTGCGAATTGCACAGGAGTCCTGTGCGTCTTTTTGTCCATTTCAGGTCCTAATTCAGCACAAAATTTGGGTAGAAATCAGACCTGAAACTGTGAATGGAGACGCACCGGACTCCTGCTGCGAGTCACTGCGTGCTGCAATGGGAACCCAGCCTAAATCAACTGAATTTAGATTTTTTCAAATAAGATTCAATCTCCAAAAGGTCACTTACTATAAGAAAAATATAACTGTTTTGGTGAAGGCGGGTAAAATTACTTACTGCTATTTTCACCTCTTGGAGACTCTGAGGGTGTTATATACTATGTTATGGTTGAAACTTTAAAACTAAGATTTCTTCCTAAGTGCAGACACTTCAAGGTGCCTGTTATTACCTCAATATAGCTAAAAACTCAACTCCCTGCTATGAATTTCAAAACACTCTTTTATTAAGACCTTAACATTCTAAATTGAGTGATAATACCCACCATCAAAGCTAATTTCCTCCCACCAGCACACTCTTCAATGACAGCAACATCATTAGCTGATAAAACACTATTATTGAATAATTAAACTGTGGGGCAGAGGGGCTTAGCTTAATTGAGGGGCTTACATTAAGTCTGGGGAATTCAAGACTTTGGCTGTAGGGTCGAGGATTTCTCTTCATGCTGGCTGCTGTTTAGTTCTGATACTTTAAAAAATAACTAGGTATTGTGGTCTGTAAATTATACAATGCTGGGTTGCAGTAGTCCCCACACATATTCAACGTAATCTTTCATTAATTTGATAATTTTGATATTTTAACCATATCCATGATATAATCAATGTGTGGGCATTTAATAATCACTTTCATTTGATCATTTACGTTAAATCCATAGGAAGGCAAACAGACAGGTCAAAAAAAAATTCTTGAGTATTTTTTATGCGGTTCATGAAATTATGCTTAAGTTCAATCTTTTACAGCATTTATCAAAAAATGATTTAATAAAGGTATGACGGGAGTCACTTTGGGCTAGGGGCTTGTGGAACAAAGCTTACCTTGGAGATCTCATGAAACTCCTTGTCCAGCTCCCTCACCCCCTCCTATGTGTAAGTTACCCTGTGTCTATTAGGGGCACAGGGTGACCGAGATCCTCAGTCTGATAAATATGACAGACTCTGGACACCCTGTTGGGTATCCCCGCCAAGAAACTGCCTCCCAAGTGTTATAACACAAGACCAATGGATCTCGCTATAGTAACCCCAAGAACCAGGCAACACCAGTTTTGGAGTACACCAGAAATAGAACTGTTTATTTGAACAAAGGCACACAGAGATATACACACAAGGGATAATACCCCTTCTTTGCATAATGACACAAGGCAGGGTAAACATTACCTCCACCTGTAGCATGACACAGGTGTATTCAACTTTCCAATAGTAGACCATCTTTGGGAGGGGCTGCTGGAGAAATCCCCCCCCCCCCCCCCACAGCTAATCCACATAGACATATTCATCCCATAATAGGTTGCTCCCAAGACAGACACAAACAATAGAACAATGGGATACATGCACTTAACAAACACATAGCAACCCCCACCCCACCTCAAACCATCTAGCAATGGTCACTGACGAAAGGTGGACTTTATCTTGATATATTCTTGAGGGATATTGTTCAGAAATATTAATGTCCCAAGTGAAAGAGCCCCTTCATTCCTTCAACACGAACCACACATATAGAACGCTGGATAACAGGGGTAAAAGGAAAGTCCATTGTGTTTGTATGGTGAGTCTCATTAGTGCAGATCAGACTGGGGTTCTCAATCACCCTGGGCCCCTAATAGACACAGTGTGACTTATACATAGGAGGGGGTGGGGGAGCTGGACAAGGAGTTTCCAGAGCTCTCCAAGGTAAGCTGGGTTCCACAAGTCCCTCTGCCCAAAGTGACTCCCGTCACAAAAGGTTTGTAGATAATTTTCCTAATTTAGACCAAATAAAAGAAGAAACGACAAATGTGCATGCCCCTTTGAAGGAAAATAATTCCAAAAACGTTGTTTTATGGGCAACACACAGAGTAATTGTAAAATAAAAAGGAGAAAAGTCAGCCACATGTAGACAGTGCCAAGGGTTGAGTGAGAATTATAGCCAGGGAGGCCTCCAGAGATCATTGCCATGGGTAACATGTACTATGCATCCAGTCAAAGTGTGAAGAAGAGTAATAGTTCATAGCAAGGTAAGGGCAGGTGGAGATAAAGACAATAAGGGTCAGCAGGAGAAATAATAAATGCTATCACAGGGAATGAGGGTGTGGCATTAGCTGAAATGAAAAAGGAACCCATACAAATCAGTATGGGTACTGACACAAGTGTATGATTGGTCACATTCTACAGTGTTCATTGCACACCCGAGATTAGACATGGAGTGCTGAAACATATGCAGGGCAGCAGGAAGGGAATCTGGAGTGCAGAAAAATCAAAAGAGATAGCCAGAGAGGAAGTATAGAACAAAATGGTGATGGACAACAGCAGAAAAAAACAGGAGAGGAGCTAGCAAAAAGAGCAACTGCAACGCTCCCTTTGTCCCTGGGCCCATGTCTGTAACATATTCAGCTGGGTACTGATTCTGTATGAGTGAAGAGTACATTTAGAGCTCTGTCAATGTGGGATCCACAGTTAATAAAGGTTGTTGAGCATTACAAAGCTAGATGCTCCCTATTTAGACGATTGATCGCAGCACTTGGTAGAGGAAATCCACCCACCTCTAACTTTTTTTGTGACAAGTCACAGAAACGTACAGTAAATCTGTGATTTACTTAGCAATATAGTGTGGATGAGCTAGTTTGGGGTGGAGGAACTTTCTCAGCCTGCACAACAGTCCTGACCTCAACCTGATAGAAAACCTTTGGGATGAATTAGAGCGGAGACTGCGAGCCAGGCCTTCTCGTCCATAATTAGTGCCTGACCTCACAAATGCGCTTCTGGAATAATGGTAAAATATTCCCACACACTCCTAAACTTTGTGGACAACCTTCCCAGAAGAGTTGAAGCTATTATAGCTGCAATGGGTGGGACAATTCAATATTGAACCCTACGGACTAAGACTGGGATGACATTAAAGTTCATGTGCGTGTAAAGGCAGGCGTCACAACACTTTTGACAATATAGTGTATCTTCCTTTAGGTTGGTCTTTTAACCTAAGAGGGTCACTATAAAGCTATAAAAGGCACGTCAGCAAAATGTATTCATTGTTGTAACCTAAAAGACAACATGATTAGTGAAGTGTTTTACTGCTTATAGTCAGTACGCACGATCAAAAAATCATACAAAAATCGTATAACCACTTTTGAATCAGTTATACGATAATCTGATCGTTAGTACACAGCTATCGCGAGCCGATGATGACAGTTCATCCAAAATTATCCAATAGGACAAGCACGAAAAAAATTTCTCGTACGATACCAGATCGTACGATTTTCTTTTACAGTACAGTTGTCATTCGAAAATACAACACCTTACATTACTTATAAATTTTTATTCTGTCGTACAAGAATTTTCGATATGAGACTAGCATGCAAAAAAAAAAACAACAGATAATCTCATAGTGTGTGCCAGGCATAAGGCTGTCCCACAATGTGCAACAATGTACCAAGTAAAGGAGGGCTCAGTTAAAGGAAATAAGCATGAAATGTTGTATCTTGGATACCATGAAACTTTTTTTTATTATTATTATCAAGGGTTTCAAGATCAGACTAACTTTCACGGTTGTTTTTAAATAAAATAAAATCTAAAAGAGTAAGATTTCAGAGTTCCTGAAACACAAATACAAAGGCATTCAAGGTATCTTCTCTTACAGTGAACAGAATATATAATCCCTTTTCACTGCACACTTAAAATCCAAGTTGATCCTGTGGAAAATCTCTGCTCATTTGAGTACAATAAAGCTGTGCCTGTAAGTAGAAAGCTTAAATCCTATTGAATATCTCACTGATGTAATGGAAGGAATATAACTACTGCCAAAATGTTTTTTTTTTCTCTGACCCTAATAAAATATGTGAAAATTATACATACACCTCTCCTACACTGTCTATAATAAGAACCAGAATGTATCAGGAAGTTAGACATTAGAAAGTTTTCTGAAGTAGATGAAAAAAATCCAACAATCAGAAAATTAATTGAAGATTTTTTATTTTATTTTTTTATGGACTCCTACATAAATATTTTTATACTGACTGTTCCATAAACTCGTACAATCTGATGGCCAAAAGCTTGCATTTATATGCCTATAGAGCAGGAAAGTGGAGTGGGATCTGACTCTAATGCCGCGTACACACGGTCGGAATTCTCGTCGGAAAAAGCTCTGATGGTTTTCCCGACAGAATTCCGACGGAATTCGGCTCAAGCTGTCTTGCTTACACACGGTCATACCAAATTACAATCATTTATAACGCGGTGATGTACAACACGTATGACGCGACTAGAAAAAGGAAGTTCTATATCCAGTAGCCAATAGCTTCTGTCTCGTAGTTGAATCTGAGCATGCATGATTTTTGGCGTGTCGGAATTGCACACACACGATCGGAATTACCGATAGAAAGTTTTTCGTCTGGAAAATTGAGAACATGCTATCAATTTTTGGCTGGCGGGAATTCAGACAGCTAAATTCCGATGGAGCATACACACGGTCGAATTTTCAGATGAAAAGCTCTCATCGGTCTTTTTCTGGCCGGAATTTCCTATCGTGTGTACGCGGCATAATGGTCTATCTTTGATCTTTGGAGAAAAATACTAGCAAATATCTAAAGCAGGTAAAGATTATCTAAGGGCCTGTACACTGGTGCTTTGCTATAATTCACCCATTTAACGTGTTGGGATAGGCAGCCAATTATTTTGACATTAAAGTGGACATAAAGTCCACTTTTTAACTTGTACCTACAGGTGAGCCTATTATAAGGCTTACCTGTAGGTATAATAAATATCTTGCATTGTTTAGGAGATATTCACATGGGATGCAGCCGGCGACGTCACCAGTGCATGCGTTCTGAAGGGATGGCATGCCATGCCATAGCGTGCATGCACGGTAGTGACGTCTTTGCAGCCCAGACTCCATGAACCTGTAAGGAAGACCAGGTGATAGTGCTGCGCTGGAGGGGTCTATGTGTAGTTAAGTCTGTCATAATGTGCTAATATGCAGTGCATATTAGTACATTATAACTTAAAGAGGAACTGCAGTCTGCTCACATAATTTGTAATAAAAACATCTTTGCCATTCTGAAGCTTCTCTCTAATCACTTTGCATATTATTTTATGTAGCAAGGTCCCAGGCCTCCTTTGATCTAATGAGAACCTCCAAGTTTATTTCTCTTAACAAACTTTTTGGGGGAGAGAGGGTTAGGGCCAGGACAACCTTAGGTACTTACAAGATCAATTGGCAGACTCTGAGACTTTAATATGAGGATAGCCATGCAGGAAAAGGTATCCAGGAAGACATCACATCTGCATGTGCAGGAATGCTGTCTCCTATTGCAACAGTCTTTAACAGTTCCTAACACAAAGCGTAACAGTTCTTTAACTTTCACTACAATCGCTCCTTGTAGTTCTTCAATACACTGAGCTCCAGGTCTCTCACTAGACCCACTGATTCACTGTTACTGAATCCCTTGATCTCCTCCAATCTTCCCAGTGGTATCTTCCTTAAGCGTCACCCCCGTTTCTCTGCTGGGTCTCTAGCTTGGCACTCTAGATACCTCTCAAGCCTCGCCCATGCTGGCCTGCTCGTTCCCTGGCTTGACACACAAGACTGCTCTGCAAGTGTCATCTCTGCTGGCTGGGTCCCTAGCTTGGTACCCACTGAAGTTTCCAGATTCTTCACCGTCCCTGGTTGGTGAAAATACTACTCTGGTACTTGCTTCAGTTACTCACTGTGGTCCCTGGTAAAAAGAAGGTTGGACCCTCTAACTCCGACCATGACAGATTCTCCGGCCGGCAGAACCATGAACTGGTTGGACTGTAAGCCGCAGTCCCAACCCTGCACTTCTCTCTTGCTTCTGGATAGGCCCTCAGACAGCCTAGCAGCCAGATGTGCCCGGGATATGCCCAATCTCTGGCTTAGCAGCCCAGGCAATACAACACATGTGCACCCAGACAGCTGTCTATGTGGCACAGAACACAGATCACCTGACCTCAACCGAATATATAGGCTCCCCCAGCAGGCCAAGGGATTCAAGAAAACCCCTGCCCATTGGCTGAGATACCCCATATACCTATAAACTGACCTTGCATTTCCCTTCTCATATCTAGTACCACCAAGTACCCAGCCACCTATTATATTCAAATTATATCACCTGTGATGTATTTAAGTTATCTTGCAAACCTGGCCTGTTAGTGGGCCCTGAGGACAGGAGCTGGGAACTGCTGCTCTACAGGCTAGTTATTATAGGACTTAGAATGGGGTGGGAGCAGGTTTAAGATTAGGTTTAGACTTGACTTCTACTTTCAATTTGCCAAAAAAGTGTGGTAAAAATTCAGCATAGCTGTCCTTTAATACAAGGCAAAATTAGAACTGTGAGTAATTTAAAGCTTCCAGTGGTAAGCAGAGAATTTGTGCTTAACCACTTAACGACCAGCGCACGACGATGTACGTCCTATTTTTGAAGAGGGATATCTCGGTAACGGCAGCAGCTGCTGCCACAACCGAGATATCCATCTCTTCAAGAGCCGGTCGACTGTACGATAACGGTGGTCTCCGCAGCGGATTCGCCGCGAGTTCACCGCTATCGGCGGTGGGAGAGGCGTAACCCCCCCTTCCGCACCTTCTGCCGCTTACCGGAGCCGTCGGTAGCAGCGGAGGCGATCGGGTCCTTTTGTTAGCTGGGTATGGAGACGAGTGAGGCTAAGATGGCCCCCAGTCTTCTCTATACCATAGGAGGGCGGAAGCAACGTCAAAACGTCACTTCCGCCCATACCTCTTAAAGGTATATTTTTTTTAAATGTCATTTTTTATTTTTTTTTGCATTTTAGTCCAAATATGAGATCTGAGGACTTTTTGACCCCAGATCTCATATTTAAGAGGACCTGTCATGCTTTTTTCTATTACAAGGGATGTTTACATTCCTTGTAATAGGAATAAAAGTGATCCATTTTTTTTAAAAACAGTGCAAAAATAAATAAAATCAATTATAATAAATACACCCCGTCACAACGAGCTTGCACACAGAAGCGAGCGCATACGCGAGTAGCGCCCGCATATAAAAACGGTGGTCAAACCACACATGTGAGGTATCGCCGCGATCAGTAGAGCGAGAGCAATAATTCTAGCCCTAGGCCTCCTCTGTTACGCAAAAAATGCAACCTGTAGAATTTTTTAAATGTCGCTTATGGAGATTTTTGAGGCTAAAAGTTTGACGCCATTCCACGAGCGGGCGCAATTTTGAAGCGTGACATGTTGGGTATCAATTTACTCGGCGTACCATTATCTTTCACAATATAAAAAAAATTGGGCTAATTTTATTGTTGTCTTATTTTTTATTCAAAAAAGTGAATTTTTTCCAAAAAAAGTGCGCTTGTAAGACCGCTGCACAAATACGGTGTGAAAAAAAGTATTTCAATGACGGCCATTTTATTCTCTAGGGTGTTAGAAAAAAAACTATATAAAATGTTTGGGGGTTCTAAGTAATTTCTAGAAAAAAAAACTGTTTTAAACATGTAAACACCAAATCTGAAAAAGAGGCCTGGTCCTTAAGTGGTTAAGGTGTGATTTCTGTGCTGGGGTGTGGAGATTTTGGTGCTTGGGAGTGGGGATTTTTATATGGCAGAGGAGAGGATTTGATTTTGCCAAGTAATGTTTGTGCTGGGTAGACATGTGTGATTCGGTTTATTCACATTTGTTTTTCGGACGAAAATGTAATATTCAGAGATTCGGATCTATCCAAAGTTCTGAATGGATGTAGTAATGAATCCAAAAAAGTTATAACAAAATTTTGTTAAATTACAATAATTTGTTTCATTCTGATACATTGAGAAGAGCTGGTTGTCAAGAATTGGTCGGCCGCTGCATCCTTAACAATGATGACTCATCGACTGTCAGCGAGATTCCCCGCTGTGGGAATCCCACTGACAGCAGATGAGTTATGATTGTTAAGAAGCAGGCAGCTGCTGCGTCCCTAACAATCGGCTCTTCTCAATTAATGCACATGAAACTAAATGATTCAAAACTAATTATGAAAATGAATTGGTTCCATTGCCAATTCATCCAAAACGTATTCTTCAATTAACGAATGCATCAGAAAACTAATTGAAACAATCTTTCCAGTCTGCACATGGCCAATGCTGGAGGTATTTTTGTGCTGCAGGGGAGATTTTAGATTTGGAGGTGGATATTTTTTGAACTTGTGGGTGAGGGGAAATTTTCTTCGGGGAAGGAGGTAGACAAGGTGAGGGATTTTTTCCATGGAGGTGGATCATTTGTGATGGAGGAGAGATTTTGGTCTAGAGAGTTTGGAGGGCGGGGGGGGGGGGGGATTTAGGGAGTGGGGTGTTAGTGCTTAGGGGTGGGATACATACTGCTGACCTCTATACTCTGTACATAACATGCTTCTTACCCCTGCATGCTGTACATAAACACTGACTCCTGAACTCTATATGGTATATTACACATTACATACTCCATATTGTGTGGGAATTAAGACTGTGTGAGATGACTTAGATCCTATTTAACTATGCCACCGTCAACCACTTCCATGTGACCATACCCACCCTTTGCTACTGTACTGGTTGCACTAAATTATTCCTTATTTTAGAGTGCACAAAGGTGCCCCATGTCTTTCTCAATATTAGCAAACCTATGCTTTAACAGTTATGCCAACTATTTCCTTGAGATTGCCCTAAAGTAGCATTAATGGGAAAATGTAATAACTTGTAGTACGCAAATCACCATATTTAAAAAGAAAAGGGTTATTTTGAAAGGTTATACTTTTTTATTTTTATCAAAACCTTAAAGGGGTTTTAAAGCCTCAAGTTTTTGTTCCTTAATGCATTCTATGCATTAAGGTAAAAAACCTTCTGTGCTGCAGAATCCCCCCAAGGCGTCCCGTCCCCCCTTTTGCTTACTTGAGTCTGTTCTGCCTCCCTCCTCATTTGGCAGATTGATAACAGCGGCAGCCATTGGCTCCCGCTGCTGTCAATCAAATGCTGTGACAAGCGAGGGGGTGGGGCCGTATCACAAGGTCTGTGTCAATATGTGCAGCTCGGGAGCGAGGATGCACGAGTGCACTCGCCAAACAGGAGGGGCCTTGAGCGCCGGCGGCAGAACCCAGAAAAGGAGGATCGGGGCTTCTCTGTGCAAAACCATCGCACAGAGAAGGTAAGTATGACATGTTTGTTATCGGATTAGGGTCATTAGGCTCACAATAGTAATCCTGTGTCTATGCATAGCACCGTTCCAGATTTCTGTTCAGAGAAAGTGTGGGTAGGTTCCCTGGCCACAATACCACACAGGTTTACACAGTGGCGGCCCGTCCATATGGGGCACCCCCATAATCAATTCACCCAGCCCCTAATCTACATGCAGGGTGCTGGAGACATGGATTTCAATGGGTGTTTTTTGTTTGTTTTGTTTTTTGAAGCACACAATTAGAGCCTGAGCCTATCCAGTTGTATAACAATAGTGCATTGTTATTTGCTATTGTCTTCCTGATTCACTTGCCGGCCAATTAGAAAGTGGGTCCCGAGACCCGATTGGGCCGGGAGTCTTAAGACCCCCAGCCAAACGGGTCTCAGGACCCACTTTCTGTTTGGCCAGGAGGAGAAGCAATGGCCCCAGAGTGAGGAGTACCAGTGAGAAGCAGCAGCCCTACCCCCGATGGATCCTTGTCATCTGCCTCCTAATGTAAGGAGGTTTATTATCGTTAATTTCCTATGGGGGGGTGATCGCCACCTTCCCATCTGTCTCCCGTGGGGAGATTGCCGCCTTCCCATCTATCTCCCATGGGGGGTTTCCCATCTGTCTCCCACAGGAGTAGGTCTACCACCTTCCTGTCTGTCTCCAGCTGGGGGGGGGGGGTTATGTCGGTTTGCCGCCTCCCCCAAAATATTGAGCTCCAGCCACCACTGAATTTACACTGTTCCCAGTTCTGTCTAGAACTACAGAACACCTCCTGTCTATGTTATGAAGAAGATAGAGGAAGTCCTAAAAACACATTCCCTATGCTTGGGTATTAACACTGCTCCTCTTTAGATAGACTGCATTGAGTAAGTGTTGACACCTTAGAATAGAAAATATGTTACTGGTAGTAGTAGCTCCCCCACTGCTCCCTTAAATGCTCAATCTTGATTCAGAGCTGTCCTGTCTGCAGCAGCTCTTCTCCCTCTTACCCTCTCTCAAAGACTTGTCTGACAGCAGTGGTAGCCATTGGCTGCTGCTGCTGTCAGTCAAAACCTGTTAGCAGAGACGAGGGGGGAGTGGGCGAGCTGTGCTGTGTGTCAGAATAGAGGCAGAGCCCACACAAGTGCACCCATAGCAAGTGGCCTGCTATGGAACTATTGGAAGGGAGGAGCCCCGAGTGCCAGCAGGAGACTCTAGAATAGGAGTTTCTGGGCCAATCTGTGCAATACCATTGCACAGAGCAGGTAAGCATACAATGTTTATTTAAAAAAAAAAAAAGGTGTCGTACAGCATGACAATATAGGCTTACTTTAGGCTAACAGGCTGGATTTTTCGGTAATTTAATAGTCATTCTTCAGAAAAAAAAAATAAAGTTAGAGAAATGCACATGTGTGAGGACTGCATACCGTTTGCAAGTACAAAGGTGTGGATAAAACCTGAAAGAAAATGACTTTCCCATTTCAAGCTTCAGAGACAGTTGAAAGATGTGTTGAGATGTTGAGATACAAGAGATGTCTTGTAATACACATGTGAGATCTCTGTTTGTAAAGAACAGTACAAGGTTATTCTTTATTTGCTTATAAATGACGTTTGCTCACACATGTGAAATGCAAGGGTGCAGTAAAATTTCAACGGAAGTTCAACTCTCTGAGCAACGCACACTATAATGCCGCGTACACTATGTCGGAATTCCGGACAGAAAAAGACCGATGAGAGCTTTTCATCGGAAAATGCGACCGTGTGTATGCTCCATCGGAATTTAGCTGTCCGAATTTCGGCCAGCCAAAAATTGATAGCATGTTCTCAGTTTTCCTGACGGAAAAACTTTCTATTGGTAATTCCGATCGTGTATATGCAATTCCGACATGCCAAAAATCACGCATGCTCAGATTCAACTACGACACAGAAGCTATTGGCTACTGACTATTGAACTTCCTTTTTATAGTCACGTTGTACATGTTGTACGTCACCGCGTTATAAATGATCGGAATTTGATGTGACCGTGTGTAGGCAAGACAGCTTGAGCCAAATTCCGTCAGAATTCTGTCGGGAAAACCATCAGAGCTTTTTCCCGACGAGAATTCCGAACGTGTGTACGCGGCATTAGAAATAAAAAAATAAAAATAAGCCTAAAAAGCCTTAAAATCAGGTGGTCAATTGTGAAAACATTGGTCAGATGCAGCCACTGTTTAGTTATTGTATTCTCACAGCCTCTGGTACCAGCTGTCTCTACATGAAAGATTTGCCCATCAAAGCTGTTTAGCATAGATAGGGGAATCAAATGATTTCTCTAATTCAGCTGTCAGGACTAGGGATGATCCGAACACCCCCCGGTTCGGTTCGCACCAGAACTTTCGAACGGACCCCAAATTCGAACGAACGTTAGAACCCCATTGAAGTCTATGGGACTCGAACGTTCGAAATGAAAAGTGCTAATTTTAACGGCTAATATGCAAGATACTGTCCTAAAAAGGGTTTGGGGACCTGGCTCCTGCCCCAGGGGACATGGGTCAATGCCTAAAATGTTTTTAAAAATGGCCGTTTTGGCGGGAGCACTGATTTTAATGACGATTAAAGTGAAAAAAAAAGTGAAATATTCCTTTAAATATGGTGCCTGGGGGGTGTCTGTAGTATGCCTGTGAAGTGCCATGTGTTTCCCGTGTTTAGAACAGTCCCTGCACAAAATGACATTAAACGGAAATAACACCATTTAAAACTGCTTGCGGTTTTAATGTTATATCTGGTTCCTGCAATATGGTTGAAAATGATTGAGAAAAATGGCATGGGTAGCCCTCCCTGCCCATTACCAGCCTATTTGGGTCTTGTACGCATATTAAGGGGAACCCCGTACCCATATTAAAAAAAGGAAATGCGTGTGGCCCCCAGGCCCTATATACTCAGAACAGCAGTATACAGGCGGTGCAAACAAGACAGGGACTGTGTAGGTTTGTTGTGTTAAGTTGAATCTGTTTGTAATTTTCAACTGGTACATTTTTAAAGTGTAGCTCCAGTCAAATAAACAATTTTAAAGCTTTTTGGAAAACATAGGGAAGGGTTATCACCCCTGTATAATTTGTTTTGTCGTCCATCTTTTTTCATCTCACTTGCTGTTGTCTCCTTCCGTTTGCAAGTAGGAGATGTTTGTAAATTGGATGTTTGAAAGTAGGGGCCTGCCCTATATGCTCTGCAGAAATGGCGGAACAAGGTGTTGGTTTTGCCACAACATTGTAAGCCCTCAAAGGGACTATTGGTGGGCGCTGGAGCGCCCTGCTTTGAACGATTATATCAAGAATTGTAATTACATGCCATTGTTGAACAGTGGTAGAAAAATTGACCTTTGGTGGTTGTGGTGCTGGTGCCACAACACTATAAGTCCTCACCGTTACTCTGGGTGGGCACAGGAAGGGGCCCTCCTGTGAAATATTATATCAAGAATTGTAATTACATGTCCCTGTTAAACAGGGGCAGAAAAATTTGGCCTTAGGCACTGCTGCTGGTGCCACCACACTGCAACCTCTTCCATATACTCTAGTTTTATTGCAGGAATTAGCCCTGCTGCAAAGCATTGCATCAAAAATTGTACTTAAACGCCCCTGTTAAACAGGGGCAGAAAAATTGGGCCTTAGGCACTGGTGCTGGTGCCACCACACTGCAACCTCTGCCATATACTCTAGTTTTATTGCAGGAATTAGCCCTGCTGCAAAGCATTGCATCAAAAATTGTACTTAAACGCCCCTGTTAAACAGGGGCAGAAAAATTGGGCCTTAGGCACTGGTGCTGGTGCCACCACACTGCAACCTCTGCCATATACTCTAGTTTTATTGCAGGAATTAGCCCTGCTGCAAAGAATTGCATCAAAAATTGTAATTAAACTCCCCTGTTAAACAGGGGCAGAAAAATTGGGCCTTATGCATCTGGTGCTGGTGCCACCACACTGCAACCTCTCCCATATACTCTTGTTTGATTGCAGGAATTAGCCCTGCTGCAAAGCATTGCATCAAAAATTGTAATTAAACGCCCCTGTTAAACAGGGGCAGAAAAATTGGGCCTTAGGCACTGGTGCTGGTGCCACGACACTGCAACCTCTCCCATATACTCTTGTTTGATTGCAGGAATTAGCCCTGCTGCAAAGCATTGCATCAAAAATTGTACTTAAACGCCCCTGTTAAACAGGGGCAGAAAAATTGGGCTGATGGCATCAACCAGAACCAGAAATGTTCTTCCAACATATCAGCGGAGGAGGAAGAGGATAGACAATCAACATAACAGGACAGTCAGGCCGCGTACACACGCGGGGACTGTTCGCCCAACTTTGTCCGTCAAACAGTTTCGGCAAACAGTCCGCTCAAAATTAGCATGGACGGACATGGCCACACACGACGGACAAACAGTTTGCTGAAACCGTGCGCGATGACGTGAACGGCACGTACGACGGGACGAAAAATACGACGTCCTATACACTGCATTATAACTTTCGGCGTGAAAATCCTTTCTGAGCATGCGCGCAACTTTGTTTGACGAACAAGCCTACACACGCGGGGACTGTCCGCTGAAACAAGGTTTCAGCGGACAGTTTTTCGGAATTTCCGAAAAACCTTGTTCAGCGGACTGTTCGCTGAAACTGTCCGCTGAAAGCCCACACACGAGCGGACTGTCCGCTGAAACTTGGTTTCAGCGGACAGTTTCAGCGAACAGTCCCCGCGTGTGTACGCGGCCTCACTCAGCATCAGCATAGGCAGTCTTGAAGGGATGTGGTATTTCAAAAAAAATTATTCGGTTACATCAGCTTCAGGTGCTTGGTAGCTGTGGGTGATCCAAGACTGATTCATCTTGATGAAGGTCAGTCGATCAACTGATTCGGTGGACAGGCGCACCCTGTGATCGGTAACAAAGCCACCAGCAGCACTGAAGGTGCGTTCCGAAAGAACGCTGGATGCAGGACAGGCCAGTAGCTCAATTGCATACTGTGCAAGCTCTGCCCAGTGATCCATCCTCAAGACCCAGTAAGCCAGAGGATTTTCGGTGGGAAAGGTGTCCAAGTCTGACCTTGCCCCTAGGTATTCCTGCACCATGTAAATCAGACGCTGGCGATGGGTGCTGGAACCGATCATACCTTGGGGCTGCGGACTAAAAAATTGTCTGAAAGCATCAGTCAGACGGCCACCTTCTCCACCGCTCCTTCTGACCGATGCCTCAGCAACACGTTGTCCAGGACCAGGAGTTTGTAACCTCCCAGTCTCTGGGAACGCGTTGCACAGACCTTTCTGCAAGGCCTCCCGGAGATGTCTCATCCTCTGCTCCCTCTGCGATGGCAAGATAAGGTCGGCAACGCCTTCCGTGAGAGCCGGAATCGCCTTCCGTGAGAAAAAGTGGCGTTTGGGGACCTGCCACCGAGGAACCGCACATTGTACAAACTCACGGAAGGGGGCCGAGTCTACCAACTGAAAAGGCAGCATTTGAATTGCTAGCAATTTAGCCAAGCTAGCATTCAACCGCTGGGCATGTGGATGGCTGGGAGTGAACTTCTTCCGCCGGTCCAGCAGCTGGGGCAGGGACATTTGCCTGCTATAATCGGACGTGGGTGTACCGCTAGCAGAGTTCCCGGAAGCACTTGGCTGTGACACACCTAATTCTACACCTTTATTCCTCTCAGAGCAGGTTTCAGAGAGGACTGAAGGTCTAGTGGGGTTGGAGATGCCAGCTGATGAGGAGCAAGGAGAGGTCCGCTTTGTTCTTTGGTGTGGGTCTTTGAGGTACGCTTGCCAACGAGCTGCATGGCAGGTCAACATATGTCTGGTCAAGCATGTGGTGCCCAAGCGGCTGATGTTTTGGCCACGTGAGATACGCTTGAGACATATGTTGCAAATAGCAGCAGTGCGATCTGATGCACTCGTCTCAAAAAAGGCCCACACCAAAGAACTTTTAGAATAACGCGCAGAGGCAGCGCTCTGCACAGGCGGAGCTCTGCGGTGTGATTCAGTCGGTGTGCTGCCCCTAAGCTGGCCCCCGGAGGGCATCCTGCCTCGTTGGACATGTGCCTCCTCCTCCTCCTCCTCCTCCTCCCTCCTTCCAGGCACCCATGTGGAGTCAGTGCCCTCATCATCCCCTCCCTCTTCATCGCTGTAGCAAACCTGGCAGTATGCTGCAGCTTGTGGAACATGACTGCCAGATTGCTGTGCTTCTTGAGCATCCCCTCTGTCTGCGCTCACGCTACTGCCTTCCTCTAGCTGAGTGTCATCATCAGAGCCCACAAAACACTGGGCATCCTCCTGGAGCATGTACCCAACACTGTGCTCAAAGAGTTCAGGAGACTCCTCAGGAGGGCGTGGTGGGTCTAGGGAAGGAGTCACTGATGATGACATTGAGAGGAGGGAAGACGATGCGTTGGCAGCTGCTTTGCTACTACCCTGAGACTGGGTGAGAGAGGATGAGGAGGATGAAGAGGGCTTGGTCATCCACTCTACCAAGTCGTTGGCATGTTGCGGTTCAACATGTCCAGCTGCCGAAAAGAAGGACAAGCATGTCCCATGGCCACGTGCTGATGACAATGCACCGCGTCCACGACCAGCACTGTTGTCTCTAGACACAGAGCCTGCTTGCCCTCTTTTATCGGCTCGCGCCTGTCTGCCTCTCCTTGCTGGCCTTCCAGACATGGTAATGGCCTGAAGGGAGTTGGGTAAAACAGCAGTTGGGTAGTGTATATTGTGCTGGAGGCACACAACACCCACTAACTCCTGCAGATGCCTTTATTATAGAACACCAGAGATAAAGGGGTATATACAGATGTATACTGTGCTGTGCTGGAGGCACACACAACTTCCAATAACTCCTGCAGATGGCAAGTGGGCTCAAATAGAGAACAGCTATGTAGGTGGATATAGCGGTATGTACTGGGTACAGAGCACGCAGACAACACGCACTATCTCCTAACACTACTGGGTACAGAGCACGCAGACAGCACACACTATCTCCTAACACTACTGACTGCAAGCTCTATTATAAAAGATAGATCACTACTACTAGCTATATAGGTGAGGTGAATATAGCGGTGTATACTGCGGTCAGGGCACGCAGACAATAACCAGAGAACACCAGAGATAAAGGGGTATATACAGATGTATACTGTGCTGTGCTGGAGGCACACACAACTTCCAATAACTCCTGCAGATGGCAAGTGGGCTCAAATAGAGAACAGCTATGTAGGTGGATATAGCAGTATGTACTGGGTACAGAGCACGCAGACAGCACACACTATCTCCTAACACTACTGACTGCAAGCTCTATTATAAAAGATAGATCACTAGCTATATAGGTGAGGTGAATATAGCAGTGTATACTGCGGTCAGGGCACGCAGACAATAACCACTACACAACAGCAAGATAGAAAATCGGCCGAAAACGATCGGTGTGTACTGTGTTGAAGGTACACAGAACACTCACTGCTTCAGACGCCAACACACTACACGAGGCCGCCGCGATGGCGGCCTTATATAGTGTGGGGCGTGCACTACACAGCCTGAGCTATGATTGGCCACAGGCATCCTGCCTGTGGCCAATCATGGCTCTCCTCGCTGCTGGCGCTGCGATTGGCCAAGCATGCGGGGTCACAGTGCATGCTTGGCCAATCATGAGCCAGCAATGCACTGCGCCATCGCGGTGCATTGTGGGCCGTGACGGCCACGCGAATTTGACGCGAACAGACCAAAATGTTCGGATTTCGCCGAACGGACGAACAGCCAATGTTCGAGTCGAACGTACGTTCGACTCGAACACGAAGCTCATCCCTAGTCAGGACTGAACAAGAGAAATCTTATTTTAGAATTCACATATATCAGAGGTAACACACAAATTTAGGCATCAGAAGTATATATATAACTATTTTTGTGGGTGCTTTCAGGGAACTTCTCACCTAAGTGTAACCAAAGTGTATCTTTTTTACTTTGGCTAGAGAGGGAAGCGTTAATGGATAGAGTTTTTTTGCTGTCTGTAAACTCCTTTGGTAAAAATTTCTCTTAAATTACTGCAATTGTCACTGGAACAGGATCAGGAGTGGCCTGACCATTCAGGTACTCGGGCGCTGCTCGAGGGCCCGGGGTCAGGGGGGAGCCCCATCAGCGGCTCAGTCCGCCCCTGGATGTGCCCACAGCTTATCATGCAGGATAGGGGAAGTTTATGCACTGTGGAGGTAGTAAGTGATGCCCTCCCTGCCTGCAGTTGATGCGGCTGTATGAGAGGATTCTGGTCGGGATTACAGAGCGATCATGGAGCCATGAGGATGATATCGGTGACAGGCGCTCTGGCCACCACTCCTCCTAGGGAATTCAGAAGAGGGGCAGGGCCAAAGTTTACATTCCAGCTGCGGGGGGCAGCCGATGAGAGAGCTGGAGGCTGCAGAGTGAAGAGACAGTGGAGTGATGTTGGAGATAGCCACCTGACCTGCCTTGTGTGCAGCCGCAGGTCAGTGTGTAATCACAGCAGTTTTGTGTGTGTCTAGAATCAGCAGTCAGGCTGATTGAGTGTTCCTTCTTGCCCAGTGCCCATCTACCAGGTGCTATTCCCTAGTACACTGATATCTGTACAATGAGTGGCACTCAGTGTACAGATATCAGTATTGTATATAAGGAATAGCACTCAGTATACACATATCAGTGTTAGGGAAATGCGCTCAGTGTATAGATGTCAGTGTAACACATAGGGAATAGCACTAAGTTATATTCCTTATATACAATACTGACATCTGTACACTTCAGCAAAAAAAATGGTCCTTACATTGGTGGTCAGAGAGAATAGTGTCCCTTACATTGGTGGTCAGCAGAAAGAATGTTCCTTACATTGGTGGTCCGTGGGAAGAATGTCCCTTACACTGGTGGTCAGTGGGAAGAATGTTCCTTACATTGGTGATCAGCAGAAAAAATGTCCCTTACATTGGTGGTCAGCAGAAAGAATGTTCCTTACATTGGTGGTCAGCGGAAAGAATGTTCCTTACATTGGTGGTCAGTGGGAAGAATGCTCTTTACATTGGTGGTCAGTGGGAATAATGTCCCTTACATTGGTGGTCAGTGAGAATAATATTTCTTACATTGGTGATCAGTGGGAAAAATGTCCCTTACATTAGAGGTCAGTGGGAAGAATGCCTCTTACATTGGTGGTTAGTGAATATTATATAAAAGTAAATAAAAATCTTTATAAAAAAATGTAAAAGCACACACATGACTCTCACACACACTCTATATGAAAAGCTTTATGTAGGACCAGCACATGTATGTAAACAATAATGGTGCCACACATGTATGATATTGTCGGGAACGTTGGAGTAAGAACAATTCTAGGGCCATAATTTTGTAACATACTGGACAGATCTTTTTATTTTTTGTATATTTTTTTATCAAACTGTTTAGCTAAGAAGAAATTTTTCTGCCTGTTATATTGCTTTAATTTATGAAATGTGCCATTGTTGCACTTTTAATGTAAGTTTTTTTCTCTTTATAATCTACTGTATAATAAATATTTATTTTGAACATAGCGTAGAGAAATTCTGTGATGAAGGCATGTAGTGTGGGCAGTGCAATATGTAGGTGGGGCTTTGTGTGGATGTGGCTTGAGTGTGAGTGGGAACACATGGGCGAGGACAGGGGCCCCAGGATTTCCTATTGCCCAGGGGCCATATGAGTCAGTCCACCCCTGGACAGGATGTAATGGTAAATTTCTTTCAAGCCAATAGCCTTTTTGAATATATAAAAGAGTTTATGTTTAGTGGTGAGAGCAGGGATGCTCCCAATAAAAAAGGTACCCACAATTTGACAGCAGCGGAACGTCAGGCACTCAAACAATTAATATCCAACAAATATATAATATTAAAACATGCAAAGGAGGCAGCTTAATCTCCAGAATAGCTAAGCATATATTAAGGAAGCCTGTTGGCTTCTGGTAGATACTAATACATATTTAAAACTCTCTTCAGACCCTTTGCCAGGATATCTAATTGAACTAAAAGCTCTGGTTGGTGGAGCCTGGAATGAGGGGGTGCTGAATTTTATCGAAAGACGTTTTTTGCTTAAACCTGTCTGCAGCACCCCACATTTCTATCACCAAAATACATAAGGCAACTGACTACCAATCCCCCTGGAAGACCCATAATAGCTAGCACAAATAGTTTTACCAGTGGCCTTTCGATGTACATAGATTTTTTTTCTGCAGTCCAAAGGGTGCCAACTTTCTTCATATAGTAGGGATTCTACTAGCCACTTCAAAGAGAGTCTTAAACAATACACATGGGAAGATACGTATACATGGGCCTCATTAGACGTTACATCCCTTTACACCTCGATACCTCAGCTGTACAATATTTTTTCAATAAACATGGAGACACTAGTTCCAAACAATCACAATCCTTGTTAGACAGTGTCCAATTCTGTTTGACACACAATTATTTTATATTTCAGGATAAATTTTTCTTACAACTTAAGGTCATGGCCATGGGGGCCAATTTCACCCCAGTGTATGCCAATCTTACCATGGGCCACTGGGAGGAGGGGTATATCTGGATGGACAATCTGTATGCTGAGCACATTGAGCACACTACGGGAGGTACATTGATGATTTTGTGCTTATCTTGAGTGGCAGTCCGGACCTGTTACCCTCCTTTGTGACCCACTGTAACAACAACGCGTTTGGACTGTCATTCACATATGTGATGGACCCTCATGAACTGGTCTTTTTGGACTTGGTCCTATGTCATGATCAACAGGTGATTTTTACAAAACAAAAACATACACAACTTACAAGTGGTAATTCCTACCTCCTCTACGATAGTTGTCATTACTCTAAAATGAAAGAATAACATTCCAAAAGGTCAATTTAGGAGACTCAGAAGGAATTGTACCAAAGTAGAGGAATATACTGCTCAGGGTAATATGATGAAAACAAAATTCAAAGAGAAGGGTTACCCAGTTGACTTGACTGAGTAAGCATTTATCTCTTAAATGGCCTTGCCCCTTAAAATTACAACTGACAAGGTGAAGCAATCTGAGAACATGGCCAGATTTGTAACCACATATAACGACAAGTACAAGTCTATCTCTAATGTCATTGTACTTTTAGAGAAAAAAAAATTGCACAGTAAAGAACACTCTAGCTCCCAGTAAAATGGTAACCCTGAACAAGAAAACTTTGTTCGATATAAGATCATACTTTGACCATAGGATAGGCGCCTTTCAATGTCGTAAGTTAGATTGCCTAACTTGCCAGTTCATAAAGCACAGTAGTACAAATATTATGACCAACAATGGTAAAAACTTTCAGATTAGATAATTCATTACTTGTTCAACTGAATTTGTGATTTATGTTCTACGTTGTCCGTGCAAGGTGTTATATGTCGGATAGACTATACGTACTTTAAGAACAAGAATCGGTGAACACTGGAGGCTTATACCCAAAGGGTGTGATAAACATAGCTTCCCACGTCATTTTTATAAAAAACGTGAAAAGGCTATCAAATGCCTCGAGGTTAAGATTAAGTCCAAACAGAGCTCTCTCTCAGATTCCTTTCTGAGTCTCAGGCCAGAGCTCTCCTGTGCTCTCTTTCTGCTCATTTAAAGTCCACCTGAGCATGGACTCAACTAGACCACAACATCTGGACCGTAACCCAGCCTGCCACAGAGGCTGGAAAAACCCAGGTTGGATTCCGGTTCAGTCTCTTAAAACAGAACGCATGCAAGTGAAATATACTGATTACCTCACCTCGCATACTGTCACAATATATATAAATATTTTGCTCTCACCCTAACTATAAACAAGTGTATATTATTAAAGGTGCTGCTACTTATTAGGGCCGAATACAGGACTAACTAAATATGTAAAACGCATAAGTGCACAACCTATTAGATACTCTATGATGTAGGCCAATATCATACAATACATATGAAAAATTCTCAAAAGTGAAAAATCAATGTGGACATATGTATTGTATGATATTGGTTTACATCTTAGAGTATTTAATAGGTTGAGTACTTACATTTGTTACATAAATGTTTTTAATACCCTTCCAATATACCCTACACTCGTGTTTTAAAACAAAAAAATATTAACAATAATAATAGTAATATTAACAAAGAAATGTCCTACTTTGCATATCCACCTCTTTTACACAATATCTTTTTTCCAGATACAAGTACATTTAATATTTAATACTATATTTTTAACCTAAACCATGTCAACACGTTTATGGCCATTAACAAAGGTATGCTAGAGAATACCTAGGTTGAAGTAGACTTTGAGATATTGTCAGTGTACTATAAGCTATGCCAATGATCTTGAGCAAAGGAATAGACAATGGTCAAGTTAAGGGTATATCCAAATCTGTGAAAATTTTTGTTTAAAAGTTTAACACTTTGATGTCTGGCTGTATATACAGTTGTGCTCATAAGTGTATATACCCTGACAGAATTTATGATTTCTTGGCCATTTTTTAAAGAAAATTTTACGATAACACAAAAACATTTCTTTCACTAATGGTTAGTGTTTGGCTGAAGCCATTTATTATTAATCAACTGTGTTTACTCTTTTTAAATCATAAAGACAACAGCAACTACCCAAATGACTCTGATTAAAAGTTTACATACCCTGGAATGTTTGGCCTTGGTACAGACACAGAAGGTGGTACAGACAGGTTAAAATGGCAATTAAAGGTTAATTCCCCACATTTGTGGCTTTTTAAAACACAATTAGTGTGTGTATATAAATTGTCAAATGAGTTTGTTAGCACTTACATGGATTCACTAAGCAGGCTAGACACTGAGCCATGAAGAGGTAGAAAAGAACAATCAAAAGACCTGCGTAATAAGGTAATGAAACTATAAAAAGATATTCAAAGCCTTGAATATGCCAGTCAGTACTGTCATGGATATGCAGTAATGTTTGTTTGTCAACTTACCTCTCCGTGTGTTCAGCTTAAGAGGCAGCCACTCTCACCTGGCTGCTTAAGTAATATCTCCTCAAAGCATGGCTCCACCCCAGTCAGGGAAATCTATATTAACCTGTGCACTGCAAGCCAGCCCTGCTGATCAATATTGTGTCTTTGCTTCTGTGTGCTACTTGCTGTGTGTTCTACGTCTGATTCCAGTTACCAATCTTGGCTTGTCCTTGACTAGCCTTACAGCTTGTTCCCCCGACCTTTTGGCTATCTCCCGACTATGCTTTATTGCCGCACTCTGCTGCTTCCTCTCTACCTCTCTATAGTCTACCATGAGCATGAGCTGGGAGGCCCTAGGGGTCGCAACCTAGAGCCTGCAGCTAAATCCATTCCCACCACTAGGGGCCTCTGGTGAACACACGCTGGCTCTTAGATTCTGCGCCCAGGAAATCTTATGCTCTAGCTCCCAGTGTCATCCATGTTTGTACTACAGAATACCTGCTCTCCTGTATCACCTAGAGCTCCATCTGCAGCAGTCACCCGTAGGGTCCACTACCTTGTGGTGTACTCCAGACCCCAACAGGGGGCATCTGTCACCTGGACTCAGGTGACCTGACAGTTGCATCAGCCATGGACCCAGCTGACATGCAGCTACCCACAGATGATCCATTGCAGGGCATAGTCCACAGACTTGAGACCCAGGAATTGAATCAAACTCAGGTCATGCGATTCCCCCGGGATCTGGCTTCCCGCTTCAAGCAGCTTCAGGCCTCCTTGGGAACCCCCGAGTCAGCAATCTCAAGTACAGTCAGGGGCTGCACCTATTCTGGTCACAGCCACACATTCACTACAACTTCTAGCTCCATCCCGTTTCTCTGGGGACTACAAGGCCTGCAGGGGGGTTCCTCAGCCAATGCACCATTCATTTTGAGCTCCAGCCTCAAAACTTCCTGTCTGATCAGGCAATGGTAGCCTATATTATTTCCCTCCTCTCCAGTGAAGCTTTAGCCTGGGCTGCCCCCCTGTGGGAGAAGAATGATCCTGTGGTTTCCAGCCTGTCCAACTTCTTGAAGCACTTTCAAAAAATTTTCCAGTTCAGAAGACCTAATCCTGGGGATGCATTTTTTATTGAAGTGGACCCTTCAATGGGGGTCGGAGCTGTGCTTCTTCAATCCTTTGAGAAGCGATGTCAACCATGTGCATTCTTCTCCCAAAAAATTTCTCAGGCAGAGAGAAATTATGCTATCAGTGATCGGGAATTTCTTGCAATTAAATTAGCATTAGAGGAGTCAACTCTTGGAGGGTTCCCCACACTCCATAATGATTTTTACTGATCACAAGAATCTACAGTACCTACAGAATGCTAAACGTTTGAATCCCAGACAAGCCAGGGGGAGTCTTTTCTTTTCCCCTTTTAATTTCATGATTACGTACAAACCTGGTCCCTACAACGGTCAGGCTGATGCACTCTCTAGGTCATTTGACATTTTGGACGAGGAGTCCACCCCTGAATCTGAGCCGATTGTTCCGACCTCATGCATTGTTGCCCATTCTACCACCCTGGAGTCAAAAATTCCTCCTGGCAAGACCTTTGTTCCCACTGAGCTAAGAGCTAAGATCCTTCATTGGGGACATGATTCCAAGGTGGCAGGGCATGCTGGGTTCCTCTGATCCTTCCTGCTCATCAGTCGTCACTACAGGGGGCCTAATCTCTGCTCGGATGTCAAAGACTACGTTAAGGCTTGTCCTGTCTGTGCTCAGTCTAAATCATCCACACAAGCCCCTGCTGGTCTTCTCATGCCCTTGCCTATTCCAAAGGAGCCCTGGTCTCACATTGCCATGGATTTTATCACCGATGTCCCGCTGTCAGAGAATAATATGGCCATTTGGATCGGTTCTCTAAGATGGCTCATTTTGTACCTCTTCTTGGTCTTCCTTCTGCTCCTGCCTTGGTTTCCATTTTTATTCTGCCTCCATGGGGTTCCTTCTCATATTGTTTCTGACAGGGGCGTTCAATTTACGTCTCATTTTTGGAGAGCCTTTTGCAAATCCCTCAATATTGCCTTGGATTTTTCGTCTTCTTTACACCCTCAATCTAATAGACAGACTGAGAGGGTTAATCAGGCATTAGAGGTCTTTCTTTGCACCTTAATCTCTGCTCATCATGACGATTGGTCCTCTCTACTCCAGAGGGTAGAATTCTCTCACAACAATCATGTAAATACCAGTTATCAGAAGATACCCTATTTCATAGTTCATGGAAAGCACCCTCAACTCCCTCTTCCCAGCTTTGGCTACGGCTCAGAAGTCTTTTACTTCTATTTGTGGTTCATGATTCCCTCTGGGTAGCTACTGACAAATTAAAAGGCTTTGCTGACTGCCACAGGCATAAACTGCCTTCTCTATAGCCAGGGGACAAGGTCTGGCTCTCCACCATGAACATCAAGCTCCGAGTTCCTTCTCTGAAATTTGCCCCAAGATTCATTTGTCCGTACACTATAACCTCTAAACTGAATCTGGTTTGTTGCAATCTCCAGATTGCTAAAAGCCTCAATCTCTAACTCCTTCCATGTTGCCCTTCTGAAGCCTTTAGTCCTCAATAAGTTCTCTCGTCCTCTTTCTACTGTGGCCCCCAGTCTCTGAGGATAATCAGGAGTATGAGGTTAGTCAAATTCTAGATTCCCGGCTCTGTAGAGGCATTCTTCAGTACCTATAAGAAAGAAAGGGTAAAAAAAGCTAAATATAGCTTTATAGCTTTGACAAGATGCATAAAGGATAGCTAGAAACTTTGGCAGGATAAAGAATAGGTGGATGCCTTGTCATTCTCAAGATATCTGCTGTTCTTATTAAATATGTATTCCTGCCCTTTACACTGTGCAGATTGACTGTGCCCAAACTCACAATCCTCCAAATAGATTTAACAATTGTGCTCAAAACGGAGGTAAACCCATCAATTTAACAGTTTCAAAAAACAGTTACATTTCCGGCATTCCAGGAAGTCTAACTGTCACATTGGTTGTGCTCTCAACCAAACTGTCAAACCACCTACTGGCTGGTGTCATAACTGATCACATGTGCAGCATCATGACAGTTGAAGATCAAACAGAGACCAAGATGGCAGCTTTCTTGGCTGAAAACAATAGGAGGGTTTACGTCCACTATAATAGTAGAAAAGGAAATATACTTCATAACTTCTGTCCAAGCTCCTCTGGTAACCTCAGAATTCTAATTTACTAATTATCAGTTTACAAAATATGCTTAAATTTCTTAAACCATTTAAAAGGCTAGTTATCTGCAAGAGAAAGGGTAGCGCAGTTACGAGGGTTGCACCTGTGCAGTTGCTTGGGGCTCCTACCTTTCCTCTGTGCCAGTGCTGCAATTTTTATCACTCTCTGCAACAAAGGTGCCTTAAAACATTTCCTAAAGTAATAAGATGAACAATTATGTAGGGAACTGTGGGGTTTCAACTAGAAAACAATGGAGCCTCATTCACCTGACATGCCTGGTTTAGAGATTTGATAGGGTCACATTACATGCTCAATTAATATTATTCACTATTTGGTATAAGGCATCTATACTTTTATACTCTAAAATAAATGTAAAATGTACAATAAAACTTAAAGAGGGATGTCACTGTAAAAAAAAATTATTAAAAGCCAGCAGCTACAAATACTGCAGCTGCTGACTTTTAATAAATGGACACTCACGTGTCCCAGGATCCAGCGATGTCGGCAGCCGAGGCCAATCGATCGATCGGCTCTCGGCTGATGGCGCCACCATTCTAGGTGAGGGAATCGGGAAGTGAAGTGTTGCGGCTTCACTTCCCAGTTCCCTACTGCGCATGCACGAGCCGCACAGTGCAATAGGAATGGTCCGCGCTGTCTCTGGGACCCGTGTGTGCCCCAGCAGACAGTGCACCAGGACAGGAAGAGACATAGACTCCCGTGGGAGTCTATGCCCGGAAGTGGGTGCAAATACCTGTCTTAGACAGGTATCTGCACCCCCTCCCCCCTGAAAGGTGCCAACTGTGACACCGGAGGGGGGGAGGGTTCCGATGAGTGGAAGTTACACTTTAGGGTAATCTATTCCTGTTTCCTGGTTTCGAATTAGGAAAACATCCAGCATTACTGATTTTATATTTCTGTATTCCAATTAGAATGCTTATGTTATTGGCAGTTGTACTTTAAAGCACTTCAGCTAGTTGAGAACTATTTTGTTATTGACAGTTGTACTTTGTGTCACCATTCCATTTGGAAGGCTAATGTAACCGTCAGTTTTACTTTTTATTCCAGCATTCCTTTTGTAATGTTTTTTACGGACAGCTATACTATAAAGCCCAAATGACCTTTTCGTTAAAATCAGCTAATTACATTTCAAGCCTTTCAGTAGAGTAGAAAAGTCTGTCCTTTGCCATCATGCTGTAGAGAAAGACACTTGCTCTTCGAAGCAGTGGTCTCTCTGAAGAGGTTCAACACGTTCCCCCACAGCACTGCCCATCTTTACATCCCCCCCACAACACAGCTTCCCTTCACATCCCTCCCCACAGCACTGCTCCCCTTTACATCCTTCCACGGGTCTGCCCCCTTACATCTCTTCACTCACAGCACTTACATCACTACTCAGCACTGCCCCGCTTCACATCTCCCCTCCCCCAAATAATGTGTTTTTGTGCTCTTCCCCCCCCCCCCAATACAGCACTAACCCATTCATGTCAGACACCCCACCCCAATCCCCCCCTCCCCACACACACACACACACACACACTCACACCTCTTTCTGATGATTTCCTACCTTACACAGATTGGAGACCTAGAGGCACAGCTCCAACTGAATGGAGGGCGGGGGTGGGAGCTGCCGGGGCTTAACTTTTCATATTACTAGTTGGTGATTGGTTGCTAGGACCAATGGGCAGTCCTGGCAATCAATCACCTGCTAGTTAATCTGGAAAGTTATACAGCTCCCAACCCTCCAATCAGTGCAGCTGTGCCTCCTGTTCTCCACTCTGCATAAGGTAGGAATAAAATTATTGCAGTTTGCTCCCACCCACCATCCAATGCAGCTGTGCCTCCTGTCCTCCATGCATATCCTGCCTACCGTTCTCTGCTCTGCTTTGAGAATAGCAGAGGCCAGGGTTAAAGAGGTGGCTCCTCAATGGCAAGACCGCGGGTCCAGATGGGACAGTGGCTTGGTCTGGATCCAGACCATGGTCCACCATTTAGTGATGCCTGATCTATGGGCAATAAATCCTTCTTATAATGTCCAGGTGGCAGCTTTTAACCGGCAACTCTGCCACACTCTTCAGCAAGATCATCCTTTGGGGGGCCAGTTTCCTTCAGGAAATTACTTCAGCTTCAGGTACTTGGGCCTTCAGCACATGCTTCAGGCAGAGGCAAGGCGCAAGAAAAAAAAACTCTGAAAGTGCTCCCAAACCTTTATCATCTCACCAAACCACACCTCTAAATACCACTCCTTATAAATTGGCTGGATCAGATCAATTTTAATTGCAAAAGTTGACCCTCCTGTGGTGCTTACTTTTGCCTTCTTCCAGCAGGGTAATTTTTTTTCCGGTTTTATAGCAAACTTTAAGTGACATTGTATTCCATGGAATAGGTTTACCTGAGTATGAGGACCAATCTCAATTCACTAAGCTTTGTTGTAGGCTGCCATTATTTGTACCTATGACAGCCAAGTAAATATACAAATAATACTCACATGGCAACAAATAATGTATGTCACGTGTGTTAAAGCTTATTGATTCAAGTTTACTCTTTGTTAAAAGCTATGCTTATATACCAATATGTACAGTTTTTGTAAGACCTGGGATATAGACATGACAGAGCAGCATTTGTTTTTAAGTATATTTCAAAGGTTTTTTTTTCTAACCTGGATAATAGTGTCTAATACTAAGAGATACAAAGTTCCATGCACTTCCTTGAAGTTTAAATTTTTGACATCTAAATAAAGGAAACACGCATGAACATATTTTAGTACACTAATGTGTCCTTCTGTCTAACCAAATGATTCCTTTTCAGCATAAAGGCTTTTAATGTCAGCAGTGTTTAACGGTGCCTGAAATGTTTGTGATCTTTTGCCCAGGCTGCATAGTTATGTCCATACATAGTAGTCACGCTCACTTATTCTATTATGCAGCATACCATTTCCATAGAGCATTAATGTTTTCAGGTGGACTGGAAGAATTTGTTCTATTAACATCTGATTGCGTAATTTATAATTAAAATAATTCAGCTAGAACATATTCAAGATTTATTAGGAAATAAAAAAGATGCATTAAATACATTTTGTGATACCAGTTTATTAAGTGAGCCAGGTGTAATGACCACCAACAGTTATTGTTATGTGGGTTATCTGTCCACAGATGGAGTAACTAACTCAGCAATATGATGAAGCTACTTTCAACAAAAATATAATTATTACAGGTACAGTACTAACAATTTACACAGCTCTTTACATATTGTACATTCACATCAATCCCTGCCCTCAAGGAGCTTACAATCTAAGGTCCCTAACTCACATTTATACATACACATACTCATATTTGCGAACATTGTAAAAACATTTATAGGGATTTTTTGCCTGTAGGCGGAGTCCTATTATAATTAGGGGCAGGCATTCATTTGTAGGCTTGGCAAAGAGGCATAGTGGAACAATACATATTACCCCCTGTACATTGTCCCCCCTCCCCATAGTTACCCCCTGTGCATATTACCCCCTCCCCCTAGTTATCCCCCCAGTGCATAACTACCCCCTGTACATAGGTAGTCCCCTCCCCATAGTTACCACCCCTGTACATAGTTACCCCCTGTACATAGTTACCGCCTCCCCATAGTTAACCCCTGTACATATTACCCTCCTCCCCATACATAGTCACTCCCCTCCCCATAGTTACCCCTTGTCCATATTACACCTCTCCCTGTACATAGTTTCCCCCTCCCCCAGCTACCCCCTCCACATAGTTACCCCCTTTACCTATTACCTCCCCCTGTACATAGTTACCCCCTCCCCCTAGTTACCCCCCATACATAGCTACCCCCCTCCCCATAGTTACCCCTACTGTACATAGTTACCCCCTGTACATAGTTACCTACTCCCCATAGTTACCCCCTCCCCATAGTTACCCACCTGTATTACCCCCTCCCTTTGTACATAGTTACCCCCCTCCCCTGTACATATTAGCCTCCTGTACATAGTTACCCCACATCCTCCATGTACACAAGACAATGCCCACTGTCCCCATACATATCTATGGTGGAGATATTGCAGTAATGGCTGGGGTTACAGCTGATGATCATATCTTGCTGGCCCGGGCTGTACACCAACATCCCCACATAACACACAGAGCTGAAAAAACTCCCACAACAAACCGTGTGTTCAGTGGAGAGGGGAGGGGCCTCTGATTGGTGCAGTCAATCGGTTTCAGTGTACAAGATATAGTCTACTTGTACACTGAAGAAAGGAGCCGATTGGCTGCCCCTCCCCTCTCCACTAAATACACCTCGTGGCGGTGGCCAATTTTTTGTAGCCCATCGGCCGTTTTTTGCCTAAAACATTCCCAATTTCCCAGGATAAAGGCAAAATCCCAGAAATTTCATCGGGACGAGCTCCGATCGGAACAAGGGTCCCAAAAGCGGGATTTCCCAGGGAACATCAGGACTGTTGTATACTAGGGCCAATTTAGACAGGAGCCTTTTAACCTAAAAGCACAACTTTAGAATTTTGGAGGAAACTCATGCAATCATAGGGACTAAACCAAAACATGCAAACTCCAGGCAGGTAATTGCCATGGTTGGGAAATGAACCCATTCCTCTAGTGCTACGAGCACTAAACACTTAGCCACTGTGCCACCCAGCTATGTGATCTTCTGGTGTGAGGAAAGATATAGGAAAGAGCATTCCTTAAAAAATCACAAAGGTATTGCTAACAGCAAAACTTTTTTCATTTTAGGTACAGTAGAAATATATATATTTTTTTTTTTTTTTGCAATTTGTCCATTATTGGTAAGATTTCCCATTATTTCCCATCCTGTTGAAACAACAGGAAGTGAGAAGAAATCTTACTAAAATGAGAGAAAGCCCCTCTTAGACAGTTGTCACAGGAGCAAATGTCCTTTGTGGAAGATTTTCCCTATTACTATTTGACAATACCACATGTAGCACTGACCCCCGAAGGAGCTGCTGTTTTTTTTATTGGGCTTACCGTTACCTCACCTGCTTGCTTCATTTGTCCTAGGGGTACCGTTGTAAAGTGAATCAAAGAATGTTAGCTCCAACACGTAATCCTTTTTTCCAAAATTTGTTTGAGATAAACAAAAAGTTTTGCAATAGAGGGATAGAGGGTTAAGGGGAGTTCAGGTACCTTGTAATTGCGGGTTAGAGGTATTTCCTTGATCCAGAGGACAAACAGCTTCCACAGACTGGATCTAGCAATCACCGGATAGGCCTTTCTCACTGACCTAGCGGCCGGTGAGATGTTCCAACAAAGTCTTTGCCACCGACTTGTCAATTTAAATGAACTTTTTGAGAAATTAAAGCGTTGTCACACAGTACCAGTTTCATTCAGCCGACCCGGCGATACTGTGTGGTTAGTGACCTGGGTTGCGTCCTCCGACTGAGTCCCCATGCTCTTCCAGAGATACCAGCCTTGTTGTTCGGCCCTCTCCTGAAAAAGTCCACCCCTGCATCCTCCAGTCGCTTGGCTTCTCCCTGCAGGCAAGACAGCATAGGACCACCCCTGGATCAGTAGGCTCCAAGGCTTTTAGGCTCGGGCCAGCCGGCCGAGACACAGGAACAGGCAGCACACAGTCCAGGCCAGGAGGGCGATGAGGTCGATATAACGAACCCGAAAAAAACCCCTATAAATGGCGTCAGTACCTTAAGTACCCCCACCCAGAATGCACAGCGGGTGAGCCACTCCCACTGGGCTATTTACGAGTAAAAAGGGGTATTCAATGCATTCAGCCTGTTGCATTTCCAACACTTACCGGTGGTGACAGCGACACCCACGGCCAAGTGGAAACTAGCACAACCCAGCTGAACTGGCACAGAAACCAGAACATTGAAATAATTAGCTTGAGCCAAACTGCAGCTTCAGACAACTTAAAATTGCAAAAACAATAGGGTTTGCTCATTAGGAGCAGGGTGCTACACACACTTTTCCTTTATCCATGTGTCTGTAAACTAACATGACCATTTTCCAAGATCTGAACACAGCCAGTATGCATGCATATGTGTTCAGAGTGCTGTAAGTAATTCCCCTTGCACAAGGGCGGATAGAATTGTGCTTTTAGCTGCGGACAGATGACGTTATCTACCGCAGCTAAATGCATACAATGCTTTCCTATGGCCCCATTCATACACTGTGTTTAGTGAAGGTTTTGTTACATGCGGTTTTGTGCAGATAGAAAAAATAAAGTTGACTGCGTCCAGGAACGATTTACTGCAGCTATCTGCACATAACTGCAGGTAATCACAGTGTACTATTTCTCCTGCAGATAGCAGTGGCAACAAGGAAAGAAAAACAATAGGAAGCACATCAGAAATGGCAAGAATTTTCCAAACGCAGCTAATCCCAATGTACAACTGCAAGTGAACACTCTGCCAGGATTCTCTGAATTTCAGAATAACAAAAAATAACAAAACATGCTTTTAACAGCGGCAGAACAGCCACCCGTGTGTGAGAGGCCTAATGGTCATGTGTCGGGTGCACCCTCCTGGGATTTTCTCATTGAACCATGATTGTTAAGTGTTCAGGTGCATGTATAGCTTGAGACGTCTTGCTCTATTGCAGTCAGTCTCAGGGCTAAACTTTAACTAGGTAGAAAAGCATTATAAGATAATTTTACTGTCAATATGTATAACATGTCATACTACTTGCATATCCAATTATTTTAACAAAATGTTATATAAAATATTGTTAAAGTTTTTGTATTTAATATTCTAGAACTGCTTTCAACATATTGCTATTTTTACAGCTGATTAAAAAAAACCATACTATGTAGACTACATAACAAACAGTAAAAGCACTTTAAAATAAGCCATCATTTGTCTCTGTATCTATAGACATTGTGGAGAAGTTAATCTGCAAAGTTCACAATAAACACCAGAACATTTTATTTTTTTCCTAAGGCCTCCTGATAGGAGAAAATCAGCATTAAATACTCACCTAAGCTGGACATTTATTTATTTAGTTAGCCAGAAATGTAATTTATTCTGGCTATTGATATGAATAAAAACTGAAGAGCTAAACGTGCCTAGCAGCATCAAGGGCTTTTTCTGCCACTGCAGTGCTAATAATTTTGAATGTCCCCCTCAGCACATGTTCCAATGCACATGTGTTGCAGCACACCGCAACAGAATAAGTGTTTTGTAATGCGCTGTGTTGCCAAAAATGGTGCATGTACATTTTTTGGGATGCTTTGGTATGGTGCCAGCCTATTTATGTTGGGATTCTGTAATGTAACGTCCATTAATACAAATGCTTTGAGATGTTTTTCACACATTTTTTTAAATTTGTACTCCATGCATTAATTCTGCAGTCCCACAGACCCTTCATTCCAGAATTTTCGAAAATGCTTTACAGATACATTTCAGAATAACTTAAAGAATATGTTACCCTGATATTTCATATTCCTGATAAGTGCCTGCTGTACTATGTACTTGTATGAAAAAGTATCCTGTTCTCATTGTATTGCTTCCTTTGTGTGAAATCCCTGGCGTTCCTGCTAGTCCCTCTGCTTTTCTATTACTAACTGACCACACTAAGCAGAACACACCATGCTCAGTTCTCTAGCTTTGCTGGAAACTCAGCCTATTCTCCTCCAATGATCAGACTTGTCCTGACACGTCTCCCCTGCACAGCCATTCATTAGGAAGTACAGTGTGTTGCTTCTCCTTCCCCCAGCTCTTATGTAGCTGAGAACAGAGGGAATGTGATCACTTATAAAAAAAAGTGTGTGTGTGTGGGGGGAGGGGGGGGCGGGAGAGTGTGTTTATAATGTTTTTTTTTATATCTCTACACATTTCGCCTTTCATTTTCATTTTAAAGGGGTTTACATACAAATATCCATGCACACAAAAGCCTAAAACACTGTATTTATTTTTTTACATATAGTCTAAAGGTTATAGTAGTGTAATTGTGAATTACTTTTCTAATCTCTTATTGCAAGTCTGCTCAGGGTGATTAAACCCAAAAGATTATAAATGTTGCTAGCTGATATTACTTAGAATTTGTTTAGCTGGAATTCCGTGTATGCAGATAGATAAGAAACAATAACCATGGAGATATGTGAAAGTTAGGTAATTGTTCCAAAAAAGTACATACACACTGAAAAAAGAAAAGATCATTGGATTACTGTACAGCATGGGAATTTTTTTATGGCAGCTACAAGAAGCTTGTATTATTTTTCAAATAAAACAAGAACAGCCAATTGTGTCTCCCAGTTATAACACCCCTATGTCCACAGTATACAGTACCTTGGAAAATTATTCATACCCCTTGAAATTTTACACATTTTGTCATGTTACAACCAAAAACGAAAATGTATTTTATTGGGATTGTATGTTATAGACCAACACAAAATGGCACATCATTGTGAAATGGAAGGAAAATGATGAATGGTTTTCAAAATATTTTACAAATAAATATCTAAAAAGTGCAGCTTGCATTTGTATTCAGTGAAAATATAAATAAATACAGCACTCACAAACAAAAACTCATGATAAGTGAAAACAAAAACATACAGTCCATATGAAACTAAAAAGGTGCTTCACATCTAATGTGCAAAGTTGTAGGGAATGCTTCACATCTGGTGTGCAATAAATGCAGAGAAAATGTTTCATACAGAATTTTCAGTCATACCAATGCACCTCCACATGTGTCCCCACTCACCGGATCACAATGACACCCAGATTTTCAGGCTGGGAGTCAATACAGGCTTATAATGATATCTAGACATGGGCGCCGTCAAAAAATTTGTTTCGTTCTGTTCCGTTTCGATTCATAATAAAATTAATTCGTAATTCATTTTTCGTGTCCGAAATTCCGTTCTGTTTCGTATGAAATACGAATTTTCATACGAACGTTCTTTACCATGAATTTAAAGGCAAAAACATTGCTCATTATGCTTATTATGACTTTCAGAAGACTTCTGTGATAGAAGTCAATGTAAGTTGCCTGAAGACATCAGTGAAGCACTTTCATCCTCTCTGGGCAGTCTGCCAAGAAAAGAACAAAATGATACAATGTTTCTTCTTCAATGGGCTGAACTCCTTGTGTAGAAGTTCTCAGTTTAACCATTTAAAGACTAAATCTTTTTTGACACTTGTTGCTTACAAGTAAAAATCCAGTATTTTCTGCTAGAAAATCACTCAGAAGCCCCAAAAATTATATATATATTTTTTAGCAGAGACCCTAGGGAATAAAATAGCAGTTGTTGCAATATTTTATGTGACGCCGTATTTGCGCAGAGGTCTTTCAAACGCAAGTTAGCCCTTTTTTTTTCAGTCGACCTCTAGAAAGCACTGACATTAGCAGCGTGACATACAGCAATGACACCTGCACCGTGATAGAGTGATCTGACACCAGCACATGTATGAGGTGAATCTGGGATCGACAACTACAAGCATTCTTTTTTATATGTGAAATTCTGAAAATGCAGGAATCTTGAGATAATGGAGGCGAGGGAAGGTGAGGGTAGGCAAAGAAGAGGGTGCAGGAGATGATCACCAGCACCAGCACCGTGATATAGAGCACTGACACCTGCACCGTGATAGAGTGATCTGACACCAGCACCATGACATAACACATGTATGAGGTGAATCTGGGATCGACAACTACAAGCATTCTTTTTTTATATGTGAAATTCTGAAAATACAGGAATCTTGAGATAATGGAGGCGAGGGAAGGTCAGGGTAGGCAAAGAAAAGGGTGCAGGAGATGAGCACCAGCACCAGCACCGTGATATAGAGCACTGACACCTGCACTGTGATAGAGTGATCTGACACCAGCACCATGACATAACACATGTATGAGGTGAATCTGGGATCGACAACTACAAGCATTCTTTTTTTATATGTGAAATTCTGAAAATGCTGGAATCTTGAGATAATGGAGGCGAGGGAAGGTCAGGGTAGGCAAAGAAAAGGGTGCAGGAGATGATCAACAGCACCAGCACCGTGATATAGAGCACTGACACCTGCACCATGATAGAGTGATCTGACACCAGCACCGTAACATAACACATGTATGAGGTGAATCTGGGATCGACAACTACAAGCATTCTTTTTTTATATGTGAAATTCTGAAAATGCAGGAATCTTGAGATAATGGAGGCGAGGGAAGGTGAGGACAAGCAAAGAAGAGGGTGCAGGAGATGTATTTTGTGTATGCTTAACAAGTTCAGGGCCAACTCCCTTTGTACAAAAGTCCACAGGAAAGTTTGTATAAAGTCCGATCGTGTGTATGGGGCTAAAGAGGTTATTGTCTAGAGTTTGTTAAAAAAAAAGTGTCTTTGGAACTCAAATTCCTTCTTCTTTAGAAAACCTATATAACAGAATTAAGGACTTCAGATGCCATTGTGCAGGTCTTTATTCCAGCAATGGGTACAGGCTATTATTCCTTGCTGTTCATGGTCAAGAAAGTCTCTGGAAGTAATCATATTAATGAAAAAGAAAGGTGATTGGATGACATCAGCGGATATAGCGATTGCTTACTTGCATGTTCCAGTAGACCAGCAGTGGTTTCTGAGCTTTGCAGTAGCAGGTGGTCATTCTCAATTCTGCTGTCTCTCATTTGGCCAGTGCATAGCACCCAGAACCTTTTTCATAGTGTTGAAGACTGTAATAAAGTTTTACTTGTTGTTATTAGTTTGTTACCAGGTTCCTTAACCTCTCAAATATGTAGGTGTAGTTAAATAATTCAAACAACTCATAACTAGCATATTAATAATAGAATACATTTACTTAGCTTGAATTAAAGGTTTAATACACATGTTAAAATACATAAATACAGCATCATCAACAATTCAACTGGTCTTTGTCTTCCACCCATATACAGTATACTGTATATACCTTTCAAATTGCGGGGTCTCCTTCTGGAAACTAGAATCCAGTATCACCAAATAATGATAGCAGGATACAAGGAATGACATTGTATGGTGATATCAGAGCTAATTAAACTATAAATATATATACAGACACAGTATATACAGTACATACACAGAAATTAATAACTATAAACTCAGAATGAATATAATAAAAACGAATACTAAGTTCCTTATAGATCAAAAACTATTAAAGACTTGTACTTTAGCAGCAGTAACTGCAATCCTGAGGTTCAGGGGTGTCACAATGTTTTATTATCACAACAATATTCTTTTATTGGCCAGGACAGAGAACACCTTCAATCACAGTGTAAATTAACTTGCAGTTTGAGCTGGCAGATCAATGCCCAGAAGAGTCTGGTTAGACATGAGATATCGCTGTGGTTTTCTTCCTCAGTGAAAGATAAAACTGATTCAGAAAAGCAAGCCCACTGTTATGCAGAGGACATTGATGTCATAGAGGGTCAAGATGCAGTTCCTAGGCCTTCTATTCTTGATAATTCTGTATCGTCCCATGGAATGAGGAAAGATTTATGAGCTGGTTAGGGGTGGTCCTTTCCAGCCAGATTGTACAGAAATATTGTATCCGAAAGGTTCTCTTCATCCAAACATCCAACATTTAAACCTGGTTCCATGGATGTTAAAAGTGGACAATTAAAGCTCTTAAAGTTAGCAGATAAGGTCATTGATTCCTCTTTTGAATCCAGGAAGACTTAAACAAATTATACTTACCACCAAGTTTGGAGAAGCTTTCTTCGGTTCACAGCAGGAAAGATATTGGAAGCCACTCCCTCCTTCAGTGTCACAGGTTCTGGATTTTGTGCAAAGAGACCTAAATAAGGGACTTACAGAAAACCAAGTCCCAACCTTATCCATGTTAACTGATTGTAAATGGATTCCTAACCCACTGGAGGTTCATTTTTAATTTATACCCTCAGTTGAGAAAGTATTTTTCTCCAAGAGGGTCCAGTCTTGTTCTCCAAGCTTTGCTGTCTGCTCCCTTTGATCATTTGTTCATTTTTTTATCTCACCCTAAGAAATATATATATTTTTTTAAACTGACAGTTTTATTGATTTTTGATGTCAACAGAAAAAACAAGATAGCATATGAAAACTTTGATAGACATAGACCAGACAAGATACCCACTTAGAATGCAGCTAGTGGGAAAACTTGCATGCATGTAAGTCATATACTGTAGACAATAACAATGTATATCAACATCTAATTGGTTACAATTCAGAACATCGGAGGATTGAGCAGACAGGGAACCAAGAGGGTAAGAGAACAGAAAGAGGATAGAGAGAAGAGATAGAGGGGAAAGAGTAGAAAGGGACATCCACCCATAGCAGGACCCCTCTGAAACTCGACATCACCATCTAAAGACTACCCCCTCGAATCAGGGAATCATTGGGATATAGGGGCCTTCAACAGATCCCACAGCTCCCATACCTGATTGTGTGTATCAAGGGAATTATTTAACCACTTTCAGACCGGACCATTTTGCTGGTAAATGACCAGAGGTCTTTTTACACTTTGGCACTGCGCTGCTTTAACTGGTAATTGCGCGGTCATGCAATGTTGTACCCAAACAAAATTTGCGTCCTTTTCTTCCCACAAATAGAGCTTTCTTTTGATGGTATTTGATTGCCTCTGCGATTTTTATTTTTTGCGATATAAATGTAAAAAGACCGCAAATTTTGAAAAAAAATGATATTTTCTACTTTTTGTTATTAGAAAAATCCAATAAACTCAATTTTAGTCATACATTTAGGCCAAAATGTATTCAGCCACATGTCTTTGGTAAAAAAAAAGTCAATAATTGTATATTTATTGGTTTGCGCAAAAGTTGTCACATCTACAAACTAAGGTACGTTTTCTGGAATTTACGCAGCTTTTAGTTTACGACTGCCTATCTCATTTCTTGAGGTGCTAAAATGGCAGGGCAGTACAAAACCCCCCCAAATGACCCCATTTTGGAAAGTAGACCCCCTAAGGAAATTGATAAGAGGCATGTTGAGCCCATTGAATATTTAATTTTTTTGCCTCAAGCGATTGAATAATGACAAAAAAAAAAATTTTTTTTTTTTTTTACACAAAGTTGTCACTAAATGATATATTGCTCACACATGCTATGGGCATATGTGAAATGACACCCCAAAATAAATTCTGCTGCTTCTCCTGAGTACGGGGATACCACATATGTGGGACTTTTTGGGAGCCTAGCCGCGTACGGGGCCCCGAAAACCAAGCACCGCCTTCAGGCTTTCTAAGGGCGTAAATTTTTGAGTTCACTTCTCACTACCTATTACAGTTTTGAAGGCCATAAAATGCCAAGATGGCACAAAACCCCCACAAATGACCCCATTTTAGAAAGTAGACACCCCAAGCTATTTGCTGAGAGGCATGTTGAGTTCATGGAATATTTTATATTTTGCCACAAGTTGCGGGAAAATTACAAACTTTTTTTTTTTTTTTTTTTTCTCACAAAGTTGTCACTAAATGATATATTGCTCATGCATGCCATGGGCATATGTGAAATGACACCCCAAAATAAATTCTGCTGCTTCTCCTGAGTACGGGGATACCACATATGTGGGACTTTTTGGGAGCCTAGCCGCGTACGGGGCCCCGAAAACCAAGCACCGCCTTCAGGCTTTCTAAGGGCGTAAATTTTTGAGTTCACTTCTCACTACCTATTACAGTTTTGAAGGCCATAAAATGCCAAGATGGCACAAAACCCCCACAAATGACCCCATTTTAGAAAGTAGACACCCCAAGCTATTTGCTGAGAGGCATGTTGAGTCCATGGAATATTTTATATTTTGCCACAAGTTGCGGGAAAATTACAAACTTTTTTTTTTTTTTTTTTTTTTTCACAAAGTTGTCACTAAATGATATATTGCTCACGCATGCCATGGGCATATGTGAAATGACACCCCAAAATAAATTCTGCTGCTTCTCCTGAGTACGGGGATACCACATATGTGGGACTTTTTGGGAGCCTAGCCGCGTACGGGGCCCCGAAAACCAAGCACCGCCTTCAGGCTTTCTAAGGGCGTTACAGTTTTGAAGGCCATAAAATGCCAAGATGGCACAAACCCCCCCCCAAATGACCCCATTTTGGAAAGTAGACACCCCTAAATTTAGGGGTACACTAGTGAGACTAGGTAATAAATGGCGGGTGCCCTGAAACTATAAAAAAATAACTAACCAACCAGCGTCACCTGTAACAGTTATATGGTGATCACTGGTGAAAGGGTTAACTAGGGGGCAATCAGGGGGCTTTATGCGGTAGTATATGGGGGTCCCTGGTGCTATAAAAAGCTGCGGCGAACCTAAATACCTACCTGCCTAACTAGCGTCACCTGTGACACTAATACAGCGATCAGAAAAACGATCGCTTATTAGGCTGGGTTCACACTGGAGCGATGCGGGAACGCCACGAATGCGCGGCGGGTTCCCGCATCGCATGCCTCCCGGCGGCAGTTCACACTGCCCTATGCGAACTGCTGGGAGTGTCAGTGAAATGTTAATGACACCCCCAGATCAGTTCGCATATCGCAGTGCGATCTGCAAACTTGGATCGCATGGTGTGAACACCCATGCGATCCGATTCTGCTGCGGACCAAAAAAAGGGTCCCGTGCGAGTTTGCGGCGGGTGCGGCGGGTGCGACACGAATTCAGCCATACTATCTGTATAGCTGAACTCGAATCGCACAGAGATCGGATGTGATTTGCACTGCAGTGCGGTGCGAATCACATCCGTTCTCATAAACCGCTGCAATGTGAACCCAGCCTTAGTGACACTGGCGACGGGGGGTGATCACGGGGTTAAACCTTTATTGGGGGGGTTAGGGGGGTACCTTAGAACTAAAGGGGGCTAACCCTAACTGCCCTAACAGTTATTAGTCACAAATGACACCCGCCGGGTGATCAGGGGGTTAAACCTTTATTAGGTAATAAATGGCGGGTGCCCTGAAACTATAAAAAAATAACTAACCAACCAGCGTCACCTGTAACAGTTATATGGTGATCACTGGTGAAAGGGTTAACTAGGGGGCAATCAGGGGGCTTTATGCGGTAGTATATGGGGGTCCCTGGCGCTATAAAAAGCTGCGGCGAACCTAAATACCTACCTGCCTAACTAGCGTCACCTGTGACACTAATACGGCGATCAGAAAAATGATCGCTTATTAGGCTGGGTTCACACTGGAGCGATGCGGAAACGCCGCGAATCCGCGGCGGGTTCCCGCATCGCATGCCTCCCGGCAGCAGTTCACACTGCCCTATGCGGACTGCTGGGAGTGTCAGTGAAATGTTACTGACACCCCCAGATCAGTTCGCATATCGCAGTGCGATCTGCATACTTGGATCGCATGGTGTGAACACCCATGCGATCCGATTCTGCTGCGGGCCAAAAAAAGGGTCCCGTGCGAATTTGCGGCGGGTGCGGCGGGTGTGGCGGGTGCGGCGAATGGCTGAACTCGAATCGCACAGAGATCGGATGTGATTTGCACTGCAGTGCGGTGCGAATCACATTCGTTCTCATAAACCGCTGCAATGTGAACCCAGCCTTAGTGACACTGGCGACGGGGGGTGATCACGGGGTTAAACCTTTATTGGGGGGGTTAGGGGGGTACATTAGAACTAAAGGGGGCTAACCCTAACTGCCCTAACAGTTATTACAGTCACAAATGACACCAATGCAAAAAAAAAAAAAAAAAAAATGACATTGGTGTCACTGTGACTGGGGGGCAGGGGTAATTGGGGGGGTGATCGGGGGGGTGTGAGTGTGCCTGGCATGTTCTACTGTGTGTGTAGAGTGTTGGTGCAACTCACCGATCCGCTCTCCTCCGTGTCGGAACGAAAAATACCGACACGGAGGAGAGAATACATCACTTCCTCTCCTGTGTTTACATTACAGGAGAGGAAGTGATGTCACGGGGGATTCCTATTCGTCGGGAGCGATCGCGAGGGGGTGGCCATGAATGAATGGCCGCCCCCTCGTCCCGGATCGCTCCCGGACGAAAACCGACCGCCGCAGGCACCGGGCGGGGGCCCGATCGGGCCCCCGACCCGCGGGAGGCAAGGGACGTACATGTACGCCAATATGCCTGCCCGTGCCATGCTGTCGACGTACATCGTCGTGCGGCGGTCGGCAACTGGTTAAAGAGGTGGTCAGATATTTTATCCGCTTCACATCTCTGATCCTGGAGGTCAAAAAAGGGAGAAGGGTTTGGTACCAATGGAATAATATCTTGTACTGGTTCTCCTTGTACAAAGTACAAATAGAGCTCTTAGATGCCTGTGACCAGATAAGTTGCCATATCTTCAGAGGTAAGTCCTCACCCAAGGCCTGCTCCCACCTACACATATAGGCGGCCCAGACGGTGATAGCTCTTTGATTAGGAGCTGGTAGGTGTGCAAAATCATACCTTTAGGGGATGAGCCCTCCAAACAGATTTTCTCAAATTCAGTTAAAGATTCATTACCAAGGACTGCATGCAATCTCGTATTTGTAAGTAGCTAAAGAAATCCTGTCTGGGCAAATCGAAAGCGTCCCTCAAGTCCTGGAAGGACCGCAGGGTTCTAGTTCTGTTATCCACCAAATGACCATAGTGAAATAGGACCTTTTCCATCCAAAAGTGGGACATCTGCGAGGTCAAACTGTCTGGGACATTAGATGTTAACAGAAATGATGTTGCCAGGGAGGCAGTGGAGGTAAGTGGGTAAGTGGGCCAAAGCATCTGCAAAAGCGACTTTAGTACCAACAGTTGCAACACACTGAGCGGAACATCCATAGTCCGTAGCAAAGAATTCGGATGAACGGGAGCCAACCACAGCTTCTCAACTTGCGTTCATCGATTGTATGAAGAGTACGCAAAGAGGCTAGAGGGTGCAACTGGGTCGATAGATTATATATATATATATATATATATATATATATATATATATATATATATATATATATATTTGGGAACGCAAGGCCGCCTTGGCCATGGGGGGGGGGGCATAGAGGATAGACCTAGTGATGTCTCTTATAGTTCCAAAATAATTTAATCAAATCAGCCTGGAGGGTCTTAAGGTGCGAAGATGAAATTGAAATGGGTAATGTCTCAATGAGATAGAGAAGTCTGGGTAGAATCGCCATCTTAATGGTCGGCAGGCGACCAAAGAGAGATAGCTTCGGGATTTCCACCTGGCTAGGGAGGTCCTAATAGAAGTATATAGTGGGAGGGAAGTTGGCTTTATAGAGTATCATAGGAGGGTGTGAGCTGAACCCCTAGATATTTTAAAGTGGAGGTTTTCCACGAGTAGTTAAATGATTGGGAAAGAGAAGATAGTGTCTGATGGGGCATATTGAGGGGTAGAGCTTCTGTCTTAGCCCTTGTACACATGGTCGGAGATTCCGACAACCAAATCTGTCAGAGTAATTCCGATGGATTAATTCCGGAAGAGGTCCGAAAGTGATGTTGCATACACACGGTCAGACTAAGTTGTCGGAAAATCCGATTGTACATAACGTGATGACGTTATTTCGTTATGACGGGACTACGTTCAGGCTAGTAGCCAATAGCTTTGGTCTAGGAATTTGATCTGAGCATGCGTGGCACTTTGTCAGTCGGAGTAGGCTACACGTGAACGGAGTATGTCCGATCGGAGCATTTTGTCTGAAAATTTTACTGGCAAGTTGGAAAAGTTGGTCCGTTGGATATTCCGACGGAAACAGTCCGATGCAGACCACACACAGTCGAAATATCCGCCAAAACGGTTCAATAGGACACATTCCGTCGGAATCTCCGACCGTGTGTACAAGGGCTTAGAGTTGTTAACTTTGTAACCCAAGCGAGATCTATAGCGATCTAGCTTCATGTGTAGGTTTGGGAGGGAAACATGTTGTTACTTAAGTGTAAGCAAAACGTCGTCTGCAAAAAGGGAGATCTTAAAGTCCCTGGTACGGACAGGGATACCGTGTATATTTGGATTCCTATATTTTTAACTACCATCGCTTCAGCCAGGTGCATGTTGAAATTGTGTTCTTTCTTTGCAAAACAGCCTCTTTACATTGTTCATCCAGACAGAATAGTCCTCACTGAAAGTCAACATCTTACCTCCCGAAAGTGAAAACTTTGTTTCATGAATTGAATACGAAGTCTGGGCTTAATACATTTTCACCAGAAGAGTGAATGGAAGACGTTAGATTTAGTCCATAAACAGTTTTTAACCAGTTTTAGGGACAGCTCCCCACATCCACATCCTAAATACGTTTCAAGGCAAAAGTGTGAAGGGGAAACCTCTTCCAAAGGAGAGACAGGACTTTGAAGGATATGGGGTTGTCACTGAGGTGAGCACATTAAAAATTTTAATATAAAGAAAATAATTTTATTGTACAAACATGGTTAAAACTTAAATGCTTTTATATGTTTTTATACTCAACTATAGGTTTTAACCATGTTTGTACAACAATTTTTTTTTTTTTACATTAACGTTGTTTATGTGTTCACCTCAGTGACAACCTCATATGCTTCAATTTCCTGTTTCTCCTTTGGAAGGGGTTTCCACTTCATACTTTTGCGTTAGATCTAGTCCATTCATTAACATCCTATTTGTATAGAATCAAGCACTTCAGCTATGTGTTAGTTTATTCATCTTTCAAATACAATCCTATGGTTGTGTCTTCGTGGATGTAAAGACTATACAACTAACTTACCAGTCCTCCAGTGGAAATCTTGGCTCACTTGACCAGAGTGATGACTTCCTGTTTTTTCCTACACAAAGGTCTTGGCAGAGGTGGTCTGCAAGGTGGCAAGATGAGTTCTACTAAAAGGTTCATACACCATCGTAGGCTGGATGTTTCAATTGGATCCTCAAGTGAATTTAGTTTTGCTGTCATATTTTCAGCGGTTGTTCATTAAACCTAATATATACAGCCTTTATGTTTTATATGAGAGCCAGTCCCATTGAGGGAATTTCTTATTCTGTCTCATGTTAGGCTGACATGAGTCGGTCTAGGAATGAGGAAAAATGTTGAAAAATACTTACAGCAATCTTCTTTCCTGGATCATCCTAATATCATCCTAGGATCCCCAACCTGTTTTTGTTGTCACAATGCTTGTGATAGGAACATATTAGACTTGTGCACAATGGAAAATTTTGTTTAGTTTCAGTTCGTTATCATTCATAAAATACATAATTTCGTTCTGTTATATTCGTTATGTTACATTAATAAGTTTTCGAATAATTTGTTATTTCTGTAGAGTGTCGATATTCATTATACTGAATCTCGAATCATGTCAAATTCATTCGTTATATGTGCTATAATTTTGTTTGTATTCGTTGAAATTCGATATTTATGTATGTATATATATATTCGTGATAATGATTCATAGTTTGGAAAGTCGTTTGTTTATTGAATAAGATTTATATTGAGTAAGATTTACTTTGAGTTGACCTTTTTTTTCATTAGATCTGAACTAATTACCGAATCATGTCAAATTCATTTGTTACATCCGCTACAATTTCTTTCGTACTACTTGAAATTCGTTTTTTTTATTCGAAATTCGGATGCATCATTCAAGATGCAAAATTCAGTCGAATTTCGATTTGTTACGAAACAAATTGCACAAGCCTAGAACATATGGTAGGAGCCAAGGCCAAGATTTATGGGCTAGTTAGGGTGGTCCTAAGGGGGTTAGAGGGGTGAAGCTGATTCCATGCCATGGTAGGCTGATATTATATATATATATATATATATATATATATATATATATATATATATATATATATATATATATATACTGTATATATCCCAAATGAGATTTGAAATCCTATTTTGAAGATTATTCAATGCATTGATTTTTTTTATTTAGTTTAAGAATGTGCTAGTCTTTGAATCAGAGCAAATAAATTAGAGAAGACTAAACTCTTACATAATCATTAAGCAAACACCATTAACTGATTTATTTTCAAAGAGATTTATTTTCAAAGGTATAATAAAAAAAGGTTTTATGGTTTTGAATGCTGTCCTTCCAAAAATATTGACCTCCACAACAGACTTCTTTGTTTGCATTAAAGAGTCCTTGTTGACAGATCTATTTATATGTTCCAGCAACATTTAACTTCTGTTTTCCCTGGCACAGATTTCATAAATAAGTTCCAGTGGTTTTAAGTTGGCAAAGAAAATTTAATTAGTGTGTAAGTGCAGTGGCTTCTAATGGATATAGTATAGCCTAGAAAGTCTTATGATGTTCATTACTTTTCATACTTCTAGGTTGTTATCCAAACCTGAAGTTCTGATAAATATTTTTTTGAAAATATATGTTATTGAAGAACTTTTTTTTTCTTTTTAAGTCTACCAACCTAAAAAAACAGTAATAATATTATATATACACACACACTGTATATCACAGTAACATCGACATCTAATGTTATGCAGAAAAACACATTTTATTACAGGTACTTATATAGTGCCATCAACTTATGCAAAGATTTACACACATATATATTTTACATTCACATCAGGCCCCACTCTCAAAGAGCTTACAATCTAAGGTCCCTAACTCACATTCATACATACGTATACTAGGGCCAATTTAGATAGGAGCCAATTAACCTACCAGCATGTCTTTGGAGTGTGGGGGGAAACCGGAGTACCAGGAGAAAACCCAAGCCTGCAAAGGGAGAACATGCAAACTCCAGGCAGGTAGTGTCAGGGTTGAGATTAGAACCAATGACCCCAGCGCTGCTAGGCAGGAGTGCTAACCACTTAGCCACAGTGCTTTCCAGTCAGACTTTGTATTGTTTAATACTATGTTAGATGTATTATTAATTATACCAACATGCACATGTATTATTATTATCTTTATAAAGTGCATGGTTCAAAAATATTGTCAGAGAAGTACAGATTACTATAAAAAGCTATCTTTTTAAAGAGATGAAGCACATCTGTAGTATTATAAAGGAAGTAGGGGTAGCTAGTTAGAAAGGTGTATTTTTCTTCCTGCCAAGATGGCAGTACTAGAGTGATATCACTTTTAATATCTGGGTAGGGTGTGAATGATGAATGGACAAAAAATTAACATTTAGAAAAATACTGAATCCTCTGGCGTCCATTGCAAATGTCACCAAACATGTTAGAAATGCATGTCCTTGCTGATATAATTCAGTGGAACATAAGCCAAGCTTAAGTTTCAGTTGATATATAGATGGCATATACACCACAAATGAGAATGATAAGACATAAGGGGATCATGGTTTTTAGTAAGTCCCACTACTTTTTCTTTGTAAGGATATCTCAGGCCTTAAATGTTATTTTCCCAAGAAAATATCTCATCTGTCAAAACACATTAAAATGTGAACATAGTTCAGGTTGATGAATAGCTATGGATGAAAACATTTTATACTGCTTCTGGCAGAAATGTTTCCCAAAATGCCCAAAATATTGTGTGGCTCTTCATAATCACGTGAAAATTAGGGTAGCTATTTCTTATAATGCCCATATGCCAATATGACATAAACTGTACGAATAATAATTTGTTTACAGTAGTCTTAGCCCTAACAAAGACTAGTTATGAATAGGCAAATGTCTTACCAACAATAAAAGGTAATTATATTGTGATGTATATTGACCCATATTTGAACATGATGTTCTTCTGGGACTTGGTTGATACATGTTACAATTTACATTACAATTTCTCCCATGAAATGGTTCATACAAATACGATGCTACAAGCTAGAAATTGTTTGCCGGTAATAAAAAATGCTTTCAGGAGTTGAAAGCTCCTATTATTGCCCCCTTGAGATGTCCTACAATGCCAATGACCACATCAGGTAAACACAATACTGTGGAAAAAGACAACTTATTGCCATCCTTGAAGCTGTTATCACACAACTGATATCTCAAGGGCATTGACTATCCATGGGCTGTCACCTAAGATCTTGTGTAAATTGCTCCACAATGTTGCTTCTAAAAGACACATGAGACAAACCAGCTTTTACTAGTTAGATCCTGTGCATATTGCAGTTACTTGAGTTAAAAAGGCTTATCTGGCAGGATATTCTTTTCTTGGATAAAGCTTGAGGAACATGCTTGTTAACACCTGTTCTCGCCTTGCAGGGTGGTATTTGAAACTGTCTGTCTGCTCAGTGTTAAATTTAAGTATGGCTGACAAACAGTAAGGTCTTATTTAAATTCTGGGGCTTTTTCTGCTTATGCTTGAAAAGTAGTAACATTACAAGGATTTTATGCGCAATTACATTTACTGAATGTGAGTTGCATCTACAGTATGGTACTGCAATTTATTGTTTTTCAATCCACACCTATAATGGTAAAATATATTTTCCTGTTTTATACATAGCTGAAAAATAAGGAAAAAAAATAAATGTCTTAATTATTTTCAAAAATCTGCAAGTTCTATATCTAAAATGTCCACAATTTATAAACCTCATTACAAATATCTCTGTGTTTAGATGCCTGTAGTGAGCATACACCATGTGGGGAAATGTGAACAGTTGTTCTTATGAACTACAACAAAAAACCTCTCCTCTTAGGCTGGTGTGATCGCCGGATAAAGATGTGGACCCATTCTGGAGAACCTTGGTGTGCTGTCCAGAACAGGCTCTTACCTCATGCAGAGCCGGTGCTACCACTAGGCAAAGTAGGCAGTTGCCTAGTGCACACTGCTGCCTAGGGTGCAGCCATGGCCAGTTTTTCCTGCGTTGAAACCACCCAGAACATCCTGCCCAAATACTCAGTGTATCTGCTGCCGCAGCTGCGCCGCGCCACTCCATTCAGCAACAGTGCAGGCCGTGCCATAATAGCAGCCTGACTGCATTCACCGCTGCCTCTGCCCACTGTTCTTAGGCTAAGATTCTCAGGCTACTGTTTGTTTGCTAGGACTGCCCATGTTCTAGCAACCAATCACATTCTTCTCCCCATGCCCCGGGATTCAGAGGAGGGGGAAGTTCTTCGCCAAACTTATCTAGTGCCAGTGCCCAGCCTTCCAGCTTCCACCTGTCCTATAGTGACTACTGCAATGAGAAGGAACTGACACTGATGTAAGCTGGGGTCTTCACAATACTCCCTCCTTCCCTTCCATTACACCAACTATTCTCTTAAACCTCTCCAGTCTCCTATTCTCTTAAACCTCTCTACTTTTCCTTATGTAAAGAGGGCTTTAAGTTCCCTGATGTAAGGGGGCTTTAGGGACCTTAATGTAAGTGAGCTCTTGTGACCCTGATGTAAGGGGGGCTCTGGTGACCCTGATGTAAGGGGGTGACTTTGGGGATCCTAATGAAAGGGGGACTCTGAAGTAAGGGTGAACTCTAGGAACCCTGATGTAAGGGGGGGGGGACTCTGGAGACCCTGATTTAAGGAGAGGGGACTATTGGGACTCTGATGTAAAGGGGGGACTTTGGTACAATGGTGAAAGTAGATGGGACTCTGGGGACCCTGATGTAAGGGGGAACTTTGGGGACCCTAATGAAATGAGTAAATTCTGATGTAAGGGGTCAGCCTGGGGGGTCCAGGCCTAAAGCTGTGTAAGGGGCTCCAAAATGTATGATTACTGCTATGTTCCCCACACACAGCGCCAATGCTCCACATACCACTGCAGGATTGGATGATGTTAGCTGTCTCCTGCAAAGAAGAGGTATCCAGCCAATGAGGTGCAGTGCAAGCTGTGCTGTGTGCAACACCACTTCCTCCCAGCTCCCAAGTCAATCTACACACAGATCTAACATTGGCAAGGAGGTGAGACGCATACCTGCACAGTTTCTATTTTTTTTGGAGGGCGGGGGGATGCAACTAGATGATCTTGCCCAGGGTGCAAAATAGTCTAGCGCCAGTCCTGACCTCGTGTGTGCACATTTTCTGCCCCCTGGCAGCATGACTGTCTCCAGGGGAGGGAGGAGTCCTGAGCCTAAAGCCTAGATGAAAAATATTGCTTTCAAAGCGATCATACGATAATCTGATCGTTAGTACACAGCTTTCGAGAGCCAATCAGGACAGTTCATGCTAATTTTTTTGAAGGGACAAACACAAAAAGGTTTTCTCCTACAATGCAAGAACAAACAATTTTCATGTAACCAGTACAGTTCTCATCTGAAGAGACCAAGACCACAAACCTTTTGGTTTTTCGATATGAGACTAGCATACAAAAAAAGGTACAATCATTTGTCTGATATCGTGTGTATGAGGCTTAAGTTAGCTCCCAAACAAAGTAATCGGAGCACAGCTGACTAATATTATGGTCTGGTTGCCAGATAAGATGTGGACCTGGGAATGAAGGCTTATTTCCATCCAAAGCTCTCCAAAGACTCCAGGCTCAAGAATGGAGACCAAAACTTACTATGCTTTCAGAAAACAATAAAAAAATAGTTTTAACCATAGAAGACCATAGAGACACAAACCCTATAGCATCTCAAAACAAAGAAAAAATTACCTTAATTTTTTATTCACTACTATGGTTGTCTATAGTGCGAATATAAGAAAATATTTTTTTTCCAATAAACCACTTTATGCCTCTCCTCCAAATCCAGGAGGCTGATACTGTAGCCAAATCACAAACCCTATAGCCCCTCACTATATGTATGTTAGAAACCTATAAATAAATAAATATATATATATATATATATATATATATATATATATAATGTGTGTGTGTGTGTGTGTATATATATATTTATATATATATATATATATATATATATATATATATATATATATATACTTTTTTTATTTCATTTTCTTGCACATAACCTTTCAGCTTTCATACAAGAAACAGTGGCAGATGGAATTCAGCACTCATGGTGTGATTTACTAATGGTCTGCCAGGACAGCCAGTCATGATATGGGGACGGTTCTATTGGCTGTTTGAAGCCAGCAAATTTTCTGGTCTGGCAAACCCTGAATATATCACATCCTTAGTTTCTACCTCACACAGAAGTGTTTAATGCTTTTAGAATGCCAATGAATACTGGTTGGAAAAAAAATATGCCAAGATTAAACAAAGGTAATACCATTAACAAGAACAAGTTTCTTTTTTTTCTTAAAAATAAGTATTGTGCAATTTGCAAAAATGCGAAGTAGAATCATTCTAGTAATAATGGTTTGTGAAAAAGAACATTTTGTGGTGTCTAGCAGATAACGGTATCCGCTCTCCACTATGTATTAGAAAAAGACCATTGTCCAGCAGTACATCAAGCCTGCCCCTTATTTTATACACAGTATCTCACAAAAGTGAGTACACCCCTCACATTTTTGTAAATATTTTATTATATCTTCATGTGACAACACTGAAGAAATTACACTTTGCTGCAAAGTAAAGTAGTGAGTGTACAGCTTGTATAACAGTGTAAATTTGCTGTTCCCTCAAAATAATGCAACACACAGCCATTAATGTCTAAACCTCTGGCAACAAAAGTGAGTACCCTCCCCGGTGTCATGTGACTTAGTGTTACAAGGTCTCAGGTGTGAATGGGGAGCAGGTATGTTAAATTTGGTGTTATCGCTCGCACTCTCTCATACTGGTCCCTGAAAGTTCAACATGGCACTTCATGGCAAAGAACTCTCTGAGGATCTGAACAAAAAGAATTGTTGCTCTACATGAAGATGGCCTAGGCTATAAGAAGATTACTAAGACCCTGAAACTGAACTGCAGCACGGTGGTCAAGACCATACAGCGGTTTAATAGGACAGGTTCCACTCAGAACAGGCCAGTGAGAGAACCATGAATGCCAACATGTACTGTGACATACTGAAGCAGAGCATGATCCCCTCCCTTCAGAGACTGGGTCGCAGGGCAGTATTCCAACATGATAACGATCACAAAATACACCTCCAAGATGACCACTGCCTTGATAAAGAAGCTGAGGGTAAAGGTGATGGACTGGCCTAGCATGTCTCCAGACCTAAATCCTTAAATGGAAGGTGGAGTAGCGCAAGGTCTCTAACATCTACCACCTCCTTGATGTCATCATGGAGGAGTGGAAGAGGACTCCGGTGGCAACCTGTGAAACTCTGGTAAACTCCATGCCCAAAGGGGTTAAGGCAGTGTTGCACTTTGTGGGCAATTTGGCCATTTTCACTTATGTGTGTGTGTGTGTGTGTGTGTGTGTGTGTGTGTGTGTGTGTGTACAGTGTATTACAACACTTTTTACTTTTTTCAAAAGATATAAAAGATAAAAGTGCATTTTATGATCACAATTGCATTGATTTCATAAATACTATATGAATGCAAATATGTGAAAGATGCCAAGACTTTTTTCACAAATAATCATACATTTGCATTTTGAATGTGTAATTAGAAACATGTGTAGCCCTCTTTAGGGGGGAGGTTATGTCAATTAACCTTCCCCAGACAGTATAGTGCACTAAATCTGTAGGCAAATAAGAAAATCAGAACCTTTGTTTAGTGCTAACCCCGGAGGGGCCGCTGGTACTAGCTGGCCCTTCCCCAAAAGTGTAGATGCTACCTGTCCACCCAAGCACTAGTTAATTTGTCTTGGCTCCTATAAAAAGTCTAGGGGATGTCTTTTTAGTATTTATTGCTTTAAGCTACTTTAACAGAAGAGGGATTAGGGCATGGAATACTTCAAAATGCTTAGTATTCAGCAATGAGAAGACAATCTTCTCCTTGAGTCATTATGGGTGCTGGACACCATGAGACTACAAGACCTGTCTCTGAGCAGTGTAAGGCCTCACAGCAGAAGACCATTAGAAAAGTCTTTGGCATCTGGTTATATTGCACCTATGCACAAATGCTGGTACCCAGTGAAATCTCCAGAACACTACAAAGTCACAGGGATCAGCTTAGTGTCTTTTCTCATAAGTTCACAGGACAGCTGCCACCTTCCAGCTCCTTTCAGACATGGTCCAGTGAGAAGGTACCTCTCCGGACCAGATTCCCTGTGGTAAGGTTCTACAATTGGCAGGACTGTTTTTAAGGCAGGGCAAAAGGGACAGCTGCCCTGGGCCCCATCATTGCTGTGGGGCGCAAAGCAGCTGCCTCATACTTGCCTCATACTTGCCAACTATCCCAGTTTAAATTCTCTTATTCCTTGAAGTTTTAGTCCCATGCTGTGTCCCGATACCTTAGAGTAAAGTTGCTGCTGCCCAGCTCTGCCCTATTGCCATGTACAGATGACTCAACTGCAGACCCTGTGCTTACATGTAAATAACCTGCATTGATATGTGTCATGGTTATGCAATAGAGTTTGTCTGCTTACCTGTTTCCATGTGTTCATCTCTAGAGACCAGCCGACCCTCACCTGACTGCTTTTGTAATCCATCCTCTGGCATGACTCCACCCTAGCTCCTATCAGAGAACTCTATATTAACCTGTGCACTGCAGGCCAACCCTGCTGATCAACCATTGTGTATTCCTTTGTGTGTTTAGCTTCCTGTTACCTGCCGTGTGCTCTTCTGTTGTTCCGTTACCGACTTTGGGGTGTCCTTGACTATCCCTGTTTGCCTGTGATCCTGACCTATTGGCGTGTCCCTGACTATTCCTGTCTGCTTGTGGCCCGACCTTGGCTTTATCCCTCACTATCCCTATCCTCCAGTTGCCTACTGTGGGTGCGAGCTGGGGGAACCTGGGGGTCGCGACCTGGAGCCAGTTGCAGCCAAGTCTATCCTCACCACTAGAGGCTCTGGTGAACACCTGCTGGCTCTTAGACTCCGCGCCCCAGGGAATCTTATGCTCTAACCTCGGTGGGATCTGTCTCCCATCCGCAGCAGTCAGCCGTAGGGTCCACAACCTTGCGGTGCACTCCTGATCCCTACGGTGTGCATCTGTCACCTGGCCTCAAGGTAACCTGACAATATGTAAATAACGGCAGCATTAATATGTAGATAGTCACGGACCACGGCATTGATATGTAAATAGAGGCAGCATTCATATGCATATCATGTCCCCCGAGGTCATATCTATCATCACTTCTGCTGAATGGTGCCCACTGGGGAGGTAATAGAGCATGCTTGAAAGTAGTGCCTACAACTATAGTGATTAAGCCTAACATCAGCCCGTTCAGCAAAGGTAAGCAAATTTGAGGTGAAACCCTTCTTTAAAAGAACATGGTGCCACAGAACCCTGAATTTTGGTGCATGTGAATACACACATCTCAGCCAATGCATGAGGATGTCAATTATAATTAATAACACTTTTGTGTATCCGCTAAAGGACCGTATGTTTCTGTGGAAGCTATTTTGCATGTATTCATGACACACACAAATGTGAACACAGGCTAAATGTCTCATTTACACTGGTGGTCAGTGTAAATCTTCTCATTACATTGGGGCTTGGTGTACATTCCTTTCATTCACACTAGTGGCCAGTGTGAAGGTCCCCCTTACATTGGTAGTCAGTGTAAATTCCTCTTTACATTGGTGGTTACTGTGAATGCTCCTATTACATTAGTAGTCAGCAGTGGCGTAACTAGAACCTTCAGGGCCCCGGTGCAAAAAATGATGGAGGGCCCCCTTGACCTCTGGGCCAGGGCCCTTCCCACTGATCTCAGAGGCAGCAGGACCTGGATAGAAGGGGGAACAAATCCCCTCCATTTTCCTCATGCAGCCACTGAATGCCTATCAGAGGGAGAGGAGGAGAAGCAGAATTTTAGTGGCTGCAGGAGAAAAATGGAGGGGGATTTGTTCCTCTAAATGCCCCCCCCCCCCATCCAGGTGGTCAGGGGCAACATGTGTGCTATTGCAATTGTAACCCCTGTAGTTACGCCCCTGGAATGAGTGGGTGGCAGCGGTGTTGGTGGGGGATGGGATCAGTGGCGGTTGGGGAGGGATAGGATCAGTGTCATCGGTGGTGGGGGGTGGGATGCGTGGCAGCGGCGAGGGAGAGATGGGATGAGTGGCAGCGGTGGGGGGATGGGATCAGTGGCAGCAGTGGTGGTTGGGTAGGGATGGGATCAGTGACAACGGTGGTGGTGGGGGGATGGGATAAGTGGCAGCGGTGAGGGGGATGGGATCAGTGGCAAGGGTTGTGGTGGGGGGGTGGGATCAGTGGTAGGGGGGATTGAATGGGATGAGTGGCAGAGGTGGTGGGGGAATGAGATCAGTGCCAAGGGTGATGGTTGGGGGAGGGTGGGATGGGTGGTAGTGGAAGGGGGGATTGGATGGGATGAGTGGCAGCTGTGGTGGGAGGATGGAATCCATGGCAAGGATGGTGGTTGGGGGCGGTGGGTGGGATTGAGTGGTGGAGAGGGGAATGGTATCAGTGGCAAGGATGGGGTCAGTGGCAGTAGTGGTCATGGTGGATCAGTGGCAGCAGTGGCAGTAGTGGTGGTGTGGGGGGTATCAGGGTATCAGTGGCAGTAGTGGTGGTGGTGTGGGGGATCAGTGGCAGTAGTGGTGGTGGTATCAGGGTATCAGTCGCAGTAGTGGTGGTGGTATCAGTGGCAGTAGTGGTGGTGGTATCAGGGTATCAGTGGCAGTAGTGGTGGTGGTATCCGTGGCAGTAGTGGTGGTGGTGGTGTGGGGGGTATCAGTGGCAGTAGTGGTGGTGTGGGGGGATCAGTGGCAGTAGTGGTGGTGTGGGGGGATCAGTGGCAGTAGTGGTGTGGGGCGGGGGGATCAGTACAGTAGTGGTGGTGTGGGGGGTATCAGTGGCAGTAGTGGGGGTGTGGTGGGTATCAGTACAGTAGTGGTGGTGTGGGGGGATCAGTACAGTAGTGGTGGTGTGGGGATCAGTGGCAGTAGTGGTGGTGTGGGGATCAGTGGCAGTAGTGGTGGTGTGGGGGGAATCAGTGGCAGTAGTGGTGTGGGGCGGGGGGATCAGTACAGTAGTGGTGGTGTGGGGATCAGTGGCAGTAATGGTGTGGGGGGATCAGTGCAGTAGTGGTGGTGGTGTGGGGGTATCAGTGCAGTAGTGGGGGTGGTGTGGGGGTATCAGTGCAGTAGTGGGGGGGGGTGTGGGGGTATCAGTGCAGTAGTGGGGGTGGTGTGGGGGTATCAGTGCAGTAGTGGGGGTGGTGTGGGGGTATCAGTGCAGTAGTGGGGGTGGTGTGGGGGTATCAGTGCAGTAGTGGGGGTGGTGTGGGGGTATCAGTGCAGTAGTGGGGGTGGTGTGGGGGTATCAGTGCAGTAGTGGTGGTGGTGTGGGGGTATCAGTGCAGTAGTGGGGGTGGTGTGGGGGTATCAGTGCAGTAGTGGTGGTGGTGTGGGGGTATCAGTGCAGTAGTGGGGGTGGTGTGGGGGTATCAGTGCAGTAGTGGTGGTGGTGTGGGGGTATCAGTGCAGTAGTGGGGGTGGTGTGGGGGTATCAGTGCAGTAGTGGGTGTGGTGTGGGGGATCAGTGCAGTAGTGGGTGTGGTGTGGGGGATCAGTGCAGTAGTGGTGGTGGTGTGGGGGTATCAGTGCAGTAGTGGGGGTGGTGTGGGGGTATCAGTGCAGTAGTGGTGGTGGTGTGGGGGTATCAGTGCAGTAGTGGGTGTGGTGTGGGGGATCAGTACAGTAGTGGGTGTGGTGTGGGGGTATCAGTGCAGTAGTGGTGGTGGTGTGGGGGTATCAGTGCAGTAGTGGTGGTGGTGTGGGGGTATCAGTGCAGTAGTGGGGGTGGTGTGGGGGTATCAGTGCAGTAGTGGTGGTGGTGTGGAGGTATCAGTGCAGTAGTGGGTGTGGTGTGGGGGATCAGTGCAGTAGTGGGTGTGGTGTGGGGTATCAGTGCAGTAGTGGTGGTGGTGTGGGGTATCAGTGCAGTAGTGGGGGTGGTGTGGGGGTATCAGTGGCAATGGTGGTGGTGTGGGGATCAGTGGCAGTGTTGATATTGAGGGATGGGTGCCACTCGCTTGCAGATCACTCTGTTCCCCTTCCTTGCTGGGTCTTGCTTGGATGAGCAGTAGCACTTAGCAGAGGGGATAGGCGGGGCCTGTGAGTGCAGGCAGGGCCAAAGAAGATGGGCGGAGCGGGCGGGGACTGTGCCCGTGAGTTCAGGCAGAGAGTATGGGTGGAGAGGATGGGCGAAGTGGGCGGGGACTGTGCCCCTAAGTGTGGGATGAGAGGATGGGTGGAGAGGATGGGCGGAGCCTTGCAGTGTGCCCGTGAATGCGCTCGGTAAGGATGGGCGGATCGGCAGGAGAGGATGGGCAGAGCGGACTCCCCGTGAATGACTGTACACCGTGAGTGTACTGTACTTTCTCCCAGGAGGCGGCGGCGGGCCCCCCTACAGTGGCGGAACCAGAGGGCCCAGTCGCCAATGCGACTGGTGCGATCCTGGTAATTCTGCCACTGGTAGTCAGTGTAAATCCCTATTACATTGGTAGTCAGTGTAGAAACTCCTCTTTATATTGGTAATTGTTAAAAAAATATCCAAACTTGCATTTGTGGTCAGTTTCGAATCCTCCCTTACATTGGTGGTCCATGTAGAAGCCCCCTTTAAATTGGTGGTGAGCGGAAATCCCCCTTACGTTGCTGGTCAGTGTAGAAATCCCCCTTTATTGTCTGTTAATGTAAAATCCCCCATTACAGTGGTTGTCAGTGCAAATTATTCATAACATTGGTGACCAGTGTACATTTCTCTCTACATTGTTGCTAAGTGCAGAAATCCCCTTACACTGGTGGTCAGTGTAAATCCCCCTTTACACTGGTGGTCTGTGTTAATTACCCCTAACATTGGTGGTCGTGTAGACCTCTTATATTAGGAGGGCGGGGCCACCCGTCACCTGACCCCGCCCCTCTGACGCTGGAGAGGGAAGCCAGGGGTTCCCCAGTGACGCGTGGGTGACCCCGCCCCCTCTGATGTAACGCAGGTTTCCGTTACATCAGAGGGGGCGGGGTCACCCATACATCACTGGGGAACCCCTGGCTCCCTTCTCCAGCGTCAGAGGGGCGGGGTCAGGTGACGGGTGGCCCCGCCCTCCTAATATAAGAAACGTCAGCGCTGGGATCTCTGCAGTGTCTCCGGAGTGGAGACAGAAGAAGGATGTATGGACAGCGCTGGACTGAGAGATCCCCCGTCGCTGGATATGATCATCCATCGCTGGACCCCGGAGACCCGTCGCTGGATAGCAAGAGTGGATTAGCACCGCTGGAATCTTTTTTTTATTTTTTTTATTTTTAATAAAGGAATTTTTCAAAAGTGTGTTTGTCTTATTTAACCATTTTGACACTTTCTTTGTGAAATGGTAGGGGTACTTTTGTACCCCCTTACCATTTCAAACAGGGGGGGGCTGGGATCTGGGGGTCCCCTTGTTAAAGGGGGCTTCCAGATTATGATAAGCCCCCCGCCCGCAGACCCTCACAACCAACGGCCAGGGTTGTGAGGATGAGGCCCTTGTCCTCATCAACATGGGGACAAGGTGCTTTGAGGGGTCACAGACCCCCAAAGCATCCTCCCAATGTTGAGGGTATGTGGCCTGGTACGGTTCAGGAGGGAGGGGGGGCCGCTCTCTTGTCCCCCCTCTTTTCCTGCGGCCTGCCAGGTTGCGTGCTCGGATAAAGGGTCTGATATGGATTTTTAGGGGGACCCCCACGTCAATTTTTTTTAAAATTTGATGCGGGGTTCCCCTTAATATCCATATCAGACCTGAAGGGTCTGGTTATGGATATTTAGGGGGTCCCCCACGTCAATTTTTTTTTTTAATTTGACACGGGGTTCCCCTTAATATCCATGTCAGACCTGAAGGGCCTGGTAATTGAATTTAGGGGAACCCCCTCGCTTTTTTTTTTTTAATCAATGAATGAATGAATTGTCGGCTAATGCAGAGAACACTCATTGAGTGTTCTCTGTATTACGGGACCCGACAATAGCCGCAAGTGATTTTAAAAGACTTTTTTTCCTGCACAAATGACACTTTGTGCAGGGACAGTTCTAAGCACCAGAAACATGCGCCCCTTCACAGACATACTATAGATACCCCCCAGCTACGAAATTTAAAAGAATATTACACTTTTATTGTTTCACTTTAATCATTATTAAAATCACTGCTCCTGAAAAAACGGCAGTTTTTTAAACTTTTTTTTGCATTGATCCATATCCCCTGGGGCAGGACCCGGGTCCCCAAACACTTTTTAGGACAGTAACCTGCATATTACCCTTTAAAATTAGCACTTTAGATTTCTCCCATAGACTTGTATAGGGTGTTCCGGCTTTTCGAATTTGCTGCGAACAGCCCAAATTGTTCACTGTTCGCTGAACAGGCGAACAGGCAATGTTCGAGTAGAACATGAGTTCGACTCGAACTCGAAGCTCATCCCTAGTGGAGAGTGACATTTCATTGAAGTGGGGGCCCAAGGAAATGTTTGCCCAGGGTCCAGTCAATATTAAATACGGCCCTGACAATTGACTTCAAGCAAAGTCCACCCAGGCTCTCAACCCAAACACAGCTGAGGCCTCTAGAGCAGCTGTACAGTCCATGGGCTGCTTGAAGGCACCAACCCTTCTGGCTTTGGAACCCTTCTGGGGAAATGGAACCCAGCTCTCCAGTGCTTCAGACTATTTATCAACATTCCAGCCCCCTTCAGAACATTCTTCCCCAGGGACTGTCTGGAACCTGATAAATATTCAGGCCGGTTGTTTTCGACGGAGCAATCCCCACTGAGCAAGCAGATGTCCACGAGGCGGATCATCACTGATCCATCTCGTGTGAAAGAGCCCTTAGGCCCCTTTCACACGTGCAGATCCAAGGAGGATCCATATCCAGCCATCCGCTTGCTCAGCGAGGATCGCTCCGTTGATCCCCACGGAGCCAGCGGATGACTAGTCCGACTCTGCACACTGTGCAGAGAAGGACCGGTCAGATCTCTGCTTTCCTCTAGGAGGGAATCAGATAAAAACAGACATGTGTGTGTCCCAGAAAACAACGGGGCCATTCACAAAGCGCCACGCTACTCGCGCATGCGCAGTAGGACACGGGCAGTGAAGCCACAAGGCTCCACTGCCTGTTTCCCTTTGTTAAGATGGAGGTGCCAGCAGCCGATCTGATGGACGGATCAGCCTCAGGGAAGCCGACATCGCTGGACAGGTAAGTGTCCTTATTAAAAGTTTTAAGAAAATTATTCTTGGCCGGAACACACCTTTAAGAAAACACTACTTCTATGGGAGTTTTGCATTTTTTTTCTCCTGCCTGTAGAAGCAGCCCAATGTTAAACGTGGTATTTAGGAGCTTTGGCTTTTTCAAGTGCACATTGAAAAATGAGCAGAGGGGAATGTTTTGGGCAAAAAAAAATCGCTTGTAAAAGCAAATGCCCATAAACTCTCCTAAACTCTTGTGCAATATGAGCCACTACAAGCATTTTTTCTGCTCCTAGTGTGCATGAACCCTGAATGTTCCAGGGCGGCATCTAGACTTTTCACTTCCACATTCTGCTTTGAGGATGTTGCTTTTTTCTTGTATTGCAATAATACAATGTACATCTAAAAAAAATACACAACAAAGCAGAAGTGATTAGTAATAACAATATATGTATAAACACAGAATCAGTTGGTTAAATAAATACAGCAGTGAAGGAGTGTACCGTGTGCGGTCACTATCTACTGACAAATTATTTATTTAAGCTGCACTTCCCAGTATGCCTGCACTAGTACAATATTAACGGACCTGCAGGGGTAGTAAAGAAAGTGTTAATAAAAGGTAAGGATTACCCATATCAAATAGATCATTTGGAACTTGAGTCCTTTGTCTCATTTGTTTATTTTGTGGTGATCAGTGTATTGTTGTGCACATTTTACTTGCATCCAAATGGCAAAAGGTATTTAAAATCTCCTGTGCAGACCATACATGTGATTTTCTGTCAATTTTCTCCCCTTTTAATTAAAATTAGAACAATACATCTGCTACCATTAGTTTCTACCTAAACCATGCCATGTTTGGTTGGTTTGATCTATTTGGCCATTTCATGCAATTAGCTCATAAAAGCCACTGGTTTCATTTGCAAAAGATTGTTGTGTGTTTTATAGCAAGAAGTAGGCTATAAGGAAATAACACAAAAGGTAAAGGATCTTAAAACCTATAACAAATATGTTAAAATCCGATTGTACAATTGACTTGAGGTCTACTAAGGCTCTGTTTCCACTACTGCGAGTTGTTGTGCGACCTGACAACATGTGAAGTTGCATAACAAGTCAAAATCCATGTATTTCAATGGTCCCCATTCTAATTGGTGCGACTCAAGTCCGAGCTAATCCAAAAAAAAAAATTGCACTACTTTGTTCTGATTTCTGTGTGACTTGTTCGCCATAGAAAGTAATTGAGTCGCAATTAAGTCGCAGTACATGTATGTCACCGCAACTTTAAAGTGGTTGTAAACCCTTACAGGCCACTTTGACCTACAGGTAAGCCTACATTAAAGCGGAGGTCCACCCTAAAGTGGACCTTCCGCTCATTGGATTCCTCCCCCCTCTGGCGCCACAATTGGCACCTTTCAGGGGGGAGGGGGGTGCAGGTGCCTGTACAGTACAGGTATCTGCACCCACTTCCGGGATAGCTCTCTGCGGAAAGGGTCCATCCTTATTGCGCAGCGCGACTCGCGCATGCGCAGTAGGGAACCGGGAAATGAAGCCGAAAGGCTCCACTTCCTGACTCCCATACCCAAGATGGCGGCGGCAGCACCCGAGAGACGATCGAGAGATCGGCTTCGGGTGCCGACATCGCGGGCGCGCTGGACAGGTAAGTGTCACTATTTTAAAAGTCAGCAGCTGCAGTATTTGTAGCTGCTGGCTTTTAAAAAAAAAAAAAACACGGACTCCCGGCGGACTCCCGCTTTAAGGCGTACCTGTAGGTCCAAGAAATATCTCCTTAACCTACATGGTTTAGGAGATATTTGCCAAAAGACAGGCACCTCTGTCTACGGCACATGCGCCGTAGACAGCGGCGCACAGGCACACTGAGCATGCCGCTGCTAACAGTGATATGCTGTTAGTGGCGGCTCCCGTGCGCATGCGCGGGAGTGACGTCATCGCGGCTCCGGCCAATCACAGCGCTGGAGCCACGATACCTGGAAAGAAAATGCACGCTCTGTGGAAGAGGGGACAGCAGTGACATCGCTGGCTCCGGTGTCAGGTAAGTGACACATAATGGGCTACTATGCGATGCACAGTGGCCCATTATGCTTTACCTTTGCAAGGAAACAAAGAGGAAGTAAACCCATCAGGGTTTACTTCCTCTTTAACAGTCTAAAGCTGGCCATAGACAATTCAAACCTTGGCCGCTTCAGCAGGAATCAGATGTAATCCTGCGTGTGGGCAGGCTGAATGTACCAAGTTGATTGATTGATCGACGGAGCGATCCCCGCTGAGCAAGCGTATATGTCCATGGGGCGGATCAGCATGGATCCGCCCCGTGTGAATGAGCCATATTGGGGTTTTTTTTAACCAAAAATATGTAGCAGAATACATATTGGCCTACATTTATGAAGAAATTTGGTTTAAAAAAATAAATAAATAAATTATTGGGTATGTTTTATAGCAGAAAATAAAAAAATACAGTTTTTTTTTTTCAAAATTGATGGTCTTTTTTTGTTTTCTAGCACTAAAAATAAAAACCTCAGAGGTGATCACAATACCACCAAAAGGAAGCTCTATTTATGGGGAAAAAAAGGACAAAAATTCTATTTGGGTACAGCGTCGCACGACCACGCAATTGTCAGCTAAAATACCGCAGTGCCGTGTCTCAAAAAATAGCCTGGTCATTAAGGGGTAAAACCTTCCAGGGGGCTGAAGTGGTTAAATGAAAATCGTACGATCTGCTGATTTTCGTGTTTGTTCTTTCTGATAATTTTGGATGAACTGTCATAATCTGCTCTGTGTACTAATGATCAGATTACCGCACGATCGCTTTGAAAGCTGTATTTTTCGTACGATTTTCTGATCGTGTGTACTAGGCTTTATTTACAGTGTTTTCTTGCCAAGGTCCACATATTTACACGCCCTCTCTTTCTATATGCTGCAGCTCTCCCCACTGTCTACACTAGCCTCTGTCACAGTTGATTATGTATGAGCCTGTTCTCACCTCTCTCCACCCCAAACTCCTCAATGCATGATGTATTTGGCATGGTTCACCCTTTCTCTCTCAGTCTATATACTGTACAGTACTTTGTAGTGAATCCTGCAGCTGCTGGCTTATTTCCACCTTTGGACTTTGGATTCTGTGATCAATCTTTTCCATAATGTTGTCATTCTGTATCTGCATGCTATCGCTACTGTTGCCTGGCTGCCATAGGGGAGATTTGGTTTTGTGAATGTTGTAACACATTTTAGATAATGTTTTATTTGAATATTAGAAAAAGAAACCCGGGTTTAAAAGTTTTGGACAGAAAAAAAAAGAATAAATTATTTACTCTAAAGTTCTCAGAACTTTTTCTCTCTTCCGCTACTCTATCCCATGGAAATAAAACAAAAGGTGCTTTCATGACATCTTTAACTAATTGGTTATGATGCTGCTATGTGCACATACAGGCCTTAGTGATGTAAGCCTTGCTGGTATAACTGCTTTATAATAGTTCTTTTAAATTAGTATGTAAGCCAAGGTACTTACTCCACCCATCGGAATAAGTAATGTACGCCAAATCAAATTCATTTTCTTGTACTTGCCCATGCCAAACCCCAAACCCACTTGCTACTGGTGGTAATATCAATTAAGTCAATTAGAATACTTTACGCACACTACAGTATTACCCTGAGATAAACAACACCACATGTGCTCATCATTTTCCCCCTCCCCTCTTCATTCACATGGAGCAAAAATTTCCTGTTCATGGATCCCCCTCTAATCCTGCTGCCTGAGGGCTGTGTGATTGTTCATGCAAGTCCAACCATTGTACGTAGGTTGGTTGACAGGGACCTGAAAACAGGGGAGGCTGGTAAACGCTAGTCTGCAAGTCATTAAATTCCAATAAGCATTAACAAAGTTTTTGAACCCTTTGAATTATAACTATAGGCAAAATAAAAACTATTTCCACTAAAAAATCACAGTGAAAAACAGAAAAAGGAATTATTTAGGGCTGGTTCACACACTGAAATTATCCAGTGCATTTTTATTCTGCATCAAAAGTGTTTAACATGGATTCTAATGGCCAGGGGATTTCTCAGTAAATAGGTACTGTAGCTCAACCACGACCCCCTAAAACGCCTACACCCCTCCCCCAATACACACACTCTACAAACTGCATTAAATAGTGGGTTAAAGGGGCATTTAATACAAGGAGGGCATTATATACAGAGTGCAGAATTCAGGGGGCTACACACAGAGAGCAGGATGCAGGGGTGTGCTATGTACAGAGTTCATGGGTGCATTACATACATAGCGCAAAGTTCAGGGGTGCGCTGCACAAAGAGTGCAAAGTTCAGGGATGCACTGCATAAAGAGTGCAGAGTTCATTCTTCTTCCACAGCTGCTTATGAATCCCCATCCACATCTCACTTTTACCCTTCCTCAGCTCTGACCTCTCCATGCACCCCCCACCCACCTCCACTGCTCCCATCTTCTCCCCTTGCTCCTTAAAAGCTCCATCATCTTCCATGTTTTACCTCTGTTGCTGTATTAACCCAGCTGGCTCTAGTGTCTCTTCACACACACTGTAGGTGGCTCCACCTCTCTCACTTGCAGGCAGATCATCCAATGGGGGTGTTGGTATCCGCATTGCACCCCGGGCACCTGCATCTCCCTTGTCCCCATCCTGCACTAAGTGGGAGCCAGTCAAGAGATCAGATCTGTGTGAGACATTGGGTGACAAGCTGTCACTTGTAAACATAGAAGCCAAACTTCTGTGCTTACAAGTAATGATGCTGAGCAGCGAGCAGAGAATCTAAGCCAGAGGTGGTGGAAAAGTTCCAGCTGAAAAAAAGCCCCGCCAACGGCCCTAGTTCACACTAGTGCACTCAACAAAAGTAGAACATGTTGCATTTTATCTGTATGGAACACATCTAGAATGTAGCAAACCACATCAAAAATGCATTGTCCTAAATTGAGATGAAGGAAAAAAAGGGTAAAAAAAAAGCACAGCAATGCATCAAAAACACACTAGAAATGCATCTAAATTGTGCATACAGAAATGCATCCGGAAACAGAAATTGTGATGTGACCCTAACCTTAAACTTATAATTTTATCTTCTGTCTGTTTTTAAGGATCTGGTGATCCTCAGAATGCACTGCTTCATTACATAGGTAGAGAAGGTTTATCAAATTTGTCAACACAGAAAATCCTCCTCCTCATTGCGGATGCTGACAACGTCTATCTTTTTTTCTGGACCTTGTAACTGACAGCATACTGCTATCCATACCTCCTAGAGTGAAGAGTGATGCTAATGACACAGGATGCCCTCTTCCATCTTTCCTCCCAGATCAAGAGGCCAGAAAATTGCTGAAGCCCCAGGCGATACTTTGCCCCAAGTGACATGGAGGTCTGTGGGGGGAAGCACTGACAAAATCAGTGGACTAGGAGTTCGACATTTCTCCGAGGACTTCATGGAAAGATTTTTCCTGAACAGAGTAGTGTTTGTATGAACAGTGACAGAAGTAGGTATATTTTCTCATCTTGCAAAACTTCTGACTTTACTGGTCTAATTGCTTGTCTAGGTCAGCGACTCAAAGTATTGCAGCCTGTGAGTAAGAGGCAGAAAAATATAATTTTCAGAAAGAGATCAACAATAGCAGCCTTTATATTTGGAGTCATGACAGGTTGACTTTCAACACTGCTAAAAGTTTGCTAAAGGCTTCTAAAAGCTTATTTAATGCTACAATCCACGCCTTCACTATGATCCTTGATCCTTGTTCAGAACACTAATATGTTTCTTAACCCCTTGCCGCCACTGGCTCCCTCTGCTGTAAATCAAAGTCAATGAGCCAATAAGGAGAGAGAGGAAGCGGGTGGCGAGCCACGGCTCCATGTCGGAATGGACACACAGGGCTCTAGTGCCCTCATAACAAGCTGCTTGCTGTGGGAAAGCTTGGCAGGAGGCAGGGGCCAGGAGCTCTGGCGAGGGACCTGAGAAGAGGAGGATCTGGGCTGTTCTGTGCAAAACCACTGCACAGAGCAGGCAAATATAACATGTTTGGTATTTTTAAACAAAAAATAACAATTTACTATCACTTTAAATGAACTAGCAGGTTTAGATACACTAGCAGCTTGAAACCAAACTCTAGGGCCGCGTACACACGCGCGGACTGTTCGCCCAACTTTGTCCGCTGAACAGTGTTTGGGCGGACAGTCCGCTCGTGTGTGGGCTTTCAGCGGACAGTTTGACGAACAAGGTTTTTCGGAAATTCCGTAAAACTGTCCGCTGAAACCTTGTTTGAGCGAACAGTCCGCCCGTGTGTAGGCTTGTTCGTCAAACTAAGTTCCGCGCATGCTCAGAAAGGATTTACACGCCGAAAGTTATAATGCAGTGTATAGGACGTCGTATTTTTCGTCCCGTCGTACGTGCCGTTCACGTCATCGCACACGGTTTCAGCAAACTGTTCGTTCGTCGTGTGTGGGCATGTCCGTCCATGCTAATTTTGAGCGGACTGTTTGCCGAAACTGTTTGACGGACAAAGTTGGGCGAACAGTCCCCGCGTGTGTACGCGGCCTAGCTCATACTTTCTAAGTAGTTACAGCAAACAGTTTTTTTCTGTTTGGGATAAAGGTTTTGGACGAAAAAAAAGCTGATCATTTTAATCATCCCGCCAGTGTCAATTGGTTTGTTCAATCCATGTAAACTGATACATTCTGCTGGAGAGTGTGTGCTGTAAAAAAACAAAAGTCTTGCTGGCTAGATTACCAGATGAAAATAGAAGAAAGAAAACCTAAATAGGGGAACTAAGACAACCATCACATCTAAGAATTGGTAAGCTGCAATATAATAAAAGTTTGGTTTTGGGTTTAATACTGCTTTAAGCTAGTGGGCCAGCATCACCAACAGTTAAAATGGTTGTAAACCCTCTGGGACTACTTTAACCTACAGGTAAGACTAGATTAAGGCTTACCTGTAGGTGCAAGAAATATCCCCTAACCTACACGGTTAAGGAGATATTTTTCAAAAACCGGGCACCGATGTCTACAGTGCATGCGTGCTGTAGACTACGGCGCAAGCGCACTGAGCATGCCATTAGTGAAGGCTAACATGCCGTCACTGATGGCTCCCGCGCGCATGCGCTGGAGTGACGTAATCGCTGCTCCGGCCACTCACAGCACTGGAGCAGCGATACCCGGAAGGAAGATGGACACTTTGTGGAAGAGGGGACAGCGTTGACATCGCTGGCTCCTGTGTCAGGTAAGTGACACATAATGGGCTACTATGCGATGCATAGTAGCCCATTATGCTTTACCTTTGCAGGGAAACAAAGAGGAAGTAAACCCATTAGGGTTCACTTCCTCTTTAACTAGTACTTTTAGGCTGGGTTCACACTGATGCGAATTGAATGTGGTTCCAATTTGCATGACAGGAGACTGTGAACGGCTCTCAATGGAGCCAGTTCACACATCTCCGGGGCAGCCGCGGAGCGCACTGGAAAAGGGTCCTGTGCGTCTTTGGCTCCGTTTCAGGTGCAAATTCAGGCAAAAATTGGGAACTGATTCACACTTGAAAGACCCCCTGCTGTGACCCGCGCGCCACAGCAAGTGTGAACCCAGCCTTAGAAAGAGGCCAGCAATGGCGCCCCTTGTATTTCTATCCACAAGTAGACAGTAAACAAATTACAGTCCACAACTAGTTTTGTGTATAATCTTCTACACTAAAAACATTTCATTTATTACAAGTCTAAACAGGGCTTGTCTTTAGCAAACAAAAACAATGTAATAAAATGAAATCAGTTCATCACAAAAAAAGAAGCCTTGCAGATAAGAGGTAAGAGACCCTACAAACATTAACATATAATGGCTTTGCCCAGACTAAAAAGTCATTTCTTCATTTACTTACAAGGAATAGTTTATTCTGTGGCACCGTTTAGTTATATAGCTATCGCAAGTAACTACATCACACGGAGGCCACTATTTACAGTTGTCTTTGTTACCTGCTTTACTTATCAATCATTAAAGATATCATATCATCGATGGCTATTTGCTTAAGTTGTTACATGTTTACTATTACTAATATCAATGTAGCGGTCATTCTATGCTCTATAGTAGATTTTGGATATTGTTACATGCTGAGAACTACAAAATACTTCAACATAAAAACATTTTGAAAAGCCTGATAAATGTACACAATCAAATGTTGTTTTGGGCTGGAATAAAAGTTTTTGGTATGTGTACATGTCTGCTTAGCCTTAGGCTATGTTTCCACTATTGCGTCCCCAAAGTCGGGCGATTTTACCACGATTTTTTGTCGCGACTTGAAGCAATGCCTGTGTATTCTTGAGGTCTATGGACCTCAAGTGGCATCAAAGTGGGATCAAAGTAGTGCAGGGACTACTCTGAAGTCGCACAGATATGAACGGTACTCATTGGAAATCATGGGGTACGACTTGTTAGCGACTTTTCAGTCCAAAACGCATGAAAAGTCACACTAGTGGTAACCTAGCCTAAAGCTGGCTAAACACAAATAAACTTACATTTGAAATTTTCCATTTTTAGAATGTTTGTTTCGATGTAAAAAAAAAAAAATAATAATAATAAAAAAAAAAATGGGGATATTTATTATAGCAAAAAGTACAAAATATAGTTTTTTTTTCAAAATTGTTGCTCTTTGTTTGTTTATAGCGCAAAAAATAAAAAGCGCAGAGGCGATCAAATACCACCAAAAGAAAGCTCTGTTTGTGGGAAAAAAAGGGTCTCAATTTTGTTTGGGTACAATGTTCCACAACTGCGCAATTGTCAGTTCAATCGACGCAGTGCCGAAACGCAAAAAATGTCCCGATCCTTAAGGAGAGAAATCTTCTGGGCTGAAGTGGTTAAGAGACCTCCTGTCACCAGAATTATGCCCCATACACACGATCGGACATTCCGACCACAAAATCTGTCGGATTTTTTTCCGACGGATTTTGGCCGAAACTTGTGTTGCACACACACAGTCGCACAAAGTTGTCAGAAAATCCGATCGTTCTGAACGAGGTGACGTTAAACACGTACGTTGGGACTATAAATGGGCCAGTAGCCAATAGCTTTCATCTCTTAGTTTATTCCGTGCATGCGTGGCACTTTGTCCGTCTGTCTACACACGATCGGAATTTATGCGATCAGATTTTGTTGTTGGAAAATTTTAGATCCTGCTCTCAAACTTTGTGTGTTGGAAAATCCAACGGAAAAAGTCCGATGGAGTCCACGCACTGTCGGATTTTCCAACAACATGATCCGATCGCACATTTTCCATCGTAAAAATCTGACCTTGTGTATGGGGCTTTAGTGTCCTCATTGGAAGATTTTCCCTCTATTACTTTTCTGGGGATAACCCAACATGCGGTAAAATGAAAAAAAAAAATCGCACTAGAATGCACATAAACGCACCGGAATATACATGTCCCCATTTAAGGTGAAGAAAGAAAAAAGAGGGGGAAAATGCACCAGAAATCTTCAAAATTGGAGATGCAGAAATGCATCCGGATTGTGGTTCTGTGGTGTGAACTGATCCTTAAAGCGATGCCATCGCCTCCACCCGGAGCTGAGGGACCGGTTGGCTTCGGGTGACGACATTGCGGGATCCCTGGACAGGTAAGTGTCCTTATTTTAAAAGTCAGCAGCTGCAGTATTTGTAGCTGCTGACTTTTAATTTTCTTTTTTTTTTTAGGCGGAACTCTGCTTTAATGCACAGAATGCTTTCCCCTGTTATGCCTCGTACCCACGATTGGACATTCCGACAACAAAATCCCATTTTTTTTCTGACGGATGTTGGCTCAAACTTGCCTTGCATACACACGGTCACACAAAGTTGGTCTGAAATTCCGAACGTCAAGAACATGGTGACATACAACACGTACGACGAGCCGAGAAAAATGAAGTTCAATAACCAGTGTGGTTCTTCTGCTTGATTCTGAGCATGTGCCTCGGAATCGTGTACGCACGATCAGAATTTGTGCCAACGGATTTTGTTGTCTGAAAATTTTAGAACCAGATCTCAAATTTTGTGCGACGGAAATTCCGATGGAAACTGTCCGATGGAGCCTACATACGGTTGGAATATCCGACAACAGGCTCCCATCAAACCTTTTCCGTCGCAAAGTCCAACCGTGTGTATGAGGCATTAGACAAAAAATACTTACCTTAGAACAGAGCCCTCCAGCGGTGTGCTGTCACCGCTGACAGGGCTTCCACCGATCTTCCTTCTGGGGCTGTGTCAGTGGCCAGAGCCATGATGACATTGCTCCCACGCATGCGTGTGGAAGCCCTCGTTTCCTCTACAATGCTCTGAAGGTCCGGTATAGTGGGACCAGGTCCCGTTGTCTGTGTCAATAGACGCAGACAGCGAGGCTCGGGAGCTCGCTAGCACAATTGCCCTGAGAGAAAGCAGCTTAATACCTCCCTCAGAAATGGACTTGGATGAGTCAAAGCTTGGTCCCCCGCACAATAGAATGATCCGTTTTAGTGCATGCGATAGCGTCCATTCTGCATGGTTGGTGCTTTTGTGCGCTTACAATGCACAACACTGCTGACCTCTTTTTTTAAAACTTTATTAAAATTTTGCAGTCTCTCACATTTCTTGCCAAGTGGTTGTGCCGTGTTTTTACTCCCCACCTCCCAAGTTGTAAAGGATAGGAATGTACTTTTGATACAAGCATGCAGTCTTGAGGGTTTTACAGTTACCTCACAGCCCTCCTCACTTCCTGTCAGCCACATGTGTAAACCTTTGTTTAGCGGAAGGAGCCATTGTTTTATTTACTTCCTGGCCCGTGAAATCCACCTATCCTACAACTGAAGGAACAAAGCTATTATTTTAATATATCCGAGCTCATGAAGGCGGCTTCTCTTTTCATCTCCGCCCGATACTATGACACCACTCTGCATGAGCTCAGTATAGTCTCATAAAGAGAAGCGCGCCTACAGCGACAGACGGCAAGGTGTGTTGCGGCATTTCCCTACTCAGGAGAATGCTCCTCATTGGTCGGTTGCCCGGGTAACACTTGTAAGAGAGGGCGGAGCTCCCCTCCCCTCCTCTCCCGCAGCACGAGGGACACACGCGCACACTGCCAAGGAGGCGTGGCTTCCGCAGATAGTGGAATGCGCGCGCCACGCCCTGTACAGTCTCGCGGAGCGCGCGCGCACACGCGGAGTGTCCATTGAGCAGCGGCTCGCGGCCGGTTTCCAGCCCTCCCCCGCCCTCGACAGCGCGCATGCGCGATTCTCGACCGCTACAGGAGGGTGGCGCGCGCTGGAATGCTACCTTAGCACTCGTCTGGTGGGAAGACGGGCCGTTGCGCGCGCAAGGGGTGGGAGTCACGGGGGGCCGGGTGAGAGAAGGCGGCGGCGGTGAGGGGGCCCCACACCACAAGAACGGACACACACTGGAGAAGGTCCAAGTCCATGGAGAGTCGCGTCTCCCCCGTAGCGTCACTGCTCTCCGCAGCCAGCAGGCTTCTCTAACCCCGGGCCGGCTCTCCTCCCGCACCGGGCGCTCTCGGACGTGTAGCGAGGATAAACGAGCGGTGACAGCAGCAGCAGCACTCGGGGACGTCGGAGGAGCAGCCGCCGCCTCTATGATGAAGTTCAAGCCGAACCAGACTAGGACTTACGACAGGGAAGGCTACAAGAAGCGGGCGGCCTGCCTGTGCTTCAAGAACGAGAGGGAGGATGAGGTGAGACCTGGGGAGGGAGGGAGGCCTGCTGTGTCACTGCTACCCCCGCCACTGGGGGGCACCCGACATCACTGCCACATGTGTGTCTCCGGGGTGGGGGGGGTCCACACCACTCTGATCACTGGCCCCGGAACAGGCATGGCCATACACAGGGGGAAGTTGCTGTATTCATGTCTGTCTTCTCATTGTGTGTGTGTGATCATAAGTTTGTCTGGGTGATGTGACACTTGTACACCTGTGGTGCAGAGTAGCCAAGTTCAATCATCCATAGCAGACTTATAGGGTTGCCATGGGTTACCACACATCTAAGCCCCACTTCCTCTTTGCCAGCTGTAGCCGGTGATGCAACTTTGCGAATTTTACTTTCCATGAAGATGTTACACTAGAGTGGTCTTCTGGTAGCAGGCTCTGATTTCCCATCCTCTGCTTTCAGTGTGCTATAGATTACATAAAAACATGTATGACCGCGGGCTCCGAGGGCACTAGTTTGAATGCTGCTATTTTTTCCAATGTGCAAGTTCATGGTGCATGTTAGTGTGCCCAGTGTCCCCTACCAGGAGGGAGATGTCTGCTTGTGACAAGGAATGCTCCAGAGATGTCACCGGTAAACATAGGAAGGCGCAGATATAAAAGGCACAGCTTACTGGTATTACTGAAGCCTGCCATGCACAGATCACATTTCTGCCCATTCCTGCTGAATCAACTGGAATTCAAGCCTTGGGTGACCCTGTCAGGACCACCCAGCTCAGGAAAATCAGTTTTGTCTGTTGATTTGAAGAAGCTTGGCTGGTATTGCGCCCAAACAGTGACTGCATCCAATCGAGGGACAAATCTCCTGTACCGGTCCCTGCAGATTTACCGTAGCAGGGGGAGACTTGTCAAACTGCCCTATTATCGAAGATGGTAGGATCACATTCAGGTTTTTTTTTTTTTTTTCCCTTTAAACTCAAGGGCTGAACTTACAGTGTGCAGGAGTAAGGTTTGCAATATATTATACAATTTTTCTTTAGATTCACCAAAACGTACAATGTGAGGTCAAAGAAACACTTTCAATTTGTATGCAGTCAGGCCCTTGTACTGCATAGTTGAATGTAAATCTAAAGGAAATGAAATAATATTATACAATGTATGGCCAGCTTAAATTCCTTCTCTGGGCGGTCTTTGTACTTTGCAAGGATTTTTTTAAAAATTTTGCACATTCCTTTTTTTTATTTATTTTTTTTTCTGAAAAAGCAGTTTGTACCCATGTGGGAAGTGAATCTAATGGGAGTGATTTTATAATTATCAGTTAGCTTCTGCACTTGCAGTGTTCTTAGGAAAGTGGCAAGGTCTGCTTCCCCTTTTTAGATGTGATCTCACTTTTGGAGCATCTACAGAAATTGCATTTTTGTTGTAGGGAATGCCCAAAATCAGATTTTGTATCTTAGTGCAGACTTCTTGGAAAATTAGCCAGTCCCACAAGCAGGAAATTGCATATCTGGGGGGTCTTCTGTGCACCATCTGTGTACAGAACACCTCCAAGTTGTTGTTTTGCATGTTACTGAAAAGTAAGGATGAGTTCAGGTGTGTTCGCGAACAGCACATACAGACCCCGCCAGGAAGTCAGCACATCGCTAATCACAGGCAGTGAGACATTTCCTAATCTCTGGTGCCGCGCATCGGGGCAATGTCTCACTACCTGTGATTAGCGCTGTGCAGTGCTGACTTCCTGGCGGGCTCATCCTTACTGAAAGGTACAGTGCTGCCAATTGAAAATGGGAGAATTCTTAACATTCAGTTACGCTATAACTGGTGGCAATTGTTTATGGCATATTACGTTTATATACCATAATAAATTTATATTAAGTTTTGTATATTCTGTTTGTTAACCACAAAAGTAGAGCTACTCTTTGACATCCTGAGAAGTCTTTTTTTTTTTTTTTTATATTTAGATGTAAAATTGGTTGTACATGTATTTATTTTTACCATTTAAGAAGTTGCCTGGCATATTTAAAAGGTCAATATTTTCTAAGTTTACAAAACAAAATGTGATCTTCTGTTCTGCAGATTGCACGCAACTTCGTTTTCATTTTTAAGTTTGGTAATGCAAACTGTTGAAGTTGAGGCTTTCAAAATGCTTTGCAAAGTTCTCCTGCTGTTGTAGTCTGTATCAGCACTAGATTATTAATAAAAAGTTTGCCAGTACTACTTAGAATCATTCATGAGCTTTGTGTTGGCCATTTAATTGATTTGCAGAGAAAACTAAGGACTTGGCATTGTAGTGAAGAAATCCCAGATAGCTGCACTCTAATGCAATCGCCTTTATTGGTACAAAAGACAGTCCATACAGTATAAGGAACAGCTGTAGCTAGCGCATTTGACACCCTCACTGGTGCTTAGTCATAGCTTGGCTTGGTAGATGACAGTGCAGTGACTTTTTAGTAGAACAGCTTATCGCAGTGCACTTACAAAACAATTGTTGTCCATGTGCCCTGGCTGTAACCTGTACTTCTCCATTGCAGGGAAAACACAGTGACTGAAGCCTGGAGTGCACTCACTGGCGGCTGTACCAGAATTGGGCACAGTTTACCCCCTTGTTCTGGTTTGTAGTGTGAGTTCTCTGAACCATGCCCCGGGAACAGTTAAGTGCATCCTGCCCCTTGGGAGAGGTGTTCCTGGGCATGATCCACTTGTGGTTTGGAATGGGTTGCTTCAGCATGAGCGAAAACTTTGCCTGGGCATGTAACGCCACAGATCTCTGACCACAGAAGCAGGGATCGCTGTGGTCTGGTGACACAAGCGTGCCCGAGAATACTTATTTTAAAGCAGAGGAGAGAGGTACAATCAAATTCCAGATGGTTCAGTTCAACTGCGCCCTTGTGCAAGTGCACCTTTTAGGCTCGATTCACATTAATGTGTTTTTTTGATGCATTTTTCAGAAATGCTGGAATTTTTTTAACACGAGTTCCTAATGAATTTTTGTGCTTATGTGTTTTTGGAAACAATCAGGACTTTTTTCCCCCACAAAATGCAGCGTTTGTAATGTACTAAAATAGACCCACATCCAAAACGCAAGTACCAAGTTTTTACTGTGATTTTGCTCTGTGTGGGTGTGTTTTTTTTTTTTTTTTTTTTTTTTTTTAGGTAAGCTGTACATTCACTGTGTATATAACTGGTTACTATGGAGGCGGACGGGAAGCGGGCTGCGGCGTCCTTAACCGATGAGTCATCAACTGTCAGTGGACCCCGCTGACAGCTGCTGACTCATCGGTTGTCACTGGTGGTGGCAGTTGGTCAGTCCAAAAAGTGTAAAAATAACCCCTGTCCCCGGTAGCTCGCGCTCAGGAGCGAGCGCAAAGGTAAGTTCCTCCCACATATGTGAACGCCGCTCAAACCACCCGTGAGGTATCTCTGCGTGCGTTAGAGCATGTGCAACAATTCTAGCACTAGACTTCCTCTGTAACTCTCAGCTTGTAACCTGTAAAAACAATTTTTAAAGCGTCGCCTTTGAAGATCTTTAAGTAATATGTGCACAATTTTAAAGTGTGACGTGTTGGGTATCTATTTACTCGGCGTAACATCTTTCACATTTATACAAAAAAATTGGGCTTACTTTACTGTTAGTTTTGAATTCATGATACTGTTCTTTTTTTCCCAAAAAAAGTGTTTCAAAAATTATTATTAAATACTGTGTGATAAAGTTGCAATGACCGCGATTTTATTCCCTAAGGTGTCTGCTAAAAAAACATATGTTTGGGGATTCTGAGTAATTTTCTAGCAAAAAAATTATGATTTTTACATGAGGGCACTTTCACACTGCCAGCACCCGGAGATGGGTTGGTAAAGCACCACTATTTTTAGCGGCGCTTTGCCATAGTTTTTGCCACTTTTATCTCTAACTCCTGCTAGTGGCTGAAAAAGGGTTAAAACCTCCCCCAGAAAACGGGGCTTTGTGGGCTGTTTGGTGCTGCCCATGAATTTCTATGGGCAGGGGTGCTTTAGTATTCACCGCTCCTAAAGCACTGCAAAGAAGCTGCTTGCAGGACTTTTTGTGAGGTCCTGCCAGCACAGCGCCCCAGTGTGAAAGTACTCAGACTTTCACACTGGGATTACAGCTGAGGCTTTTTTCAGGCGCTATTTTTAGCGCTAACACGCCTGAAAAATGCCTCCAGTGTGAAAGGGGGTCTAAGGCAAAATACAGGGTGACTCTCACCAGCAGAGACACAATCTGCCCTAAAAATCTTACAGGTGCTCCAAGTAGGACACGCCCTGCATTGGGCATAGTGGACCACTGGAGACCTGGGCTACTACACTGTGTGAAGCAGCAGTCCGACTCTCCAGTATTCCCCCTAGCAAAATGAATATTTCAGACTGTGTTGCGGCACAAAAAAAATGAAATGAAAGAAACCTATTTAGTACTTTATATGCAGCCTGACTGCGAGGGCCATGTTTGCCCACATTTATGTTAATTGGGAGGCAGCAGCTGCACACACAACCGCTGCACCCATTGTGCATCAGCGTAACTTTCACATTGGGAGAATTGACTGTATCCTTACAGCTGCTGCATCCTAATTGACATGATGCAGGTCTAGCTTCCAAATGTGTAACCACTGTGACAGCCAGTCAGTGCTCACGTGATCGGGCAGAAGTCATTTGAAGGTACTTTTTAACTTAAAGTGGTGTTGCCACCAAAAAAACAAAAATGGCTTAAAATTCATAAAAAAAACAAATTGGCTTTTTTTTTTTTTTTTACTCCTAAATGCCTGTTGCTAGGGGGTCCCTCGTCTGCCTCCTTCAGTGCCCGGGCTGGTGACATTACTTCCCCCTCAGCGCTGCACAGTCATCTGGGACCTGTTAGTGTCCAAGATGACTGTGCAGCGCCGCTCGCGCATGCACAGTGGGTGCCCAGTTGTGAAGCCATAGCTGGGTGCCCACAGTAAGAATGCCAGCGCTGCAGGGAACGAGGGGGGGTGGTCTTCGTTCCCCCACATCGCTGGACCCTGGGACAGGTAAGTGTCCGTTTATTAAGTCAGCAGCTGCAGTATTTGTAGCTGCTGACTTTTTTTTTTTTTTTTTTTTTTATTTTTTTTTTTAGGGGGCACCCCCACTTTAAAAAAAAAATAGAATATAATTCTTTAGCTTTTTTTAAACGTGTATTTAGTGTCATTTTATAGGAGATTTGGTTTACTTTTGATTTCCTGAAACTTCAGAGCATCTCTGTGAATTGTGTGACACGGCAGAGCATAGTGAACATGTCACGGAATTTAAAGTGGAAGTCCAAACTAGATCTAATGAAGTTTAAAACTGCTTACCCCAGTGTTTAAACTTCAAGATTGAACATATTAAGTAGGATTAGGCTAGAACTAATTGAAGTTCAGTGTGGAAATATAGGGTTTAAAGAGGAAGTAAACCCTGATGGGTATACTTCCTCTTTCATTCCCTGCAAAGGCAAAGCATAATGGACTACTATGCATCGCATAGTAGCCCATTATGTGTCACTTACCTGACACAGGAGCCAGCGAAGTCGCCGCTGTCCCCTGTAGTCCGCCGCATCCATCTTGCTGGTGGCATCTCGCAGCTCCGCCGCTGTCATTCGGCGAAGCCGCGATGACGTCACTCCCGTGCATGCGCACGAGAGTCGACACGCGCGGCAGCTCCATTCTTGGAAATGCCGCGCTCAGTGCGCTTGCGCGCCGCTGTCTACGGCGCATGCGCCGTAGACAGCGGTGCCCGTTTTCGGGCAAATATCTCCTAAACCATATAGGTTTAGGAGATATTGCTTGGACCTACAGGTAAGCCTTAATCTAGGCTTACCTGTAGGTCAAAGTGGTTTGTAAGGGTTTACAACCACTTTAATATTTTTATTTTTTACAGTGGATCCATGACTCTTCCAGGCTGTAGTGTATTTTGCTGGTACAGATGCACGTGGAAACAGAACTGAATTGGTTGTATGGTGTGATGAGTAAGCAGGTCCATGAAAACAGGAATTTAATGCCCCATACACACGATCCGAAAATCGTACGGAAAATACCGCTTTCGAAGCGATCGTACGACAATCGGATCGTTGGTACAGAGCTTTCGAGAGCCGATTAGGACAGTTCATCCGATATTATTCTATCGGACGTGCACGGAATTTTTTTTCGTACGATGCCAGATCGTACGATTTTCGTTTAATCAGTACAGCTATCGTTCGAAAATGCAATACAAACGCATTACAACACGACATCACTTCCGAATTTTTTTTCTGTCGTGCGGGAATTTTCGTGACTTTACTAAAAAAACTCATCAGATTCGATCTGAGATTAGCATGCAATAAAAAACGGACGATCATTCGTCCGATAATCTCATCTTGTGTATGGGGCATTAGTAACCGGTCTTGAGAGAAATGTAGTGGTTGTGAGTTCTAGGCTGACCTTAAAATGTGAGTTGCTTCAGTGCTTTGAGACACTGTTTCTGCACCAGAAGGCAGAGAATACATTAAGGTAAAAAAAACTTCTGCCTTTTACAACCACTTTAAAGCTAGTATGTGTCAGTAACGGCTAGTCCACTAGCATTTTCAAAGGAAGCTATACTTTGTGTCAATCCTGATCCATTGTATGGTATCATTCCCTGGCATTTAACAGGGAAAAAGTGGTGATCAAGCACAGATTCCCCAATTGACAGTTTAGGGAAGTGTACATAAGCCTCTGGCTACTAACACCACAGAGCGATAAGTGTGTAGGCATTTACTAAAGGCCTCTAAGCAAAATAATTGCCATTGGAGCCTACAAGCTGTTGCGGTCAATTTATGTGTAAGCTGTTGTGCTAATTATCAGTACTCATACCCTACTTGTTGGTCTGCCCTTCATGTGCATCAGCCTTTATATGCTGTGCTGTTTGTATCATTTGTAGCACAAGTACTGGGCACAAGGTGATTGTAAAGAAGCATGGTTTCTAAACATTTGCAGAAAGTCTAAATTCTTACTTCACCTTGGTTTTGCATAGTCCGTTTTGAATCTCAGCAAAACCTTTGCCGTTGGCTACACTGGATTGCAGGCTTAGAGTTTGCAAATGCGTACAAATACCAACTGCAAAATTTCCCTCAATGAGGCAGTATTTTTTTTTTTTGCTACATGTACAAGGGTGGTTGACCCATGTACTTGAAATCCCAGAGTTGATACATCCAGGAGGCACTGGTACAGCATCCGGCCCTGCAGCCTGTCAAAATCTGATAGGCTGAAATAATGCAGTGGCTGGTCGCTACTGGTGCTTAGGACAGCAATCACTCTCAATGCCTATGGCCCTAAGTATAAATACTGCATGGTACAGCATCAAGCTGTGTATTCCAGCCCATCAAAAACGGACAGGCTGCTGGCAGCAGGACTGGTCGCTGCATTCATGGGTCCTGAAAACCCTTGAATTTGACACGCACACAAAATTTGTAAATTTCTTGATAAACCTACCAGTTTTTGGATAACTGTTGGGGTCAATAATATAACCAATTCGTTTACATTGCCAGTGGAACAGAATCAAATATGCAACCAAGGACCTGTCGCACATACATATATTATATTATATTATATTATATTATTAAAAAAAATAAAAATTGTCGTCCACCAAAGCTAAATGATGGACAACCCGTGGTTTTGAATGAGCTTGTCCAAATCCAATTCGGTCAACAGATGTATGAGAGATTAGTCATGTGTCTGCTTGTCTGACGGATACCTTTCATTCCTTTGAGGACCACATGTAAGGGAGATGCCTTGCATGCCTTTCTAAAGGTGGCCGTTATTGACAAGTGATTAGTGCAGCACATCATGCTATTGCACATTGGTTGTGGATGAAAATGAATAACATTTCAAGAGCTGGAGATTAATATTACAAATGCTCATTGGTAACTGGGTCATTTTAGAGATAAAGATGAAAGGGTCCCAGAAGTTTGACACTTGCTGTTTTATCAGTTGAGTCTGCTGAAAGGGCTGTATTTTATTGATTTGTGCAGTATAGCATACATAAACTTTTATGTGCCTTTCTCACAAGATTTTTTTTTTCCCAGGAAATATATCTTGCATCTGTTAAAATTATATATAAACCCTCACCTTGTAAAACAACACATATATTTTAAAATAGAAATGAAAGGCAAAACATTTGTGTGTTATTAAAGACCTTTTTTTTTATAAATGCCCGCCCTACAATGGGAGCCATTTGAGGTGGTGAGAAAACGGCTCATGAGATAAACTCTAAAGATTTTTTTTTTTTTTGAGACATTAATGCTTTCAGTAGATGAATGTTTATTTCATGTGAAAAAAGTCACGTGTTTGTCACAGCTCTATACAGTTTAGAGCTACAACTAATATATTGAGTTGGTAAAACTTAAAAAAAAAATAAAAAAAAATTCAGTACAGTAAATGGTGTACAATTTAGTTATCCACTTGACCGGAATATTTACCCTCTTCATGACCAGGCCATTTTTTGCGATGGGACACTTACTTTAACTGACAATTGTGCGGTCATGCAACACTGTGCCCAAATTTGTCGTTTTTTTTTTTTTTTCCCCCTCCACAAATGGCTTTCTTTTGGCGATATTTGTTTAGCGCTGCTTTTGCGCTATAAACCAAGCTGACAACTTTTGAAAGGGGAAAAAAACGTTTTTTCTACTTTCTGCCATAAAACATCCAATAAAAAAATCGACAAATTTAGGACAATATATTGTGCTATGTATTTTTGGTAGAAAAATATTTACTAATTACTAGTAAAAAAGCTTGATTTAAATCATAATTTTTAAACTGTCATCTCTGTCCCACTGCGGCGGCTCCTCCTGGCCTGCTGTTGACTCACCGAGCCATCCCATTCACTTTAATGGGACGGCTGGTGATGTGGCTGTAACACAGCGAGGTGAGGGACATTGCAGCAGCAGGCGAGTGGATGCCCGCTGACAGGTACTGCCATGATGGATCTGAAATGACAGGTGCTCTTTAAATGTAAGGACTTATGCCGAGTACACACGATCAGAATTTCAGCCAGCAAAAGAAAGATGAGGGCTTTTCATTGGAAAATGCGACCATGTATAGGCTCCATTGGAATTTAGCTGACCAAATTCCCGCCAGCAAAAATTTGAGAGCATGTTCGCAATTTTTCCTATGGAAAAACTTTCTATCAGAAATTCCGATTGTGTGTATACAATTGCAACACGCAAAAACTCACGCATGCTCAGATTCAACTAGGAGATGGAAGCTACTGAGTGTTGATCTTCCTTTTTCTAGTCCCATTGTACGTGTTGTACATCACTGCGTTCTTGACAGTCGGAATTTGGTGTGACCATGTGTATGCAAGACAGCTTGAGCAAAATCCTGTCGAATTCCGTCGGGAAAACCATCGGGGCTTTTTCCGACCAAAATTCCGATCGTGTGTACGCGGCATAATTCTTGCTGTTAGAATGTTTAATATTTGACAAAAGATGGAATAAAGGGTTTCCTATTTAAAAGAAGCTGTCAGGTTAGTAAAACTGCGATTTCAGAACCGATTCAATCATACAGTTTGTAGTGTACATAGAGTTGCAAAACAATGGGATAAAGGAATATTCCTGAACTCTGTTATCTCATGATTACTGTGAAGTTGTGTGAATGCATCAATGCAGTGCATGTTAGCTCAGCTTGCAGAGCTTGAAATCATTGAAGGAGTTTACCAAAAATGTAAATATTGCACAATATACAGTCTCTTGCTATGTAGCTAAGCTCCATTTCATGGAATAAACAAAATGATGTATCATAAATACAAGTGAGAAAATGTTTCATTCATATTCTCTGAAAAATGGCCAAGAAATCGTACATTTTGCCAGGATATGTAAACTTACGAGCACTGTAACTAAGCGGTGTTAGTGCGGCAATTGTCCCTCATTGTGCTTTTCAGAAAACAGATTGATGCTGGAATGCCATTAGCTGCCACCACTAATCAGATGCTGGTTTTCCAGCATGCCCGTTCAACAGAAGTTGGTCAGGCTGCTGTACACACTGGCTTAATGTTGACCTGCTGATATCTGGCCCTTGTGTACTATCCTTAAACTCGAGCATGACACAAGTATGCAAATCAGAAGTTCTTTACTTTTAATTGCATGCTGCTTCTAGATCATTGACGGAAAGTTCTGTAGCCAGAAACAGCCATGCAATTGGCTAGGAATTTATAGGCTAGGGATAGCAGCCTGTTCTCTCAGTATTAGGTGTTCTTTAGGGCACACTTTTTTCAAGCTTTGTGGAATATTTTTAAATGAGTTTGCTGTAATGCACATACACATGCTACTTTTTTTTTTTTTTTTTTTTTTTCAGTGCAGCACAGGTCATGTTAGTGCAGGTGTCTTGGGGTTCCATTCAGTGCAGAGTGGTGTCACTCATTTTTGAAGTTTGCATTTTGCATTGCTGCTCAATATGATGTGCCTCTTACAAAACGTTACCACAATGCACTAGTATTTGAATGAGCCCTTAAGCTGGAAAGTTCAATGAGGCTGCAGAAACTACAGCACTCTAAGTGATTTGTGTACAAATCTCTAATGCAGTTACCATATTGGGGAAGGACAAGCATTTAAAAATGTGGAGAGGGAAAAAAAAACACCTTCAATAACTTATTGACAATGTGAGCCTGTATTTTGCTCTTAGTAGGGACGATAACCGGTTCTTTTTAGAGGACTTGACTAGCTGAGCAAGTTGAAGCGTAAACAATACTATGGGGGTTATTTACTAAAGGAAAATCCACTTTGCACTTGGAAGTAAAGTCGCTGTAGATCCGAGGGGGACATGCAAGGAAAATGGCATTTTAGCTTGCACAAGATTGGATGATAAAATCAGCAGAGCTTCCCCTCATTACAGATCTACCCCTCAGATTTACAGTGACTGCACTTCTTCCAAGTGCACTTTCGTTTTTGTATATAAATATAATTTATAAAAAAAAAAATCCTTGGTTTAGGCCGATATGTATTCATATTTTTGGTAAAAAAAAAATCGCAACAAGCGTGTATTGATTTGCGCAAAAGTTATAGCATCTACAAAAAAATGGTTATGAAATTTTTATGTGTGTGTATATATATGTGTGTGTGTATGTATGTATGTATGTGTATATGTGTGTATATATATATATATATATATATATATATATATATATATATATATATATATATATATATATATATATATATATATATATATATATATATATATATATATATATATATATATAAAATATTAATTTTTTTCGCGACATTATGTGCTGATGTATATCAGCGGTCGGCAAGTGGGTTAGAGTGATTGTAAAACTGCAGATTATATTTTAAATAAACATGTTTATCCTCTTCCCGCCATGCATACGCAGATGTGCGTACTCTGCTTTCGGGGGTTATACCGGGATGATCATCCCGGTACCGTTGTTTAGAGCGGGCGATGCGACTAAAGGCGCCGGAGGGCCGATCGATGATCCAGTGGCTAGTGACAGTGGAACAAAGCCATTTCCGGTACTTGTCACCACCTGTTACTGTCACAAGGGATGTTTACATTCCTTGTGACAGCAATAAAAGTGATTTTTTTTTTTATATAAAATAGAGAAACATTTTTCAAACTGCCCCCCGTCACCGCGAGCTCGCGCAGCAAACGCATACGGAAGTCGCTCCCGCATATGTCAACGGTGTTCAAATCACACATGTGAGGTATCGCCGCGATCATCAGAGCAAGGGCAATAATTTTAGCACTAGACCTCCTCTGTACTCTAACTTGGTAACCGTAAAAAAAATTGAAAGCGTCGCCTTTAAGTACCAGTTTTGTCACCATTCCACAAATGCGTGCAATTATAAAGCGTGACATGTTTGGTATCTATTTACTCGGTGCAACATCATCTTTCACATTATACAAAAAAATTGGGATAACTATACTGTCTTCTTATAAAATGCTTTTCTAGTTTGTAAACATAATCTTACAAGGCTCTCAGGAACACAGAACTGTAGTGGAACGAATTCTCTATGCATTTTGAATATGCACAGCGGTTTCACCTTTCACTAGAAGTTTGCTGCTGGAACTACAAACCAGGTATTCTGTTAGGATGTCAGCAATTACTCTGGCCTAAGGCCTCTTGCACATGATACTCCTGTTTCAAGAGGCCTAATACTACTGCCATTAGTGGAAAACCTTCACCGAGATCTTAAAGGAAAAGTACAGCCACAGCTTGTTTGTCTGTACTTCTGTGAATCACAAGGGTACAGTTCGTTCTACACTCCTATGACCCATTTTCAGCACGCAGTGGGCTGAAGTCGTAGAGCAGGCTCGAGCAAGATCGCGACAATGGAGTCTGGATCCACCCACCTGCATGGACTGGCACCTGGCTCGGCCTCCTCAAGCTGCTGAGATACTTAGCTGGCCAATCCTTATCCCATCCCCTCTACCACTCAGTACTCCAGTGAGTGGTGGTGGGGGGGAGGGGGGGGGCAGAACAAAGAGCTGCTGACAGTTCTCAGCTTAAGGAGTTGTGAGAACCAAGTGATCGACAGTGTTCAATTGCTCAGTTCTCAGTGTTCAGGCCGCTGTGGGGAAAGCTGTAGCATTCGTGGTGCTGAGGGTTTTGAGGAAATGGTCAATAAAGGCAACATCCCATTTTTGATATCCTTATTCTTCGTTGGCAGTATAACTTGTAGTCTGTAGACATGCATACACCATGTGATTTGTCCATGAACGGAACACAAATTGGTGTAGATTCCAAGCAGTGGATAAAAGGAATGTTTAGAGAATAGGCAGTGCACACAATATAAGGCATTTTTGAAAGTAAACCTTTTTTTTTTTTTTGACACTGACAAATACCTATTGTTTGGATTTGATATTACATAGCTGTTATAAAAGCAAAGTATATTGTGCACTTTGATCTCATTTTAGGGTAAGGCTTCAAGTTAGGCTTAATTTTAAAGATTGGGTTAGTGTTCCGGTTAAGAGTTTAGGGATAGATGACACAGGCACATTGTTAGATACTGTTTGAATTTATGGTTCGCAAGAATTCTATATACATTTATAGAATGTAGCTATACTGTTTGCAAATGTATTATATAGTAGTTTTGCACTGCCTGAGGACTTCAATAGACAAGCCCCCCAATGCAGACTAAACAACCAAAATAAACTGCACCCTCTAGTGGCTGAAGGGGATATTCACTCTTGTAGGGAACCTAGGTGTAGCAGCCCCATTGGCTTTGAGTAGGGCTGAAACAACTAATCGATTAATCGACACCTAATCGATTATGAAATTAATCGATTACTATTTTCATAATCGAGTAATCGGCCAGGAACATAATGGGGGTTAAAAAAAATGAGCCTTTAATAGTACAAAAATATAATCCCTACTGTAAATATTACTTTCACTGTTATACGGTAAAAAAAATTAACCCCACCCAGTAGTGATTATCTGCTTTTTTTGTACTATAAAGGGCTAATTTTAGTTTTTTTTTTTTTTTTAACCCCATTATGTTACTAAACGCCTTAGACCTGGTTCACATCTGTGTTTATTGGTGGTTTTTGCAGAAACGCAATACAGTTCATTTTGCATGGTTTCCTATTTCAGCCGCTGCATATTTGGAAAGGGGCGGGGACTTTTAACGCAAAATTGAGATTTTTTGGTTCAATATACTTCAATGGAGAAGCTGCAGAAAAGAATGTAATGTGTTTTAGCAGCAATTTTTTTTTTTTTTTTTATCTGCCCAAAAAAAAATGCAAATTGTAGTAAAATCGCGTGCACAAAAATCAAAACGTACAGCAAAAAGCACTGCAGAAACAGATCAAAAGCAAACTGCATAGATGTGTACCAAGCCTTATGCTGACCACACCGATCAATTTTCAGGTGAGAATATTCAGATGAAAAATCTTTGTACATTCGCTGAATGAAAGAATTTTGTTTGAAATTTTCACTTCATTTCTGAACAAAAACCACATACACTGTCTGAAAATTCCTTTGACCAAGAAGTTTTCTATTTCCATATATTCCCGTTCTATGGTTGAAAATGAATGTCAATTTGACCCACTTTTATTTTTTTTATTTTTTTATTAATTAACCGATTTAATCGAAACAATAATTGGCCAACTAATCGATTATGAAAATAATCGTTAGTTGCAGCCCTAGCTTTGAGTAAATAACGAGAGGAGAGCTTCTGATGGGTGCAGTGCATTTATTCTTTTGCTTCAAAGATGTGCATTAAGGTTGAACACCACAGAGGTTAATCTTTTGACTCAAACACCATAATCGCTATATGCACGAATTGCACCATATACACAGTGTAAACTGTAAAATGACATACAATACATTAGTTTACAGAGATCACCATAAGGGGGTTACAACAGAATTACAACTGTGGCGTTACAAAGTGGTGGTCCATTATCTATACACATACATCTAAATTAACATTTCAGAAAGCATGACTATGTTCAAACGTGGATTGTCTACAGCATATCTTTTAACTAACAGCATGGACTCCATTTTATACCTAAAAACATATACACTGACAATGCACCTTTTTACTGCATACCTTGCTCTGCTTGCCAAGGGGTGCAACTTTTAAACTTTAGAAAACTTCCATAGACTAGACTATCTCCTTCCCACAAGGTACTGCTGCATTGCCTGGGCTGAATGAATGAGAGAGCCCCTTGCAAAACTAGCGGAAGCAGGAAGTGCCTGGCGATTGTCTTACTTTTGTTCCCCTAGGGCAGGGATCTGCAATTAGCGGACCTCCAGCTGTTGCAGAACTACAAATCCCATGAAGCATAGCGAGACTCTGACAGCCACAAGCATGACAGCTAGAGGCAGAGGCATGATGGGACTTGTAGTTTTGCAACAGCTGGAGGTCCGCTAATTGCAGATCCCTGCCCTAGGGAATGTTTTAAAGGTTCCACCTGTGATTCAGTGCTGAACAAAGATTTAAATTGACAAGTGGACAGTTAAACTAGGTATTCAGGGTTTTATCTGTGTATATTGGCATTCCTGGAGCGATCAAGTGGAGGGCTGCTTGTTTGTAGGGGAAATCTAGGTTTAAATAACCCTTCCTGGCCTTTTAAATCAAAACCTTTGCCCATCTCTTGTTAAAATTGGCTTAAACGGAGAATGATCTTGGATAACGGCTAGTTGGATCCCAACTTTCTTTTTGCTATCTTCCAATGCAGTTTTGAATCTGGCTACTTGTAAGGGGTTGAACCGTTTTTTTCCTTTTTGTTTAAAGAGGAACTGCAGCTCACATAATTTGGAATAAAAACATCTTTGCCATTCTGAAGCTTCCCTCCAACACTTTGTGTGTATGTATGTGTATAGATCTAGATATAGAGAGAGAGAGAGAGAGATAGATTCTGTACATGCCAAATATGCTGCAAAAATCTCTAGCTCTGCATTTCTCTTTACTTGCAAGAGTATGTGTTTGTGAGCTGTGACTTGGCACCCATATCTCCCCCCCCTTCTCACTAGATGGGAATAACCGCAGCGGAATCCTTATTTACCTGAGATGAACTTCACCTTTTTGTTAGACTTTATGTAGTTCATTTGGACCAACTTGGCCAGAAATAGAAAAGGTTTCAAATGTTTGAGTTTTTAGGAAAGAAATGGGTAACTTTTGAAATAGATGGTATCAAAACATCTCAAAGTTGGAACAGGACAACAAAAAGCTGGCAAGTTAGTGGTACTAACAAGGAAGAGGCGGAACAACAATTTGCAACTAATTGGGTTATTGGCAGCGGTTTCAGTAAACTGGTTATAAAAAGAGCATCTTAGAGAATCGGTGTCTCAGAAGTAAAGATGGGCAGAGTTTCACCAATCCTGAAGCTGCCTCCAAAATTTTCTATTGCAGAGTAATGTTTCACAACATAAAATTGCAAAGACTTTAAATATATCCTCTACAATACATTAATCTCAAAAGATTTCGATGGCAAAATCTCTGGGGACAAAGCTGAAAAGCTGGCACATTGGATGCCCATGTTCTTCGGGCCCTCAGATGGCACTGCATTAAAAGGCAGTTTCTGTGATCGACATCACTGCAGGAGCTCAGAATTACTTCCAACTGTCTTTGAACACAATTCGCCATGCTATCCAAAAATGCAAGTTAATGCTCTATCTTGGAAAGAAGCCACTTGACAAAAGCCTGCATCTCTGATGGTATGGAGGTACATTGTGTATGGAATAGAGAGCTTGCACATCTGGAAAGGCACCATTAATTGTGTAAAATATATTAAGGTTTTAGAGCAGCATATGGTCCAATTCATCTTTTTCAGGGAAGGTCTTTCATATGTTAGGACAATGCTAAACCACATACTGCATCTAAGACAACAGTAGATGAGTATGGATGCTTAACTGGCCTGCCTGCAGTCTAGACCTTTTCATCAAATGAAAATATTTGGTGCATCTTGAAACAAAAAATACAGCAACGACCCAGGACTGTTGAGCAGTTGGATGCCAATATCACACAAGAATGGAACCACATTCCTCTCCCAAAATTCCAGCAACTTGTCTTCCAGTTCCGAGATGTTAACAGTGTTAAAACAGTGGGTGCTACACCATGGTGAACATGGCCCTGTCCCAACTTTGAGATATGTAACTTCAAAAGGAGGACATTTTGAAATGGATAGCAGTAACTGAACTTTCAATTGCACTTTTTGTCAGTGTTGCAAAGCAATCAGTGGTGGCTTCGATGGACCACAAGAAGATGGGAAAAGTAGAAAAAACGTATTCCTTTTGAAGGGAACTGTATTTACCCATACCCCCCCATTTTCAGTTTGATCTGTATTGAAATGTATTGAAGCTGTCTAGTTTTATTAAACCGTTTTGACTTCACAATCTGTCCATTAATTCATTAATCTGCGAATTAAATTCAAAATACTAACTATGTACAAAGGCATCCTCAATTTAGTCCCCAGCTCTATCCTAGCCTAGTATCTAAATACTAACCTACTTGTTCTCTTCGTTCCTCTCAAGACCTCCTGCTCTCTAGCTCCCGCGTCACCTCCTCCCATGCTTGCCTCCAGGACTTTTCCAGAGCCTCTCCAATCCTATGGAATGCCCTACCCCAATCTGTCTGCTTATCTCCTACTCTATTAGCTTTTGGATGATCCCTGAAAACCCTTCTCTTCAGAGAAGCCTATCCTACCCACGCCTAACAACTGTACTTTAATTTTTTTCCGTTAGCTCACCCCCCACAGTTGTTTTTTTTTTTTTTTTTTTTTTTTTTTTTTTTTTTTTGTCAGTTACTTGCAACTGTATTTGTGATTCCTAGTGGCTGGAAAGTGGTTTAAATTGACAAAATGTGGTGTATGCTCAGCTTTTTTTGTTCTCCGAAAAAGCATTATAATGGTATCTGAAGCGTTCAGACAAATGGGCTTATTTGTATGCAGAATTGTTACTGATCATTTAAGTTAAGCTTGTGCTGTGATTCTTTCTAGTCTGATGTTGGTTAAGAATGTTAGGCAGCCACTTTACATTGCCTGGATCTTTGGAGCAATCACTGTTATAATCAGGAATGTTAATGGCTATGTGTTGCTGCATAACCAGGCACCGGCTCATGTGTGAGCAGTGTCCATACAAGTTTGTTTAAATACTCGCACTTCTTTTGCTGTTGGATTGTAAAAACACGAGAGCATATCTAGGAATATTTCTTGTTTTTAAATGAGGCCCCCGTCTTTTTCAAATTTTCAGCTGTACTATCCTGAACCAACGACTGCTTCCTTATATCTTTTGCGATCACTTCATTAATAAACGCTGTCTCTAATTCAGTTTGAAATACTGACATTTGCCAGCACGTGGCAGTGCATGGCACTTTTACAAAGTCTGTAGAAGCTTAGGGAACTATTAAAGGAGTGTGGGTTTTTTCTATAAATGTTGGTAATTCTCTTTAAAATCTGATATGGCATTTGATGCCGGTTTAGGATTTTTGTCTTGCAGGAAAATTGAAGCTAAACTCTGTGCACCTCATTTTGATCTTTCAATGTGTTTTTATCTTGTACAGTGTAGCTATTCATTATTACACTGTGGTTGAGTGCATCACACCAATGGCATTGTAACAGGCTCTGCTTTGTGAATGGGAAAGCTTACGTGGGGGGGGGTCTAAAAACTGACACCAGCACTGCTGTTGATCATAGTTGCTGTGTTGGGGTAGGTGGAAGTACATCAGAAGATGTACCAGGTAACACAAACTATAAGCTTCTTTTTTTTAATGCTAATTCAGTAGAGCACACCCTCTCACTCACACTGATTTAGATCCGCCGGTCAGTTTTTCAGGCGGATCTGATCAAAGGCTCCATTTTAGTATATGGGCAGGCGATTGTTTGTTTACATCCGCCTGCCCATATACTAAAATTAAGCTTCAACTCAGATGCTCCTGAAATGCCAACAAGATGATTTGATCAGGAGTGCTTGTGTGAAACCTACTTGAAGCTTGCGTATTCCCCAAAGTCTATCTGGATCTGAAAGTTTTGCGGCCTTTCTGCTTCTTTTGGACCGAAGTGTGACTCATCACAGGTAAAAAAAAAAAAAATAATCAGATGCGCATCCTGCTGCATTCACCTGTCTATAGATCGAACATGAGTCTGTTTCAAAATTGATTATTTTACTATTCACTATTTTTCAGTTTATTCTGCACAGAAAGGGTGTCCATGCTGAGAGACTGCAAGTGTTGCATGTATACATTCTTTGCTCCTTTGTCCCCCCACACCATTTGACATGCAGTAGCATATTCTCATCACGGTTTATCTCGAGGTAAAAAATGTTCACCTCTAAGGCCAGCCATATATGTACCGACATTTGACTTGTTCGGCAAGTATTGAGTTTCGATCCAAGCATGGGCTAAGTCCTTGTACACAAGTCTACTGAACGATTTCTGTGCAACGATCATTGCTGTTGGCAATACCTGCTGTGAGAATACAAAGGCTCAGCAGGGAGGATTCCTCAACCCACAAATTCGAGGTGGATTTGGGGTTGGTTGTGGGCGTTGGTGTTTTTTTACTAGTTAAAAAATGAAAATGAATCCCGTATGGGCTACTTTAGCCCTTGCTGCTGCCTACTGTGACCTGGTCACCTTCCGTTTTGAACCACTCCTCCTTCCAGTAGTCAGCATCTCAAGGTCCTGGCATTGACGGCTTGGAACATTGTCCCTACATTGCTTTGTCCAGTAATTGACCAATTCAAATTTTCCTAAATGCCACATAATTGGGTACTTAAAGAAGATATGACGACTGCTTACACCTCCTCCATTTAATAACCTCCGCATTGTAATAGCAATAAAAAACAATCATAACGTTTGATAATTCCATATAAGCTTATTTGAAAAATCTTTTACTGTTGAGGTGGGCTGACCATCTCCACGATTTCCTGGATTCCCTGAATGCTTTGCTGCTTTTTCCTCTGCTCTTTACATTCAATTTCTAATGACCCCCATTTCCAATTGAACCTTGCTGCCTTCTAGCATTAATTCCTCTACTGCAGGGATATGCAATTAGCGGACCTCCAGCTGTTGCAGAACTAAAAGTCCCATGAGGCATAGCGAGACTGACAGCCACAAGCATGACACCCAGAGGAAGAGCATCATGGGACTTGTCGTTTTGTAACAGCTGGAGGTCCGCTAATTGCATATCCCTGCTCTACTGGCTCCACCTTCTTAAACTCCTCCTCCTCAGGACCTCTGCTGTCTTGGCTCTGACTTCTGTGATACAGCAGTGCCTTCAAGATCAGAATAGGAGTAGGCTACAAATGCACTACATTGTAGAAATAGATATTTTTTTTTTATTTTTATTTTTTTTTTACATTTTTATCATGACAACTTTAATGTAAGTGCTTACCAAAGTGAGAAAAATAACATTTTAGTTATAAGCAGCACTGTAATGAATTGAAATCATCATTCACATGTGGTGAATCCGTAGGAGAAGACCATCCACCCATGGACTGATGCATTTTGACCCTCTGCTGGGTCTTAATCCTAGATCAAGAAAAAAATATTTGGGTCAGCAGTGAGGCTTCAACTAGTGGAAATTGTGTAAGGATGCCCCATGTGTACAGTTCATATAAAGGATCTATTGAAAATGTACTGTACAGTATTTGTAGTTCAGCGCAGACTTTTTTTTTTCTCCACACACTTGTATACATTACAATATTCACATATTCTGTATATAAGCAATAAATCAAAAAAAAGTGTGAGGTAACAGGTAGCTACTGTTTTTAGTGTGTGTGTTAATTTAAAAAAATATATAAATTGCGTGTTGTACTTTCGGTGGTGCCTGTGAGCAAAACCCCCCCCCCCCCCCCCCCCCACACCACCAACTTCTGCAATTTCACCTTTTTGCTTGTGCTCCGACTATACTCACTCATAGACTGACTGCTGCGTTTTTAGCCATGATGGTTATTTTTCCATTCTGTAAAATCCCCAGTATTAAAGATTAACTGCGCTGCTGGCACTTGCACATTTTTATGCATTCCATGTTATCATGTTTACATGACTCAGAATGCAGGCTTATCTTGGTTTGGCTGGAGACTCAGGTTCAAGGCTCACAATTATGAATTGTGCAGTGTGTAAATGATTGATCTGGAAGCAAAGCATGCAATTGGTTGTTTTGCGGTATTGAACCAAACTCGGCTATCAATTTTTATTTTATTTTTTTTCAGCCCTGCTGATGTGAATGAAGGAAAAACGACTAGTGTGTATGAGGCTTTAGGTTGGGCTCATGCTTGAGCGATGCAGGAACTAACGCGATTCTTGTGGGTTTTCGCATCGCACCTGAATCGCGGACAGTTGACACTGACGTTTGTGAACCGCTGCGCATGTCAATGTAAAGTTAATGACACCCCCAGATTGGACCGCGGTGCGAACTCTGAAATTATGCTGGTATCGGATTGCATAGGTGTGAACACCCATGCGATCCGATTCCAGTGTGGACTAAAGAGTCTTGCACCGTTTTGGTGCAAATGTGAGTTCAGCCATACAGTTTGTATGGCTGAAGTCACATTGCACAGACAACGCATGTGATCTGCACAGCAATGCGGTGCGAATTGCATGCTATGTCTGTCTATGCCTTAGAGTTGCATGTGATTTGACATCGGTATGTGATTTTCTGCTGAGCATGGTATGGGTTTCCTTTGGTCATCACCCAGAAATCCAGAGGCAAGGGATTTTTTTACAGGTTTAGAGTAGTGACATCTCTAAAAGTGTGTGGACAGCAGAAGATCCTGTGCACATAGGCATCTTACTGTTCGATCAATGCATTTATGTAAAGTGTCTGATGCATGAAGTTGGTACATGCCCACAGGGCAATTGCTCATTATTGTAAATTGGGTATGTTGTACATAAAGATCTGCAGAGCGATTTGCCCTCTTTTTGTGAACCTAATTTTCTGAGATGTCTGTCGAGCTTTGCTTCCTTAAGCCGGGTACACACTATTCGTTTTTTTTTTTTTTTTTTTTTTTTTTCCCGTTCAACCCCGCGGGTTGAACAATAGAAACTATCGTCTTCGATCGGAGCCGCTGTACTAACCATGCAAGGTTAGTTCAACAATCTCCCCTGCTGAGCTGTTGTGTTCTGATCAGGGGTATGCCCCCCTCCCCCACCAGAACAGTCCGATCAGTGCTCTCTGCTACTGGCTGAGTGTGTTGATTAGGAGTCAGATGGATGCTGGTTTTCCAGCATTCACGTCTGACAGAGGCCAGCCAAACTGAATTTCGACTTTTTTTTTTTTTTTTTTTCCCATCCGTCTCCCGACATTTGCCCTGTATGTACCTGGCTTTAACCTGCACTGTCCATAACAAACATTGTGTAACCCAGAAGTGAATGGTAGCTGTCCAGCTTGATCTAATTACCCTGGGTCACAAATCTACTGTATCTGGCTTGCAAGCTTCCCTGAATGAGCAACTTTGCAGCTTTACACAGCTCTTACAGGAATACTTTATCAATGCATGTTCAGTACATCAACAATCGCCTTCATATGTTTTTCCTGATGATGGCTTATATAATAATTATATGGATTGTGATTCCTTTTTAAAAAAATACATTTTGGAGCATGTTGCGCTCCTTTTTGTTTATATAAAAAAAAAAAAGACATTAAGTATTTGTTTTGTTTTACTGCAGATACTCTTAGTCAGCAGCAGTCGTTACCCTGATCAGTGGATTGTTCCAGGAGGTGGAATGGAGCCGGAGGAAGAGCCTGGTGGAGCTGCAGTCAGAGAAGTGTATGAAGAGGTAAAATGGATGCTTTTATTTATGCTTTTAACAACTTAAGGACTAGCCTCGTTTTTGAGATTTTGATGTTTACATGTTGAAAAAAATCTTTATTTATTTTTTTCTAGAAAATTACTTGGAACCCCCAAACATTATATATTGTGTGGTTTTAATTTTTTAATTTTTTCTAACACCCTAGAAAATGGCGGGTTTTTTTCACATCGTTTTTGCCTTACAAGCGCACTTTTTTGGGGGGGGGGAACACTTTTTTTGAATAAAAAATGATGGTAAAAATGTATCTCGATATAGAGAGAGAGAACGTTACACCGAGTAAATTGATACCAACATGTCACTATTCAAAATTGCGCGGTCGTGGAATGGCGACAAACTTTTACCCTTAATCTCCATAGGCAACGTTTAAAAAAAATTCTGCAGGTTGCATGTTTTGCATTAGAGGCGGTCTAGGGGTAGAATTATTGCTCTCACTTTATCGATTGTGGCGATACCTCACGTGTGGTTTGAACAGTTTTTATATGCGGTCACTACTCACGTATGCGTTCGCTTCTGCAAGCGAGCTCGGCGGGACGGGGCGCGTTTAAAAAATATTTTTTATTTTTTGCCTTTTTTTTTTTTTTTTTTTTTACACGGTTTAAAAAAAAAATTGTCACTTTTATTCCTATTACAAGAAATGTAAACCTCCCTTGTAATAGAAAGCATGTCAGGTCCTCTTAAATATGAGATCTGGGGTCAAGTCTTCAGATCTCATATTTAGACTAAAATGCAGTTAAAAAAAAAAAAGTAATCTTAAAAAAAACTTTAAAAAAAAATTGGCCCTTTAAGAGCTGTGGGTGGAATTCACATTTTGACGTCACTTTCACCTAGCAATTGTTTGGAGATGGGTGGGGGCCAACTTCCTCTTACTTATTTCCATACCAAGCAGGAGACAAGACTTGATCGCCTCCGCTGCCGACGGCTCCAGTAAGCGGCATTGGGCACCAGATTATGGCGCGGGGAGGGGGTCCCCCCTGCCACCGATAAAAGCAATCTCACAGCGATTCCGCTGCAGAGACCACTTTTATCTTGTAGTGGACCACCCGCTGAAGGGGGGGGGGGATGCCAGGGTTATGGCAGCTAGCTGCTGCCATAACGATATCCTCCAAGCAGCCACCGTAAAACTGCGGCGGGCGGTTGGTAATTGGTTAAAGAAACCTGGGTTGAAAATTAGCCTTCATGTTAATGTCAGCATAGATGTCTTTTCAGGGAGCCTTTTATGTGTATATTGTATTTTACCAGTTGGCTTTCTTGTACCACCATTATAAGTAAGTGGGGAGACTTCAAGAAAAACAAAATGGCTGTGTTAAAGTATAACTAAATTAAAAAATATTATTATTATATGGTACAGGGCACAGACTTGATAGTCATAGCCCCTGGGTTATAGGCTTGTACCTTCAGGTAATTGCCAATGGCAAAGCTTTTGAGGACATGCCCCCCCAACGCGCCCCTCTTATAACTCTACTCCACTCTGAGGAGTCCATTTTATGCTAGTGTTCTAGGATGGACAACTTCTCCCTTACGGAGAAATCACTCTTGCCTTAACTAGTTTTAATATTTTACTTTGAATTATTCAATTGGCTCTTCATTGTCTTTCAATAGAAGCAATTAATCCAGATCCATGTATTTTGGATATGGTAAAGAGGTATTCAAACACCTGTGATTTATTTTATTTTTTGTTTTTTTTCGTTTTGTTTTTTCTGTTTCCTCTAGTGGGGAGATTTGCTCTTTGCCCTGGTGACTGTTATTAATGAAAGTGAAAAAATCCCAGCACTGGAATAGAGGGAATAATGTCCTATGGGTACACTAGTTCTGGAGACACCAAGGATTTCTCTAGTTTTGGAGGGATTTTTTTTTTTTTTTCTTAGTTTTTACTGATGTTCACTTGAACTTCAGAATTTCTGAAGGTTTCTCCAGTCTTTGAGCTATTGGTAGATTTTGGTGAGATATAGAAATCCTGAAAAGCTCCAGTTAGCCAAGCAGTATGGGCTGCCAGTTCAATTTCTGTAATGGTGTTCTCTCTTGACAGTCTTGCAGTCGGCGGTGATTACTGCTGTGTTCCTGTTTACACAGGACACGATTCAGGTTAGGGCCAATAATTGTTGAGATTCCTTATGGAGCTACAAGTCCAGAGCTGGTTAGTGCTCCTTATCCTGTCTCTACAACAATACCTAGCAATTTTGTTCAGTGTTTAGAATCTAATATTTTTAGTTACTGATAGGGATGCACCGAAATTTCGGCCGCCGAAACATATCGGCCGAAAATGGCCCTTTCGGCAATTTGCCGAAAGGAAAAAACGGCCGATAATTGAGCCGAAAATGGGGCGGGGCCGCCCCTGGTGCCGCCCATCACGGGAGGTGTATATCGCAGGAAAGCCGCCTCCGCCGTCTGGATCAATAGAGCGCCGGGAACATCACAGCTTTAATTTTAATAGCTGTGTGTTCCCCCGTCGTGCGCCGTCGCCTACAGCCCCTCCCCCTCGTTCGGGGGAACTGATAGACAGATCACCCGTCCAGATTGGACGGGGGATCTGTCTATCACAGTTCCCCGGACAAGGGGGAGGGGCTATATGCGGCGGCGCGCGACGGGGGAACACACAGCTATTGAAATTAAAGCTGTGATGTTCCCGGCGCTCTATTGATCCAGACGGCAGAGGCGGCTCTCCTCTCTTTCTGCATCACTGACTACACAGGGGACACAAACACTGGCTGCACGAGGGGGACACAAACACTGGCTGCACGAGGGGGGACACAAACACTGGCTGCACGAGGGGGGACACAAACACTGGCTGCACGAGGGGGGACACAAACACTGGCTGCACGAGGGGGGACACAAACACTGGCTGCACGAGGGGGGACACAAACACTGGCTGCACGAGGGGGGACACAAACACTGGCTGCACGAGGGGGGACACAAACACTGGCTGCACGAGGGGGGACACAAACACTGGCTGCACGAGGGGGGACACAAACACTGGCTGCACGAGGGGGGACACAAACACTGGCTGCACGAGGGGGGACACAAACACTGGCTGCACGAGGGGGGACACAAACACTGGCTGCACGAGGGGGGACACAAACACTGGCTGCACGAGGGGGGACACAAACACTGGCTGCACGAGGGGGGACACAAACACTGGCTGCACGAGGGGGGACACAAACACTGGCTGCACGAGGGGGGACACAAACACTGGCTGCACGAGGGGGGACACAAACACTGGCTGCACGAGGGGGGACACAAACACTGGCTGCACGAGGGGGGACACAAACACTGGCTGCACGAGGGGGGACACAAACACTGGCTGCACGAGGGGGGACACAAACACTGGCTGCACGAGGGGGGACACAAACACTGGCTGCACGAGGGGGGACACAAACACTGGCTGCACGAGGGGGGACACAAACACTGGCTGCACGAGGGGGGACACAAACACTGGCTGCACGAGGGGGGACACAAACACTGGCTGCACGAGGGGGGACACAAACACTGGCTGCACGAGGGGGGACACAAACACTGGCTGCACGAGGGGGGACACAAACACTGGCTGCACGAGGGGGGACACAAACACTGATCACTTTTATCATGTCGCCAGTCTCTGGCCACCTCCTGTATAAATTTTTTTTTTTAAAACAGTCATTTTCGGTATCGGTGCTGTTTCGGTTTTGGTTTCGGTTTTCGGCCTAGTGTATTTTTCATTTTCGGTATCGGTTTCGGCACCAAAAAACCCATTCGGTGCATCCCTAGTTACTGAGGCTACATATGTGGTCTTGGCTAAAGTGGCAAAATGGCCTTGGTTGTTTTGTCACTGTACCCTGTGCACGTGGAGAGATGGCTGCAATTTGCTTAACTGTTTCCTGGTTTTGCGATCCCATCATTTTCTTGTTGGGACTCAATGTGGGCAACTTTATTAAAGTGCTGGCCTAATGAATTATTTTATAGAGTGCTTATTCTGCATGGTTTTTGAGGGACAGTGTCTCATCAAAATAATTCTGGATACTATCTGTCACTACATAGGTAACCCCAAAGATTTGGTATGGTTATCAGATTAACTTACATTCATTGTTATGCTTAACCAGATGAACAATAAGTTATTAAAAAAAGTTATCAATGTTCATGCATCTGTATGAATGAAATTCAAATTAGTCAATGAGTGGGTAATATTTTGAACCCATAGCTGTCCCTACAACCTGCAGGAAAACAGTTTTTCAAATTCGAAATAATTGAATTAGTAGGTCAAGTAAGAATTAAATTGGTGAGCCATGCTCTATTAGCAAGGTTTTGCCAAACGGCATTATTACTGACTTTGTGAGGGATAATGGTACAAAAACTTTCTGCTTCCAGTGTAGCCAAAATACCGTTGGGGAGAAATGGGCCCCATTTGACTCAGGATGTGAATTATCATATTGGAGTCCGTTGGATAGAAGATTGTAGGGAAAAGTCGCTATCCGCTGCAAGTGGTTGCAGTAGAAATCCATGAGCTGTAAAAAAAAGTTTGAGTGCTTATAGATTTCAGTAATGTGTATATAATTGGAATTTGTGGAAGAGAATGTCCAATTTGATTATAAGAAATCCTTTAATTTTAGTGCCTCTTGTTTTATACTGTATTGTGGAATCGGAAGTAAGCTTACTAGTACTGTGTCCAGATTTTGGTAGAACAGTTTGATCGGACTTTACCAGTACCAGTGAAGGACTTTTTACAACATAATTATAAGTATTCTTTATTACAAAATAAAAAAAAAAAAAAATCTTTACACATTTACAAATGAGGTGGTATTAAACAATCTATCTCTATATCTACTAAGTCGGGAGGTCTCAACCAATCCCTTTGTGTTTTATATGTAAATGTGTAAAGATTTTTTAAATTTTTTGTAATAAAGATGATAATTGTAATTATGTTGTTGTAAATGTCTTGTACTGGTAAAGTCAGATTAAACCAATCAAAATCTTCTATAATCTAGGGATGAGGTACCCACTTAGCCCATCAATCCTTATATGTCCATTTTGGAAAGTTTGTCAATGTATTTTTTTCTTCTATAGAATGACCCGAGTAGCCCCATTTAATAGTGTTTTCTTTGACCAACTTCCTCAAATTAGTCCTTTCAGCTTTGGAAAATTGTTTCATTGTGCCATCCTTTCAGGCAATCAACATATGACTGTTGGATGAAATAAATGTACTGCATTGGGTATTATAAAAGTATCAGCTGTATTTTTTGGTTTATTCTTCCCTGAGCGCTAGATTTCTATGAAATTTAACGGGTCTGTCTGGATCTCCAACTCTTTAAAGGTGAAGTTAACCTTTGTAACATGTTACACCCCTATTTTAGAATGGAACAGTTAACATGTTCCAGCTCGCCCCCCGATCCCTCCCTATGACAGCAGGTGATGGTTCTCCCTGGACCTGCTGTCTAGCTGAAACAATCGATCGACAACTAATCGGTTATGACAATAATTGTCTACTATTTTTATAGTCGATTAATCAGTCAGCCCATTAGTTGGCCTGCATACAGACTGCATTATTTACCTATCCGGAAATACAGTGCAGCACACATACAGCTTTAGTACACCGTCCATACATGTCAGTAAGTGCCTGAGAGTGAATGTGTGAGGAGGAATGCCTCATGGAACATGTAGTCCTGGGCAGGAAGTGAGTGATTCTTAGACCCCTTTCACACTGGGGCATTTTTCAGGCACTTTAGCGATAAAAAAATAAAGCGCCTGAAAGAAGCCTCATCTGCAGTCCAAATGTGAAAGCCAGAGTGCTTTCACACTGCTGCGCTTGCAGGGCATCAAAAGTTCTACAAGCAGCAGCTTTTTTTTTTTTGGACGCCCTGCCAGTGCAGCACCTCCCCTTAGTGTGAAAGTGCTCAGGCATTCACATTGGGATTGCAGATGAGGCTTCTTTCAGGCGTTTTTTTTTTTTTTTTTTTAAATGCTAAAGCGCCTGAAAAACGCCCGTGTGAAAGGGGTCTAAAGGCAGAAGTTTTTTACCTTCCTATAGGGACACTCTATACGACACATTACAGCTTGCTATTGGGGCACTCTGAAGGCAGGAGGAGCCAGATGCGTCGGTGGGGGACCCCAGAACAGGAGAATCAGGGCTGCTCTGTGCAAAACCATTACACAGTGCAGGTATGTGTAACATGTTTGTTTAAAAAAAAAATCACTTTAAAGAGGCTGATTGGAGGTAATAGAAGGCATTACATTTAAAGTAAACTAGTATTGTGCATTATATTTAAAATCATATCTGACTGCTAGTTAAAATGCTGGGTGTATTTTATCAATTTATATAATACTTTCGCAGTATAAATTAACCCCTTATGGTAGCAATTATCTGCTCTTTTTGTACTATAAAAAGCAATTTTTTTTTTTTTGACAGGTGATACAAAAACAGCATGCTGCTGCTACTAAATGTCTTGGACCTATGCTTATTTATTTAATTTTTTTTCCCCCCAGAAAAGCACTACAGTTAATTTAACATAGTTCACATCTATGCTTTTTTTTTCAGCCACTGCCTATTTGTAAGGGGGAATCTGCAGAAAAGCGTGTAGTGCGTTTTTGCCCCAATTTGCATTTTTTTTTCTAATCTGCCCAACAACAAATTGACCAAAAAAAAGCATATGTAATGCAAAACGCAAATCCCAGGAAAATCACGTGTGCAAAAAGCAGCGTAGAAACAAATCAAATGCAAACTGCATAGGTGTGAACTAGAGCTGCCACGACGAGTCAACGTAATCGATTACGTCGACGTGCGTGCAGGGCGTCGATGCGTCACAGTGGTTAGTATCTACCGATGTCCTCCGTGCCGCCGTCCCCCTCTCTTCTCTCCCCTTCCGTGCCGCCGTCCCCCCCTCTTCTCCCCCCTCCGTGCCGCCATCCCCCCCTCTTCTCCCCCCTCCGTGCCGCCGTCCCTAGGGGTGCAAAGGATCGTCGCCGATCCGTGATCCCAACGGGTCACCCCGCTCGGATCGGCACATGCCACGATGCGCGGAGCGCTCCGGGGTCTCGGCCTTAGGAGAGGCCGCGGCTAAGGCCTAGCTCCGAAGCGGCGGCCATCTTTCTACACCCAGGCATTTACAATGTGATCGCTCAAACGGAGCGATCACTTGTAGGTTTCTCTCTCCCCTCTCTGAACTGATCTGTGTAGTGTAGGGGAGAGGTCGGATGGAAGCAGCCATCCCTCCATACCCTGCCAATACTCTGCCAGCCCATATGCTGCAATGCAATACGCTGCAATGCAATACTCAAGGTTATCCAACGGATTAATTGGCTAATCAAAAAAAAAAACACTAGATTCATAAAAAATAATAATAATAATCGGATAGTCGCTGACTAATCGAAAAAATAATCGATAGATTAGTCGACCGACAAATTAATCGGTAGTTGCAGCTCTAGTGTGAACCGAACCTTATACTGGCCATACACGTATTGATTTTCAGACCTGAATATTCATATAAAAAATGAAGGAATGTTCTTTCAAAATTTCTCATGCTTTTAACATTCAGTTTTAAAGAGGGATTCCACCTAAAAAAAAAAAAAAAAAAAAAAAATTAAAAGCCAGCAGCTATAAATACTACAGCTGCTGACTTTTAATAAATGGACACTCGCCTGTCCCGGGTTCCAGCAATGCCGAGGCCGATCGATCGGCTCTCGGCTGCTGCCGTCACCATTCTAGGTGAGGGAATCAGGAAGTGAAGCGAATCGGCTTCACTTCCCGGTTCCCTACTGCACATGCGTGAGTCGCGCAGCGCAATAGGAATTCTCCGCGCTGTCACTGGGACCCGTGTGTGTCCCAGCAGACAGCGCGGCAGGACAGGAAATAGACTCCCACGGGAGTCTATGCCCGGAAGTGGGTGTAAATACCTGTCTGACAGGTATCTCCACCCCCCTCCCCCCTGTAAGGTGCCAATTGTGACACCGGAGGGGGGGAGGGTTCCGATCAGCGGAAGTTTCACTTTAGGGTGGAACCCCGCTTTAAAATCAATGTAATTTCTGAAAGAAAATCACATACACTGTCTGAAAATTGCTTTGACCAAGAAGTTTTATATTCTGCTCCTTCTAATTTTCTCATCACTGTGGTTGAAAACGAACACAGATTTGACCCCACTACCTATTAGAAAACAGAATGTTCTTAACCACTTAAGCCCTGGACCGTTTTGCTGGCCAAAGACCAAACCACTTTTTGTGATTCGTCACTGCAACGCTTTAACTGACAATTGTGCGGTCGTGCGATGTGGTTCCTGAACAAAATTGTCCCCCCCCCCACACACACAAATAGAGCTTTCTTTTGGGGGCATTTGATCACCTTTTTTATTTATTTTCATCAGTTTAGGCCAATACGTATTCTTCTACTTATTTATGGTTTGCGCAAAAGTTATACAGTTTACAAAAAAGGGGATAGTTTATGGCATTTTTATTTATTTTATTACTAGTAATGGCGGTGAACAGTGATTTTTTTTTTTTTATTGTGACTGTGACATTATGGCGGACAAATCAGACATTTTTGGGACCATTATCATATATACAGCAATCAGTCCTATATAAATGTACTGATTCCTGTGTAAATGACACTGGCAGTGAAGGTGGCAGTGTAGGGGTTAAGTGTGTCCTGGGGCGTGTTTCTAACTGGGGGGGGCATGGCTGTGCGTGACATGTCACTGATCTCTGCTCCCGATGACGGGGAGCAGAGATTGGTGACACGGTCATTAGGCGTTCTTCCTCCCTGGGAGACTATCACAGGTATCCCCGCGGTGATAGTCCGCGGGACCCGGGATCTGACTCGCGCAATGGCATGGCAGCAAATTTAAAGGGACTTACCTGTATGCCCATTTGCCTGTCCATGCCATTCTGCCGACGTACGTCGGTGTGCACCGCTCGGCAAGTGGTTAAAATGAAAGTTTGTTTTCTCTCAAAGACATTTTTGTATGGCCAGCATAAGTGACAGCAGACGCAGGTAGCTTTTATCAATCCAAGGACAAGGGAGTCCGTCATACATAATTTTACAGTTCTGTATAGTATATTAGTTCTGTCTGAAGATCCACAAAACAGTCTTTATCATTTTTTAAGAAAAAAATGTGATCTCTAAATCTGATATTTACCAGATTCAAGCCCTAATGGTATATACAGTATTAGGGGTGCAACGGATCGACACCAATCCGTGATCCGAATGGGGTGACCCGTTCAGATTGGCACACGCCGCGATCCGCAGAGCGCTCAGCGGTCTTGGCCTTAGGAAAGGCCACGGCTTCGGCCTAGTTCTAAAGCGGCGGCCATCTTGGTGCACCTGTCGGTGTATACAATGTGAGCGATCACTTGTAAACAAACCGGCGTCGTGATGATGCCGGTTCCATTCTCCCCTCTGTGTAAGGATCTGTACAGTGAAGGCGAGAGATCGGATGGCAGCAGCGCTGTGGGCTGCATCTGTAGAGCCCACAGCGCTCCTCTGTGACAAGTGCAGTCACAGCCATCTCTCCATAATCTTCCAATACTCTGCCCATGCCCCGCCAATATTACAGTGGGGGAGGTGTATATTACAGTGGGGACTATATGGTGGAATTTTCACAGGTTTTTGCAAATTCAATTATTTGCTGATCCGATCCATGACTCTGAGCCGAACCGTGAACATTTTTTGATCCGTTGCACCCCTATACAGTATACATATTCTGTCTGCTCTTCTCGGAGTGGATTCGAGATTTTGTTTCCTAACCACATAGTTGCTTATATTTACCACTGTGAAGATAGATATTTAAGAATAAATTGCCATTTTTTTATTTTATTTAACCACTGGACCATTTTGCTGGCTTAAAATCAGACCACTTTTTGCGATTCGGCACTGCGTCACTTTGACAATTGCGTGGTCGTGCGACGTGGCTCCCAAACAAAATTGACGTCCTTCCCCCCCCCCCCACAAATAGAGCTTTCTTTTGGTGGTATTTGATCACCTCTGTGGTTTTTATTTTTTGCGCTATAAACAAAAATAGAACGACAATTTTGAGAAACACGCATTATTTTTATATATTTTTGGGGATATTTATAACAAAAAGTAAAAAGTTTTCCCTCCCGTTTAGGCCAATACGTATTCTACATATTTTTGGTAAAAAAAATCGCCATACGCGATTGGTTTGCGCAAAAGTTATAGCGTTTACAAAATAGGGGATAGTTTTATGGCATTTTTATTATATATTTTTTAATTTTTTTACTAGTAATGGCGGCGATCATTTTTTTTTTTTTTTTTGTGTGTGACTGCGACATTATGGCGGAGTGTATATGTGTGTGTGTGTATGTATATGTGTATATGTGTGTATGTGTGTGTGTATATATATATATATATATATATATAATATAATATAATATAATATAATATAATATAATATAATATAATATAATTTATTTATTTATTTTTTTCCTCCATATCGGGGTTGAGATGTACTTAATGCATTGCCATGGATTCATGAATACTGTTTGCACTACTTTGTGTTTTCTATTTTATTTTATTTTTTTCCAGCCATAAAGCATAGCAGGCTTTTGGTAAACTTCAACTGCTTTGTTTGGAGGGTGGGGAGTTAAGAATCTTTTGACAATATGTGAAAAGCATATAATTGGGTATTCAAAGGAATTTGGTTTGTATATTATTGGATAGAATATAGTCAATATTTACCCCTTTTTTTTTTTTTTTTTTTTTTTTTTGAAGATTCTCTGATGTTTAAATCTGCCTCAGTGTTTAAGCACTTTGCAATCTCTCTTGTGGAACTTTGCCACTGAAATAAAGATATATATTTATATCTAGCTATGCATGTTTGTGACCTTGGGGAGGGATGGACATCCAGGGTAGGCTGTCTAAATAAATTTATACGTCTATTTTTAATAACTTTATTTTTATTTTTCTGCAGGCTGGAGTAAAGGGGAAGTTGGGAAGACTCCTGGGAGTTTTTGAGGTAACTATTTTACGGTTTTGATTTCTTCATGCCCCAAAAATCTTCCATAGAAGAAGGCAATCGCATGTCCTTTCCATCAAGATCCTGGGAAAGCAGAGAATACCAATCTTGTGAATGCTCAAGCACTGTGCATGAGTCTTTTTGTTGGTTTTGCATGCCACAGTTTTCCAGAATCTTGCCATAAGACCAACGACACCCTTGCCCAGGTGTCGTGAGGTGAAAATATATAAATGGAGAATTTTTTTATTTTTTTTTAAGAGCTGCATGCTTCTGGGGAAAAATAAGAATCGCGAATTTTGCTTAGCTTAAAGATCGCGATTCTCACGGCATATCATTCACATTATACAGAATTGGGCTAACTTTACTGTTGTGTTTTTTTTTTATTTATTTTTTTTTGGAAAAAAAGATTTAGACACAGCTGTGCAAATACCATGTGTGAAATATTGCAATAACCACCATTTTATTCTCTAGGGTATCTGCTAAAAATGTTTGGGGGTTCTAGCAATAAAATTATTTTTTAACTTGAAACCAATGTGTCAGAAAAAAGGTTTATTTTTAAAGTGTTACTAAATGCACAACAGTAAAATCAGTTTGTGCATGCAGGAAAGCATGCTTGTTATACTCACTACCTAAGGGGTTAACCCTCTGCATTGTGTATAAAGTCTGTGATCCTGTCTCTGATCATCAACGGTCTCCAAAAAATAACCTGGTATTTAAAGAGCCAGGGGATGGGGCTGCACATGCTCAGATTAGTGTGTATTGCTAGAGTGTTTGTTCTTGTGCGGGTGCATGTGATCAGCAAAATCCAGACAGAGGATCAGGGGAGAATAAAAACTCCTACAAGCTTTACTAGGAACTGATAGAAGTCACAAGGCTGCTATACGCTGCTGAAGAGTGTATTTATCAGTTTTATATTTACTAAAATGCATTTCCATGTTCTGTGGGAGACCAGTTGTGTGCAGGTTCTGAGTTTAGTAACACTTTTCTCTTTCGTTCATTGACTGACACAGTTCCTTTAAATATTGACCTTAGGGTTATATCGCCACCTTCAGGAGAGGACTGGCAGAACATGTAAAAACTGCACACCACTGCCCAGGGGGCGGTCCCACTGGCTATAACCGATCACTCTGCTTCCTCCAGCTCCGTTTTTTTTTCTGCCTAGTGTAGAAGGACCTGACTCCCTGAGGGGACCATTGGTCCTGGGAATTTTTTTACTTTGTCTGCAATTTTGATCCTGTGATCTACAATAGACAGCCGGGCTGGGTAATATATATCCTTGTAGTCTCCCCAGCCTGGTCATCGAGCATGATCAGACCCTAGCTACGTGCTGGGTCAGCCACGACATGCCCCTTTCTGGCCCAGGGGGAGCCGGTGAGCTATATGCTCCGGGGCACACATATGACTGGGCTACTGCTGTCCATGTCAGTGTGCCGTGGCAGACAGCCACCCTGTACTGCTTGGGTGATGGGTCTGTGGTGGAATGCGTCCAACAGTCCCGATAGGAGGGGTAAGTATGGCTCCACTTGCCTCGGCAGGATGCAGCAGCTGGGCATTCCCTGGGAGGTCGACTAGGGGGTCTCTCGCTTTCCCTTCTCTCCCTGCCCCTCATTTCCTCCTCCCCATACTGGGGCAGCTGTGTGACTGGGCATGAGGTGCGGTGCATGTACCTGGCCGGGGAGGGCTGCGCTGGCTGTCAGGGTCCGCTCCTTCTTTCCCTGTGTTTTTATTATTTTTTTTCTGGCCACAGTGAGGTGTTCAGGCTGTTTGCCATGAGGGAAGGCCACCCCGCGGTCTGCGGCCATTTTTCTGTAGCCTTAGTGTATTACGGTCAGCCATTTCCTAGAAGGTTTGGCGGCCATGTTCTCAGAGTTTTTTTTGGTTGATGGCCATTTTCTTGTAGCCTCATTGTGGTTTACCTCTAGCGCTGGTGACTGTATGCTTCCAGAACTAGGTTTTCACTCGGAACACTTTGTAACTAACACAGGGCAGAGCGGACGGTGGCAGCGCAGTACTGGGTCAGGGTGGTGAGTCCTGCCCGTTCACACTTTCACTCAATTTTACTAAGTTGACATGGGCGCATCTTCGGATGCTTGCTTTGGCCGCAAGGTTTTGCAGGCGGCTGTGTAAGGTTGCAATTCACTTTCATTTAAGTTACAAGATTGTTGTGAACACCTCTTCGGATGCATAAGTTGGCCTGAGGTTTTGCTGGCGGCCGTTTAAGTTGGCAACTCCTCTGTTCAGGAGTTCCTTTGTGGGTGAATTTATTGCTGTTTCCACTCCTCATTTTTGACACTGCTTGGGGACGTCCCTAAGGTTAAGATTTTAAAGGAGCTGTGTCCGTCAATGAACGAAAGAAAATAGGATTTTTGTACTCGCCTTAAAATCCTTTTCTCTGAAGTTCATTGACGGACACAGCACCCACCCCTCCTATTTATGTTTGTACTGCTTTTTGACAAACTGAGCAGCAGGAAGACGAGTGAGGGGTTATAGCCAGTGGGACCTCCCCCTGGGCGGTGCTGTGCAGTTTTGCTGGTTTTACATGTTCTGCCTAGTCCTCTTCCAAAGGTGGCGATATAACCTTAACCTTAAGGTCAAGATTTAAAGGAGCTTTGTCCGTCAATGAACTTCCGTGAAAAGGATTTTACGGTGAGTACAAAAATCCTATATATATATATATATATATATATATATTTTTTTTTTTTTTTTATGGTTATAATTCGTGCTGCTTTATCACATGGGGTGCTAGGTGGTCTAAAGTCTGTTTTCTCTTTCTCGCCATATGTCAAGAACAATGGGTCTAATTTTTAATGTGTATATTTCACACTAAAGATGTGTATTTTTCCCATTTAAGCAGAACCAAGATAGGAAACACAGAACATATGTGTATGTTCTCACAGTAACAGAAGTGCTGGAAGACTGGGAGGATTCTGTGAACATTGGTAAGCTGTTTAGATTTATTGTGGCACCTAGGAGAAATGGTGTTTTTCTATACTGTATTATGCTGTCAAATAGTAATGTGTAGCTGCAATATTTTACTTCTAGCGAGAGAGCGCATTTTCCCTGGTTAAGGGCCAGTTCACACCATAGAAACAGTCCGGATGCTTTTTTGCATGCAGTTTTAGCTTCTTTGCGGTGCATTTATATATTTATATATTTATGTTATACATTTTTTAATGAGTTTTGCCGCACTTCAGTACAGTTCAGAAAAAAATGCAGCTTCTTCTTCCTTTTTTGTTTGGCTACCGCCTGAAATGTGGTAAACTGGGTGTGCTGCTTTTTCTTGGCAATGCAGTTTAACACTGACAATAAATGTCTTAACAGGTTATAGAAAGTGATACGTAGGTCAACTTGGACACACAATACGCCTTTTGACATTTGCAATTTTAGAGCGATACCATTCAGTAAAATGGAATTTGAACTTTCTGGTCCCTTATTCTTATCTCTGTATATATAATTATTCTGCTACATTACCTGTTCCTCTGGCAGTCAGATGTGGGTATCCCCTTGAACAACCATTGGACAGAGTGCTATTAAACTGTTTGAATTTCCTGGATTCAGTTTGTGGCCTTCATATGTTGGGATGCAGTGCTCAGTTTTAATGCTGTATACACAATGCGGCCCATTACAGTGAAGAAATGGGGCATTAGTGTTGGCATTGTAGCACCAGTGGCATCATGTGAATTTGTTTTCATTGGACATATCGATTCAGCCCAGTAGTAATCCAGCACTTCTCTTTTCATAATTGCACTTTTAATCCTATTCTAATGTTGTCTCTTCCATGTCTGACAACAGTACAATGAGTATTCATGATTTATTACCAAAATATCAAGCCGTAAAACATTTTTGTTTATATAGATCCTGTTAATCTCGCAGGTAAAATTAATGGACGTGTTAAAGTGACTGTAAAGTCTTGTTTTTTTGTTTTTTCCCATTAAAAATAGTAAACATATTGCTTACCTGCCCTGTGCCATGGATTTGCACAGAGCAGCCCGGATCCTTCTCTTCTCGTGTCCCTCTTTTGTGATTGTGGCCCCTCCCTCTTCAGTGCCCCCGCAGCAAGCAGCTTGCTATGGTGGCACACAAGCTGAATCACCGCTCCCCTGTTTCCTTTCAGAGCCCCGACCCAACCCCACCCCTCCCCTAAGTGGCTAGATAACTTTGACAGCAGTGGGAGCCAGTGGTGCATCGCTGCTGTGTCTCAGCCAGTCGAGAAGGAGAGTCTTGGATGGCTGAGAACACGCACGGACATCGCTGGACAGAGAGGGCTCTCAGGTAAGTATTAAGGGGCTTCTGCACACAGAAGGCTTTGTATCGTAATGCATAGAATGCTTTAAGATAAAAAAAACCTTAGAACATTTTAGTGGTTTAACATCGCAAACACCCAATAAGTAAGGCACCACATCCCTGAGAATTGAAGCATAAATCAAAACCTAGGAAGGGAAATAGGGATTTTAACGGTGCGGGCGTTCACTAGATCATAGTAGACATTATTGAACTGATTACAGAATTGTATTACAAATATTTATTCAAAATTAAATTTCATTAACAATTACATTAATGAAATATTGTACTGTCCACCGTTTGTTTTTATATTTCATTAATGTAATTGTTAATGAATTTTAATTTTGAACTAATAAATATTTGTAACACAATTCTGTAATCAGTTCAATAATGTCTACTATGATCTAGTTCACGCCCGCACCGTTAAAATCCCTATTTCCCTTCTTAGTTTTTGATTTATAAAAAAACCTTGCCTTTACAACTCCTTTAAATTTTGGTTAGAAAGGTGATGGTCATTGTCTGGCTTTAATCATTACTTAGATTCTTACCGCATTAACAGGCTGTTGTGGCACTACCCTGCTCGTCATGTGAGAAGCTGATCTTGTGGGCAGTAGTGGATTAAGTACACCTTGCACCCTGGGCTTGTCAGCCCACCTCTGCTAGCCTGGCCAGCCTATAATCCATTATCTATATGCTGGGGGTGCCTGCAGTACTTTGTATAAAGTGATATTTTAGTCTTTATGGTTTTCCTATGTTTTGCGAAGGTTAACTTGCTTACTTGCTTTCTGAAGATCTCCTACATGGTGGCCCCACTTCCCTGCTTCAGGATGGCTCCTTTGCCTTGTTAAAGCTTTGTTTTACCGCCACGTGGTTGTGTACACTCTTTGTATCTGACCACAGAGCACCAGGATTGACTTCGGCTCTGCCAACGTGCACAGTGCGGGGGGTTGATCAGGAGCCGTTCTCTTAGCGATCACCCCCGGGGAAAAGCATGGAGGAAGAGGCGAGCCGTGGGATCACAGAGCACGGATAACCCGCTGTAACAGCTTGCATTACAATTGCCTCCGTTCTGCTCGCCGTGATAAACAGAACGCCGGTCCAATGCTGGGATGCGTTCTGTCTATCGCAGGCATGGTGTTAGGAGGAGGCAGGGCTCTGTATGACAGTGAGCAGAGGCAATTGTAATGTAAGTTGTTCGGGCGTGCTATCCTGCTCTGTGATCCCACGGCTCTCCTCTTCCCCCAGTCATGATCCTGCCACCTTTCTCTGCCCGGTTGAGGCTGCGCTGAGGGGCTAGGATCAAGTTTTAATTTTTGTAACCCAATTCTGCATAAAAACATTTACATGTAATTTCATGAGATAATTTGAGGATGTGTTTAGGGGCGGGCATGGTAGGGGCTGGGTGGGGCAACTGGTGGCAAGTAATGCTTGAGGCCTGGCTGGTAGCTCAGGACTTGAAATTTTGAGCCCTACAGTCAAGCATTTAAAATCCTAGCTGTTCAATCTGGAATACCTGCTGCCCTTTTTCTGCACCCAGTTCCTATGTTTTCGTGCATGGTTGAGTTGCTTATTCTTGTTTCCACGTTGACGTGTGACATGAAACAGTCTTCCACAACCTCACCTTAGTAGCAGAGTTTGAATGTTCCTCACCCAGTTTTAAGCCTCCTACACAGCTGTAGCTGTTTCTGTTTCAGTTAACAAGTGTTTCAACCTACCCATGAAATTGATTATCAGCACCTGCTTGATATAATTGGTTAATAAAATACCTGGCTCTAATCCTACAAAATCCTTGACATTGTGCAAGTATAAAGGCACATGGCCAGACTTTTTGACAACAAACATGCAAATTAGCAGTTTTAAGGCGACATCCGACCATGTATACACTCCATCGGACAAACTTTTGGTTTTCATCTGACCTTTGTTGGCGCTGCAAACGGACAAACTTTCTGGCAACAAAAGTCTGATGGAGCAAAGTCCGATAGTGTGTACAGAAAACCATAGGACTTTTGTACAAAGTACAAACACGCATGCTCAGAACCAATGCAAAAGATCAGACCACAATACAGAAGTTGACCAAAGGTGGCGGTAAAGAACAGAAAAACCAAGTGATTTGTTGAAAGTTGGGTGAAAAAGTCCTGCCGTGTGTACGCAATACAAGTTCTCGGCCAACGCCCTTTGTACAAACTTTCCTATGGATTTTTGTACAAAGTCCGATTGTGTGTATGAGGCTTAAGAATTGATGCTGGTTTGAAGCCAAAGGCTAGCTGCAATAAATTTAGATTTCGATTTAATCTTTTTTTCTGTTCACTCACCTTGCATTTTCTAAATTGATAAAAATAATAATAAACCATTTAAAGTGATTCTAAAGGCAGTGGGGTTTTTTTTTTTAATTTTTTTTTTTTTTCCTATGCATTAAGATAAGGAGGTTGCTGCACAGAGGTTGTTGTGTTTTTTTTTGTTTTGTTTATTTAAAAAAATATATATACTTTTTAGTATTCCTCTAAATATTCATTTTGGCCTTTTTGAATGCATGAGTAGTATTTGTGTCCTTTTCATTTTCTCCATTTTTTTTTTTTTTTTCCCAGCCTCCTAAAATCCTGTGCATGCACACAGGTTAACATTGGGGGGGGGGGGGGGAAGACTCAAATGCCTGTAAAAAAAAAATCCACTTAGAAAGTTAAGGTTCTAACATGCGTGCCATAAAATTTAGCGTTGTGGCCTGTAATACAGGAATTCGCCAGTTTTGCTTATTACACTTTTTTTTTTCTTCTTCTTTAGGGCGAAAGAGGGAATGGTTTAAAGTTGAAGACGCTTTGAAAGTGTTACAGTGCCACAAGCCTGTACATGCAGAATATTTAGAAAAACTGAAATTGGGATGCTCCCCAACTAATGGAAACTCTGTGGTCCCACCTATATCAGACAACACATCTCTGTATGTAACCTCTGCACAGACTTCTAGCTTACCATCAAGTGTGAGATAAAACTGCACTTTAAGGCATCTTACTTATACAAGTGGGAGGATGCCATTATGTGTTCTCATGAAAACATCCTGATGATTAGACCTGGATCCTCTTGCAAGATGTGCTACAAACCATTTCGTTTGCTTAATTCAACACCTTTTTTTTTTTTTACCGTGTATAATAGTGTTCATCCAACAAAAGCCATATGGATTTTTTTAGATGCCTTAAATGGCCATTCTTCTGTCTTATGTTCTGTAACTACCATTGTAATATGGCTTATGTGCCATTGCAAGTTTTTACAACTGCTTTTTCAAAAGGGCTTTAACTTCCGATGGATGCAAGATAAGCCTTTAATGTGCGGTGTGAAATGCTTCAGGTTGAGAGAGAAGTGTGGCCTTCACTAGGCTCAACTGTACACTGTTATGTCACTGGCTGCTCTGTAACATGGGTGTTGTCACTAAAGATTTCAGTCTGCTCATATTCCTTTAAAATCAGTTCACATCATAGTTTTTTGAACTGGTTCTCCTTTTTTAAAGTATAACTAAAGGCAAATATTTGGATGGAGTAGAGATTAGAACGCTTGTCTTTTCCTCCTTTTTTTTTTTTTTTTTTTTTTTTTTTTTTAGCTTCTGCACCTGTTAGTGAGATTCACCCTCTTAGTCTTGTTTACCCTTTTTATATCCCCAAAAGTAAAAAAAAAAACCAGGGATCCCCTCACTTTAGAGTTTGTTTTTCTCTCACTTCCTGTTTTGGGACAATAAGTGAAGGGAAATCTCCTTAATTGGATACAGATGGCAAACATTTACCTTACAGGGGTTATAACCCTCCCTTGCTCTATCCAAAAAAAAAAATTTTGCTTTTAGTTCTACTTTAATGCCTGCATCAATTAAGTTAATGTGATATTTGGGTAATCTCCCTAAAGTATAGGAGCATAAGAAATTATATAGACAATACGCCAGTTTCTACTGCATAAATGCATCAACTCATGCAATTCTCTGATTATGACATGCTACAAGAGGATGTCTAAACTACAATCCTTTGATAAGTGTTGCTAATAACATTCACATGTAAATGTTCAGTTCTTTTATTGAACTTGACATAATTACATTTATTATGTAGTTAACTGTAGAGCGATTCTGTCAGCAGTCTTGTTTGGCTACTGCCATCTGAGTGTTTTCATACTGTAGAATTTGGAAACCTTATTCACCTTATTTTTGTATGTGTCCTTAAGGGCCGGTTCACACTGTTGCGATTCGAGAACCCTGCAAATCAACTGCGGGTTCCTGCAGCCCACCCTGGGCTGTTCACACTGCCATATGCGAACTGCTGGGGAGTGTCATTATATGTTAACGACACCCCCATTTCAGCTCGCATATCGCACTGCAAACTGACAGTTCAGGCATGAATTGGATCGCATATGTGTGAACACACATGCGATCCGATTCTGGTCCGAACATTAAAGAGGGTCCGAATGCAGTGTGATATCAGCCATACTATCTGTATGGCTGACATCACACCCGCACAGACATTGCATGTAATGTGAACAGCAGTGCGCTGCGCATTACATGCGATGTCTGCCATCGTAATAGTGTGAGCCGGCCCTAAAAGAGAAGTATTGCCTGAGCTTTTTTAGCCATATTTCTCTTCTGTGTCACAGGAGTTCACTTAGTTCAGCACACCTGTGACCCAGATTCAGTCGACGGCAGACCAAAGCTTGCTGATGTCAGAGCTGGTTCAGACTCTGCAGCAATCATGACAGTGTTGGGATCCACCCAGTTGCCTGACGGGAAGCTGGTTCAATCTCTCAGCATGCCTCTGAGAGCCCCGAGCCCGCCGCTCCCACCCCCTCCTTAGCTCGGTACTCCAGAGGGTGCTGGAGAAGCAGAGAGCTGATGATGGGTGGTCACCACTCTCTCAGGGAAGACTGATAACTGAGTGATCAGCAGACAGGTGAACGCTCTTTTCTTGGTCTTGGCGCCAGAGGGGGACAGCTGCAGCATCGGATCAATTCTTCGTTCAGTTATACAGTATGTTGTAATACTTGACTGTATGTTTCACTATGGTCTGTTTTTGCAAGGCTGGCTAAGAATCCTCAGCCCTGCTTAAAAAAAAAAAAAAAAAAAAAAGGGTGTCGTTTTGACATTTGTCCCTGACTAGGAACTATTTTTATCCGAGAAGATTGTTAGTATTCCCCCCCCCATTACTATCATACATGGCTTCTAAGTAGACAGTTCTTATGTCCGTTCTAGCAGGAAACATTGACCCCAGTGACAACTCAATTTCTGAGGTTGTTCACCTGAAATATGTATAGATGTGTGAAATGTTTGTGTGGACCCATTCTTGAATGAAGTACATCCATATGAGTGTTTGGTAGCTACTTGTAGGTAGTTTTATGGTATTTGCAGTCATTGCCTAACTTGCTCAAAACATGCACAGTGTTCAAAGCTGTGGATGGAGTAGCAGCAGTTGGCACAGTCAGCTGTGTCTGCTGTGATGGCGACTACATTTTTGAGGTTTTTAAATGTCTGTCTTGGCAACAGCTACCCAACAGCTCATTTGGATTTATTCTTCTGTAAATTGATTTTATTGGTGGCTTATTAAGTAAACCAACTTGTGTACATATGTGCTATACTTTTAATTGGACAGCACCAATATTTAAACATGCTTAATCTTGGTTTAGTATTCTTTCCAGTTCAGGAAAAATCATTTTATTTTCCAGTGACTGGTTCATTAGCTCTTAATAGGTAAAAGGCTAGTCCACCCAAAAGTGACACTTTAGTACCAGTTTAAATTTGGTGGTCTGAATCAACCTTTTGGCTTATATTTTGGGAACAGCCAACAGTAATATTCTTCCACTATAGTTCTATATTTTCTGTATACTAAAATGACTTGAAAACCCAACATGAGAACAGAAAGAAGCCTGAAGAATGTGCATACCCAGAAACTTGAGAACTAAGATTATCACCACCAAAGACTGTAAGGAAAGTTTAAAGGAACCCGTCAGGAGTATGGGGTTTTTCCACTGCTGACTTTTAAGGTATTGGCTTTAGACTTTTTTCATTTTTGTTCTTGCCTTATATAGTGAGTGGCTGAGCTGGAAAAAGTGCATATATAAATATAAGGTAGTGTCACTACCTAGTATACAAAAGATACCTGTAGCAATGATCGCTCCCATATTTGTCTCCTGGTGGGTTCCTGTTAACTGAATTATGAGCTTGGATGAAATGATTTCAAAGAAAAGTTAATGTGCACGCTGGTATCAGCCAGGATGAGGATGAATGATCCCTACTGAGGAATGTAGAGACTGCTTATTGACAACATTAAACATGCCTGCAAGGAAATTAAACATACATAAGCCTTGTAGATTTTCCATCATTCATGCTCAGAAGGCATCAATGAAAACGTCAAACTTTTTCTTGTGTTCACTTTCCACTGACAGAACAATCCAGAATAAAAATCTATCCATCTGTATGTAGTTTTCCACATGTTATGTTTATACTTGATGTAAATGCATTTGCCACATCGGGTAAACCGCACGCAGATCCAAGAGCCCAGTGCTTTTGTGCAGGATGCCAAAGAAATTTTACATTTTGGTTTTTAAATGTTATACTGGGCAAGTAATCCATTATTCTGCATGGTAATATCATAGTTAGTTTAACCTTTTGGATCCTTGTAGTTTTTTTTTTTTTTTTTTAATGCTAAGGAATTTGAACAGAAGATTTGGATCCTCTACCCATGCACACAGCCACAGCAAACAGTTTCTTCTCTCAGGTTAAATGCCATTTTTCTGTATATAGAAATAGGATATGGTACTTTCTGTCCTCATCTCCTGGTCCTGATATGTTTAGCTGAGTAGCTTTTTCCTTCAGTAGTCTGTCATTGAGGTCTTCATCGGTATATCTGTAAAGTATGTATATGTATTTTCACACATTCACTTTATCTTTAACAAGTTACCTGCCACCTTCTCACATGCTTCCTTGACATCTGCCTATGCTCACACAAGCACTACATAGCAGTGCAAGATCATCCATTGGAATGCCTGTAGTGCTTTGATTATTTCATCTTCACCATGAAAAAGATTCTTTCTGGCTGCTTGGACCTTTGCAGTATCCAGTACATGCACTGTTGAGCACAAGTCAGTCTTCCCATAGGCTGTAAGCAATTACATCAGCTTCTCTACACTCTCTCAGTAGAGAGAATATTATAGTAGTGGCCACAGTTTCGTCCCCACAGATCTTTTACTCATGTAATGACCATCTCTCAGGGCTTTGTCTTAGAATCATTTGTAGCCAATACTCTGAGGTTTTCTCATATAGTAAGCTAAACATTGTGTACCTTGTAACGGTGAATGTAATGTATACAAGGTAGTCTACAGAAGAAAGTGTTTTGATTGCCCTTAGTTTTCTATCAGACGTTATAATCTTAAACTTCACGTAGCAATAAATTAGCTACTGTTAATTTTCTATCGGCAACAAATGCTTTCCTATAGAACACTTTTCATGCAGCAGGTCCCAGATCTGTATGTGACCTGCTTTTGAAGAATTGTTGGACTAAAACCTCTGTAGTCTTGCATCTTTAAGACCGCATCTGAAACAGGAAAGTTTAATAAAAACACATTTCCCAATATAATAATTGAGGCATGGTATAGATATGATTTTTTTTGTATTGTTCCATTTAACACTGGCCCCAGATTGTTCCAGAATAACTGTAGATAAGTTGTAATATTGCTTTCAGTGTTAACCATATATTCTGTGTAAAAATGCATCTTTTTGTAAATAATCAAATCAGTAAATACGGCAAGTGCACAAAGGATTGTTGTAATTTAAACATTTTGTTACTCAATACATTTTTTTTTTTTTTTTTTTTTTTTTTTTTTTAACACAAACTGTGTAAAATGCTGCTATAAATTAAAATCATTGTGAGTGCTGTTACACTTATTTTAGTGTTTTTTTTTTTTTTTTTAGAATGGTGCCACAATTGTTTTGGAAGTTTAAATATACCTGTGCCATATAATTAGATTTGTATTACCTTTTTGAGTAATGTATGTACCAAGCATATTTACTGCTCAATCCTTTGATTCATTTAAGTCTTTGCTTTGTCCAGAGAATAAAAGCTGTAAAACGGTTATTGTTCTCTGGGTATGGTTTAGGAACTTCAGAAGGTGCGGATTGTGGACAAGGGTGTGTAGTAAGTAATATATGCCCACAATTTTCTGATATGCAGCTTCAGGTTCCTGGTTCTAAAGGGCTTCTTATTCTAGGCTTCCCTAATTCACAGATTCTGGGTTTCTGTAGGGTTACCAACTTTTATTGGAAAAGCTTTATTTAAGTTTTTTTTTTTTTTTTTTTTTATCCCTCCCACTGTTGAATGTAAATTCTGTAATAGGTATTTAGCAGGAAGGGGAAGAAGTGCAACATATCCATACGTTTTTAAAAGTAGCCTTTAAAATCTACATACAAAATGACAAAATAGTTTATGAATATAACATCCTCCTAATGTGGTGGTCCAAACCTGATTCCTAAATCCCTGAATAACCTTATTCATGTTTAAGGCATCTCATGCAGGCACCACATTGATCTTATGTGCAGTATTACAAAATGTAGAAAGGAAAATTTGGGCTCTAGACCAACCTGCCAAATTAGCCAGTTAGGTTAGCATCTCTACAGCAGGAGTTGATTTCAGAGAGGAGGAATGTCATATTTTGCAAAAAATAATTCTGAATATGTGGTTCATAGTGTGCGTACATTTCAGTAAGGAATCTGTGCCTGTAGCAAGAACTTACAATATTAACAGCTGGGTGTTTTTATTTTCTAATTTACCAACAAGCCTTAAGTGTATCTAGAGCCAAACTTTTTGCTTTTGGATATAGCCTGGAAGTGTTACAACTTCTGTAGGGTTTTAATATCGTCTGTCCTCTCTGGGGAAGTTCACCCCTTTATATGACCTGGTAACCTTGTTGCTGGGACAGCTTTGTTGCTGATGCGAAATGCAAGTTTTTACAGTTGTCACCTGAACAGAAGTGGAGGAGTAATCTTCCAATGATGAAACGGGTGTCAAAAATCCCCTACAGGGGAGTTAACCATTCCCTACTGTATACAAAATGGCATTAGATATACTTTATGTACCCCTTAAATAAGGGAACTTTTGGTAACTTTCACAAAATGTGTAAAATGTTTAATTCCTTGATATTTGAAACTTGAGATTTGTTACTGTTGCATGCTAATTAATATCTTTAAACCATAGGCTGGCACATATTTAATTAAAAATGTATCAACTAAACATTTTGAGGGTTGTTTTACTAAAGGAGTAAAGCAGGCCATACACTGTTCAAATATCACCTGGTTCAGCAGGAACCGTCAGATTCGAACTATTAATGAGCAGGCTGAATGTACCAAGTTGATCACTCAACTTGGGTACAACCAGACTGCCGGATTTGCTTCCAATTATCGCAGGCAGCTGCTATAGCAGCTGGCGCTAATCGCTGTCTACTCTCAGAGGGGATGGATTTCCCCACCTGCCTCCCCACTGGAAGAAGACCATATCTTAGCAGGAGGAGTTCCCCTGTCGGTACTTTCACTGCTGATGGGAGAGTTGTGAACCGGTGGCTGCAGGAAATTTGCACCATCTATGCCTGGCCTAAGGCTTGGCTTGTAAGTTGAACAAAATAAAAACCTGACCCCCACATTGTTAGACTGGCTTCTGTTGAAAAGACAGCTGAACCGGCTGATTTTCAGCCTGTGTAGCATGGGCTTTAGACTGGGGAACACATGGGAATTTTTTGCCCAGCTGCTAACCGCTACCAATTGCTGCACTTGTGTAGCAATGGACAAATGATAATTTCTACATGTTCAATACAAATTGTGGCATTTTGCTACCAATTACAATTGATACTGCATACTTCACTCAGTAGTTGCCTATGTGTGGCAATTGCTAGTGATTAGTAGTAGTAGGTGTTGATTTGTTGTAGAAAAATTTTCTGGTTCACATCCAGCCTTGAAATTCATTTATGGAGGGTATAAGTGGCTTTGACTGCCTCAGCTTATAAACACACATTCTAAATGATTCAAAAATTGCTTAAAAACGGCTATTCCTACCATGGCAGAAGCTTTTCACTGTCAACACACATTAGCACTTCATCGCGAATGCAAAGGGGAAAAAAAGTGCGGTAATGGAGCACCAGCAGAGCACTGATGTAACATCCCTGTAATTCCAGGGTTCAGAGAGGGAGAGCTGCTCTGTGGATATTTTTAAGTTTGGCTGTCCTGCAGACAGCATGGCTTGTATCATTAAGGGACAGTTCACACCAGATGCAGTTCCGTGGACCTTTTTTATGCACTGAAAATGCATGCACAGTGTGTTCCATATATTCCAATGTCTCTAGTTCACACCAATGCAGTCAGTTTCTGCATTGGCAACTGCCTGCACTGGTGTGAACTAGAGCCATTGGAATACATGGGAAAACATACCACATGTGTTTTTAGGACCAGTTCACACCACAAAAATGCATTCTGGATAAGTTCTGGATCAGTTTTTACTTACCGTTCACATCACATGCAGTTCCAGTGCATTTTTGATGCAATTTCTTAGGTTCTAGTACAGTTCTGTGCAGAAAAAAATGCAGCATGCTCTACTTCACCACTACAAGGGAAAAAAAATGCTTTTCATCTGTGGATTAAATACATGCTATATCTAGGTTGGTTGGTGCTTTCTAGAATGATGGAAGTGCAGTTTTCCGCTAATGAAGATGTCACATAAGCATTATGAATAGCACAGGTACATAGAAATGTTTCAGAAAGTACTCGGGTCAATGTTTGACAAAATACTGCAGTCAGACGCTGTCTATCCTAAATGGCCTTACCTAAACTATATATGCTGCAATTATAAAATGCCTCAAGTTCTATCAAGGTATTGGATATTGTACATATGTTAATGTAGTCGGAGGGCTACTGTGGAAGGGAATGCTAATTCCTTTTTATGTCACAATTGCCCTTTAAGTAGTAGTACCATAAGTCAGCTTGGATATTTATTTGTGCCCTTTAGAACATACTTTTTACAGACCAGAGGAATGTTGACGTGAGCACATACCTTTTTTTTGTCATCACACAAACGCATTCATGTTTTAATACTTTGCACCAAAAATGCCACCTCATTCTCCCAAGATCTGCAATGTCATTTAAAGCAGTCAATAGTTTTGTTTGCGATTCTGTGTAAAATGGAATTGAGTAATGTTGTGATAAATGTCCTTAGAGTTTGTACTGCATGGTTATTTAAAAATATGTATTCTGTATTTGATGTAAAACATGTACAGTATTGATGTATCATAACTTAATGAGCTGTACATTCTTTTTCACTGGAGTTTTTGGGTAGGCCTATTAACCACTTGCCGACCGCCTAACGCCGATGTACGTCGGCAGAATGGCACGGGCAGGCATAAGCACGTACATGTACGTGATTTGCCTCCCGCGGGTCGGGGGCCCGATCGGGCCCCCGCCCGGTGCCTGCGGCGGTCGGTTTTCGTTCGGGAGCGATCCCGGACGAGGGGACGGCCATTCATTCATGGCCACCCCCTCGCGATCGCTCCCGACGAATAGAAATCCCCGGTGACATCACTTCCTCTCCTGTAATGTAAACACAGGAGAGGAAGTGATGTATTCTCTCCTCCGTGTCGGTATTTTTCGTTCCGACACGGAGGAGAGCGGATCAGTGAGTTGCACCAACACATCCCACACACAGTAGAACATGCCAGGCACACTCACACCCCCCCTTTACCCCCCGATCACCCCCCCAATTACCCCTGCCCCCCAGTCACAGTGACACCAATGTCATTTTTTTTTTTTTTTTTTTTTTTTTTTGCATTGGTGTCATTTGTGACTGTAATAACTGTTAGGGCAGTTAGAGTTAGCCCCCTTTAGTTCTAATGTACCCCCCTAACCCCCCCAATAAAGGTTTAACCCCGTGATCACCCCCCGTCGCCAGTGTCACTAAGGCTGGGTTCACATTGCAGCGGTTTATGAGAACGAATGTGATTCGCACCGCACTGCAGTGCAAATCACATCCGATCTCTGTGCGATTCGAGTTCAGCCATTCGCCGCACCCGCCGCACCCGCCACACCCGCCGCACCCGCCGCAAATTCGCACGGGACCCTTTTTTTGGCCCGCAGCAGAATCGGATCGCATGGGTGTTCACACCATGCGATCCGAGTTTGCAGATCGCACTGCGATATGCGAACTGATCTGGGGGTGTCAGTAACATTTCACTGACACTCCCAGCAGTTCGCATAGGGCAGTGTGAACTGCCGCCGGGAGGCATGCGATGCGGGAACCCGCCGCGGATTCGCGGCGTTTCCGCATCGCTCCAGTGTGAACCCAGCCTAATAAGCGATCATTTTTCTGATCGCCGTATTAGTGTCCCAGGTGACGCTAGTTAGGCAGGTAGGTATTTAGGTTCGCCGCAGCTTTTTATAGCGCCAGGGACCCCCATATACTACCGCATAAAGCCCCCTGATTGCCCCCTAGTTAACCCTTTCACCAGTGATCACCATATAACTGTTACAGGTGACGCTGGTTGGTTAGTTATTTTTTTATAGTTTCAGGGCACCCGCCATTTATTACCTAATAAAGGTTTAACCCCCTGATCACCCGGCGGGTGTCATTTGTGACTAATAACTGTTAGGGCAGTTAGGGTTAGCCCCCTTTAGTTCTAAGGTACCCCCCTAACCCCCCCAATAAAGGTTTAACCCCGTGATCACCCCCCGTCGCCAGTGTCACTAAGGCTGGGTTCAGATTGCAGCGGTTTGAGAACGGATGTGATTCGCACTGCAGTGCAAATCACATCCGATCTCTGTGCGATTCGAGTTCAGCCATTCGCCGCACCCGCCACACCCGCCGCACCCGCCGCAAATTCGCACGGGACCCTTTTTTTGGCCCGCAGCAGAATCGGATCGCATGGGTGTTCACACCATGCGATCCGAGTTTGCAGATCGCACTGCGATATGCGAACTGATCTGGGGGTGTCAGTAACATTTCACTGACACTCCCAGCAGTTCGCATAGGGCAGTGTGAACTGCCGCCGGGAGGCATGCGATGCGGGAACCCGCCGCGCATTCGTGGCGTTCCCGCATCGCTCCAGTGTGAACCCAGCCTAATAAGCGATCGTTTTTCTGATCGCTGTATTAGTGTCACAGGTGACGCTAGTTAGGCAAGTAGGTATTTAGGTTCGCCGCAGCTTTTTATAGCGCCAGGGACCCCCATATACTACCGCATAAAGCCCCCTGATTGCCCCCTAGTTAACCCTTTCACCAGTGATCACCATATAACTGTTACAGGTGACGCTGGTTGGTTAGTTATTTTTTTATAGTTTCAGGGCACCCGCCATTTATTACCTAGTCTCACTAGTGTACCCCTAAATTTAGGGGTGTCTACTTTCCAAAATGGGGTCATTTGGGGGGGGTTTGTGCCATCTTGGCATTTTATGGCCTTCAAAACTGTAACGCCCTTAGAAAGCCTGAAGGCGGTGCTTGGTTTTCGGGGCCCCGTACGCGGCTAGGCTCCCAAAAAGTCCCACATATGTGGTATCCCCGTACTCAGGAGAAGCAGCAGAATTTATTTTGGGGTGTCATTTCACATATGCCCATGGCATGCGTGAGCAATATATCATTTAGTGACAACTTTGTGAAAAAAAAAAAAAAAAAAAAAAAGTTTGTAATTTTCCCGCAACTTGTGGCAAAATATAAAATATTCCATGGACTCAACATGCCTCTCAGCAAATAGCTTGGGGTGTCTACTTTCTAAAATGGGGTCATTTGTGGGGGTTTTGTGCCATCTTGGCATTTTATTGGCCTTCAAAACTGTAATAGGTAGTGAGGAGTGAAGTCAAATATTTACGCCCTTAGAAAGCCTGAAGGCGGTGCTTGGTTTTCGGGGCCCCGTACGCGGCTAGGCTCCCAAAAAGTCCCACATATGTGGTATCCCCGTACTCAGGAGAAGCAGCAGAATTTATTTTGGGGTGTCATTTCACATATGCCCATGGCATGTGTGAGCAATATATCATTTAGTGACAACTTTGTGAAAAAAAAAAAAAAAAAAAAAAAGTTTGTAATTTTCCCGCAACTTGTGGCAAAATATAAAATATTCCATGAACTCAACATGCCTCTCAGCAAATAGCTTGGGGTGTCTACTTTCTAAAATGGGGTCATTTGTGGGGGTTTTGTGCCATCTTGGCATTTTATGGCCTTCAAAACTGTAATAGGTAGTGAGAAGTGAACTCAAAAATTTACGCCCTTAGAAAGCCTGAAGGCGGTGCTTGGTTTTCGGGGCCCCGTACGCGGCTAGGCTCCCAAAAAGTCCCACATATGTGGTATCCCCGTACTCAGGAGAAGCAGCAGAATTTATTTTGGGGTGTCATTTCACATACGCCCATAGCATGTGTGAGCAATATATCATTTAGTGACAACTTTGTGTAAAAAAAAAAAAAAAATTTTTTTTTTGTCATTATTCAATCGCTTGAGGCAAAAAAATAAAATATTCAATGGGCTCAACATGCCTCTTATCAATTTCCTTAGGGGGTCTACTTTCCAAAATGGGGTCATTTGGGGGGGTTTTGTACTGCCCTGCCATTTTAGCACCTCAAGAAATGAGATAGGCAGTCGTAAACTAAAAGCTGCGTAAATTCCAGAAAACGTACCTTAGTTTGTAGATGTGACAACTTTTGCGCAAACCAATAAATATACAATTATTGACTTTTTTTTTTACCAAAGACATGTGGCTGAATACATTTTGGCCTAAATGTATGACTAAAATTGAGTTTATTGGATTTTTCTAATAACAAAAAGTAGAAAATATCATTTTTTTTCAAAATTTGCGGTCTTTTTACGTTTATATCGCAAAAAATAAAAATCGCAGAGGCAATCAAATACCATCAAAAGAAAGCTCTATTTGTGGGAAGAAAAGGACGCAAATTTTGTTTGGGTACAACATTGCATGACCGCGCAATTACCAGTTAAAGCAGCGCAGTGCCAAAGTGTAAAAAGACCTCTGGTCATTTACCAGCAAAATGGTCCGGTCTGAAAGTGGTTAAACTTTGGCTGTTTGTGCCAAAGTCAGTTACTACACAACCTCTCTATGCAACTTGAGCGCATATCCTTGAAGGCTCCACAGATGAACACTGGCATTTGTATATAACTTTTCAGTTTTTCAAAAGCTTAGATTGAGTGTAGTTGTCTGCTTATGTTGCCTTTTGAATTTGATTTCTGTATTTCTACATCAGATCTGCTTTCACCACCAGTGATTCCATGACAGACCTGGAAATTTGGTTGAATTTTTTTTTTTTTTTTTTTTTTCCATGCGTGTTGGGCTGATTTTAAATATGGGAATGTTGATGGAAATTTTCATATTTTGTTGCTGAAACTAGCTGACTCCATTGCTAGATTTGTAAGAATTCAAGACTACTATAATTGTTGCAAAAAAAGTCCCACTAGCAATTTAAATTCACACATATGACTAAAGCTGGGTACACAGAATTATATAAGTGATGCTAATGCAGTCATCTCTCCTGCTGAGACATTGTATTCTGACAGGGGGCTGCAAGCTCTGATCGAATGCTGGTCTTCCAGCTTGACCGTTGGAACCAAGGTGGTTGTTAAATTGGCTTCTGTTAGACAGCTGTACACATGGACCAAATGTCAGCCAGTTCCTGCTGAACTGATTTTTTTTTTTTTTTTTTTTGATTTTTTTTTTTCCCTCAGCCTGTGTGTACGGGCTTTAATCCAGCCTTTTCAATGCTGATGCAGCTTCTAGGATTATTCTTTGATTAGGAAATTTAGCACAAATTAGATGATATCCTGACCCTTTGGCAATGTGCTTTAACGACTTAAGTGATCTGCTGCAGCTGGAATATACCACATTGATGTGTATGATTTGTATGTTACTGATGTAAATAATAACTAAAGACAATACAATAATTTTCCCATATGTCAATGGGATTTTTTTTTGAGCCTGTGTGCCATACATGCTGAAATATCAATCCAGTTAACCAATATTCTTGCAAATGTTTAGTCTAGCAATTTACTTTTAACTTATGGAGGTGTTTGATAGGTTTTTCTCCCCAGATCAAGTTTCACATTGGTGTTTTTAGGAACACTGCACTTTGATGTTTGCAGAACAGAAGAATAGAAAGACGGACATAAAATGTGAAATGCTTGTGTCATTCGTTGTCATTATACAGGTATAATGTGTATAGCACATGGGAACATGTATATATTTCAGTAACCCATGTCTAATGTACAAACTTTTCAATATACAGAATGGGCTGTACATATCTTTTTTTAGTGGAACAATGAAATGTTATTCAGCTATTGAATTTGTTTATTGAGAAATAAATCCATCATTGAAATTAAAAAAAATGATCAGTTGTGCTCTAAGTATTTAAGCTGTTGCATAAGCCAAATTTTTCTTTTGTTTTTTAATGTGTGCCCTTTGAATCTATCCTTTGCGGAGTTATGTAATGCAATGCACTGTTTGAAAAGAGGGATGTACAAAATTCTGAAGGTTTAAAGGCTGTGCGTGTATGCTCAACCATTTCCCTCTTAGGACATACCCGTATGCACTAAGGTTTCAGTGATTACTCCAGGTTCATAGCTACAGTCATGATATATATTTTTATTCTATTTTTTTTCTCACAAATATACCCCGCATGTTTTTATAAATATTTGATCTTTTCGTGTGACGATACTGAAGAAATTACACTTTACTTTGTAGCAAAGTAGTGAGTGTACCGCTTGTTTTAACAGTGTGCTATCTTCTCAAAATAACTCAACACACAGCCACTAATGTCTAAACTGCTGGCAACAAAAGTGAATTCACCCCTAAGTGAAAATGTCCAAATTGGCCCAAAGTATCAATATTTTGTGTGACCACCATTTCCTTAACCCTCTTGGGCATGGAGTTCACCAGAGCTTCTCAGGTTGTCACTGGAGTCCTCTTCCATTCCTCCCATTACAACATCACAAAGCTGGTGGATGTTGGAGACCTTGCACTTCACCTCCGTTTTTGAGGATAACCCACAAGTGCTCAATAGGGTTTAGGTCTGGAGATGTGCTTGGCCAGGCTGTCACCTTTACCCTCAGCTTATTTAGCAAGGCAGTGGTAGTCTTGGAGATGTGTTTGGGGTCGTTATCATGGTGGAATACTGCCCTGTGGCCCAGTCTCCGAAGGGAGGGGACCATGCGCTGCTTTAGTATGTCGGTGCATGTTGGCATTCATGGTAATGAATTGTAGCTCCCCAGTGCCTGGGGCTGCACGAGTGCTTCTGACCATGACACTCCCATCACCATGCTTGACTGTAGGCAAGACACTCTGCCTCTCAGGTAAGTTCTAAAGGACACCACTGATCCTTTTTAGTTTATCTGTAAGGGGGTAATTTTTCCCAATAACCACAAGTGTAAGAAGCATTCTTCTCATTGACATCACACTAATGTATGATGAGTTGTAGATTTTTTTTTATTTTTGTAAGGGGTTCCTCAAGATTAGAGAATTATTTCCAGGGTTCCTTTGTGTTTGAAAAGGTTGAGAGAGGCCGATCTAGAGCAACAATTTTTTTTTTTTTTCTTTTCCAGATCCTTAGAGTTCTTTGCCATGAGGTGCCATGTAGAACTTCCTGTGACCATTATGAGAGAGTGATAACACCAAATTTTAACACACCTGCTCTCCAGTCACTCCTGATTCCTTGTAACACTAACGAGTCACATGACAGTGGGGAGGGAAAATGGTTAGTTGGGCCAAATTTGGAAGTTTTCACTTGGGGGGAGGGGTGTTGTACTCACTTTTGTTGCCAGCGGTTTAGACAAATGTCTAATTTTGAGGGTACAGCAAATTTATACTGTTATACAAGCTGTACACTCACTACTTTTACATTGTAGCAAAGTAATTTCTTCAGTTTTGTCACATGAAAAGATATAATAAAATATTTACTAAAATATGACATGTGCTCACTTTTGCGAGCTACTATGTGTTTAAAGATAAAAAAAAATTCCAATGCTGAAGAATATAAAAGCGATCCAAGCAGATATTGTTTGGGGGTTCCAAGTAATTAACTAGTAAAAACAGATTTTTCTCTCACCTTCCAGGATGGCACACCTGAGAAATAAGAGGCTTCTCCCTACAAAAAAAAAAAATACAATCGCTTTAGCAGCTGTTATAAGTCCAAACCCATCCCCTTGGTCTATTTTCCTTAACTAGATGACTGGGGCAAGGTTAGATGGTAACCCTGTGAGGCAGGCACAGGGAGGGCTAAACTAACCTGCTGGGCTGGATGCTCCAGTTCACTTTCACAGGTGGCCTCTGGAAGCAGCGGCGTTATGGACTTGGGTTTGTTCCTCTGTCAGTTGCATATTGGGCTTTCCACTTTGACCGAGTGAGCAGGCTAGCTCTGGTGGGGCTGGCTAGTGTTCTCTCGTGCCATGCCTTGATTGAGAAAGAGGAGGAAATGGCAATGTGGGCAGTGAGTCCTTCCTTGGGGGTCAGGGGAGGGAGAAATGCCTGGGACCTGACATGGGGGGGGAGGGGCAGCAACTTTGCAGCTGATATTGCCTGTCTAGGTCTGGTCTCTTGCCTTGCACAGGCAGGGTCGGAGATGAGAATGTCAGGTGCTGGCATCAGGCTCTGTTTTTACTTGGATTCTCTATAAAACCCTCACTTCTCATTCTCTATAAAACCCTCATATGCAAGTTATTTCAGGACTTAGTACCTGCTGGTCCATGTCTAGTTCCTGCCAGGTATAAGCATACCATACGCTCTCCCTCTTCTGCCACCCCTTCCCCCCCCTAAGGAGGTGGGGGGGTACATTTTTAGCCAGGGGGTTTGGGAAGAGTGACTTTTATGTATGGTCTGGTCTGTTTTCCTTCCTTCACATTCGCAGAATCGCCACCAAAACACCTTCTACCTCTGCTAGTGCCTCTACACTTTGGTTGGTGTGGAGATACAGTTGTGCTCTAAGCTTTACATACCCTGGCATAATTTGATTTCTTGGCCATTTTTCAGAGAATGAGTGACAACGCAAACTTTTCTTTCACTCGTGGGAGCTTCAGTCCGCTCTCTGCTGAAAACAGTCACAGGAGTGCAAAACGAATTGCACTCTTGTGATCTATAGGAGAAGCCCAAACAAACGACCTTTGGCTGGACTTCGCCTTTACAGTCCCTAAATTGGACACTGCACTCAAGTGACTAAAAGGTTTGACCTCTCCTTTGAGCACTCTACTATCAAAGACTTGATGGACTGTAGGCCTAAGTCCCTTCTAAGAAAAGCCTTCGACACTAACACCTTTGCTATGGCCCCAGCCTTAGCAGCAACCTGTGTGGCCAGGAATGTTGGATTGAGCGACTCTACAATCATCTGTCTCGGGGGACTAAGGCAGAGGAGCTAGTGGATTCCCTTTCAATCATAGCGAAGGCTGTTGCATATTTAGTGAATGCAGCAGTTGAATCCATCAGTGTCTCTGCTAAAGTTTCTGTGCTCATTAAATAGCCAGGAGGGGTATTTGGGTGAAGGTGTGGGAAGGTGACTCCATGTCTAAGCTATGTAGGCCAGAACCAGATAACATACTGTCCAGGTCTTCTAAAGATGGGAAGAAATTCCCTGTTAAGCCAGAAAGGGAAAGACCCAGAAGGTGTGTGTGTGTGTTCTTTACTGCAGAACAGCAAAGAGCCAAGAAAACCTAAAAAGAAGTGGGGTTATGGTAGGGGGAGCTGGGCAATTTGCGATTCTCCTCTCCCGGTACAAGCACCAAAACCACTGTCGGAATGAATTTATACTGAAATAATAAAAGTGTATTTATGAAAATCTCTGATTTGGGAGATTAACAATTTTCTACCAACAAGAAATTCAAGTTCGTTTTTATCTGTGCTATTTTTAAGACAAGTGATAAAAATATATTGATTTACTAAAAATACAATGCAAAATCAAGATATATTTTGTGATAAACAAATGAATATAACTACATACCAGCGATAACGGATGGTTCAGATGATATTCACAGTTAAGCTTTTATTACAAAATATTACATTTCAATTCTAGAATGATACTTGTACTCTTAAGGCCTGTACACCCGATCAGACTTTTTGACAACAAACGTGCAAATTAGCTGTTTTAAACACTTTACAAACACACATGCTCAGAACACTTTACAAACACGCATGCTCAGAACCAATGCAAAAGGTCAGACAACAATACAGAAGTTTACCAAAGGTGGCAGTAAAGGGCAGAAAAAAAAGAGCATGTGATTTAGTGAAAGTTGGCTGAAAAAGTCAGATTGTCTGTATGCTTAACAAGTTCAGGGCCAATGCCCTTTGTCCAAAAGTCCACGGGAAAGTTTGTATAAAGTTCTATTGTGTGTATGAGGCTTAAGTGAATAGCTTCACGGACTTGTGTAAACAATATTTGTTTACGTTAACACTATGATGTGATCTCTTCTCAAAACAAAAAGATCTTCTAACTTAGTCTGTGCACAGACAAAATGTCATATTATACACAGCTTAAGTCTTGATAGACTATGTTAAATTTAGAATGAATCAATTTCTAAACATATAATAAAACCATTGTACAAGCTCTGGCTGTTACCTGACCGGCTCCTGTAAATATGTTGGCAGAATGGCACAGCTGGGTAAAGTAACGTATCCGTACCTGAATTGCCCGCTGTATGCGCACCTGCCAAGAGCTCCGTGACCGTGGTCATGAGTCCCGTGGACTCTATCGCTGCGGGGATACCTGCGATCATGTCATGGAGCTCAAGAACAGGGAGATGCCGATGTAAACAGCATCTCCCTGTTCTGCCTAGTGACAGCACACTGATCGTCTGCTCCCTATCATCGGGAGCAGCGATCAGTGTGGTGTCACACACAGCCATGCCTCCATACAGTTAGGAACGCTTAACCCCTACACTGCCAGTGACATTTTTACAGTAATCAATGCAATTTTATAGCATTGGTGGCTGTATTAAAGTGGAGGGCCACCCTAAAAAAAAAAAAAAAAAAAAAAAAAAAGCATTAGTATTCATTAAAAAAAAATTTTTTTTTACCTGGCCAGAAATCCCTGTCTTCCTAATCGGTGATCTTCGTCTTCTCCCCTCCTCCGTGTTGTCTTCTGGGTAATGGGGAGCACTGTGTTCTGGGAACTGTGTGTTCCCTATCACAGCGCGTCCCATTCACAGAGCGCAGCGTGACTCGCGCATGCACAGTAGGAAACGCCCAGTGAAGCTGCAAGGCTCCACTGCCTGTTTCCCTTAGTGAGGATGGCAGCGCTGGGACCCGAGGGACATGTCAGCCTTACCTGGAAAGTTAAGTCTCCTTATTAAAAGTCAGCAGCTACTTTTGTTTCAGCTGCTGACTTAAAAAAAAAAAAAAAAATGACATAAGGGATAATTTTATTTTGTAGACGCTATAACGTTTGCGCAAACCAAACACTTATTGCAATTTTTTTTGTTTTTTTTTAATCAAAAATATGTAGAAGAATGTGTATCGGCCTAAACTGAGGGAAAAAAACAGTTTTTATATTGGGGGATATTTATTATAGCAAAAAGTTTGCTTTTTTTTTTTTTCAAAATTGTTGCACTTTTTTGTTTATAGCGCAAAAATAAAATCGAAGAGGTGATCAAATATCACCGAAAGAAAGCTCTATTTGTGGGGAAAAAAGGACGGCAATTTTGTTTGGGAGCCACGTTGCATGACCGCGCAATTGTCAGTTAAAGCGACGCAGCGCCAAATCGCAATAACTGCTCTGTTAGGAATTGGGTAAAGACAGACAAAACTGTGTATCTACTTTTTTTTTTCAAATCTAACTCTCAGACAATTACACTGCAACCTATTCGACATTTATTCTCACATAGTGCAGACATAACTGTGATTATGGTGATTCTTCATTGCCAACATTATATACCAATATAGTGCACTAGCTGGAACAGATGCGTTTTTTAATAAATCAGGACAATGAATATTATACCCCATAAAAAGGACAGCCACCAATACATATCCAAGAAACCTAATAATAAACAAAAAACAGGCAACGGAACACAAGAAAAACCAAAGGAAAAGAGGAGAAGATGCATGTGTCTGTGGTCAGATGTATCTTGGCACCGACACTGTGTGCCAGAGATACATTAATTCGCTGCTGAACATTGCCATATAGCTCTGGGATGCCCTTCTGTGAGAAATACTTCCTTCCTGGGACCTTCCATTGTGGTGTTCCAATGGCCACAAATTTTCAAAAGGCCTCCGAGTCCACCAGTTTATATGGCAATAGTTGGCGGGCTATGAGTTCTGACAAGCCAGCCGTCAACTGTTGGGCAAGAGGGTTATCCGGCGTCATCATTTTTTTTTACGCTCGAACATTTGGCCCACGGAAGCCTGCCTTTTTGCAGAATAACATGAGCTTACCGTGATGAAGGTGGTGGAGGACAATTGTGAGGAGAGAGGAGAAGTAGAAGACGAGGCTGGACGGTGAGAGCCTGCAGTGTGGCTTTGTGTGTTCTGTTGCTCCCACTGGGCTTGGTGATGGCAGCTCATGTGCCTTCTTAAGCGGTCGTCCCTAGGTGAGTGTTGGGCTTACTGCGACTTATGCGTTGACTGCAAAGATTGCAGATGGCAACACTATTGTCATTAGCGGACACGGTAAAAAAAGCCCACACTGCGGAGACATGTGCCGGCGTCTTGGGAGCGCCAGATGTGACCGTACATAGTTGATGCCTTACTCCTGATACATTCGCATTCTGCTTTGTCCCTCCTGTGCAATCTAAGTTCTTCCTGCTTTTCCTCCCTATCTGCTGGTCCATATCTCCCTCTGAACTCCCCTCCTCTTCCTCTCTTGTGGGCACCCACATGGCATCACTAGACAAGTCATCATCAACGTCACCTTCCCCACCGCTATAGAGATCTCGGAGTAGGCAGCAACAGCGGGGACAAACCTCCTCCTTGGGCTGATCTGGGTACTGTCGTCAGACTGCTGAGCGGCAGTTGTTGCTACCTCCCCTTCCTGATCCAATGCCAAGAGTGTCTGCGCATTGGAAATTTCTTGATATGGATCAGAAAATAATCCCTTTGACTCAAGCGGAAGGTATATGGTGGTGTTGGTAGTGTCTTTGGGGGTGCACATAGCAGAGAGTGAAGAAGAGAGTGCAATTCGAGAGGATGAGGAGGGTGCAGAAGAGTAAGGCTGAGTGAGCCACTCAACCAAGTCTGGTGCGTCCTTTGACGTAATCGCACGCACCTTCTGCAATTTGCCACTTTGGCTCAAGTCTGTTGCTCCTGCCCTACCCCTACCACCCCTGCGGCAGGGCCTGCTTCTTCCTCTGACTGTCATTTTTTAAATGACCCTGTGACAAAAGTCTCTAGAGAAGTGCAGTATGTATGTGGAAGAAGGTATATAACACCCCGCTTCAATCTGTAGTTTTTGGGGGCCACTGGTCTATCACACCAGTTATAATACTTTTTTTATTGCGTTTGTCGCTCTCTGTAGTATCGCTGCAGAACCGCTCAGCAGTCACAATGTTGCACAGTGGAAATGCACTATACTATGCTTTCTATATATGCAAGTATTTTATATGTGTATTACACACCTATATACTGCACACCAAATAGTACACCTATACCAGTCCTTACAAGGACCTTTTGTGGACCAAGTAGCTAGTGATTTGCAGACTGTACCTCAGTCCCTACACTGATAAAGGACTGCTGCAGAATAAGGCAGTAATCTGCAGCAGTGCACCACAACCCTATATATTGTACACCTATACCAGTCCTTACAAGGACCTTTGTGTACCAGGTCGCTAGTGATTTGCAGACTGTACCTCAGTCCCTACACTGATAAAGGACTGCTGCAAAATAGGGCCGCAATCTGCAGCAGTGCACCACAACCCTCCAAATAATACACCTATACCAGTCCTTACAACAGTGTTTCTCAAATCCAGTCCTCAGGCCCCCCCAACAGGTCATGTTTTCAGGATTTCCCTCAGATGAAACGGCTGTGGTAATTGCTAAGGCAGTGAAACTGATCAAATCACCTGTGAAAAATAATGGAAAACCTGAAAACATGACCTGTTGGGGGGGCCTGAGGACTGGATTTGAGAAACACTGCCTTACAAGGACCTTTGTGGACCAAGGAGCTAGGGATTTGCAGACTGTACCTCAGTCCCTACACTGATAAAGGACTGCTGCAGAATAGGGCAGCAATCTGCAGCAGTGCACCACAACCCAATATATTGCACACCTGTACCAGTCCTTACAAGGACCTTTGTGGACCAAGTAGCTAATGATTTGCAGACTGTACCTCAGTCCCTACACTGATAAAGGACTGTTGCAGAATAGGGCAGCAGTCAAGTATAATATTCTTTCTATATGTGGAAGAAAGTATATTATATGTGTACAACCCTATATACTGTACACCTATACCAGTCCTTAAAAGGACCTTTGTGGACCTAATAGTAATAGCTAGCTAGTGATTAAACTGACTGTGCCTGCTGCACACAGCTTCCTGTCCCTCCCTGCACTGACAAAAGACAGGCTGCTGCAATTACCAAGGCAGCAGTGCACTGAACCCTATATACTGTACACCTATACCAGTTCTTAAAAGGATCTTTGTGGACCTAATAGTAATAGCTAGCGATTAAACTGACTGTCCCTAATGCACACAGCGTCCTGTCCCTCCCTGCATTGACAAAAGACAGGCTGCTGCAATCACCAGCGCAGCAGTGCACTCAACCCTATATACTGTACTACACCTATACCATATCAGTCCTTAAAGGGACTTTTGTGGACCTAATAGCTAGTGATTTGTGTCACTACAGTCTCTCCCTGCTCCACACAGCATCCTGTTCCTACATTGAAATAAGACAAAATGTAAAATGGCCGCCAGATCAGGTCTATTTATAAGGTAGGGGGAATGTCCAATTGTCCATGTGCTGAAATGTCTCAATTGGCTGTCCTGTACCCCATGATGGATGTGTCATCATGGGTCAAAGTTCTTTCACACTGTAAACACATATGTCCACCGGGCGAACAGCGGCAATAGTCCGCCGATCGTGCGAATTGCAAACACGCAAAATTTGACGCGAAACGACCACCGGGCGAACAGTTTGGCCATCCCTAGTCCTCACCACTCTCAGAGGAATTCTGGTTATCACCTTCCTGGTCTATAGGGGCACTAGTGGGGGGCTCAGGACAATCCCAGTGTTCCCAGAACTTTGAAAAATCCCTTCCCACAATGGCATTATGTGGTAAGTGACTCAATAACACCACCTAATGAGAGAGGTTACCTTTGGGGGTCTCAAAAACAACTGTAGTCACAGGATACTCTCGAGTGTCCCCATGCACACAAATAACAGCCACCTTGTTATTCCCAGAGACCTCTGTAGTAATTAATTCAGTTTTTATCAATGTCACCAGGCTACCCGAATCCAGCAACACAACCACATTTCTACAATTAATACACATTTTACATAAATGTTTCTCAGGTTCTCGAACGGCAGTGCATGCAACTGTCACAAACAGCGATTGACGTCTCTCCCTTATAAAGACACATTGCATAGGTTAATCCACAACTGGGCAATTGGCTGCAATATGTTCCGCTTGCCAGCAGCGATAGCAAATAATCTTTTTTGCTGCCTCTTGTGGCCTTGGCTTCCCCGGCTGCTCCCGCCAGACATTAGGTAGAACTCCCACCCTCTCACTCTCTCCACCCTCACCCCTTGGAGTCATCTTAGCCGCCACTGGGTATGGTCTGGTCTTAGGGTGGAAAGTCTGTGAGTTCCTGGAAGAGGCGGTCAGGTTCTCTGTAGCCAAGTACTTCTCAACCAGATCCACAAGCTTATCTGCAGTTTCTGGGTCTCCATGGTTTACCCACTTTTGGATGGCAGTAGGAAGAGTTCTCAGGAAACGATCCATAACAACACGTTCCACAATCTTTGGTGCGCTCAAAGTCTCTGGCTGCAGCTACTTCCTGCTCAGGGGAATGAGATCATACATTTGAGACCTGGGGGGTTTTCCAAGCCGGAAAGTCCAGTTCTGTACACGCTGAGCCCGGACGGCCAGGGTAACACCCAGCCGTGCCAATATTTCCATTTTTAGCAACACATAGTCTTTTACTTGGTCAGGCTCTAGTTCTTAATAAGCTTTCTGCGATTCCCCAGTTATCAGAGGGGCCACCAGTCCAGCCCACTGCTCCTTAGGTCACTTTTCCCTTTCAACAGTCCATTCAAATGTGGTCAAAAATACCATTACAATAATGCAATATGCAATATGATCCATTACAAACCCTCCAGCAGCACTGAATGTGCGTTCAGAAATAACGATGGATGCAGGACAGGCCAGTAGCTCAATTGCATATTGAGCAAGTTCTGGCCAGTGGTCCATCCTCAAGACCCAGTAACCCAGTGGATGGTCTGTTGGAAAGGTCTCCAAGTCTGCTCTTGCCCCAAGATATTCCTGCACGATGTAATGCAGATGCTGTCAGTGGTTGCTTGAACCGATCTGACCTTGGCGCTGAGGACTAAAAAATTGTCTAAAGGCATCGGTCAGCCGGCCACCTTCTCAACCGCTCTTCCTCTGACTGACCGAAGCCTCAGCAATACACAGTCCCACACCAGGAAATTGTAACCTCCCAGGGTCTGGAAACGCATTGCACAAACCTTTCTTCATGGCCTCCTGAAGATGTTTCATCTTCTGCTCCCTCTGCGAAGGCAGGATGAATTCTGAAACCTTACCCTTGTAATGTGTTTCAAGAAGGGTTGCCAGCCTGTAATGATCCCTCTCCTTGATACCACAAATCCTAGGGTCCTTTCGCAGGCTTTGCAGAATCAAGAAGGCTATGCAGAGTACATTTGCAGGCGCATTCGATTGTGAGTCCTCTGGGTCCCTGAATATGGCATGGTCAGGAACTACCTCCTCCCTTGGGTTTCTGGGGACTGAAAACCATCCCTTGAAGACTGCTACTGAGAATTATCCTCTATATCCATGCTGACAGAATCCTCCTCTTCTTTCTGTGTGTTTGGTGGGCCTACAGGAATGCTATCTGGATAAAGGGGGCATTAAGAGGTAAGGAAGTCCTCCTCTTCCTCCCGCTGTTCTGCCTCAGGTGCCCTGTTAATTATTCCACGAAGCGTGTGCTCCAACAGGAAGACAAGAGGGACAGTATCACTGATGCATGCATTTTCGCTGCTCACCATCTTCGTGGCCTCCTCAAATGGTGACAGGACAGTGCATGCATCCTTGATCAGTAGCCACTGGCGTGGGGAAAAAAAGCCAAGCTCCCCTGACCCTATCCTGGTGCCATACTCACACCGATACTCATTGATGGCCCTCTGCTGCGAGTGAAGCTTCTGCAGCATCGCTAAATTTGAGTTCCACCTGGTGGGCATGTCACAAATGAGGCGGCTGGTGGGCAGGTTGCATTCCCTTTGAATGTCAGCCAGCCGAGCACAGGCATTGTATGACCAGCGAAAATGACCACAGACTTTTCTGGGCTGCCTCAGGAGATCCTGTAAGCCTGGGTACCTGCTCAAGAACCGCTGCACCACCAAATTTAGGATGTGTGCAAAACATGGGACATGGGTCAAGTGTCCCCGTCAGTGGGCAGAGAGCAGGTTGGTGCCATTGTCGCATACAACCATTCCTGGCTGAAGCTGGCATGGTGTCAACCACCTCTGAGCCTGCCCCACAGAGAGAGCCGGAATGGCCTTCCGTAAAAGGAAATGGCATTTTGGAACCTGCCAGTGAGGTACAGCACATTCCACAAATTCACAGAAGGGGCAGAGTCTACCAGCTGAAAAGGCAGCCGTTGCAGTGCTAGCAATTTGGCCAAGCTAGCATTCAGACGCTGAGCATGTGGATGGCTGGGACCAAATTTCTTTTTCCAGTTTAGCAACTGGGGTATGGAAATTTGCCTGCTAAAATCAGATGGAGGTGTACTGATAGCAGATTGCCTGCCAGTACTTGGGACACCTATTGCTATACCTTCATTCTTCTCAGTGCAGGTTTTTGAGAGGACTGGAGGTATAGTGGGTTTGGAGATCCCAGATGAGGAGCAAGGAGAAGTCCCCCTTTTTCTTTGATGTGGGTCTTTCAAGTGCTGTTGCCAATGGACTGTATGGGAGGTCGTCATATGTCTGGTCAAGCATGTGGTGCCCAAGCGGCTGCTGTTCTGGCCATGCTTGATCCACTTCAGACATAGGTTGCAAACAGCAATGGTGCGATGTGCTGCACACATGTCAAAAAAGTCCCACACAAGGAACTTTTCAAAATCAGCAGGGAGTCAGCAGCGCCCTGCACCTGTGGAGCTCTGCGGTGTGATGCAGTAGGCTGCCCTTAAGCTGCCCCCTAGAGGACATCCTGCCTCGTTGGAGTTGTGCCTCCTCCTCTCTTCTATCAGGCATCCAAGTAGAGTCAGGGACCTCATCATCCCCTCCCTCCTCGTCACTGAAGCAAACTTGGCGGTATGCTTCAGCTGGGGGAACATGACTACCAGTTTCTAGTCCTTCTTGGGCACGCCCTCTCTCTAGACTCACTTTACTCCTTTCCTCAACCTGGAAAGAAAAAAGAGAACTGCGCTAACCTCAAATTCCCAAAGTGAATGGGATATGTGTGTGTGTTAAACCCACAGTATAAACCTTAGTGTCTTAATGTCTCTAAGGCCACCTCAAATAAATATAGTGCATACTATTATATATACAAATATATAAAATTAAAAACAAAAATAAGACACAAGTGCATGTCAATGATGTGAATCACCCAAACACAGCACAGATTGTATAGATCTCTGTATATATACCCCTAAAAATAAAGAATGGAAGTTTTCTTAAAACTGAAAAAGTGCATAAAATAAATTACCAAGAAAAATATTTTGAAAAACTCTATGTAATGTCCATATGATTATATGACAAATTATTGCTGTAAAGTGTCCATATGGTAAATAAACACCAGTGAAGAAAAACTTCGTATGAGTAGCTGAATTGGAAGTGCACAAATGAATAATCTTCTCCAGGAGTATAATGTGCTTTTCCCATCACCAAATTAATGAATTGCCTCCTTACCAGATCCGAGCGACCCCCCGTTACAGAGGGTCACCACAGGCAAAAACAATCAAAGGATATCCGGGTAGCGGTTCCCCCTCAGGCGATCCCAAATCTTTCACACAATGGGGCTATGGCTGTTGCTCCACATGTCACTCCCAACTCAACGTGGTATCACATAGGGAAAAACATAGGCTCCAGATAGTGTAAAACCAATGATTTTAATTTGCAAGTAACGAACGTATACACTTACATAAAAGACTTTAAAAGCAGGCTCAAAACAGAAGCGTGCACCGGCCGGACACACACCAACGCAGAGACCAACCCGTCCTTCCTGGTCTAAAACGAACGAACACGACTGGGGTGACGTCGACACGTTCGCACCGCCCTACGCGTTTCGTAATAATTTACGTCGTCCAGGGGCACGGGCGGCGTGCGACGTCACCCCTTTTATAACCAAGCCTCGCTTTGGGTCAGCGGCCATCTTAGATATCATATAGGCGTTAGAAATCAATGACCATGGACCAAGCCTCACTCTCGATCCACGAGCGTCATATGTGTATATATCCCCAACGAATGTCCTATAATTATGGACCAAGCCTCGTTCCCCAACGAACGTCCTATAATTATGGACCAAGCCTCGCTTTCAGGCAATGGCCATATTGGAAAAAAAAGACATGGCAAATTAGCCCTTATTATAAAAGTACCTTTCCTGTGTCCAAAAACAAACCGGAACATAAGTCCAAAACATGCAGTGGAGACACGGAATAAGGTCTACCGATACTAGACCGAACACAAAAATTAAAAGTTTTTGTCATGGTCGGTCCCGAGTCCCTGCAGCCCGTGGAAGACTTACCCACAATGTCGGTCCGTTGAGCGCTGATGGGTCTTCCCGGGCGCGCGTTGGCGCGAGCGGACGCACGCGGGTGCGAGCTGGTACGTTCGGGCGCACGCGGGTGCGCAGAGTTGTAGACGTACGCACGCGAGTGCGAGCTGGTACGATCGGGCGCACGCGGGTGCGCAGAGTTGCAGACGTGCGCACGCGGGTGCGCGGGGCCACGGTCGGTTGCACGGTTTGACGTGGGCACGAACTGACGTGCCGTGCGACCGTCTTTGGCGCCCAGAAGGCTTCTTAAGTGATTCACTCTAGGGGCTCGTTGCTGTCCTGTCTACAGCGTTCCTGAGAGTTGCTCTGTTTGCCTGATTGTTCCTGTCTCTGTTTACCTCGGCTTGTTCCTGATTATCCTGCCTGCTGCCTGCCCTGACCTTCGGACCTCCTGACTACTCTTCTGCCTTATCCTTCGGTACCTCTGCTGCCAGCCCGTTGACGACCCGGCTTGTGACCACTTCGCTTCTGCCTGCTGTTCCACTTCGTGTTGGTGCCCACCTGCTTGCTTCCAGCTGCTGATGTCTTACCGTTCCTGAGTCACCTGACTTCGTCCTTCGCTGTCTACGCCAGTTCCTGACCAAGGCCCACCTTCACGGACTTGGCACTTGTGCCCTCTGCCCTCCAGAACCCCTGTTCTCACCTTCAGGGGGTCTCGAGCCAGAGGCTTACGAGAGGCCGCTCCCTGCACTCCGGGCTCCTACCACCAGGTACGTGACAGTACAGGACAGCCATGTCCGAGCCCACGCAGGGAGCGTCTCCAATGGACGAACTTTGCCACCATCTCGCAGGCCTCACTCAAGCGGTGAAAAGCTTACAGGAAGGCTACAGTCAACTGGAGGAACGGGTTCAGGCCCTATCCGCTTCCTCTCCTGCTTCCTCCGGATCTCCTGCTACTCCTGCTGTAGTAATGCTGCCACCCGAACCCAGGGTGCCTACACCCGAGAGATTTTCCGGAGATCGAGGGAAATTCCGGTCTTTCAGGAACTCTTGCGAACTGTTCTTTGCCCTACAGCCAAGGACTTTCTCCCTCGAGGCCACTAAGGTGGGCTATGTGATCTCTTTGCTGACCGGTGAACCTCAGTCTTGGGCCCACCGTCTTCTTGAAAGAAAAGATCGCTCCCTCGAAACCCTGGACACCTTCTTCCAGGCCATGTCGCGGTTGTACGAGGACCCACAGTTAACCGCCACCGCTGAAGCAGCTCTGCACTCGCTGCAGCAAGGCCGTCGGCCTGTAGAGGACTACGTGTCGGAGTTCCGACGCTGGAGCTCTGACACGGACTGGAATAATGCAGCATTACGTTACCAGTTCCGGATGGGCCTATCGGAACCATTAAAGGATGAGCTCGCCCGAGTAGGCATCCCAGAGACTCTAGAAGCCCTAATAGATCTGGCAATCCAAATTGACAGACGGCTGAGGGAACGCCGTCTGGAGCGGTCTACAACCACATCTCGTCCGGTCTGGATGCTTCCACGAGTCCCCAGCTCTCCTCATCTCATCCCTCCTGCTACCACCACGACCAGTCAAGACCTCCCTGAGCCCATGCAGCTGGGTTTACTCCGGCCTTCTTTAACGCCTGAAGAACGCCAGCGCCGTCGCGAAGGAAACCTCTGTCTCTACTGTGGTGGGTCTGGACATTTTGTGCGCAATTGCCCTGCTAAGCTCCGTAAGTCCCTCCTTGTTTCTCCTGCCCTCACATTAGACTGTCCTAGTGCTGCTTCCCATTTGACTGTGTCCATTTCTTTGCAGCTACCAGGAGGGAACGTCCAGACCAACGCCATTATTGACTCCGGTGCTTGCAGTGGCTTTATGGATTCAACCTTTGCCTCTAAACATAATATACCACTTCGGCCCAGGGCAAGGGGTCTTTCTATACACCTGGCCGATGGTTCCACTCTCAAGTCCGGACCTGTTACCCAACAGACTCAACCCCTGTTAACTACAATTGCTGGAGTCCATCAAGAATTACTCTGCCTGGACATTATCACCTCTCCCCTCTTCCCTATCATTCTCGGCATGCCCTGGCTGAGGGCACATAACCCCTGTGTTGACTGGACCACTGGGGAGCTGAGATTTCCTTCTCCTTACTGCCTCCAACACTGCCTTCCGGGAACCGACCAGGCCTCTTCTTCTTCCTTGTTCTGTCTGGAAGCTGACGAAGAAACCCGCCAAGTTGTACCCGCTGCCTACCACGATTTCCTAGACGTATTTAGCAAGAAGGGTGCAGAGACCTTACCCCCTCACAGGCCATACGACTGCCCCATTGAGTTACTTCCTGGGGCAGAAATTCCTTTTGGGAGGATCTTCCCGCTGTCTGAAACTGAGTTGGTGACTCTGAAGTCTTATTTGGACGATAACCTCAGGAAGGGATTTATCCGTCCCTCCACTTCTCCGGCAGGGGCAGGGATCTTTTTCGTGGAAAAAAAGGATCAGACCCTGCGCCCTTGCATTGACTACCGGGCCCTTAATAAAATAACGATCAAAAACCGTTACCCCCTACCACTCGTACCGGAGCTTTTTCAGAGACTGGGATCAGCAGCAGTATTTTCAAAACTGGATCTCCGGGGGGCTTACAATCTGGTCCGCATCCGTGATGGTGATGAGTGGAAGACGGCTTTTCGTACTCGCTTCGGGCACTTCGAGTACCTTGTCATGCCTTTTGGATTATGCAACGCTCCCGCCACGTTCCAACATTTTATTAACGACATTTTCAAGGATTACCTAGACCTGTTCGTCATCACTTACTTGGACGATATCCTGATCTTCTCCTCCTCTCTGGCAGAGCACCGGGAGCATGTCAGGAAGGTGCTATCCCGACTTCGTCTGCATGGGTTATACGCCAAGCCGGAGAAATGTACCTTTGAGCAATCTAGCATTCAATTCCTGGGGTTGATAATCTCTGTAGATGGCATCAAGATGGACCCTCAGAAGGTTTCCGCTATCCAGGATTGGCCCGCTCCCACTGACAGAAAAGGCGTCCAGCGTTTCATAGGATTCGCAAATTTCTATAGGAAATTTATCAAGGGGTTCTCTACTATCATTGCCCCCATCACCAGACTGACCAGGCAGAGTCTAAAATTCCAATGGTCTCCAGAAGCCCAGAAAGCCTTCTCCACCCTGAAGGACTTATTCGTGTCAGCTACCATCCTCAAACACCCTGATCCAACCCGGCCCTATATTTTAGAGGTTGATGCCTCTGAGATCGCGGTTGGGGCAATTCTCTCCCAGAGACATGGTCCTAGGGCCCGTTTACACCCGGTGGCATTTTTCTCCCGCAAATTAACGGAGGCAGAAGCAAACTATGATGTCGGAGATCGAGAGCTATTGGCCATTAAAGCGGCTCTCGAGGAATGGCGTTACCTACTGGAGGGAGCTACGCATCCAATCCTCATCTATACGGATCACAGGAACCTGGAATACTTGAAATCCGCTAAGAGGTTGAAACCACGCCAAGCCAGATGGGCTCTTTTCTTTTCCAGGTTCCTGTTCCACATAACGTATCGTCCGGGTTCCAAGAACACCAAACCGGACGCCCTGTCCCGAATGTACAATGAACCAGAGACTACTCCACACCCGGATACCATCTTGGCCTCAGGGAACTTTCTTTTTCTTCAGGCCGATTTATTGTCCCTGATCAAACAAGCCTCCGTGGGTGCCACTCCTCCGCCAAATGTCACGCTTCTGACCCAAGACGAACTTCTCTGGCATGAAGATAAAATTTTTGTCCCCCAGGAAGCTCGGGTATCAGTCCTCAGTGCATGTCATGACCACCCGTTGGCCGGTCATTTCGGCGCCTTCAAGACTACCGAGTTGGTCAAGCGCTCCTTTTGGTGGCCCCAGCTGAGAGCCGATTGCAAGAGGTATGTGGAAGCTTGTGTCATTTGCACCCGTAATAAGAACAGCAAGTCCAGGGCCTGGGGTCTGATGAAGCCATTACCTGTTCCAGAGAGGCCCTGGCGAATGATTTCGATGGATTTCATCGTAGAACTTCCTCCATCAGAAGGTCACTCCACTATCTTCGTGGTGGTGGATAGGCTAACGAAGATGGCCCACTTCCTGCCAATGAAGGGCACCCCGTCTGCTGCAGAGACCGCTGAGGTTTTTATTAAGGAAATCGTAAGGCTGCACGGTGTTCCCGCGAATATTATCTCGGATCGGGGTGTGCAGTTCACATCCAAGTTTTGGAGAGCTCTCTGCAGGGCTTTAAAGATTGACCTTTGTCTTTCATCAGCCTACCACCCGCAGACCAACGGGCAAACAGAACGGACAAACCAGACGCTAGAGCAATACTTACGCTGCTTTTCGTCCTTCTCCCAGGACGACTGGACTTCCTTGCTCCCGTTAGCGGAGTTCGCTTACAACAATTCCATCCATTCTGCCATAAGTCAGTCTCCATTCTTTGCTAATTACGGCTTCCACCCTTCATTCTTGTCCCAAGACCTGCCTGAAAGCCCGGTACCTGCTGTCCAGGAGAGTATCAACTTCTTTAGTGCCAATAATAAGCTTCTGCAGGAGACCTTGGCGAAAACTCAAAAACGTAATAAGGAAATCTTTGACAGGAAAAGAAGGGGGGAGCTTGAACTTAAAATTGGAGACCAGGTGTGGCTCTCCACACTAAACCTGAAGATGGCCTACCCTACCAAGAAGTTGGGACCAAGGTTTGTGGGTCCCTTCCCTATTATTAGAAGAATTAACGAGGTAACTTTTGAGCTGAAATTGCCTGAGTCTTTCCGGATTCACCCCGTGTTCCATGTGGCGTTACTCAAGCCAGCCGTTCCAGACCCCTTTGTCAGCCGGAGGATTGTCCCACCGGAACCTGTGGTCGTCGACGGTGAAATCGAATACGAGGTGGAGTCTATCCTGGACTGCAGGCGTAGACGGAATCAAGTCCAGTTCCTGGTAAAATGGAAGGGGTATGGACCCGAGGAGAATTCTTGGGAACCTGAATCCAACCTTCATGCCGAAAGATTGATTCTCGCCTTCAGAAGGGCCCATCCTGATAGAATAGCCCAATTGGGCATCCGGAGGCTGCCCCTCGGGGGGGGGCAATGTCATGGTCGGTCCCGAGTCCCTGCAGCCCGTGGAAGACTTACCCACAATGTCGGTCCGTTGAGCGCTGATGGGTCTTCCCGGGCGCGCGTTGGCGCGAGCGGACGCACGCGGGTGCGAGCTGGTACGTTCGGGCGCACGCGGGTGCGCAGAGTTGTAGACGTACGCACGCGAGTGCGAGCTGGTACGATCGGGCGCACGCGGGTGCGCAGAGTTGCAGACGTGCGCACGCGGGTGCGCGGGGCCACGGTCGGTTGCACGGTTTGACGTGGGCACGAACTGACGTGCCGTGCGACCGTCTTTGGCGCCCAGAAGGCTTCTTAAGTGATTCACTCTAGGGGCTCGTTGCTGTCCTGTCTACAGCGTTCCTGAGAGTTGCTCTGTTTGCCTGATTGTTCCTGTCTCTGTTTACCTCGGCTTGTTCCTGATTATCCTGCCTGCTGCCTGCCCTGACCTTCGGACCTCCTGACTACTCTTCTGCCTTATCCTTCGGTACCTCTGCTGCCAGCCCGTTGACGACCCGGCTTGTGACCACTTCGCTTCTGCCTGCTGTTCCACTTCGTGTTGGTGCCCACCTGCTTGCTTCCAGCTGCTGATGTCTTACCGTTCCTGAGTCACCTGACTTCGTCCTTCGCTGTCTACGCCAGTTCCTGACCAAGGCCCACCTTCACGGACTTGGCACTTGTGCCCTCTGCCCTCCAGAACCCCTGTTCTCACCTTCAGGGGGTCTCGAGCCAGAGGCTTACGAGAGGCCGCTCCCTGCACTCCGGGCTCCTACCACCAGGTACGTGACAGTTTTCTTTATTATAATTAATATATATAAAATATATAAAAAAAAGGTTTTTAATACAAAACAGGTATATATATATCAAAACGAGGGGACAGCGTAATTAAGAGCTGTACATTCACTGCCCAAAAGGTCTGCGTCATTTCTTCCCACAGATCTTGCTAAGTTGTAAACTGGGCATATGTGAACTAACAAAAACATGAAAACCCGGAGCGTCCCAATATATAAAATTTAAATACAAAAAATACAAAATAGAGCATGAACTTGGATAAAAAGTATAAAAATGATACTAAAATGAGTAAAATAGAAATAAAAATAAACATGAGATGAGGTGAAGTATCCCAGATTAGTATAGAGATACACCAAAATAATTGATGTGTTCACATCTCCATCAAGTTAACATGAAAAACAGGGCAACATGTATTCCCAGTTCCTCACTACCTCACGTGTGCCCCAAAAACTGGCCTTGGGCATCCCCAACAGAAGTTGAGGAATGTAACTAAATGTGAATCCCCGCATCCAGAGGGCCGGCTGACCCAAAGCTAGGCCTACCCCCCCCCGCAGAGGCCATAGAGAATAGAGAAGGACAAGGAAATATTCTACAATAACATGTACCAAAACCATGATAGAAACACAGTAGAATAATATTTTACAATAACAAGTACAAAAACCACAGTAAAAAACATAGCATCAGAAAAGATCACCTCAAGAATTATTAATAAAGGCATTTACATCGGTGTCCACATTAAGGCCAAATGGAACATATGTCTTTAATTTGTGGTTCAAGGCCATTTCAAGCTTGGATATTTCCCTAACCAGGGCCCACCCTTCCAATGGGGCCTATATTTGTCTAAACTGACAAATAGGGTTCCTGATGGATCTCTCTTATGTGTTTGGTCATAATGTCTGGACACGGGATGTTTGTCAAACCCACGTCTGATGTTGCCTATGTGTTCATTCAGCCTGACGCGAAGTGCCCTCTTGGTCCGCCCTATATATTGGAGGCCACAAGGGCACTGTAAAAGGTAAACCACAGCCTCCGAGGAGCAAGTAATGAAAGATTCTATTTCGTATGTTCTAGTGGTACTTGAGGATACAATGTTAGAAATCTTAGAGCCCCTATATGAATTCAAAGTGCAAACCTGACAGTTTTTGCACTTATAATAACCAATTAAATTTAGAAAAAAACATCTATTAGCCCTAGGTGGGTCTTGTACACTAGGGACAATCTTGCTCCCCAGCGAAGAAGCCCCTTTAAAAATAATTTGTGGTTTATCAGGTAAAACTGTATTCAAAACCTGGTCACTGGTGAGTAAGTGCCAATGTTTTTGGATCAGGTTTCTCACACCGCGATGTTGGACTGAGAAGGTCGTGACAAACGGTACACCACCCTGTATGTTAGCCCTGATGTTTTGTCTATCTACCAACAGTGAAGACCTATCTCTAGTACGAGCGGTCTTCATTGTCACATCAAGGGAAGCGGGATCATATCCCTTTTCCAAGAATCTTCCTGCCAAAATCGCTGCCTGTTCATCATACTTTACAATATCTGAACAGTTCCGTCTGAGGCGTAAAAATTGCCCCAGGGGAACAGCTTTTAGCCAAGGTTGAAAATGGCAACTGTCTGTGGGGATGTAAGAGTTCCTATCGGTAGACTTAAAATATGTAGATGTAATAAACTCATCTCCCACCCTCCTGATGTTAAGATCAAGAATATTGACCTCTTCCTGGCTGGCCTCAAAGCTTAATTTAATCCCTCTGTTGTTCTCATTTAGACTGGCCATAAACAAACGCAAATCTGGTCCTGTTCCATCCCAAAGGAGGAGGACGTCATCGATATACCTCGCCCACAGGACTATCTCAGACCTCCTAGGGGCATCGATGACGTCCTCCTCCCATTTGGCCATGAACAGGTTAGCCAGACTAGGGGCATATTTCGCCCCCATGGCCACCCCCCTGTCCTGGTGGTAAAATTGTTGGTCGAACCAAAAATAGTTGTGTCCGGCCGCATATTCCAAAAGTTCTATTAGGAAATCGATCTGGGGTGAAGCAAGGCCCGACCCCCTCTCCAAGAATAATCTCACAGCCTCCACTCCTAAAGAGTGGGGGATGATGGTGTATAATGAGTTAACGTCTGCTGTAACCAACCATAGACCTTCCCCAAGGGTGATGCCAGACAAAAGATTAATTATTGTTTAGTATCTTTAACATACGACGGAACCTTTTGGACCAAGGGTTGTAAATAATGATCTATATATTTGCCCACCCGGGACGTCACCGAGTCAATACCACTGACAATAGGTCGCCCCGGGGGGGGGCAAACTTGGTTCTTGTGTAGCTTCAGGAGGTAGTAGATAACAGGTGTACTGGGGGCACAAGGTATCAAAAAAAGTTTTTCCTTTTCATTTAGGATGCCCCTCCGATAACCTCCCTCCACAATCCTACCCAGTTCCTTCTTGTACTTATCCACTGGGTCCCGATTAAGGACAGTGTATGTTTCCCTATCCTCCAAAATGCGATACATCTCTTTCATGTAATCGCATTGGTCTTGTACCACAATCCCCCCCCCTTTATCGGCCGGTCTGATGACCAGGGACTTATTGTTACACAAGGTATCTAAGCCCATCTCCAAATCTCTACGCATTTTGACTTTCTTAACCCTAATATCCTCCAAGTCGCATAGTACCACGTCCCTGAACACCTTAATACTAGGTGCAAGGGATCCTGGAGGATTAAAAAGGGACGCATTTGAAAGATTGGAGTGCTGAAACTCCGTTATTCTCGTGGTATTCTCTCTGATGGGGTTACCCATCATGTACCGTTTGATATTAAATTTTCGGGCAAACTTATGTACATCCATGTAGGTTTGGAACTTGCTCAGACATCTGGGTGGAGCAAATTTCAAACCCTTATCAAGTACTTTGGTTTCAGAAGCCGTGAGTTCCTGTTTACTCAGGTTAAAAATGCCAGTTCCTATGGCCTCTTTCTTTTTTGTTGATTGGGCTCGCCTCCCCCCTCTAACCCCTCTCTTTGTTCGACGGACCTTTTCAGGCCTCTGCTGTCCCTGGGAAAAAAATGTTGGTGATTATTTCCACTGGTGTATGGCCCTCCATCATAGGCGGAATGTTGATATCCTTGTCTATATCCTGGACTCCCCTGGACATAGGAATTGGGATGTCGTCTAGGATCAACCCCCCAATTCTCTCCTACTTGGCCCGATCCCACGGGGGTCTCAGAATCAGAGAGGGGGAAAAAACGATTTTGAGTAGGGACATTATAATTATAATTCCTATCATCTCTATTCTGATGAGGGAGATTTTCTTGGTTAGGACCCCGAATCCGGTCTGGGGGCCCATAGGTCCCCGAGTGGCTGGATCGTCCTGATCTCGGGGAATATGGTGCTCGATAAGGATGCGGCCCATTTAACTTAGGACCTTTCTTGGGGATTCTCTGTTGAGGGGCTCCCACATATTGATTTCTGGTCTGGTTTGGAGTCTTATGACTATTCAAAGGCCTCCTAAAACCATAGCTAGTACCGGGATTAGGCTGGGTGTTATTCGGGGGTAGTTGTATGGAGTTACCTCCCATCGCTCCCAGTGAATTTAGTTGCTGTGATGTGAACTACCCCCGAATAACAGGGGTTAGAGGGGGGAGGCGAGCCCAATCAACAAAAAAGAAAGAGGCCATAGGAACTGGCATTTTTAACCTGAGTAAACAGGAACTCACGGCTTCTGAAACCAAAGTACTTGATAAGGGTTTGAAATTTGCTCCACCCAGATGTCTGAGCAAGTTCCAAACCTACATGGATGTACATAAGTTTGTCCGAAAATTGAATATCAAACGGTACATGATGGGTAACCCCATCAGAGAGAATACCACGAGAATAACGGAGTTTCAGCACTCCAATCTTTCAAATGCGTCCCTTTTTAATCCTCCAGGATCCCTTGCACCTAGTATTAAGGTATTCAGGGACGTGGTACTACGTGACTTGGAGGATATTAGGGTTAAGAAAGTCAAAATGCGTACAGATTTGGAGATGGGCTTAGATACCTTGTGTAACAATAAGTCCCTGGTCATCAGACCGGCCAATAAAGGGGGGGGGGGATTGTGGTACTAGACCGATGCGATTACATGAAAGAGATGTATCGCATTTTGGAGGATAGGGAAACATACACTGTCCTTAATCGGGACCCAGTGGATAAGTACAAGAAGGAACTGGGTAGGATTGTGGAGAGAGGTTATCAGAGGCGCATCCTAAATGAAAAGGAAAAACTTTTTTTGATACCTTGTGCCCCCAGTACACCGGTTATCTACTACCTCCTGAAGCTACACAAGAACCAAGTTTGCCCCCCCGGGGTGACCTATTGTCAGTGGTATTGACTCGGTGACGTCCCGGGTGGGCAAATATATAGATCATTATTTACAACCCTTGGTCCAAAAGGTTCCGTCGTATATTAAAGATACTAAACACATAATTAATCTTTTGTCTGGCATCACCCCTGGGGAAGGTCTATGGTTGGTTACGACAGACGTTAACTCATTATACACCATCATTCCCCACTCTTTAGGAGTGGAGGCTGTGAGATTATTCTTGAAGAGGGGGTCGGGCCTTGCTTCACCCCAGATCGATTTCCTAATAGAAATTTTGGAATATGCGGCCGGACACAACTATTTTTGGTTCGACCAACAATTTTACCGCCAGGACAGGGGGGTGGCCATGGGGGCGAAATATGCCCCTAGTCTGGCTAACCTGTTCATGGCCAAATGGGAGGAGGACGTCATCGATGCCCCTAGGAGGTCTGAGATAGTCCTGTGGGCGAGGTATATCGATGACGTCCTCCTCCTTTGGGATGGAACAGAACCAGATTTGCGTTTGTTTATGGCCAGTCTAAATGAGAACAGAGGGATTAAATTAAGCTTTGAGGCCAGCCAGGAAGAGGTCAATTTTCTTGATCTTAACATCAGGAGGGTGGGAGATGAGTTTATTACATCTACATATTTTAAGTCTACCGATAGGAACTCTTACATCCCCACAGACAGTTGCCATTTTCAACCTTGGCTAAAAGCTGTTCCCCTGGGGCAATTTTTACGCCTCAGACGGAACTGTTCAGTATGATGGCCTTAATGTGGACACCGATGTAAATGCCTTTATTAATAATTCTTGAGGTGATCTTTTCTGATGCTATGTTTTTTACTGTGGTTTTTGTACTTGTTATTGTAAAATATTATTCTACTGTGTTTCTATCATGGTTTTGGTACATGTTATTGTAGAATATTTCCTTGTCCTTCTCTACTCTCTATGGCCTCTGCCGGGGGGTAGGCCTAGCTTTGGGTCAGCCGGCCCTCTGGATGCGGGGATTCACATTTAGTTACATTCCTCAACTTCTGTTGGGGATGCCCAAGGCCAGTTTTTGGGGCACACGTGAGGTAGTGAGGAACTGGGAATACATGTTGCCCTGTTTTTCATGTTAACTTGATGGAGATGTGAACACATCAATTATTTTGGTGTATCTCTATACTAATCTGGGATACTTCACCTCATCTCATGTTTATTTTTATTTTTATTTCTATTTTACTCATTTTAGTATCATTTTTATACTTTTTATCCAAGTTCATGCTCTATTTTGTATTTTTTGTATTTTAATTTTATATATTGGGACGCTCCGGGTTTTCATGTTTTTGTTAGTTCACATATGCCCAGTTTACAACTTAGCAAGATCTGTGGGAAGGAATGACGCAGACCTTTTGGGCAGTGAATGTACAGCTCTTAATTGCGCTGTCCCCTCGTTTTGATATATATATACCTGTTTTGTATTAAAAACCTTTTTTTTATATATTTTATATATATTAATTATAATAAAGAAAACTTTTCATTTTTGTGTTCGGTCTAGTATCAGTAGACCTTATTCCGTGTCTCCACTGCATGTTTTGGACTTATGTTCCGGTTTGTTTTTGGACACAGGAAAGGTACTTTTATAATAAGGGCTAATTTGCCATGTCTTTTTTTTCCAATATGGCCATTGCCTGAAAGCGAGGCTTGGTCCATAATTATAGGACGTTCGTTGGGGAACGAGGCTTGGTCCATAATTATAGGACGTTCGTTGGGGATATATACACATATGACGTTCGTGGATCGAGAGTGAGGCTTGGTCCATAGTCATTGATTTCTAACGCCTATATGATATCTAAGATGGCCGCTGACCCAAAGTGAGGCTTGGTTATAAAAGGGGTGACGTCGCACGCCGCCCGTGCCCCTGGAAGACGTAAATTATTACGAAACGCGTAGGGCGGTGCGAACGTGTCGACGTCACCCCAGTCGTGTTTGTTCGTTTTAGACCAGGAAGGACGGGTTGGTCTCTGCGTTGGCGTGTGTCCGACCGGTGCACGCTTCTGTTTTGAGCCTGCTTTTAAAGTCTTTTATGTAAGTGTATACGTTCGTCACTTGCAAATTAAAATCATTGGTTTTACACTATCTAGAGCCTATGTTTTTCCCTATGTGATACCACGTTGAGTTGGGAGTGACATGTGGAGCAACAGCCATAGCCCCATTGTGTGAAAGATTTGGGATCGCCTGAGGGGGAACCGCTACCCGGATATCCTTTGATTGTTTTTGCCTGTGGTGACCCTCTGTAACCTCGATTGGATCTGGTAAGGAGCCAATTCATTCATTTGGTGATGGGAAAAGCACATTATACTCCTGGAGAAGATTATTAATTTGTGCACTTCAAATTCAGCTACTCATACGAAGTTTTTCTTCACTGGTGTTTATTTACCATATGGACACTTTACAGCAATAATTTGTCATATAATCATATGGACATTACATAGAGTTTTTCAAAATATTTTTCTTGGTAATTTATTTTATGCACTTTTTCAGTTTTAAGAAAACTTCCATTCTTTATTTTTAGGGGTATATATACAGAGATCTATACAATCTGTGCTGTGTTTGGGTGATTCACATCATTGACACACACTTGTGTCTTATTTTTGTTTTTAATTTTATATATTTGTATATATAATAGTATGCACTATATTTTTTTGAGGTGGCCTTAGAGACATTAAGACACTAAGGTTTATACTGTGGGTTTAACACACAAACATATCCCATTCACTTTGGGAATTTGAGGTTAGCGCAGTTCTCTTTTTTCTTTTCTGTTTTGTGTATTTTTGGTGTACATCTGAATTGCAGCTTCCGACCAGCATCATTTTCACTCCGTAGCGCAGTTTTTTTCTTCTTTCCTCAACCTGGAAACCAATGTCAGAGCCTTCCAATCACTGTGCATCCTCCATCAACATGTACCCGCACTGTGGTCAAATAGTTCAGGGGACTCCTCGGTGCATGATTGTGGGGCTAGGGAAGGAGGGACTGTGGACAAGAAGCTGGGTCGGCTGCATTGGAAGGCAAACTACTCTGAGCCTGGGTAAAAGAGGAAGAAGGGGATAAGGGCGGCTTTGTTATCGACTCCACCAACTGTTCTGCACGTTCTGGCTCAATAACATGGCCAGCAGCAGAAAAAAAAGGACAAGCGTGCCCCACGGCCACCTGCAGATGATGCACCATGTCCGCGACCAGCACTGTCGACTGTAGACACAAAGCCTGCTTGCCCTCTTTTAGTGGCCTGTGAGCGTCTTCCTCTCCTTGGTGGCCTTCCGAACATGATGTATATTTTTTTTGGCAACACTACACTGCACTGTAATACACCGCCTGAAGTAGATTAGAAATAGTACACCACAGAATGCACTATAGAATGTAGATCTCTAGGCTACACTGACTGGATGCAGAGTGTGTGTGTGTATGTATATATATATATATATATATATATATATATATATAGACTAGACTGGACTGACTGTAAATATATAATATTAAATTCACTGCCACTAACTGAATAGCCTGCCTGCTGGAATCTAAATCAAGCTATGTCTCCATCCATGCCAACACTACACAGGGCTGCCATGCCAATTATGGCTCTCTTAGCAGAGGGTGCTGGGATTGGCCAAAGCATGCAGGTCAGATGCATATTTTGTCCAATCATCAAATAGCAATGCACTGCGATCTCGCAGTGCATTATGGGGCATTCCGCGGGCACTTGAATTTCCCACAAACACCCCATAATGTTTGATACAGGCAAACACCCGATGTTCGAGTCGAACTCATGTTCGACACAAACATCAAGCTCATCCCTAAATATAATAAGTGGACATCATATATAAGATCTCTGAGCCTAAATTTTCTTTCAGCAGATTGTTGAAAATGTCAATACCAGTAATTGCAATCTAAATATATCTAATTTTACCTTTTCTTTCTTCAGATACATATCAAATTTTTCTAGGCTATTTTCTTTCTTTGTAGGATGTTCTTCATTCTTAACAAAAGCATTAATCAGGAAAACACTACATTATAACCACTAGAAAGAGCTATTACAGTAACTATGTTTGATAGCTATAGTAAATAACTATAGTTAATAGGTATAGTAAATAAGTACTATATTAAGTATTCTAGTAAATAGGTATTATATTTATAATTATAGTAAATAAGTACTGTAGTAAATAAGTAAATTACTATGATCATCAGTTAAATCTAATGGCCATCGTGCTGTATTTTCCTGATTCATACTATTCCAAAAATTAAGAAAATAAACTAGTAACATTTGATTTTGCCAGCATTCGCACAGAATGGTGAGCGGGTGAAACTTTTCATCCTGTCATTCTCTTGTTTAGAGACACTGCATGCAGACACCATAATTGGGACGCTTTAAAGGAATCGCTTCGCCATTACTTCAGTCACTCCCTCCCAAGGTTTATGGGCCCCTACACGCTAGCGAAGATACCACCTCGCACCGAAATCTGAACTATCTTTATATCATTATTGAAGGCCTGTGAATATCCTAAAGGGGAACGCCATTCTTTCAATGGTGTTAGCAGAGGACTTGCTCAGTGTTTCATTGTCCAGAGGGAGTTGACCTGCTTCAAGGTCTCTCCCCCATGATGAACCAGTGTTGCACTTGACCATACTCTTCAGGTGCCTTTTGTTTATTTATACCATCATTGTCCTACATCAGTATAGCTATAGCATCCTTAAAATTACATTGCTAATATTATTCTAGTGCTATCTAACTGTCTGTGTCATATTTAAATGTTCCCTGAAGTTGACCTGTGAATTGTTTAACTGCTGTCATAATTCATATACTCAATTTCTTTCAATACAGTATTTGCTGTGCTGGATCTGAGTCATATTTTTCTACATAGCTGTAAGGGTGCTGACTGAACGTAGCGTGTCAGAAGGGTTGAAGGGTTTACAGGGACAAGGCAGCACCAGAGGACAAGCAACATCCAGCAGCTCCGTATGGTGGTTACACAACACCTATATTTCAGAAATCAATTTTCTGCATAAATACAAACAGGAAATAGGGTTTGATGCTTACATACCCCAATATGGATGTGCAGAATGTATTTATGCTAAACAAACCACATTTAGGGATAAACCAAATATATTTAGAAATGTGGAGTGACCTAAAATCTGCAGTTACGTTTGGTTTACCCCCCCCGAGGAGATTTCTACTGCCACAATCCTGGCAGCCACTGAGACCAGCAGAACCTTTCTAATGGGCTGCATAGATTCCCTGGCCCTGGAGTGTGGACTGGGCCATAATGACATGGATAAATTCAAGGGACGGGTGACAGAGCTGGAATCCAGAATCTCTGTGGTGGAAGATGACTCCACTTCTGCCCGCATTATTGCAGACCTGCAACACTGGGTGAAAATGCTTGCGGACCGCTCAGAGAATGCCAAGAACAGACATCGCCAGAACAAAGTCCGGGTGGTCGGCCTACCTGAGGGGGCTGAAAGGGCTCATCCGGTCACCTTTGCGGAGGACTTCTTTAAACAAATCCTGCACCATACCCAGGTTTCCTCAGCATATATTGTGGAACACCCGCAAAGGGTGCCATCTGGGCCTCGCAAGGTGGGAGCGCCTCCACGGACATTTTTGGTTAAGTTCCTCAATTACAGGGATCGCAATCTCATCCTCACTACTGCCTGGAAGAATCCCCAACTCAAGTATGAGAATACCACCATTCATCTGTTTCCTGATTTCTCTCCAGAGATTAAACGTCGACAGCACTCCTTTGTGGATGTCCGTAAGCACCTCAGAGAGCGGGGGTGTACATACAGTATGTTGTACCCAAGCACACTGCGAGTTGTGGATCAAGACTCAGTTCAATTTTTAACATCATCGGATGCTGCTGACTGGCTGGACTCCTTAGGGTGATCGCTTTACATGCAAGTATGACTGTTCATGTTTGAATTTCTAACTGGCTTTTTATTAGCATGCAGGGGCTTGCTGCCCACTGTCCTCAATTCCTCTTTTTCTTTGCCTCTGTGGTCACCCAATATATATATATATATATATATATATATATGACTCTGAACTACTACTGGGACTTGGACTGAATCCTAAATATGCTCAGGTTTTGGGAGCAGCGGTCCCCCCCCCCCCATCCTCCTATTGGTCAGGGCTTCCATGTTTTCCTAGCCCTAGGTTTTGTTCCCGACCCTCCCCATGAGTTTTTGGGGGGGGCGCTGGGTAATGGTAGGATAGGCACCTCATGCCTGGGAAGTTCTTGTCTGATTGTTATGTTTTTGTGTATACTTAGGTTGTGTTTAACGTACATTGGCCCATGCTCCACTACTGCCCATTGGGCGAAAACCTGATCAAAGACCTACGTTCTTCTTTGGTCATTTTTATTGACTCAACTATGACATCATGTGACCAAGATACCTTTTTGGTGGTATCCTGGAACGTGTGGGGCCTTAATTGTAAGTTTAAAAGGCTGCTACTTTTTCAGTATGTCAAAAACCTAAAACCCAACTATTTTGGTTCTGCGGGAGACACACCTAGTGGGCATTAAAATCTTTGCTCTAAAAAAGCCCTGGGTACAGAAAGCTTTTCATGCTTCTTATTCAACATACACAAGAGGAGTTTCCATACTGGTATATAAATCCTTTCCCTGCATCATAGAGACGATACACACCAATCCTCAAGGCAGATTCGTGGTATTAGTACTTACAATATGCCAGCAGAGATACTTCTTTACTGGTATATATATGTTTCTCCGCCCTTTAAATCTGAGATGTTATTCTCTGTATTGGAGAGAATCACCCCCTATTGTCCTGCCATCATTTTATTGCTTGGTGATTTTAATGCCATCCTCTCCCTAGATTTGAATAGACTCACACCACCTAAGTCCTTTAATGGAGACTTGCTAAATTGGGAGATGTCAGCCGTGTGTAACAGAGGTCTGGAGGTGGAAATATCCTTCCACTAAAACCTTTTCACGCTTCTCTACTTCCTACAAGGCCTCTTCTAGCATTGACTATGCTTTTGAAAACCCCTCCATGCTGACAGACATGCTAGATGCCACCTATTTGCCCAGTGATCTATCAGACCATAGTCCCCTGGCAGTTATGTACTATCTCTTCGTGTAGCGTCTCGATGTGGCATCTTGGTGCTCAATGGATTTTACAACCTGATATTGCTGAGCAGACCCCACTATCTTTGCAGAGCTACTGGGATTTAAATATGGGGTCGTCCTCTCCAGAGATAGTTTGGGATGCCTTCAAGGCATGTACCAGAGGCCGTTACATCTCGGTTATTAAGGTGGTCGAAATACAACATACTGCTACCACCAATGAACTGGAGAGGGAGGACTGTTATGGCGCAGCCCCCCTCCATATTGAATTTTGATGCAATACAGACATCCAAGCGTAATTTGCACCTCTACTTAGCAGAAGTTACTAGATTGGAACTTTATAATGCGAAACAAAAATTCTTTGAACATGGTAACAGAAATGGCAGGTTGATGGCAATAATGTCCCACCATGACACTCCTAATTCCTTGATCCCTGAGCTTGGTTCTTCAACGGGTGAGGCCATCTCATCTCCAGAGGCCATATTGCAAGCATTCCATGAATGTTACCAATCCTTATATACCACTACATTGCCCTCGGGTTTAGACCCAGAGTTGTTGACATCTCTTCTGGATCCGATAGCCCTTGGATGGCTCTCCAACGCAGAAAGATCTCAGTTGGGTAATCCAATCACCACAGAGGAGGTTCTTGCAGTGACTAAGTTCCTCTCCACTGGCAAGGCTCCTGGCCCAGATGGTCTGCTGGTAGACTTTTATATAGCCCAGGCTGTACTTCCCTCCATTGTGGACTCGGATCAGACTGGTTTCATGACTCACAAATCTACAGATATCAATCTTTGTAGATTGTTCACTAATCTTCATACAAAACATGATAATCAAGGTACTAGAGTGGTTGCCTCTCTTGATATCGAGAAGGCTTTTGACTTGATTGAGTGGCCTTTCCTGTGGGAGATTCTTAGGAGGATGGGGTGACCCCTGGTGTTTATTCAGTGGTTAAAGACCATCTATCACTCGCCTATGGCCCCCATTCGTTTGGGGGGTGAATGCCTCCCATCTTTGAGCTCTCCAGGGGGACGCGGCAGGGCTGTCGTCTTTCTCCAGCCCTTTTTGCCATTGAGATGGAATCTGTGGTGGAAGCACTCCATGTCTCGCCACATATTAAGGGAATGAGACTGGCCTGGCTGGAGGAGAGGGTAGCCCTATATGCGGATGACCTCCTCCTCTTTCTAAATGATGCAGATGCCTCTCTGAGGGGAGCACTGCTGGTCCTAGACACATTTTCAAAGGTGACAGGGCTTAGTCAATTGGTCCAAGTCACAACTGCTCGCCATTGATGATGCTGCCAAAATAGGGGCTCCGGCTACTCTTCAGCTGCAATGGGTCGACAAGTTCACCTATTTAGGGGTACACCTCTCAAGAAACGTGGCTGGCTTTTTTCCGCTGAACTTGTGCCCAGTGGTTAACTCTGTTAAAGGCATACTGAAAGGATGGGGGAACCTTCCTTTGTCCCTATTGGGTTGTATCAATCTCATCAAAATGAAAACCTTACCCAAGTTTACATATTTGTTTCGTAACTCCCCTCAATGGATTCCCAAGTCATTTTTCGCACTTAAACAAGATTTTTTTTCCTCCTTTCTCTGGGGCCCATGTGCCCCCCCCCCCCCAGTTCAAGTTAACCATCCTTATGGGCCCTTGTTCACAGGGAGCTTGGCATTCCCCGGACTGCCACAAATATTTTATTGCAGCTCAGTTAGTCACAACATTTTGGTGGCTCGTTCCAAATAAGTTCAACCCGGTAATAGCCACTGAAGCAGTGGTATTACAGTCTGTGGAGGAATTGTTAAACCTGCCCTTGTGGGATCCAAAGGCTCTGTATGACCTGACCCCCCTCCTCAGACTGGCTCCCAAAATGCCCCCCTTTGGAATAATCCCAATTTACCACATTTCTTCCAACTCCTGGACCCTGTTATATGGGCTAAATATAATTAATTAAATCACTTTCCAATATTACCTCAGACATTTCAATTTTTTTGTTTGATCATTTGCTGTCTCAATACAATGTCCCACCTTCACATCTATTTCAATACCTGCAGTTGTCCCATGCTGCTTTCAGGGATTTCCCTCAGACGAGAAACAGATGGTGCAATCAGACCTAGAGCGGATGCATTCTGCGCTACGACTGTTCAGAAAAGCCCACCTCTGTACTGTACTCGCATCTCCTCCAGGTCTTATCAACTGCATTGTCTAGGCTCCATCAAAAATGTGTCCGGGATCTTCTGGAGCTGGACTCTGAGGACTGGGAGGACATATGGGATTCCCCCCTTAAAATACTCGTCTCCCTGAGAGACCGCCTCATCCAATATAAGATTGTTCACAGGGCCTATCTCACTCCCGCTTGAGTGCACAAGATGAGGTTCTCTCTTTCCCCAGAGTGCTGAATGTGTGATCGTACTCTGAGAGATTACATACATATCCTTTGGTCTTGCCCGGTAATCACTGTCTATTGGTCACAAATCCTTATGGAAGTGAATGAACTACTTATTATCTCCATTGCTCTGTCCCAGAAAATATGCTTGCTTGGGTTGGTGGAGGAACTGGTACCCAGGGTGGCTGAGAGGACCTTGTTGGGTCTCTTACTGTTCTACGCCAGGAAATCCGTTATTCTATGCTGGAAGCAACGGGCTCCACCTTCTCTGACTATGGAAAACGCTTGTAAATAATGTGATACCCATATACAAAGACACGTATTTACATAGAAGCTGCCCCAGAAAGTATTACAGAGTGTGGTCTAAGAGGTTGGCCAAACCCTCTACGGCTACATCTGATTAAGACTCTTGACGACCTCCCTTGCGGATACAAGAGTCCTTCATAGCATAATGTTTCCTGTAAATAGTCTTCATACTGGTTTAACCTTGGAGCATGGGCTATGTGTTATACTACTTCCTAGGGACCCCTGCGTGAGTCCTAGAGACAAGTTTTGCCTGTGTTACAAAAAATAGTCCTTCATAGCATAATGTTTCCTGTGAATAGTCTTCATACTGGTTTAACCCTGGAGCATGGGCTATGTGTTATTCTACTTCCTAGGGACCCCTGTGTGAGTCCTAGAGACAAGTTTTGCCTGTGTTACAAAAAATAAAAAGATTTTCTATTTACGCTTGTCAAAATGTTCTCAGTCTGGCATGTACATGATTGGCAATGACTGGGAGTGTAGAAAACCTTCCAGTGTTAAGGCCATCAAAATGTTTACAAATGGCTGAGCTATCTAGTTAGCAATGTTTTGGGGACAGTTGAGTATGAGCCTAGGGGGAGGTGCTGAGGGATAAGGGAAAATACTAAACAAGTGTTAGCCCCCGTACACACGGTCGGAGAATCTGTCGGAATGAGTCTTATCGGACTGTGTCGTCAGATAATCCGACTGTGTGTGGTATGCATCGGACTGATTCCGTCCGACCCAATTTTCCAACATGTTGGAAATATTTCCCGACCAACTGGGCCGGACGGACCTAATCTGATCATGTGTAGAGCATTTTGATCGGACCAAGTGCCACGCATGCTCAGATCAAATTCCTACATCAAAGCTATTGGCTACTAGCCTGAATGTAGTCCCATCGTAACGAAATTACGTCATCACGTTCTGAAAGATCGGATTTTTCGCCAACTTGGCCCAACCGTGTGTATGCAACAGTTTCGGACACAATCCGTCGGACTAAATCCGACGGACAAAAATCCGACGGATTTGGTTGGCAAAATCTCCGACCGTGTGTACGTGGGCTAACTGTATAAAGGTTAGTAGCAATGTCATAATAAATTAGCTTGATTCTCTTCTGGAGCCTAGCGTACATTAAACTAAGTCATTATTACCAACATTATGAACAAACTGGAGCTTGGCTATGCCCATCTCATGAATCAACACAATGAGCTGACCTTGTTGGTTTGTGGGATGGCAGGGGAGCATAGAGTTCCAAGTTGGAGCAAAAGTCAAGACTTATAAAGGTGTATCCAGGTACCACAAATTGCTCCCATCATGTGTAATGTCAATTAAATACATGCTGGAAATCATACATTCACTTGGAAATAACTTGAATCCACTTGAACGCTATTCTATATCAGTGCTACAGTGCTGACCACAGTACTTTAAGCTCTTTAAATAAACAGAAATGTTTGAGAAACATTCTGGACTTACACAGGAACGAGGTGGTGTTGAGACCTAGAGCCTTTTTCGTTCCCAAGTTGGCTTCCGCCTTTCACATCAACCAACTTCTTTTCTCGGTGACCCAGACAGATCATTCAAATTTATGGTCATAAGGATTGGGTTCCACCCTTTCCTGTCAATGCATACTACTAGGTCTGTGAGTGACTCTTGTCCTTTTCAGCATCAAGCAATTGTGTCCCAATTTTAAAAGTCTGCCTCCTGGTCCTTTGTTATCTACATTCTACAACCTGGATGTTCAGGCCTCATCCTACAAGCTTTGGTCATAAGGTTTTTCAACAAGCATTTTCTTGCCTAACCATCACGAGTCTAAGGAAGAGAAGCATAACCCTGGAACTAAACAACCTACAGGTGTTCCTTTTATCCCCAGGGGTACTCTGCAGTCTGTGGTAGCAGAGGACTTGGGATGCTTAAAACTTTTTCAAACAACCTTGGCAGAACAAGGCCTCCAATGTTGCTGACAAACCCATTTCAGCATGAAGTTCTTCCCGCACACCTACGATTTTTAGTTTACTAACACAGCTACTGTTAGTTGAGTTTTGGACATATTGGTTCCAAAGATCCTCTCTTCCAGCTACAGGATAGACTTTCATGCTCTTCCACCAAAGTGTTTCTTTGCATCCAATGTCCATCTGACTTCCCAGGTGCTGGCAGACTTGCATTTGGTCAGCAAAGGACTCCATTTTCTGGGAGTGATCTTTGGGTTCCCTCTTGGGAGAAATTCAGAGACTTCTATTCAAACCTCTTTATTCTCAAGAAGGAAGGATGATATGAAGACACCTTTGTAATTGTCAGGAAGTTCAGAATGGAGCCAGTCTGTTCAGTGATATCTTCTCTACACCAGCTTCAATTCACTGCTCATAGCCCTGCAGGCTCCTGTGAAAAAATAATAAATGCACATTTTCTTTCAAATATATGTGCATTTATTATAAATTTTTCACAATGGTGAACTTGGCCTTTAAGCCCATCCATTTGCCCAGAGTATCTAAACAAATTTTTGGACACTGCACTAGCAAAGATTCTTCTACCACTGAGGAAGCTTGCACCAACTTTGGGATCATGTCAAGCAACCTCATCGCTATTTCTAATCCTCTCATCATTCATGCACAGGAGTGTTTTTGATGGTCACCACAATCTAAGCAGTTCAATTTGTGCATTATCATTCTTTAGCAGGAAGTTCTGTGCAAGTGAGACAGGTCTCCACCATTCCTGGTCAAGAAAATCTGTCTCAATGTTTCACAAGAGTGCCATTCACATGTCGGCTGACAGATTGTAATAATGGATGCAAGTATTTTTAGCTCCCCCAATGGTGCAGGGCTGCTGGTCCAAAGAAGAAACTCACATTCATATAAATTTCCTGGAACTTTAAGCCATCAGATTATATCTTCTTCACTGGACAAACCTTGTAAGGGGTCATCTTGTAAAGATACAGTTAGACAATTCCATAGCAGTGGCATATGTATATTATTAGGGGGAACATGAAGTCTTCATCAGTGACACTGGAGGTTTACCACATTCTACACTGGGCAGATTTGTGTTCCGGCCCTGTTCATGGTCTGTGTTTTGGAAGTTGACAATTGGCAGGCAGATTATTTCAGCTGCTAAGTCTAGACCCTGGGTCTAGACTCCTTTATCTGGAGGGGTTTCAGCAACTCTGTAGCAGGTGGGGAACACCAGATGTCAACCTACTAGCCTCTCATTTCAATGCCAAGCTAAACAAGTTTGATGCAAGGACAAGAGGTTCACTATATCGACAGATGCCTTGGTGTAGCTGTGGGACAAATTCAGTCTAATCTATGCATGCCCACCAGTATGTCTTTTTACCCAGATTACTTTGCAGGATTTCAGTGATACTCGTGACACTGGACTGGTGGTATGCAGATCTGGTTGTCTTCTTGTAGACGTTCCCTGGTGCCTACTAGATCATCCAAACCTCCTTACTTAGTCCTAGTCTTTATCCAGCTTTGCATTCAATGACTTTAATGGCATGGCTGTTGAAGCCCTGGAGCTAAGAGATGGGGTTGTTGGAGTCTGTAAATCCTACCACGTTGAAGGCTTCCAAATCTACCTTCCAACTTGGAAATCATGCTTTTGATGATGTGACTTCTTTGGAGCATATCCCCGGGCCTTTTTAGTGTCTTTTTTACAGCAAGGGGTGGATCAACATCTGGCAAGTCACTCCCTGGACTGTATCTTTATTCAGGGGATGACTCATGTGGAACCCCTGATTCCAACTCCACTTCCATTGTGGGACAATAATTTAGTTCTTAGCCCTTGTACACACAGTCGGACATTCCGACAACAAAATCCGTTGCATTTTGTCCGACGGATTTTGCCCTAAACTGGTGTTGCATACACACGGTCGGACAAAGTTGTCGGAAAATCCGACCGTTCGTGACGTGATGACGTTATTTCGTTACACCGGAACTACGTTCAGGCTAGTAACCAATAGCTTTGGTCTAGGAATTTGATCTGAGCATGCGTGGCACTTTGTCTGATCGGAATTCTCTACAAACGATCGGACAAAGTCTGATCGGATCATGTTGTCGGAAAATTTTATAGCCCAGCTCTAAAACTTTGTCGGTCGGATATTCCAACGGAAACAGTCCGATGGAGCCTACACACAGTCGGATTATCCGACAACGCGGTCCGATCGGACATTTTCCGTCGGAATGTCCGACCGTGTGTACAAAGGCTTACAGCTCTGCAAAGACAAACAGGATAAAGGAAGGGCAATTCTATTGAACCCTTTTCAATCTTATATGAAGACAAGGTGGGCTTGAGACCTCGATGATTATTTGTTGTGGCTCTTGGTCTGCATAAGGGGATTAGCGGTATCTTCTGTCACCACTTGTCGCTACCTGAGTGGCAAGTATGGGATTTGACCACTGGATGTGCTATCCCACCTAGCATCCTATTCTTGTAGTGGGCACTATAACCCAAGTGTTATGAATGACCTTCAATCAAGACTGTGTCTCTCAGTGAACACAAAATAATTTTATGGCGAGTACAAAAAAAAATCTATATTTGGATGAAATACCTGTTGCTTACACCTTTTACAGATGATAGCCGCTCTATCTCCTTATGTTTAATATATTGGTCATCTGCGGTAACAGCCAGGGCCAAGTGATATAAAAAGCAGACATCTGTAAGATTAACTTACAGTGATATTTTTATTGCTTCAAGCTTGTTTATAATAAGTTTTTGTTTTTACAGCCATATCCAGGTAGATTACATTTTATGTAATTAATGAATTGCATAACAAGAGTTTTAAAATAACGCATTTTGCTCTTGACCTATTTTCCTGATGCAAATTAATAAATGACATCACAGATCATATACTAAAATGCTTACTTCCTCTCAGTTGTGTAACACATAGCTAGGATGTGTCGCATAGTTGTGCTAGTAAAAAGTGACTGCTCTTTAACTCTGACTGCCAAAAATGTATCTGGTAAGTCACGGCAGTGAAAGGCTCATGAAATCACCATCTTTGTATACTGTCACAAAGGGGCGCTAGTTTCAGCACTTGGATTGTTTATTTAGACAACCACCATAGTATCAAGAAAGGGTACTGGCAAGGGAGGGCTATGTTACCTTACCTGTTCCCCCAAGTATGTGCCTTTCCCCTTCTTTGTGGGAGAATTCAATATGATAGCAGGTATGATATGGTTAAAAGGAAAAAGTGAGTCCATTATAGGAAAATTGGGAGCTACCTTTGGTGAAAGTTTTCAGAAAATACTACCTGTTTTTTTCTGAGTAACTGACCACCTCTTCCTCCAACAAGCTTTTATTTTAGAAATGCCTTTATTCTTAATGTAACCAAATTAAATGTTTCTTTCTTTATTAGAAAGGTTGAACTAGTTTGGGCTATAAGCTGATCTTACCTCTATTTCAGGGGTCTCCAAACTTTCTAAACATAGTGCCAGTTTACTGTCCTGTGAACTTTAGGGGGACCAGACTGTGGCTCGCAGGAGTAGAAAAAGTCCTGGCGTCAGTGTGAGTTAACAGTGTCCCCTCTTTGGTATTAGGTGGTCGAATAAAGCTCCCATTGTTGGTGTCAGTGGGAGGAATAGTGCCCCATTGTTGGTGTCAGTGGGAGGAATATTGCCCCATTGTTTGTGTCGGTGGTAAGAATAGTGCCCCATCATTGGTGTTAATGGGAGGAATAGTGCCCCATCGTTGGTGTTAGTGAGAGGAATAGAGCCCCATCGTTGGTATCAGTGGGAGGAATAGTGCCCCATCGTTGGTGTCAGTGCGAGGAATAGTGCCCCATCCTTGGTGTCAGTGGGAAGAATAGTGCCCCATCCTTGGTGTCAGTTGGTTAGAATTGTGCCCCATCGTTGGTGTCAGTGGGAGGAATAGTACCCCATGGTTGGTGTCAGTGGGAGGAATAGTACCCCCTCATTGATAACAGTGGGAGAAATAGTGCCCCGTTGTTGGTGTCAGTGGCAGGAACTATGGTGAGCCAGATAAAAGCAAGCAAAGGCAGCATCTGGCCTCCGCGCCATAGTTTGGAGACCACTGCTCTAGTTGCTTGATACAGTTGCCTGACATTCGCAGACTTCCACAATGTAAACATGATGAAAGTGACCATTCAGTCCTGTATAAATATGCCCCTTAGTGTATTTTGTTTGTTTATTACACAATTTTTATTAATTTTTTAACAAGTAGTGTGATGCAAACAAGATCAAAAATTAAAATTCTTTCTATCCTCTGCTATTTAGAATGGTATGGTTTGGGATAAGTTTATCAGTGAATTATCACATCTGTGCATTACACCGTGCATGTGAAAAATGAAAAGAAAAATTGCCCAGCAGCAGAAGTATAAATGCGTCATACACTGATAATGTGCAACTTGAATCGTCTGCTACTTATGTAAATTAAACAGATTAGTTGTAGTTCAATGTACATAAAGTCATAATTACATTTATCATATACTGTGGTTTGTGAGTCATAAAACATGAATCATTTGAGATCTATGCCAAATGGGTGTAAAGCCACTGATACTGATACAGGTTGCAGCTGTCTTTCTTGTTCTTTGTGAATAAGTAGGTTATAGCAAAGGTGCTAGTCTGACACCTATATGTATGACATAGAACTGCAGTTCCCAAAAATAATCTGTGATCGCCTACTGCACTACAAATGTGCAGGTTACGTGTTTGAAACCGATAAACATAGCTCTCTTTGGGCTAGCTGTAAGCAGCTACACATAAATGTGTTCCTGACAGAATTTGCAGTTAACCACTTGACCTACGGAAGATTTACCCCCTTTATGACCAAGCCGTTTTTTGGGATACTGCACTGCGTTACTTTAACTGAGAATTGCACGGTCGCGCGACACTGTACTAAAATAGAATGTATGTCCCTTTTCCCTACAAATAAAGCTTTATTTTGGTGGTATTTGATCACCTCTGCATTTTTTTTTTTGTTTTTTTTTGCGCTATAAACAAAAAATAAAACCGACAATTTTGAAAAAAAAGAAAAACTATTTTTTACTATCTGCTTTAAAACATAGCCAATCAAAAAACTAAAAAAAATCTAATGTTCTCATAAATTTAGGCCAACATGTATTCTGCTACATATTTTTGGAAAAAAATCCTAATAAAGCTATATTGATTGGTTTGTGCAAAAGTTATAGCAAACACAATCTATGGGATATTTTTATTTATTATTATTTATTATATTCAGCCAGTGTTTTAGTGTACTGTGGGGGGTGGGGGGTGCTTTTTCTAGGGAAAAACATGCATACTAGTCCCTGCTTTGCAGACACAGAATAAATGCCTTCCCTCTTGTCAGAACGGCGATCTGTCTTGTTTACATAAGCAGACCGCCGTTCTGGCTCTCTGCCTAACGATCAGCAGGTGCCGGCGGACATTGACCAACTCCAGCTTCAGTATAATTACGGCAGGAGATGGCCGCTGGCGGCGCGCATGCACGCTCCCTCCCCGAAAGTCTTGGATCACAAACTAGGTGTGTAATCCGGCGCAGCAGAGCCACCTTGCCACCATATATGTTAGCTATACAGTTGGCAAGTGGTTAAAAAATAAGAAAAAAAAAATCTATACCTGCTGTATTATATCAATACCTTCCTAGCATTCTGATTGGAGACTGGCTTTCATAGTTATGTAGTTAGTCAGATTGGAAAAAATAAAAAAAAGACACAAATACATCTAGTAAAAACAGTAGGGAACCCCCCCCCCCCCTAAAAAAAAAAATCAACCGCTGTATATATAAACTTATACCCACAGTTGATCTGTGGACATTATTTCACTATACATCTTGGTGTCATGTGCAAACACAGAAATTGTACTTTTAATCCCAAACTCTATATATCATTTATAAATATGGTAAAAATGAAGGTTACCAACACTAATAACTTTAGACCATTCAGAGTATGAATCACTATTCAATACAGTGGGGGCTGATGGTAATTTTTTTTTTGGGGGGGGGGGGGGCAAACAATGCTTGACACCCGAGCTCACCCTATATTGAAGCCTATTAGAGCAGTGGTGGCTGGTGAAGTTTTAGACCCTGCCCTTCCTTTTTGACCCCTTTGACTTGGCGAAAAGGGGTGTAGTTTCAGCAAAATAGTTGGCGTGGCTCTAAGATGGCGTGGTTAGCGTCTGAGATGAACGAGGGATGGAGGGAGAGGGAGAGAGGGATGGAGGGACAGCAGGCCCAGATCCTACACAACAATAGAAATATGTGTATTCTAGAGAGTTTAACAATCAGCAGATAAAGATACTCCAAATACTTGGTGTTAGCAATTCAATCAACCCGGCACCATGATTGAAGCGTATTATTTCTATTATTACATTGTAATATACAATGAAATCATTCAACTCACCATAATGTAGAATCAGTGGGAGCTCTGAGCGTGTCACTAACCACGTCGCCTGCCACCAGATGCCATCAGGCGTCCCCAGCAGAGTCCGTCCTTACATCAGGTGCCCCCAGCAGAGTCCATCCTTACATGCTGCCTGTGTCACATCAAATGCAGCCACATAAAATGCAGCCTGTGTCACATAAAATGCAACCTGTGTCTCATCAAATGCAGCCTGTGTCTCATCAAATGTAGCCTGTGTCCTATCAAATGCAGCCTGTGTCCCATCAAATGCAGCCTGTGTCCCATCAAATGCAGCCTGTGTCCTATCAAATGCAGCCTCTGTCCCATCAAATGCAGTCTGTGTCCCATCAAATGCAGCCTGTGTCCTGCCAAATGCAGCCTGTGTCTCACCAAATGCAGCCTGTGTCCCGCCAAATGCAGCCTGTGTCTCACCAAATGCAGCCTGTATCTCACCAAATGCAGCCTGTGTTCCACCAAATGCACTCTCTGTCCCACCAAATGCAGCCTGTGTTCCACCAAATGTAGCCTGTGTCCCCCCAAATGCAGCCTGTGCCCCCCCCAAACGCAGCCTGTGTTCCACCAAATGCAGCCTCTGTCCCACCAAATGCAGCCTCTGTCCCACTGAATGCAGCCTGTGTCCCACCAAATGCAGCCTGTGTCCCCCCAAACGCAGCCTGAGTTCCACCAAATGCAGCCTCTGTCCCACCAAATGCAGCTTGTGTCCACCAAATGCAGCCTCTGTCCCACTGAATGCAGCCTGTGTCCCACCAAATGCAGCCTGTGTCCCCCCAAATGGAGCCTGTGTCCTCCCCAAATGCAACCTCTGTCACTTCAAGCCCCCCTGTTCTCCGAACAGTGGTACTTACCTTGCCGTTGTCCTCTCCTGCGGTGTCTCCTTCCACTGACAGCGGCGATGGAGCAGCATACTTCCTGTTTCCTCTCTCCTGGGCGCAATGGGAGAGAGAAAACAGAAATGACATCAAACTGAGATGTCAATCAAACTGCCCGCCCGGCTGAGCGGAAGCTACTCGGCTCTTCAGAAAGTGCCGCAAGGCGGGCTGAAAGCCCGCAAATGAAACGCTGCATCTGCAATTTCGTGATTGCATAGAAGGTGCTGCGTCCTTTAGTGCACGGTGTCCGGTGTCCGGCGTCCGAACACAGTGCACATAAGTAACTTTTTTTTGTTTTTTTTTCTTAAAGGGCCAGTTAAAAAAAAATGTTATGTGGCTGTCTGGGGGGGGGGGGGGGGGGCACGTTGCCCATGAGCCCCCTATGGACGGTCCGCCACTGTATTAATCGGGTGCTTCAGAAAAACACAACCCCACCAATCCCCCTCCCCTTGGAATTCATGTATCTGGCGCCCTGAATGTGGCTGGATGCATGGATAGATGGGTTGGCCGTGGCCATTTACAAACTGAATTTACACATTAGCTGTGTGTGAGAACTGTGTCAAACACTTTTGCAAAGTCCAAGTATGCTATATCCACAGCCATTCCTATGTCTACGTTTTTGCTTACTTCTTCATAAAAGGAAATTACATTTGTTTGACAACTTCAGTGTTTCGTGAATCCATGCTGATTATTGCTCAAATTATTGTTTTCTAGCAAAAACTGTTCTATGTGATCTTTTATCAAACTCTCAAGTAGCGATCCCCTGTAGTAACTAGGTTAAGACTTTGATCCCTGGACTGTTTCACCTCCCTTCCAATCCAGCCCATTTTTCAGGTTTTAGTGCTATCACACATTGAATGGCAAATAACGCAGTCAATTTTTTAAAACCTATAGTGTTTTATTTTAGTTATATTTAATCACCATTTTTTTATATTCTGCTATATAAAGAAAATACATTTTTTTGTTATAACATTTTGCAAAACAAAATAATTTCTTTATAAATTTAAGCCAAAATGTATTCAGCTACATTTCTTTAGTAAAAAAATAACCAAAGTCAGTGTGTATTTGTGTGAAAGGTATAGAGTCTACAAACTATAATACTGTATATGCAGATACATCCTAAATATCATCAAGAATTGAATTCCTTTCAGAAATTAAATTCAAAAGGGGAAACAAAGTGATATATTTCAAGCATTTTTTCTTTTAATTTTGATGATAGTTTACAGCTAGTAAAAACCCAAAATTCAGTATCTCAGAAAATTTTATATTACATAAGACCAATAAAAAAATATTTTTTAATACAGAAATGTTTGCTTACTGAAAAGTATGTCCATGTACTGTATAGTATACACTTAATACTTGGTTGGGCTCCTTTTGCCTTAATTACTGAATCAATGCAGCATGGCATGGAGGCGATCAGCTTGTGGCACTGCGGAGGTGTTATGGAAGCCCAGGTTGCTTTGATAGTGGCCTTCAGCTCATCTGCATTGTTGGGTCTAGTGTCTTTCATCTTCCTCTTGACAATACACAACAGTTTCTCTATGGGGTTTAAGTCAGACGTGTTTGCTGGCCAATCAAACACAGTGATACCATTATCATTAAAGTAGGTATTGGAACTTTTGGCAGTGTGGGCAGGTGCCAAGTCCTGCTGGAAAATAAAATCAGCATCACCATAAAGTTGGTCAGCAGAGAGAAGCATGAAGTGCTCTAGGACTTCCTGGCAGAGGGCTGTGCTGACTTTGGACTTGATAAAACACAGTGGACCAACACCAGCAGATGACATGGCTCCCCAATTCATCACTGACTATGGAAACTTAACACTGGATCTCATGCAACTTGGATTCTGTGCTTCTCAATATTTCCTCCAGACTAGAATATATAAGTTTCACTTTTTGAATTGAATTACTGAAATAAATAAATTTTTTGATGATATTCTAATCATTTCAGATGCACCTGTATATTTGAAAATTGATCAATGCTGATATACCCGCTGCCTTTCATTTCCTGAAGCCCTAAAATGCAGTAAAATACCCCCAAAATTGCCCCTCTTTGGAAAGTAGACAGTCCAAAGTATTTAGTAAGAGAAATGGTAAGTTTTGTGAAGTTGTCTTTTTTTTTTCAAAAGTTTTTGTAATCTAATTTCCTGACTACCTACCACATTTCTTGAGTGTGTGAAGTGCCAGGACAAGAGAAACACCCACAAAATGACCACATTTAGGAAAGCAAACACTCAATGTATTTTCTGAATAGGATAGTGAGTCTTTTGAAAATGTCATAAAGTTTTGAAAAATGCAGAATGAAAATATATTTTTTTACACAAAGTTGTCAATTAATCAACAAACAGTATAGGCATACTTAGAATTACATCTCAAACCACACTCCGCTACTCCTTCCGAGTGTGGCGATACCACATTAGACTTTTTCTTTTTTTTTTTTAAGATATTTTTATTAAACTTTTGTGTCAACATACACATACAAAAAAGGTCGAAACTTTGGTGATTCACAGCATTCTATTACATATGTACACTGATTTGCATAATAGTTTTCATTAGTCAAGTCTCCATTGTTCACTAATAGGGATGAGCTTCGTGTTCGAGTCGAACATACGTTCGACTCGAACATTGCTCGTTCGGGCGTTCGCCGAATTCCGAACGTTTGGGCCGTTCGCGGCAAAATTCGTGTGGCCCACAATGCACTGCGATGGCGCAGTGCATTGCTGGCTCATGATTGGCCAAGCATGCACTGTGACCCCGCATGCTTGGCCAATCGCAGCGCCAGCAGCGAGGAGAGCCATGATTGGCCACGGGTGTCCTGCCTGTGGCCAATCATAGCTCAGGCTGTGTAGTGCACGCCCCACACTATATAAGGCCGCCTTTGAGGCGGCCTCGTGTAGTGTGTTGGCATCTGAAGCAGTGGGTGTTCTGTGTACCTTCAACACAGTTACACACCAATCGTTTTTGGCTGATTTCCTATCTTGCTCTTGTGTAGTGGTTACTGTCTGTGCCCTGACTGCAGTATACACCACTATATTCACCTCACCTATATAGCTAGTGATCTAGCTTTAATAATAGAGCTTGCAGTCAGTAGTGTTAGGAGATAGTGCGTGCTGTCTGCGTGCTCTGTACCCAGTACATACCACTATATCCACCTACATAGCTGTTCTCTATTTGAGCCCAATTGCCATCTGCAGGAGTTATTGGAAGTTGTGTGTGCTTCTAGCACAGCACAGCACAGTATACATCTGTATATACCCCTTTAACTCTGCTGTTTTCTGGTTATTGTCTGCGTGCCCTGACCGCAGTATACACCGTGATATTCACCTCACCTATATAGCTAGCGGTCCATCTTTAATAATAGCGCTTGCAGTCAGTAGTGTCAGGAGATAGTGCGTGCTGTCTGCGTGCTCTGTACCCAGTACATACCGCTATAATCCACCTACATAGCTGTTCTCTATTTGGGCCCAATTGTCATCTGCAGGAGTTATTGGAAGTTGTGTGTGCTTCCAGCACAGCACAGTATACATCTGTATATACCCCTTTAACTCTGCTGTTTTCTGGTTATTGTCTGTGTGCCCTGACCGCAGTATACACCGTGATATTCACCTCACCTATATAGCTAGTGGTCCATCTTTAATAATAGAGCTTGCAGTCAGTAGTGTCAGGAGATAGTGCGTGCTGTCTGCGTGCTCTGTACCCAGTACATACCACTATATCCACCTACATAGCTGTTCTCTATTTGAGCCCAATTGCCATCTGCAGGAGTTATTGGAAGTTGTGTGTGCTTCTAGCACAGCACAGCACAGTATACATCTGTATATACCCCTTTAACTCTGCTGTTTTCTGGTTATTGTCTGCGTGCCCTGACCGCAGTATACACCACTATATTCACCTCACCTATATAGCTAGTGATCTATCTTTAATAATAGAGCTTGCAGTCAGTAGTGTTAGGAGATAGTGCGTGCTGTCTGCGTGCTCTGTACCCAGTACATACCGCTATAATCCACCTACATAGCTGTTCTCTATTTGGGCCCAATTGTCATCTGCAGGAGTTATTGGAAGTTGTGTGTGCTTCCTGCACAGCACAGTATACATCTGTATATACCCCTTTATCTCTGCTGTTCTATAAAAAAGGCATCTGCAGGAGTTAGTGGGTGTTGTGTGCCTCCAGCACAATATAAACTACCCAACTACTGTTTTACCCAACTCCCTTCAGGCCATTACCATGTCTGGAAGGCCAGCAAGGAGAGGCAGACAGGCGCGAGCCGATAAAAGAGGGCAAGCAGGCTCAGTGTCTAGAGACAACAGTGCTGGTCGTGGACGCGGTGCATTGTCATCAGCACGTGGCCATGGGACATGCTTGTCCTTCTTTTCTGCAGCTGGACATGTTGAACCGCAACATGCCAACGACTTGGTAGAGTGGATGACCAAGCCCTCTTCATCCTCCTCATCCTCTCTCACCCAGTCTCAGGGTAGTAGCAAAGCAGCTGCCAACACATCGTCTTCCCTCCTCTCAATGTCATCATCAGTGACTCCTTCCCTAGACCCACCACGTCCTCCTGAGGAGTCTCCTGAACTCTTTGAGCACAGTGTTGGGTACATGCTCCAGGAGGATTCCCAGTGTTTGGTGGGCTCTGATGATGACACTCAGCTAGAGGAAGGCAGTAGCGTGAGCGCAGAGAGAGGGGATGCTCAAGAAGGACAGCAATCTGGCAGTCATGTTCCACAAGCTGCAGCATACTGCCAGGTTTGCTACAGCGATGAAGAGGGAGGGGATGATGAGGGCACTGACTCCACGTGGGTGCCTGGAAGGAGGGAGGAGGAGGAGGAGGAGGAGGAGGAGGAGGCACATGTCCAACGAGGCAGGATGCCCTCTGGGGGTCAGCTTAGGGGCAGCACACCAACTGAATCACACCGCAGAGCTCCGCCTGCGCGTTATTCTAAAAGTTCTTTGGTGTGGGCCTTTTTTGAGACGAGTGCATCAGATCGCACCGCTGCTATTTGCAACATATGTCTCAAGCGTATCTCACGTGGCCAAAACATCAGCCGCTTGGGCACCACATGCTTGACCAGACATATGTTGACCTGCCATGCAGCTCGTTGGCATGCGTACCTCAAAGACCCACACCAAAGAACAAAGCGGACATCTCCTTGCTCCTCATCAGCTGGCATCTCCAACCCCACTAGACCTTCAGTCCTCTCTGAAACCTGCTCTGAGAGGAATGAAGGTGTAGAATTAGGTGTGTCACAGCCAAGTGCTTCCGGGAACTCTGCTAGTGGTACATCCACATCCGATTATAGCAGGCAAATGTCCCTGCCCCAGCTGCTGGACCGGCGGAAGAAGTTTACTCCCAGCCATCCACATGCCCAGCGGTTGAATGCTAGCTTGGCTAAATTGCTAGCACTTCAACTGCTGCCTTTTCAGTTGGTAGACTCGGCCCCCTTCCGTGAGTTTGTACAATGTGCGGTTCCTCAGTGGCAGGTCCCCAAACGCCACTTTTTCTCACGGAAGGCGATTCCGGCTCTCTACCGGCATGTGGAAGGCAATGTCCTTGCCTCGCTGGACAGGGCGGTCAGCGGTAAGGTGCATATTACCGCTGACTCATGGTCCAGCAGACATGGACAGGGACGTTACCTGTCTTTCACGGCCCATTGGGTCACTCTTCTGGCTGCTGGGAAGGATGCAGGACAAGGTGCAGTAGTGTTGGAGGTTGTTCCGCCACCACGCCTCCAAAATGCTACTATTGGTTGTGACACACCTCTCTCCTCCACCCCCTCCTCTTCTTCTTCCTCCATGGCCTCTTCCAGTGCTCTGTCCTCAGAACCAGCGGTGCTCCGTAGGCGTTCCAGGGGCTACGCAAGTACGCAGGCAAAACGATGCCATGCCGTGCTTGCGCTGGTTTGTTTGGGGGACAGGAGCCACACTGGGGCGGATGTTTTGTCAGCTCTGCAGGGGCAGGCCGAGAGGCTGTTGACGCCACGCCAGCTTAAGCCAGGAATGGTGGTTTGCGACAATGGCACCAACCTCCTCTCCGCCCTCTGACAGGGACAACTGACCCATGTGCCCTGTGTAGCTCACCTCCTTAACCTGGTGGTGCAGCGGTTCTTGGGCAGGTACCCCGGCTTACATGATGTCCTGAAGCAGGCCAGGAAAGTCTGTGTGCATTTCCGCCGATCATTTAATGCCTGTGCTCGGCTGGCTGAGCTCCAAAAGGAGTTGAACCTGCCCAAGAACCGCCTTATATGTGACATGCCCACCAGATGGAACTCAACATTGGCCATGCTGCAGCGGCTGCACACGCAGCAGAGGGCCATCAATGAGTACCTGTGCGACTACGGCACCAGGACAGGGTCAGGGGAGCTTGGTTTTTTCTCACCACGCCAGTGGGGCATGATCAGGGATGCATGCACTGTCCTGTCACCGTTTGAGGAGGCCACAAGGATGGTGAGCAGTGACAGTGCATGCATCAGTGACACTGTACCTCTTGTCCACCTCTTGGAGCATACGCTGCGTGGAATAATGGACAGGGCACTTGAGGCAGAACAGAGGCAGGAAGAGGAGGACTTCCTTGCCTCTCAAGGCCCCCTTTATCCAGACAGTGTTCCTGCTGTGCCACCCATCACACAGGAAGAGGGTGAGGAGGAGGAGGAGGAGGAGGAGGATGATTGTGTCAGCATGGAGGTGGAGGCTGGCACTCAGCATCAGCATCAGCAGCAGCAATCTTAAAGGGATGATTTACAGTCCCAAGAAACACGTGGACTTGTACGTGGGTGGGAGGAGGTAGCTGCGGATCATGTTGTCCTTAGTGACCCAGAGGACTCCGGACCGAATGCCTCAGCTAACCTACGCTGCATGGCCTCCCTGATCCTGCAAAGCCTGCGGAAGGATCCTCGTATTCTTCGGATCAAGGAGAGGGACCATTACTGGCTGGCCACTCTCCTTGATCCACGGTACAAGGGTAAGGTTGCCGACCTTATCTTGCCATCGCAGAGGGAGCAGAGGATGAGACATCTCCGGGAGGCCTTGCAGAAAGCTCTGTGCAACGCGTTCCCAGAGACTGGGAGGTCACAAACTCCTGGTCCTGGACAACGTGTTGCTGAGGCATCAGTCAGAAGGAGCGGTGGAGAAGGTGGCCGTCTGACTGATGCTTTCAGACAATTTTTTAGTCCGCAGCCCCAAGGTATGATTGGTTCCAGCACCCATCGCCAGCGTCTAATTTACATGGTGCAGGAATACCTAGGGGCAAGGTCAGACTTGGACACCTTTCCCACTGAAAATCCTCTGGCTTACTGGGTCTTGAGGATGGATCACTGGCCAGAGCTTGCACAGTATGCAATTGAGCTACTGGCCTGTCCTGCATCCAGCGTTCTTTCGGAACGCACCTTCAGTGCTGCTGGTGGCTTTGTTACCGATCACAGGGTGCGCCTATCCACCGAATCAGTTGATCGACTGACCTTCATCAAGATGAATCAGTCTTGGATCACCCACAGCTACCAAGCACCTGAAGCTGATGTAACCGAATAATTTTTTTTGAAATACCACATCCCTTCAAGACTGCCTATGCTGATGCTGAGTGACTGTCCTGTTATGTTGATTGTCTATCCTCTTCCTCCTCCGCTGATATGTTGGAAGAACATTTTTGGTTCTGGGTGATGCCAGCAGCCCAATTTTTCTGCCCCTGTTTAACAGGGGCGTTTAATTACAATTTTTGATGCAATGCTTTGCAGCAGGGCTAATTCCTGCAATAAAACTAGAGTATATGGCAGAGGTTGGAGTGTGGTGGCACCAGCACCAGTGCCTAAGGCCCAATTTTTCTGCCCCTGTTTAACAGGGGCGTTTAAGTACAATTTTTGATGCAATGCTTTGCAGCAGGGCTAATTCCTGCAATAAAACTAGAGTATATGGCAGAGGTTGCAGTGTGATGGCACCAGCACCAGTGCCTAAGGCCCAATTTTTCTGCCCCTGTTTAACAGGGGCGTTTAAGTACAATTTTTGATGCAATGCTTTGCAGCAGGGCTAATTCCTGCAATAAAACTAGAGTATATGGCAGAGGTTGCAGTGTGATGGCACCAGCACCAGTGCCTAAGGCCCAATTTTTCTGCCCCTGTTTAACAGGGGCGTTTAAGTACAATTTTTGATGCAATGCTTTGCAGCAGGGCTAATTCCTGCAATAAAACTAGAGTATATGGCAGAGGTTGCAGTGTGATGGCACCAGTGCCTAAGGCCCAATTTTTCTGCCCCTGTTTAACAGGGACATGTAATTACAATTCTTGATATAATATTTCACAGGAGGGCCCCTTCCTGTGCCCACCGAGAGTAACGGTGAGGACTTATAGTGCTGTGGCACCAGCACCACAACCACCAAAGGTCAATTTTTCTACCACTGTTCAACAATGGCATGTAATTACAATTCTTGATATAATCGTTCACAGCAGGGCGCTCCAGCGCCCACCAAGAGTCACTTTCAGGGCTTACAATGTTGTGGCAAAACCAACACCTTGTTCCGCCATTTCTGCAGAGCATATAGGGCAGGCCCCTACTTACTAACATCCAACTTACAAACATCAGACAGCAGCAAGTGAGATGAAAAAAGATGGACGACAAAACAAATTATACAGGGGTGATAACCCTTCCCTATGTTTTCCAAAAAGCTTAAAAATAGTATTTTTTGACTGGAGCTACACTTTAAAAATGTACCAGTTGAAAATTACAAACAGATTCAACTTAACACAACAAACCTACACAGTCCCTGTCTTGTTTGCACCGCCTGTATACTGCTGTTCTGAGTATATAGGGCCTGGGGGGCCACACGCATTTCCTTTTTTTAATATGGGTACGGGGTTCCCCTTAATATGCGTACAAGACCCAAATAGGCTGGTAATGGGCAGGGAGGGCTACCCATGCCATTTTTCTGAATGATTTTCAACCATATTGCAGGAACCAGATATAACATTAAAACCGCAAGCAGTTTTAAATGGTGTTATTTCCGTTTAATGTCATTTTGTGCAGGTGCAGGGACTGTTCTAAACACGGGAAACACGTGGCACTTCACAGGCATACTACAGACACCCCCCAGGCACCATATTTAAAGGAATATTTCACTTTTTTTTTTCACTTTAATCGTCATTAAAATCAGTGCTCCCGCCAAAACGGCCGTTTTTAAAACCTTTTTTTGCATTGACCCATGTCCCCTGAGGCAGGAGTCAGGTCCCCAAACCCTTTTTAGGATAGTATCTTGCATATTAGCCGTTAAAATTAGCACTTTCCATTTCGAACGTTCGAGTCCCATAGACTTCAATGGGGTTCTAACGTTCGTTTCGAACGCGGGGTCCGTTCGAAAGTTCTGGTGCGAACCGAACCGGGGGGTGTTCGGCTCATCCCTATTCACTAATATGAATTTCCAGTTCTACAATGTGTTGCTCTGTATTCTTTCGTAGAACGCCAGTGATAGACATGAAGGTACCCCTCAGCATGGATTTAAAGGTCTCCCATTCAGTAAGCGGGTCCGCTATACCCGTATTTTCAGTCCAGTAGTTCACTCTACTCTTTCCACATTCTCCCTGTACTATCTCATCCTCCACAAAGTATGAGTTCAGGCGCCACACACCTGGGCTGTTTTCTGGGAGGAGAAGGAGATCCACCATCAAGGAATGCTCCAACACTCCCCTAGGTAGGTAGGTTATGGCCGACACCAACGGGAGAGTATCCCCTGTGCCAAATGCAAGCTCTATCCAGAACATGGTGTGGAAGGAGTCTGGATGGCATGAAAATTGGTGCTCATCCGGATGTTTCCACCTCCATATCTCGGTAAGTCCATGTACCTGGGCCCAGTCAGTGAAGGCGTGGTAGGATCTGCCTCCACCCCCCAGACGGTCCATGGCCGGGCTTATTACCACATTAAAATCGCCTATATATAACAGTAGGCCTTGAGGCCTAGACAACAGCATAAGTGATTTTACCAACACATCTGCGGGAAATGGGGGAGATACATAAACTGTTACCAAGGTAAAAGTTACTGAGGCTATCTGAATCATGAGGACTACATATATATACCCTCTGGGTCTGTTTTTATCTGTACAACCTCTGCATGTAGAGATTTGGCCAGCAAAACTGAGACCCCTCTAGACTAAGCCATGTGAGTAGCATGAAAAGATTGAGCCAACCAGGGCCGCCTGAGGGACCTCGTTTTAGAATCAACCAAGTGTGGTTTCTGGAGACAAATAATGTGCTTTTTTTAGGACTGGGAACACTAGGGAGTGCTTCTGAGGAGAGTTCAGTCTCCTAGTGTTCCAGGAAATTATTTTTAGTGATCTAGCCATGGCACAGTAATCGGTATAAAGTATATATCCTAAAGGCTGGTGGCACAGGTACACCGTTGCATGCAAGCCATTCGGGGTATACATGACTAGACACACAGTAACAGGTATAAGGCACAATTCAAGTTAGAGCAGCATAAATACATATTTAAAACCAAGGTGCAAAAACAGAAAATGTTCAAAGACTTGGTCAAAAATAAGGTCAGCCAAAAAAGGTAAAAAAGTGAAAGTTCCTAAAAAATCACTGTATCTCCCTCCCCGCTCAGCCATCCCAAACATAGCGAGCCTTGGATCCCTGAATATGGGGGAAAAAAACTTCACCAAGTGAATAGAACACTGTTCCATGGCCTTGCCACTTACTGGTGTGGAGGTTTGTGGTGTCTGGTGGGGCTCCTGAACCACAAAAAACAGGAGACGAGGAAGGAATGCCTCAGCATTGAAGCTGTCTGGCTTCAGGATAGTCAACACTTGCTGTTGAAGGGATGCAGGAAGGATATATTAAAATAGTGAGACCATCAGCAAAATGGATTTGCTTTCAGTACATGAAAAGGTTTTGGTCTGAACTGGTTCAACTTGAACAGGTTATAAACATTAAGGTTCTAGTTCTGTAACTACTAAGACCAGAAACAAAAGGGGGGGGGGGGTTGACATGGTGTAGGGGCCCCTTTTCTTCCCACATACATGATAGGTGGTGAAGCCACCATTCAGCAGCGAGTAAGGATATGCTGGGAGCTCAATGGTTTGTATTCAAACTGCTCTACGTCATGGTACATTACCATACTGATTATTCAGCCACACCATAGCTTCTTTAGGGCTAGTGTAAAAGTGGGCCTTGCCATCGTGGATAATGCGCAGTTTAGCGGCAAAGAGCATGGTGTAGGGAAGGCCTTCTGTGCGTAGGTGATTTTTTTTTACTACTGCAAAGAAGATGTGTTGTCACTGAACATCAGCTGAAAAATCAGGGTACACTAAAATGGTGTTTCCATTGTACTGCAATGGTCCTTTCTCTCTTGCAAGATGCAGAATGGCAACTTTGTCTTGAAAGTTAAAGATCCGTACGATTATGGAGTGTGGGGGAGCTCCAGAAGGAGGGGGACGCAGGGGGTGCGGTATGCCCGTTCAAAAACATAGGAGAAGGACGGTGCATCTGTCTGGGAACCCCACAAAGAAGAGATTTTTCCTACACAAACGATTTTCCAAATCGTCTGTTTTTGCGCGGAGGGCTGCCAGTTCACCCATTTGGTCTCTCATATTAACAGATAAGGGGTGCACTACATCTTCTAGGGAGCTTATACTTTCCTCTGTAACACCTGTTCTGTCTCTCAGATTTTTCACATCTTGTTTCAGTAAAGAGAAATCCATGCAATCCTGTATAGCTAGCATTATGGGGGCAAATGTAGGTTCTGTGGATGGGGAACCGGGGCCTGAGCTGCCCGTAGCATTCAGCGGGAAGTCCTGTGCCTGTAATGGATCTGGCTGTGTGTCAATTAGAGCAGGGGCAGAGTCAATCACCGAGGATGCAGGATGTCTGTGTGAAGCTGAGATGGACGGCTGCTACTTGTCACGCTGCTCGGCCTCTTTGCCGGCTAGGGTTGCCACCTGTCCGGGATTCACCCGGATAGTACGGATTTAGAAACCACCTTAGACCCGGGCACATTATGCATTTCAGACCTGCCAGTGGCTCCCTGTGCCATCAGTGCAGCGGTGTCTCAATTTCGGCTCCGCAGCACTGCCTGATTTGATTCTGCTCCGCAGCACTGCCTGATTTGATTCTGCTCCTGCTCAGCTGTCAGAGTGCGGGACGGGAGTCAAGACACAGAGGCAGACGCAGAACCTCCATTTTGCCGGCCAGGTGCTCTCCTCGAATCCTCTGGCTGGCTGCAGAAGGGACAAGGGGGTGGGCGGAGCCTCTCCATTCCCTGCTGCTCTGGAATGTGTGCAGAGATCATGCTGGGACTGCAGCCAAGCTTGCAAGGTACGTTTTTGCCATGTCCGGATTTCAAAGTACTCTCACCTCTCCTCCCCCCACCATACACTATACATACACCCCCCCTATACACCATCCATATATACAGTGCCTTGCGAAAGTATTCGGCCCCCTTGAACTTTTCAACCTTTTGCCACATTTCAGGCTTCAAACATAAAGATATAACATTTTTATTTTTTGTGAAGAATCACCAACAAGTGGGACACAATTGTGAAGTGGAACAAAATCTATTGCATTTTTGAAACTTTTTTAACTAATAAAAAAATGAAAAGTGGGGCGTGCAAAATTATTCGGCCCCCTTGCCTTAATACTTTGTAGAGCCACCTTTTGCTGCGATTACAGCTGCAAGTCGCTTGGGGTATGTCTCTATCAGTTTTGCACTTCGAGAGACTGAAATTCTTGCCCATTCTTCCTTGCAAAACAGCTCGAGCTCAGTGAGGTTGGATTCAGCTGGATTTCAGCTCTTTCCACAGATTCTCGATTGGATTCAGGTCTGGACTTTGACTTGGCCATTCTAACACCTGGATACGTTTATTTGTGAACCATTCCTTTGTAGATTTTGCTGTATGTTTGAGATCATTGTCTTGTTAGAAGATAAATCTCCGTCCCAGTTTCAGGTCTTTTGCAGACTCCAACAGGTTTTCATTCAGAATGGTCCTGTATTTGGCTGCATCCATCTTCCCCTCAATTTTAATCATCTTCCCTGTCCCTGCTGAAGAAAAGCAGGCCCAAACCATGATGCTGCCACCACCATGTTTGGCAGTGGGGATGGTGTGTTGAGGGTGATGAGCTGTGTTGCTTTTATGCCAAACATATCGTTTTGCATTGTGGGCAAAAAGTTTGATTTTGGTTTCATCTGACCAGAGCACCTTCTTCCACATGTTTGGTGTGTCTCCCAGGTGGCTTGTGGCAAACTTTAGACGAGACTTTTTATGGATATCTTTGAGAAATGGCTTTCTTCTTGCCACTCTTCCATAAAGGCCAGATTTGTGCAGTGTACGACTGTTTGTTGTCCTATGGACAGACTCTCCCACCTCAGCTGTAGTTCTCTGCAGTTCATCCAGAGTGATCATGGGCCTCTTGGCTGCATCTTTGATCAGTCTTCTCCTTGTCTGAGCTGAAAGTTTAGAGGGACGGCCAGGTCTTGGTAGATTTGCAGTGGTCTGATACTCCTTCCATTTCAAAATGATCGTTTGCACAGTGCTCCTTGGGATGTTTAAAGCTTGGGGAAATCTTTTTGTATCCAAATCCGGCTTTAAACTTCTCCAACAGTATTACGGACCTGCCTGGTGTGTTCCTTGGTCTTCATGATGCTCTCTGCGCTTTCAACAGAACCCTGAGACTATCACAGAGCAGGTGCATTTATACAGAGACTTGATTAAACACAGGTGGATTCTATTTATCACCATCAGTCATTTAGGACAACATTGGATCTTTCAGAGATCCTCGCTAAACTTCTTGAGTGAGTTTGCTGCACTGAAAGTAAAGGGGCCGAATAATTTTGCACGCACCACTTTTCAGTTTTTTATTTGCTAAAAAAGTTTAAAATATCCAATAGATTTCGTTCCACTTCACAATTGTGTCCCACTTGTTGGTGATTCTTCACAAAAAATTAAAATTTTATATCTTTATGTTTGAAGCCTGAAATGTGGCAAAAGGTTGAAAAGTTCAAGGGGGCCGAATACTTTCACAAGGCACTGTACAGTCCACCCATATATACAGTCCCCCCCCCATACACCATCCATATATACTGTTCTCACCGGGTGACACCGTCCTCTGCCCTACTGACACCGTCCACTGCCCAACTGACACTGTCCACTGTCCAACTGACATCGTTCACTGCCCTACTGACACCGTCCACTGCCCAACTGACACCGTCCACTGCTCTACTGACACCATCCACTGTCCAACTGACACCGTCCACTGCCCTACTGACCCTGTCCACTGCTCTACTGACACTGTCCACTGTCCGACTGACACCGTCCTCTGCCCTACTGACACCATCCACTGCCCTACTGACACTGTCCACTGCTCTACTGACACCGTCCACTGCCCTACTGACACTGTCCACTGATCTTCTGACATCGTCCACTGCTCTACTGACACTTTTAAGGTAGGCTATTTTCATATTTTAACTGACATTTCTTTTATTAATCAAATAATATTTTATGGGTACACTAATGCTTTTGTTTTATTTAACCAAGTCCCTCCCCCCCCACACACACTATTAATGCAATTTGGCCACAGCCACTGTTCACCATAGCACATCGCATTACTACTCTCTTTGGGTAACCCAAGGTATTTTACAATCCTTTAGCGTGTACTACAAAAAAATTGCTGTGTGTGAAAGGGTTCGGGTTTGGCTTGAAGAAAAGGTGGCAACCCTAGTGCCGGCACCATCTTGCCACCTGAACCAAGCTAGCTATCCCACCGTAGATAGCGGTTGTGGGCTGCCCATATTTGACCATGTGCTCCAGCTTGAAATGTTCCCACAGCTGTGAGTATTTTGGTGCCGGTCCGGTAACCGGAGCTGTGTCTCTACACGTCTGCTCTTTTCACCATCAGGCCACGCCCCCTATGTTAGACTTTTTCACAGCTTAACTATACAGATGCTCAAAACTCAAGGAGCACTTTCAGGCTACCTAGGGGCATACATCACATATCGAATTTCCTTACTATCTATCACATTTTTGGAGGCCCTGGAGCACCAGAACAATAAAAATGTCCACAAAATGACCACATTTTGGATAGTAAACACCCAAAGGTATTTTTAAGAGGCATGGTGAGTCTTTTGAAGACTTCTGCCACAATTTTTTGGAAAATGGGGAAAGAAAATCACAATTATTTTTTTTTACATAAAGTTGTTAATGTAACAAGCAATTTTTCACAAACCACATGGGCATACTTACAACCTATAACACATTCTGCTACTCCTCCTGAATATGGCGATAGCACACATGAGACTTTTTAATCGTTTGGACTGATTATGTACCGGAAATTTGTATCTTGTGTATCACACAAATCAATGATGCAATGGTTGTCTCTATATTAGTGGTCAGGGAATATAGCTGGATGTAGTGTCACGTATAGCAGTCCTGATTCCTTTAAGCCAAGCAAGCTTAGCCTACTGGGACATGGCTGTGCCCATAAATGCTATGTTTAATGGCCAGGAAGTACAGGAGACTAAATAAAGAAAGAAAGAACAAAATAGTTGTGCTAACAATCAGGGAACACTGTTTCTAGCTACACTGGGTTGGTGACCCTGTAACTGGTGTAGTGGTGAGACACTTACTGGCTGCACTATTGGGTATTGTTAATGTGAGGTTGTGAGGGTGGGAAAACCTTGCATTGAGGCCCAAGGAGTTAACAAACAGAGTAGGTGAGGAGGGGATACGACTCCTCACTGCCTGTCACATGCTCTCTGTAGAGTGATCCAAACACAGATCACTGTTCAGAGAGAATCGCACATGTGTATGAGTCCTTATGGTGTAACTGGAACTGGTGTGGTGGTGATCAGGGACACTGTAGTGTGGAGCTGAATAGGGACATTGTGACTGGCACAGCTTGGTGACATTGTACTTGACTGGCAGCACTATCACTACTGCCCCCTGTCCAAGATTCACTCGGACAGTCCGGGTTTTGAATCGTGTGTCTGGGTTTCAGGCGGACTGAAACCCGGACACATTTAATCACACCGGGTCATGGCTCCCCAAGTAACCAATATAGTCACACACAAATCTGTTGCTATGGAGGAGCTACAGGCAGCTGTCTGGGGCGGGGGGGGGGGGGGGGGGCAGATTCGGCATCGCTGATGATGTCAGCAAAAGTGATTTGGCCACATCCACATTTTTCTGCGGCATGCGATGTGCACCCCAGTACTACTCTCCTTGGGGCACCCAAAGTGTTCGGGTTTGGCTTGAAGAAAAGGTGGCAACCCTAACTGGCACTGACGGCACAGTGATACTAGAGCAGGCAACCATTGTACATGATAAACACCACAGCAGTACAATGTAATCATAGTGACCGTGCACTTGCTCTAGTGGCAGTATGTTAAAAAAAAAAAAATTAAATACTATTATCAGGGCAGTGCAGTGTCACCATAATGACACTGTTCAGCTGCATTTATGAAGTCTTTGTTTACTACTTTGATTGCTGTGATGTGGATAAATTGACAGATGTCGTGTGGATGTACCTATACTTTATCTCGCATCGGCTGTTTGTTTACGCCAGGGATATGCAATTAGCGGACCTCCAGCTGTTGTAGAACTACAAGTCCCATGAGGCATAGCAAGACTCAGCTGGACAAAACATATAACAGGGGGAGACTGTAGCTGGGTCTAGGGTCCTTTACTCTCTGCATGGGAAGGGAAAGAGAGTGCTGCAGAGGATTGAATTGCCACTGGGATCCCAGCTGGGTTTCCAAAGGACACAAGCTTTTTCACCCAAATAAAGTATGACTACCCAATGAGCACAAGGGAGCACCAGGGACATACCAATATAGCACTAAAAGACCTTGTGCAGGAATGTGTATGAAAGATGTTTCTGAGAACTGTTCATCTGTATGACCTAACCACTTCAGTAAAAGAAATATGTTGTTAAGTCAATCTGCCTGGTCTGAAGTCACTAAAGGGGTACATGCATGGTTTATCAAGAACTAGGGCTTGAAACAGGGAATGAGAGGAGTGGAGGAAGGGACTGTATCTATGTATAATAGGCAGAAAGCTATTCAGGGTGACGGGTGCCCTATTAATGAAGAAGCTTATGAGCTTGGCTCCTTCCCTAGCGATTGATTCCCCACATACTGAGCATGATATTGCGGCGTGGGGTGCCCTGTATGTCACTGTGAAATTCAGGAATGCAACCTCAGGGGTTAAACGCTTGTATGTGAAGAACAGCTTCAAGAATATTGTGGACTGAAGTCACTGGGAGTGAGGTGACTGGTATCTTTGCTGGTGTGGTTTGGTACAGGCTCAGCGGCACCAATCCAGAAATGATGCATCAATCAAGGGAGAATCTGTGTAAAGATTCAGGGCATTCAGGGCACTGTGTTGTATTGGAGTCTAAAGAGTTAAACACACGACTGAGCCTCACTTTTAAGTTGACGTGCTGCCTTAATGATGATTTCAGCCTCGGCCTGCCATTGGGGGGCACTAGTGAAAGCTCACACAGGGTTCCCTAACAGAGCGTGTTAAGCCCAGCGCATAACTATGATAACTGATGCCCTTAAACAGGCTCAAAAGATGATATTGCAGTTTATTAAAACGGACACTTTAGACTTTTTAGTCTTCACTGGCTGCATGCACATTCTAGGACATTCACTGACTCACTGGGTAATTAGGTCAGGATTAGGATGATAGGAGTAAGGCTGGGTTCACACTGATGCAAATTGGATGTGGAGTTTCCCTGCATCCAATTTGCATTAAAGAAGACTGTGACCAGCTCTCAATGGAGCTGGTTCATAGAGCTCCAGGGCAGCCGCGGAGCGCACTGGAAAAGGGTCCTGTGCATCTTTGGTTCCGCTTTAGCTGCAAATTCATCCAAAAAAATCGGACCTGATACCCATCTGAAACGGTGTACAGGCACGCACCGGACCCCTGCTGTGAGCCACAGCCGCAGCTGGTGTGAACCCAGCCTAAAGCTGACCTTTCTAATATATAAAGTCAGCAGCAGCGCCTCTATTTCTATTCTCACAACTTCACTTTAAGAAATGTCATACTTGGGTTATAAGCAGAATATGGTACATTGCAGAGGAGGCTCTCTAATTAGGCAAATTAGGTGATCGCCTAAGGCCTCACTCTCCTAGGGGCCTTGTGGCTACCTAATTTGCCTACCGTGTGTGGGAGTGAATGTCCTCTGGTTGGTGCCCTTTGAGCCTTTAATGCGGTGAAAAAGCCTGCTGTGAGCACTAGTTTTCCCCGGCCACTTAAGTACTGCCCAAGAGACCGGGATTACTGAGTGGCTAAATGTATTCCCTTCCTCCAGCTCCTCCCCTTCTGCCACGCTCTGAGGATCTGCCATGTGCAGACAGAGCTCAGATAATGTCTGCAGCGGCTGAGCAGATCCCTAATCTAACCCGTAATGAAGGACCTGCCAGAGCTGGCGCCTGCTGATCACCGAACGTCAGGGTACTACACATGACACTCCTGCTGGACACTAACAGTATACCATGTCGGGCATCCCGAAAATCACCACTGCCAGCCACCTGTGACCTCACCCACACACAGAGCACTGATGATATGTATGCCATCCGGCCTATGATGCCACCTACTGATCCCCTGCCACCATCATTATTATCCTCCTCTTCATCCCCTGTTCCTGGCATCCCATCACCCTACTTCCTGTCATCATACTTTTATCATCCCCCTGTACCCCACTGCCAGCTTCCTACCACTCTGCCCCCTGTCATCTTCATCCCCCCTGCCAGCTTCCTACCACCCACCTCCTGTTATCTTCATCCCACCTGCCAGCTTCCCAGCACCCACCCCTGTCATCACAATCCCCCTGTCCCTGGTATCCTACTACCCCACTCCAATGTCATCTTCAACCCCCCGTACCCCACCTCTGACATCCTATCACCCTGCCTCCTGTCATCCACATCTCCATGTACCCCACCTCTAACCTTACCCCCCATATTCATCATCCTTATCTTGATCCCTACTGCCAGCTTCCTATCACCCCACCCCTCTGCCACCTTCCTACCACCCAACCCCATTATCACAATCCCCCTCCTCATCATAATCCCCCCTGTCCCTGGTATCTTACCACCCCACTCCACTTTATATTCATCCCCCCTGTACCCCACCTCTGACATCCTATCACCTCACCCCCATGTCATCTTCACTCCCCTGTATCCCACCTCTAACTCTACCCCAATGTTATCATCCTTATCTTCAACCTCCCTGTACCCCACTGCCAGCCTCCTACCACCCGACACCCTGTCATCTTCATCCCCCTGCAACCCTCTGCCAGCTTCCTACTACCCCACCCCCTGTCATCACCCCCCCTGTACCCCACTGCCAGATTTCTACTACCCCAACCCCTGTCATCATCACCCCCCTCCTCATCATAATCCCCCTGTTCCTGGTATCCTACCACCCCGCCCCATGTCATTTCATCCCCCCTGTACCCCACCTCTGACATCCTGATCACCCCAACCCCTGTCATCTTCAGCCTCCCCGGTACTCCTCTGCTAGCTTTTTTCCACCCCACCTCCTGTACCCCTCTGCCAGCTTCCTACCACCGCACCTACTATAATCATCATCATCCCCATAACTTACCTCTGACATTCTACCACCCTGCCATCAACATCCTCATCATCCCCTGTACCCCACCTCTAGCATCCAACCATCCTATCCCCATCATCCTTATCTTCATCCCCCCTGTTCCCCACTGCCAGCTTCCTACCACCCCACCCCCAGTCATCACCCCCTGCACCCCACCTCTGGCATCCTACATCCTGTCATTATCATCCAAATCCCTCCTGTACCCCACCTCTGGCATCCTATCACCCTACCCCCTGTCATTATAGGGGAGATATGATCTCAGCCTCTCACCCCAATGCTGCCATCATTACCCTAAATTGCATCCTGTCATCCAACCAACTGTACCCCAACAGTTGCATCACACATCACAATACTGAGCTGCCACCCAGTGAGAGGTAATGATGTGCTGTAACCCCTAGCAAACAATCAGTGACCGGTAATAATATGCAGTAACCTCTAGCAACCAATCAGTGCGTGATAATGATAAGCAGTTACCTATAGCAACCAATCAGTGAGCAGTAATAACGTGCAGTAACCTCTATCAACCAATCAGTGAACAGTAATACTGTGCAGTAACCTCTTGCAATCAATTAGTGAGTGGTAACAGTGTGCAGTAACCTCTTGCAACCAATGGGTAAGTGGAAATGATGTGCAGTAACCTCTACCAACCAATAATTGAGTGGTAATATTGTGCCGTAACCTCTAGCAACCAATCCGTGAGTGGTAATGATGTGCAATAACTTCTAGCAACCAATCAGTGAGCTGGAGAGTGAAATTACTGGAGCGGGGTGGCCCCAGGAACATTTTTGCCCAGGGTCCAGTCAATAATAAAGATGGCCCTGGGTATCCCCAGGCTGGCGGGGTGAGTGAGCTGGCACACACTGGAGTAAAGCCATAGAGGTTCCAGCCAGCTGTATCATGTCTACAGCCTCTGACCATCTCTTGTATCATGTCTGCAGTCTCTGACCATCTCTTGTATTATGTCTGCAGTCTCTGACCATCGCTTGTATCATGTCTTTTCTGCAGTAATTTCTATTTCCGTTGTGGGAGTGAGTGGGGTCTCGTGTCTAAGGTTTGCTTAAGGCCTCACAAAGCCTAGAGCCACCTCTGGTACATTGTAATGGGAAGGGGCTCTTTACGAGTGCAACCCAACCACAAAGTGTACCTGGATTTGTACAATACAGGCATGTATGATACTACAATATTTACAATTCAGTTGAATCATGCTTCCTGGTTCAATGACTCAGAGTGTTAAAATCAGGATTGCCAATAGCCAACTAGTATTTTTAGAAAAAGGTCAGCAAGGACAGCCTCTGTATTTTTTTTTTTTTTGGGTTGTTCACTGTTTATTGGCTGGAATCTGAAGGAAGTGTCTCCAAAGCAACGTAAACTCTTGTGTAATTTGTTTCCTTTTGTATTCTTTCTGTTTATATTTTCTTTACTGCATGTATTATGCTCATAGTATATATTAGGTGACTGGATATAATCTGAATAGGCCCACTGTTCTTGTTACTTATCCCTAACACTATTTTTTCAGGTTCTCTAACTGTACTTGTCTAGAAAACCCTTGTTTGTCCTCCATATGGGCCAAACTGTGTCAGACTCAGAAAGATACAGAAGCTGTCTCTCAAAGGAAAGCAGCAAAGTCAATACTTTGGAAATAGCCTAAAATAAAAAATATACAAGTACCTATTATTTAACAAGAGGCTATAAGAAAGCACTAAAGTCATGCAAGTTGTTCTCTCAGCAACACAGCTTACTCCATGCTCCCATCCCAGATTACTTATTGTATTTATATTACACCATCCTTTTCCAGCCTCTTTATCCTAGTGGAACCCTTAAAGCAGGGGCGTCCAACCTTTTGACCTTCCTGAGCCACATTGAAAAAAGAGGAATTGTCCTGCACCGCATATCAAATACACTAACAATAAGGATAGCTGATGAATAGGGATGAGCTGAACAATCCCCCCCCAGTTCGGTTCGCACCAGGACTTTCGAACGGACCAAAAATTCGTACTAACATTAGAACACCATTGAAGTCTATGGGACTCGAACATTCAAAATAAAAAGTGCTAATTTTAATGGCTAATATGCAAGATGCAAGATATTGGGACCCGGCTCCTGCTCCATTGGACATGGATCAATGCTAAAAAAATGTAGAAAAACTGTTGTTTTTTCGGGAGCACTGATTTTAATGACGATTAAAGTGAAAAAAAAGAGTGAAATATTCCTTTAAATATCCTGCCTAGGGGGGGTGTCTATAGTATGTCTGTGAAGTGGCAGGTGTTTCCCGTGTTTAGAGCAGTCCCTGCACAAAATGACATTTAACGGAACAAAAGTCATTTAAAACTGCTTGCGGTTTTAATGTAATGTCTGGTTCCGGCAATACGGATGAAAATCATTGAGAAAAAAATGGCAAGGGTAGCCCCCCCTGCCCATTAACAGCCCCTTTGGGTCTTGTACGGATATTAAGGGGAACCCTGTACCCAAATTTAAAAAAGTAAAGGCGTGGGTCCCCCAGGCCCTATATACTCAGAACAGCAGGCAGTGCAAACAAGACAGAGACTGTGTAGGTTTGTTGTGTTAAGTAGAATCTGTTTGTCATTTTTCTGTTTCAATATGTTTATTGAAAATTTTGAATAAACAGGAATAAACAAGAGACTACAATCTGCTCCTTGTGCGCCCTCTCCGAGGCTACAAAGCATGAATATGAAACCGAAGGGCAAACCATCACATTATACTTATAAAAACACAAGAAAGGAAGGAAAAAGTGTAGGGAATGGTATCGAGACTGGCTCCAGTACCAAGCAACTCGTTCCTTTATCGTTTCCGGAGGGCAAGCCCTTCTCCCACTACCCCCTCCTACGGGGGGGGCAGCAGTATTTGTTAGCAATGAGAGAGATTACAAAGAAGAGTGAAAAGAGATAGGGAACAGAAGAAGGAAAGGTAGGGAGAAAAGAGGGGGAAGAAAGGAGGGGGAAAGTTCGGGTGTGGACGCCTCGCCAAGAGGAGTTAGACCAAGCCCAGGCATGCAGCTTGGAGCCCGGGGAACTCATAGGAGATCCACGGCTCCCAGATTTTTAGAAACTTAGCATGAGAATTATGGACAATACTGGACATACGTTCCTGAAGTAACATAGCAGTCATGCGGGTTTTAACCCCTTGAAAATCTACCCGTTGGGACTTCCAGGCTTGGGCAATGGTCCGCTTGGCCGCTATAATTAAATAAGTAGCCAGCTTCTGTTGAGGGCCTCGTAAACCAGGTACCAGGCAATGTAGAAGAGCTAGCTTAGCGTCCCTTCGGATCGTAAGGTGGAAGAGTGTCTGCAGCAAACCAAAAATCCTAGACCAGAATCCCACCAGCCTTGGGCAAGCCCACCATGTGTGCAGAACATCACCTCACTGTCCACAGTTGCGGAAGCATCTGTCAGTACTCCCAGGGAAAGCCCGAGCTGTGCGGGCAGGTACCCAATACCATCGGAACATTACTTTATATGCAGCCTCTAGGGTATTTGTGTTGAACGAGCATTTGGTGACCATTTTCCAGGCCCTGCTCCAGTCCTCTGGGTCTACTGGGGCCTGAAGGTCCTTTTCCCATTGAGTCATATAAGAGAGGGGTGCTGATGGCGGGCAACCATTCAGAGAGGCATAAATGTCCGAAATAAGACCTGGGGACCCTGGGGCGTGCTGGCATGCATGTTCAAAAAAAGTTTTTTGGAAGGGGTAGGTGGACATGCGGCGCAACATTGCAATCCAGTGCTTTAATTGGATAAAGTGATAATGCTCGTTAGCCGGCACCCCATGTGTTTCCCGGATACTCTCCCAGGAGGGGAGTAAGCGTGAGGAATGTGAGGACCACCAGGAGAATGCCTGGGGCTCCTCCAGACCCGGGGGGGGAAAGAGGGTTATGAGTGATGGGGAGTAGGGGTAGAAAGGGGGACATCAGATTACTGGAAAAGCGAACTGAGTCCCACACCCGCAGACCATGGAGCAGCATGGGGCTTAGGGAGGGAGGGCGCAGATTCCTGGGGAGCCAGAGGAGTGCCTGAAGTGCACAAGGGTCACAGCCAGGCACCTCCAGGAGCACCCACAGAGGGGCATCCGCGGTTGCATGGAGCATAGTCAACGGAGAGATCTGGGCTGCTGTGTAATATTTAGAGATATTGGGGACCCCCAAGCCTCCCCGGAGCCTATGGGTATAAAGGGTCGCTCTAGGTACCCTGGGGCGTTTGCGCGCCCATATAAATTGGAGGATTTTATTCTGCAAGAGTCTAAGGAAAAAAGTGGGTACCCGGACAGGCAAAGTACGAAAATAATAAAGGACTTTAGGAAGAATCGTCATCTTCACCGCCGAGATCTTGCCTACCCATGAGAGAGTGGAGAATTGCCAGGCTTGCATAAGGGTGGACACCGTTCGCAACAGGGGATAATAATTGGTCAAGAAAAGGGAAGAATAAGACAGCGTTAATTTGACACCTAAATAATCAATCGAGTGGGATGCCCAACGGTATGGAAAATGGTCCTGGAGACGCTGCACCAGTTCCAGAGGGAGGGTAACGTTCAGCGCTGTGGTCTTGGCGGGGTTAATTTGAAGACCCGAGAAGGCTGAAAATTGGTCTAATACTAGTTGCAGGTTGGGCAGGGAGATAAGCGGGTTTGATATGGTCAAAAGGGCGTCGTCCGCAAAGAGGTTCACTTTGTATTGAGTGCCCACGTAAGGGATTCCCGAGATATCGCTATTGGCCCTGATCGCCAGCGGCTCCAATGCCAGGATAAATAGTGCCGGGGACAGGGGGCATCCCTGTCTAGTCCCCTGGAGTATCGGGAAAGGGTCAGAAAGGAAGCCCGCATATTTTACTGATGCCGACGGTGCGGAATAGAGGGCCTGGATCCATTGCAGAAAATGTGGTCCAAATCCCCGTTTGGTTAAAACAAAGGGGGGTAGTCCCAGGAGAGCGAATCAAACGCTTTATAAATATCTAGGGAGAGTAAAAGTCCAGGTATTTTACGCTGATGAAGTATATGAAGGAGATGGACCACCTTGCGGTCATTGTCCCCCGCCTGACGACCGGGCACAAAGCCCACCTGATCCCTGTGAATGAGGGCCTGAAGATATCTGTTGACTCTTGTGCTCAGAACCTTTCCCAGAACCTTCAGGTCAACATTCAACAGGGATATGGGACGAAAGGACTGCGGGTCTGTGGCTTCCTCGGGTGACTTAGGAATCATAGAGATATAGGCTTTCAGCGAGTCTGGCGAGGGTCTTGCACTTTCCCGCCAGGCGTTGAAATAAGACGTTAGATGGGCCGTGAGCAGGGACGCAAATGTGCTATAGTATAGACCGGTAAAGCCGTCCGGGCCCGGGGCTTTGGGTGGCTTAAGGGACTTTAGGGCTTGGGCGACCTCCATTTCCATTATAGGAGCATTCAAATTGGCCTGTGCCGCCAAGGACAATGAAGGGAGACTAATCGATTGGAAGAATCTCTCGACCTTGTCCCGGTCGAAGGCAACTGGCCCACTATAGAGGGAGGAGAGGAAGGAGGCAAAGCCAGCCACTACCTTGGATGGATTTGACGTGAATCCCCCACCTGTCACCTGTAATCGAACCGGCCTGCCCGAACGTCCCGCTGAATTAAGTTTCCTAGCTAACATAGGACCAGGTTTGTTCGAGCAACTGTAGAATTTATACTTGGACCAGCGCAGGGCTTTCTCCGCCTGAGCAGAGGCGAGCAGGTCCAACTCAGTGGCCAAGTTGTCACGTGTCCACCTATGGGCTACCGTAGGACGCGCCTTCCACGTCGCATTTGCCGCTTCTAACAAGGAAGTCAACTCCCGTATCCGCTGCTCCCTGGCCCGCTTTGTACGGGAAGCGATCTGGTTTAGATGTCCCCTGACCGTCGCCTTGTGGGCTTCCCACAAGGCAACTGAAGAATCAACTGAGCCTACATTTTCTGTGAAATAGGTTTGGATATGTGTTTCTATCTGAGATGATGTTGCTTGCGTACTCAGGAGGGATTCATTAATCCGCCAGAGAAAGGCCGGGCGGGAGAATCCCGCCAAGGAGATTCCGAGGATCAGGGGATCATGATCAGACCATGGAGAAGTGGCGATAATGATCTTATGTACCAACGGCAGGGAGTTAAGTTGCAGAAACACGTGATCTATCCTACAAAAACTCTGGTGGGGGTTAGAGAAAAAGTTAAATTCCTGTGACAATGGATGTTGCTCGCGCCACACGTCCACCATGCCATATGACTGGAAGAGATCACACAATATTTGTTCTTGGGAGGCATCACAGGACGGAGGCACTTTCCTGAGAGTCGCCTGTCCAAAGCAGAGTTAAAAACAGAGTTGGAGTCTCCCATCATAATCAGGAGGCCTTTTTGGTGCCTAGTGATCACCTGAAGCAAATGGGAGAAAAACCTCTGTTGAAATGAGTTAGGAGCATAGTATCCAACCAAAGTGACCTCCTGGTCCCACAGGGTGCCCTGCAAGATCAAATATCTACCCGTAGGGTCTGCGATTTCCTTAGAACAGGTGAATTGGAGGTTACGCCTAAAGGCCATCAGCACCCCTCTTTGCTTCTCAGAAGCGGAAGACGTATAAAACACTGGATAATGGGAGGACAAATATTTGGGGGATGAGGATAGGGAGAACCTGGTTTCCTGCAGACACACCACATCAATAGATTGAGATTTTAGATGACGGAAAACCTTTGACCTCTTAATGGGGGAATTAAACCCATGGATGTTCTGCGAGAATATTTTCAGCACATTCTGAGCCATCTGGAGGGAAAAGGAAGGTCCATATCATTATAGAGCGGCCAACAAGGTACGTACTTACCCTGGTCCCATGGCGAGGCAATCCGAACCCAAATAGGGGAGTTGGAGGGAGGGAAACACAAGGAGAAAGAGAAAGAGAGAGAAAAGGAAACACAGAGTAGACAAGTGAACACCACAATTGGTGGGCATTGCATCCTGCTACAGGACACTAAAAGGTGTGGCTCTACCACCAACCACAAAGCTAGCAAATAGCAAAACATAACAGCAATAACAGCAATAATACTACAATATTACTAGAATATTACTACATTATTACCTTATTACCGCCCCTGCACAGGGCAATTATAACTAGAACAAAAACAGGCGAGACAAGCTAAGCCCATCTCGTAGTACTGCTACCGGGTAGCAGTGGATAAAACTAACAATGGGATTAAAGGTTCTCCCCAGCCGGCGCCGCCCCGCAGGGAGCGCCCGAGGGGAGAACAGAACCTCGGTCCCCGAACGTGACCCCCGCGCCGAAGCACCGTCAGGCCCCCAGGAGTCCAACAATAAGAGGGGACCCCGTAAGGCCTAGGCAGGAGGCCACCAGTGCTGATTATGACCCGCCCCCTTAAGGGGGGGTAGACCTGAAATAAACCATGGCTTGACCTGAGCAAGGAAGGGAGGATAGGAAGGAAGTGGGGGGATCAGGGAAAGAAAGAAAATAAGGGAAATTTATAGGAGGGAGGGAGTGGTAAGGGAAGGGAATTAAGAGGAGGGGAATGGGGAAGTAAGAGGGGGAGCAGGGGGAGGAGGGAATGGCAGGAAGGGGGGAAGAGAGGTGCAGGGTGTGTGGAGCAGGGGAATGGAAGGGAAACGGGGAGGGAGCATGGATGAGGAGAGGAGGGAGTGGGGAGAAGGAGGTAAGGCAGGGTAAAAGATGGAAAGATTAAAGGATTAGAGCCCTTTATAGTTCCTAGGGTCCAGAAACCAACCAGTACACATAGAAAATTAGACTTTATATACATTAAGCCTCGGAATCGGCCCCCCAGACTGCCCCTATCCCACCAGGAGTATGGTCCCACTTTCCTTTCCTCCCTTAAAATAATAATAAAAAAATATTATGTCCCGAGAGAAGGCCCCCAGGTTAGCTGGGGGGTTTGGGCAAAACTAGGCAGTCTTATTAGAGCTGGATCACCGACAAAAGCCTAAAGTCTAAGGTGAAGGCGCATAAGGCCTTTATATTAAGTAAAAACTGAAAGTAACTATAAATTTATAAAATAAAAACAGGGAAGGGGGGAGGCATGGGCCAGGAGAGCATGGTCACATCGTCTGGTATGAGTCAAGAATCAGCACCAGGCAGAAACAAACAGTGCTGCAAAGGTCCGGGGAAGGCAACCGAGCAGAAAGCAAGGGATCATGGACAGGCACACCCGTGTGGTCGTCATCCCGGATCTGAATAGGGGGATCGGGCATGCGGCTGGGCATCAGGGGAGGGCCGTTTCCGGTTGCTGACTGGTTCCCACACACGGCCCAAGCGCCCAGAGGGGGGCCTAGGACCTGAAGCCCTCTCACGGAGGCTGGGGTCATCCGAAGAGGGGAGCAAATGTAGTGTTTCAAAAGTCGCCTGGGCTTCCTCCACGGTGCGTACAGTGTAGCCCCGGCCCTGGTAGGTGAAAGCGAGGCAAAAAGGAAAGCCCCATGTGTATTTGATGTGGCGTTCCATCAGAGCTGAAGTATAAGGTTTCAGTTGTCGTCTCTTTTGAACTGTGGAGGGGGCCAAATCAGTAAAGAGCTGGTACTTGTGGCCTTGGAAACGGAGTTCAGGCTTGCCCCGTGCTGCCTTAAGGAGCGTTTCCTTAGTGCGGTAGTACGTGAACTTGATGATAATGTCCCGAGGGGGCCCCCCCTCCTTCTTCGGTCCCAGGGCCCGGTGGATCCGGTCAAATTTCATGCGATCAATGGGGATGCCTGGGACCAGTTCCTGGAATAGGGCTGTAGCAGTGGAGGTTAAGTCCTCAATAGTTTCAGGGAGTCCCCTAAGCCGGAGGTTCCCACGTCTAGACCTGTTCTCATAGTCCTCTAATTTTAGGAGGGCTGCATCCAGCTCCCTGCGGATGTCCTGCAAGTCCTGCTCATGGTGATCAATGACCGTTGCTACAGCCTCCATTCTATCTTCCAGCGCATTTGTACGGTTACCCAGCTCACGGATTTCCTTCGTGAGATGCGTGGCCAGTTTGGAAGTGGCTGCTGACAGTTCCCCCTGCAGCATGGTTTTAAAGCGAAACAGCAGGTCTGCATCCCGCAATGAAGGCACTACATAGGGTTGCTGGACTCCTGGTATGCTTTCTGCATCTGAGCAGGCTTCGGGCTCACCAGTGAGCAACGGAGGGGTGAAGTCCATGTCTGAGGCCTGTGAGTTCAGCAGGCCGTCCGGTGGAAAGGCCTCAAGGCTAGCTCGCACAGCCTGTCTCTTTGTGGTGCTCCGCGCTGTGCCTGATTTGCGCCCCATAATGTCAGTCTCGATGCCGGGATATAGCGAGCCCAGATTAATGTGCAGGAGCAGTTATATCACAGCTGGTGTGGTCGGTGGTGGAGAAGCGCCATTAGCTTGCGGCCATCCTGGCTCTTACCTCACAAGCGCCCTTGGTATATAGGGATTTCAGATAATGCCAAGTAATTACATTCTCCCCTCACACCAGCAGGCTGTAGTAAGAAGAGTTTTTTTGGTTGGGTGTAGCAAGATGGCCACCGTCATCCAGTGTAGGCCGGAGCCAGGGCCTTTCCTGGGAAGAAGGGCTGCAGCAGGCTGGTATTGGTGTAAATTCAGGGGCAGTTAACAGGGCCACCTCTAGCCTCGGCCTCCTCACTGCCCAGGGAGACAGGACCCACCCGATAGGGAGAGAGAAGCAGGGAAGGCTAAGAGTAACCCCCCAGAGGACTCACCAGGCCAAGGGAAGTCTGTTTCTGATGGCCGAGAGGCGGCTCCGGTCTGGGAGGTTCAACGTGTAGAGGGACCTCTCCCGATGGCCGTCCGCCGCCGATGCGGTGGTTCCCGGCCGTCCCGGCAGGCGAGCACGGTGGTTCCGGAGGCCGAGTAGGCCGCAAGATGGCGGCCGGCGACCCGCCGATGGGATCCGCGGCGGGCCGGATCTCGCTGTCCACGGGCAGAGCGGATGGGTGATTTCTGCGGCCGTGTAAGCAATCCACAGCGGAGGATGGCTGTGGATTGTCGGGAGGCCTCAGGTCTTCAAGATGGCGGCGGCCGTGGGTGATTGAAGGCTGCAGTACACGGGAGTCCAGGGAGTAAATCGAAGTGCAATATCAGCCCAGGACTCTGCAGTGGGCCAAGCTGATGCGGCTGGTATGTTTTTTAAGCCCGTTAAGGCGATCAGATGCGCGGATGGCTGCGGATTAGATGCAGAGTATCCAGAGCACTCTGAAAGGACGTCCGAAGCCGTTCACAGCAGGCCACGCCCCCCCGTTTGTAATTTTGAACTGATACATTTTTAAAGTGTAGCTCCAGTCAAAAAAATCTATTTTTAAGCTTTTTGGAAAACATAGGGAAGGGTTATCACCCCTGTATAATTTTTTGGGCCGTCTGTCTTTTTTCATCTCACTTCCTGTTGTCTCCTTCCGTTTGCAAGTAGGAGACTTTGTAAGTTGGATGTTTGAAAGTAGGGGCCTGCCCTATGTGCTCTGCAGAAATGTGGGCCTAAGGTGTTGGTGTTGCCACAACACTGTAAGCCCTCAAAGTGACTCTTTGTGGGTGCTGGAGCGCCCTGCTGTGAATGATTGTATCAAGAATTGTAATTGCATGCCATTGTTGAACAGTGGTAGAAAAATTGGGCCTTTGGTGGTTGTGGTGGTGCTGGTCCTCACAATTACTCTCAGTGGGCGCAGAAAAGGGGCCCTGCTGTGAAATATTATATCAAGAATTGTAATTACATGCCCATGTTAAACAGGGGCTGAAAAATTGGGCCTTAGTCTCTGGTGCTGGTGCCACGACACTGCAATCTCTCCCAGATACTCTAGTTGGAGTGCAGAAATGAGCCCTGCTGCAAAGCATGGCATCAAAAATTGTAATTACATGCCCCTGTTAAACAGGGGCTGAAAAATTGGGCCTTAGGCACTGGTGCCACGACACTGTAACCTCTCCCAGATACTCTAGTTGGAGTGCAGGAATGAGCCCTGCTGCAAAGCATTGCATCAAAAATTGTAAATACATGCCCCTGTTAAACAGGGGCTGAAAAATTGGGGCTTAGCCACTGGTGGCATCACCCAGAACCAAAAATGTTCTTCCAAGCTACATACTGTGCTGGAGGCACACAACACCGATTTTAACTGCTGCAGATGCCTATATTACAGAACACCAGCAATAAGGGGCATCTTCAGGTGTATACTGTGCTGGAGGCACACAGCACCCACTTTAACTCCTGCAGATGCCTGTATTACAGAACACCAGCAATAAGGGGTATCTTCAGGTGTATACTATGCTGGAGGCACACAACACCCACTTTAACTCCCGCAGATGCCTGTATTACAGAACACCAGCAATAAAGGGTAGCTTCAGGTGTATACTGTACTGGAGGCACACAACACCCACTTTAACAGCACTAGGTTCAAAAGAAAAGAACACACTGTCCCTGTCTATCCTTTTTTTTTTCATGAAAATTTTATTGAAGAAAAAACGAGTAACAGCTCAGTAAGTAGCATTACAGAATTAAACAGTTTTACAGAGGGTATGGTCATATCATTTATCCAAGACAGAAAGTTTGTCTAAAACAAAACAACATTTTGGTCGAAAGGAAACAGCATTAGGTTAGGGTGAAAGATGAAGCAGGGTACACTGTAGAGCCCTTTGTACATGAGTTATCGTCCTCCGTGATCCGAGCGGTTTGGCCCCTGTATTGGGCCAAGTGTGAAATATTAATTTGCTCTTACGCTCACGGGTCTGCAGTGTACCAGGGAAAGGCGTGGGAGAAAGTTCTTTGAAATCATAGCCTTTGAGAATAGCAATGGAATGGAATGGGTGCCATCTCTCTCTCCCTTCGTAGGGGTAAAGTGCGTAGGGGACAGACACGGGTTGGTGTATTCAGAGATCCGGGAAATACCAATTCTGGGGTATGTATTAAGAATCTAGGACGATAGAGGGTAAGGGACTGTCATCTTAGGATGGGGCTTCTTCAGTGGGGCTAGTTTGTTGCGTCATGGGGGCTGTCAAGTTAAGGTATTCTGTCGTTGTGATGTAGTGGGTCCAGCGGGCCCATTTCGATGTTGTGGGTGTGTCATTTGCCTGGGAAATTAGTCGCTCCATTTCGGCAATGTTAGCTATCCTGTGGAGCCATTCTTTGGGTGAGGGGATTTGAGTGGTTCCCCAGTGAATTGGGATGCATTGCTTGGCCGCGTTAACCATATGCATGACTAGGGACTTGAAGTAGAGTCTATTTATGTGGTGTGAGTGATGGAGAAGGAATTGGGCTGGTGAGAACTCCAAGGTGAGAGTGGTAACTTTCCCAATGATTCAGTGGGCAGCTCCAGAAAATATGTAGAATCGAGCCTCTCTCTTTTAGACATCTCCAACATATATCTGGGAGGTCTGGTTTATATTTATGGATTAATGTAGGGGTGCGGTACCGGCGTGTTAGAATTTTATATCAGTTTTCTTGAGTTGTAACATTCACAGAGCCCTTGTGTATGGTCTGGAAGATTCGGACCCAATCTTCTGGAGAGAGTGACAGGTCAAGGTCTTTCTCCCAGGACAGGCAGGCCTTGCCTTTGTTTGGCGGGGTGTTAGAGAAGAGAAAAGAATGGGTGATCAATAGAAGGTGGCGTTGCGATTTGCCAGTGAAGCATAGAGATTCAAATGGTAGTAGGGGTCTGGAGGTCTTGTGCTTCCTGTCTAGCTTGTTTAAGTAATGGACCATCAGTAAATAGTTCCACTGGGAGATGGGGGGGCTTCCATCGTTGGAAGGTAACTTGTCCCGTGGTAAGAGTTTGCGTGTAGAATTGTAGAAGTGATACACTAGCGCATTTTTATGTGGCCAAGAATCGTTTAGGAAGTTACTGCGTAGTCCGTGTGGAAAGTCAGGGTTCTGGCAAACTGGTGTGAGGGGACCCGGAGTGGAAGAAAGGAGTGTCGTCCTGCAGGCGTTTTGGAAAGCTTTGAGGGTAGGGCCAATAAGAGGGTGGGATAGAATGTCAATTGGTATGTGTTTGTGGGTTATCCAAGGCAGCAAGTGCAGTGGTAGTGGGGAAAAGGAGGCCTCAAGGTGAACCCATTCTTTCGTGCCGCTGTGGATGTTCCAGTCTGCTACTCTGGTGAGTTGGCAAGCATAGAAATAGTTTCTTATGTCAGGTAGACCGATCCCTCCTTTAGTTTTAGGTAGCGAAAGAAGCTGGAAGCTGGCTCTGGGTTTACGGTCCCCCCATAGGAAGCGAATACAGAGACTCTTGTAGTTCTTAAAAAAGGCAGTAGGTATGTGGATTGGTGCGGCTTGCATAATGTATAGCAGGCGGGGCAGGGCGTTCATTTTTAAAATGGCCGCCCTGACAAACCAGGAAAAAATTGGTTTGTTCCATCGCTTGTCATCGGTGAGGCTTTTTGAAAATGGGGAGGTAGTTTTTACTGTACAAGTCTGTCAGGCGCCGGGGGAGTTGGATTCCTAGGTAGGTTATATGATCTTCCTTCCATTTGAATGGAAAGTTGCTCTGGCATTGGACTACTAGACCGTTGGGGAGGGAAACATTTAGGGCGTAGGACTTAGGGAAATGTATCTTGAGGTTGGAGATCAACTTAAATTGGTGGAATTCTTTTAAAAGGTTAGGCAAAGAGATATGTGGATCAGTTAGGAATAAGAGAATATCATCGGCGAAAGCCGCTAGTTTATATTCCTTACTGGTCGTCCGAACTCCTCTAATGTCTGGGTTGTTTTTCAGGCATCGTAGAAAGGGTTCCAGGGTGAGCACAAAGAGCACTGGGGAAAGGGGACACCCCTACCTCGTACCATTACGGATGGAGAAGGCGTTTGACAGGAAGCCGTTAACTCGGACCTTTGCAGTGGGGTTAGAATATAGGGCCATTATGTAACTTAAAAGGCCGTTTCCTATTCCCATAAATTTCAAAACTGCTGCCATGTAGTCCCAGGCTACCCTGACAAACACCTTCTCCGCATGCAATGATAGAAAGAAACCTGCAGTGTTGGTCGAGGTCAGAAAGTGGTGTAGGTTAATCGCTTTTAAGGTATTGTCCCTGGCTTCTCTTCCAGGGACAAAGCCCACTTGGTCCTGCTCGATAATATTGGGGAGAAGGGGGAGCATGCGATTTGCTATGATTTTGGCGAAAATCTTTACGTCCAGGTTTAAAAGGGATATCGGTCTGTAATTTGCTGTGTGTGAGGGGTCCTTATCTTCTTTTGGAATTACTGTGATGTGAGCCTCCAACATGGGCGGGGGAAGTGGGCAGTCTGTGGAAATTGAGTTGAACGCTTTGAGATATGGGGTGTATAGAATTTCCGCAAACGTTTTATAGTATACCGCTGAGAGGCCATCTGGGCCTGGACTTTTCCCAGGTTTCAGAGTTTTGAGGGCCATGTCCCATTCATCTTTCCTTAAGGGTAAGTCTAGTTGAGCTGAAGTTTCCGGGGGTATTGCTTTGGGGCAATGGGATTGTAGAAAACTTTCAATGAGGGATGTCTTAGCCGACGTCCCTATTTGTTGGGGCTCTGTGACGTGTAGGTCGTAAAGGTGTGAATAGAAATTTTCAAATTCTTGTGCAATATCTGGGTTGCTTTCTACCGTGTGTCCCTTGGAAGTTTTTAACTGGTGGACAGTTATTCTAGATTTTTTAGTTCGGAGAGCCTGTGCTAGTAGGTGACCACTCTTGTTGCTGTGCTCGTAAAAGAGCCTTTGTGAGAGGACATGTTTTCTTTTAATTCTGTGGCCTAAAATATCTAAGAGATTCCTCCGTGTTTCAGAGAGTTCTTCAAGGGTGCGTTGGGCTAGATCGCGTTTATGTTTCCTTTCTAATACTTGTTTTTTGGCAAGTATGTATTTTAGTTGTTTTTGTTTATCACATTTTATGGACGATGCAAGGGAGATGAGATGTCCGCGCATCACACACTTATGTGCTTCCCATTGGGTCAGTGATGTGGTGTCGGGAGTGTCATTGTCTATGAAGTAGTTGGCGATGGTTGTTCCCAGTTTGTGTACATTAACTTGGTCAGTGAGTAGGTTGGGGTCAAGTCTCCAGATTTTGGTACTATGGTTAGTGAGCGGGAGGGTTAACCGTAGGGTAATCGGATTGTGGTCTGAGATAGTCATGGGTTCGATTGTGGAGGACGAGATAAGCGGCAGGTCTTGTTGACTGAGGAAGATATAGTCTAATCGAGTGTATTTATTGTGGGGGGTTGAGAAGAACGTGTAGTCCTTCGTTTGGGGGTGCATGGATCTCCAGGTGTTGTGCAGGGCGAGTTCTTGTAGGGCTAATCTAATTTGTTTTAATGCACGGAATGGGAGTTGGGCTGTACCCGTAGATGGGTCAAGTAGGGGGTTCAAGGGGACATTGAAGTCTCCCCCCAAAATTAGTATTCCCGATTGAAAGATGGTTAATAGACGAATGATTGACCTAAAGAAAGGAACCTGTGATGTGTTCGGGCTGTAAATGTTAGCTAGCGTTATGGGTTTGTTCCTTATCGTTCCTTTAATGAAAATATATCTCCCCTGGTCGTCTAGGAGGGTGTCACTTATTTGAAGAGGGAAGTTCTTTGCTATTAGAATCGAGACTCCTTTCGTTTTGGAGCTTGGGGTTGTTGCGTGAAAGGCTAGCGGATACCAATGGTTTTCGAGTTTGGGGGCGGATCCAGTTTTAAAGTCAGTTTCCTGCAAAAATGCGATATCCGCCTTCATGTTGTGCATTGTGGTTAAGACCTGTGATCTTTTTTCTGACTTGTTGAGTCCCTTTGTGTTCAGGGAAACAATCTTAAGTGAGAGAGGCTTGTCTGTGGGCCGAGGGGAAGTCATGGCTAGTACGTTGCGTATAGTGGGTGTATAGATAGCTATTTAGTATGATGCACTCTATCTACTAGAGTTTCAAGGGCCAGTGAAGCGCTGGGCTGCGGGGGAGAGAGAGATGGCGGCCAGTCAGGGGAGAACTGGGTCAGGAAGGGGTAGAGGGGGTAAGGGTCTGGTGGGATGTCAAGCAGGTAATTCAAAAGGATAAATCTGGTGTGGCTGGGGGACGGGAGTTGGGGTGTGATGGGAGGGGAGGGGAAGGGGTAGTGTGTCCGGGGGTAAGTGTTTGGAACTACTGACTTACCCAAAAAGAGGAAAAGGTGTGTCCGGAACAGGTCAGCAGGGACTACCAGAGTTTGCTGGATTGGGGAGAGGTAGAGAAGGGTTTCGGATTGGTCGAGATTTCAGCTACCATGGAGGTCTATAGTGCTAATACGGAGCCTCTTAGTTGGTTTAATTAGAAGTTACGGGTTGTGGCTGTTACCTGAGGAGCTGTATGTGTGGATAGGTGGACCGGTTGGTCAGTTGGGTGTAAGACGTGGTGTAGATGAGTTGGGGAAGTGGGGCTTACGTCTCTTCCAGGTGAGTGCATGTGCGAGGGGCACAGGGATACTTTGGATATTGGTTGGCAGGAGGATATTTAAACTAAGCTGGCTCGGAATGTGGGGAGCAGCAGGTTCCAGCTATAAGGGTGTCGTTGGGGCGAGGTTATTGGGTCTAATGTGTCTGGGAGTTTACTGTTGGTCATGACGGGGATATGAACCGATGTGGATTCCCTACTAATCAGGCGGTTTAGACATTGGAGCTTGATGTGTGTATACATTTATTATGAGTACATCTAAACATTCAAGTTCAGAGATAGTTGCTGCCACAAAAAAATGAAATCAAACATATATACCTCAAACTAGGTCTGCATCGCTCCTGTCATTTCAAAGCATTCAATTAGAATGAGAGGTGTTCCTTTGGTAGAGTCTGCAGGTCTCTTAGCTCTCAAGAAGCAAGAAAGTTAACCACTGGCTTGAGCAGCAGGGGATCTCAGTTTGGCTTCTGTATTTATGATTGCTTTACTTCACCCTGATTAAGCCCGAGTACTCTCGGGGGTATCGGTTTGACCTGCAGACCACTATTCTCCAGACCCTCAGATTAAATCATTCGTTGTAATGGGTGAAAAAGAGGCCTAACCATTGAATGAACAAAATCAACTCTACCTATGTTTAAGTTTAAACATAAACAAAAACAGAAGCAAAAACAGAAACAAACACTGCATAAGAAAAAAAGAAAAGGAATATAAGTCCTGCTGTGGACCAGGGTCTCTAGTTTTGATTGCTGGGTATAAGTCGTTACCAGGCTAGCGAAATAAAAAAAGTCACTGCAGCTGGTTCTGTTATTGTAAATCACTTTGTGGATTGAGGGAACAGGTGTCTCGGTAGAAGGGGCAGGGTGGTATTCGGTAGGGGGGGGGTAAGGGAAAGGGGTATGAATGGGAGTAAGCATATTACCTCAAAGTTATAGTGTCTGTCTCAGCCAAGGAGCTCTTCCAGGGATCGTCTCTGCAAATGAGAACACGTGCAGTGAGAGGGTAGTACAAACTGTCCAAAGCCCTCTCCTGGATATTTTTTGCTAACTCAAGGCTGAGCTGGGGAAGGTCAGGATGTTGGGCTGTGGTCATTCTTTCGTAAGTTGCCAAGGCGGTGATCGTGGTTCTGTCAATGCCCCCTGTACCGAGGGACGGGGCTTAGCCAAATCTCAGTCCTTTCGGTGAGCCAAAGAGCTTTCGCATATTATTCGAGGGCTCTTGCCTGGTCCACAGGTGACATTTCAGTGTTGGATGTTGTCCTCCCTATGCAGAAATTCTTGCAGCCGTTGGGCTGCCATTCCTCTGTGAATCTTGTGCAGTCGGTGGGTGGTAGAGTGGGGCCAGAGAACGGCGGCAGTTAGGGTCTCTTTGGCCAGCTTCGTGCACCCCTTCCATAGATGTGGCGTTTCTTGCTTGTGGAAAGCGGAAATCGCTATACCAATCAGGATCTCTAAGGTGTTGCAAAAATGGTCTAGATCCTCCGGTACTCTCAATGCTGCAGTGCGGCCTTGATGTGTTGCGGAAAGACAGAACGGGAATTTCCATCTATATGCGATGGATCTCACTCGTAGGAGGTCTAGCAATGGTTGCAGCTCCTTCCTTCTTTGCAAGGTAATGTTAGATAGATCCTGGTAAATTTTAACTTCTGCCCTGTGTGACATAATACGTCCTCTGTTGCGGGCTTTTCTCAGGATTTCCTCCTTCAGGGGGAAGCTCACTAGACAGCAGACTACGTCTCGGGGGGGTCCGTTTCCCTGCCTCGGGGTCTGAGGGCTCTGTGAAGCCCTTCAAATTCTATCGGTGTGTCCTGAGGCCTTTCCAAAATATCGTTAAAAAGGGCTACCATTGTTTGCGAGAGTCTGCTGGGGTCAATGTTTTCAGGTAGTCCCCGCACTTTGAGGTTGTGGCGTCTGCCACGGTTGTCCAAAACCTCGATATGTCTTTGTAAATCCCTGAGATGTGTGGTGTGGGATTCTGTCACTTGTTGCACTTGGCACAGAGAAGCGTCATGGCGGGCGGCCATGAGCTACACCTCCTCCACCCTGAGGTTAATGGTATGGATGTCTCTCCTCAGGTCCGCGATCGCCGCTGACAGAGTATTCTTTATGTCAGCGGCAATCATCTGCATGTCATGAAGGTTCAGGGAACGAGACTTACCCCCTCCTATAGTGACGGCTTCGTCCTGTGGTGAGCGCAGGCTCCTGCTCGGGGAACGCGATCTCCTGCCGGGGGCGGCCATGCTGTCTCTCTGCTGCTGGGAGCGGAACAGCTCCGGAATAGTACCGCTCAGCTGCGTTCTCGGTTCCCTTGGGGACCGGGACCATGATACTGACTCGCCGCGGCCTGCGTGGCTGCTCATACCACTGCGGAAAGCCTCCTGAATCGTGGATTGTGACCTTGGGTAGCTGGAGCTCTTCGTTTAGGTGGCCATCTCCGAGCCGTCCCAAGCCACGCCCCCCTGTCTATCCTGCTCTCTCCGTGAACGCTGCAACACACTACACAAAGGCGCCGCGCTGGCGGCCTTATATAGTGTGGGGTGTGTACTAAACCCCCTGAGCTATAATTGCCTGTGGCCAATTATGGCTCTCCTCACGGTCGGCGCTGTGATTGGCCAAGCATGCGGGGTCACAGTGCATGCTTGGGCAATCATGAGCCAGCAATGCACTGCGATGACGTAGTGCATTGTGGGCCATTCGCGCCACACGAATATGGTGCGAATGGTCCACAAAGTTCTGATTTCGCCGAATGGACGAACGGCCGATGTTCAAATCGAACATGCGTTCGACTCGAACACCAAGCTCATCCCTACTGATGAATAGAAAAAGTCAGAAAGACCACAAGTTGACAATCACTGATATAGTTAATGTACCTAAGTGATAAAAAAAATAAAAACATTTTTAATGTATCTTTTTATTATAAAAGTAAAAGAGGGCAACATAAAACTAGTGAAATATTGGAAACAGTTTTTGATAAACAAATGCATCAATATCTGTTTCGATGGTTGTAGCAGCAATTCTCATTGAATTCTCAAGGTTCTCTTCAGATATTTTGGTTCTAATTTTGTCCTTTGTATGCTTCATCCTTGAAAATATTTGCTCACAAATATAGGTGCTGCCAAAAACTGATGACATGAATATGAAGAGTGGGATATTTTTTTTTTGGGGAAGATACAACTTATAAGAGTTCAATAATATAGACTTCACCCGCATGTGTTCACTAAAATGAACTTGTTTAAAGCGGGATTCCACCCTAAAGTGGAACCTCCGCTGATCGGATCCCTCCCCCTCTCCGGTGTCACAATTGACACCTTTCAGGGGGGAGGGGGGTGGAGATACCTGTCAAAGACAGGTATTTTCACCCACTTCCGGGCATAGACTCCCGTGGGAGTCTACGCCATTTCCTGCCCTGCCGCGCTGTCTGCTGGGACACACACGGGTCCCAGTGACAGCGCGGAGATTTCCTATTGCGCGGCGCGGCTCGCGCATGCGCAGTAGGGAACCGGGAAGTGAAGCCGATTCGCTTCACTTCCTGATTCCCTCACCTAGAATGGTGACTGCAGCAGCCGAGAGCCGAGCGATCGATCGGCCTCGGCTGCCGGCATCGCTGCAACCCGGGACAGGTGAGTGTCCATTTATTAAAAGTCAGCAGCTGTAGTATTTATAGCTGCTGGCTTTTAATATTTTTTTTTTTGGTGGAATCCCTCTTTAAGTAAGTTTGTGATTTTGTGTTGGGCCACATTCATAGATGTCTTAGGCTGCAGGTTCAACACCTTTGCCCTAAAGCTTAAGGTTAGTGATTTTTATGTTTAATGACAGCACCGTGCCTTGAACAAATTCACACTCTGTGACATTTTCCATCGTCAAAAGCGTAAATAAATTTTGAGATTTTATGTGATAGACAGACACAACGTGGCACATAATTTTGAAGTGGAAGGGAAATGATAAACGGTTTTCAAAATGTTTTTTTTTAACAGAAGATTTTATTAGACAAATCAGCATTACATTGCAAAGTACAGTGAGTTCTGTATTACACAGTTATAGACAGGGGAAACCACCTTCATTCGGCAGTCGTTCTTAAATTTAATGATCCAGCAGTACAGATGTCATAAGTAGCTGTTACACTGTATCATAAATGCATGTCATCCTCAGTGAAACCTCATATTCATCATGCAGGTACCTGACATTCACGCAAGCCCATGAGGAGGGGGGAGAGGGGGGGCAGGGAGGTCAGGGTGAAAATGGATGGGAGAGAGAGGATATGATGGTCAACCGGAGGGGAACATTCCCAACCGTATTGGTCCGGGGGACCAAGGTCAGCAGATGCGTCTATCCAGGACCAAATTTTATCATGCTTCCCTGGGCATTGTCTACTTTCATAGGTCAGCCTTTACAGGGGGAGCACCATATTTACTGATCGCCTCCATGAGGCAAGGGTAGGAGGGTCTTCTAGTTTGCATCTCAACAGAATCTCGCGTCTCACATAATACAATGCGAAGGTAAGGCACAGTTTGCAATGCCTGTCTCCCTCAACGTCTGCCAAGTGGCTTAATAGTAAGGTTTGAGGGTCAACCTGGAGGTTCGACCTGGTCACATTATTCAGCATAGAAACCACTTCCGTCCAGTAGGGCTGGATTTTGGGACATGACCAGACCATGTGCCAGAAAGTACCCGTCTCCTGTTTACATCTTTGACAGTTAGGGTCCCTTTGAGGGTAAATACGCACCAGCCTTTGTGGGGTGAAATACAGGGGCGGATCCAGAGTCTAATCTCGGGAGGGGCACTGCTATAAAATATGTTTTTTTGGGGGCAATTTATATGGGAAATGGCTGGTATTTGCACTTCAATCATTACGGCACCATGGTTGTTATGGTGTCAGGATGATTGAAGCGCATTATTTCTATTAATACATTGTAATATAAAATTAAATGGTTCAACTCACCATAATGCAGAATCAGTGGGAGCCCTGAGGGTGTCACTTGCCATGTCGCCTGCCACCAAATGTGGATTGTCACTTGCCACGTCACTTGTCACCAAATGCGGATTGTTACTTGCCACGTCACCTGCCACACATTGCGGATTGTCACTTGCCACGTAGCCTGCCACACATTGCGGATTGTCACTTGCCACGTAGCCTGCCACACATTGTGGATTGCCACTTGCCACGTCACTTGCCACACATTGCGGATTGTCACTTGCCACGTTGCCTGACACACATTGCGGATTGCCACTTGCCACGTCACCTGCCACACATTGGGGATTGTCACTTGCCACGTCACCTGCCACACATTGCGGATTGTCACTTGCCACGTTGCCTGCCACACATTGCGGATTGCCACTTGCCACGTCACCTGCCACACATTGCGGATTGCCACTTGCCACGTCACCTGCCACACATTGGGGATTGTCACCTGCCACACATTGCGGATTGTCACTTGCCACACATTGCGGATTGTCACTTGCCACGTTGCCTGCCACACATTGCGGATTGCCACTTGCCACGTCACTTGCCACACATTGCGGATTGTCACTTGCCACGTTGCCTGCCACACATTGCGGATTGCCACTTGCCACGTAGCCTGCCACACATTGCGGATTGTCACTTGCCACACATTGCGGATTGTCACTTGCCACGTCACCTGCCACACATTGAGGATTGCCACTTGCCACGTAGTCTGCCACACATTGTGGATTGCCACTTGCCACGTAGTTTGCCACACATTGCGGATTGTCACTTGCCACGTCACCTGCCACACATTGCGGATTGTCACTTGCCACGTCACCTGCCACACATTGCGGATTGCCACTTGCCACGTAGTCTGCCACACATTGTGGATTGCCACTTGCCACGTAGTCTGCCACACATTGCGGATTGCCACGTAGCCTGCCACACATTGCCGATTGTCACCTACTGTGTCACTTTTCTGCTAAGGTGGTCTTTTGTTGGGTCCCAGAGTGAAGATAGGCAGCAGAGAGATGATGTAATCTCTCTGCTGCACACAGCTTCCTACACAGTGAGGGCGGAACTGGAGGGATGCAGGGCAGTGAGAGATGATGTCATCTCCCTGCTCCCCTGCCTGCTGGCTTCCTGATTGGCCAGCAGCCCTCCTAAACCGCCCAGCTGCCCCCCCCCCTCACCGTCCACTCAGCGCGGGTACCCGCGGAACCAACCGCGCGGGTACCCGCGGAACCGGCCGCGATTGGACCCGCGGAACCGGCCGCACGGGTACGCACGGGTACCCGCGGAACCGGCCACGATTGGACCCGCGGAACCGGCCCGCTGGTACCCGCGGAACCGGCCGCGATTGGACCCGCGGAACCAGCCTGCCGGTATTCTCGGGGGGGGGGGGGGCAATTGACCCGTTGCCCCCCCTGGATCCGCCCCTGGTGAAATAGGCCCTATGCAGGAACTTAAATTGCATGAACCTGTCCTTTGCAGCTATCATTGATGGAATGTAAGAGGTTAGGCACTCCTCCCAATCTTCCTCCTCTAGGGATGGAATGTCTGCCCTCCATTTTTCCTGGGATTTGGTCAATTTAGTGTCGTATTCCACCGTGAGGTAAAGATATAAGGTCGAGAGAGGTCTCCCCATTACCCTGGAAGTCAGTAGACGTTCAATGGAGTCCGGCTCCAGAGTCAAAGGGGCAGGAAATTGGGCCCCAAAGGCGTGTCTCAGTTGCTGAACTGGAAAGAGATCTGGAGTGCACATGTATGTCTCAGTTCCTGGAAAGTCATTATCCTACCCTGATGAACTATGTGTTTTAAGGTGATGATTCCTTTTTTTGCCCACAGAGAAGGGTCTGTAATGCTACTTAGGTGAGGGAGCGTGGGATTGCCCCATAGGGGCATGTGTGGAGAGATGTGGTTGGGATTCCCGTAACTCTTCCTAAGCCCTAAGTCCCCGAAACAGGAAGGGATCGCCATGCCGTGCATCTAGCCCCTAATTGTGTCATGAGTGGCTGTAGATTGTCTTCCATATAGTTCTAAACCTTACCACTAATTTTAATCCCCAGGTATGTAAAGCTTTCCACCCATTTAAGCTGTGGGTGAGGCATTCGAGGGATCGAGGAGTGGAGCGGGAAAAGGACCGATTTGTCCCAGTTAATCCGTATTCCTGAGTATCGGCCGAGTCGGTTAATCAGTTCCAGTGCAGTGCGTAAAGAAGACGACACGTCTGTTAAATAGAGCAGAGCGTCATCTGCATACAAGGACAACTTTTCTTTGATTGGCCCTACCTGTATTCCCTTAATCCCAGGATCCGCTCTCAGCAATATGGCCAGGGGCTCCATCGCGAGGGCAAATAAGGCCGGAGAGAGGGGGCACCCCTCTCTTGTGCCCCGAGCCAACTGCAGCTGCCCGGAAACGCAGTCGTTGGTACGGATTCTAGCTGAGGGGCTGTGGTACAGCATGCGGAGTTAGTTTGTGAATCCCGGGCCAAATCCGAATCTCGAGAGCACCTCCCATAGGTGACCCCACTCGACAGAGTCGAAAGCCTTCACCACGTCGAGTGAGGCCACCGCACCCGACTCCCCCTCGACCTCCCTATCTACGTGTGTGAGTAGGCGTCTGATATTAATGTCTGTGTCCCTGCCCGGCATAAAGCCTGTTTGGTCACTGTGGACAAGGGCCGTAATGACCAAGCTCACCAGGATTTTGGCCAATATTTTTGCATCCACATTTAACAGCGAGATAGAGTGGTACGATGAACATAGGGTGGGGTCTTTCCCCCTGCTTGGGGATCATGACTATTTTCGCCTCACTCATGGTGTCAGTGGAGTTTCTCGATACGCGACGAATAGATGGTGGAGTCTGTCAGCGAGCACCGTAGCATTGTATTCATAGAATTCCACCGGGATTCCGTCCGGTCCTGGTGTCTTTCCTGCCTGCATGGATTTAAGCGCTTGGAGAATCTCCAGAACCATGATAGGGGCGTGCAGCCTATTTTGGTACGTTTCCATAAGGATTGGTACATCAATGTCAGCCAAGTATGTCGTTAGCTCTTCGTTACTATAATCTGACCTAGAGGTGTATAGAGATTTATAAAAGTCCGCAAAGCAGTTGTTAATCCCGTCTGGGGTATGAGTCAACTGACCGGATAAGTCCCTGATATGTGAGATACTCAGCCCCCCCGCCTGTTCCCTGGAGAGCCAGGCCAGCAGCCTCCCCGACCTCTCCCCCTGCTCAAAGATCCATTGGGACTGTGCCAGCATTCTCTTCTGGGTGAGAGAGGTGCGGAGATCGACAGCCTCCCTAGTCAGGGTCTGCAATTTCAGATAGTGTTGGGGGTCCCTGGTATGGACAAAGAGAGCCTCTGCACAGACCACCTCTCCCTCAACCGTAGTCAGTTACGCTCTACATTCCCTGTGTATTTTGGCCATGATGGTCTGATAGTGCCCCCTCGTGGTAGCCTTGAAGGCATCCCACACAACCGTGGCCTCAGCCGAGCCTGCATTCACCACCCTAGCTATTCAACTCAGTCCTGAATTGAGTATCCACAGTGGTATCTGAAATCCAGAATCTGGATAGCCTCCATAATCTAACTGCTGGTCCCAGGGAAAGATCCAATGTCAGGAGCAGAGGTGCATGATCCAATATTCCCCATGGCAATATTTGTATGTCCAAGACCCTTGGGAGAACTGGACTTCCCGCCAAAATCAAGTCTATGCGAGAGAATGTTTTATGGGAGGCAGAGTGACATGTAAATGCAAAAGACCTGGGGTGTCTCCACCTCCAGACATTTGTAAGGCCATAGGTGTCCGCCCATTCAGCCAGCCCAGGGCAGTGGTGTCCCCCCAGGTCAGTCTATCCATGTCTGGGTCAGGAACTGGATTAAAATCACCCAGGATGAGAGTATTGTGAGAGGTGAACTTAGACATCTTGCTATTAATTTGATTCAGCACCAGCAAGGAGGCCGGCGGGGGCAAGTACAATCCCACAATAGTCCAGGTCATTGAGTAGATTGTTGCATGAATAATGACATACCTACCATCTGGGTCCAAGGCCAAATCCAGGAGCCTAAAGGGGAGGGACTTCAATACTAGGACACTTACACCCCTGGCAAAATTAGAGTGAGTGGAGTGGTAATGGTATCCCACCCAGAGAGAAGCCTGCTCCCGATGAGGTGCGTCTCCTGGAGTACGCATATACGTGGGTTATACGTTTTAAGGAATTGGAACACCAGAGATCGTTTAACTGGGGAGTTCAACTCCCTGGTGTTCCAGGAGAGGATGTTAAGAGTAGACATGGACTCTGGGGGCAGTAGAGGGATCAGGATTGTGGAACCCGGCTCTGGGATTGGACCGCTGGACCCGAGGCATACCTTTCCGAGGACGATGCAACGCTGAAATATAAAGATTTTTAGTAAACAAGTATAACAAAACTAAACTGAGAACATGTATATAACCCCAATAACCATAGTGGAGAGAAGAAAAAGGAAACAAAAATCACTGGCCCCGCTAGGGGAACATTCCCCACCCCCCACCCCACCTCCTTAAACTGAGGAAGGTATACATCCCAAACCGTATCAGCTCACCGGCTGCAACAGGGGGTCTGTGCAAGAGGCAAGTTCCACTCCCCCTAAACTTCCTGGGGGGGTTAGGCAACAAATTGAGCGGCTCACTAAGCGTGAGACAACCGCCAGCTCCACGGAGGAATCTCTAAGGGACATAGTTCTGGGAGGAGAAAGAAAATCTGTGGTGTGTCCCATCAGTCTAAATGATCCAAAGGGGAAATGGTACATGTAGTATGAGCCCCCATGCTCCAAGAGCGGGGCAGAAAAGGGCAAAGAGGAGCGGCAAGTCGCAGCATTCTCCTGACCATGTCTTTTGTCAGGGCTACCAACTTAAACTCCCGCCATTGGGGAGATTTCTTCCATCATTGGAGGTGAGCTCACCATGGGTGCAAACAAGGCACAACAAAAGATGTGGGCATCTCAACAGTGGAGTGGATTGTGGCCAATTCAGAAGAAGTAGGGTGTCATCCAGTTCCGGGCATATGGTCGATCAGCGGGCCGGCGGCAGCGAGTCAATCCAGGCAGAAGCTTCCCAGGGGGTGTTAAAGAAGCGGGTCATCACTCCGTCCTGGACTCTTAGACGGGCCAGAAAAAGGATACTATATCAGATGTTACGTGCTCTCAAAGCCACTTTAACATGGTCAAAAGATTTCCTGAGCTTTTGAGTCTCCACCCAATAGTCAGGGAAGATCATCAACTTGGCATTCTGATACCGAAGGTCACCGACAATTCTAGAAGCGTGGAGAGTTTCATCTCTGTCTCTGAAATTGATGAGGCGGAGGATGAAGGTTCGCAGGGGGGATTCAGGAGGCCCCGGTTTAGGCGGTATGCGGTGCACCCTTTCCACCGCGTAGTTAGGCGAGAAGCGAGCATCAGGGAGGAGGTCATGCAACATGCCCTCCACGAAACAGGTGGGGTTGTTCCCTTCAGCCCCTCTAGGCAAGCCAACAATGCGGAGATTATTGCGCCATTTCCTATTCTCTGAATGAATGAATGAATGAAATACTTGTATAGCGCAACAATGCGAACTGAATCGCCTCTGAATCGCTGCATCCTCAGCTCTGTATTCCAGGGCCTTGACTTTGGTTTGAAGGGTGCAAAGTGCATCTCCATGTTCGGACACTGTTTCAAAATGTTTTACAAATAAATATCTGAACCGTACATTTGTATTCAGCCCACCTGAGTCACTACCACCTTAAACTTTTTTTGAGTATGTCTCTACCAGCTTCGCACATCTAGAGAGTGACATTTTTGCCCATTCTTTGCAAAATAGCTCATGCTCTGTCAGATTGGATGGAGAAGGTCTGTGAACAGTAATTTTCAAGTCTTGCCACAGATTCGCAATTGGATTTAGGTCTGGACTTAGAATGGCCCAGTCAAACGCATGAATATGCTTTCACCTAAACAATTCCTTTATAGCTCTGGCTGCATGTTTAGGGTCCTGCTGGAAGGTGAACCTCCACCCCAGTCTCTTCTGCAGACTCTAAAGCCCCATACACACTATCAGTTTTTCTGCTGAGTTTTTCCTTCAGATTTACCAAACGCATATAATATGAGGTCAAACCTTAGGAGTTTCAATTTGTATGCAATCAGGCACGCTCTTGCACTACATGGTTTTGGTAAACCTGAAGGAAAAAAATCAGCAGAAAATCTGCATTTGGCTCCATACATCTTCCCATCAATGCCTTGCATTTGGCTCCATCCATCTTCCCATCAACTCTGACCAGCTTCCTTGTCCCTGCTGAAGAAAAGCATCCCCATACCATGATGCTGCCACCACCATGTTTCACAGTGAAGATGGTGTGTTCAGGGTGATGTGCAGTGTTAGTTATTGCTACACATAGCGTTTTTCTTTTAGGCCAAAAAGTTATATTTTGGTCTCATCTGACCAGAGCACATTCTTCCACATGGCTTTTCACAAACTGCAAACGGGGTGTCCTATGGCTTTCTTCTTGCCACTCTTCCATAAAGGCCAATTTATGGAGTGCACAACTAATAGTTGTCATGTGGACAGATTCTCACACTGGAACTGTGAATCTTTGCAGCTCCTCCAGAGTTATCATGGCTGCTTCTCTGATTAATGGTCTCCTTGCCTGGCCTGTCAGTTTAGGTGGACGCCCATGTCTTGGTAGGTTTGCAGTTGTGCCATACTCTTTCCATTTTTGGATGATGGATTGAATAGTGCTCCATGAGATGTTCAAAGCTTGGGATATTTTTTTTTTTATAACCTGACCCTGCTTTACTCTTCGCCACAACTTTATCCCTAAGTTGTCTGTTGTGTTCCTTGGCCTTCATGATGCGGTTTGTTCGCTAAGATTCTCTAGCAAACCTCTGAGGGCTTCACAGAACAGCTGTATTTATACTGAGATTAAAATACACATAGGTGGACTCTATTTACTAATTAGGTGACTTCTGAAGGAAAATGGCTTCACTAGATTTTAGTTAGGGGTATCAGAGTAAAGGGGGCTGAACACAAATGCACCCCATACTTTTCAGATATTTATTTGTGTAAAAAAAAAAAAAAAAAAAAAACTTTGAAAACCATTGATCATTTTCCTTCCACTTCACAATTATGTGCCACTTTGTGTTGGTCTGTCACATAAAATCCCAATAAAATACGTTTACGTTTTTGATTGTAACACGACAAAATGTGGACATTTTCTAGGGGTATAAATACTTTTTCAAGGTATTGCACTTACAATGAGTGAAAAGTGCTGGTGCCTGATGTTGAAATCTTCATCTGCCTCCTAGATATTCTTGCACAGTGGCACCGCTAGTGCCAGGCACATGACCCACAACCCTTGTGGTTTGCCTTACATCATTATTGCCCTCCACTGCTGCAGCCACCATCACTCTCTGACAGCTATTGCATACCGGAGGCGGGGAAAGCTTCCCCTAGGCTCCAATTCAGCTGGATGCATCACATTACACACACAAGGAGGAAGGGCATCTCCCATGCCACGCTGTTATCTATCGTTTGTAAGTTCTGAATGGAGGGATGTAGGGGTTTTACTAGCGAGACAGACCAAGCTGGAGGGGGTGGGGAGATAACCAAGATTGTTACTGGGGATGAACGATATAGTGCTAGGAAGGGTAATTGCATGGGGGAGGTGGGGGAAGATGCTTTGTGCTTGGAGGGTGGATTTTTCAAGAGTGTATATGTGCTGGAGAAGTGGAATTTGGAAGGAAGGAGAGGAGTTGTTCTGGGAAGTTGAATTGGGTGAGTGATTTTGTTTTTGGAGGGAGGGTTTGGAAAGGAGAGAATTTGTGCTGAGAGGGGGGATTTTGGGGGTAGATGATTTGTGTTGGGGGTTTATGCTGAGGGAGATGGGGAGAGATGATTGGTTCTGGGGGGGAATTTTGGGGACGGTGAGCATTTGTGCTGGAGCGATTGAGGGTAGAAAATTTGTGATAGAATGTAGGATTTGTGCTAGGTAGGGAGATTTGAGGTGGTGAGGTGGAATGGGGAGGGCAGGAGGATTGTCTGCTAAGAGGGGGAATATGGGGTGGGGAGAATTTATGCTGGGAGGTAGTATTGGAGGGGAGGTTAGTACTAGGAAGTTGGAATTTAGAGGGGAGGAAATTCATGCTGAGAATGATTGGGGGGGGGGGGGGGGGGGGCTTTGTGCTAAGAGGTTACTCCTGACCTCTGTACATTACACACCTGACATTTTGTGCACTACATATTCCTGACATCTGCACTGACCTGATTATACTAGTTCAGCCAGGATCAGCTGAACTTCAATTTGTGTGTGGCTGATCAACTTCTTCGATCAGCGACTGCATCCAATCAACTGCAGCCACTGATTAGTGTATTCTGATGTTGTTTGGTGCCACTGTCAGATTGCAATATTCTAGTGGGGAGATTTAGTTTGTGTGGATGAAGGAATCGGTTAGTATTTTTTGTTCAGCCTGCTAGCTTGCCTAACTGACATACTTATGATCAAAGTGTTTATTGTTTCAACAATTGCTGGTTGCTAAGCAATCCCTGAATAATTGAATGAAGTACTTCTTTAAGGTAGACTCAAAGTGTCAGCTATCTGCCTATATTCAGTTTACACAAAGTAATATGTAACGGAAGTTAAATTTAAAAAAAAAAATATTGTGCCAATTTTTATAAGTCTAGACTCTTACCTGTGGCACAGAAATCAAAGCATATCTGATAGGTACAAGAAGGCATTTGTTTTATTTAATCATGTTCCTTTAAGCCCCTCCCATTGTTATCAAAATTTGGCCACACCCACTGCGACACACTACTGCTCTACTTGGATTGCCCGGAGGTGCCCCGGGTCTTTACAATCCTAGCAACGCATCTGTAGCTGCGATCTTCTTGTGCTGTAGGGGATAATGCAAGTGGCTGTACATGTCGTGGGCATTCCTCAAAAGTGCCGACTATGCCCATACTTTCTGCACACGTTCCCTTCCTAGAACCTGTGTTATTGGTTTTCACAATGAATAGCGTTCTATGAATGGAAGAGGCGGACCGTTCATTCATCTGCTTGTCTTCCATTCAGAGTGCTTTTACTGTGGAAAGCAATAGTTCAGCAGGTGGGCAGGGTGGCAGAAAGGGGTAAGTATGGTCAGCCCTTTAGACATGTTTCAGGTCCAGCTGCTCCTATTAACTCACACAGTACAGGAAGATCACAGCTGGGCGAGGGGTATCTGGCCTGGGGCAGAGGAAGGAGGATTTCAATTAACAAAGCAGCCACAAGCACAGGGACACATTTCATTAATTGTATGTACTGTCCCTGGTACAAAAAAAAAAAAAAATACAAAATGGTACCGTTACCGGTAATATTATTATTATACAGGATTTATATAGCGCCAACAGTTTGCGCAGCGCTTTACAACATGAGGGCAGACAGTACACTTACAAAACAAATCAATACAGGAGCGATCAGAAGACCCTGCTCGTTAGAGCTTACAATCTAGAAATGATTTCTATGAGCCTTTCAGAACAGCACCTTGGAGAGAGCATAGCTCCGCCCTTCACAGGAAACACTGCTCTTTAAATGCAGCTGCTTCCACCATGCCATCAGTCATCCCTGAAAATTCCTCTGAAATGTTGGAAGATATAAGCATAGAAAACCCCAACTACCAGAAACACTATATAAATGCATATAATAAGCAAGGGAGGGAAGTAGCTGCTGTCCTGAAAGGCTCATAGAAATAATGTTACCGTTAAGTAACTAAGGTTTTCTTCCCTTGCCTTTCAGGACCTTGGAGATAACAGAGTACTTACTTCAGGGTGGGACCACAGCTTATAAAACCTTCCTGCCAAAGGTTTGATCCAAGGCAGACAGCAGATCTAACCTGTAGTGCCTTATAAATGCCAGGTAAGCTTCTTTGATAGCCTGCTTTTAGCCCCCTTCCCAAAGTACTTCTGAAAGCTTTCTCCCCTTTGCGTGCTCCTGTTGCCAGGGTGAACAGGGTGATAGACTTTGAGGTGTTTCTTTACTTCAAGATATTTTAAAAGACGTCTATAATGTGAAAGGCCTCCTTTCCCGGGCCAGAGGGAGCTAGACAGAATGTGAACAGTATAATTTTCTGAAAAATAAATAAAATCCTCGCACCAAAGAAAATATTTTGAGTGCGTACTAAAATAAAAAAAAAGTATAATTTTTTGCATAAGGCGGAACGCTGTAGACATTTTTTGGAAGAAAACCCGGATCTGTTCCTAAGATTATTCTGTCTGGAGAACATCTCAGGAAAGGCTCAGCATAGGTCTAACCCTAGCCAAAGCTCTAAAAAAAAAAAAAGCAGCTAATTAAATGGCTCTAGGTAAGGTTTTCTCTAAAAACACTGACAGCGCTGCCACGTGCAGCTCAAGGGTGCCTGTTACTAATCCCTTCCCCATTCCTTCATGGAGAAATTCGGAACAAAAATGTAACTATTAAAATTGCCCTAGTTACCTTTTTCCTGCTTGATAAAAGGGTGTTGAAAAGCTTTTGTGACAGGCTTCTGCATCTTAGTAGGTCCTCCACTGAAAACAGGCCGTCAGGTTGAGATATGCTGGGTCCGGATGAATGATGGACTCTTAACTCGGTAAGTCCCTTCTGACTGGTAATCGCTGGGGGGCTTTGCTGATAAGTTCAGCAGGACTGAAAACCAAGGTCTTTTTGCCAAAAGGGTGTGATTAAAATCAGATCCGTGGATTCCACTATGAACTTCGCTAGCATCTGCGGGATCCGTTAGACGAGGTGAACACGCAAGACAGGGAGAAGTCCCATTTGTGAGCCAAGGCATCCAACAGTGTAGCCTGACCCACTCTGTAGAACTAAAAGAAGCCGGTGTCTTCGTGTTTCTCTGGTCCGCAAATAAATTTACTTTAGGTAGGCTCCACTTCTCGCAGATCATCCAAAAGATCTCCTGATTCAATAACCGTTCGGACTTCTTTATCCTCTGCTTAGAAGGTCTGCTAGGACATTTTGTGTGCTCTTTAAGTACACTGCTGACAGCGAAGCTAGATTTTGCCCAGGATAGGATCTGATCTGCCAGCTCCATCAGTCGCCTTGTCCTGTTTTGTCAGGTATAAAACTGCTGACATGTTGTTGGACAGAACCTGAACATGCTGATTTTCTAAGGACCGCCGGAAGAACAAAAGACTTTGTTGAATCAACCTTCGTTCTCTACCGTTGAAGGCTCTTTTATAACTTAGGGTAGTCCCCGAGTCAGGAGCTATGTTTAACAACATAGAAAGAACAGAACGTCTCTACATGAAGTGGCATGTTTGGGCTGTGAACCCAGACCCTCAGTGTTTGTAGGTGGAAATTCTAACCTCCAAGCCACTGTGCTGCCGGTTCTTGTAATCTTTATCTTTTCCATTGACTCCTGGTGAGACCAGTTCTGGGGTCTATCCTATGGCACGTGGGATTTGAACTCACAACCTCATGGTTACTAGCAGGGTGCATTTGTCCACTTTTCCTATTTTTTGTTGCGGAAGGAAAAAATCTGTGTTAAGTCCTTCTCATGACCCTCTGGGAGTACCCTGTTCTCTCCTGGCTTTGGTCTTTTTCCTTTGGAGACTGTGAAAAAGGACAAAAAAACTCTTTTTTGGCAGTACGCTCTTTTTCTTAGTTGAAAAGGCCTTCCTATCCGCTGTCCTGACTAGGACGGTTACCAGGACTGGACCAAACAGTGAGTCTCCTGTAAAGGGAATTCCATACAATTTCACTTTTAACACCGAGTCTCCTGACCAGGTCATGAGCCATAAAGCCCTCCGAACTAAGTTTTATAAGAGCTGATGATCTCGCTGACATCCTGGTGGATTCTGCTGAGACATTCAGCATGTATTTGACTGCTTTTAACAGCGTAAGAAAATACTCTAGTGATCCTTTCTTGATGTACTGACACTTTAACTGCTTAACCGAGCATTTAAAGGTTCCTAGCGACCACTGTAGAAGCCATCGCTGGTTTTAAGTTGGACAGGGACTAGTAAGGAGCTTTCTTTAGCAAGGAGTCTGCCCTCTTGTCCATGGTGTCTTTTGAGCATACCCGTGTCCTCAAAAGCCCGGTCTGTGCGTCTTGATCCCTGCAAGAAGGCCGCATTGATCCTCTAGTCCCTGAGCAGGGCCGCTATCAGGAGGGTACAGTCGTTACCCACCCGGGCCAGAAGAAGTCAGGACAGGTGAAGACGATCCGTGCTGTGCAGTATAGAAACAATCTCAGTTTCTGCAGTTCTTGTGTCATTGATGTTAGACATCGAGCTCTTTACTGTCACCTCTGGCTACTTTGTGCATGTGCACCCCTCGTCTGACAGTGATCTGCCTGTACTACAGGTCCTTCTCAAAAAATTAGCATATTGTGATAAAGTTCGACTTTCATATATTTTAGATTCAATACACACAACTGAAGTAGTTCAAGCCTTTTCTTGTTTTAATATTGATGATTTTGGCATACAGCTCCTGAAAACCCAAAAATCCTATCTCAAAAAATTAGCATATTTCATCCGACCAATAAAAGAAAAGTGTTTTTAATACAAAAAAAAGTCAACCTTCAAATAATTATGTTCAGTTATGCACTCAATACTTGGTCGGGAATCCTTTTGCAGAAATGACTGCTTCAATGCGGCGTGGCATGGAGGCAACCAGCCTGTGGCCCTGCTGAGGTGTTATGGAGGCCCAGGATGCTTCGATAGCGGCCTTAAGCTCATCCAGAGTGTTGGGTCTTGCGTCTCTCAACTTTCTCTTCCCAATATCCCACAGATTCTTTATGGGGTTCAGGTCAGGAGAGTTGGCAGGCCAATTGAGCACAGTAATACCATGGTCAGTAAACCATTTACCAGTGGTTTTGCCACTGTGAGCAGGTGCCAGGTCGTGCTGAAAAATGAAATCTTCATCTCCATAAAAGCTTTTCAGCAGATGGAAGCATGAAGTGCTCCAAAATCTCCTGATAGCTAGCTGCATTGACCCTGCCCTTGATAAAACACAGAGGACCAACACCAGCAGCTGACATGGCACCCCAGACCATCACTGACTGTGGGTACTTGACACTGGACCTCAGGCATTTCCCTCTCCCCAGTCTTCCTCCAGACTCTGGCACCTTGATTTCCGAATGACATGCAAAATTTGCTTTCATCCGAAAAAAGTACTTTGGACCACTGAGCAACAGTCCAGTGCTGCTTCTCTGTAGCCCAGGTCAGGCGCTTCTGCCGCTGTTTCTGGTTCAAAAGTGGCTTGACCTGGGGAATGCGGCACCTGTAGCCCATTTCCTGCACACGCCTGTTCACGGTGGCTCTGGATGTTTCTACTCCAGACTCAGTCCACTGCTTCCGCAGGTCCTCCAAGGTCTGGAATCGGTCCTTCTCCACAATCTTCTTCAGGGTCCGGTCACCTCTTCTTGTTGTGCAGCGTTTTCTGACACACTTTTTCCTTCCCACAGACTTCCCACTGAGGTGCCTTGATACAGCACTCTGGGAACAGCCTATTCGTTCAGAAATTTCTTTCTGTGTCTTACCCTCTTGCTTGAGGGTGTCAATGATGGCCTTCTGGACAGCAGTCAGGTCGGCAGTCTTACCCATGATTGCGGTTTTGAGTAATGAACCAGGCTGGGAGTTTTTAAAAGCCTCAGGAATCTTTTGCAGGTGTTTAGAGTTAATTAGTTGATTCAGATGATTAGGTTAATAGCTTGTTTAGAGAACCTTTTCATGATATGCTAATTTTTTGAGATAGGAATTTTGGGTTTTCATGAGCTGTATGCCAAAATCATCAATATTAAAACAAGAAAAGGCTTGAACTACTTCAGTTGTGTGTAATGAATCTAAAATATATGAAAGTCTAATGTTTATCAGTACATTACAGAAAATAATGAACTTTATCACAATATGCAAATTTTTTGAGAAGGACCTGTATACTTCTCAGCAACATGTCAGCTTTGTAAAAACGAGCTGGGAACAGGTATGAAGTTACAAGTAGTGGCTGTGAAGGAAAGGGAGGGGGGCTATTTGTGTACAGGAAGGGGCCAGAGGCTTGTGTCTGTACAGATTTGTGTATGTGGGGCTTCCATATATACAGGTGTGTGTGGGGGGGCACCGATATATACAGGTGTGTGTGTGTGGGCACTGATATTTATACACAGGTGTGTGTGTGTGTGTGGGGACTGAAATATATACAGGTTGTGAGGGTGGCTGACATATATACAGGTTGTGAGGGGGTCTGACATATACAAGTTTCTGGGGGGCTGACATATATACAGGTGTGTGTGTGTGGGAGGGGGCGCTGACGTATATACAGGTGTGTGTGTGTGTGTGTGCATATGAGGGGGCGCCGACATATATACAGGTGTGTGTGTGTGTGTGTGTGAAGGGGCGCTGACATATATACAGGTGTGTGTGGGGGCTGCCATCTATACAGGTGTGTGTGGGGGTGTGGGGGGGGCGCTGACATATATACAGGTGTGTGGAGGCTGAAATATATACAGGTTGTGAGGGGGGGCTGAAATATATACAGGTTGTGAGGGGGGGCAGCCATATAGACAGGTGTGTGTGAGGGAGGCTGCCATATATAAAAGGTGTGTGTGGGGGGGGCTGACATATATATATATATATATATATATATATATAGGTTTGGGGAGGCAGACAAATATAGAGGTGGGGGGCCGACGTATATGACAGGATTCAGGGGAGGGGGATGAGTGCATACAGGTGAGGTGGCCGATGTCTGGATTCGGTAGGATGGCCGATAGGCAAGCCCTGGGGAACGTTGGCGGTCAGGCTGGGGGGGCAGGTCAAAGGCTATGTAAGTGGCCCAAAAATTGCTGATGGCTGCCCTGGCCCTGAGTTATGTTTAACCACAGAGGAAGAACAAAACCTATCTTACATGAAATTATACGTTTGGGATGCAAACCCAGAAAGTCAGTGCTGGTAGGCGGAAATGCTAACCTGTTAGCCACTCCTTGAATATTAAGGGCGGTATAAATTGCCTTTAGAAGATTGTCCACCTCTTTCCAGGACAATTTGTAATGGGAGGTCCTCACCTCCTCTTTTACCTCATCCTCCTCTGCGTCCAGTGTAATAGGGGGGATACTTTTTTTTTATTCCTCCGATTCACTCATCTTTTTGACACACTGAGGAAACACTCCTTTCCTGTAACACAGAGCTACCCTATTCTGCTGTACTGCTAAAAGAACATTGGGGGGGGGGGGGCTCCCCCCCCCTCTGATTTGGCAGTGATTTCAACCCCACTTTCCAACCAGGTGCCACAGAGCGAGAGAGAGACACACAGAGGAAACACTCCTTTCCTGTAACACAGAGCTACCCTATCCTGCTGTACTGCTAAAAGAACATTAAACCTCTAGCAGACAGCACAGGAAAGCAAACGCCCAGTAAATAAGCTTATAGGCACCTCTTTACCTCTTAACGGGGTCTGGCTGGTGCACCGGCACCTGTATCCATCCCTAACTGCTGCGGCAATACCTCCAATCCAGCTCTTTAAAAAGTTAGCCTTCCGATGTCCTCTCTCCTGCCTTACTGCTCGATGGAGGACGCACCATGGATGCCTGCCTCTTCCTTCTGAATTCCAACAGCCGGAATCACTTGCTCTACGCCCACCTAGGAAGTCCCTCCTACCGGAATGGCATAACGCACCCTCTGGGACTCGGATCTGACATTCCGAAACTCCTGGGCTCTCAGCATGTACATTGCCTGCACTCCCGCGGCCTCCAAGCACACAGGCGGGTTCCTCTTGGGTGGCCATCACTTCCATGAGCCGGAGAAGGAAGAAGGCACCGGGACACCCATTTCCCATGTGTTTGGGTACTTGGCTGGTCACAGATGATTCCCGGAGGTACTGCCAACCCCTCTCCCTCAGGAAATTTCTTGGAGAAAGCGTAGCCCCCATCAGTGCTTCCACCATGGTGGCAAAAACACTAATGCTGCGTACACATGAACGGACTTTGACAGCAAAGATCCGACAGAATTCCGCCAGACTTAGTTCCTATCGAGAAATCCATTCATGTGTGTACACTCGTTCGACAGAAAAAAACTGATGCTAGGGCAGTTACTGGCTATAAACTTCCTTATTCTAGCCCGGTCGAACATCATTATGTTAGAAATCGTTGGACTTTGGTGTGATTGTGTGTCCAAGTCCGTTCATTTCCCCCGAAAGTCCGTCAGGAAGACTGTTGGACCTAGTCCATCAAAAAGTCCAGTCATGTGTACACAGCATTAGACTGATGGCATGGTGGAAGTAACTGCATTTAAAGGGCATTGTCACGACAGCGTTTCCTGTGAAGGGTGGAGCTACGCTCTCTCCAAGGTGCTGTCCTGAAAGGTGAGGGGACAAAAAATATTTCACTAAAGTTAAAGCAATATTAAAGTCTCTTTTTTTTTTTTTAAAACAAACATGTCATAGTTACCTGCTCCATGCAGTGGTTTTGCACAGAGGGAACTGGCGCTCCTGGCCCCTCCCTTCTGTTGAGTGACTAGTGGTCAGTGGAAAGTGCCCCTTATACAGGAATTCAGTAGTGTAGTGTCCCCTTACATTAGGGCCACCATGGCCAATGGTTAAACACCTTCTTACATTGGTGGTGTTAAAGTACCTCCTTACATTAGTAATCAATGCCGAAACCAGACTTTGGTGGTCAGTACTGAAGTGCCTTCTTACACTGGTAGTTGAGTTACTACTAGAAAAAAGAAAAGGAAGCTGCGCTGCTGAGAACAATTTTAGTGCTTCTGCTGTAACCTTTATACAATAATTGCTCCATAGTACCTACAGCTCATGGGAAGGTTTGTTTTAAAGCTCATTCACTGCTTGTTATAAGTGTGAAAATATATAAATGTCCATAGCCTGGCTACTGTTGAACTCAGTTTCAGATGTCAGACTATACCAACATAAGCTTAGGCCACCCAAGGTGTGTTTTTTTTTTTACCTAAAAAGTGTTGAGTAATCTCAGATGCCACTTTTTTTTTTTTTTTTTTTTTTTAGAAACATTAGATAGGGCGGAATTCAAATTGGAACAGTTATCAAAAACAAGCATCTTTGTAAAAAAAAAATAAAAAAATTATATATATATTTTTAAAGATCTAGTAACGAAAGGCCTTTCTGTCTGGGTCATACTGTTATTTGAAGATTACATATATGATGGCTTGTACACTGGAAAGAGGTGGGCATTTTTAAGGTCTACAGCTACAATTTTTCAGCAACAAGAATTGAGTGTTCTTAAAGTGTTTGTTACCATAAAATCCATTTCTCTTAACTTCATTGACAGACATGACCTTCATAACGATAGGGTTATATCACCTTTATTAGGAGTAGGACTAGGCAGAACAAAAAGAAACGAGCACCTGGCTACGCCCATGGGCCATCCTTCAGTCAGTATAAAACAGTACAAAACCCCCGCCCTGCTCTAGGTATTCAGTTTAGTAGCAAGCAGTAATAAAAGTATCAAAAGCACTCCACGGAGGGGCGGTTGCTGTGTCTGTCAATGACCTTCAAAGAAATGGATTTTACGGTAAGTAAAAAATCCTATTTTCTCATTCGTTCATTGACACAGGATTCATAATGATAGGGACATCTCAAAAAGGAGTGCCAACATGAGGGGTGGGAAAATGAAAAATCCAATACAAGAGCCAACCGGGTAACAGGAACATTACAAAGGACAACCAAACCTGAACGATACCCCTTCAAGAGGGAATAGAACCTCTAACCAGCGGCCTGCAAAAAAAACCTTGCGGCCAAAAGAGGCATCCACAGATGCCAACTCATTCACTTCGTAGACTTGTGAACCAGTACACCGATGACCGGTAGTCGCCTTGCCAACTTGCACAATGAACGCATGATGACAGAAAGCCCAAGAAGCACTAAGCGCCCGAGAAGAAAGCACCATAACAGGAAAGGAGGCACCCAATCCCGGACAGAACAGACCCGCAGAACGCTCCTTTCTTGGGCCTTCTACAAATACCCCTCAGGGCAGATAAGGCAAATTCCTCGGAAAGTGCTGACTAGGGACACAAGACAGACAATACAATGTCCTTATTCAAATGGAAATCCAAGGACGGAACTCTGTAAACAAAAAGGCAAAGCACCAGCTTAACCTGGGCAAGGTGAATAACAAGATAATGCCCCCTTCTTTACACTCTGTGAGCGGAGGTGATAGCCCCAGGAGACCACCCTCCGAGCCAGAGAAAGTAATGCAATCTCCCGAATATCTTGAAAAAGAGATAGAACTCTGGAGAACCAAAATTACCAAGTTCAGGTTCCACCACACTGGTGGAAACAGATGTCTAAACCCTGGAAAATGGTACGCACCAGGAAGTGCAAGACCAGGAGATGCTGAAAGATCACCCAGGCTGACACCTGGGCCTTGATGGTACTCAAGGCCCGTTTCCTCTATCCCTCCAACAGGCGTGTTGGAGACCGCGGCACCTGGCTCATCACAGCAAGGCTGTTGAAAACCAGCCCTTTTAAAAACAGGATGGAAGAACGGTCCATGAGACTGTAGGCCCTTCCTGAAAAGCAGTCGCCCAGAAAAACATTGGCGACCAGGTGCACCCGGTCAACGTACCCAGACCACCGGGACCCATCCGGATCCAATAGAATGACCAAAATCACTGCAGCCGTGATCCTGCCAAGAGGCCACAGCAAATGCTGGAAATAAGGAAAGGCATACAGTAAACGTGGGTTACTAGCGCCGCCAGAAGATCCTGTGACCTTGCCCGAAACCTTGGTACCGTCCTGAGCCAAGATGCAAAAACAGAACCACCTCAGGCGAGCCCCCGCAGAGACCATACAATGAAACATGGCGCAGTGAAGAGCCCACCCCCGTGGTCCAACCCTAACCAACTGAGGTATTCGATTTACAGTATTCCACTCCTGGAAAGCATATGTCAGAAAAGGCCAGAACGAGACGCGCTGCCCACCGGAGGATACTGGCAACAGCCTATTTCAGCCTGCCCTGGCGAAAGGACATACGTCACCGCTGTTGCCTTTGCCCACCTGGATCCGTACCAGGAGCCCCCGAAGTCTATGAAGTTCCAAGATATCACTTGGTAGTCCGGATTTCACCAATGTCTAACAACCCCGAGTAGAGCTCAGTCCTAGGACCTCTCCCCACCCAGGTAGACCGGCATTGGTGGTCACCCTATTCAATACAAGGGGAGAAAGGATTACCTCACCGAAGCACCTGAGAGCGAAACCACCAGACTAGGGAAAACTCTGGATTCCTGACTCAGCCGAATCCGACTGTCCAAAGACCCTGGGTATTTATCCCATTATGCCAGGATCTCCCCTAAGGGAGCTTGTATGGCACTATGCAAATTGAATAGCCTCAAAAAAAATTGATAACATCGGACCCAACACCCGCATGCAGATCCGCAGAGGAGCCCACCTGATGGATATTAAATGAAAAGCCAAACGCAATGTGCAACTTCCGGAGTATTGTCCGGGAGAAGCAACATTCTGTCCAGAGCTGAAGTCCGGGTCAGGCTCAGATAATCCAACTATCTGGCAGGGCCAAGCATACATCCGATAGTATAGACTCCAACTGAGATTAGTCAAGGTCTGTATAAGAATTAGGATGCTCCTCGGAGTAGTCGAGGAGTCAGAGGAGAAGATCATCCAGGCAGCCCAGGATTGCAAAACCCCCACCGTCGTAACCACAACAGATACGGTGCAAAAACCTTGTGAACACCCGAGGAGCGGTGGCCAGACCTGAAGGGGCAACACCCTCCGCTCATAATGCATCCACAGCAAAAACCAAAGGGAATGCTGGAGACGGGTACACAACAGAATGCGCAAGTAGCATTCATGATGTCAATAGAAGTTAGAAAGTCCCCATGACCACAACAGGGCTTGCACAGGCTGTTCTCCACTGGGGGAACAGCCAGCAGTCTGGAAACAAACGCCCTTGGAAGCAGAAAACTTCCTTGGAGGAACACAGCTGGAAAACTATCTTGTAACCGGACAAGATCATGCTACCACCCCAAAATGCATGTCTCAGCACCACTGAGGAAACAGCTCAGCAATCAGGGACACTACGGCCAATTGACCTAGCAGTCAACTAACACTTGGACCAACAGGTCCGCCACTGCAGCAAAGCCATGGGGACCCTGCTCCCCCTCCAGGTATGTCTGCTCTTTAGTAACCAGAGATTCCTCTATTGGAACCACGGTTGCCTTGAGCAGCCTATAGATAGGGAGGTCCACTACTGGCGCAACATCCCACTACTGAAGGGGGGGACTCCCCAAAGATGCTTTGGACACTCCCCATCCACATGGGCAAATTTATTAGAATAAGAGGAGGATGGGAATGCGTTTGCCACGCAAAACAGTTTATCCAAAGGGATACCGGCCCTCCACCGCTGCATCATCTTGAAAAGGTTCCCACACAGATACAAGTGCGAAAAAAAACAGCGCTCCTCGACCGAGGCCCCGCTCCACAGAACCAGGGCCCCTCACAGGAGCACAGTCCTGGGGCCCATCACAAGAGGCACAACCATGGCCCCTCACAGGGGACACAAACCATGGCCTCACAAGGGACACAAACAGTGGCCCCCACAGGGAACCCAAACCGTGGCCCCTCACACAGGGGGCACAAACCGTGGCCCAGGATCACAACCGTGCCCGCTCACAGGGGCAAAGACCTCCTCAGTGCCAACCCTCTGGAAAGGGGGGCCCACCACGAGGCCTAGCAGGCCACCAAAGCCGTGGCCTAGAAGGCTGCAAGAGCCACGGAGGATCGTGGTAGGACACAAAAGCCACAGCCTATATTTCTGGCCACGAGCGTGCGGTCTGCAGGCTAAATTTTTGGACGCCCGCGGGGGACCGGGCCGACTGAGCCATGGAGACAGCTTGGCTGGTAGCCGCGGCCTAAATTTGTTGCCCACCAACCGCGAGTGGGGCCCAGCTGGTAGGCCGCAAAGCCACGGACTAAATTATCCCCAGGACCTCCGACCACCCTCCTTACAGGCCTCATCCCAGATACCCCCTCCAATCTAAAAAAAAAAAAAAAAAAAAAAAACTGAAGGTGGAAAACAGGGCCGTTGTCCCAAAAAGTCTCTAGGCCAGAAGCCTGGACCTCAGCCGGGTAAAAGGGGGGGGGGGGGGAGAGGAAGGGGGGGTGGAGGAGAACCCCGGAGGAACCAACCACCCCAGGGAGTACACGCGCTCGGCCACCCTGGTCCACAATGGGCTTGTCGCGCTTGAAGGCTAGGCTAGGAAAACTACCAGGATCTATATTATCCAGCCTGTCACCCAGCCCAGCAGTTGATTGCTGATCATCACAGGAAAAACGAGAAATAAAAGTAAAACCCCACAGGTCCCAACAAGGAGCCAGGTCCTTACTTCTAACTAGGCAGAAAAAAAAAACGGAATACCTAGAGCAGGGCGAGGGTTATATACTGACTGAAGGACGGCCCATGGGCATAGCCAGGTTCTCTTTTGCTTTTTGTTCTGCCTAGTCCTACTCCTAATAGACCCGATAACCTTATCGTTATGAAGGATGTGTCTGTCAATGAATGAATGAGAAAAAAAATTACAGTACAGGGTCCCTTAGAGCAGATTACACAGTGCTCGTGCTGTGTAATCTGCCCCCCCTCTAAACTGTAAAAAACAAAAACAAAAAAACCTTCCCTTATCTGCCCCTTCCTGTATGCCCTCCATGTGCTGACCAAGAAAATGAGGGCTGCTGACCGCCTGGGAGTGCATTCCTGCATCATATGCTGCTGTCTCCTCTCTCCCCCTCACACCTCCTTCCTGCTTGTCAGATCCCCCTCTGTGTCCATCTCCGCACCGCCACTATTCTGGGGGGGGGGGGGAATGTAAAATTGCCACTGCCTGCCCCTCCATTAGAGGCTGTCCTAGCACGCTATGTAAGTTTTAAAAAACAAGCACTCTAAATACTGATTTTCAGCTGTCTTCAGGCCGGTCACGTGACGCACGGCCGCTTTACAGCTTTAAGACAGAGCTTCAGCAGGAGGAGATGAGCGGCCATGTGATCTCACCGGCTGATGTCAGAGGGAGATCACAGCTTCTCCGGCACAAGCCATCCAATCGAAGCTGTAAAGCAGCTGCGAGTCACGTGACCAGTCCTGAAGACAGCTCAAATTCTCCATTTACAATGATCGTTATTTAAAACAACTTAGAGTCTACTATGCCTGCCTCTAATAGAGGGGCTGGCATAGACTTATAAAAACGGGTTAAATACTTTAACCACTTTTCTTGACCGCGCTATTTCTGAAAGACAGCTACAATACAGTTGTCCTCCTGACACAGCTGACCATGGATCAGGGTAAAGGGCCAATCACAGTGGCCCTTTAACATGCGATCAGTTGTGCCCAATCACAGCTGATCACATGTATAGGCATTCCTTTCCTCGTGCACTGTCACAGCGTGAGGAGAGGAGAGCTGATAAGCAGCAAGTGTGAAGGGACTTTTACACTAACAATCAGGGCACAGACTATCAGTGCCGCTTGTGTAATGGCATTCCTCCATCTCCACAATTGGAAAATAAAAATGTTATATATTCATCTTCACCCTTCTGTTTAACTAGAAAGTCGACCTCTTTACTATTGCTAAGAGAACAGCCAGGAAAGAGATCTTATTGTTTTTAAAACTTAGACACTTTGTTGCTATGCTTGCCCTAAGAGGTCATACACTTTAGAAGATGCATGCCATAGGCTAGAGCTTGGTGTGCCATTTCATATTTTTTGCTATATGCACCCGGGTGTATGAATAAATGCTCTAAATATGACGCCAGAAGTTGGCAGAAAATGTAAACTCATTCTACTGGCTAGAAAAGGGTTCTCTGAATTATGGCCCACAGGCCACATTCGGGTAGAGCTTTTGGCCCTACTTCTCCTGGAAATCAAACAAGTACACTTCGTTGTGCACTCACTCATATGCAGCAAACAGTGGGCTAAAGCCATCCAGACTCTGGAATGATCCTGACTTTAATGTTGGGATCCACCCAGATGCCTGGACCAGCAGCTGGCTCAGCTTCTCAGCTAACCGTTGGGAGACTGAGCCAGCCACTCCCACCCTCTCCACAGCTGGGGCTCCTGTGAGCACAGGAGGGGCCGAGAGCAGAGCTGGTAAACAACAGTTACTGGCTCTCTGAAGACCGAGACCTGATCAACGGCCTTTGATATCTCAGTTCTCGGCATAGAGGTAGCAGGAGACAGATGCAGCACTGGATCCATGGTGCATCCACCTAGGTTAGAATAAACATTTGCCTTTTTTTTTTTAAAGACGCTCAGGATTGGTACTTTTTGATAGGCCTGAAGCTTGCCCTCCTATTCTGCACATTCTAATTGGTCAGCGAGATTACCCACCACAGAGAAGGACCAATCGGAATGTCTGTGGGGCTTGCAGGCAAGCGCCAACCCTACCTAAAAGTGATTAGCTTTACTGGGAGGCTACAGCGGCAATTCTGAGCCTTAATATTAAAAGCTGTAGCTTTTTTTTTTTTTTTTGAGTCTTCATAACCACTTCAGCCCCAGAAGATTTCACCCCCTTCCTGACCAGAGCACTTTTTTCAGTTTTGCACTGCGTCGTTTTAACTGGCAACTGCACAGTTCGACGCTGTACTCAAACAAAACTTGCATCCTTTTTTCCCCATAAATAGAGCTTTCTTTTGGTGGTATTTGATTACCTCTGCAGTTTTTATTTTCTTGCACTATAAACAAAGAGACAAATTTTGAAAGGAAAAAAATAAATAAAAATTGCATTTTGCTATTATAAATATCCCCAAAATTTTCTTCATCAGTTTAGACCAATATTATATTCTATGTATTTTTGGAAAAAAAAAAAAAAACACGCAATAAGCATATATTGATTGGTCTGTGCAAAAGTTATAGCGTCTGCAAACTATGAGAAAGATTTATGGCATTTTTATAATTTATTTACTAGTAATGGCGGTGATCTGCGATTTTTAGCAATATTGCGACAAACGGATCGGAGACTTGATGCTTTTTTTTGGGAACATTGGCCTTTAAACAGTGATCAGTGCTATAAAAATGCACCGACTGTGTGGGGATGGGAGTGACTAGGAGAGGAGACAGTTTTTCTGGTGGCCGAAAAAGGGTAGGACGTACCCGTATGGGATTACATCCGGGAGAGCCATTGTGCTGCAGTATATCTGCGTGACATGGTCGGGAAGCAGTTAAAGTGATACTAAACCCACAACAGTAAGAATAAGTCTGTATATGCAGTAAAGCAAGTTTGTTATACTTACTGTGAAACCTAAGGGGTTAATCCTCCACATTGTGTAAAAAGGCTGTCTTCTCTGATCCTCCTCCTTCTACAGTCCCCAAGCCCTGGGGGCACTCTGCACATGCTCAGTTTGGCGTGTAATGCCAAAGTCCCCCCCCCCCCCCCTTGGGAGCACGTATGTGATCAGTACTGTCCAGACAGAGGGTCAAAGGACCGGCAGCCTCATAGGACAGTCAGAGAATGAAAACGGCTCCTACAAAACTTTAACCAATGCTCAGTCTCATACTGATAGAGGTCACAAGACTACTATATAGTGCTGATGAGAAAAGGTATTTAGCAGTTTATATTTTTATCAAGGCTGAATTCACACCTGAGCATATCCTTTTCAGGCAAAGGTTTTACTGCGATTTTATACAGGTCAAAAGGTCACCAATGTAAAAAAGCAAAAAATGCCTGTAATCTGCCTAAAAAGCTCATGTACTTTTTTTGAGCATCAGGTGACAGAATGCTCAGATGTAAACAGGGGCCATTCAAATTAATGGGATTTTGCTTGTCGTTTTTAGAACTTGAGAGAGCATTTTTCGAGCTGAAAAACACTCAGGTGTGAATGGGCCCTAAAATATTTGCATTTCCATGTTCTGTGTACCGTGGGAGACCAGATATAGTGAATGCAGGGTCATGGGTTTAGTAACACTTTATGGCCTACTTTCCATCACAACACAGAACTTTGGATGTGACCGTAGGCCCACAAAAGGTTTTTTGAACATCTGATCTGTAAAAATATATAAATTTCCACCACGGCTTCTGAAAAACCATGCTATGTTTATTATAGATCTCAAAGATGACCATTTACCAATGCAAACTGCATTTCTACAAAAGAAGAGTTGAAATCCCTGGAAGAAAAGCAGGACTCAAACCATGTTCTTCCTTTTATTTGTAATGTTATCTTACATTGAGACATGCCATTATAAGAGAAGTTCTAAAACATTCATAATGAACTGTCACAGAGTGTTACATTAAAGAATTATAAACATATATAGGTCTGCATGAGCAAGTTAGAATCTCAGGACCATTTCACATGACACTTGTGTGTATGAAAAATGCTTTCTTGGAACACTGTTCCAAACTGGACAAAGATAAAAAATCTATTGCGTTCAGCGCTCAGATAACCGGTGTTAACTTGCATGCAGAAAAACACATTCAACCCACTGGTCAACTACTTTGTAGGTTACAAATCTCTATGAACTATTTACAAACTATTTGGAGTGTGAGGTTTTCTCCAAACATTTAAGAAAAACAGCCTTGCAGGTGTTCTGCACAAGTAACATTTGCAAAGAGGACTAGTGATAAATTCAGTTAGCCCATACTGTAGATGTTTCTATGTGATGTGTAAGGATTTTCAAGTGCAACAAACTGATTTATATAAAAGAAGTGGGTGCCGGTTTTACTTGCCAAGCTAAACCAACAAATATTTCTATAAAAGCTAAGAAGTTCACCCATCAAACACTGCAGAACCAGGTTTTCACCCTCTACAGTTTAAGTTCTAACTTTCTACTTACTCAAACAAAAAAGGGTGTATCAAGAACTCCGAGTCCTGGTTTGTAATCCATTGTGCTGACAGACTGGTTGTTAGGGAAGGTTATACCACAGATGCTCATAGAACTGAACAGATATCTGTGGCAGCACTTCCTCCTATCAATTAGTTTGTCTTAAGACAGCCGATATAGTAAAGGGCCTCACTTTCACAATGACCTTGGCTCTTTTATGCAAGTTAACAAGCTGAGGGCTGTAAATAACTGAACTGCCACCCTCTATGTAGGTGAAAATTAAATATCTAATCAGTGAAATAGAGAAGTTAGTTGTCACTATCGTCCTTCCTTCACTACACAGAAAGTCTCTGACCAAGGACAACCAATGTGTACATATCACATGCCCTATGCCTCAATGGTTGCATCTTTGTCAATGACTAAGTAGTGACAGGGGGACAAAGAGGAATCTCAAAGCTTGAAAATTAAAAAAACATAAATTAAAGTCAGCAGTGGCAAATTGCATATTTTGTTATCCTGATGGGTTCCCGTTACCCAAATAAAATCTTTACTGTACTTCTGAGGGAATACAAATGACCATGCTGAGAATACAAAGTTTTACACGTTTAAATGGTTACTCTAACAAGACAGGATGAAGAGCAAAAAAAAAAAAGAAATATATAAAGCACTTTAGGTACACTTGATTTTTTTTTTTTTTTTTACTAATCTAAGTGTTTTGTATAGAGGTTCTCTTTCTATTCATTTTTATTCCCACTATTACAAGTTCTAAACCACACATCAATAGGCTCACAATACACGAACATCAGATGTTTTCATGCATTTAGATAGCAGAGGCTCCAAACACCAAGCTGGAGTGCATACTTAACATTAAATGGTTCCTTCACCAACCTAGGCCTCGTTAAGGCTACAGGTACACTAGCCTTCCTGGACATGGTAAAAATGCAAATCGTGCTGCCACGTTTTCCATTTTCCCATGGCGGACGGTCAAAACTTTCTTATCCCAAATGCGATTCTTCCACGTTCAGGAGAGGTAGGTTTAACTTCACCTAAATACGTCAGCTCCTAAACTCTGCTAAAAGCCAATGGGGGTTATTAAGGAAAGGCAAGTCCACTTTGCTAAAATGCTATTTTCCTTGCATGTCCCCCTGTATGAACATGTCCCCCTTGCATGTTCAGTGCAATTTCAAGTGCACTATGCACTTGTAGTGCAAAGTGGATTTGTCTTTCGTAAATAACCCATGTGTGCATGGACACACAAAACCCCAAAAGCTCCTAAACTCAAGTTTAGGAACTGTCAGTGTACATGAAGCCCTTTACACCAAATGCAGAGGACCATAGAGTTTGAAGGTGTTTATATGGCCAGGAATGGCAGATATTTGCCTACAGCTGCCTGTACAACTATGGGGTTGATTTGCTAAAACTGGAGTGCGCAAAATCTGGTGCAGTTCTGCATAGAAACCAATCAGCTTTCAGTTTTTTTTTTCCTTTCTCAAAGTTTAATTGAACACGCTGAAGTTAGAATCTGACTGGCTAACATGCACAGTAGCACCAGATTTTGCACTCTCCAGTTTTAGTAAATCAACTATGACTGGCTGTAGCTGTAAGCATGTCACCACACATCCGGCTTTTGCATGAGTACTGGTACGGATAAGCGACCCTTAATACAAACTCTCTGCATCCAGGGTCGCTCATCCATCCCTGTACACATGCAAGTACTTTACAGAACATTTAAGAGCAATTTCAACTACTTGCTGACCATTGCATAATTTGCAATATATTGACCATGACAGATAAAGTATTACATTTCTTTCTCACAAGCAATGAAATCATATGAAGCACTGGTTTAAAGTTAAAATGAACTATCAATGATACCATGGACCTACACATGTTTCAAGGGACAGCTTAGAAAACAAATGGACAGAATTAAGGCTGTAAGGGAGAGAAATGAAAGAACAGTGAAGTTCAAGAAAATATACGAAAACTAAAAACACTTAAAATGTGTGTGCAAACTCTATTATGTATCGGTCAACTTGCCATTTTAGTGGTGTAAAGCCATACCTTAAGCTACCAAAAAAAACACAACTCGGGCAAGCAGGAGGTTAATGCAATGGTTAGCAGCACACTAATACAAAATGGTTATTTTTCACATTACCCAACCAGAGCATTCTGTGACTGTAAACTGGTAGGTGAAAGAAAAGAAACACCTCACTCCATGTTTCATTATTTATGGCACACCATTTAGTACAAAATATTATGGTCATTAGATTATGCCATTTCTTTGCTATAAATTGATACTGATAGAATAAACTTTCATCAAAACGAATTTAAAATCGTGGCTTTCAACGTTTCCTTCAGGTCACAATCAGTTTAGTTAAGCCGCTTACATGTATGCCAGGATTTTGCCTCTAACAGCAGATCTAAATATAGTGCAACTTCATGAACGTTTTAGGCTGGCATGACACTAGCTAGTTTCAATTTACAACCCAGGAATATGTGTGTAAACATGGTCACCCCTTAACTGTTCCCACTAAGGCAAGTGCCAATGGGATTGCACCCCTACATAGAACCCACGCATCAGCTCATTGTTATGTTAAAGTGGTTGTAACCCCTTATATATATACAACCAGTGAAGTGTCTGGCCTCAGGCGATACACAGAAGAAACAAATCCTGCTACATATGTTGTACCTGGTTATCTACAGCTGTCTTTCCCCTACACATTCAAAGTACAGATTTTACACAGGATCTCTCAGACCTGATAGCCAAGGGGCGGGGAGAACTAGTTCCATCAGTGAGGGGGATACCCCCTTCCACACAGGAACAGAGCCAGGGCTGTTAGTCAGCTTAGCAGTCTCTCTCTGCCCTCTTTTTTTCTACTCTCAAAGGCAATTTCCTAAAGCTTAAAAACACCTGACGCCGTATACAGAGTTAACATGCGTCTTTTTTTTTTTTTTTAACAGTTTAACACTGCTGCTCCAGGAAAGCACTGGACCGGTGTTTTTTTTTTTTTTTTTTTTTCTTTTACAGCTTATGCTTAAGGCCTATGCCACTTACAGCTCCTAAAAGCATGTGTGTGTGTGCGCGCAAATTAGGCTAGAATAACAGAGGCTTTCTTAAGCTGTAAAAACAAAAAAAAAACAAACAAAGAGAAAAAAAAAATAAAAACACATCTGACGCTGCTAAAAGCAGCTGTAAATACGCCCTGTGTGCATGAGGCCTTAGTGGTTTTAACTGAGACAAAGTACATACTAGAGAGGGATAGTCTATGTTCATATTGCATGTCTAAGTTTTACAACCACTTTAAGGGCTAGAGTATCTGATCTTTATAAAATTGACTATCTCGAGTTGAGAACATAAAAAGGGAAATCTCACTAGAGTACCCGATTGCTATACCCAAAATCAAAGATGTATGATAGAGACCCCTTCCAAAACAGCTCAGCATCAGTTTCATTTGTGATGGGAAAAACATAGGGCCTGCCAATGCTGAATTAAGAATGCTTCCCAATTGTTATTTTGTCTATAGGTTTCAATACTTTGAGTCACTGACCCAGCACACATATGCAGGTCAGGGGAGTCAGAGAATTCATTAGTCCTTATTCACAATCTTGCACATGGAAAGATTCAAACTACTGAGGAATAAGGGTGGCATGATAGCCAAGCAACTAGCACTACCTAAGGAAGAGCTCAACGGGAGTAGCCTCTTCCTCATCTAAGAGGTATTAGTACTCTTCTGTATTTATGGCTCACATGTCAATCCATGACTGTAGCTTGTTCGCCATGAAATGTCACTGACAATGGAATGCATCACAAGACTTCATACCACCAGCCACATGTTCCTAGTAAACACCTTTTATCTTCCATTACATTACACATGCTCACATAACAGGGCATAAAGTACACCTAAAACTTGAGGGGAAGGTTAGCATTTTTACATAATTTTAAATATATACATGAATGTGATCAGCTTAACTTAAATCTTACTGTTATAAAAAAGTTTTTTTGTTGCGTATACAGCGAGGGAAAAAAAACAAAAAAAAGGATTTTATCCCCTGCCGATTTTGTACATTTGCCCACTGACAAAGAAATGATCAGTCTATAATTTTAACGGTAGATTTTAACAGTGAGACACAACAAAAATATCCAGAAAAACGCATTTCAAAAAAGTTATCAATTGATTTGCATTCTAATGAGTGAAATAAAGTATTTGATCCCCCATCAAATCAGCAAGATGTCTCCCAGGTGTTTTCTATACAGGTAACAAGCTGAGATTAGGAGCGCACTCTTAAAATAGAGTGCTCCTAATCTCAGCGTGTTACCTGTATAAGAGACACCTGTCCACAGAAGCAAATCAATTTGATTCCAATCTCTCCACCATGGCCAAGACCAAAGAGCTGTCCAAGAATGTCAGGGACAAGACTGAAGATCCTACACAAGGCTAGAATGGGCTACAAGACCATCGCCAAGCATCTTTGTGAGAGGGTGACAAAAGTTGGTGTGTTTATTATTGGCAAACGAAAGAAAGACAAAAGAACTGTCAATCTTCCTCGGTCTGGGGCGCCATGCAGGATCTCACCTCGTGGAGTTTCATTGATCATGAGAAGGGTGAGGAATCAGCCCAGAACTACACGTGAAAATTTTGTCAATGATCTCAAGGCAGCTGGGACCAAAAGCACCAAGAAAACAAATTGGTAACATACTACGCTATGAAGGACTGAAATCGTGCAGTGTCCACAAAGTTCCCCATCTCAAAAAAGCACATGTACAGGCCCGTCTGAAGCTTGCTAATGAACATCTGAATGATTCAGATGAGAACTGGGTTAAAGTGTTGTGGTCAGATGAGATCAAAATCAAGCTGTTTGGCATCAACTCAATGCGCCGTGCTTGGGGGAGGAAGAATGCTAGCTATGAACTGAAGAACACCAAACTCCACCGTCAAACATGGAGGGTGGAAACATTATGCTTTGGGGGTGTTTTTCTGCTAAGGGGACAGGACAACTTCACCGCATTACAGGGACGATGGACAGGGCCATGTACTGTCAAATCTTGGGTGAGAATCTCCTTCCTTCAGCCAGGGCATTGCAAATGGGTCCTGGATGGGTATTTCAGCATGACAATGACCCAAAACACATGGCCAAGGCAACAAAGGAGTGGCTCAAGAAGAAGTACATTAAGGTCCTGGAGTGACCTAGCCAGTCTCCAGACCTTAATCCAATAGAAAATACGTGGAAGGAGCTGAAGGTTCGAATTACCAAACGTCAGCCTCGAATCCTTAATGACTTGGAGAGGATCTGCAAAGAGGAGTGGAACAAAATCGCTCCTGAGATGTGTGCAAACATGGTGGCCGACAAGAAATGTCTGACCTCCGATTGCCAACAAGGGTTTTGCCACCAAGTACTAAGTCGTGTTTTGCGAAGGGGTCAAATACTTAGTTCACTCATTAAAATGCAAATCAATTTATAACTTTTTAGAAATGCGCTTGTCTGGATTTTTTTGATATTCTGTCTCTCACTGTTAAAATAAACCTACCATTAAAATTATAGACTGATCATTTGTCAGTGGTCAAGCATACAAAATCAGCAGGGGATCAAATACTTTTTTTCCCCTCACTGTATACAGTTAGCAATTATACATGTACATATGAGCAGAGACATCTACTCATTCTCTCTGCCTTCTGCTTTTCAAAGCCACACAACTGGTTGTACTTTACAAATCCACCACACAAATTAAATCTTTGGGTCTGCCAACCTACTAAAAACAATGCACCCCCCATGGTGAGCAGAATTATAAATATGTGCCCACCTAAAGTACACTATAGTTTCCCTGTGACTGGCAAAAAGATTCCCAAGGATGAGGATGAGGGCAAGGGTATTCTGTTTTCATTGTTACAGTTTTGTGTGGTAACCATCAAATTTAAAAAGACATGTTTTAATCCCAAGGATCCCTGTGAAACATGAGCCAATTTGTCAATTCAGCATCTGAGAGCATCATTATCAATAGCACTAAACTCTTCCACTAACAGATGGCTTTAAAGAGGAAGTAAACCCTAATGGGTTTACTTCCTCTTTGTCTCCCTGCAAAGGTAAAGCATAATGGGCTACTATGCATCGCATAGTAGCCCATTATGTGTCACTTACCTGACAAAGGAGCCAGCGATGTCACCGCTGTCCCCTGTAGTCCGGAGCATCCATCTTCTTCCGGTATCGCTGCTCCGGCCACTCACAGCGATGACGCCACTCCCACGCATGCGCACGGGAGCCGCCACTAATGGCATATCGCCGTTAGCAGCGGCATGCTGCTAACGGCGAAAGTGCGCCTGCGCCGTAGAAAGCTGTCACTGTCTTAGTAAATATCTCCTAAACCGTGTAGGTTTAGGAGCCATTTCTTGGACCTACAGGTAAGCCTTAATCTAGGCTTACCTGTAGGTCAAAGTGGTTTGTAAGGGTTTACAACCACTTTAAGAGAGGCCATATAGAAAAGTGATGGTGCTTAAAGGCAATGAGGTGGGTTCCGTTAACAAGGGTGTTTGCCAGGCAGAGCTTACTATAACCCTATGTAAATGTTCCGAAACCAGAACTAGAAAAAAGTAATATCCTTTTACACTCACAATGCTCCATAAGGGCAGAGGCTTGGAAAGTAAACTCCAGTGGATAAAGGGTTGGGAGTCATTCGAGAGCATGGTTTGCATTGTTAATGCATGGTTTGAATTTAATTCTACATTTCCACCAAATTTTAAAGAAAATTGGTCTCGAGAAACATGAAGGTTGCGATCATTGATGCCGCTGAAAATTCTACTAGCCTGGCTGTCTTGCGGAATCTCCAGGCTTCAAATGTAAATATGGAATACTACTATACACTGTTTTAGGCCAAGTATTGAAACCACTAGTTCAGCATGAAAGCTAAGCATCTTCCATTTCTGAAGTCAGTCAGCAATGCAGCCCTCATTTCTCTTGTGACATGTTTGCATTTTAGTTTGGGATGCAACAACATAACTTCAAGAGTGCTGCAAAATGCTTGGAAGTAAATTTCAACTAAGCACATTGGGTAGAGGTTTCTACACAGGTTCATGTGAGGAAATACATCTTAGTCCTATGCCGCAAGTGGCCAATGACTGGCAGATAAGTTATATTCAAAAGGAAAATGGGAGGACTAAAGGGCAAGAAATATTTACACCCCTACCCCAGCAATAGGTTTACATGGAGCTCCTGATAAATGCATGGAGACTTCTTGAAATTTACCATATGCCAAATATTAGCCAAGTTCATGAACATAAATGGTTACAATTCGCCTGCCACCACCTGCTCATGTTCTCATATTACGTACCTTTCTTTAAAGAAGGACTCTTCCTTAAGGCTCCGTTCATACATAGGCATTTTAAATCGCGGGGCCGAATCGCCACGATTCAGTCTGCGATTTCAAAATGCACTGTTAAAATGCACATCAGCCTGTTCAGGTGCCATTTATTTCAATGGCACCAAAAACGCAGTGCAATTCTGCTGCGATTGATACCCAAAAGAAGTTCCTTTCAAAACGCCTGTGTGTGAACAGAGCCTTATGCCTCATTCACACTTGAGCATTTCGTAGCTTGTAGCTTGATGCTCAAAAACACCTGAGAAAACAAAAATCTATTGTTTTTAATAGCCTTTGTTCACATCTGGAGCATCCTGTTGCTTGTAGCAAAACGCCTGCTGCTCAAAAAAGTACACAAGCTACTTTTCAGGCAGAAACAAAGCTTTTTTTGTCCCCATAGACGTCAATGGAAACGCCTAAAAAGCACAACATGAGCTTTTAAGCGTTTTGTCATGCGTTTTCTGCTCAAACAGTAGCCTTCTGCCCCCTTTTCATGCAGCATTCCACATGCCTGAAAAAATCCTGACAAAAGCTGCAAAAACTTGCAATCCTGCTCCAAAAAATAAACTTGAAAAAATGCTTGAAAACGGGGAAACTTGGGTGTAAATGTGGACTAAAGGAAACTTCTCTGGATAGCAATATAGCATCTGAGATTATTGATTTTCTTTTAACGATGCAAGACTTGGGTCAGTCAACCTCATCCTTCCTTCCCTAAATAGTGAGTCGCTAACCCTGGACAAAAAAAAAGGTGCAAATTGGACACAGACTAGCTGGCTGTAAAATGAGATGGCAGATTCCATATCATAACCCTGAAAGTACCTTTAAAAGCATACAGATGTTACAGTAGAATGTCTCTGCAGCATGCTCCACTACTAGAAATGAAATCATGTCTTACCTATGCCGATTTGATCATATCCACAACTATCTTTCATAGATCACTGATTAGAAGCCAAGCTAGGTTATGTCAATTTACATTCTGAAAGTGAGAAGTACACTTCAGGCTGCAATGACATGCCATCTGATAAGTTAGCAATCAGAGGTGCCTTGAAAGACTGCATAAATACAAAGAAAAAAAAAAATTGAAAACTCTATACAAGAGTACATTTAATTCTCTGAGTTAATACCATAAAAGACGATATTTTTTACAGTCATTCCATGTTTAAATTTGTTCACAAGGATGTTGGGGTTTGAGGGTTTCTTAATTCTATGTACAGGGAATTTGTGACAAGGCAAGACAAATGTGTGAGGCCTTACGTGAAAGGAGCCAGTCTCTAAACCTGGGCCACACATGAGTTCTTGGGAAGTGAACACTAGACCTCCCTACTCCATGGATTCAATTTGATGTGCGATACAGAGAAAGGCAGATTCTACCCAAATCTTCTCACATGTGTTTTGCTTTGTGTCAGAGTCCCTTTAGGAAAGACAGGAAGTGGACTGCGGCTCATTACATATGAGGAAGAGATCTCCAATGCCCTAAAATAGGTGGCATTCTTCTGTAAAATTCACATTTGAACATAGCACCCTGATTGGAGGACTATTCAGAAAATCATCTCGCTGTTATGCCAAGGTAATTAGAATTCAAACAAACCTAACAAAATTCACAGCTCGGCAACAAAATACAGGTCTGCTTTGCTGAGCATCCCTTTTACACTTAAAGCGGAGGTCCACCCTAAAATGGACCTCCGCTCATCTGATCCCTCCCCCCCTCCGGCGCCACAATCGGCACCTTTCAGGGGGGAGGGGGGTGCAGTTACCTGGATAATCCAGGTAACTGCACCCACTTCCGGGCTAGCTGTCTGCGGAACGAGCGTAGGTTACGCCCCCGTTCCGCAATGCCCCGCCCCCTTCAGCAAGTGCCCCGCTGCCTGCTGGGAAACACACAGCTCCCAGAGGCAGCGGGGACCGTCCGGATTGCGCCGCGCGGCTCGCGCATGCGCAGTAGGGAACCGGGAAATGAAGCCGAAAGGCTCCATTTCCTGATTCCCATACCCAAGATGGCGGCGGGACCCGGCAGCCGAGCGAGCGATCGGCTTCGGGTGCCGACATCGCGGGCGCGCTGGACAGGTAAGTGTCACTATTTAAAAGTCAGCAGCTGCAGTATTTGTAGCTGCTGGCTTTTAAAAAAAAAAAAAAAAAACGCGGAGTCCCGGTGGACTCCCGCTTTAATATGTGTCAAGTTTGTATGCATTAAAGAAAAATAAGGAAAAAAATAAAAAAAAAACTGTACAAAGGCAAAAGTAGAATAACAAAAAAAATATTTTACTAAAACATAAGATTTACAGATTTCCAAGACAAGCCATACAAAATGGTCACAAGCTTTGGATGGTTTAACACTCAAAAAGAGAAGTTAGTTATAATTTAATAGGGGTCACACTGGATTCACAACTTTTTTTTGTGTCTTCGGGAAAGCTTGTCTGTCTACAGAAGCGAGCTAGGGGGCCAACATACTACAGACAAGTTAGCCTTTTTCAAACAATATTAATAAAAAGGAGGTATCCATTTGTTAAAAGGGGAAGAAAAAAAAAAATATATAGGATACTGCAACAACCCTAGACTATTTCCATTCACAGTGCTCACACTGAAATTATGATGATAAAATGGAAAGTTACAGAGGTCTTGCCACCTCTTAAATGTTAAGGAACATGCGGATGATAATCTACTGCCTCTGCTCATGCGCTACAAACAGTGAATCAGGACAAGACATGAGATCTGCTATTGTGCACTTAATCACCAAAGACTGACCATGTCTGGGCTTTTTTTATTCTGTATTTTTATTTATTTTTTTCTTTTTAAGACTGTGTCCATTGAACGCAAAGAAAAATATAAGGAAGAAATCTTGGCAGAACCGAAGAAGTGATGCACACCTGAAGGGCAAGAGGAGTTTAAACGTTATTCGTGGCGTATAGCCTAGTCCATGCTCTGGCTGCAAGGAATAAAAGAAGAAAGGAAAAATGTGTTAGCATAAATAATACAACAGAACCATTCATCAAACCAAGTGTATAATGATCAAGATTGAAAAAAAAAAAAAAAACACATTATCCAGTTCTTTTAGGTTATGGATCTATGCATTGTTCTGTCAGGCCTATAGCATCTCTCTCTCACTTGCTATTCAAGAGGAAAACTTGAACAAGATTTCTTCAAATTGTAAAATTACCATAAAATCATCACATGACCCTTCTTCATCCTTTAAAATCAGGGATATGCAATTTGCGAACCTCCAGCTGTTGCAAGACTACAGGTCTCTGCCTCTGGGTGTCATGCTTGTGGCTGTCAGTCTTGCTATGCTTCAATGGACTTGTAGTTCTGCAACAGCTGGAGGTCCGCTAATTGCATATCCCGGCTTTAAATGATATCTCCTAGGGAGGGGAGTACTATTCTGTCAACCAGCTTTTATAGGTGGGGCGCTATGTCACAGAAAGATTCACTGGAAGTGGCAGAATCACTCCTGTCTTATTGCAGTGTCGCCATTACAGCCTAGAACACTTGGGCATGTCAAGACCGTATGCATGTATAAAAATGATGGCACGATTTGAGGTAAAGTTTGATACAGGAAGAGTTACTTTATATGGCAAAATCAGCAGGGTGACCACTCAGGAGCAAGGCAAGTTACCGTATATACTCGAGTATAAGCCGAGATTTTCAGCCTCTTTTTTGAGGCTGAAAGTGCCCCCCTCGGCTTATACTCGAGTCATCGCTGTCTGCCCGCTCGATCAGCGTGTCGAGCAGACAGACAGCGGCCATTCTATTCAAAAGCCGCGCCTCCGGCTCCGCCTTCGCCTGTGATAGGCGGAACACTGAATTTCCCAGCAGCCTGTGTTCCGCCTATCACGGACATCGTATCATCCTCGTACTACGGACGAGGATGATACGACGTCTGTGATAGGCGGAACACAGGCTGCTGGGAAATTCAGTGTTCCGCCTATCACAGGCGAAGGCGGCGGCGCAGCTTTTGAACTTTACAATGGCCGCCGACGAAGAGGGCACGGGACGGCACGGCACGGCACGGGACGGGACGGGGGCAAGGCAAGACACGACACGGGACGGATGCAAGGAGGCAAGGCACGGCACGGGACGGATGCAAGGAGGCAAGGCACGGCACGGGACGGAGGCAAGGCACGGGACGGAGGCTCGGGACAAAGGTAGGCTGGACACACACACACACACACACACACACACATGGATGGAGACACACACAGGGATGGATGGATGGATGGATGGAGACACACACACAGGGATGGATGGATGGATGGATGGAGACACACACACACAGGGATGGATGGATGGATGGATGGAGACACACACACACAGGGATGGATGGATGGATGGATGGACACACACACACACAGGGATGGATGGACGGACACACAGGGATGGACGGACACACAGGGATGGACGGACACACAGGGATGGACGGACACACAGGGATGGACAGGCATGTCTCACCCTCGGCTTATACACGAGTCAATAAGTTTGCCAGTTTTTTTGGGGGTAAATTGGGGGCCTCGGCTTATATTCGGGTCGGCCTATACTCGAGTATATACGGTAAATATGATTAATATGTGCAAATCAAGGAATTTCTAAGACAAAGCAAGCAGCAAAACTATAGTTAATCTGTGGCTCTGATAAACTAGAAATTATGCCCTTGTGCCAGTATACCTGTCTCAATAGCTTGGGCTTCATTTGTCTTCCACTGCTCAGCTACATCGTTTGCTAATGGATCGTCTGGATTGGGTGCGCTTAACAAAGCCTGAATTGATAGAAGCACTGTACGGATCTGCAGAGCTGGAGACCATTTATCTGCAGACGGAGGGGGAAAAAAAAAAAAATAAATAAAACACACTCAATGCACTGTCAGAGAAAAATAAACATGGTCTTCATACAAATAAATGCTAAACAGCCAAACACTGTATTCTTCAAACCAACATGAACACACTTCCTACAAAAGCAATGTTTAGAATAGTCCTAACAGCTTAAAGTGGTTCTAAAGTCTAATGCCCCATACACACGATCGGAATTTCGGTCAGCAAAAGATCGATGAGAGCTTTTCATCGGAAAATGTGACCGTGTGTATGCTCCATCGGAATTTAGCTGGCCAAATTCCTGCCAGAAAAAATTTGAGAGCATGTTCTCAATTTTTCAGATGGAAAAACTATCTATAGGAAATTCCAATTGTGTGTATGCAATTCCGACGCGCAAAAACTAGCACATGCTCAGATTCAACTAGGAGATGGAAGCTATTGGCTACTGGGTATGGAATTTCCTTTTTCTACTACCGTCGTACGTGTTGTATGTCACCACTTTAGCGGTCGGAATTTTGTGTGACAGTGTGTATGCAAGACAGCTTGAGCGAAATCCCATCAAATTCCGTCGGGAAAACCATCAGAGCTTTTTCAAACCAAAAATTACGATCGTGTGTACACAGCATAAGAGTTATTTTTTACCTTAATGCATGCAATTGTCCCTTCTGGCTTTAGATATACTTTGTTACTGAAGAGAAATTCACTAATGGAATATTTTGAATTGGTGTAGTATGAATCTTTATATAGGACTAGTTTGTATTCTGGAAAGGCCTCCTTAATGCTCCAGTTGAATTATACCTTCTAGCAGACAAGTGTCTCAGCTCTACATTTTCAGCCGACAGGACCCAGCAGTTCACATTTCAAACAACACTTGCAGGTAGGACGTTTTTATGGTAGATTTGTAGACAGCAGGGAGATTTACAATATCTATGCCTACAAGTTCATTCTTCTCACAGAGAACACAAAGCAGGTTCTCACGATAGCCATTTTGAACATTTCTAAAGAAAAGTTAGCTCAGAATTATGCAGGCTATCATAACAGAACTGAATTCTAGATTCCTGGATGTCATGCTCATACTATGTTTTTAATATTTTGAGCCACTGACCAAGAAGACTAAGGCAACTAGCAGTTCTAATAACTATGGATCGCCAGCAAGAATTCCGGGACAAGGGTCATCCAAGGAAGCAGCGATCAGAGGTGAGAAACCCATATTTTCTGCTTGATTTTGCACACACATTCCAATGTCTATGACCAAGCTTTATGCTTCAAATGAAAATTCTCTCTGAAAAAATTAACAGTCACTTTACTGCAGGTTATAATTTTACCCTATGAGCTAAAGGCATTTCATGTCAGTTAGGCAGCCCATAGGAGGAGTCCGTTATTTTTTGTTCAACCAGCAGATTTAATCTCCCCATCAGAATACACTGATCAGTAGTGCAGACTATAGCCTGTGGTGATAATTAAGTGGCCAAGCATCAGTCAGGATGGCTGTACAGAAGTCAGAGTGCATAAAAAATTATTTTATTGATTGAAATCCATTTTTTTGGATTATCAATTTTTTTTAAATAAAATGCTTTTAGAGTAAATATCTAGAAATCTAAAAAGATAGTTTTCAATTTAAGATGCATTTCATTTATTCAGCATGAAATGGAACCTAGTTATTTAGCATGAGGCTGTATATTCTGCAATATTTACATTTTTGGTAAACTCAATGAATTCAAGCTCTGAAAGCTGAGATAACATGCACTGCATTGATGCAGTCACACAATTTCACAGTAACCATGAGATAAAACAAAGTTCAGGAATATTCCTTTATCCCACTGTTTTGCAAATCTATGTACACTAAAAACTGTATGATTGAATCGGTTCTCATATCGCTGTTTTACTAACCCGACAGCTTATTCTAAATAGAACCTTTAATATTTGCAAAGAAAATAAAAGTTTCCCCAACTACCAGCAAGAATAAGTCCTTACATTTAAAAAGAGCACCTGTCATTTCAAATCCATGATGGCAGCGCCTGTTAGCAGGCATCCACTCACCTGCTGCCATCACCTCTCCCTCACCTTGTCGTTTCACTGCCGCATCACCAGTCATCCCATTAAAGTGAATGGGTAGGTGAGTCAACAGCGGGTTGGAGGAGACGCTGCGGGACAGAGATAACCGCTGCTCTTTACAAAAAATTTTCTCTGAAGTTTGTTGACGAACAGAGCAGCTCTTCTTGACCTTAGGGTTATATCACTAGGCAGAAAGTGTTAAAAACAGCAACACTTGCACAGTACTGTCCAGGGGGTGGTCCTACTGGCTATATAGCCCCTCACACTGCATCCAGCAGCTCAGTTTGTCAAAAGCAGTACAAACATAAATAGGAGGGGTGGGTGCTGTGTCCATCAATGAACTTCAGGGGAAAGGATTTTACGGTGAGTACAAAAATCCTATTTTCTCTTTCATTGACGGGACACAGCAGCTCTTCTTAACCTTAGGGATGTCCTCAAGCAGTGTCAAAGCAACGAGGGGTGGGAACAGCAAACAACTCCCACCCATAACAACCAGAGCTCCTCAACGCAGGAGTTGTAACCTTAAAGAGCTTCCTGCAAAACCTTGTGGCTGAAGCAAGCATCTGAAGATGTACTCACATCAACCTTGTAAAAATTTTGTGAAAGTGTGAACGAACCACCAAGTCGCTGCCTTACACACCTGGGAAACGGACGCGTGATGTCGGAAAGTCCAAAAGGCACCAATTGCCCTGGTAGAATGAGCCGTGACAGGAAAGGGAGGAGCCCACCCCCTTATGGCACAAGACTGAACTACAATCTGTCTGATCCACCGAGAGATGGTGGACGATGAAACCGGCAGTCCCTTCTTCAGACCAGCCACCGATACAAATGGTGAGTCCGACCTCCGAAAAGAAGCCATAGCAGACAGATACACCCGCAGAGCCGGGACCACGTCCAAGGAATGCAAAGCCACCTCTTTTGGGTTTGACGGCCGCGGACATAAGCACGGAAGCACAACCTCCTCATTTAGATGAAAGGCCGAAACAACCTTTGGAAGAAACGAAGGCTGCAGACGCAGCACCACCTTATCCTAGTGGAGGATCAAGTAGGGAGACTTGCAAGACAAGGCCACCAACACAGAAACCCTCCTGGCTGATGTAATGGCTAGTAGAAAGACTACTTTCTGAGAGTGTGTGTCAATAAGGGAATCTCCCTCCCTGTTTTCAAATGGCGGTTTCTGAAGCACCGAGAGCACCAGATTCAAATCCCACAGAGGTAGCGGTGGTCGAGCCGGAGGGGCCACATATCGAACCCCCTGAACAAAACATACTCACCAATGAATGAGTTGCCAAGGGACGCTGAAAAAATGGTGCTTAATTCAAGTTTCTGATTCACTCCTCGCTACAAAAACAGCAGGATCCTGGAAACTGAATATGTACGTGGACACCACCCCATCTCCTCATACATGAATATGTAGACCTTCCACGTACGATGATACATCTTCAGAGAAGATAACTTCCGTGCCCTCAGCATAGTGGAGATTACCTAATCCGACAGACCTCCATTAAAACCAGTGATGGTAAAGCAGGATGAAGTATTGGACCTTGTGACAGAAGGTCCTCTCGCATTGGCAATCGCCAAGGAACATCCACCACCATGCGTATTATGTCGCCGTACAAAAGACGTCGAGGTCCATCTGGGGCAATCAGAATCACCGGCGTCCCCCCAGCCTTCACTCTGCGAAGCAGATGTGGTACAAGTATAAGTAGGGGAAAAGCATAAATCAGTTGATTATGCCCCCATGGAGCCAACGCACCTGCCGCGTCAGCCCAGGGGTCCTTTGACCTGGCCAAAAACCTCTGTACCTTCCGATTGATTCGAGAAGCCAGGAGATCCACATCTGGCATGCCCCACCTTAGGCAAAGGAGACAAAATCTGGATGTAGCAACCATTTTCCTTGGTCCAGCATCCGACGACTTAGGTAGTCCGCTTGCCAGTTTTCTACACCCGGAATGTACCAGGCACATGCCGCTCTGCCCACCGCAGGATGTGAGCGACCTCCAATGCTGCAGCCGAGCTCTTTGTTCCTCCTTGAATGTTGACGTATGCCGCGACGGCATTGTCTGACTGGATCCTGACCGGACGCCTTTGCAGCCTCTGTGACCATGTGGAGAGGCACCGCCTGATTTCCGGAAGTTCCAGTACATTGATCGGCAGGCGGTATTCTTCCTGGGTCTACCAACCCTGGGCTGACTGTATGGCCCAAACTCCCCCCCAACTGGTCAGGCTGGCATCCGGCGACCTCAGCCACCAGAGCAGGGAGTCCCTGACTATCTGGATCACTCACATTTGACAATCCAGGGACAATAAAGATTTGTCCCATCTTGACAGGATCTCCTTTTGCAAGACTCTGGAATTGAGCATACGGTACCGCCTCAAAAGTGGATACCATGAGACCCAGGACTCGCATGCCAAAAACGCAGCGACGACCACCTGCGGGACACCAACAACTTCACTGATGCTTGAAGAGTCTGCAGCTTTTCCGATTGAAGAAAGGCTCTCGCCACCGAGAAGTCCAAAAGCAGGCCTAGGTACTCCAGGTGTTGAGTCGGGCACCAACACCGACTTCTGTAGGTTCGGTACCCAACTAAACTTCCGAAGAGTTTGCATGGTGATTACCACATCCTCCCTTAATTTTGATGCCGAAGCTGCCCTCAGAAGGAGGTTCTTCCAGGTAACCCACGATTGCGACCCTTCGCTGCCTTAGCAAAGCCAAAATTGGGGCTAGCACCTTGGCGAAGCCAGGCCAAAAGGGAGAGCTACAAATTGGTAGTGCTTGTCCCCGACCGCAAATCGCAGAAACTTCTAATGCTTGATGCATATGGGGACATACAAGTATGCATCCAGGGATGCCAGAAAATCCCCGATTGAGTGCAGCGACCACTGAGCGAACTGATTCCATCCTGAACCTTTGTACTTTCAGAAAGCTGTTGAGGGCCTTGAGGTCCAGGACTGGATGGATCCCTTGCTTCTTTGGGACTACAAACAGATTGGAGTAGAATCCCTGAAACCTTTCCTGCGTCGATACAGGTACTATCACCCCGCGCAGCAGCAGGTCCTGTACTGCCCCAAACAAGATGAAGGCTGGAGGGAGGGAAAAAAAATAAAATAAAAATCGGTTTGTGAAAGTATCTTGTATCCTGATGAAACCAGTTTGCAGACCCACAGGTCGGAAAGTAGGGAGGTCCACCAGGCTGCAAACTCCCGAAGACGACCCGCCACCAAGAGTCAGGCGGGGGCAAACCTTCATGCGGTAACAGATTTGCTCGCAGGCTTGTGAAACTAGGGACACTTTTGTCCCTCAGCAGGCACCTTGTCAGACTGGGAGCGCTTACCTGCTGACCCGGACGGACAAAAAAAATGCGCTTCTGAGCAGAAAAGGAGGGCCCTTGCCTACGGCGTGGTTCCTTCCTTTTTCTGGACTGTGGGAGCAATGCATTCTTACCCCCAGTAACATTCTTAATGTCATCCAGCGAAGCGCCAAATAGCCTCTCACCCTGGAAGTGCAAGTCCGCCAGTGCTTTCTTAGATGCCTGGTCTGCAGACAAGCATTTCAGCCAAATCAGAGAGCAAGGGGGCCGCATCACAGACATACTTAAGGCCCTGCACCAACTGGTCCGCCAGCTCCACTCAGACCGGGGAAGCCTGTTTCTCCAATTCACGGTGCAACAATTTAGACCATTCAGTAAGCTTCTGCGACACCAGGGCCATGGCCAACACTGGCCGCAATGCTGACACCATCACAGTAAATATGGACCGGGCAACCGCCTCGGCCCTTCTGTTGGCAGGGTCCTTGAAAGCAGGAGTTCATTCCACCAGAATCGTGGTTACCTTATTTAACCTGGAAATCAGGGGTCAACAATTGGAGATGTCCATTTCTTCAGGAGACTCTCCTCAAAGGGGTAACACACCGCTATGCGTTTCGGGACTGAAAAGGCCCGGGGCGGTTTTCCCCACGCCTTGTAAATAAACTTAACAAGTTGGGTAAGGAAACACCTTAGCCGTGCGGGCCGGCTTGTGGGACCCGAAAGGGGCCGACACCTCTGTAGATGCTCCCGCCGTATCCTCCATTTTTAGGGTATCCCGCACCGCTGTAATAAGTGCTCCTACTAGAGACTTTTTTACCCCCCCTTGCGCCCGCATTCTACTTCCACCCTGGCAACAAAGGCCTCCAGGACCACCGACAGAGCATCCATAGGCACCGCAGGTGCAGGGGAACCAGTTGCACTAACAGGGATGACTGGAGAAGAAGCGCTAACTTGACACCATGCTGACCCACACACACCTGTCACCACTTGGGGACCTAAGGCAAGTCACACAAAAGGTCCACCCTCCAGCTGCCACAGACTGAGGGGCCCGCGCAGGACTCACCACCCTGACCCAGGTACTGCGCTGTTCTGCTGCTGTCCGCTCTCCCCTGTGTCATCCATGAGGTGTCTATGTGGAAAGCACGCTATTCTAGAAGGAAACAAGCACACAGCGCTAGAGACAAAAACTACCTGAGGCTACTAGAAAATGGCTGCCGGCTGCCTGTGTGACCCTGGATTAGACAGGGCATGTTGTGGCTGACCCAGCACGCAGCTAGGGCCTGCTCACGCTCGATAGCCAGGCTGGGGAGACTACAAGGATCTAAATTATCCAGCCTGTCACCCAGCCTGGCTGTTGAATGTAGGATCACAGGAATCAAAAATGCAGAGGAAAAAAAAAAAAAAAAAAAGTATTCCCAGGACCAATGGTCCCACCACGAGCCATGTCCTTTTCCTACACTAGGCAGGAAAAACGGAGCTGCTGGATGCAGTGTGAGGGGTTATAGCCAGTAGGATCGCCCCCTGGGCGGTACCGTCCAAGTGTTGCTGTTTATAACACTTTCTGCCTAGTCCTCTCAAGGTCAAGAAGAGCTGCTGTGTCAGTCAATGAACGATAGAGAAATTATTATTTAAATAAAGCCTTTTTACTAGTGATTTAAATCAAATCCACCTTGACAGAAGTCATTTGACAGATCAACTTCCACCCTTACAAGGATCAAAACACAGCCAGTTCATGCTGAACCAGACACATTTTGATACACGTATGGCTAGCTTTAGTGCCTCAATAGCCAGTCTTTCTACATGTACATGGATTGCCTTTGAATTAGTTACTCAGAAGTCAACCTCTAGATGTAATCAAATACAGCTAATTACCATACTGGAAAGGAGGAGCAGGACAAACAAAGCTACTAGGTTATGGAGAGTGGTAGTATAACCCTTTCATGACTAAGCCTATTTTTGGAATTTGGTGTTTACAAGTTAAAATCCATATTTTTTGCTAGAAAATTACTTGGAACCCCCAAACATTATATATATTTTTTTAGCAGAGGCTCTAGAGAATAAAACGGCGATTGTTGCAATATTTTATGTCACACGGTATTTGCGCAGTGGTGTTTTAAACGCAACTTTTTGGGAAAAGGGACACTTTCATGAATAAAAAAAAAACAAAACAGTAAAATTAGCCCAATTTTTTTGCGAAATGTGAAAGATAATGTTACGCCGAGTAAATAGATACCAAACATGTCACACTTTATAATTGCGCGCACTTGTAGATTGACGACAAAGTACGGTACCTAAAAATCTCAATAGGCGACGCTTTAAAATTTTTTTACGGTTACCAGGTTAGCGTTACAGAGGAGGTCTACTGCTAGAATTATTGCTCTCGCTCTGACGATCGCGGCGATACCTCACATGTGTGATTTGAACACCGTTTACATAAGCGGGCGCGACTTCCGTATGCGTTTTCTTTGCTTCGCGAGCTCGCGGGGACGGCGGGCGCTTTGAAATTTTTTTTTTTATTTTTTTATTTTTTTTATTTATTTTTAAATGACTAAATTGTTTAAAAAAAAAAAAAAAAAATTTGATCACTTTTATTGCTGTCACAAGGAATGTAAACATCCCTTGTGACAGTAATAGGTGGTGACAGGTACTCTTTATGGAGGGATCGGGGGTCTAAAAGACCCCCCACCCCTCCTTTACACTTCAATGTATTCAGATCGCCGAAAACGGCGATTCTGAATACCGGATATTTTTTTAAAACCGGCGCCATTGGCAGCCGAGTAAACGGGAAGTGACGTCATGACGTCGCTTCCGTGTTTACGATGAGGAGACTGGAACGAAGCCGATTACGGCTTCGTTCCAGTTCCTCCCCAGCAGCCAGAGCCGACGGATCGCAAATCGGTGCTCCCGATCGAGCGGGAGCACCGGTAACAGCGGCGAGAGGCGGCGGGAGGGGGGGACGTCCCCTCCCGCTCCTCCGGCATAACAGCCGAGCGGCTTTTAGCCGCATCGGTTGTTATGCCTGGATAGCCAATCGCCTGCTGTAAAAAACGGTACCGGGATGATGCCTGCAGGTGCGGGCATCATCCCGGTATAACCCTCGGAAGCCGAGTACGCAGATGTGCATACGCTCGGCGGGAAAGGGTTAATAAAGCAAGCTAGAAGACATTGCAAAAATGCAGGCAAGAAATTCTAGGGGTATGGACCAGGATTTTGGAAGTGGTATGACCAGATACATTTGGATATGGGGAGTAAAAAGGACTAACACCATGGCAGTGATCCTGCAACATATGAAGGCGATACGAGCATTAGTGACAAACTCACTAAAGAGCCTGTGTGTCTAGTTTACGGATAAATAGAATGTCATTTATTCTGCAACCAACACTGCTTCCCTTTAAGTCCAGCTCTGGATACCATGACTTTTAAAGCTTATTATAAAGTTCCAGATGTCTTCATATTTTGTACCTACACCCATTTATATACAGTTTGCTTTGATAAAAAACATATTCCAAAAAACGGAGTCTACCTGCTGCAGCTCCTTCACATACAGTGCTATGTGTAAGGTAAAGCACAGATAAAGGGGAAAGGCAACACACAATTAACTGGCATCCAGCAAAGTTTTTTAAGCTATGGGGAGGAGGCAGAAGTACAGCTCCCACCAGACATTCTGGGACCAGCTAAATACAGGATTTACAATAGTTTTTATCAAAGCAAAACTGTACATACAAAGGGCATAGCTACAAATTACTAAGACATTGGAAACTATGAAAATCAAGATACTCAGACTTGGGCTTTGAGGTGATCTCTTAGCATTCATCACTGTGTCACGAACTGACAATTGCTCGGTCATGCAACACCGTACACAAATAAAATGTTTATTATTTTTTTTTTACACAAAAAGGATGGATTTATTTAAAAGAATGGTACAAACATCAGAATGATGTGTACAGATAAAATGTGATCACTAGCAAAACTAACGCATTTTGCCCCACTGGACTTCAACTGGGGTATTATTTTTGAACCTGTGATCACATTTTATCTGTACACATCTTTCAGATGTTTGTACCGTTCTTTTAAATAAATCCATCCTTTTCGACCTACACTATGCAGAGGCATTTTTTCTGTTTATGGCCCCCATGTTTGAATATCTATTGGATGGGATCTTTGCATGCTGTGCCAGGACACTCGGTGATCAGTACTGGAGTTCCGGCTTCCTAACACTAAGCTTGGCTGACTCACTGCCGCTGGCAAGTGGGTCCACAGTTTTTGGTACCCATTCCTTACCCCAGGTGGAGGATGTACTATCCTGGGTGATTGGACACCAACCCTTGTTTATCTTTTGCTTTTGGTTCCAGACTAAAGCCTTGTACACACAGTACGATTGTTGGCAGGAGATTGTCTGTTGACAGACCGTTGTCCTAAAATCTTACCGTTAGTACGCTCCTTTTGACAATTGTCCAACAAATGTTGGATGACAGGCTAGTAAATTTTCGGCGGATAATGGTTTGACATCAGATTTTCGAATGGTCAGTACACAAATCCATCACACAAAAGTCGAAAGTACAAACACGCATGCTCGGAATCAATGTTCACCAAAACACGAAATAAGCAGAAGGGGCCCAAAGAGTGGCGTTCAAGAGCTGAAATTCCTCGTAGTACGTCACTATGTTCGTGTTTGTGGCACGACAATTGTGTAATGTTAGTATGCAAGACAAGATTACCTGACACGCGCCCTTTTGACAAAAATCAGACGCTCGGTTGGCCAACAATCGTACAGTGTGTACGAGACTTTAGATCCTACTTATCAGCTTGGCTCACAGTGTGGACTATTCAAAAGACCACGTTGGTTCTTCAGTTGAACTTACCCATGTTCCTCTCAATGACTTTATATCATTGCACATATGCATTTCTGTCGTATTTTGAATTAAGTTTGTGCACAATTGTTTACGCTTATGGACTTTAACCTCTTCCCGCCGAGCGTACACAGATATGCCTACTTGGCTTTTGGGGGTTATACAGGGATGCCCGCAGATGCAGGCTTCATCCTGGTACCGTTGCTTAGAGTGGGCGATCGGCTTTGAGGATAACATCCGATGCGGCTAAAAGCCACTCGGTTGTTATCCCGGCGCTCTTCCCGGGCCTCCCGGTGGCACTGAAGAGCCGATCTATGAAACTGCTCTTCCGGCGGCTAATTGACCAACCGGAACAAAGCCTGAAACGGCTTTGTTCCAGTCTCCTTGATGTAAACACGAAAGCGACGTCATGACATCACTTCCTGTTTACTCGGCTGCCAATGGCGCCGCATTTAAAAAAAAAAAATCGACAGTATTCAGATACATCGTTTCGGTGAGCTGAAGACTTTGAAGTGCAAAGAAGGTATTTGGGGTCTTTTTGACCCCCGATCCCTCCATAAAGAGTACCTGTCACCACCTATTACTGTCACAAGGGATGTTTACATTCCTTGCGACAGCAATAAAAGTGATCAAATTTTTTATTTTTTTTTTAAAACACAATTGAATCATATAAAAATAAATAAGAAAAAATACATTTTTTCAAACCGCCCCCATCACCGCGAGCTTGCGCAGCAAAGAAAAACGCATACGGAAGTCGCGCCCACGTATGCAAACTGTATTCAAATCACACACGTGAGGTATCGCTGCGATCAGAGCGAGAGCAATAATTCTAGCCCTAGACCTTCTCTGTAGCTCTAACCTGGTAACCATAAAAAAAATGAAAGTGTCGCCTATGGAGATTAATTACCGTAGTTTGTCGCCATTCCACGAGTGCGTGCAATTATAAAGCGTGACATGTTTGGTATCTATTTACTCGGTGTAACATCATCTTTCACATTATACAGAAAAATAGGGATTTTAACTTGTAAACACCAAATGTCAGAAATAGGCTTAGTCATGAAAGGGTTAATATTTAGTTACTGTTTACATGTTATTGTTATTTATAAGCTACTGTCTTTGCAGTCTACCTTGCACATGGTTTATTGCACTAGTTTTTATACATTCAGTTTATCATAACTTACACTTTATAGCTGTCAGATACATATTTTGTTATCTACAGCTGCACTTTATATTTAATTGATGTGAAAGCTATAGTGCAGGGGTCTCAAAGCAGGGGTCCAGCTGTTGCAAAACTATAAGTCCCATGAGGCATTGCAAGGCTGACAGTTACAAGCATGACTCCCACAGGCAGAGGCATGAAGAAACTTGTAGTTTCGCAACAGCTGGAAGGCCACCACCAGTTTGAGACTCCTGCTATAGTGTCTTCAAACGAAGATAGATTATATAATATATATATATATATATATATATATATATATATATATATATATATATATATATATATTTTAGAGGTCGACCGATATGGGTTTTTCTCTGGCCGATGCCGATATTTAGAAATCATGGCGGCCGATAGCCGATATATGATGCCGATTTTTTTGGGCCGATATGTTAGGCCGATTTTATTTTATTTATTTATTTTTCCTTTTTTATTTATTTTTTATTTTTTAATCCCCCTTGATCTAACACACCTTTCCCATTGGGGCGTTTTTCAGGCACTTTTGGGCTAAAAATAGCGCCTGTAAAGTGCCTGCAAAATGGCTCCTCTGCAGTCTGTGTGAAAGACAGAGTGCTTTCACACTGAGGCGATGCGCTGGCAGGATCTTAAAAAAAAAAGTCCTGCAAACAGCACGTTTGGAGTGGTGTATACCGCTCCTCCACCACTCCTGCCCATTGATATGAATGGGCACCACTGCCGAAGCGCATTCAATGCGATTTGGCAGCAGTGCTTCATGGGTGCATTTAACCTCTTCCTTGGCCGCTAGCTGGGTTATATGTGCCCCACTAGCAGCTAAATAACACCACTAAAATGAGGGTAAAGAGCCGCTAAAACTTGCGTTTTACCATCAACGCTCCAGTGTGAAAGCAGCCTTCATAAGTGATACAGAAAATTTCTTACATTTAAACAGTTATTAAACAAAAAAAACCTCCAATCAGTTTACTTGTATGTATGATTTAGATTAATACATAGGTTTTTTTTTTTTTTTTTAATAAAGACAGGTAGTCAAAACTTTTGGACGAAAAAAAAAAAATGGGCTAACTTTACTGTTTTTATTTTATTTTTAAATAGTGTATTTTCTCCCCAAAAAAATGCATTTGAAAGACCTCTGTGCAAATGCCGTGTGACATAAAATATTGCAACAACCGCTATTTTATTCCCTAGGATCTCTGCTAAAAAAATATATATAATTTTTGGGGGGTCTAAGTGATTTTCTGGCAGAAAATACAGGATTTTTACTTGTAAGCAACAAGTGTCAGAAAAGATTTAGTCTTTAAATGGTTAAACTGGGAACTTCTACACAGAGATGACTTCATTCATTCAGAAGTGTAAACATTGTATCATTTAGTTCTTTTCTTGGCAGTCTGCCCAGAGAGGAGGAAAGTGTTGCTATGACGACTCAGGCAACTCACACTGACTTCTTACAGAAGTCATTTCAAAGTCCCGCTGTAGTTCTAAATCGGCTTTTTATCAGCACAATCGGCTGATGCCGATTATTTAAAAAACGGCAAATATCGGCCGATATATCGGTCGACCTCTAATATATATATATTATATATATATATATATATATATATATATATATATATAAATTCATCAATCCTGATGTTTTTAAGGCCTCTCTCATTTCCTGGGGCCCTTTAAATGCAAGGACAGTCCAAATACCCCCAAAATTACCTATTTTGGAAAGTAGACAGACATTTAGTAAGAGGCATGGTGAGTTTGTCACTTTTTTTAATACTTTGATTGCAGTTACGATACTGTCATGAATGGGTTACATTCATAACAGCTGTGATTACTAGTGAACAAAATAAGCACTAAAAATGCATTGGAGTCAATATCCAAAAGGGGTTTCAGAGAGTGCCCTAGGTTAATACCACTTACATTTACAAAGGGGGGGGGGGGGGGGAGCGGTTTGGAAAAAAACAACTTGATAAACTCTGACCCTGTTGCATATAGGGAACCCTTGACAACACAAAATGATCCATTATGAAACAGAGTATGACAACCCATAGGAGTCCATCATAAAGCAGAGAATGTGATTTCATAAACAAACAATTATTCTCCAGTTGACAACAATCCATATTAATTTTTAACCACTTGCTTACTGGGCACTTAAACCCCCCTCAGTCCCAGACCAATTTTCAGCTTTCAGCGCTGATGCACTTTGAGTGACAATTGCGCGGCCATACAACACTGTACCCAAATTAAATTTTTATCATTTTTTTCCCACAAATAGAGCTTTCTTTTGGTGGTATTTAGTTACAGCTCGGAGTTTTATTTTTTGCTAAACAAACAAAAAAAGATGCAAAAAAAAAAAAAAAAAAAAATCATGTTTTAATAGTTTGTTATAAAATTTTGCAAACGGGTCATTTTTCTCCTTCATTGAAGTGCGCTGATTAGGCGGCACTGATAGGCTGCATTGGTGGGCACTGATGGGCTGCATTGGTGGGCACTGATGGGCTGCACTGGTGGGCACTGATAGGCATAGTTAAGGCGGCACTAATAGGCACAGATAAGGCGGCACCGATGGGCACAGATAAGGCGGCACTGATGGGCAAAGATGGGCACAGATAAGATGGCACGGATGGGTGGCACGGATAAGTGGCACGGATGGGTGGCACGGATGGGCACTGATAGGTACCACAGATAGATGGGACTGATGGGCACTGATAGGTGGCACTGATAGGTGGCTCTGATAGGTGGCACTGCTGGGCACTGATGGGCGGCACTGCTGGGCACTGATGGGCGGCACTGCTGGGCACTGATGGGCGGCACTGGGGTGCAGCACCTGAGGCAGATTTTGGGTGGCACTGTGGGTGGCACTGCTGGGTGGCACTGTGGGTGGCACTGTGGGCACTGCTGGGTGGCACTGTGGGCACTGCTGGGTGGCACTGTGGGCACTATGGGCACTGCTGGGTGGCACTGACAGGGGGGCACTTACTTTATTTCAGGATGGCACTGCGGGTGGCAGGTGGGCACTGGCAGGGGGCAGGTGTCCTTTTAAATTGCTGGCCGTGATCGGGACTGATGTCCCGAACACGGCCGCCGGCGATCGGCTTTTTTTTTTTCTCCTCGCGCTGTCAGCGCGAGGAGGAATACTAGCCGATTACCGGCTCCGTTTTATCACATGATCAGCTGTCATTGGCTGACAGCTGATCACGTGATAAGGGGTCGGGATCGACCCCTTACACGGATCGGTGATCAGGCGAGTCTCACGGACTCGCCGATCACAGAGCGCGCCGCGCGCGCCCCTCAGGGGGCGCGCAGGCCGCTCGTAACCGGGACTACGTCAATAGACGTAGTCCCGAAAATGTGGGTCCGCGCTATTGCCGTCATTTTGCAATAGCGCGGATCCCAAGTGGTTAAATGGAGGCAATTGATTTAAACAGGACTCAATAATGTAGACCATATAAAAAAAAACACTAACCATAGCAGTCAAAAGGTTTATTCTTTGAAATAAAACCATGAATTTGAATGCTTACTATAAACAAAGGTAATTCATCCCCCAGTGATATCTCATGACTCTTTATACAGTCCATGGACAGTACAAGGATACTGCCTGATAATGCTGCAAAATAAAGTTACTGAATATAACAAAGGACCTAAAAAGGAAACTATGCACTGCTCTTGGTTAGATGATTTTTGATAATGTATCTGGATTTGCTGAATATAAAAAGGAGGCAAGCACTCAATTGGACCAATATAGTAAATAAAGCCTTACCTTTCAATATATCTAAACATATTCTTCCCAACTTGTCTACATTCGGATGATAGATTTTGGTCATGAAACGTACTTTAGGAGCTGCCATTGGGTACTCTTCAGGAAGGAATAGTTCAAGTTTAAATGTTCCTCCTTCAAATGGTGAATCCTGTGGACCTGCAATTACAACATGGAAATACCGCGCGTTGCTGTCATCTGGTTCAGCTTTTATTCCAGGAACTGGTTCTGCCATTAAGCGCTGGGTTTCCTGTAAAAAAAAAAAAAAAAAGAGCAACTTATATAACATGTATATTTTATGCGCTTGTCAGCAAAAAAAAAAAAAAAAAAAAAAAAAAAACAAGGTCTAGAAACATTCATATTAAAGCATCAGGGGACTTCAATTTTACTTAGAAGTATTTAAATTGAACAGCCAGGTAATTAGCATTTTCAGGAGTCCAGCAATAATGTACCTTAAAGTGTTTGTTACCCCAGCATATTATATAACCGATATGTGCCTGTTGTACCCGTTTAAAAAAGTATCTAGTTCTCTTTGTAATGCTTCCTTCGTGTGAAATCCCTGGGTGTTCCCGCCAGTCCCTCAGCTTTCCTATTAAACACTGACCACACCAAGCAGGAGAGCACAGCCTGGTCAGTTCTCTAGCTATGCTGGGAACTCCGCATGCTCTCCTCCAACGATTAGCCTTGTCCTGACACGACCCCTCTGCAGTCTTTCACCGAGAAATTGTGTACTGTTGCTTCTCCTCTCCACAGGTCATATGCAGCTGAGAACAGAGGGAATGTGATCTCTTATAAAAAAAGGAGGGGGGGGGGGGGGGGGGGGGGGACAAAAAAAAAAAAAAAAAGAAGGCATTTATGTTTTTCTTCTATACATAAATGTTTTCCCCTTTGTGTTAATTTAACTGAATAGCCGGTTTTACAAGGTGGTAGTTTGCAAATCACTTTAAGGCCCCATTCACACTTTTGCAGATCCAAGATCACCAATAAAAAAGGTGTGGGTATGGAACACTATATAATGAGATGGAAGTACTTAACTTCCATTTGCTCCCTCAATGCACTTTCCAGCCACTGGGAGTGAGAGCGCCAACTCCATGTATGCTCCAATTTGTGACTTGCAGAAGGTTGACTCCTCTTCACTTTCCCCTATGTAACAGTGGTGAGGGGCATAAATCACACATGCCCCATACCCTTAAGTTTTAGGGATTTTTCTTTGCATCTGGGAACACAGCAGGTGAGGGAAGGAAAAGTGAATATGTGTTGCAGATGGGAGGATGCCATGAACAATTTGAAGACCAAACCTTTTCTGGCATTAGTATTTTTTGATAGAAACTTATAATCTATCTAATATATATATATATATATATATATATATATATATATATATATATATATATATATATATATATATATATATATATATATATATATATTACACACACACACGCAGTACACCCAAGTGAAAAGGTCCAAATTGGGCCCAAAGTTCAATATTTTGTATGGCCACCATTATTTTACAGCACTGCCTTAACCCTTTGGGCATGGGGTTCACCAGAGCTTCACAGGTTGCCACTGGAGTCCTCTTATACTCCTCCATGCCCCACAGATGCTCAATAGGGTTTAGGTCTGGAGACATGCTTGGTCAGTCCATCACCTTTACCCTCAGCTTCTTTAGCAAGGCAGTGGTAGTCTTGGAGGTGCGTTTGGGGTCGTTATGTTGGAATACTGCCCTGCGGCCCGGTCTCTTAAGGGAGGGGATCATGCTGTGCTACAGTATGTCACAGTAAATGTTGGCATTCATGGTTCCCTCAATGAACTGTAGTTCCCCAGTGTCGGCAGCACTCAAACAGCCTCAGACCATGACACTCCCACCACCATGCTTGACTGTAGGCAAGACACTTGTCTTTGTACTCCTCCTCACCTGATTGCCGTCACACACACTTGACACCATCTGAACCAAATACGTTTATCTTGTTCTCCTCAGACCACAGGACATGGTTCCAGTAATCCATGACCTTAGCCTGCTTGTCTTCAGCAAAGTGTTTGGGGGCTTTGTGCATCATCTTTAGAAGAGGCTTCCTTCTGGGATGACAGCCATGCAGACCACTTTGATGCAGTGTGCGATGTATGGTCTGAGCATTGACAGGCTGACCTCCAACCCCTTCAACCTCTAGATGTGGACGCTGAGCATGTGTATGAGACTTCTTTGGTCGACCATGGCAAGGCCTGTTCGGAGTGGAACTTGTCCCGTTAAACTGCTGCATGGTCTTGGCCACTGTACTGCAGTTTCTTCACAATCTTCTTATAGCCTAAGCCATCTTTATGTAGAGCAACAATCATTTTTTTTCAGATCCTCAGAGTCCTTTGCCATGTAAGAGTGAGAGCGATAACACCAAAATTGAACACATCTGCTGCCCATTCACACCTGAGACCTTGTAACACTAAAGAGTCACATGACACCAGGGAGGAAAAAAAAAATGGACATTTTCACTTAGGGGTGTACGCACTTTTGTTGCCAGCGGTTTAGACAGTAATGGCTGCGTGTTGAGTTATTTTTAGGGGACACCAAGATGTCGCTCCTGTCCTCCAAGGCTATATAGTGGTGATCAAAGACGATCTATTTTCATTGCCTCTGGGAGTGCTGCAGGCTTATGAGCCGCGTAGGACACTTTCAAGAGCAAGCCAGCCACAGGCTGGGGAAAAAAAAAAGAAAAAAAAAAAAAAAAAAGTACACCTGAGTTATGGTAGCTTCAGCCATAACCCCAGTAAACCATTTGTATACATACACCTATTGTGGTTGGCAAGTGTTTAAAGTAAACTAGTCTTTTGCCCTGCACATTGAGTACAAAGACAGCGAAGCAATTATTTTTAGTAAAGCTGCAAATGGCAGCCCCTCCATACAGTTTATTTTATAAAGGTGCCAGCAGATAACTATACTTTTATTACTAGTCACTTTGGAGCAGCCCCCACCACCACAACTGTGTCTAGGCAAAAATGAACTCGCTCAAAAACCGCATTTGTATTCGCAGGCTCTTCAGTCCCTCCTACACAGCAATGCCAAGGCATGTTACAAGGTCACTAAGTGATCACACTGTAATAGGGGTCCAAAGGGGTATTCTCTACGTTAAAGTGGAGGAAGGTTGCGGTCTCACTTGTAGTGACATATTGCATCCACACACTGCTGTACTCCTCCAATCCACCAGACTCCTTTCTCCACTAATCCATTAATCTTGCAAACTCAGCTTGCGATTCAAGAAATTGATTTCTAAAACGCTTTCTCTCACTGCAGACATCTAGCTGCTTCTCATATGTAAAAAGTCTAATGTTCAAAAATGTCAGTAATTGGAAGTTTTGCACAGCTACCAGTGAAACTCATACTTGGCTTGGAATTTTAAAATAGGATTCATGATACAGGAAGCAGTGAGAAAGCTACACAGCAGAGGCATTGGGAAATTTATTCCTAGTCATGCTGGGATATGCGCTCTGTATTTTGGATATAGCATTGGGATGAACCAGAATAGGGTATATTGACTAAACTGACTTTGGCAAAGCTGTAGTGTATACAGAATAATAGTAGCAGCCCACTGACTGCATTGCTGGTTAATTAACACTTTTGAATCCATTCACTATACACATTAGCTTTAAATACAAGGGAAATTATACAAATGTAGTAGAACTTATGCGCTGAACAGTACAGACCCGGTATGTTCAAATTCAGGCTGATGACCTCCACCATACAACTCATGCATCGTAAATGACGCACATCATCGATAATCCACTTGTACTTATCAAAGAAGCACGTCAAACGCTCAAGTACCACAAGTGGAAGAAATATTTTGCTGCAAAAAACTGGCTGGCCTCCTAGCTTTCACAGGTGACATCCAAGCACAAGATAATGGACTCAGCCCATATTAGGCTGGATAGAGATTTTATATATACACATCTCCAAAAAGTTTGCAATAAAACATGTACTCAATATACAAAGTGCATTTTCCCCGTCAGGTTCCTTTTTAAGTGCAAGCACCTTGTAATATCTGCAGGTGTTCATCTTCAAATTGATTTGAAGCCAAGGTGCAGTGTGTGTGTGTGTGTGTGTGTGTGTGTGTGTGTGTGTGTGTGTGTGTGTGTGTGTTGAATGTGCAACTGTCTACTGCTTCCAACTGGCTGTGCAGCACAGTGTATCCTTGTATCACTGAGTTATTGAACAAATTCAAACCCAGACCTCATTGATTTGATAGAGATGCCTCCAGGTGCACCAATTCCTTTCCATGACTGTTTAACATCTGTACAACTTTGATACTGACAATGGATTGTAAATGATCCCTTTCATGACTAAGCCTATTTTTGACATTTGGTGTTTACAAGCTAAAATCCATATTTTTTGCTAGAAAATTACTTAGAACCCCCAAACATTATATATATATATATATATATATATATATATATATATATATATATATATATATATATATATATATATATATATATATATATATATATATATATTTTTTTTTTTAGCAGATACTCTAGAGAATAAAATGGCGATTGCTGCAATATTTTATGTCACGCGGTATTTGCAACAAAACTTTTTGGGGAAAGGGACACTTTCATGAATTTTAAAAAAACTAAAAATAAAATTAGCCCTTTTTTTGCATAATGTGAAAGAATGTAACGCCGAGTAAATAGATACCAAACATGTCACACTTTATAATTGCACGCACTCGTGGAATGACGACAAACGACGGTACCTAAAAATCTCAATAGGCCAGGGGTTGACAAATTTGCTTGGAATCTAGGAGCCAGCTAAAAAAGTTAGGAGCCAGGTCCGTGACGGCGATCTGGACCTGTCCCTGGCCTGACATGGAGACGAGTGAGGGGAAGATAGCCCCCAGCCCCCCACCTGTCTCCAAGTCATTGCCCATAGCTCTTAGAGGGACATTTTATTTGTTTTATTTTTTTCAAATGACGAATTTTTTTTAAATTGCGTTTTAGTGTAAATATGAGATCTCTCTGACCCCAGAGGTCAGAGAGATCCTCATGGCCTGCAGGTGCGGGCATCATCCCGGTATACCCCCGGAAGCCTCCTTCCCTCCCTGCTTGATCCTGCGAAGAAGGCGCGGAAGCAGCAGAACAGGAGGGAACGCATAGATCAGCAAAAACTGATTCCACAGAAAAAAAAAGGCATCTGCTCCACGCATGCCAGCGGATCCTTTGTCCTTGACATAAAGCTGTCAATCTGTCTGTTGAACCTGGACGCAAACAAATCCATGTCCGGAATTCCCCATCTTCGACATATTGACAGAAAGATGTCGGGGTGAAGAGACCATTCTCCCGGGAACAACTGTTGGCGACTCAAGTAGTCCGCCTGCCAATTCTCTATTCCCAGAATGAAGACTACACAGGATAGAATACGATTCACCTCTCTGAGCTGCACGACTCCTCGTGCCCCCTAGGTGATTGATATAAGCCACTGTTGTGGCATTGTCAGATTGCATTCTGACCGGACAATTCTGTAATTTGAGTGTCCAGGCATACTGCCCAAATCTCTAGAATATTGATGGGCAAGGTCATTTCTGTTTTAGACCATTTTCCTTGGACAGATGCTTCTTCCAGGACTGTTCCCCAGCCCAGAAGGCTGGCATCTGTTGTCACCACCTTCCAGGTAACTGGTTGGAAGAACTTTCCTTTCTGAAGATCCTTGGCCATCAACTACCAACTGAGACTTTGATGTACTTTGGGGGATAAACGCATCGGGAAGTCTAGAGCGTGGATCTTTTTGTTCCAAGTTGACAAGAAACTGTTTTGCAGCAGTCTCGAATGAAACTGCGCATAAGGAACGGCCTCGAATTAAGCTACCATCTTTCGTAAGCTCATGCAAAGTCGAATAGAAGGATTCTTCTTTGCTTTGATCACCTGAATCAGTTCTCTTATGGAACTGATCTTTGCCTGGGGTAAGAACAGCTTCTTCTGAGCCGTGTCCATGATCAGGCTGAAGTACTGCAATCTCCTTGTTTTAAGCAAGATTTCTCTAGATTGAGAATGCAACCTAGGTATTCCAGGTAGCCGAATATGGTGACCAAACTCTGGTTTAGGCGGGCTACAGATGTATTCATCAAGAGTAGATCATCTAAATAAGCCAGAATCGTTATCCCCTGAGCCCTTAATCTGGCTAAAGGGTGGGGCCAGAACCTTTGTAAACACTCAAGGTCCAGTAGCTAGACCGAAAGGCAGAGCTACAAACTGAAAATGAAAATTTTCTATCTCGAAGTGTTGATATTTCTGGCGAGAAAAATAAGTACATGTAGATAAACATCCTTGAGGTCGATTAACACTAGCAGTTCTCCACCTTGTAGAATGGAGGAGACCACTGATCGGATTGAATCCATGCGAAAAGGGCGGATATTCAAAAACCGGTTTAGACCTCTGAGATCAAAAATGGGTCTGACATCCCCGTTTAGTTTTGGTACAGCGAAAAGGTTTGAATAAAATGCTAACCCTCGCTCTACCATGGGGGCCACTAATATCACTTGAGACAAGAGATGATCCAAAGTCAGAAAGACTTTTTTCCTGGGTCTCTGGGAACGTTTGATCTGAGAAAATGAGATGGGAACTCTCTGAACGCTAGTCTGTAACCTAGAGATATTGAGGAAGCCACCCATGTGTCTCGACACTGTTCCTGCCAGACTTAACTGAAAAAGTCTCCCCCCCCCCCGACTTAAGCGAGCGGGGTCGCCCCTTCATAAGGAGGTTTTAGTATTTTGTTTAGCAGGCTCTCTCTCCCAGGGCCTCTTTTGACCCTGGGGTTGACCCTGAGGTTTACCTCTTGAACTTGATGGTGGAGGCCGTTGTGACTGCCAGGTGGCAGATGCTCCTGGCACTGGAGAAGAAGCTTGTTTAAAAGAAAAAAAATGCTTAAACTTCTTAACTGGTAAAGGAAACTTTTTCCATTAGAAATTCTTTGGATATATTTATCCAGATCGTCTCCAAATAACCGTTCACCATGAAAACGGAAAACTAGTCAAGAGATTTTGCATGGCGCTTCGGCTGACCAATTCTTCAACCATAGAATTCTACTCACATGTACCAGCCCGAGCATAAGCCGTGAGGCTTGGAGAATAGAATCTTTCATAGCGTCTACCGTAAAACAACGCCTCTGATATCCCGACCAAATCTTGGGCCTGTTCATCAGGAATAATCTTGAGCACCTCTTTAAACTGATCTTATAAGGACCGACATACCCAGATTGCTGGCTGAACCACTGAACCTGCCACAGAAATATGGTTTATAAATAAGAATTCCAACTTCATATTTGTTGGATCCTTCAGGATTTGAGCATTGTCTACAGGACAAGTCAAGCTCTTGGTCACAGAGGATATAGCAGCGTCAATTGCTGGAATTCCCCATTTTTTTTTATTAAACTCTTCCTCCATAGGATAAAGTGTTGAAAACTTTTTTTGGAGGAAAAAACTGTTTCTGGGTGCTCCCACTCAGAACACAAGCTTTTTCAGTAATGAATGGATAAGAAAAGCATGAATAGGTTGGGGAGGCTTTAGCGAACCCAAACAAGAAGTGGGCTCATCGATTTACTCCGCTACTGGCAGCAAAAAATGTGTAGCGGACCAATTCAGTGAGAGATTGTACCAACAACCTTTCCTGTGAACCTGATCCATTCATATTAGACTCTTAAGAAGAGCAGTCATCAGCCTCTTCCTGGTCCTCTGAGAAAAAAGCATCATCGATCTCCCCCTGTTCCTCAGTTTGAGGGTTCTGGGTAAAGGACATGGACCTGTTATGTTTAGTCCCGCTCTGGGATGTGATTAAGGCATCCATTTTTTGTTCCAAGCCTAAAATGGTTGAGGAAAAAACCTCTTCAGTAATATATACAGGGGCTGCAGTGCTAAAAGCAGCTGCAACACCCGAAGTCCCCGATGGCTCACTCTGACCGGCCAAAACACACTCAGGGGAGGATGGCATTTTCTTAGAGATGGTTTTAGGCTTCCTAGTGACTATAGAGCCCTTTTTTTTTTTTTTTTGGTGCTTTTACCCCCACCCCCTTTACGACCATACCCCGATGCACAAAGCAGAGGTACTACCAGAAGGAATGTATCCACTGCTTGAGCAATAGTCCACCCTGCCGATATTAATGCTCAGCCTGATGCAATAGTAAATGTTTCAAAAAGAATGTCTGCGTCACCAAACCCCTTCCATGCCCCTCTTGCTCTTGTGTCCCTCCGCAGCTTGCAGCAGTAACTGGTGCTTTTAAAAAACACACACTTTCCCACGCTGGACGTCTGAGGACACCAATGCCTCCTCTCTTTCTTAAAAAAGAGCTTTCCCATGCGAGCGCGGGCCTCTGATCCTATGGGATCGTACAGTGATGGAGAAAAATGTCGAAAATGGAGCCTGGAAGCCACAGAGTAGGGAGGAGTGCCATGTTTTTTTCTCTCTCCTAACGCTTCTTCCTCATGAAGAGGGGGAGAAAACAGCACAGGTGGGGGGCGTCTGGTGGGGAAGAAACCCCCCCCCCCCCCCCACCTCAGTCTTACCAGAGGTCTGCTGCTGGCTGGAGGAAAGGAAGATGCTTTTCCGGACACCATGTGAGCTCTCAGAGGAAGCATGAGAAGGTATGTGATCTATACAGCCCCCAGTGGTGACACACAGGCATGACAACATTCACTAAATTAAAGGAGAAAATTCAAAAAATGTATTAGAAAACTCCGCTTACCTTTCCCGCCACAGGGTTTTCTGTGGTAAAACCCAACAGACCCACTCTCCACGGCAGGTTCCGTTCACAAACCTTCAGGAGCTGGGGACCCTCGGGGGAAACGTCCAATGGTGCCCCCCTGTGTTCCTTCATCCAGATTGGGGGCACTCCAATACAGGTGGTGTGTTACTGGCCAGATCGCAAAAGGTGAAAACAGAGGGGAAAAGCCAAAAAAAACAAAACAAAAAAACAAAAAAAAAAAAACAAAAAAAAAAAAACAAATGCAGCCACCACATCAAATGATTGGTAAGCTACAATATATTGGATTTTGGGTTCAATACCGCTTTAAAAGGCAAGTCAAAAAACACCTCCTTTTATCCTAATTGTACAGTATGGGACACAGCATTTAGGTTTTTGGGGGGGGGGGGGAAATGGACAAGTCCAAAACCTGTCCCTTAAGAGTAGTTAACCACTTCCCTACAGCGCATAGTCATATGATGGTGGCAGGAACCCTTTGTCCTTCCGGGTCACCGTCATATGATGCATTTTACTTCCCAATGCTCTAGGGGGCGCGCGACCGCCATGTCACCAGCAGCCGTGATGTCCGCTGGGCACCTGCGATTTCCCGTGAACACAGCAGGACCGTAGATCTGTGTGTGTAAACACACAGATCCACGTCCTGTCAGAGGAGAGACCGATGGTGTGTTCCCAGTATAGAGGAACATCGACTTGTCTCCTCCCCTTGTGAGTCCCTGCCCCCTACAGTAAGAACCATTCCCTAGAAAACATAATTAACCCCTCGCTCACCCCCTAGTGTTAACCCCTTCCCTGCCAGTCACATTTACATAGCACCGATTGCTGTATAAATGTGAATGGTCTCAAAATAGTGTCAAAAGTGTTCGCTGCAATATCACAGTCACTCGAAAAAAATAAAATAATAATCGCAGATTGCCGCCATTACTAGTAAAATAAATGTTTATAGCGCAAAAAAAAAACAAAAAAACTGCAGAGGTGATCAAATACTACCAAAAAGAAAGCTCTATTTGTGGAGAAAAACAAATTATGAAAATTTCATATGGGTACAGTGTTGCATGACCGTGCAATTGTCAATCAAAATGTAAACGTGCTGAAAGCTGAAAATTGGTCTGGGCAGGAAGGGGTTAAAAATGTCCTGTATTGAAGTGGTTAATTAGAACTATAGGCAAAAAATGAAAATTCCCCCGCTATTACTTTTCAAAAGCCTCTTACTTTCTATGATAATGGTAAATAGGACAAATAGAGGGTGAATCTCCCAAACAGTGGCACACACACACACACACACACCAATAAAAACCAACTAATCCAACTCCTCTGTCAAAAATAAAAAAAAAGCCTTTAGTTGTACTTTAAAGCCAGATTGCAGGAAGGCCAGAATGCAAGGCACAGAATAAGCATTCCCCATCTCTGATATATTATGCTGAAGGGCCCCATTCCCTTTGGTCCAAGCAGTGACAATTTAGGTAATCTGCTGTCCAAATGTCTTCTCCTGAGATGTGAACAGCAGAGTACGCTGGACATTGGACAGTGGTTTTTCAAATCGTGAGATGATCAGGTTTTTCCTTCAAGGCTGAATGATTCCTGGTGCCTACTTGATTACTGACGTATACTGCATCCCAATTGGGCATCCCTGAAGAAAGGGGGTTCCGTGGTGCACAGCCATTTTTAACGCTCTGAGCTCCAAGGTTGATGGGCAGCTTGGCTTCCTCTGGTGACCAGGTTCCCTGAACTATGAGATCGATCCTTCCCAGCATGAGAGACTTGCATCTCTTTTCACTATACTGTGGTTTGGTAGAAATTATTTCCACACCACCAAAGTGGGTTGGAAATTCACCAAGCTAGGGAGTTCCTTCCTTGGCTTGGATAGTAGCATAGACAGGTCAAGAGCGATGAGCACATTTGTTCCAGACGACCAACACAAGACCCAGACATCTCAGAGAATGTCACAGAGCAATGCTTCTTTGATCTCAAGGCCTGAGCGCGATATCTGAAACAGTTTTGTTTTCTTGAAGAAAGACTTTTTGCTTCGGGCGTTTCTAGAATGAGACCCAAGTACTTAAAAAGGGGCTGTAATGTCAGGTTTTTTTTTTTATCTCAATGCATTCTATGCATTAGAGTAAAAAGCCTGCTGTGTGCAGCTCCCTTCCGAGCCTCCACGAATACTTACCTGAGCCCCATCTCTGTCCAGTGATGTCCACGGATGCCTCAGCCATCCAGGACTCTTTCTCCCGATTGGCTGAGACGCTGCCAATCAGGGGAGAGGAAGGGTGGAGGAGAGGCCGAACAGCAGCTGTGTCTGAATGGATACATGGAGCTGCAGCTTGGCTTGCGTGCCCCCATAGCAAACCGATTGCCGTGGGGGCATTCAACAGGAGGGAGGGGCCAGGAGCTCCAGCCAGGTACCAGAGAAGAGTAGGATCTGGGCTGCCTTATGCAAAACCACTGCACAGAGCAGGTAAATATAACACGTTTGTTATTTTTATAGAAAAAAAAAAAAAAACCTGAGCTGTCCTGTCCCTGCAGCTGAAAACACCCCCACAGCATGAAGCTGCCACCACATTTCACTGTTGGGACTGTATGGATAGGTGATGAGCAGTGCCTGGTTTTCTATACACATACCACTTAGAATTAAGGCCAAAAAGTTCTAATCTGGTCTCAGACCAGACAATCTTATGTCTCACCATCTTGGAGTCCTTCAGGTGTTTTTATTTTTTTTATTTTTAGAAAAGGCTTTCATGCGTCTTGCACCGAGGAGAGGATTCCGTTGGGCCACTCTGCCATAAAGCCCCGACTGGTGGAAGGCTTCAGTGATGGTAGACTACAACTTTCTCCCATCTCCTGACTGCATCTCTGGAGCTCGGCCACAGCGATCTTTGGGTTCTTCTTTACCTGTCCCACCAAGGTTCTTCTCCCCCGATAGCTCAGTTTGGCCGGACTGCCAGCTCTAGGAAGGGTTCTGGTCATCCCAAACGTCTTCCATTTAAAGATTATGGAGGCTACTGTGCTCTTAGGAACCTTAAGTGCAGCAGAATTTTTTGTAACCTTGGCCAGATCTGTGCCTTGCCACAATTCTGTCTCGGAGCCCTTCAGGCAGTTCCTTTGACTTCATGATTCTCATTTGCTCTGACGTGCACTGTGCGCTGTAAGGTCTTATATAGACAGGTGTGTGGCTTTCCCAATTAAGTCCAATCAGTATAATCAAACACAGCTGGACTCAAATGAAGGTGTAAAACAATCTCAAGGATGATCAGAAGAAATGGACAGCACCTGAGTTAAATACATGAATGTCACAGCAAAGGGTCTGAATACTTAGGACCATGTGATATTTCAGTTTTACTTGTTTAATAAATCTGCAAAAATGTCAACGATTCTGTGTTTTTCTGTCAATATGGGGTGCTGTGTGTATATTAACCACTTTCAGACCGGACCATTTTGCTGGTAAATGACCAGAGGTCTTTTTACACTTTGGCACTGCGCTGCTTTAACTGGTAATTGCGCGGTCATGCAATGTTGTACCCAAACAAAATTTGCGTCCTTTTCTTCCCACAAATAGAGATTTCTTTTGATGGTATTTGATTGCCTCTGCGATTTTTATTTTTTGCGATATAAACGTAAAAAGACCGCAAATTTTGAAAAAAAAATGATATTTTCTACTTTTTGTTATTAGAAAAATCCAATAAACTCAATTTTAGTCATACATTTAGGCCAAAATGTATTCAGCCACATGTCTTTGGTAAAAAAAAGTCAATAATTGTATATTTATTGGTTTGCGCAAAAGTTGTCACATCTACAAACTAAGGTACGTTTTCTGGAATTTACGCAGCTTTTAGTTTACGACTGCCTATCTCATTTCTTGAGGTGCTAAAATGGCAGGGCAGTACAAAACCCCCCCAAATGACCCCATTTTGGAAAGTAGACCCCCTAAGGAAATTGATAAGAGGCATGTTGAGCCCATTGAATATTTTATTTTTTTGCCTCAAGCGATTGAATAATGACAAAAAAAAAAATTTTTTTTTTTTTTTTACACAAAGTTGTCACTAAATGATATATTGCTCACACATGCTATGGGCGTATGTGAAATGACACCCCAAAATAAATTCTGCTGCTTCTCCTGAGTACGGGGATACCACATATGTGGGACTTTTTGGGAGCCTAGCCGCGTACGGGGCCCCGAAAACCAAGGGCCGCCTTCAGGCTTTCTAAGGGCGTAAATTTTTGAGTTCACTTCTCACTACCTATTACAGTTTTGAAGGCCATAAAATGCCAAGATGGCACAAAACCCCCACAAATGACCCCATTTTAGAAAGTAGACACCCCAAGCTATTTGCTGAGAGGCATGTTGAGTCCATGGAATATTTTATATTTTGCCACAAGTTGCGGGAAAATTACAAAAACTTTTTTTTTTTTTTTTTTTTTTCACAAAGTTGTCACTAAATGATATATTGCTCATGCATGCCATGGGCATATGTGAAATGACACCCCAAAATAAATTCTGCTGCTTCTCCTGAGTACGGGGATACCACATATGTGGGACTTTTTGGGAGCCTAGCCGCGTACGGGGCCCCGAAACCAAGCACCGCCTTCAGGCTTTCTAAGGGCGTTACAGTTTTGAAGGCCATAAAATGCCAAGATGGCACAAACCCCCCCCAAATGACCCCATTTTGGAAAGTAGACACCCCTAAATTTAGGGGTACACTAGTGAGACTAGGTAATAAATGGCGGGTGCCCTGAAACTATAAAAAAATAACTAACCAACCAGCGTCACCTGTAACAGTTATATGGTGATCACTGGTGAAAGGGTTAACTAGGGGGCAATCAGGGGGCTTTATGCGGTAGTATATGGGGGTCCCTGGCACTATAAAAAGCTGCGGCGAACCTAAATACCTACCTGCCTAACTAGCGTCACCTGTGACACTAATACGGCGATCAGAAAAATGATCGCTTATTAGGCTGGGTTCACACTGGAGCGATGCGGAAACGCAGCGAATCCGCGGCGGGTTCCCGCATCGCATGCCTCCCGGCGGCAGTTCACACTGCCCTATGCGAACTGCTGGGAGTGTCAGTGAAATGTTAATGACACCCCCAGATCAGTTCGCATATCGCAGTGCGATCTGCAAACTCGGATCGCATGGTGTGAACACCCATGCGATCCGATTCTGCTGCGGGCCAAAAAAAGGGTCCCGTGCGAATTTGCGGCGGGTGTGGCGGGTGCGGCGAATGGCTGAACTCGAATCGCACAGAGATCGGATGTGATTTGCACTGCAGTGCGGTGCGAATCACATCCGTTCTCATAAACCGCTGCAATGTGAACCCAGCCTTAGTGACACTGGCGACGGGGGGTGATCACGGGGTTAAACCTTTATTGGGGGGGTTAGGGGGGTACCTTAGAACTAAAGGGGGCTAACCCTAACTGCCCTAACAGTTATTAGTCACAAATGACACCCGCCGGGTGATCAGGGGGTTAAACCTTTATTAGGTAATAAATGGCGGGTGCCCTGAAACTATAAAAAAATAACTAACCAACCAGCGTCACCTGTAACAGTTATATGGTGATCACTGGTGAAAGGGTTAACTAGGGGGCAATCAGGGGGCTTTATGCGGTAGTATATGGGGGTCCCTGGCACTATAAAAAGCTGCGGCGAACCTAAATACCTACCTGCCTAACTAGCGTCACCTGTGACACTAATACGGCGATCAGAAAAATGATCGCTTATTAGGCTGGGTTCACACTGGAGCGATGCGGAAACGCCGCGAATCCGCGGCGGGTTCCCGCATCGCATGCCTCCCGGCGGCAGTTCACACTGCCCTATGCGAACTGCTGGGAGTGTCAGTGAAATGTTACTGACACCCCCAGATCAGTTCGCATATCGCAGTGCGATCTGCAAACTCGGATCGCATGGTGTGAACACCCATGCGATCCGATTCAGCTGCGGGCCAAAAAAAGGGTCCCGTGCGAATTTGCGGCGGGTGCGGCGAATGGCTGAACTCGAATCGCACAGAGATCGGATGTGATTTGCACTGCAGTGCGGTGCGAATCACATTCGTTCTCATAAACCGCTGCAATGTGAACCCAGCCTTAGTGACACTGGCGACGGGGGGTGATCACGGGGTTAAACCTTTATTGGGGGGGTTAGGGGGGTACATTAGAACTAAAGGGGGCTAACTCTAACTGCCCTAACAGTTATTACAGTCACAAATGACACCAATGCAAAAAAAAAAAAAAAAAAATTACATTGGTGTCACTGTGACTGGGGGGCAGGGGTAATTGGGGGGGTGATCGGGGGGTAAAGGGGGGGTGTGAGTGTGCCTAGCATGTTCTACTGTGTGTGTAGAGTGTTGGTGCAACTCACCGATCCGCTCTCCTCCGTGTCGGAACGAAAAATACCGACACGGAGGAGAGAATACATCACTTCCTCTCCTGTGTTTACATTACAGGAGAGGAAGTGATGTCACGGGGGATTTCTATTCGTCGGGAGCGATCGCGAGGGGGTGGCCATGAATGAATGGCCGCCCCCTCGTCCCGGATCGCTCCCAGACGAAAACCGACCGCCGCAGGCACCGGGCGGGGGCCCGATCGGGCCCCCGACCCGCGGGAGGCAAGGGACGTACATGTAAGCCCTTATGCCTGCCCGTGCCATTCTGCCGACGTACATCGGCGTGCGGCGGTCGGCAACTGGTTAATGAGGAAAAAAAAATGAACTTAGCAAATGGCTGCAACAAGGAGTGAAAAATTTAAGGGGGTCTGAATACTTTGTTCCAAAAATATATATATATATATATATATATATATATATATATATATATATATATATATATATATATATATATATATATATATATATATATATATATATATATATATATATATATATATATATATATATATATATATATATATATAACCTTCCATTTTTATCCATGGTCCTATAACTATCGGTTCCAAAGACCTTCAACAGATTATTTTACAATTATATTCTCTGGTACCAAAATAATTTACTTTTTCTTACTGATCAACTGTACTAGCCAATCTAGATCAAGCAGATTGTTGGCACACTGCTCTAAGCTCAAAGCTCTTGGGCCTATTCTTTTGAGTCAATCCTGTCTGCCCAATTTACTTGTACAAGCTGAGTAGACTGACTGGCAACAAAGTTATATACCTGCACTTTTCAACCCAACATAACAATGATTCTGTGTTAGAATGTGATTACAGGACATGCTCCGAATGCTCAAATGATAGCAATGTATTGACATGCTTCTACTTAAAATGTCAAAACAGCCAACACAGCTACATAATCATGTATTGCAGAGGTCCCCAACACCGCATCACAGAAAGCTAGCGGTCCATGGACTTTTGGTAACTGGGCCCCAGAGGAGGCGGAAAACGGCGACTGTGTTCTGTCCTCTACCGAGTTTCCCGCTCCACTGCCAATCTGGACAGACAGCGGGAGTCTTTTCATATTAACAAGTGGTTAAATTGAGATAATAAGAGGAAAGGAGGTATTGACTGCAAGGGTCACGGAGATGCGTGGGGGGCTGTGGTTACTAGGGTCACTGTGATATAATAGGGGACTGCACTGTAATCATTACAGTGCAACCCCCTTTATATCACAGTGCCCCTTTACAGTGCAGTCCCAGTGCAATGTAAAGGGAACTGCACTGTAAATCTTCCTTGATCCCTGGGAAGATTGGCCATCACAAAACTAGTCCCTAGTGCAAAAAAGGTAGGGGACCGCTAATGTATTGGATGAGCATGTGAAGTGCAAAGCCTTTCATTTACAAAACAATTGTGACCACTGATATTGTTAAAGGATTTTCACAACACTTCCTATTGCAGAGATGGGCAAATAATTATTGATGCCTACAGGTCATCAGTCAGTTGCAGTGCAGTCCCTGTAATATTTTCTATAGTAACGTATATTAAAAAGGGAGCACAAAGAACGGATGGCAGAACGTAACACAGCAAGCTGGTGTGTATAGACTTTCTCTACCTTTAATGAAACCTCACACATCTAGAGATAACACAATAAAAATGCACATAACATGTTAAAAGCAGATACGATACAGCATACTCATGTTCTAAATGAGCAGTACTGCTTCCACATATTTTTGAAGCAGCACAAAGATATACGATCTGATGAGCCACCTCAGGACAGCGCTATAGCGGAAAATGGCTGCAGTGGGGGGCTCTCATTCTAGGAGGGTGTCCAGGCATCCATGGGTGTCCTCCCAGAACCACGCCCCCCCCCCCCCCCCCCCGGCAAGCTGTGACCACATGTGATTACATGTAAACAGACTTGCCGGTTATCAGTAGTCCTCTCCTCATGCCCTATGTCCATGTAAGGAATAGAGTGCCGATACCCAGCAAGACTGTCAGCACACTGTTTACGCTGATAATCAGGGCACTAATCATCAGTACTGCCCCATCAGTGAAGAAGAAAAATTACTTTATTTGAAAAATTTTATGACAAACTAAGAAAACATTTTTCTAAATGTTGGGTCTTTGTTTATTTAGCAAAAAATAAAACAGTGGTGATTAAATACCACCAAAAGAAAAATAAATAAATGGATTATTATAATATTTTGGGTACAGTTTTGCACAACCATGCAATTGACATTCAAATTGCAACAGCACTGAAAGCTTAAAATTGGCCTGAGCAGGAAGGGAGTGAAAGTGCCCAGTATTGAAGTGGTTAAAATCGCCCTTCTGAAAATGTGTATTAGTGAAACAAAATCCCTGCTTAAGAGGCTGAAAACACCCTCCTTGCTTCCATTCTGCCTCATACCACATAAAAGCCAGGCACCACTGCCAGTAGCCTTTCAAAATCAATAACCAGCAAAAATATGCTGCAGCCGTACAGAGTCCTGAACAGCACTTGCGTTAGAGCTGCATGATTCTGGAAAAAAATTCAAAGTGAGCAGAGAACGGCTCTGCACTTATTACATAAATCAGGGGTTGACAAATTTGCTTGGAATCTAGGAGCCAGCTAAAAAAGTTAGGAGCCAGGTCCGTGACGGCGATCTGGACCTGTCCCTGGCCTGACATGGAGACGAGTGAGGGGAAGATAGCCCCCAGCCCCCCACATATGAGATCACCACTCATTGGACACACCGCTCGAGTGCTAAATGGCCGCTGTGATTGGTCATTTAGCATGATCTGTGATTGGCTGTATCCAAGGGACATGGCCAACACAGAACTTCCCCGATACTCGCCCATGGCGGCGTGCAGAGGGGAAGTAAACAGGAGGATGTCTAGGGACGCCCTCCCGGCAATTGGTGTCCGCGCTGTAGACATCTTTCGTCTATAGCGCGGGCACGAAGTGGTTAACAAAAGAATGTGACTATTATTTCCGACATATTCCCACTCATTTACTGCCATTTCCCTGCTAAGGGTTCGATCAGGTCCGCCTGAAAAACTGACAGGTGAACCTGATCAGACAGCCCTTGTGAAAGGGGTCAAGCAGGGAGGATTACAAATAATATTTTTTTTTTCCTTAATTAAAATAATTTTTTTTTTTTACTTTTTACAAAAAAAAAAAAAAAAAAAAATTACAATAAATTAAATTTACAATTAAATAAATTTAATATATATATATATATATATATATATATATATATATATATATATATATATATATAATATAAATGAGAAGCCATTTACCAGCCACCACACTCACCGTTGGGCAAAAAACAGGCAGGGGAGCTTCCCTCCATTAGGAATTAGCATTATTGGAATAGGGTGTAATTTCTACATCCACCACAAGATGGCGCCAGACTACCGAAAGATTTTAGAAGGCCGCAAAGCCGCCGCCTCAATTACTGGCCGGCGCGGCCCGATGGAATTGCGCGGCAGAGTTCGGGGTCCAAATGGAGACAGGATACCCCAGCAGCGTTGCCCCAGTCGCCAGGACACGAAATCTAGGCGCAAATGCGACCTGGCGACCGGGGTTTGTCGAGCCCTGACATAAATGAATCGTGGAAATGCGGGATTAAAAACATGGAGGGTTGTATTGAGATCGCGTTTTTTTTTTTTTAACGATTACGGTAATCGTGCAGCTTTAACTTGTGTACAGGGACATATGCCCCAAACACAGAAAGTCTCTGTTCAGGGTATACGTCCCTGCAAGCAAATAGTAATGCATAATGTAAAAGATATGCCTGTGCCAAGATCCGTCTCATTCACCTGACATTTGAAGTTCCAATGTAACTGGTTATGCAGGAAGCAGAAACAAAAAATTATAGTAGCAGACTTCAGAAAGCACACACCTACTGCCCTTCTACTGAACTTGGAGATGGTCAGAGTGCTGTAGTTACAATGGATTTTAGAGACTTCAATATATAGTTAACTTCTTGCGGACCAGAATACACTTCTTGAGCAAGAGGGGAAGAAGGGAGGGCTGGGAAGTTTCAAAAACTTCTGTGGGGAAAAAGAAAACTCAGCATATGAAGCCTCTGACGCACCCTGCAGGGGGGGGGGGGGGGGGGGGGGGGGAATACATATGGAAGAAAAAAAAGCATATGTGGACTTTTTACAGTTCCTAGGCTTCTCCCCTTACCTTTTCCTCGCTGCAGGATACTGCTGTAACAGACAGATCCAAACTTCACCCATCACGGCGGGCTGTGTTAGCAAACCTTCAAGGACCAGGTCCCTATTATAGGGGGTTCCACTCCCTTGGACCTGTATAGCACCCCTCAGGACCACTTTAGGTAATGTAGCATGACCAAAAAGTCCTGGGGTCTAGCCCCGCAAAGAGGCGTTAAAGGCAAAACCTCATGCTTCGTATACGAGGTCTGGGTACCATCCACCTTGGCCTCAGCGGCACTTTGGATGGATGCAGTCTATGGAGGCTGTTTAAATCCAGCTTTGGAGCTCTTCTGAGCTCACCTTCACTCGTGACCAACACCTTAGACACTGGCGATAAAACTGAGGTACTCCTGAAAAGAGGAGGGGTTATATAGGGCGTGTACGTCCTGTATTGGGTATACCAGTATCCATCACCTGAAGGTGCCTACATATACCCACATAGTGATTACTAAGGTGGTCTGTGTCCCATGATGTACGATAAAGAAAAACCTTTTGAGTGCAGCTCTAACCCTCAGCCCCTCCCTTATATGTACCAGAGCCTGATCTCGATCCACCAGTGGCTCGATGCTCTCTCCCTCCTCAGACTCAGAGACAGAAGTGGGAGTCAATGGCCCCACACTTTTGTCAATCACAGCCAGTGAGGAGGGAATGGGGCCAAACTACACTGTGCGTCAATGGACACAGTGCAAGGCTCTGGAGCAAGTCCTCCCACGTGCCCCCCATAACAAGCAGCTAGCCATTGTGGGCACTTAGCAGGGGGGAGAAGCCTTAAGGATTGGGGGTGTTCTGTGCAAAACCATTGCACACAGCAGGTAAGTATGACTAGTTTATTTACAACCACTTTAACCACAATAAGATGCATGACATATGAAGATCCATTAATCAATAACATAAAGCAATTACCAAGTAGACAGAACAATGTAATGATTTATACGTACATTTCTAAAGCATCGATTAGCAATTACATAGCAGTTAAGTGGCAACTATTTGTGCACCAATATTGCAAAGCCTGGGCGATGTAAACAAAGAAAGCATATGTTCAGGGGGGGGGGAGGCATATGCAGAGGTAAACAAAAGTTAAATCCACATGTCAAAAACAGTAGATCTTGATTTTTGTTTCAGTCATCCAGAGGAAGGCATTTTTGATGCGTTTCTGGATGCACTTTTTTCCCCTGGTCTTTTCGCTGTACTGGGGTCTGGTGCGTTTTTCATGCGTTCCAGTTCTTTTTTATGCCTTTTTTTTTACTGTGTTAAAGTACAGTCCAGCGAAGGAAAAATGCAGCATGTTTTCTGGAATTGGAACGCACTGAAAATGACCACACTGGTGTGAACTATGCCATTGGAAACAATATTACCTACTTGCCATGCGTTTTTGATGCAGAGAGGAAAAAACTGCATGTGGTATGAACTGGCCCTGAATGCGCAGTCATGCAACACTGTACGCAAACTATTTTTATACATTTGAGCGATAGACCTTTTAAAGGAGTATTTAATCACCACTGGATTTTTTTTTTGTAACAAAAAATAAAGACAAACTTAAAAAAAATAAAATAAAACATTTGTTATAAAATTTTCCAAACAGGATGTTTAAAACGGCTTACCTGTAAAATCCTTTTCTTTCTTTGATGTACATTAGGGGACACAGAGCCATAGTAGTTACTATGTGAGTTATATGAACCTGAGCGGTCGCCTTTAAATACACTCTGACCGCTCTTACTACATCAAGGGAATTTAGTACCTTCTCTTCCCTAGATTGAGGCTCTGGGAAGAAAGAACAATATCTTGGTTTAAGTAAAAACCTGTCACTACCTTGGGTAGGAAATCAGGATGAGGACGTAACACCACCTTATCCTTATTATCAAATATGGCTCTTTACAAGACAGAGCTGTTAGTTCTGATACTCTTCTAGCAAAAGAAATGGCAACCAGAAAGACTATCTTTCTAGTCAAAAGAACCAAGGGAATTTCAGGTAAAGGCTCAAAAGGCTGATTCTGCAAAGCCAATAAGACAAAGTTTAAATCCCAAGGATTTAGGAGGTGCCTTGATAGGGGGATTAATCCGTGTTACCCCCTGAACAAAGCTACGAACGAGAGAGTGAGAAGCCAGAGGCCGTTGAAAAAATATTGACAAGGCTGAGATCTGGCCCTTGATAGTACTCAAGGCCAGCTTAATTTCCAATCCCATTTGCAGGAAATCAAGGATCCTACCTATGACACATTTCCTGGGGTGGCAACCCCTGGTCCACACCAAGAAACATATGCCTTCCAGACTCTATTAGTAAATTATTCTGGAAGCCAGTTTCCTGGCATTAATCAAGGTAGACCCTACGGAAGGAGACAACCCACGATCCTTTAGAATGTGGGTCTCAATAACCAAACCTTTAAATTAAGCATCTGTAAGGTAGGATGGAATAATGGACCTTATGCAAGAAGGTCTTGCCATAAAGGCAGAGTCCAAGGGACTCCTACTGCCATCTTTAGGATCTCGGCAAACCAATATCTTCTGGGCCACCAGAATCACCTCCTTTCGTTCCTGCGAAGAAGATGCGGAAGTAGCAGAACTGGAGGAAATGCATAGATCAGAGAAAACGGATACCATGGGAAGACTAATGCATCTGTTCCGCAAGCTAGCGGATCCCTTGTTCTCGATACAACGTTGTCGACCTTGTTGTTGAATCTGGACGCAAACAGGTCCACGTCCGGAGTACCCCACCTCTGACATATTGCTAGGAAGATGTTGGGGTGAAGAGACCATTCCCCGGAAATAATTGTTGGTGACTCAAGTAGTCCATCTGCCAATTTTCTATTCCCAATAGGCAAGGAATGTTGTGTTCTGCCCAAGCTAGAACACGATTCAACTCTTTTTGGGCTGCACGACTTCATATGCGGGCGCTATTCACGTATGCGCTCGCTTCTGTGCGCAAGCTCGTCGTGACGGGGTGTTTTTAAAAACCTTTATTTTTCTTATTTATTTTAATTGATTTTATTTTTACACGGTTTAAAAAAATAAAAAAAGAAAATAAAAAATGGATCACTTTTATTCCTATTACAAGGAATGTAAACATCCCTTGTAATAGAAAAAAGCATGACAGGTCCTCTTAAATATGAGATCTGGGGGTCAAAAAGTCCTCAGATCTCATATTTGGACTAAAATGCAAAAAAAAAAAAAAAAAAAAAAAAAAAATTACCTTTAAGAGGTATGGGCGGAAGTGAAATTTAGAGACGAGTGGGGGCCATCTTAGCCTCACTCGTCTCCATACCCAGCTAGCAAAAGGACCCGATCGCCTCCGCCGCTACCGACGGCTCCGGTAAGCGGAAGGTGCGGGAGGGGGTGGCACCTCTCCCGCCGCCGACAGTGGTGATCTTGCGGCGAATCCGCCGCGGAGACCACCGTTATCGTACAGACGACCGGTGCCTGAAGAGATGGATATCTTGGTTGTGGCAGCAGCTGCTGCCGTTAAAGAGATATCCCTCTTCAAAAATAGGACGTACATCGTCGTGCACTGGTTAAATCAATTTCCTGCACGTGTGGCTGGCGTCTGACGCCATTAGCCACACCCCTGTATATATATATATATATATATATATATATATATATATATATATATATATATATATATATATATATATATATATATATATGATATGTTTCCAGCGTCACGTCGGTGACTGCTCAATACAGCCCCCAGTGGTGACAAATAGGCACGAAAACATTATACATAGAAGGAGAAATTCCTGAGAAAATCTTGTTTACCTTTTCCTCGCAGCAGGGTTATCTGTGATAAACCCAATCTTCACCCTTCACGGTGGGCTCCGAGATCTTTAGGAAACCTTCAGGAACAGGGGAACCTCAGGTTACCCACAATCCTGGACCTGTGACAGCACCCTGCCAGTAAACTTTATGGCCTTACTACCAAAAAGTAATGGATCCCAGGGCCCAGCTCTCTAAAGAGAAGTGTTCGCAAGCAAAACCTTGTTTCTTCAGACACGAGGCCTGGGTACCATACATTTAGCCCATGAAAAGACATCAAAACGGATCCGGTCAGCATGGCTAGCCCCAGCCAGGAAGCTTCCACTGGAGCTTCCACTGGAGCTCAGCACAGCACATCTTTACTTGTGACCAACACCTTAGACACAGGCGAAAAAACTGAGGACTCCCAGTAGTGGGGGGGGGGGGGGGGTTATATAGGGAGTACACGTCTTGCCTTAGGGACATGCCAGTGTCCATCACCTATCAGTGGTCTATATAACCCACATAGTAACTACTATGGCTCTGTGTCCCCTGATGTATGAAAAGTAATTTTTCTCCTTCACTTACGTGATGAGGCTGCCCTAATGGGCACCGATGGGCTGCACTAAAGAGGTGGCACTTTTGGACACAGATTGGGGCTGCACTAACAATCAGGACACTGACGATCAGTGCCCCGATTATCAGTGTAGATGTGCCCTGTGTGGATTTGCCACTTCTGCTTTCCTCATGTGCTGTCAGCGCAAGGAGAGCACTGTAATTGGCTATTTACCCACATCTGTGATCAGCTGTGTCCAAAGGACATGGCGATCACAGATCTGTGCCGCTGCGCGCAGCAGAGTGTGTGCAGGAAGTGTGATCACAGGAGGCTGTCCATAGATGCCCTCCTAGCAATGTGAGCCAACGCTTTCATCATGTTAAAGTAATAATAAACCCAAAGGCAAACATTTACTATATTGCAGCTTACCAATTTGTGATGGCTGCTTTTTTTTTAGGTTTGCTTTCCTTTACTTTAATCTGGTGATCCAGTCAGTCTGTTTTTCAAAAGAAAAAGCTCTCTTGCAGAATGTATCAGTTTCTTTTGGGATAAAAAAACAGCTGTAGCTGCTTATAAAGTGTGAGCTAGAATTTTGGCTTCAATGTGTTAGTGTATCTAAATCTGCAAGTACATCTAACATTCTCCCCCAGATTGACAATGCTGCTATCCAAAAGGTGCCCCTGTGCTATTCCATCCAGAGTAGGGGCACTAACACAGGGAGGTGTGTTCCTGGCCATATAACCAGGTAAAAATCTTTACCCCAAAAAGAAAAAAAAAAAAAAAAAAAAAAAAACAATTTGCTGTAACTGATTATAAAGTATTAGCTGGAGTTAAAGCGGAGGTCCACCCTAAAGTGGACCTTCCGCTCATCGGAACCCCCCCCCCCCCCTCCGGTGCCACAATCGGCACCTTTCAGGGGGGAGGGGGGTGCAGTTACCTGGATAATCCACTGCACCCACTTCCGGGATAGCTCTCTGCGGAAAGGGGCGTAACTTACGCCCCTTTCCGCAAGTGCCCCGCTGCCTGCTGGGAAACACACAGATCCCAGAGGCAGTGGGGAGCGTCCTTATTGCGCAGCGCGATTCGCGCATGCGCAGTAGGGAACCGGGAAATGAAGCCGAAAGGCTCCATTTCCTGATTCCCATACCCAAGATGGCGGCGGTAGGACCCGACAGACGACCTAGAGATCGGCTTCGGGTGCCGACATCGCGGGCGCGCTGGACAGGTAAGTGTCACTATTTTAAAAGTCAGCAGCTGCAGTATTTGTAGCTGCTGGCTTTAAAAAAAAAAAAAAAAAAAAACGCGGAGTCCCTGTGGACTCCCGCTTTAAGCTTCAATTTGTTAGTGTATTTAAATGTTCAAGTATCCAACACTCCCCTCCCCTAGACTGACAACGCTGCTGGCTAACTCTGGCCCCTGTGTGCATTCATGCAAAGTAGCGTCTATAAAATTACAGGAAGGTGTGTTATCGGCCAGATAGCCAGGGAACAAACAGAAGGGAAGAAGACTATAAAAGAAAACAAATGCTGCGACCACATCGAATGATTTGCAAGCCAAAATATATTACATTTTTTGTTTTGGGTTTAAAGTTGAACTGTAGCCAATTGTGTTTTCATTTTGAATAGAGTAAGGTAAGGTTAACACCCCTGTCAGTTTTTTTTTATTTTGGGGTCATCTGTTTCCTACTGGGGAGATTTTTCATTGACTTCCTGTCCCATAGCCAACGCAGGAAGTGAGAGTAAATCCTTCCAATACGAGGGGATGCTTAGTTGTCACCAGAACTAGTGCCCCCATTAAGAAAATGCCCCTTCTATTCCTTTGTGATTTTCTTTTAATAACAGAAATCAATGTTAGAATCTCCCTAACGGAGGAACAGGAAGCAATAAACACCTGACAGGTATTCCAATCTCCCTCCACTCTATCCGAAAAGAAAAAAAAAAAATAAGCAGGATTGCCTTTAGTTATACTGTAAGGTTGCTCAAGGGGTTTCTTGAGTAATTTCTGACCCGCAGCATGTAATCACTGACTTTAACCTTTCCAGCAGTCTCTAAAAGGAGGAGATTCTTTGCACGGACAACCATCATCCTTCCCACTGACCAACAGAATAATGGGGCTCTTCTCCCATTGATCACCAATCTAAGGAACCCAGTCTTCACTGACCATCTATCTCAGGGGTGCCCAACCAGTGGCTCGGGGCCATATGTGGCTGGCGACCTCCTGCTAGGGAATGGCAAGCTCAGATTGTGGGTTGCCGACCCGCCATCCTAGAGCATCAGTGTTGTGAATGGAGCAGGTGGTAGAGAAAGCAAGCGGCTGCGGCGCAGAGCCGCATAAGTCAATGCTTCCTATATAGCACCGGCTCCCGTCATAGGCAGAGTGATACCAAATGCCTGAAACAGCAACAGCCAGCGATACATGAATAGAAGACTTATTAAATGGAAGTTTATTACTAAAATCACACAGTGTAATGTGTAATATATATATATATATATATATATATATATTTTATGTTCTGCAGTGGTTACTGGGCTGCTTTCAAATTGATCCACAGGGTTAGCTGCACTGTGCCATAGACTTCTGTTATTACCTGCACGTTTGGTGCGCTTTAAGAAAGTGCACCACATCTGCAGAATATAATAGAAGTCTATGGCAAAGCTAATCCACAGGTGAACTGCTCTGCACCTGCGGTGCGGGTAAACTGCAGCCCATCAGTGTGAAAGCAGCTTTAGACCCCTTACACACGATTGTTCCGACTCAATCTGACCCTCGATTCACCTATATGGATCAGCAGCTGTAAAGGGAATTATGCCTGAGGGCTGCATATTTGCATATGGTCAGCGTGAAGGGGTTAAGCAAAACGGTGCATTTTTGCTTCAATAGATTTCAATGGAGAAACTGCAGAAAAGCACGTAGTGCGCTTTTGCCGCAATTTTCATTTTTGATCACGTGTGCAAAAACGCAAAACACATCGCAAAAATGGATCAAAAGCAAACTGTATAGGTGTGACCATTCATATTACTCCAAGGAGGAGAGCTGTATAGTCTTAATTTGTTAAAGTCTAAAGATAAAGCATGTCCCAAGGCAAAAAAAAAAAAAAAAAAAAAAACATAAATATATGCTGAACATATCTGCAATACAAGCACATTTCTTCACGTGTTATTTTTTTAAAGATGCTGCAAGTAAAGAAAAAGCTCTTGCACGCGGCTGTACAGAGTAAAATACTAGGGCTGTGGAAATTAAAAGATTAATTCCTCAATTTTTTTGATCGATCAAAATTCTTTCGATCGGTACTCACCTTTCTGCTGGCTTCCGGGTCTTCAGGGAGTTCCCGTGATGTCACGGACATAGACGTCACTGGTCTCCTCCCCCTTCCCTAAGTGCCTCCGTCTGCTAACGAAGGGAGGGGGGGAGGAGTCTGGTGATGTCAAAGTTCTGATTGAACGCAAAGCATACAGGGGATGAGCTATGCATGACATCACCCGCTGCTGCCCTACGGAACTAGCACAATTGTCGGCTTTACATGCCGTGTTTTTATCATCTTTATGTGAGTAGTTTGTGTTTGAAAAGAAAAATGTAATCTTATACTTAAGCGGTGAGCACTTAGATCTTTTCTTTCTACCCATGACCTGGTGACCTTGCTGAGATCCAAGTTAACCCTTTTGATACCCGCTTGCATGACCACCTGTTTGCACAGGGGTCCATGCCATAAGGTGAGAGTGATTAGTTAGACCGGAGGTGCAGGGATTGTCAGGCTACTGTGAAAAAAATAAAAAAATAAAATAAAAAAAAATTACTTACGTAAGTGCTACAGTTTGAATTTAAAACTTATTTTGTGTGAATTGTGAAGTTAAGTCATGGACTGTGGAAACTAACTAGTGTCGGGTGATTGTATATAGTGTATATCACATTTAACACTGACTAATGCAGAGCTGCAATGCAAGGAGATCGGCTAAAAGTAGTTGGATCTGTATCTGCATTATAATTAATCGAAATTAGTTGATTAATCGATAAAAAAAAAAAAAAAAAACATTAAAATCGAACGCGAAAATGTTAATCAGTAACAGCCCTATAAAATATGCTTCTTGTTGTAGCTCCCAGAAGCCACAGCTGCAGCACATTTACCCACTGACATAAAACAGAAATGCTGTATGCAACTATTTAGGCGCAAGTGCCAGCACTGTGGTATTTTTCAAAATTATATATTTTACATTTTGGAAAGTACACCTGTCTTTGCAAGTGTCGGCGTTTAGATTTATGTGTGCACCATGTCTAAGGGAAAAAAATATGCTGCAGCCATGGCACCCTGGAGTCACAGCAAAAGACAAGTAAAAATAAATGCTAGTCACTGCAGGCACACAAAGCAAGCAACTTTATGTGCCCTGATCACAACAGTAGTGTAGTGCAGTCTGTTGCAGGACAATGCAGCATTTTTCTGCAGTGCAGTGACCAGCACCCCATATCACCACACCTCACTGCTGTGTAGAGACTTGACTAAAGTATCACTATGTGACACTTCAAATAAGTAATGCTAAAATGTACATCGCAATGCCCTGCTGTCCACAAGGTAATATGATGCGTTAAACCATGCAGAGCTGCATGATTAATCATTAAGGAAAAAAAAAAAACAAACACACACACACAATATCGATTTAACCCCCCCCCCCCCGCCCCCCCATCTTAATCCAGCATTTCCACGATTCATGTAACAGGTGCAGAGCTGTTCTCTGCTCAGAGCCCTCACAAATATTAAAAGCCAGCAAAGTTTATCACAACATTGCTCAGCCTTGAGAGAAAAATAAACATTGTATCATTTGGTTCTTTTAGATCAGGGATCAACTTCGGTCTACAAATGAGGTCAGTATTACCGCTTAAAGAGGAAGTAAACCCTAATGGGTTTACTTCCTCTATCTCCCTACAAAAGGTAAAGCATAGTAGCCCATCACGTGTCACTTACCTGGCACAGGAGCCAGCGATGTCACCGCTGTCCCCTGTAGCATGGAGCATCCATCTTCTTCCGGGTATCAGCACTCTGGCCAATCGCAGCACCGGAGCAGCGATTACGTCACTCCTGTGCATGTGCACGGGAGCCGCCAATAACGGCATATCACCATTAACAGCGGCATGCCCAGTGCGCCTGCACGCCGCTGTCTTCGGCACATGCTGGCTTTTTGTAAATATCTCCTAAACCATATAGGTTTAGGAGATATTTCTTGGACTTACAGGTAAGCCTTAATCTAGGCTTACCTGTAGGTCAAAGTGGTTTGTAAGGGTTTACATATTTATACATACATACAGCAACCCACGTTTAAAAACGTCTGTTTTGCCACATTTAGAAGCGTTTGAAAAATGAAAAAACAACTGTAAACGAAACAAGGCTAAATGCGAGTTTGTAATGCCTCTAAACTCAGTGTCTGAATACATTTTTTTGCTTTCCAAAAAAAGCCTCTAAACTCAACTGCCTCAAAATGACAAACTCAAAACAACATTAGCCACATGCCGACCCGTCGCCACAGTTATACTGTGGCAAAATGGCTCGCCTGCGTAAAATCGCCATCATGAGAAGTCGGTACCATAGACGGCCACTAGGGGCCGCACATGCAATCCCCGATAAAAAAATAAAAATAAAATAAATCCCAGATCGCCGCCATTACTAGTTAAAAAAAAAAAAAATTATAAAAAAAGCCATAAAATATCCCCTATTTTGTAGGTGCTATAACTTTTGCAGAAACCAACATATGCTTATTGCGTTTTTTTTACCAAAAATATGTAGAATAAACAGCCTAAACTGAGGGGGGAAAATGACCAGTTACACTTACCGGTAACGTCTTTTCTAGGAAATCTTCCAGGACGGCACACCTGAGAGATGACTGGTCCACCTGACAGGAAACACAATCAACAACGAATTTAAAAGTCCCCACCCTTCCCTCAGACCCTCAGTTATGGTAAAGAAAATCCCACACCAGTGTCAGAGGGAACATTCTGTGAAGAATCAATATATCACACCAATAAAACAAGGGTAGGGAGTAGGCCTGCCGTCCTGGAAGATTTCCTAGAAAAGACGTTACCGGTAAGTGTAACTGGTCATTTTCTCCAGTCATCTTCCAGGACGGCACACCTGAGAGGATAAGCAAGAAGTTCAGGCCTACCTTTAGGGCGGGACAACCGCTTGTAGGACCTTCCTGCCAAATGCCAAATCCTGAGGGGACAACAGCTCCACTCTGTAGTGCCTCAGAAATGTTCTATGGCTCGTCCATGTTGCTGCTCTGCAGATCTGGTCAATTGAGGCGCCTGCCCTCTCTGCCCAGGAGGTCGCTAGGGATCTAGCTGAATGCGCCTTAAGGCGGGTTGGTACTGGTTTACCTGCCTGTCTATAAGCTATGGATATGGTCTGTCTAACCCATCTAGCTATCGTAGATTTAGATGCTTGAAGACCCTTTTTCTTCCCTGAAAAAGTGACCAATAAATGACTGGATCTCCTAAAGTCTTTCACCCTTTCTAAATAGACTAGGAGACAACGCCTGACATCTAAGAAATGAAATCTTTCTTCTTCCTTATTCTTAGGATTCTGGCAAAAGGACGGGAGAATAATCTCCTGTGTTCTGTGAAATAATGAAGCAACCTTTGGCAAATAAAGAGGATCCTGAGTGAGGATTACCCTATCCTCTAGGATGCGCAAAAACGGCTCTTTAATCGACAGAGCCTGTATATCACTCACCCTCCTGGCCGTAGTGATAGCCAGGAGGAAGGCCAACTTAAATGATAAAAGCTTAACCGAAATTTGAGCCACCGGTTTAAAAGGCCCCCTTGTTAGGGCATCTAATACCAGGGACAGATCCCATGGAGGGCAACTGACCGACCTAACTGGAACTACCCTTTCCCTGGCCGATAAAAATCTTTTTATTAGCGGCTCTTGTCCTAGCTTCCTATCAAAAAACACGGACAGGGCTGCCACCTGGACCTTTAGGGTGCTAACTGCCAAACCCTGGTCCACCCCCTCCTGAAGAAAGTCTAGGATGGTGGGTATCATCTGGAGAGCCCCCTCCTTAGACTGTAACCAGTGGGAGAAGACTTTCCAGACCTTTGCATAAATCTTTCTGGTGACGCCTTTCCTACTGAGGAGAAGAGTATCTATCACTTTTTCCGAACAGCCCCTGTCTCGGAGTATTTCCCTTTCAATAGCCATGCTGTCAGAGAGAGACGACCCGGGTCGGGGTGAAAGACTGGACCCTGACTGAGTAGGTCTCGTTGCACCGGCAGACGCAGTAGGGGAGCTATCGCGAGACTCTGAATGGTGGGAAACCAAACTCTCTTGGGCCACCAGGGTGCTATCAGTATCAGGACTGACCTTGAGTAGGTTAATTTTTGCAGGACTCTGGGAAGGAGCACCAATGGGGGAAAGGCATAAGCCAGTCTGAAATCCCATACTTGTACAAGAGCGTCTATCCCTTCTGCTTCTTGATCCTTGTAAAGGGAGAAAAACCTGAGAACCTTCGCATTCTCCCGGGAAGCGAACAAATCTATTTCTGGCTTGCCAAAATGTTTGCACACCAGGAAGAAGATTTCTTTGCTCAATCCCCATTCCCCCTGAAGGATGGGCTGTCTGCTTAGAAAATCTGCTTGCAGATTGAGTGAGCCCTTTATGTGAATCGCTGACAATGAAAGGACCCTCTTTTCTGCTTTCACAAGGATCTGTTGCGCTAACCGTCTTAGTTTGTCCGACCTTGTCCCTCCCTGGTGGTTTAGGTATGCCACCGTGACCAGGTTGTCCGAGAGGACCTGAACCTCCCTGTCCTGCAGTTCCTCTCGGAAATAGTCTAGGGCTTTTCCTACTGCCAGAAGCTCCCTGAAATTGGAAGACTCCCTGGCTTGGCTGTGGTTCCAGGACCCCTGGGAATATCGGTTTCCCAGATGAGCCCCCCAACCCCAGGCGCTGGCGTCCGTGGTTAAGATCAAAGGGCTTACCTGAGACCAGGGGCGACCATTCAACAAATTCTGTGGGTCGAGCCACCACCGCAGAGAACGAGATACCTCCTCTGTGATGGGCACTCTGTTCTCTAACGTTTCTCTTTTTCCTCCCCATGAGGCAAGTAGAAAAGACTGAAGCTCCCGAGAATGGAGTTGTGCCCAGGTTACTGCCGGAATGCAGGCCGTCATGAGGCCCAGCAATCTCATTATATATCTCAGAGAGGCTTCTCCTCTTTCGAGAAGGGTGACAACCGCATTCTGGACCTTCGTTACCTTTTCTGTTGGTAAGAATACCTTCTGTGCCTGCGAGTCTAACAGGTAGCCTAGGTATAACTTGGACTGAGATGGAGTCAGTGAGGACTTCTCCTGACTGACCATCCAGCCCAAGGTCTCCAGAGTTTCCAACACGATGTCTCTGTCTATTACTGCTTGCCTCTGATCGACACTGTAGATCAGCAAGTCGTCCAGGTAGGGTATTAACCTTATCCCCTGCAGGTGTAGGTATGCCACTACTTCGGCTAACACCTTTGTGAATATCCTCGGACTTGCCGCCAGCCCAAAGGGGAGAGCCCTGAACTGCCAGTGTTGTATCCTCTGCTGTATACAAACTGCGAAGCGTAGGTACTTCTGGTGTTCGGGAGCAATGGGTACGTGTAGATAAGCGTCTTTTAGGTCCAGGGTGACCATAAAGACTCCTCTCTGCAGATGCTTTCTTACTGAGTAGATACTCTCCATCCTGAACTTCTTGTGAAGCAGGTAACGGTTGAGTCTTCTCAAGTTTATTATCAACCGAAATTTTCCTGAGGGTTTTGGAACCACAAATACGTGTGAGTAAAAACCCTGGGTAAGCTGATTGGTTGGTACTGGAGTAATAACCCTTTGCTCTGCTAGCTCCTTTAGATTTTTCAGTAACCCTTCTGCCTTGGTTGGGTCCCTGGGAGGAAAAGTAACCAGAAATTCCTGTGGGGGATGGGTCTGAAATTCTAGTCTGTACCCCACTTCTAAAAGGTTTAGAATGTATGGACTCTGCGTGATCCTTTCCCACTGTGGAAGGAAATCGTGGAGTCTTGCGCCTACCTTTACGGTGGCGTCATTTGCCTTCTGAGAGGCTCCGGAGCTGGAAAAAAAAAATTGTACTTTTTTCTTTTCCTTTCCCCAAGTTCCATTTTCTCCTTGGTTCAGTTTTCCCCTTATGATGAGACTTTGAATAGGGGCCTCGAAAAAATTTCTTACCCCTTTCTTTCTTGGGCCTTACAGGAAATTTCTTGCCCTTCTCCGTAGATCGGGACAAAACCTGATCTAGGCCTGAACCAAACAGCAAGGAACCCTCAAAGGGGATACCGCATAGGCGAGACTTGGAAGTAAAATCCCCATCCCAAGTCTTGACCCATAGAGCTCTCCTGGAAGAGTTCAAAAGTGCTGCTGCTTTAGCTGTGGTCCTAACAGTTTCTACAGCTGCATCTGCCACATATGCTACTGCTCGACTGACTACTTCCAGCGAGTCTACAATCCCTTTAGCCTCCTTACTGCGGGAAACATGATCCATTAATTTGCCCAGCCAGGTGTCAGCATTTCTGGCTACACAGGCGGAAGCTAGGGCAGGCGCCATTGCTGCCGCATTCGCCTCCCAGGCTCTTTTGAGTAAAGTTTCCGACTTTCTATCCATCTGATCCTGGATATTTCCGGAATCCTCAAAGGATAAGTCAGACCTCTTAGATACTTGTGCTAAGGCTGCATCCAAGCGAGGAGCCTTAAAAAATTTTTCCTCCTCCTCATCTTTAAAGGGACACCTCCTTTTCCAAGCTTTCAGTTTGAGAAGCTTGCGTTCAGGTTCCTTCCATTCTCTAAGGATTATCTCCTTCAGAGACTGGTGGATGGGAAAGGTTCTGGTCTGTAACCTTCCTAGACCTCTATATACTCTATCCTGAGCTGAGACTTGAGCAGAGGGAACCTGAATATCTTCTGAGGCGTAAATGGCTTTTAATAAACCCTCCATGTCCTCACTCGGGAACAAAAATCCCCCAAGCTTAGCCTCCCCCTGGCTATCTTGGTCTGAATCTTCTTCTCCAGAACTACAATCTGGTACTTGGCCTTCCTCCACTTCAGATAATAGGGAGACTTGGCCCTGGGAACTTTCCGCATAAGATGTGGAAAGATTTTCCTGTAACTGAGGAGTCTCACTCTCTGACGGTGCTTCCTGCAAACCCTTCACAAGGGTGGACTGAAAAGTTTGAAGGGTAGCCAACATTTCTGCTTGTAAGGCCCTACATTCCTTCACGACCTGAGAGGTCTCCCTGCCTGCGAGCTTGATGATACATCGATCGCAGAAAGGCTTGGAGTGGTCTTGTGCTAACTTAGCGTTACAGTAACCACAACGCCTGGACTTTGAAGTAACCTTCCCCTTAGACCTAGCAGCTGACCCCTGGGCAGAGCTTTCGGTCCCTGGGAATAGTCAAAAAATAGACAATTTTAGCTACACAAGTCCTAAAAGGGGCACAGGAGCTCTACCCCGAGAACCCTGCCCCTAAATAAAGTTGGGTCACTCACCCCCAGTGGCGACCTCAACGACTGTCTGCTCAGACGGACCTTCCTCTTCCATGGCGATTTGCTGCCCTGCAGGATCGCTGGATCAGGTCTCGAGCATCCCCTTGTTGTCTTTTTCCAAGTGCCAGGAAAGCGTCTTGCAGGACGAGGAGACTGGGTGTATTACAGCACACCCGTTCTGTTTGAAAAACCGCGCCGCTCGGCGCCATCTTTAAGGAGGTCCGTCGCCCGGAAATGACGCACGGCCTCTTCCGGTCCTGCGCACTGAGGCTGGAACGCACATCGGTGCGTCCAGCCATCTCAACTTCCGGAACTCGATACCCGGAAGTGACGCCCTTGGACTTCCGGACATGCGCTGTGGCGTTGGAACGCACGCCATCCGCGTCCGCATAAGGAAAGGCATCACCTCACCACTCCACCAACGAATGTGCAGGTAGGCCAATACAACAGGGGAATAGCCTACTGGGACAACTCCCCTGTCCCACGAGGCTCATACAAGGCTCCCTAAGGAGACCTTGAGTGAGGCATACCCCCCCAAGATTTCTCTTGGGGGTATACAAGGGAGCACCACAGACCCTGTCTGTTTAAGTCCCTAAAAGGAAAAAAAAAAAAGAACCTCACGAGAAAAAACACAGGGTCCCAGACCCCAAGGAAAAAACTTTCTAGAAAGAAACTTGGTTTCGCTGTCATCCTGTGGGAAACACAATCAAGAACTGAGGGTCTGAGGGAAGGGTGGGGACTTTTAAATTCGTTGTTGATTGTGTTTCCTGTCAGGTGGACCAGTCATCTCTCAGGTGTGCCGTCCTGGAAGATGACTGGAGAAAAAAAGGTTTTTTTTATATATTTTTGGGGGATATTTATAGCAAAAAGTAAAAAAATTGTTTTCCCAAAATTGTTGCTTTTTTTATTTTTTGCTCTTTAACCACTTGCTTACTGGGCACTTAAACCCCCCTCAGTCCCAGACCAATTTTCAGCTTTCAGCGCTGATGCACTTTGAATGACAATTGCGCGGTCATACAACACTGTACCCAAATGAAATTTTTATCATTTTTTTCCCACAAATAGAGCTTTCTTTTGGTGGTATTTAGTTACAGCTCGGAGTTTTATTTTTTGCTAAACAAACAAAAAAAGATGCAAAAAAAAAAAAAAAAAAATCATGTTTTAATAGTTTGTTATAAAATTTTGCAAACGGGTCATTTTTCTCCTTCATTGAAGTGCGCTGATTAGGCGGCACTGATAGGCTGCATTGGTGGGCACTGATGGGCTGCATTGGTGGGCACTGATGGGCTGCACTGGTGGGCACTGATAGGCATAGTTAAGGCGGCACTAATAGGCACAGATAAGGCGGCACCGATGGGCACAGATAAGGCGGCACTGATGGGCAAAGATGGGCACAGATAAGATGGCACGGATGGGTGGCACGGATAAGTGGCACGGATGGGTGGCACGGATGGGCACTGATAGGTACCACAGATAGATGGGACTGATGGGCACTGATAGGTGGCACTGATAGGTGGCTCTGATAGGTGGCACTGCTGGGCGGCACTGCTGGGCACTGATGGGCGGCACTGGGGTGCAGCACCTTTGAGGCAGATTTTGGGTGGCACTGTGGGTGGCACTGCTGGGTGGCACTGTGGGCACTGCTGGGTGGCACTGACAGGGGGCACTTACTTTATTTCAGGATGGCACTGCGGGTGGCAGGTGGGCACTGGCAGGGGGCAGGTGTCCGTTTAAATTGCTGGCCGTGATCGGGACTGATGTCCCGAACACGGCCGCCGGCGATCGGCTTTTTTTTTTTCTCCTCGCGCTGAGAAATACTAGCCGATTACCGGCTCCGTTTTATCACATGATCAGCTGTCATTGGCTGACAGCTGATCACGTGATAAGGGGTCGGGATCGACCCCTTACACGGATCGGTGATCAGGCGAGTCTCACGGACTCGCCGATCACAGAGCGCGCCGTGCGCGCCCCTCAGGGGGCGCGCAGGCCGCTCGTAACCGGGACTACGTCAATAGACGTAGTCCCGAAAATGTGGGTCCGCGCTATTGCCGTCATTTTGCAATAGCGCGGTACCCAAGTGGTTAAACAAAAAAAACGCAGTTTATCAATACCACCAAAACAAAGCTCTATTTATGTGTGTGTGTGTGTGGGGGGGGGGGGGACGTTAATTTTGTTTGGGAGCCACATCGCACGACCATGCAATTGTCAGTGAAAGCAAGAGTGCCGAATCGCAAAAAGCGATCTGGTCTTTGGGCAGCCAAACGGTCCGGGGCTGAAGTTGCTAAACAAGCCTGCGTACATGTACACATAAAATAACATTGGACGAGTTCAGGGGCAGCTGAAAAAAAACCCATCCAAATGCCTATGAACATCAGTTTACCAGCAGCAGTGTACATGAGGCCTTAGCCTTTTTCTGACACTTGTTGCTTACAAGTTAAAATCTGTATTTTTTGCTATACACTAGAGCTAAATGATTAATTGTTAAAAAAAACACAATCTTGATTCACCCCCTCTGACATCTCTCAAGCTGAGAGTAGGCAATTCTTTCATACAAACAAGTGTATCCGCTCACTCATCTGTCAAAAGAAAGCACCCTGGGCAATCTGCCAAGTTTAGAACTTGAAACATTGTAACTAACCCTTACTTCTTAGATCAAAGGGATAGAACTTCTTGTGTAAACAAATAATCTGTGCAATCTGCCAAGCTTTCAACCACAATGCAGACAGTTTAACCACTTAAAGTCCAAGTCTTTTTCTGACACTTCTTTCTTAAAGAGGGATTCCGCCCAAAAAAAAAATATTAAAAGCCAGCAGCTATAAATACTACAGCTGCTGACTTTTAATAAATGGACACTCACCTGTCCCGGGTTCCAGCGATGCCGGCAGCCGAGGCCGATCGACCGATCGGGCCTCGGCTGCTGCCGCCGCCATTCGAGGTGAGGGAATCAGGAAGTAAAGCGAATCGGCTTCACTTCCCGGTTCCCTACTGCGCATGCGCGAGCCGCGCAATAGGAGATCTCCGCGCTGTCACTGGGACCCGTGTGTGTCCCAGCAGACAGCGCGGCAGGGCAGGAAATGGCGTAGACTCCCGTGGGAGTCTATGCCCGGAAGTGGGTGAAAATACCTGTCTTTGACCGGTATCCCCACCCCCCTCCCCCCTGAAAGGTGTCAATTGTGACACCGGAGGGGGGGGGGGGGGTTCCGATCAGCAGAGGTTCCACTTTAGGGTGGAATCCCGCTTTAAATTAAAAATCAATATTTTTTGCTAGAAAATTACTTGGAACCCCCAAACATACATACATAGATCTATATATATCTACACAGTAAGCAGTGCGTTTTTATAGCACTGATCGCTGTATAAATGACAATGGTCCCAAAATAGTGTCAAAAGTGTCCGATGTGTCCACCATAATGTCGCAGTCACAATAAAAATCGCAGATTGCCACCATTACTAATAAATAAAAATGCCATAGAGCTATATATATATATATATATATATATATATATATATATATATATATATATATATATATATATATATATATAATTTTAGCAGAGACCCTAGGGAATAAAATGGCAATTGCTGCAATATTTTATGTCACACTGTATTTGCCTAGCAGTCAAATAAAAAAAAGAAAGAAACAGTAAAGTTAGCACAATTTTTTTTGTTTTAATGTGAAAGATGATGTTACGCTGCGAGAATCGTGATATATCGTCTAAGCAAAAAAATAGTGATTCTCATTTTAGCCAGAATTGTGCAGCTCTACTATACACACACTGCTGGCAACGAAAGTGAGTACACCCCTAAGTGAAAATGTCCATGTAACAGCCGTGCTGAGGTAATCCGCCTGCCAGTTATCCACACCCAGAATTTGGGCGGCAGTGATGACTGGGACGAAACGCTCTGCCCACCAGAGAATGCCAGCTACTTTCAGGCCCACTAACACTCCTTGTTCCTCCCTGGCGGTTGACATTGGCCACCGCCGTGCCACTGTCCGACTGATCCGCCCAATGATCCAGACAGAGTCTGATCGCCTGGAGTTCCAAGAAGTTGATAGATAGCCTGGATTCCTCCAGTGACCCTGAGCAGAGTTCAGTCCCAGGACTCCTCCCCACCCGGACAGACTGGCATCGGTGGTGACCACCGTCCAATGAAGAGGGAGAAATGAATTCCCCTGTCGAACAGCCGGGGAACGAAGCCATCAGATCAGGGACCCTTTGGTTCCTTGGCTCAGCCGAATCTGACTGTCCAGAGACCCTGGGCATTTGACCCAATTTAAACAAGATCTCCTTTTGCAAGGGTCTTGTATGGAACTGAGCAAACGGGACCATCTTCAACGTGGACACCATCAGGCCTAGCACCCACATGCAAGTCTGGAGACCCACCTACTGGACAGCAGTAAGCGGGTTGCCACCTATAACGTCTAGAGTTTGTCCTGTGGAAGGACCACTCTGGCCTCAGAGGAATCCAGAGTCAGACCCAGATAAACCAATTTCTGAACTGGAGTCTGCAGATTTTTGGTAATTTACAAGCCACCAAAAATCTGCCAGAGTCTGAATAGCGATCTCTACGTCGCCCCTCAGGGTCGCTGGGGACTATGCTCACAGCAGAAGGTTGCCCAGAACAGCAATTCCCTGTTGGCGCAGCAGCGCCAAAACTGGGGCCAACACCTTGGTGAAGACCCGAGGAGTGGAGGCAAGACCAAAGGGTAACGCAGAAAACTGATAGTGCTCCTCTCCCACAAAGCGGAGGAACCACTGGTGTTGTGCACATATCGGAATGTGCAGGTAAGCATCCTTGATGTAGATGGAGGCAAGAAAATCCCCCTGATGAAGAGATGCCACTATGGAGCTAATTGATTTCATTCTGAACTTCCGCACCTGCACAAAGGGGTTCGGGGCCTTGAGGTCCAGAATCGGACGTACCGTACCCTCTTTTTTTGTGGATCGTAAACAGGTTTGAATAAAAATCCTGGAAACATTACGACACCGGGACAATCACCCCTTGAAGCAACAGGCCTTGCACCGCGCCCAGGAGGGCTAACAATTGGTCCAGAGACAGACGCAGACTGGACGGACAAAACTGGAACGTGATCTTGTAACCAAACAGGAATCACTTTGTGGACCCACATGTTTAGCAGAGAGATCAACGGGCCCGGAAACCAGCTAAGACGCCCCCACCCGGACTGCGGGTGAGGGCGCCCCTTCATGCCCAGGGAGCCTTATCTGGGGGTCTGGAGAACCCCACTCAGTTTGCCGGACCAGGGTCGCTTGGAACCTCCCAAGGGGGCTTGAAAAACTTTGAGCCTTTATCAGTGGACCCTGAGGGACGAAAAAAAAACTGTGTGCCTAGAAGGAGGGACTACGTTTGTGATGTGGCTCCTTCCCCTTATTTTGACTGTGGAAGAAAAATACTCTTCCCCCTGTGACACTCTTAACCACTTCCGGACCATCCACCGCTGTTATACGTCCGTACTTTGAAGAGGATTATAGTTATAGCAGCAGCTAGCCGCCATAACCCCGGGCAGTCCGCTTCAAGATAAAATTGGTCTCTGTGGCGGATTCACAGCAAGATTACTTTTAATCGGTTGCGGGAGAGGGGGCCCTCTGCCGCTTACCGGAGCCATCGGCAGCGGCGGAGGTGATCGGATGTTCTCCCGTGTGACATTGAGACGAGCGAGGGGAAGATGGCCCTCACCCGTCTCCATATCTTTGCAGGACGGAAGCAACATCAAAACATCACTTCTGCCCATAGCTCTTAAAGGGCCATTTTTTTTAAAATCACCTTTTTATTGCATTTTAGTGTAAATATGTGATCTGAGGTCTTTTTGAACCCAGGTCTCATATTTAAAGAGGTCCCGTCATGCTTTTTTTCTATTACCAGGGATGATTACATTCCTTGTAATAGGAATAAAAGTGACACAATTTTTTTTATTTTTTTTAAAGAACAGTGTAAAAATAAAAAAGGTAAAATAAGAAAAAATGAGCCACGTCCCGACGAGCTTGTGTGTAGAAGTGAATGCATACGCGATTAGCGCCCGCATATGAAACTGGTGTTCAAACCACACATGTGAGGTATTGCTGCGATCGGTAGAGCAATAATTCTAGCCCGAGACCTCCTCCAACTCAAAACATGCAACCTGTTGGATATCAATTTACTCGGCGTAACATTATCTTTCACAATATAAAAAAAAATTGGGCTAACTTTACTGTGGTCTTATTTAAATCAAAAAAAGAAAAGTGTACTTGTAAGACTGCTGCGCAAATATGGTAGGACACAAAGTATTGGAACGACCGCCATTTTATTCTCTAGAAGTGTTAGAAAAAAAGAAAAAAAAAAAAAAAAAAAAAAAAAAAAAAAGCATGGGGGTTCCAGGTAATTTTCTAGCAAAAAAAAAATAAAAACATTTTTTAATTTGTAAACAACAAATCTCTTAAAGAGGCTTGTTCCTTAACTGGTTAAAGTGCCTTCTCACGTGCAGCCACCGGGGCTAGGGAATCATCCTCACTGTCCAAAAAACCTAGGAGCGCGACCGCAGACCTCGCAGGGTGGGCCCCGTTCATGGCAGCCGAATCAGATCCAGGATCTGACGAGACAGATTAAACGGCAGAGGACGCTTCTTGCCACCTCCAACCGGGCCACCGTCGGTGCATCAAAGGATGGCTAGGACCCAGAGGGACCTGCAGCCTCCGATAGGGGGTCAGATTGGGAAACATGCTCCTGAGACTGCATAGGGGAAGAAGAGACCCCCCCCCAACCAAGTGCGACCACTGCAAAGGGACACCCCCCCCCCCCCAAGTCGGTAGTGGTACCAGAACACCCCACAGCCTGAAGAGAGAGGAAGGGACCCCACCAGACTCACCACACCCCACCGGGGTAGCCCTTGCTGCCTTAGGTGTAGACCCACACACACATGGCGTCCGAGGAGGAGAATAACACAGGAGTCAGCACCGGGTTAAAAAGGAGGCGCTTCCGCCTGCTAAAACCGCCGTCTGAACTACACAGTAATGGCTGCCGCTGTCTGAGGACAAAAACAACCAAATCATGGCCACCGAGCTACAGGAACCATCCACCCCAGGAAGAGAGGATGCAAGGGCTGAGGGAAACCTGCAGGACCGACCGACCTGGGGGAGGGGGGACATTTACCCACCAGAGGGGCAACGCTCCAGACAGAACCTAAGTGGGGGGGGGCTGTCGGCCATGTCGGTGATCTATTGGATTGAGATCTGGGGACTGTGGAGGTCATTGGAGTACAGTGAACTCATGCTCAAGAAACAAGTGGTGAGATGATTTAAGCTTTGTGACATGGTGCTACTGGAAGTAGCCATCAGAAGATAGGTACACTGTAGTCATAAAGAGATGGACAGTCAGCAACATGGCAGTTAAACAATGCTCAATTAGTACCAACAAAATATCCCCCACCCTGCACCGTTGATACAAGACAGGATGGATCCATACTTTCATGTTGTTTACTTCAAATTCTGACCCTACCATCTGAACATCACAGCTGAAATTGCAGCGCTTGCTCCTCTTCCCTCAGAGACGGAAGGGATTGGTGTATAACACGCACCCACGATTTTCCCCGATTTTAAGGGGAAAAATGTGTGTATTATAAGCCGATAAATACGTTTTCTCCTTCACTGATGAGCCAGTACTGATTGGCACCGATATACAGCACTGATCAGATGCTGGCAGGCATCACTAGTGGGCAATGAGGGGCACTTTCTTGAGCACTAGGCATCCCCTGATGAAGTCACGCGACCGTGACGAACACGCGTCGGGACGCTACCGGAAGTGACGCAATTGAGCTCGCAGCTCGTTTATACCCTATGCTTGAACTCTGTATGTTTTGTGAGTATTTTAATTGCTTTTTGAATAAACCTCAATTTTGTTCATAAATTACTACGCTATGGGGCTCCCTTCCTCCTTATCTGCTTAAATCCCTTACATAAACTGCTGAGGTAACAACCCCCTCCCCCCATACTGGGCATCGCTGAGCAACCATTTAAAGAGACTACACAGCGGAATAGGCAGGAGACGGGGATACAGTAACAAGACCTCGTGGGATAAAGACCACCAGGAATCCTGAGGATACACAAGTTACATGCTGTTACCTTACAGCTGTAAGGTAAGGGGACACCCATATCTCGAGTACACAGGACCACGTGGGATACTTTCACTACCACCACCACCGATCAGATCGTTATAGTTCACATAGAACTAAACACCAGCACCGTATGCGATCTTTTTGCCATATGCGATTTTGGATATAATCGCTATTGGTTGTCGCACAAGCTTTGAATGGACACAATTTTAACACATGTTATTGTGCAATTTATATGTTATATAGTTTTCAACTACTGAGCACTATTTACCTGTATCAGTTCTAGAGAGATTTTATTATTTTTTCCACCTGCAACACAAATATTACTTATGCGTTTTTAACCACTTGCTTACAGGGCACTTAAACACCTTCCTGCCCAGACCAATTTTCAGCTTTCGGTGCTCTCACAATTTGAATGACAATTACTCAGTCATGCAACACTGTACCCAAATGAATTTTTTGTCCTTTTTTTCCCACAAATAGAGATTTCTTTTGGTGGTATTTGATCACCTCTGGGGTTTTTATTTTTTGCGCTATAAATGAAAAAAGACCGAAAATTTTTAAAAAAAACGCATATTTCTTTGTTTCTGTGACAGAATTATGCAAATTATTAATTTTTCTTCATAAATTTTGGTCACAATTTATACTGCTACATGTCTTTGGTAAAAATAACCCAAATTAGTGGATATTATTTGGTCTTTGTGAAAGTTAGAGAGTCTACAAGCTGTGGTGCGAATCGCACAAAATTGATCACATCTGATGTACTGGTGGCCTATCTCGCTTCTTGTGACCCGAACAAGTCAGGAAAGTACAAATACCCCCCAAATGACCCCTTTTTGGAAAGTAGACATTCTAAGGTATTTAGTAAGAGGTATAGTGAGCTTTTTGATGTTGTCATTTTTTTCCCACAATTCTTTGCAAAATTAAGATTTTTCATTTTTTTTTTTTTCTCCACAAAATTGTCATTGTAATAGGTTATTTCTCTCACGTGGCATGTGTATACCACAAATGACACCCCCCAAAAAATTCTGCTACTCCTCCTGAGTATTACAATACCACATGTGTGGGACTTTTTCACAGCCTGGCCACATAGAGAGGCCCAACATGCAGGTAGCGCCATCATGTGTTCTAGGAACATAAGTTACACATCTAACTTGTTGACTATTTATTACACTTTTGAAGCACCAGGACAATGACACGTGACACTGATGACAGATGGCACTGATACGTGGCAATGATGACAGGTGGCACTGATGACAGATGGCACTAATATGTGGCACTGATGACAGATGGCACTAATATGTGGCACTGATGACAGATGGCACTTATACGTGGCACTGATGACACGTGGCACTAATACGTGGCACTGATGACACGTGGCACTGAAACGTGGCACCGATGACAGATGGCACTAATACGTGGCACTAATATGTGCCACCGATGACAGATGGCACTAATACATGGCACCGATGACGCGTGACACTGATGACAGATGGCACTGATAAGTGGCATTGATGACACGTGACACTGACAACAGATGGCACGTGACACTGACAGGTGGCACTGATGACAAATGGCACTGATACGTGGCACTGATGACAAATGGCACTGATACGTGGCACTGATGACACGTGGCACTGACGGCAGGTGGCACTGGGGGCAGGTGGCACTGGGGGCAGGTGGCACTGGGGGCAGGTGGCACTGGGGGCAGGTGGCACTGGGGGCAGGTGGCACTGGGGGCAGGTGGCACTGGGGGCAGGTAGCACTGGGGGCAGGTGGCACTGGGGGCAGGTAGCACTGGGGTGGATGGCACTGGGGGCAGGTAGCACTGGGGTGGATGGCACTGGGGGCAGGTAGCACTGGGGTGGATGGCACTGGGGGCAGGTAGCACTGGGGTGGATGGCACTGGGGGCAGGTAGCACTGGGGTGGATGGCACTGGGGCAGATAGCACTGCTGGGGGCGGATGGCACTGCTGGGGGCGGATGGCACTTTTTATTTCATTTTTTTTTTTTCCAGAATCAGAACGGCTGCCGCTGCAGCCGTTCATCTCTCCCCTCTCGCACTGTCTGTGCGAGGAAGGAGAGCGGCGCTGCGAGATGATCTCATATGTTTACATATGAGATCATCTCCCATTGGACACGCCGATCACGCTGTAAACGGCCGCTGTGATTGGCCGTTTACAGCGATCTGTGTTTGCCTGTCCCCGGGGGACACGGCGAACACAGAACTTCCGCGATGCGCGCCCGCGGCGGCGCGCATTGCGGAAGTAAACATCAGGCCGTCCAGGGACGACCGCCCGAACGAACGCGCCTGCTCTACGGCCGTAATTCGGCTATAGGGCGGGCGCGAGGAGGTTAATGTTGCGCTCTTCATTCATTTTCTTTGTCAATTTTGCATGACCTCATTTCGCTTCACTGCATTTATTATTTATTATGTGGTGGAAAGACACCCACACGTATCTAATTTATAATTTTTATTTAGCACTGGCACCTTATGCGATTTTTGCTAGCCACAATTAGCCACTTTTTTGCACTAAACTGTTTTATTAAGCCAATAATAAATAATGTTATTCACGGGATGTTGCAAGACACGCAAATACGGACTCACTTACTGTTCAGCATTACCACTTTATAGTTTTATGCTAACTCCAAATATCGCATTGGAAATTATTAGGTTTTAACCACTATATTCCTTTTTCGCGTATGGCTCCGTCTATCTAATACTCATCCCAAACACTATTATGTTATAGTGGCGAGGGTTTCCCACGTTCCCTCATAGAACATATACATTAAGCTCCCTACACATTACCCTTTTAGTCTGGGTGGTAGCACACCTAGCATTTAAATACCTGTATTTGTGGCATCTATAGACCTTGTAGGCCAACATTTCCTAAGCTAGTACTGCGCACCACTACTCTCTTGCCTTTCTTGATTCTTTGGGGTTCAGGTACCCCTTTTTCAGTGTGTGCAGCGGTACAAAAACCATTTTTCTTCCTGATTAGGCGCAGGAATAACTCTTATATTCACTAGTGGACAATGACTGCCATCCCTGGTGGGCTTACCTGGTGGCCATGGGTGAGGGGGGTCAAAAAAAATAAAGAAAAATAAAGATACTGGGGTCATGAGTTCATCTGCAGCCATGGTATAACCACTTAATCCCAAAGGATGTACGAGTACGATCTAAGGGTAGTAAATAGTTAAAGCCTGTTTACAGTTTAATCACCTACTGAGTATACAGCTTCTTTATTTTTATAATCCTCATCTATGTTCCTGTTTAAGCTGGTGCCATGACCACTGCTTGGGCTTTCCAGGTTTAGGGTAGCCACCTTCGCATGCAGGAGCTAGAGTTGTATGTATCTCCCTACACTGTGTGCATCAACAAACACACTGGCCCATAGCGCAGGATGGCAAGGCTCCTCTTCTCCAAACTAACATTGGCTGGAGGGTGCAATCTCCAGTTAATTCTTTCCTGTGAAGACTGGAAGTTTAGGGAAGCAGCACAGAGAGAGCAGCATCGTAAACTACAATTGCTGGGGAAAGAATTTTAACAAATAGTTTTCTGGGAAATGTATATTTTTATGTGTGCAGTGTTTGCTTGATGACACATATATGCAATAGCATGCTTTATGTACATTTATTGTTGCACCGATACTAAGCGTTTGCACAAGTACTTGAACTCATGCAAATGCACCAATACCCCAAAGTCCACAGACTGTAACCGCTGCCTTTAAAATGGGTTCACATGTGCGATGTGTAGAGACTGGTGCGATTTCATTCAGAGTATCAGGTGGAAATTTTTAGAGTGTAGGACACTGTAAACTGCACCTGAACCAACTAAAAATCGTACCTGACTTTTTAAAATCACACTGCGGCTGGCCCACACATGTGAACTGGCTTCATAAAAAGCTGGTTTGGTCTGCACTTCATGCAAATCGGATGCGGTTCAAAACAAAATATATAATTTAAAGTGGAGTCCTGACAAAAAAAAAAAAAAAAAAAGTCAGCTGCTACAAATACTGCAGCTGCTGACTAATCGAGACACTTACCTGCCCCGGGTTCAGCGATGTGGGGGAAGCTCCGCTCATCTCCCCCTCCTCCCTGAAGCACCAGCATTGTCACTGTGGGCACCCGCAGCCGGGCATGCACTGCTCATGCACGTGCCACGCTGCGACTGGCCAGGCAATCCTCTGGGACCTGCGACGTGTCCCAGCTGACTGCCGAGAGGGGGAGGGGGTAGGGAGAGGTGAACTTACTTCCGGTGCCCCGGGAGGAAGTGGGAGCTGGAACCCTCTAAAAAGAGTGTTTCCTCTCCCCCCTCCAAAAAAATTACATGCCAAATGTGGCATGTCAGGGGGTCACCTCCCCTTAAAGGAAAGGTTCCATTTTTGGGTGGTCTGCTTTAATAATAAACAGAGCCACATAAAATTTATTTAGTATTAGACTAATTTATTAGGTAATTTAATGTGTCACATGACACTAAAAATGGGTATTGGCGAGTACTTGAGAAAAAGTATCCATACTCGGTTTTAAAAAACTGGTAGTGCATCCCTAGTCCCCTTTGTCTTTACAGCGCAATGTATGTCACTTACTTCTACCTATAGGGTGGCTACTCTGCCATGCAGGGTCCCACTGGAGCCCCAGCGTAACCATCCTGATCTATAAGGATGAGCTCCGGCGTGTTCGCACAGACCACATTCAGAGCCCGCCAGGAAGTCGGCACTGCTCCAATCACAGGCAGCGAGACATTGTCCCGATGCGTAGCTGCAGAGATCGGGAAATGTCTCACAGTCTGTGATTAGCGCAGTGCCGACATCCTGCAGGGCTCTGCAGACATGCTGGAGCTCATCCTTACTGATCTTATTCTATTGGAATGGATATGTGTGCAAATCATAGGCTGGGGGCAAGGAATCATGGGACATGTAGCCCTGTCGCAGGAGGCCACCCAATTACGAAACTACGCTCACTTTGTGTTCCCCTAAACTGGCTGCTCCTCCCCTTCAGCAAATCGCACACAAAAATAACGTATTTGGGAATCCTGTTTTTAGCCATTACGGCAACCTCTCTTCCCTAGGATAGAACGATGTTCTCCCACAGCTGAAGCATGCTGGGCTCCCAAGAAGTCATGGGACTATGTATAATCCCACTGCACATGTGCAACGCAGCGTCATCGGGAGGCTGGCTGTTGGACAAATGATCTACTGATGACATCATAAACAAGGGGACAGCACCTGATCTGGCCGCTTTTAATGGATTACAGTACTGGATGGGTAGGCGAGTATGTTATTATGTCTCCCCCGCAACAGATGAGGTAAAAAAAAAAAAAAAAAAAAAAACACAAAGGGGTTACTACTAAAGTCAGGTTCCACTTTAAGTTTCATAAAGAGTGCAAAGAAGCTTATGGAGGCACATCTATGGTATACACACTTATAGCAGACAGGAGGAAATGGGGAAAATATTGCTATATAACTGGCAATGATAATTGGGGTGTAGGAGAATAGGTTAATAGTGATGTGAAGGGGGGGGGGCCTCAGCTGTACCCCCCCCCCCCCCATCACTGTGGGGTTCATTGCAGTGTGATGTATATCCTGGTCATAGATGCGGCAGTGGCCAGGCTCTGGGGTGCTGTGTGGAGGGCGGGATGTCTGTGACGGGGGGGTGGGTGTGGCCCCCACACACATTCAATGACTAGAAGGCCCGGGCATGGCGCTACTCTGCCCGGCCTCGTGGTCACCCTAATGCAGGGAGCGCCCACTGTCCCCACATTGCAGTCCGAACTTCCTCCTGACAAGCCAGTCATAGCGGCGAGCAGGCCGCCCCACCACCCGGCGGCTGCCATATTGGAGGGAAACGCTGGCCGGGACGTTCCGACCATGGCGCCTGAGACACCCAGTATAGGGAGCCCAGCACTCAGCCCACTTCCCTCCCTTTCACACATTTACCTTGACGATCCTACGGGGAAGCCCGGCCATCTTATCTTATAGCGAATGCAGCCTCGACTCTCTCTGCGTGCCGCCGGATCCTCCTGTCACGCACAAGTGAGAGCCCGACGTCCGCTTCCGAAGACGTCATGACGGCGGCCCTGGGGGATGCTGGGAAAAGTAGTTTTAGGGCGGCTACTGCTGCAGTGCGTGTTAATGATGTAACCAGACCGAGAAAGTGCAGGCTCATTTCTAGAACACAGAGCTGGGGGAACCACCTCAATACCAACATTACAGCATTGTGATCGTTTGACTGACAATTAAGATGTGGGCTTCCATGCAACTCTGTATCCAAATTAATTGGATATCATTTTTGACCACTTTCTTACAGGGCACTTAAAGGGGAAGTAAACCCTGATGGGTTTACTTCCTCTTTCATTCCCTGCAAAGCATAATGGACTACTATGCATCGCATAGTAGCCCATTATGTGTCACTTACCTGACACAGGAGCCAGCAAAGTCACCGCTGTCCCCTGTAGTCCACCGCATCCATCTTCTCGGTGGGTCTCGCAGCTCCGCCGCTGTCATTTGGCGAAGCCGCGATGAAGTCACTCCCGCGCATGTGCACGGGAGTCGACACGCGCGGCAGCTCCATTCTTGGAAATGCCGCGCTCAATGCGCCTGCGCGCCGCTGTCTACGGCGCATGCGCCGTAGACAGCGGTGCCCGTTTTCGGGCAAATATCTCCTAAACCATATAGGTTTAGGAGATATTGCTTGGACCTACAGGTAAGCCTTAATCTAGGCTTACCTGTAGGTCAAAGTGGTTTGTAAGGGTTTACAACCACTTTAAACCCTCCTATTACCCAGAGCAATTGCCAGCTTTCAGCGCTGACACACTTTGAATGACAATTGCGCGGTCATACAACACTGTACCCAAATGACATTTTTATCATTTTTTTCCCCACAAATAGAGCTTTCTTTTGTTGGTATTTAATCACAGCCGGGGTTTTTATTTTTTGCTAAACAAACAAAAAAAATGAAAAATGTAGAAAAAAAAAATCATGTTGAATAGCTTGTTACAAAATTTTGCAAACAGGTAATTTTTCTGCTTCATTGATATGCACCGATGAAGCGGCGCGGGTGGGCACTGATAGGCACAGTTAAGATGGCACTGATAGGCACAGATAAGGTGGCTCTGATGGGGACAGATAAGTCGGCACTGATGGCCACTGATAAGATGGCACGGATGGGCACTGATGTGCAGCACTGTTCTTGAAGTACTGATGGGTGGCGCTGGTGGGCACTGGTAGGCGGCACTGTTGCCTACTGCTAGGCGGCACTTGTAGGGGGCACAGGTGGGCACTGAGGAGCTGGCGGCAGCTCACAGTGATCAGAACTTATGTCCCTCTCACTGTCGTCGGTGATCGGCTTTTTTTTTCCTCCTTGCGCTGTCAGCATGAGCAGAAAAAATACCCGATTACCGGCTGTGTTGACATCACATGATCAGCTGTCATTGGCTGACAGCTGATCACGTGGTAAGGGGTCGGGATCGACCCCTTACTGCAATATGTGATCCAGCGAGTCTCATAGACTCGTTGATCATAGAGCGCGCCGCACGCGCCGGCCAGTGCACGGGACGACGTCAATAGACGCTGTCACGGCAATGCAGGTCCGAGCTGTAGCCGTCATTCGGCTATAGTGCGAATCTCAAGTGGTTAAAGTGATTAGAACTGCTAGATTTTCTTTTTTAATTAACTGCTTAACCACTGCTTACTGGGCACTTAAACCCCCCTCCTATCCACCCCAGATTAATTTTCAGCGCTGATGCACTTTGAATGAAAATTGCACGGTCATGCAACACTGTACCCTAGACTACATTTTTATCACAAATAGAGCTTTCTTTTGGTGGTATTTGATCACCTCTGTCTCTGCCTCTGCATAGCCTAGAACATGAAGCCTTTTGACCTTATGGTGCTTCTGTATTCTGACACTCTTTGTACATGTCCATATGACTCAGAGAGAAAGTAAATGAAACGCCCAACCAGACCATAGTTCCACGCCTGGCACCAGAGACAGCGCCCCCCTCTGGCCAGGCTGAACATCTCACAGCCCAGTCAGACACAGAAGTCAAATTTAGGCAAATAGACCCAAACCAGACTGCAGTTTGGGTAAAGTTACATTTTGAAAAACACATAGCGCATGCTCTTCAGGAGCCCGCTGCTACATATGAACCGAAGACCAAGTCACGACCTTACAAATCTCAGCCATAGAGGCCTGATGATGCACCACCCAAGAGGCACTAATCGCCCTGGATGAGTGTGCGCTAACATGAGAAGGAAGAATTTTCTTCCTTAAGCTGAAGCTTGAACAATCACTTGACAAATCCATTTGGAAAATAGTGGATATTGACGGTGCCTGTCCACATTTTGGACCCTCTGGCAGTACAAACAAAACGTGTTTTGTGAACCTGAGCGGTCGCCTTTAGATAGACTCTGATCGCTCTTACTACATCAAGGGAATGTAGTGCCTGCTCTCCCCTAGATTGGGGCTCTGGGGAGAAAGAAGAAAGAATAATATCTTGGTTTAAATGAAAACCTGTTAACACTTTTTGTAGGAATTTAGGATGAGGACATAAAACCACCTCATCCTTATGCATGATCAAATATGGCTCTTTAAAAGACAGAGCCGCTAGTTCCAATACTCTTCTAGCAGAAGAAATGGCAACCGGAAAGATTATCTTTTTTGTCAAAAGAACCAAGGGAATTTCTCATGAAGGCTCAAATGGCTGATTCAGCAAAGCCGATAAGACCAAATTTAAATCCCAAGGATTTAGAGGTGCCCTGATAGGGGGATTAATCCATGTTACCCCCTAAATAAGCTATGCACCAAGATTGGGAAGCAAGAGGCCATTGAAAAAACACTGACAAGGCCGGGATCTGGCCCTTGATAGAAGTCAAGGCCAGCTTCATTTCAGATCCCATTTGCAGGAAATCAGGAATCCTGCCTATGACATACTTCCTGGGGTGCCAACCCCTGGATCCACACCAAGAAACATATGCCTTCCAGACTCTACAGAAAATGATTCTGGAAGCTGGCTTCCTGGCATTAATCAAAGTAGATAATACCAAAGGAGATCACCTACTATCCTTTATAAAGTGGGATTCAACAGTCAAACCTGTTCAATTTTTCGTCCGTAAGGTAGGATGGAATACCGGACCTTGTGCGAGAAGATCTGGCTATAATGGCAGAGTCCAATGGACACCTACTGCCATCTTTTTGATCTTGGTAAATCAAGATCTTCTGGGACCCACAGGGGCCGCCAGAATCACCTCCTTTCGTTTCTGCTTGATCCTGCGGAGAAGGCACGGAATAGCAGAACTGGAGGAAATGCATAGATCAGTAAAAACTGATCCCATGGGAAGACTAATGCATCTGTACCTCCTGCTAGTGGATCCCTTGTTCTCTACACAAAGTTGTCGACTTTGTTGTTGAATCTCTACGCGAATAGGTCCATGTCTGGAATAATCCATCTCAGACATATTGCTAGGAAGATGTCAGAGTAAAGAGACCATTCTCCTGGAAATAATTGTTGACGACTCATTAGTCCACCTGCCAATTCTCTATTCCTGGAATGAAAATTGCAGATAGGCAAGGAATGTTGTGTTCTGCCCAAGCGAGAACATTATTCACCTCTTTTTGGGCTGCACGACTTCTCGTGCCCCCCTGGTGATTGATGTAAGCCACAGCCGTGGCCTTGTCAGACTGAATCCTGACAGGACAGTCCCGTAATCTGAGCATCCAAGATTCTAGGGCCAGATGTACTGCCCGAATCTTCCAAAATGTTGATAGGCACGGTCCTCTAACCTGGACCATCTCCCCTGGACAGAATCTTCTTCCAGGGCTGCTCCCCAGCCTAGAAAGCTGGCATCTGTTGTTAACACTTTTCAGGTACAGGTAGAAAAGATTTTCCCTTTTGCTGGATAACAACCACCAATTTAGGCTCTGACTTACATAGAGAGCCAAGCGTATTTGGAAAAAACTAAGGCCTGAATCTTTTTATTCTAGACCGACAGGATGGTGTTTTGAAGCAGTCTTGAGTGAAAACTGAGCGTAAGGGATGGCCTCAAAGTAAGCCACCATCTCCCCTAACAATCTCATGCACAGCTGAATGGAAGGATTTTTCTTTGTTTTGATAAGTTGAACTAGTCCTACAATGGAACTGATTCTTGTCTGGGGTAAGAATACCTTCTTCTGTACAGTATCTATAACCAGGCCCAAGTACTGTAATCTCCTTGATGGTTTTAAGGAGGATTTTTCTAGGTTGAGTATCCAAGCCAGATCTTCCAGGTAGTTTACAGCTGTGATCAGACAGTGGTTTAGACCTGAGACTGAATGATCTATTAAAAGTATATCATCTAAATAAGCTAGGACCGTTATGCCTTGAGCCCTTAATCTGGCTAAAGGAGGTGCCAGAATCTTTGAGAACACCTGTGGTGCTGTGGCTAAACCGAATGGCAGGGCCACAACTGAAAATGATGATTTCCTATTTCAAAGTGCAGAAATTTCTGGTGAGCAGGAAATATTGGCACGTGGAGATATGTATCTTTGATATTGACTGAAGCCAAAAACTCCCCTCCTTGCAGGATGGACACAGCTGATCGGATTGACGCTCCTGGGTTTCATCCTCTGACGTACATGCCCCTGTTCTCCTCCGCGAGTTCCATAGACGGTTTCCCCTCAAGCCCAGTGGCCCTCCGAGGGAAAGGGGTCATTGGGGGGGTACTGTCAGGGCTGGCATAGCCCTTCCTCCTCTGGGCTGGCCGCTTAGCTGTCGGCTAATTGCCAGCTCTCTTCTCTTTCCACAGTTACAAGCTGTTCCCGATGATGCTCATCTGACCTGTCTATTTAAAGCCTTCCTGCTCACTTTTTCATTTGCCTTCGCGTTGGTCACATCGCAGGGAACCATCTCCTGCTGTTTGTTTCAAGACTGGCTTGCTGACATCCCACCTTGCTTCTTATCCTGCTTGTGGTTGCTCTCCTTGGATCCCTGACTTCCGGCCTGGCTGATTACCCCATCTGGTTAATGAACTTTGCTACTGGACTCTGGCTATGAGTAGTTGGCCGCCAGGTTTGCACACATCTCAGGAGGAATTTTGTCCCACTCCTCTTTGCAGATCCTCTTCAAGTCATTAAGGTTTCAAAGCTGACATTTAGTAACTTAAACCTTCAGCTCCCTTCACATATTTTCTAGGGAATTAAGGTCTGGAGACTGGCTAGGCCACTCCAGGACCTTAATGTGCTTCTTCTTGAGCCACTCCTTTGTTGACTTGGCCATGTTTTTGGGTCATTGTCATGCTGGAATACCCATCCACAACCCATTTTCAATGCCCTGGCGGAGGGAAGGAGGCTCTCACCCAATATTTGATGGTACATGGCCCTGTCCATCATCTATTTGATGTAGTAAATTTGTCCCATCCCAAAAGCATAATGTTTCCATCTCCATGTTTGATGGTGGGGATGGTGTTCTTGGGGTCATAGGCAGCATTCCTCCTCCTCCAAACATGGTGAATTGAGTTGATACCAAAGAGCTCAATTTTGATCTCATCTGACCACAGTTTCACCCAGTTCTCCTCTGAAACATTCAGATGGTTATTAGAATTGCATTTCAAAAGAGCAAACTTCCCCAAACTACGAACCTTGCTAGAAGATATAATTTGAGATAAAATCTTAGGAACAAAGAACACGGAGGAGAGATGGGTTTGCTTTAAGAGCATATTAAATAAGGGCATTAGCCAGTGCATCCCATTGGGAAACAAATTTAAAACAGTGAACAAAAGTCCTGGATGGCTTAACTCCAATGTAAAAATGCTTATAAAAGCAAAGGAGAAGGCCTTCAAAAAATCCAAGGCTGAGGGATCATAATCAGCATTCAGACTTTACAAAGAATGCAAGAAGAAATGTAAGGGTTCAATTAGAGCAGCTATGATAGAACACAAAGACACATAGCAGAGCAGAGCAAAGAAAACCCCAAGAAATTCTTTAAGTTAAGTTCTTTAAGTAAAAAGGGAGGACAGATAATATTGGCCACATAAAGAATGAGGAAGGAAATATGGTTACAAAAGTTGGGGAGATGGCAAAGGTATTGAATTTATTCTTCTCAAGGGAATCCGGGGGGCTTCAGCAACCAAAACTGCAGTGTTTATCCTCATGACACATCACTGAAAGCACTCTCATGCCCAACAGAGCACAGAATTAGAAATAGACTTGGAAAACTTAACATTAATAAGTCACCGGGACCAGATGGCTTGCACTCGAGGACTCAGCCAAGTAATTGCCAGACCATTGTTCCTAACTTTTACCGACAGTCTACTGGCTGGAATGCTACCAGCTGATTGGAGAAAAGCCAATGTAGCTCCAATATTTAAAAAAGGGCCAAAATACATCCCTGGGAATTACAGACCAGTTGTCAGGTCACCTTGAGGCGAGGTGACAGATGCACACCGTAGGGATCAGGAGTGCACCACAAGGTTGTGGACCCTACGGCTGACTGCTGCGGACGGGAGACAGGTCCCACCGGGGTTAGAGCTTAAGATTCCCCGGGGTGCAGAGTCTAAGAGCCAGCAGGTGTTCACCAGAGCCTCGAGTGGTGAGGATGGACTTGGCTGCAACTGGCTCCAGGTCGCAACCCCCAGGGTCCCCCAGCTCACACCCATAGTAGGCAACAGGAGGATAGGGATGGTGAGGGACAAAGCCAAGGTCGGGGCCACAAGCAGACAGAAATAGACAGGGACACGCCAAAAGGTCAGGATCACAGGCAAACAGGGATAGTCAAAGACACACCAAAGTCGGTAACGGAACAACAGAAGAGCACACACGGCAGGTAACAGGAAGCTGAACACACCAAGGAATACACAATGGTTGATCAGCACTGTTGGCTTGCAGTGCACAGGTTAATAAAGGTGCCCTGATAGGGCCTGGGGTGGAGCCATGCTTAGAGGAAAGGTTATAAAAACCACCAGGTGGAAGTGGCTGGCCTCTTAGTCTGAACACATGGTGAGGGGAGCAAACAGGAAGATCACTGCATAACCATGACAGTACCCTCCCTCTTACGAGGCCTCCCCCTCCCCCGCCTGGGTCCAGGCTTAAAGGGAAACTCCAGATGGAACCTCCTCAACAGACGAGGAGCAAAGACCTCAGATGCAGTGATCCAAGACCTCTCTTCAGGGCCCAACCCTTTCCAAAGTACGAGGTACTGAAGAACGCCTTTACGGAAACCGGGAATCCAAAACTTGACTAACCTCGTATTTTAGATTATCCTCAGAGACCGAAACCGAGGTAGGGAGAGGACGAGAGGACTTGAGGACTAAAGGCTTTTTAGGAATGGGTAAGGGCATGAGAAGATCAGGAGTCTGAGCAGGGTCCCCCACACCTTTAAAGATGAGCTGGGCATCCATAACAGGACCACCAGACTGGGCAGAGGTCAGTGGATCCCTGAGGTCAGGTTGGTTAGAAGGTGACATATCACAAGAGTCAAGCTGGATAGCTGCAACACCAACAGAATGCAGAGAACCCTGAGAAAAAGATTGAAAACCCCTCCTGGCTGAATGAGGTATTCTATCCAAAGGATGGATTGAGCCTTTTTAAACGGGTTTGAATGGACATAGTAGCAGTAGGGTGAGGCCAGGTCACCGAAGGTGCTGAACAAGAAGCAGGAAGCACATTGGGCATGGGCTGGACTGTCATAACTGGTGCAGAGGTCGACTGAATAGTATTGTCAGGTGTAGCGACCATCTCAATCGCATCACAGGGCATAGTAACTGTGGAACTTGCAGACAAGTTAGCCTGGCTGTGTGACCAAGGGAGATTAGGGACAGGCAAAGGTAAATGGTTATGTGAACTGGAGTGAATGATCGACTCAGGTTCATAGGTGGGCCCCTCATCCAGAGTACCACATGACCTAGAAAGTGCATCAGTCTGACTATTGCAGGACGCATCCCAGAGATCGCTATATACAGCGGGAAGAGCAGAAGATACTGGGATGGTGGTAACAGGAAGTTTCTTCTTTGGGGTACCCTTGAGTAGGCAGAAAGAGGAACAGGAGGAACCCCAAGCCAGGATCTGTCCAGCAGATCAGTCAATGTGTGGATAATGGAGCCGTAACCAAGGAAGACCTAATATGATAGGAGATGAAGTCTTAGGTAAGACAAGGAAGGATATCCACTCCTGGTGGAGTGTCCCTACTGACATCTTAACAGGAAGAGTCTGAAAGCGGATAGGGCCTCCTGGGAGAACCGTGCCATCAATCGCCAAGACCACCAATGGTGTTGTAAGGGGCAAAAGGGTAAGTCTCATGCAGGATGCAGTTTCCCAATCCATGAAATTGGCAGCGGCTCCGGAATCCAGATGTGCTGAGACCGAATGAGAGGAAGCACCGACATGAAGCAACACAGGAGAAGATGAGAAGGTGATATTTCAGGGTTGAATACTCCACCTTCCAGATGTATTAGCCCTGAGCGTTTTTCCAGACGAGGAGAATGAGTGTCACGGAAATGACCTTTGGCCCCACAATAGAGGCATAGGCCCAGAGTTCTGCGGCTAGCACGTTCTTCGGGAGATAACTTAGTCCAGCCCAACCGCATAGGTTCCTCAGTAGGCAGGGGGTGCTCCTCGGATCGAAGAGAAGGGACTGGGGGCTCAGGCTGCCTAAAAAACGGGGAGTGCTGGCATCTTTTTTCCGGGGCCCTCTCCTGAAAGCGAATATCGATCTGGTTACACAAGGTGATGACACTGTCCAGATCAGCAGGAAGGGATCTTCCTGCTAATTCATCCTTCACTCTATCAGAGAGGCCATGTAAAAAGGTTGCAACTAGGGCCTCATTATTCCAGCTCAATTCAGCTGTGAGGATACGGAACTGAAGAGCATACTGTCCCACAGACGTGGACTCTTGACAGAGACGTAAAAGAGCGCTAGCCGCTGAGGAGATACGACCCGGTTCCTCAAAGATATTCCGAAAAAGTTTCAAGAGTTCAGACAGGCTAGAAACCATTGGATCATTCAGTTCCCACAGAGGGGCAGCCCAAGCTAGCGCCTCGCCGGACAGGAGGGATATAATATATGCTACTTTTGCCCGATCGGACAGGAAGTTTTGGGGCTGAAGTTCAAAATGAATTGTGCACTGGCTAAGGAACCCCCTGCAAGCCTTGGAGTCCCCAGAGAAACGGGACGGAGCTGGCAGTAATAATGCATGCGTGGATGCGACTGATGCGATAGGTGCAGCTGCTGACTGTACTTGAGGCTGCAGGTTCGGGGTTCCCAAGGAAGCCTGTAGCTGCTCGAAGCGGGAAGCCAGATCTTGAAGAAATCGCATCACCTGGGCCTGATGCGATTCTTGGGTCTCAAGTCTGCGAACTAAGTTCTGCAATGGATCATCTGCAGGAAGCGGCACGTCAGCCGGGTCCATGGCTGATCAAACTTTTAGGTCACCTTGAGGCAAGGTGACAGATGCACACCGTAGGGATCAGGAGTGCACCGCAAGGTTGTGGACCCTACGGCTGACTGCTGCGGATGGAAGACAGGTCCCACCGGGGTTAGAGCGCAAGATTCCCCGGGGAGCGGAGTCTAAGAGCCAGCAGGTGTTCACCAGAGCCTCGAGTGGTGAGGATGGACTTGGCTGCAACTGGCTCCAGGTCGCAACCCCCAGGGTCCCCCAGCTCACACTCACAGTAGGCAACAGGAGGATAGGGATGGTGAGGGACAAAGCCAAGGTCGGGGCCACAAGCAGACAGAAATAGACAGAGACACGCCAAAAGGTCAGGATCACAGGCAAACAGGGATAGTCAAAGACACACCAAAGTAGGTAACGGAGCAACAGAAGAGCACACGGCAGGTAACAGGAAGCTGAACACACCAAGGAATACACAATGGTTGATCAGCACTGTTGGCTTGCAGTGCACAGGTTAATAAAGGTTCCCTGATAGGGCCTGGGGTGGAGCCATGCTTAGAGGAGAGGTTATAAAAACCACCAGGTGGAAGTGGCTGGCCTCTTAGTCTGAACACATGAGGGGAGGTAAGCAAACAGGAAGATCACTGCATAACCATGACACCAGTTAGCCTAACATCAATAGTATGCAAGCTCTTAGCCCTTGTATACACGGTCGGAGAATCCGTCGGAATGTGTCCTATCGGACCGTGTTGTCGGATAATCCGACTGTGTGTGGTATGCATCGGACTGATTCCGTCGGAATATCCGTCGGACCCAATTTTCCAACTTGTTGGAAATATTTCCCGACCAGCTGGGCCGATCGGACATACTCTGATCATGTGTAGAGAATTTTGATCGGACCAAGTGCCACGCATGCTCAGATCAAATTCCTACATCAAAGCTATTGGCTACTAGCCTGAATGTAGTCCCATCGTAACGAAATTACGTCATCACGTTCTGAAAGATCGGATTTTTCGACAACTTTGTCCGACCGTGTGTATGCAACAGTTTCGGACAAAATCCGACGGATTTGGTTGTCGAAATCTCCGACCGTGTGTACAGGGGCTTAGAGGGGATGATAAGGGACTATATACAAGAGTTTAGTAATGAAAACGGTATCATTAGCAGTAATCAGCATGGATTCATGAAGAATCGTTCTTGCCAAACCAATCTACAGTATATTAATCTTCTATGAGGAGGTGAGCTGCCATCTAGATAAAGGAAGGCCCGTAAACATGTATCTGGATTTTGCAAAAGCATTTGACATAGTTCCCCATAAACATTTACTGTACAAAGTAAGGTCCATTGGCATGGACCATAGGGTGAGTACATGGATTGAAAACTGGCTACAAGGGCGAGTTCAGAGGGTGGTGATAAATGGGGAGTACTCGGAATGGTCAAGGGTGGAACGTGGGGTCCCGAGTTCTGTGCAGGGACCAGTCATATTGAATTTGTTCATAAATGACCTGGAGGATGGGGTAAACAGTTCAATCCCTGTATTTTGCGGATGATACTAAGCTAATCAGGGCAATAACTTCCCCGCAAGATGTGGAAACCTTGCAAGAAGATCTAAACAAATTAATGGGATGGGCAGCTACATAGCAAATGAGGTTTAATGTGGAAAAATGTAAAATATAGCATTAGGGTGGCAAAACAATGAATGCAATCTACTCACTGGGGGGAGAACCCCTGGGGGAATCAAGGATGGAGATGATAGCCTCAGCAATGGCATGCAGCTGCTGCTAACAAAGCAAACAGAATATTGGCATGCATTAAAAAGGGGATTAACTCAAGAGATAAAGTGATAGTTCTCCCACTCTACAAGACTCTATTCCGGCCTCAGCTGGAGTATGCTATCCACTTCTGGGCACCAGTCCTTAAGAAAGATGTACTAGAAATGGAGCGAGTACAGAGAAGGGCAACAAAGCTAATAAAGGGACTGGAGCATATTAGTTATGAGCACTGAACTTAATCTCTCTGGAGAAGAGATGCTTGAGAGGAGATATGATTTTAATTTACAAATACCATACTGGTGACCCCACAATAGGGATAAAACTTTTATGTGGAAGGGAGTTTAACCACCTCGCGCCCGCCCTATAGCCGAATGACGGCCGTAGAGCAGGCGCGTTCGTCCGGGTGGTCGTCCTGATGTTTACTTCCGCAATGCGCGCCGTTCTGCCTCTAGTAAAAAAAAAAAAAAAAAAAAAGTAAAAAAATAAAATAAAAAGTGCTCCCCAGCAGTGCCATCCGCCCCCAGCAGTGCCATCCGCCCCAGTGCCATCTACCCCAGTGCCATCCGCCCCAGTGCCATCCACCCCAGTGCCATCCACCCCAGTGCTACCTGCCCCCAGTGCCATCCACCCCAGTGCTACCTGCCCCCAGTGCCACCAGTTGTCAGTGCCACCGGTCGTCAGTGCCATCTGTCATCAGTGCCACGTATAAGTGCCATCTTTCATCAGTGCCACGTGTCATCAGTGCCACATAGTGCCATCTGTCATCAGTGCCACGTATTAGTGCCATCTGTCATCAGTGCCACGTATCAGTGCCATTTGTCATCAGTGCCACCTGTCAGTGTCACGTGCCATCTGTTGTCAGTGTCACGTGTCATCAATGCCACTTATCAGTGCCATCTGTCATCAGTGTCACGCGTCATTGGTGCCATGTATTAGTGCCATCTGTCATCGGTGGCACGTATTAGTGCCACGTATTAGTGCCATCTGTCATCAGTGCCACGTATTAGTGCCACGTGTCTTCAGTGCCACGTATTAGTGCCACGTATAAGTGCCACGTGTCATCAGTGCCACATATTAGTGCCATCTGTCATCAGTGCCACATATTATTGCCATCTGTCATCAGTGCCACCTGTCATCAGTGCCACGTATAAGTGTCATCATTGCCACGTATCAGTGCCATCTGTCATCAGTGTCACGTGTCATTGTCCTGGTGCTTCAAAAGTGTAATAAATAGTCAACAAGTTAGATGTGCAATTTATGTTTCTAGAACAAATGATGGCGCTACCTGCATGTTGGGCCTCTCTATGTGGCCAGGCTGTGAAAAAGTCCCACACATGTGGTATTGTAATACTCAGGAGGAGTAGCAGAATTTTTTGGGGGGTGTCATTTGTGGTATACACATGCCACGTGAGAGAAATAACCTATTACAATGACAATTTTGTGGAGAAAAAAAAAAAGAAAAATCTTAATTTTGCAAAGAATTGTGGGAAAAAAATGACAACATCAAAAAGCTCACTATGCCTCTTACTAAATACCTTGGAATGTCTACTTTCCAAAAAGGGGTCATTTGGGGGGTATTTGTACTTTCCTGACTTGTTCGGGTCACAAGAAGCGAGATAGGCCACCAGTACATCAGATGTGATCAATTTTGTGCGATTCGCACCACAGCTTGTAGACTCTCTAACTTTCACAAAGACCAAATAATATCCACTAATTTGGGTTATTTTTACCAAAGATATGTAGCAGTATAAATTGTGACCAAAATTTATGAAGAAAAATTAATAATTTGCATAATTCTGTCACAGAAACAAAGAAATATGCGTTTTTTTTTTCAAAATTTTCGGTCTTTTTTCATTTATAGCGCAAAAAATAAAAACCCCAGAGGTGATCAAATACCACCAAAAGAAATCTCTATTTGTGGGAAAAAAAGGACAAAAAATTCATTTGGGTACAGTGTTGCATGACTGAGTAATTGTCATTCAAATTGTGAGAGCATCGAAAGCTGAAAATTGGTCTGGGCAGGAAGGGTGTTTAAGTGCCCAGTAAGCAAGTGGTTAATAAGAGAAGTGGCCACGCATCAAGATTAGAAGAAAAGAGGTTTAACCTTAGACTGCGTAGAGCAGGCATGCCCAAAGTCTGGCCTGCGGGCCAATCACGGCCCGCTGTCTGGTTTTGAACGGCCCGCCTGGTTATCTACACATATATTTCTTTTGTCGCCCCCAACAATCTCCCAGCGCCGGGGCCTTAAAAGAGTATTTCCTGTTTACATGGCAGCCTCTGTAATAGGAAGTCCCGTCTCTGCCATTGGACGACTGTTCTGTCCATCAAAGGAGGCGGGAATTTCTCTTAAAGAGGCTGCTGTGTAAACAGGAGATTCTCCTGTTCTTTGGCGCTCATCCTGCCCCCTCCATGACCCCTCCAAGGCTGCACTGATGGCAATGGTGAGTACATTCCTGGCTAATGGTGGGTACATTCCTGGCTAATGGTGGGTGCATTACTGGCTAATGGTGGCTGCATTCCTGGCTAATAGTGAGTGAAATCCTGGCTAATGGTGGCTGCATTCCTGGCAATAGTGAGTGACATCCTGGCAATGGTGGGTGCATTCCTGGCTAATGGTGGGTGCATTCCTGGCAATAGTGAGTGAAATCCTGGCAATGGTGGCTGCATTCCTGGCAATGGTGGGGGCATTCCTGGCAATAGTGAGTGAAATCCTGGCTAATGGTGGCTGCATTCCTAGCAATGGTGGCTGCATTCCTGGCAATAGTGAGTGAAATCCTGGCAATGGTGGGTGCATTCCTGGCTAATGGTGGCTGCATTCCTGGCTAATGGTGGGTGCATTCCTGGCAATGGTGGGTGCATTCCTGGCAATAGCGAGTGAAATCCTGGCAATGGTGGGTGCTGCATTCCCAGCAATGGTGGGCGCACAGATGGGCACTGACCCTTATTTTGCTTCACAGTTCTTTATTTAAAATTTTAAGTTTTTTTACTGAAACTTCCCTCTTAAAGTGAAGGTGCTTGCTATTTGCCAATAAATACGGTATATCCAAATAACACGCCCAAGCTCATCTCTTCAACACACACAGCGACAAAGGCAAGAGAAATCTTGTTGGGCCGTGTATTAGTGTTCACACTTAGGCCGCGTACACACGGGCGGACTGTTCGCCCAACCTTGTTCGGCAAACAGTTTCATCAAACAGTCCGCTCAAAATTTGCATGAGCGGACTTGCCCACACACGAGCGGACTGTTTGACGAACAAGGTTGGGCAAACAGTTCGCTCAACTTTTGAAATGAACGGACTCGCCCACGTAAGGCGGAGGCAAGTCCGCCCATTTCGAGCGCGTGTACAGGTAGGCGGGGCCCGCGAAGGAGACGTCGCGAGCTCCGCCGCCTGGAATGGGCTTAAAGGGGAACCCCAACGCCGAAAAAAATCGGCGTGGGGGTTCCCCCCAAGTCCACACCAAACCCTTGTCCGAGCACGCTACCCGGCCGGCCAGGAAAGGGGGGCGAGCGAGCGCGCCCCCCCTCCTGAGCCGTACCAGGCCGCGTGCCCTCAACATGGGGGGTGCCTTGGGGAAGGGGGGGCCGCGCGGCCCCCCCACCCCAAAGCACCTTGTCCCCATGTTGATGAGGACAAGGGCCTCTTCCCGACAACCCTGGCCGTTGGTTGTCGGGGTCTGCGGGCGGGGGGCTTATCGGAATCCGGGAGCCCCCTTTAAGAAGGGGGCCCCCGGATACCGGCCCCCCACCCTATGTGAATGAGTATGGGGTACAATGTACCCCTACCCATTCACCTGTGAAATAAAGTACAAATAAAAACACAACACAGGGGGAAAAAATATTTTATTGCACAGCCGGGGGTCTTCCGTCTTCGGGGGTCTTCTCGCCGGACTCCTCCGCTATGTGTGTGTAGCTCTTTTGCCAGCGGAGGAGTCCGGCTTTCTTCCTCCCCGCCGCCGGCCTCTTCTCCCGACTTCGGGGGTCTTGTCCCCCTCTTCGGTTCTTCTGCCGGGCCACCGCGCCTGGTCCGGTGGCCCGGTCTTCTGTCGCCGTCTTCCGTTCTTCTGTCGCCGCCTTCGGTTCTTCTGCCGGGCCACCGCGCCTTCTTGTAGCTCTTTTACAGGCGGTGGCCCGGTCTTCTGTCGCCGTCGCCGCCTTCCGTTCGTGTTCTTCTTCTTGTTCTTCTTGTTCTTCTCCAGGCGATGTTGACACGTCGCTCCCTCCGGCCGGAATGCCAGAGCCGCCCTGCGCTGTGACTTATATAGTGACAATGGGGCGGGGTCACATGGTATATGTCACATGGGTTGATGTCACATGGTGACCCCGCCCCCTTACGATGTCATAGTCCCCATGTGACATCAACCCATGTGACCAACCCATGTGACATATACCATGTGACCCCGCCCCATTGTCACTATATAAGTGACCGCACAGCGCGTCCCCGGCATTCCGGCCGGAGAGCTCGTCGAGTCAACATCGCCTGGAGAAGAACAAGAAGAACAAGAAGAAGAACAAGAACGGAAGGCGGCGACGGCGACAGAAGACCGGGCCACCGCCTGTAAAAGAGCTACAAGAAGGCGCGGTGGCCCGGCAGAAGAACCGAAGGCGGCGACAGAAGAACGGAAGACGGCGACAGAAGACCGGGCCACCGGACCAGGCGCGGTGGCCCGGCAGAAGAACCGAAGAGGGGGACAAGACCCCCGAAGTCGGGAGAAGAGGCCGGCGGCGGGGAGGAAGAAAGCCGGACTCCTCCGCTGGCAAAAGAGCTACACACACATAGCGGAGGAGTCCGGCGAGAAGACCCCCGAAGACGGAAGACCCCCGGCTGTGCAATAAAATATTTTTTCCCCCTGTGTTGTGTTTTTATTTGTACTTTATTTCACAGGTGAATGGGTAGGGGTACATTGTACCCCATACTCATTCACATAGGGTGGGGGGCCGGTATCCGGGGGCCCCCTTCTTAAAGGGGGCTCCCGGATTCCGATAAGCCCCCCGCCCGCAGACCCCGACAACCAACGGCCAGGGTTGTCGGGAAGAGGCCCTTGTCCTCATCAACATGGGGACAAGGTGCTTTGGGGTGGGGGGGCCGCGCGGCCCCCCCTTCCCCAAGGCACCCCCCCATGTTGAGGGCACGCGGCCTGGTACGGCTCAGGAGGGGGGGCGCGCTCGCTCGCCCCCCTTTCCTGGCCGGCCGGGTAGCGTGCTCGGACAAGGGTCTGGTGTGGACTTTGGGGGAACCCCCACGCCGATTTTTTTCGGCGTTGGGGTTCCCCTTTAAGCCCATTCCAGGCGGCGGAGCCCGCGACGTCTCCTTCGCGGGCCCCGCCTACCTGTACACGCGCTCGAAATGGGCGGACTTTCCGAGCGGGAACAGTCCGCTCATTTCGAAAGTACAGCGGACAAGCCCACACACGGGCGGACTGTTCGCTCAAACACAGTTTCAGCGGACAGTTTTTCGGAATTTCCGAAAGACTTTGTCCGTCCAACTGTCCGCTGAAACTGTCCGCTGAAAGCCCACACACGAGCGGACTGTCCGCCCAAACACTGTTCAGCGGACAAGGTTGGGCGAACAGTCCGCCCGTGTGTACGCGGCCTTAGACCAAATTTTAATGGTTCAAAGAATGTCAGGCAAAATGGTCAGCCCTCGTGCATGTTCACTTCATCAAATCTGGCCCTCTTTGAAAAAAGTTTGGACACCCCTGGCATAGAGGGTTCTTCACTGTAAGCACAAGGATGTGGCATTCACTTCCACAGGCAGTGGTTTCAGCGGGGAGCATTTATAGTTAGACTATTAGATAAGTACCTGAATGACCACAACATACAGGGATATACAATGTAATACTGACATATAATCACACACATAGGTTGGACTTGTGTCTTTTTTTCAACCTCACCTACTATGTAATTATATGAAACTATTAGCAAACATCAGAGGGGCCTGTCCATGTGCTTTCTTGTGCAGCCCTAGCAGGCACTGCAGGCTTTCAGTCCTTCATGGCATAATGTGTTACCAGTTGTTTTCTTAGGGACGATGGTCCCAGCTGCCTTCAAATTATTGACGAGATTCTCCCATGTAGTTCTGGGCCGATTCTTCACCGTTCTCATGATTACTGAAACTCCATGAGGTGAGATCTTGCATGGAGCCCCAGACCGAGGGAGATTGACAGTTATTTTGTTTCTTCTATTTGCAAATAATCACACCAACTGTTGTCACCCTCTCACTCATGCTGCTTGGCGATGGTCTTGTAGCCCATTCCAGCCTTGTGTTGGTATACAGTCTTGTTCCTGACATCCTTGGACAGCTCTTTAGTTTTGGCCATGGTAGAGAGATTGGAATCTGACTGATTGCTTCTGTGGATAGGTGTCTTTTCTACAAGTAACAAGCTGAGATTAGGAGTACTCTCCGAAAAGGTAATGCTCCTAATCTCAGCTTGGTACCTGTATAGAAGGCACCTGGGTGACAGAAATCTTGCTGACTGATAGGGGATCAAATACTTATTTCACTCATTAAAATGCAAATTAATTTATAACTTTTTTGAAATGCATTTTTCTGGATATTTTTATTGTTATTCTGTCTCTCACTGTTAAAATAAACCTACCATTAAAATTATAGACTGTGCTGCTTTTCTGTAAACAATAGGTCAATTGTGCTTCTAATATTCTGTTTATCCTACCAATAAAAACATTTTCAACCCTAAAATTATAGACTGATTCTTTCTGTCAGTGGGCAAACGTACAAAATCAGCAGGGGTTCAAATACCTTTTTCCCTTACTGTACTTTAGGTCCCAGCCTTCACAGAGAACCCCAAAACCACTTCATTGAGCAAAGGTTAACATCTGTTCTAATCAGAGCTTTGACCTGCACCCTCTTTAGCTTTAATTATGGAAGCCAGCCTAATCCTGGCAGTTGATGGCTATGAGGGCCAGAACCCATTTTCAGAATCAAAGAGGGCCAAAAACACCTAAATGAACAAAAAAAAAAGTCTCATGTACTCTGTTGAATATAGAGCGACTGAGCATACAAAAGTGAACAGAGACAATTAGAAATAATAGGATGGCGCATGCGCGGTGGGCAGGATGGCGGATGCTTAATGGCAAGCTCAGGTCTCCGTTTCCTCATCAAGTTATCCTGCACTGCTTCCAGAGCTTACCTAGCCACAGGATCCACACCAATCGCTTTCGGAACCCTCAGGGCATCACATGGAGAAAATTGGATAGTAAAAACACATCTACCAAGGCTTCAACCCGTCTCCACCGTCCCGGCCTTCACAGCACATGGATCGCTTCCTGTAAATTGTGGCCTTGATTAATCCGGCAGACCTGATGATCTCCGCGGAGCACTCTTCAGATATACCAGGTATCTTACACTCCAGCCCACCTCCCCGGGGGACAGATCCTGCTAGCTCAGTCACGGTAGCAGTACTGGACTCAAAATTACAAGCCCTGTTACAGGATCTGACCTGCAATATTACAGTAGCAGTTGGCAAACTTGCATGGGAATTCAGAGGGGAAATTGGCCAACTTGGGACACGCACTGACACTCTGGAAAGCAAATTTGACCAAATAGTACAATATGTACATGTACTAGAAGAGGTTAATGCAGCCCTCAAACACTGTTTCCCAGATCCAACTACAGCAAGGGGATCTGTAAAATAGAGAAGGCCGCCAAAATCTGAGGATCTGTGGTGTCCCTGAAAAAGTCACTGACAAGGAGCTAAGGGCCTATCTTCTAGGCCTATTTGTCACCATAGCCCCGCACATTCTGGACATTGGCGCATGGACAGTACCCATAGATCTCCTTCCTTATCCATCCCTGACCACATAGTACAACCCGACGGCACTCCCACTTACTGCCCCCAGACCATGTCAAAGGTCTTTGGAGATTTTTATAACAAACTTTACAACACCCTGTGCTCTGATCCGCTGACCCAGTTCACACAAGAGAAGTTCAAATACTTTATATCATCATTACAGCTTCCACTGAGCAACGTTCCTCACTAAATATACCCATCAACACTGAGGAATTAGCAGATGTGATTAAATCACTCCCCTCACATAAAGCCCCAGGCCCTGATGGACTCCCCTATTCCTACTAGAAAAAAAACCTCCCAACTCTAGCTCCACACGTTAAATTTATTCTCCTCCCTACTTAAAAGGTACCTTGTCCCATCCCCAGTTGCTGCATGCACACATCACAGTTATTCCCAAACCAGGTAAAGGCCCGTCTATTCCTGATAACCATCGCCCTATAGCTTTACTAAATTCGGACTACAAAATCTTTACAAAAAATTGGCAAACAGACTCTCGATAATATTACCATCACTGATACATAAAGACCAGGTGGGATTCATCCCCACAAGGCATGCAGGGGAGAACACTCAGCGTACGATAGACCTCATTGATATACTAACTAGAACTAAAACCCCCACCCTGATACTAAGTCTAGATGCTCAGAAAGCATTCGATCGTCTCAATTGACCCTCTGTTTGCAATTCTGGCGAAATACGGATTCTCTGGACCCTTAATTCAAGCCTTTCCGATCCCTATACTCTCACCCCACTTCCCAGGTACAATTCTCATCCCATTTATCTCCAACATTCCCCCTCAGCAATGGTACCAGACAGGGATGCGGGCTGTCACGCCTATTGTTTGTCCTCAGCTTAGAACCCCTAGCTGCTGCCATACGCGATTGCCCTGATGTTACAGGAGTACACTTACGACAAAGAGAAAACAAAATTATCCCTTTTTCGCAGATGAAGTTATTTTGACGCTCACATATACACATATATCTTTACCCTCTCTCCACAATAGTCTAACGGCTTTTAGTGCTATCTCGGGTTACAAAATGAATGCTACCAAGACGGAAGCCCTCCCCATTATTACCCCCCCCCCCCCTCAACTAGCTACACTCCAAAAAAACTATAATTATCATTGGTGCCCCTCTTCGCTGATTCCCCCCCCCTCTTCAATGAAATCAACTGTCTTTTAACACAATGGACCGCTCTTCCCCTCTCCCTTTTGGGACGTGTAAACATTCTGAAAATGTCAATACTTCCTAAATTGTTGTATCTATTCGAGACACTCCCAGTGGCAATACCTATGTCACAACTGAAAGCTCCCCAAAGGAGAAGTCTCCGCTTTATATGGAACAACGCTTCCCATCGGGTGGCCGGGATCAGTGGTCATGGCACGTAAAAATAGAGGAGGCTCAGGAGCCCCTGACTTTATTAAATATTATGCTTCACATTTAAGAGTCCTTACTTCCTGGACTAATAGGAAAGCTCCAAACAGATGGGCCGAGATTGAAATGAGTGTTACCTCACTAGTCCATCCATGTTACATGCTCTGGCCGTCCAGTGACAAGCATATGCCCCAGCTGAGAAGTTTGTGCCTAGCTCAGATGCTTTATACCTTAGCAATTTGGAAAAGATGCCCTGATTGATATTCCCTATCTTCTCCATGCTCACCACTTATAAAATGTTCTCTTTAATCCAGACATCCCTGATAGCCTGTCCTCTGATCGGATGCTACATTGGACCCGGGCCGGGATTTTTCAGTTAAGGCATCATGTCAATCCAGCCACGAGACACCTATTATCTTTTACTGACTTGTAAAAACAATCACTTTTCTATTCCTATTTATGATTAAGACATTTCTTCACCACCAAATCTCCCACCCTTTCCCTGGACAAACCATCAGACTTCGAAATGTTATGTGCCAAGGGCCCCTACGAGCCAGAATTAATTTCCACCATATATAAAATTTTACACAAAGCCAACCCTTTGAAGGTAGATAGCCACTACTATATGACGAGATGGTCTCAGATACTCCAACATGATATCTCCCTGTTGGATTGGGATAGTATCTGGGAACCCACCTCCAAAATTTACCGCTGTATCCGTGTATAAAAAAATTATATTATTCTAGTACAGAGCTCCAGAACGCCTACATACATACATACAACCCGACGGTCTCAAAATCATGTTGGAGATGCAAGAAGGCAGTGAGCTCACACTTTCATATATTCTGGGAATGTCCTCTGGTCACCCAATTCTGGGTTCAGATCCAAACACTTCTAGAGAAACTATTAGAGGTCCCCCTCCCCCTAAACCCTATGCACTGGGTCTACCCTTCCCAGGTATCCACAAAACCAAACGAAGACTGACGTCCTTCATATTATTAGCTGCTAAAAGAACTATCCCCAGGCTCTGGCTCTCTACTTTCCCTCCCACGCAAGCCCTCTCCATCTTAACAGACATACATAGAATGGAACATCTAACTGCCATAATTGATGATTCAATACAAACGTTTTCACAAATATGGCAGACATGGGAGGAATCCCAGTATTGCTCGGAGGCACACAGTTCCAATTGAAAGATAATTGACTTGTACAGTACTCCTCAATTTATTCTTAGATTTCAGCTGACTTCATTAAAAAAAGATATCTATGGTCCCATGCTAATGGAGCATTGGTGCTCCCTATAGATATAGAGGTATATACCGCTAAAGCCAAACCATACATGTGGAACTAAAAACTTTTACCCCTAAGATAGCTCTCTCATTATCTATGTAATTTCACCGACCCTCTATATATCAAACTAACTCTGTATGTATATATTTCAATGACAGTGTATATCTGCATCACTTGTAATGACTGTGATAACATGTTACCTTTTATCACTTGTAAAACTTGTTAAACAATTGAAAAAAAAAAAAAAAATAACAGGATTCTGCTTGTTGAGCATAGTCAGGGGAACAAACTGAAAAACAATTAAGAATTGGTCTAGGCCGCGGCCGGCTCCGGCCTAGTGCGGCCTAGCAAGGCCTAAGAATCCCCAGTGTTTCCTGCGGCCCCGCCCGGGATCGCGCTCCGCGGCCGTTCCAGCCTACCACCGCGACCGAGGGTTCTGACATCATACCTGGGACGTGGACTAGCTATGGCTGAGTAGGAGCACGTTTTTCTGGAGCGCCCGGTCGCTTCTCGACCACCCTGACTATTTAAGTGCCTTCCAGAGCACTATGCACTCCGCTAAGAAGAAGGGAGCCAAGCGGAACAACAGGCTATTGAAATCAGCATCTCAAACCCAACCTCCGGAGAGATTAGCCGGTTATTTCACCGCCAGCAATTTCCATCACTGGAGGCCAAGATGGCAGCAACGCGCACGGAGGAGGAGAGCGTGTCCCCGGGTCCAGCACCTAACTTGCATATAGAGCACATGCCGGCAGATTGCTATCAGGATTTTCCGCCGGACCTCCGCCCCATGGGCGACGAACTGAGGCAGGCTACCGTGCCGACAGGCGGAGTGGACGCTGAACTGCGCATGCTGCTCCAAGCGCTACCGACGAAGGCGGACATAACAGCTCTGATAGGGACTGTGGAGGCGGCGCACCACAAAGAGATGGCGGCAGTTAAAGCAGATGTATCGGCGCTTAATTCCAGGGTGGAGGCGGGGGAGACCTCTCTGGCTGCGTTTGAATGGCGTGTAGCGGCGGTGGAGAGACTCCAGGAGGCACACGCAGAGACTCTGGTGGCACAACAACTCCACTTGGAGGAAATGGAGGACAGGAGTCGCAGGAACAACCTGCGACTCCGGGGCCTACCTGAGGCTACAGGCCCGAAGACTTGCAGGATACCGCGCTTGCCATCTTCCGCGCTATAGAAGGCATTGATCTCCTGGACCGGGTGGGGATCGACCGGATCCACAGAGTGCTAGGCCCTAAACCTACGGACCCCCTGCGGCCCCCGTGATGTTATCTGCAGGATCCACCACTATCCTCATAAGGAACATATCCTACGCAAAGCCTGGAGCGCCGGGGACCTGGAGTTCGATGGGATGACCATTAAGATCCTCCCAGACCTCTCCCGCCCCACCCTGCAAAGACAGGCCACGCTGAGGCCGCTGCTTGACCTTGAAACGTAACTTACCGCTGGGGATATCCACTATCAGTGACATTTAAGAAGGATCAGAGATCGTTTACTTTGCAGAAACCTGAATCCCTGCCTGCCCTATTTACCTTTCTTGATGCAGAGCCGGTGAGGATGCCTGACTGGCTGGCTTTCCTTCCACAAGCCCAAGGACAACCGAGTATGTCTAGACAAGGAGCTGAGGAGCCTCCCGGATTACAAAGAGGTCGTCGCCGACCTAGAGCGGTCTCTCAGGAGGATGTACATGAATCTTGATCTGTCTCCCAGGTGCAAACGCCCAACTTCATATGACCGTACTCTGACGATCCCAACCCCAGGTTTGGAACTCACCTGCTACGTTAAGTTTTTGTTTACTTTCTTTGCCCCTACATTTCCAGCTACCTTTGCACCTTGACTGTCACCTGGCAGGGCATGGCCCTCTGACACCACCCCCCTTTATTTTCTTTCTCTTTTTTGTGGGCCACCCGTCCCGAGGGGTTGAACGATCCTACCTATGTTTTACCAGCCCCCCCCCCCCCCGGGAAATTGTGAGGAGCTATGCCCCCACCCCTCGGTTGACTTACCTGTCTTGCTGAATCTGCCTTGCCCAACTGCCGCAGGAAACTCCTTCTCAGTTACGGCTAGAACACTCCACGCTCCAGCGCCTGCCCGGGGAGGACACCCTTCTCCACCGTTTGATGTGTGGGGAACTGAGTTACTGGGTCACCTGCCGAGACATCCCCCCATTGATACAACAGCCCTGAGAGTCGCAGTCATGTGAACCCCTCGGCCGGACATACGGCCGTGCAGCCTGGACAGCTGGGGGATGGGTTTGATATGACTGCATGGTCGGAGCCCTGATGACATGGGGGTCCTGGGGACACAGGCATCTACTGGCTTACAGGTGCATTAAGGGACTTAATGCCGCAGTTTTGTGTTTAGCTGCGGATTAGGGGCGGGCTACCAGGACGTTGGGCCCCACTTGGTTGGATGTTTGTCCTGTATTGAGAGCCGATCTATCTGACGCTAGGCAGGCCTTTCAGGTATACCTGGGGAGGGTTGCCAGTCTCTTATATAGCTTGGAAGATACAGGATACACAGCCCTCTTGCTGCGGCACTTTCTTTTTTTTACAAATATAACTTTATTCAACTCCAACCAAAAGGGCACACAGGACCCACAGTACATAATAAACAAAGTACATCAAGGCATAAGGCAGAAGGAGAGACGTAACATAAGTATCCTAAATATAAATATTCCATCTTACAGCTCCATAAACAAAGTGAGACCAACCGACCATGGTCATCTCAGCCCTCTGCCCGCCCACATCACCTATAACCCGTAGGGGGAGGGCCCAGCGTGCCCAGTTTTCACTTTTTACCAGTAATAAAGAAAAAAGATAGAAGGGAAAGAAGAAGAAGAAAAAAAAAAAAAAAAAAAAAAAAAAAAAAAACAGGAAAATAAGAAGAGGAGACATGGAAGAGATATGGGAGTACTCCATGACGGAGATATCTTGCTAGGGCGCCAACAGTCGACGACCCTCCAACGAGAATCGAAAGACACACCAAGCGTCCCATGTCTGTTTAAAGGTTTCTTGTTTGTTCAAAGAGGTTAAGATCAAGTCCTCCATCTTCCTAATCTCTTCAATTCTTCTAACCCAGTGCGAAACCGACGGAGGGGTACGCTGCTTCCAATAAAGAGGAATACATGATTTCGCCGCGTTTACCAAATGCCGCAAAAGTGACTTTTTATAACATTTTATTGGAATCTGTGAGTGGTGGAGGAGGAAAAAGGCTGGTCCGTCCGGGATAGGATAGTCAATAAGTACTTGTATTATACGACGGACCTCTGTCCAGAAGTTCGTCAAACCCGGACAGGACCAGAACACATGAAGCAGTGTACCCTCCTCAACTTCGCATCGCCAGCATCTGTCCGAAACAGATGGGAAACACCTGTGCAATTTAACCGGTGTCATATACCACCTAGTTAAAAGTTTAAAATTCGACTCCTGTGTCTTTGTACACGACGAGGTCGTAAGAGCTAAGTTAATAATGCGCTGACTCTGCGAGGGAGAGAACGAACAACCAAGATCCCTTTCCCATTTAGACATACAGGACAGGTGAGGGTGATCCAGGTGTCCGTTCAGAAGATTGTAAGTCCGAGAAAGGACGTGAGCCAGCGGGCCCTCTTCCCTACATAAGATCTCAAACTCCGTCATGGGGCCCGCGAAAACCTGAGGATCAGGAATGGAGCGCAGAAAATGATTTAAGCGCACCGCTTTCCAGAAAGAAAGACAGAACAGACCTGCCTGGTCAGTCAAATCGGCAATAGATGGCCATTTCCCATCGATTACAAATCTGGACGCATGGTCTACATGTAGCTCACTAAGTGATTTATAATCTCCTGGGTAGATCCCTGGTTCAAAATGCGGGTTACCTAGGATCGGGTACAAGGGGGAAGACAATGACGTGATTTTATTCTGAGAGGCGATCCTATATCCCACTCTTAGAGAGACCCCTATGGTAGGATGCGATCTCAGTTCCACTGGCAACGCCTGGAAGCACCACATGGCACTTCTCAGCGGAATGCGGGACTGAGATTGCTCCACTTGCACCCATAATTTGGTAGCACTGTTGCGATTCCAATCCAAAATCCTTCCAAGATGGGAGGCCACATAATAACGCTGTATATCGGGTAACGCCAACCCTCCCTGTTGTTTAGAGAGCGTCAGCTGTGGCCACCGAAGTCTAGGTTTCTTGTGCGCCCAAACAAATTGCATAATCACGGATTGTACCTGCTTAAAAAATGAAGAAGGGATCTTAATGGGAAGGGCCTGAAAAAGGTAATTAAATTTAGGAAGTATATTCATTTTTACCAAATTACATCTCCCAAACCAGGAGTGGAGCCCAGAGTGCCACTTTTGAAGCAAAATACGTGTTCTAATAAACAAAGGAGGGAAGTTCAACTTAAACGTATTCGCGACGTCCGGTGGGACATAAGTGCCCAGGTATTTAAGTGCGGTGGTCGTCCATCTAAAACGGAAGTTCAATTGCACATCCCGAAGTAGCCCTGGGGGGACAGCCACCCCCATAGACTCCGATTTTGAAAAATTAATTTTCAAATGTGACATCTGCCCATATGTCTGGAATTCCCGAAGAAGATTCGGCAAAGAAGTTCTTGGGTTTGTCAAGGAAAACATCATATCATCTGCGTAAGCAGAGATCTTACATTCATTCCCACCCATGCGCAAACCCGTGATATCTGGGTTACGCCGGACCGACGCCAGAAAAGGTTCCAGGGATAATGCAAATAAAAGGGGCGATAGCGGGCAACCTTGTCTGGTCCCATTCCCAATATTAATAGAAGAAGAGAGCACCCCATTTACCTTAATTTGCGCCGAGGGTCTTGAATATATTTTACTAATCCAAGTAAGCATCCGTTCACCTAATCCTACATGACGGAGAACCGAAAACATAAAAGGCCAGTGGACCCTATCAAAGGCTTTCTCCGCGTCTGTGTTCACAAAAACACACGGAGTGTTCGACACCTGAGCCTTATGTATCAGAGCCAGGACCTTGATGGTATTGTCCCTCGCCTCTCTAGAGGGAATGAAGCCTACTTGGTCTGCATGAATGAGAGATTGCAGATAGTGAGCTAAACGCATAGCAAGAATTTTAGAAAATAATTTTAAATCCAGGTTAAGCAAGGAAATAGGCCTGTAGCTTCCGCACAGGCCTGGATCCTTATCTTCCTTGGGAATCAAGGAAATATGTGCCCTAAGGGTATCAAAAGCAAAGTCTCTTTCGGAACTCAGAGCATTAAACAAGTCAACCATTCGTGGGCCGAGGATGGGGAGAAAGACTTTATAATATTGCGCGGTGTATCCATCCGGACCCGGCGCTTTGCCCAGTTTCAGAGAGCCTACCACCCCCTGTACCTCCTGCAGGGTAATTGGTTCTTCTAGTAGTTCCCGATCCTCCGGCGACAAAGAGGGCAAGCCAGCTCCAACCACGTACCTGTCTATCTCCTCCTTCCCCGTCCCCGTATTTGGGAGATTATAAAGCTCAGAGTAAAACCTCCCAAAGGTCTCAGATATCTGCTTCGGCGTCGAGACCAACTTGCCGGTAGTATCTGAAATCTGTGATATAAAAGCAGCCGACTTCAAGTCCTTAACCGACTTGGCCAGAAGTTTCCCGCACTTATCTCCAGATTCGTATGTTAATTTACGACAGAACTGGAGTGCAGCCTTCGCTCTATAATGAAGAAGATCATTAATCTGGGAGCGAAGCGACCCCAGTTCAATCTCTAAAGGTCGTGAGGGGGCATGTTTATGTCGTGCTTCAACTCGGGCCAGCTCCTGAAACAGGCCATGCAACTGTTCGTTTCGCGCACGTTTAATACGTGTCCCGTGTTTAATCAACACCCCACGCAGAACTACTTTATGAGCTTCCCAGATCATGCCCGGATCAGAACCCTCCAGTTCATTCTCTTGAAAATAGAGTTCCATTGCTCTAGTCACATCTACGAGGACATCTGGTATCTGAAGGAGGCTCTCATTCAGTCGCCAGAATAATGACCTGGATGAGGGATTTCCCGAAAGCACATAGGTGATCACAACAGGTGCATGGTCCGACCAGGTAATATGGCCAATAGCAGAAGATCTCACTAAATGTAGATGATCATGGGGAATCAAAAAAAAGTCTATCCGTGAGTAGGATTTATGGGGGGAGGAGTAAAACGAATAATCTCTCTCTCCAGAATGTTGAAGTCGCCAAACGTCCATTAGCTGGGCCGACTGTAGACATTTAGTCACCCGTTTCCTAGCTGAGACTGGGATTGAAGAGGAGGAGGTAGAGGAATCCAAAACTGGAGAAAGAGGGATATTAAAGTCCCCTCCCAGAATCAGTTGGCCCTCTTGGAAGTCAGCTAGACTACGCATGGTACACTGTATGAAAGCATCCTGGTGGTCATTAGGAGCATATACCGTAGCAAGAGTGAAAAGAGACTGCCCAACCTGGCCCTTGAGGAAGAGAAAACGCCCCTCCGGATCTGCCATTAGGTCCCGATAAGCCCATGTCCTTTTATTAGATATCAAAATAGAGACCCCTTTAGTTTTAGAATGGGAATTAGTCGAGTGATATACATGAGGAAAGCCACGGGACTTCAAAATCGGCAGACTAGAGGTTTTAAAATGGGTTTCTTGAATAAACGCAATATCTACGGAATTAGTCTTCAATTCTCGTTGCAAGATCCGTCGCTTCTCCGGGGAATTCAGTCCCTTGGCATTTAGCGAAAGAAACTTAATAAGATCCGCCATCCCGTCCCTACCATGTCAGAGGAGCAATATAAAGAAACATAGAAAAAAGAAGGGGAGAAAAAAAAAAAAAAAAAAAAAGGGGGGGGGGAAGAAGAAAAAAGGGGGGAGATTTAAATAAAAAAAAAAAAAAAAAAAAAAAAAAGGGGGGGGGGGGGTAGGAGGACCTTTCTACTTTTGGGGCAAGGTGTCTACCGAAAAGCAGGTACGAGGGGGAAGCGCACCGTGGGGAATAAGACCACCTGTTTAGTTCACTTTTTTCGGTTACTATGTTTTTGTTGTCTCCTTTTTTCTGGTTTGGGGGTTATCCCTGTTGCAATATTATTGGAGTGATACACGTTTTTATTTTTATGATATGTCGGGGTGGGGAGGAGTGACTGGGCGCTCTCTTTTTGAGCCCTGTCCTACCTCTCCCCCAAATAGGTTGGTATATGTCGCTGGGTTCTGCCATACGGCCCCCAAGCGACATATGCAAATAATATACTGTGCGAGGGACAAGGTGTTAGACTTTGTCCCATCTTCATGACTCTCTTTCTCTCTCTTCTTTAACGTTTTTTCCTTTTCTTTCTGGTATCTGTTTACACCTTCTGTTTCCTTCCCCTCTCTTCCCTTACCCTTTCCTTCCCGGTCCTTCCCGCCACCCACCCCCCCCCCCCCCCGGGTTCCCTATGGCGTTCGACAGTCTTAAAGTGATGTCCCTAAACGTTAAAGGTCTCAACACGCCAGAGAAGAGGCGTATTTTATTAGATGATTTAAAACAGTCCCATGTAGACATAGCTTTTCTCCAGGAGACCCACTTTAAGGATAATAAGCTACCTTATTTACGAAATAAGCTTTTCCCGATAGCCTATCATTCTACAAACCCAACGGCTAAGTCCAAGGGAGTCTCCATACTGATATCCAGTAGGGTTCCCTGGAAATGCCAGAGCTACAATCTGGACCCCTCGGGACGGTTTGTCTTCCTTAAGGGTACGGTAGGCCTCACGCAGCTTACACTGGCAGCGATATATGCCCCCAATGACCATCAGGCCACATTCCTGGAAGAGACTTTAGAGCGTCTTCAAGACTTTAGAGAGGGCCATTTGATTATAGGGGGAGACTTTAATGCCCCATTGACTCCCTCAGTTGACACTTCCTCTGGAAGGACCTCCATCCCCCTAGGCCAACTTAAGTGTATGTCTAAGACGTTCCATAAATCACAGCTGATAGACGTTTGGCGTCTGCAGCATTCGGGAGAGCGTGACTATACCTACTATTCCTCTGTGCACCAGGTGTACACTAGGATAGACTACTTCCTGATCCCCCATGCACAACTGCATGCCATTGAACACACATCTATTGGTAATAGGACTTGGTCTGACCATGCACCCATATTTTTGACATACCGTATATCTGATCACGCCTCTTCCGGACACCGATTCTGGCGTCTGAATGAGAGCCTCCTGCAGGCACCGGAAGTGCTGGCAGAGGTGTCTAGGGAACTGCATTGTTACTTCCAGGAGAATGCCCGACCTGATTGCGCACCTGGGATTTTGTGGGAAGCTCACAAAACAGTTATTAGGGGGATCCTTATTAAGCATGGGGCCCGAATCAAACGGGAACGTACCCAACAACTTACCCAACTCCTACAGAAACTTACCGCTACTGAGGCCAAACATAAGCATATTCCCACACTGTCCTCGGAGTCTGACTTGACAACCTTACGGAAACAGATCAATGAACTCCTCCACTACAGAGCTAAGGCACATTTACAGATCTGCCGTAGAACAACATATGAATCAGGGGACAAGTGCGGAAAATTGTTGGCAAGAATGGTCAGAGACTTAAAACTTTCCACATACATCCCTCACATTAACACGGCGGGGGGCGACAGGGCAGTCCTACCCACACATATTACACGGGAGTTTCACTCTTTCTACTCCACTCTGTACAATTTGCCTCCGGTGACAGCGCCCCAATCAGAAATGGAAGAATACGTTGCGACCTCTCAAATGCCGTCTCTCCTGCCTGACACGCGAAGAATCTTAGACTCTCCCATAACTTTGTCAGAACTCCAAACTGCCATAAAGTCCCTGAAACCTGGGAAAGCGCTGGGTCCTGACGGCTATACCTTACAATATTACAGAACCCTATTCCCGGTATTGGGCCCCCAACTACTTACGGTTTTTAATGCCATAGGGTCGGGAGAAACATTCGCCTCCGCTACCCTGGGTGCCCATGTCTCCGTGATCCCTAAGGAGGGGAAAGATCCGGCGTCCTGTGGCAGTTATAGACCTATATTGCTGCTCAATGTGGATCTTAAACTATTCAACAAAGTACTGGCTACTCGGCTGGCATCGCATCTCCAGAAACGTATCCACCTAGATCAAGTGGGTTTTGTCCCATCGAGGGAGGCTAGAGACAGTACCACCAAAGTGCTGAATTTGTTACATATTGTGAAATCGAAGAAGACCCCGTGTCTATTTTTAAACACTGATGCCGAAAAGGCGTTCGACCGGGTTAACTGGTCGTTTATGTTCACAGTACTTCGACATATAGGACTGGGGGAGGTGATGCTGAGCCGCATAGCTAGTATATATAGTAATCCTACAGCCCAGGTAAAGGCAAACGGTGTACTATCAGAACCTTTTAAGATCACCAATGGGACGAGACAGGGATGCCCATTGTCCCCCCTCCTTTTCGCTCTGTCCTTGGAACCGTTTTTAGCCAAGATCAGACTGAACCCTGATATACAAGGGGTGGCAATTGGCCGACTGCAATGTAAGTTGTCAGCCTATGCAGATGATATGCTCTTCTCCATCACTAACCCGATTATTTCCCTACCGAACCTCCTTAGCGCATTCGAGACATACGGGAAACTCTCTAACCTTAGGATTAATTTTATTAAATCTGAAGCAATGGGAATATCTATTCCGACACGTACCCTCTCGGTGTTACAATCCACCTTCCGATTTAAATGGACGTCCTCTGCCTTGACCTACCTGGGCACGAAAATCCCAACTGACCTGTCTCGCATGTATGACTATAACTTTCCCCCATTGTTATTGAAGATCAGGACACTGCTAGAGACACATGGCATAAGGGACTACACTCATGGTTTGGGAGATGCAATCTACTAAAAATGAGTGTGCTGCCCAAATTGTTATACCTCTTTCAGGCTCTCCCGATCAGAATACCTCCCACATATTTTAAACAGGTACAGACTCTATTTACCCAATTTGTCTGGGCATACAAGAAGCCGCGCATACCACGTGCCCAACTTTCTGCGCCAAAACACTATGGGGGACTGGCACTCCCTGATGTTAGGAGATACTACCAAGCAATACACTTAGGTAGAGTCGTGGACTGGGGGAGACATCAAGAATTGAATCTATGAGCACAGATAGAACAACAGCAGGTAAACATTCCCTTGCGCTCTGCGCTATGGTGTGGCGACTCCCTCCCCCCTGAGATAAAATCGCATATTTTGATAGGGAACACTCTGACGCAATGTCTTCAGGCAACGCTTCAAAACTCCCTGACTACCAAAACATCTCCCTTGACCCCGATTCTAGGTAACCACCGGTTCCCCCCTGGGAATTCACCTACACGCTTTCAGACGCTGAGGGACTCAGATTGTGTAACGGCTGCACGATTCGTGCGGCGAGGTAGGTGGCCTTTGTTAATGGAGCTAACCAATCCCGCGGGCTCATTCCAGCTCTCTTTCTGGGACGCAGTACAGATACACCATTTTCTTCAAAGCATCCCAAATCCCCAGTCTTACACAAGACCGCTGACCTCATACAAGGAATTCCTCACGGGCACAGAACCAATTTCTCGGGTCCTCTCTAAAATGTATTCGACACTAAATACACCTGCCCACCCGCCGAGCCTAGTGTGCATAGACAAGTGGGAGGCAGAGCTTCAATGCACCTTTACTGCAGTCCAGAAACAAAATATAATTGACCATTCTCTTAAAACGTCGCTGTGCACTAAAATTTAAGAGACCAATTATAAAATCATGACAAGGTGGTATCTTACACCTAGTCGCCTACACGCCATTTTCCCAGACGAGTCAGCACGTTGCCGGCAATTTCATGAGGAAAGGGGGTCCATGTTACATATGTTTTGGTCCTGCCCTAAGTTGACGCCTTTCTGGACTGCAGTACGCGAGGTGTCTCACAAATTTACCGACCTGCTGATTCCCAACGACCCGGCGTTCTTCCTACTCCATGTGTCCATCCTGCCCCCCAGAAGATATAAGAGATCTATACTGCGACATTTGACTAACGCGGCCAAGTCCTGTATTCCCCTACTTTGGAAACAAGACTGTCCTCCAACTGTGGCAATGTGGTTGAGGAGGGTAGAAGACATGAATAAAATGGAAGACTTAGTGCTGACAGCACAGCACAGACAGGACACCTACAGGAAAACCTGGTCTCTCTGGAATATGTTCATACTCTCAGATGAAGGAAAGTACCTGCTTGCGACTTGAGCTGTTGTGATTATGCTGACACTAGGCGGTATACGGCGGTTTCAACCCCATGGACATGTATCTCCGTCGAACGCCTCCCATTGTCCCTCCACATCCCCCTTCCTTCCCGATCCTCCCCCCTTCCCCTGTAACTTACCTTTCTTTCTTCTCTCACTCTTTTCTGGAAGCGATATGTCGGCCTATCTTGTTTAGACCTTGGCTGTACCAACGGACTGAGCCTCGGGGGTATATAGACCCGGATTATATTTTCTTTCTTGTGCTGTTGGAATATGCACTGTATTTTATCACCTATCAAGATGTGTGACTTGGAGGCTGCGACCTCCATTTTTATGCTACCGTTGTATGTTAAACGGGCCCTTGCCCCATTGTTGAAAACTAATAAAATATATATTTGAAAAAAAAAAAAGAATTGGTCTACAGGCACTTAACCTTTGCAAACGGAGAACTTTTGCTGAAGCTGGGCTTCAATTAAAACCTTGTAATAGAACAGGGTAAAAAGCACTTGTATGTTTCCCCATAGATTATTTTTTTTTCCTAACAGGTTTTCCCTATGTGACCTATGTACCTTCAGTAGAAATCTTCTCGGAAGGGCTCATTCCTGTCTGTACAGGACTGGGCTGGTGCCTCATGACACTGCTGCTATGTAGGCCGACAACAGGAACCTGCACAGCTACTTGTAAGTAAACCTTAGGCTTTTAGCCAAGATCACCCATTTATTATCGGATGTGCCAATTTGAGCAGTCATTAGGGCACAAAAAAAAAAAAGTAGGAGCTGAATTTTAATATTGTACAGTGCTTTACCGTAGTCCAGGTACAATGGGGTAGACATTCGAAATATGAATGAACAGGATTGGGATGAGGTTTTTGCTTCCTGTTTTAACACATCTCTAATAGAGACAGACTAGGGTCAACTTTACAGCAGCAGAACTGTGCAAAATGGGGAAAAGTAATGAGTGTTAAAGAGATATTATACATATTATAGCAACTGCACAATAGTTATGGTCTCAAAATATGGATTTTTTTTCCATAGAATTTTGAATAATTGTAACTCGAAGTCATGCCTATTGGGGTATTTGATGGTATTGCAGTGCTCAAAAGACCCAAGATTAGTATTTTATCCTACAAAAAGGAAAAATCTCGCCCTGGGACTTTATATAAGATGGGCACCGCTAAGCCAATAACAGTAAATACAGTATGTATTTTTATTCAGTAAAAGTAATAAATGCATTCATATCATCAGAGAAAGCCAATTCATGCAGAATACATATAAATGGGTAGAATAAAAATAATAATGGTACATTTGTGTATGAACAATCACATAGCATACAAACATCAGGTGTACCCGACATGTTTCGCAAGTCCCAGCTTCGCTCTTCAGGGGTAGATGTGTATGAATTGTGCCTAAGGTGAAAGGATACAGATTGGATATATGGCATGATATTGGCATTTTAAGGCAGAGGGTAAGATGGGCCTAATGAGCAGAGGCCCCATACTTACCACTACATATAGCCGAACCAACGGGTGTGCAGCCTCCAAACAGCGGCAGCAGGCGTTATGCCAGGGAGCTGAGGAGGCAGCCAAAAAGAACCTCACACAGGGCAGATTGGAGGGAAAGCATCACATGGATGTAAAACGTGTATCCCTATTGGTCTCATTATGGCCAAGGCAAGTATTGACAGTAGAGCTGCAACTAAACGATTAGTTTGTCTGTCATCTAATCTATCGATTATTTTTTCGATTAGTCATCAACTATACGATTATTTTTATTTATTTATTTTTTTAATTTATCTAGTGGGGTTTTTTTTGATTAGCTAATTAATCCTTTGGATAACCTTACAAAAAACGATAAGTACATAAAAAACAAAACAAAAAAAATTTAAGATAAAAGAATATAAGTACACACTTATTTATAATATATGTATGTATGTACTAGTTATATTCTTTTAAGTATGTACTTATATTCTTTTATCTTACCTTTTTTTTTTAATGTACTTATTTTTTGTAAAGTTAAAAGTATATATATATATATATCTATATATATATATTTTTTTTTTATCTTATCTTTTTATTTTCTGTTCAGAAATTCATGAATGTTTATAATTTAATTTTTACAATGCTTTCTTTTTTTAAGGGGGAGGGTGTGTGGGGACAGTGTCAGTGTTTTTTTTTTTTTTTATTATTTAAAAATAAAATAAAAATTATTATTATTTATTGTAATTTTGTTATCAGTCCTGTTGGGGGGGGGGGGCTATGGTGAGATATCAGGGGTCTTAACAGACCTCTGACATCTCCAATTTGAGACAGGGAAAGGGACTGGGGACAGAGATCCCCCAGTCCCTTTCTCTGCTGCACTGATAATGAATGGAGAGAAGACAGCGGCTTCTCTCCATTCCTTAACTGAGACATCATAATCACAGAAGGTTAGTCACTGACTCTGTCCATTCAGAAAACTAAGGCGCCGGGTATACCGGCTTCTACCTCCGCTAGCTTCTGCTTCTCACCATAGAGAATAAAAAGAAATTTTTTATTTTTTTTTATTACTTAAAATAATAACTGAATAATAAAAAATAAATAAATAAAATAAAAAAAACACACACAACAACACACACACACACACACACTAACCAGTAAAGTTAGCCCATTTTTATGTATAATGTGAAAGATATCTTAACCTCTTCGCGCCCGCCCTATAGCCGAATGACGGCCGTAGAACAGGCACTTTCGTCCGGGAGGCCGTCCCTGGACGTCCTGTTTACTTCCGCAATGCACGCCGCCGCGGGCGCGCATTGGGGAAGTTCTGTGTTTGCCGTGTCCCCCGGAGACATGCAAACACAGATCGCTGTAAACGGCCAATCACAGCGGCCCTTTACAGCGCGATCGGCGTGTCCAATGGGAGATGATCTCATATGTAAACATATGAGATCATCTCTCAGCGCCGCTCTCTCTCCTCACACAGACAGCGTGTGAGAGGGGAGAGATGAACAGCTGCAGCGGCCGTAAGTGTAAAAAATAAAAAATAAAATAAAAAAGAGTGCCATCCTCCCCCAGTGCCACCTGCCCCCAGTGCCACCTGTTAGTGCTATCTGTCCCCAGTGCCACCTGTTGTCAGTGCCATCTGTCATCAGTGCCACGTGTCATCAGTGCCACATAGTGCCATCTGTCATCAGTGCCACATATTAGCGCCACGTATCAGTGCCATTTGTCATCAGTGCCACCTGTCAGTGTCACATGTCATCAATGCCACTTAGTGCCATCTGTCATCGGTGGCACTTATTAGTGCCATCTGTCATCAGTGCCACGTATAAGTGTCATCATTGCCACGTATCAGTGCCATCTGTCATCAGTGTCACGTGTCATTGTCCTGGTACTCCAGGGCCTTCAAAAGTAATAAGTATAATAATGTAATAGTGTAAAAAGTAGTCAACAAGTTAGATGTGTAATTTATGCTCCTAGAACACGTGATGGCGCTCCCTGCATGTTGGGCCTCTCTATGTGGCCAGGCTGTGAAAAAGTCCCACACATGTGGTATTGTAATACTCAGGAGGAGTAGCAGAATTTTTTTGGGGGTGTCATTTGTGGTATACACATGCCATGTGAGAGAAATAACCTATTACAATGACAATTTTGTGGAAAAAAAATGAAAAATCTTAATTTTGCAAAGAATTGTGGGAAAAAAATGACAACATCAAAAAGCTCACTATGCCTCTTACTAAATACCTTGGAATGTCTACTTTCCAAAAAGGGGTCATTTGGGGGGTATTTGTACTTTCCTGACTTGTTCGGGTCACAAGAAGCGAGATAGGCCACCAGTACATCAGATGTGATCAATTTTGTGCGATTCGCACCACAGCTTGTAGACTCTCTAACTTTCACAAAGACCAAATAATATCCACTAATTTGGGTTATTTTTACCAAAGATATGTAGCAGTATAAATTGTGGCCAAAATTTATGAAGAAAAATTTATAATTTGCATAATTCTGTCACAGAAACAAAGAAATATGCTTTTTTTTCAAAATTTTCGGTCTTTTTTCATTTATAGCGCAAAAAATAAAAACCCCAGAGGTGATCAATACCACCAAAAGAAAGCTCTATTTGTGGGAAAAAAAAGGACAAAAAATTCATTTGGGTACAGTGTTGCATGACTGAGTAATTGTCATTCAAAGTGTGAGAGCACCGAAAGCTGAAAATTGGTCTGGGCAGGAAGGGTGTTTAAGTGCCCAGTAAGCAAGTGGTTAAAAGTGCATCATCAGAGGCATGGCCCTGATGATGCACTTTAAAGTGATGAAACGTTGGGCAGAGCCTGGCTTAACGTGGAACCTGGACAGACTGCACTACAGCGACTATCACTGAAGCGCTGGACGCTTCAGTTGTTTTGCCTATTTTAATCAACCTAAATGTGAGTGGAATTGTTTTTTCTTAATAAATTGGGCATAGTTTTTTAAGATATCTGCGCAATGAGCGTTGTTATTTTTCAATATCCACATGACTGCTGAACTGCATGGGAATCTTAATACCTGTTCATGATTGGAGAGATTTCTGGTTCTAGTGTACTGCTTGTGAGGAGTAGTGGAGCAAAGTGGCTTTTCTATTTTGTGCATTATCGTTGCACTGATGGTAAGGGTCTGTCGTGTTGGGTGATGGGACCCCTACTATCCTTATCTTTGCTGAATGAGGTGCAGGGAGATCTGTTGTGGATTCACTGAACTTTCAGTACCTGTTTTGGACTTTTACACATGAATGCGTTACTTTAAATGCGTTTATATTTTTTGTTGTGTGCGCATTTTCTTTGTTTATATTGTTCCCTGCAATATAGTGTGAGCTGCCATTTTATTTATTTAATTTTTTATTTATATTTTTTTTAGTTAGAGCAACAATCTTTATTTGTATTTAAGCAGTGTGCTATCGCAAGTGGTTAAACACAGTCCTCCTTTTCTATAGAACATAAGAGGCCAGAGGGGGCCCACAAAGGTTTAAGCAGGTTTGTGAATATCAATAAATCCAAAAGCAGTCACTTGGAGCAGCGGTCCAAAACGTCCCCAGCCCCAGCAATGACAACTCCTTCATGGACCAGTGGGGGGTTGGTGCTGACTTTTACCTGCGGGGGAGGGGTGGGGGGGGTGAAGAGGGTGGCGTGTGTGCAGCCTGTCAGCATACTTGTGTGAGCACTGCCTGTCACCTGCAGGGAGGTGGTGTGTGTGTCACATGGGAGGGGGAGAGTGGAGGCGCGCATGCGTTGGTGCAACTTGTCACTTTGAGAATGTGTGCAGCCTGTCACCTCCGGGCTCTCCTACCCCTTCCTCTCCACAGGCAAGGTCACCACGGAGAGGGAAGGTAGTATGTTATTAAAGAAGAATAAGAGCAGGCATCCTCTAGTTTTGGGAGGGTGGCAGTGCAGGCTGTGCTGGCTAGTTCGCCTGCCCCCCCACCCCCAGCCACGCAGCCTGGCCCCCAACAAGCCACGGAGCGGCACCGGTCCATGGGCCGGGGGTTGGGGAGTCCTACCTTAGAGGCTTCTTATTTGGTAAAGTTTAGTATCTCAATACATAATTGAGTAAATTTAAACAATGAATTCTATCATGTTAGACAAACATCTTGGAAACCCATCCAGCTACTAAACAGACAAATGCCTTTTCTGCTTCAGCATCTTTTTCAAGTTGTAATGCATTATGCAGAACAATAATATTGGGTAGCACAATAATGCACAGACAAAGAATAGTAAAAACACAGTTTTGGATACACGAGGCCTAAGAAAATTTTCAAACTTTATTAATTACTTTACTAATCATTGTGACCAGATAGTTAGAATACATTACATAGACTGAACAAACTCAAGGCAGAACTTATCGGTCCCTAGGATGTTCTTTCTTCATTCGTCTTCTATGATATCTGAAAGTTAGATAGCAAATGTTTTTAGAGAATGCAAAGAAGACGACACAATGAACACTGAATACTTTAAACTGACATGTTTATTATGTTTGCTTAAAAGACATTCCCACCATTGTGGCTCCCCGCTCCTCCTGTCCCCATTGAACTTATCTGTATTTGCTTTCAACCATCTGATGCCCACAGGTACTGGCGTAGAGGTCTGTACCCCTGAAAACTCTGTACACAGCCCCTGAAGCTGTGTAAAAGAATTACCTGTGCAATAGCTCCTGGTCTTTGGAAAGCACTCTCATGTGATAGCACTGACCAAGGAGAGTCTCTTCTTACTTCCAGGACAAAGTTAAAGACCCTCATTAGCCAACTGTCCCCATGACTGCATAGAATAAGCTTCTGCACAGCTTACGGATTTGTGTAGCGGTAACCGTGTGGCAGCAGATGATTGAAAGCAAATACAGATAAGTGCAGTGGGGATGGGAGGAACGGAGAGGCTGTTAAGAAGGATTTAACTTTTTTTTTTCCCCGGATACAAAAGTAGATATACCCTTTAATCATTCGATATTTTAATAAATGACAAAATCGCTTGCACAGAAGTCTTTTCAGAAGGATACTGAGGAGTAACCAGCTTAAAGGCCTTTGAAATATGCCAAATGCAGCTTGTTTTCAGATGCATCTTGTTTGCATTTGAGATCAGCTTGCAATACTTATGAAATATGTGTGCATTCTTAGTAAAGTGTATAGAGCGAGAAACTGTTCTGACGTGAACAAAAGTCCATTAATACAGGCACTATCAAATTTGAAATTCAATGTAGCCATAAAGCTGGCTTTTTGTTTTCTTTTTCTGTTTTTTTGTTACAAATTACCAAGTAAACGCAAGGATAATTGTATTATATTCAATTTTAATTAATATCTTACATTTTAACTAATATGAATTTATCGTTGGTCATTGTTGGCACCTTTAGTGCAAGAAAGGTCAAGAAAAATGCAGTATTCAGAATCAAACTATCTCTTACTTAAACACATTGCTAATAGTATTAGCAAAATTTACATTTGGTGCACATCTAGCAGACATGATACAGGAGATGGTCAGACACTACAGACACGATACAGGAGATGGTCAGACACGATACAGGAGATGGTTAGACACGATACAGGAGATGGTCAGAGACTGCAGACACGATACAAGATATCAATCCAGCCTCCCCAGTGCCCGGATCAGACAGAGCAGCGATCTCCATGTGTCACGGAGCTGGGTTTGAATTGCCCAGGCTGCAGTAACAATGTCCCGCCTCCTGCGATTAGGTCACACTGATTCAATGTCCCACCATTAGATCAGTGAGCGGTCTATCACTGGACATTGTTTCTGCGGCCCGGGCAATTCAAATCTAGCTCAGTGACACACTGAGATCACCGCTCGGTGAGGGAAGGAAGGAAGGAAGGAAGGAGACGTGACAAGATTACATCCCTGCAATGGGCAGCACCCGGGTTGCAGACCCCGCCCCCTTTTTGGCCTCCATTATCATCTTTTAATTTCGGTGCATCCCTAGTTAGGAGGTTACAATTTAACATGTTGGGATAGTCTAATATAAAGTGTTTTTTTAATAGTTGAGTGTTTATAGACATGTCTTTGAAAATCTGCTTGTTCCTTGGTTTAGTTTTAAAAAGGCCACTATAAATTCTGTCTTTATTGTACTATATAGAATGTAAATATGGTCACCTTTTACTAAGGCAGAAAAGAAAAATGTTATTGGTTGCAGTAGTGCCAAAATAAAATATTTGGATCAGCGTTTTAATCATATGATGCTAACCTACAGTAATTTAAATTTGGTCCTATTTAGGTCTTAAAAGCGGAGGTCTGCCCATCCCTGAAAAAATTCAAAGCCAGCATCTACACATACTGCAGATGCTGACTTTTAATAATAAGAGGACACTTGCCTGTCCTAGAGTCCAGTGATGTTTCCATCAGCTGTCGGGTGCTGCCGATGCCATTGCAGGTAGGGGAACCCGGCAGTGTAGCCTTACGGAACCCTACTGTGCATGAGCGAGACTCCGCTCCTCTCTCCTACTGGCCCGGCAGCGGGAAAAGGAGGAGGGAGCCGAGCTGCTAGTGTAATTCGCAGCGGTGAGATCTCCCAAAAGTGGGGACAGGATACCCGTCAAAGACAGGTATCTGCTCCCCCCCGAAAAGGTGCCAAATGTGGCACCAGAGGGAGGAGACAAAAGAGCAGAAGTTCCACTTTTGGTGGAACTCCGCTTTAATAAAATACAAAAAAGAAGAGAACAGAAAGACAAAAAGGAACCGGTTACACTTCTGCGCTAAACAAAAAAAAACGTATACACATTTCCGTACATATAAACCAAAAGCAGGGCAAAGAAAAGCAACCAAATACTTATCACAAACAATGTGGGAAACATGAATGTGTTAACTAAAAGAGGACATTGTAGGGAAGAATGCCTGTGTGTCCCATGAGCTATGTAAAAGTCAAATTCCCAGTCAAAGAGGCCTCATGTGATGAGCAAAAACACTAAATTAGATATTTGAGAGAAATGGAAAGTAGTATTTTTCTTGTTCATACATCACGGGACACAGAGCCTTTGATAATTACTTAGTGGGTTACATAGTCAGGTGATTGGACACTGGCAAAAACCCCAATTACAAGAGGAGTTCCTCCCCTATATAACCACTCCCACATGGAGTACCTCAGTTTCTAAGGTGGTTGGTCACGTTAAAGATGTGCTAAAAAGAAAGCTCTGATGGTCCCTGCGGGGGCCTAGGAGCTATACAACCGGATCCATGCCTCGGGCCAATACGCCTAAGATGGATGGTACGCGGGCTTTGTGAAAAAAAAAAACAAGGGAAGGAGGGGGACATGGTTGTGGGGGCAATGTGCTCAGCACAGTGGAGTACTTGGAGTACCTAGGCTGGGTCCTCAATCCAGAAAAATCCTCCTTACAGCCCCTAAAAAGGTTGGAGTAGTTGGGTATGGTCATAGACACAATCCAAAACAGAGTATTTTTACCCAGGTCAAAAGCCAAAGCCATAAAGGATTTTGTCCAGGTAGTCATAGCAAGGAAAAATCCTTCGATTTGACGATGAATGATACTATTAGGGAAAATGTTGGCCTCATTTGAGGTTGTTCCTTATGCCCAGTTTCACGCAAGGCCCTAACAGAGCAGCATTCCCTCAGCCTGGAACAAAAGAGTTCAAGCCTTGGATCTTCCAATGTGCCTATCACCATGGGTACGCCAGAGCCTCAATTGGTGGTTTCTGACCAAAAATCTACTAAAAGAAAAATCCTTTGTCCCAGTTACTTGGAAAATCGTAACCGCAGATGCCAGCCTAATAGGCTGGGGAGCGGTTCTGGAATAAGCTTCCACTCAGGGAAGATGGTCCAGAGCCGAAGGATTCTTGCCCATCAACAATCTGGAGATGCAGGCAATTCGTCTAGCCCTCAGGGTATGGACTTACAGGTTTAAAGGTTGCCCTGTCCGGATACAGTCAGACAATCCTATGGCAGTGGCCTATGTCAATCACCAAGGAGGCACCAGGAGTCTGGATGCTCAAAAAGGAGAGTCACATTTTTTCTTGGGCAGAAAGGCATGTTCCTTGCCTGTCTGCGGTTTTTATTCCAGGGGTAGAAAATTGGCAGGGGGGACTTCCTAAGCCGCCAGCAGCTGTGTCCAGGAGAATGGTCTCTACACCCCAACATTTTTTCAGGCCATATGTTGGAAATGGGGTACCCCGGATGTGGACCCTTTGGCTTCCAGGTTCAACAGAAAACTGGACAGCTTTGTGTCAAAAGCAAAGGATACACTAGCACAAGGGTCAGATGCCTTAACGATTCCATGGTATCAGTACTCTTATCTATGCATTCCCTCCAGCTCCGCTTCTCCCGCGATTCCTTCGGAGGGTCAAAAGGGAAGGTCAGCCAGTAATTCTGGTGGCCCCAGCTTGGTCCACATAATCTTGGCATGTGGAGATCGTAAAGATGGCAGAAGGAAGACCTTGGGTTCTTCCGCTACGCCCAGATCTACTCTCACAGGGTCCAATATTCCATCCTGCCTTAAGAAGTCTGAATTTGACGGTTTGGCTGTTGAGACCCACATTCTGAAGAGCCGTGGACTTTCGAGGCCAGTCCTATCCACTCTGGTTAATGCTAGGAAACCGGCCTCCAGGCTCATCTACTACAGAATCTGGGAAGCATATGTTTCCTGGTGTGAATCCAGGGGGTGGCATCCTAGAAAATATGCCATTAGCAGGATTCTTGCTTTTCTACAATTAAGCGTTGAAATGAAGCTGGCCTTGAGCACAATCAAGGGCCAGATCTCGGCCTTGTCTGTATTCTTTCAAAGGCCGCTTGCCTCATTCCCTGATCCGGGCCTTTGTTCAGGGGGCACTGCATTTGAATCCGCCAGTTAAGCCTCCTGTGTGCCCACGGAATTTAAATTTGGTCTTGTCTGTTTTACAGGAACAACCTTTCGAACCATTGTACCATGCTTCTTTAGTTCTTTTGACAAAGAAATCGTTTTTTCAGGTAGCAATATCCTCAGTTAGGAGGGTATCAGAATTAGCAGCTCTTTCTTGTATAGAGCCATATTTGGTTATTCACAAAGGCAGGGTGGTATTGCATCCTAACCCCAATTTTTTGTCTAAAGTGGTTTCAGGATTCCATCTGAATCAAGATGTGATCCTATTGTCTTTTTTCAGATCTGCAGTCAGCGGAGTTGTTACACTCTCTAGATGTTGTAAGAGCAGTCAAAATCTATCTGCAGGCAATGGCTCAGATACGAAAGACCGATTGTCTATTTATTTTGCCAGAAGCCCCCAAAAAGGGCCAGGCAGCATTAAAAATCCACAGGTTATTGTTCAGGCTTCTGTTGTAAAGAAGAAAGTTCCTCCTTTCCAGGTAGGCCTCCATGGCTCAGATCAGCAAGGCTGCAACTTGGTCTTCAGTCCATACATTCACTAGATTCTACCAAGTGGATGTGAGGGCATGAGGATGCCGCCTTCGGGCGCAGTATGCTGCAGGCAGTGGTATAAGACCTCATGTTCGTTGGCAGCGTTTGTTTTCTGATCTGTGTCTCCCTCCCCTCAAATTTGGGCATTGCTCTGGGACATCACACTAAGTTATTATCAAAGACTGTGTCCCATGATATATAAACAAGAAAATAGGATTTTTTTAAAAACAGCTTACATGTAAAATCCTTTTCTTGGGAATACATCACGGGACACAGAACTACTGCCCCTCTTTGGGATTATACATGAGGATACTTGCTTTGCTACAAAACTGAGGTACTCTCCATGTGGGAGGGGTTATATAGGGGAGGAACTCATCTTGTAATTAGGGTTGCCAGTGTCCAATCACCTGATGATGACTATCTAACCCACTAAGTAATTATCAAAGGCTCTGTGTCCCGTGATGTATTCCCAAGAAAAGGATTTTACAGGTAAGCCATTTTTAAAAAATCCTATTATTTTGTTTGTGGCTTTTGGTCATATAAACAGAAAAGTAGAAAATGCCATGGTTTTAACTTACTGTCCCACAGGGTACCATCGGTGCTTGGTGGTATAGAACATTTTACTGAGTTCTTCCATAGTCGGTCCCCGTTTTGAACTTGTATCAATCAGTCTGGTTTTTAGAACCTGATCATGATTTTCCTCATGGTTCTCTATTGGGTCTCGTCTAGGAAGAGGCTGGACAAAACAGTAGTTAAAAATTCAGTGAGATCAGAGTTCCTAGACATGCAGCTTTATAGAAATCCTTATACCCTAAAGTGCAACACAGAAAACATGGTTATTTTAAAGTGCAACTAAAGGATCCTGTAGGACAGTCTAAATAAAGCCCAGTTACTAATAAACAAGCCTCCAAGCAAACAAAAAAATAAATACATTTTTACCTTTTCTAAATAAGGCGGGTTGAAAAGAAAAATTACTTAATTCCCCCATCCCCCTTGAGTGAGAGTGGGGTAACCTCTCCGGTGAGCTATTGTATTCTAAACAGCAGGGAGACTTTCCCGACATTAGAATATACTGATCAGCGTTAAAGGGTAGATTGACTTTTGTACAGCCTCCCTGCCAACACATGGATCATTTTTTTCGTGCAGTCCCTACTGAACCAGACACATTTTGCTTCACATTTGGCTGGCTTTAGCCAAATCCTTCTTTATCTGTGTCTCACACACTGCTTCCAAGAATCTGCAGCTCATTGTGGGAGAGTTGCAGCAACAAAGGCTGTGCTAGAAAGCAATGGCAATGAGTTTCAGCAACAGAAGCTGTGCTAGAAGGCAATGGGAAGGACTAGGTATGACCAGGTGCTAACTGATCAGACTAATGCCAATGATTAGCCGTGACAATCCCAATAGACCTCCCTCCTGCAATCTTTTCTCATCTCAGGAACTGTGCAGCATCAGTGTTACTCCATCAAAGGAAGCTGAATTATTACCAGTGGACTTTACTGGCAAGCTTAACAGATATTTGTGAGATTACTAGAAAACAAGCCATTTATTTTTATTTTTTTAACTACTTAAGGACCGCCTCATGTACATATACGTCGGTACTTTGAAGAGGGATATCTCGGTAACGGCAGCAGCTGCCGCCACAACCGAGATGTCCCTCTTTACAGGAGGCGGTCCTGTGTGCGATAACGGTGGTCTCTGCCACAAGATCACCATTATCGGCGGCAGGAGAGGTGCCACCCCCCTCCCGCCGCTCACCGGAGCCGTCAGTAGCAGGGGAGGCGATCGGGTCCTATCGATGGCTGGGTATGGCGATGAGTCTAAGATGACCCCCCACTCATCTCTATACCATAAGAGGGCGGAAGTGAGGTCAAAATGTCACTTCTGCCCATACCTCTTAAAAAGGTAAATTTTTTTTCAATGTCATTTTTCCAAATTACTTTTTTTTTTTATTGCATTTAAGTCCAAATATGAGATCTGAGGACTTTTTGACCCCAGATCTCATATTTAAGAGGACCTGTCATGCTTTTTTCTATTACAAGGGATGTTTACATTCTTTGTAATAGGAATAAAAGTGATCCATTTATTTATTTTTTAAAGTGTAAAAATAAATAAAATCAAGTAAAATAAATAAGAAAAACAAAACAAAATAAAAACCTTTAAAACCCCCCTGTCCCGACGAGCTCGCGCACAGAAACGAACGCATACGTGTGTAGCGCCCGCATATGAAAATGGCGGTCAAACCACTGGTCCTTAAGTGGTTAAATGGGAGGCCAGAGTTCTACTTTAACCGCTTGGTGACCAGCTGACATTATACCATGGCAGGTCGGCACGATCCCGCGAGCAGTCTTAGTTATACGCTGGCTCGAGATAGCAGGTGCGCGCAAGCACCAGCTGCACGGTGGGGGTGCCGATGCTCATGGCTAACACTAGCGATGACCGCCAGCCACGAGCAATCGCAAGCACGAGAGACAGAACATGGAAATGTGTGTGTGTAAACACACAAATCTGTGTTTTGTTCTGAGAGGAATGACAGATCGTGTGTTCCTATTAGCTAGGAACCATGATCTGTCACTTCCTCTCTTCAGTCCCCTTCAGTTAGAATCACCTCCCAGGGAACACAGTTAACCCCTTGACATTTTTACAGTAATTAATGTATTTTTATAGCACTGATCGATGTATAAATGGCAATGGTCCCAAAAAATTTGTCATTACTAGTGTAAAAAAAAGATAAATAAATAAAAATGCTATAAACCTATCCCCTATTTTGTAGACACTATAACCTTTGCGCGAACCAATCAATATACGCTTATTGCGTTTTTTGTTTTTTACAAAAAATATGTAGAAGAATACATACATACCGGCTTAAATAGAGGAAAAAAAAAAAAAGAAGGGGGATATTTACCCAAAATTTTTTTGTTTTTCAAAACTGTCGCTTTTTTGTTTATAGCGCAAAAAATAAAAACCACAGAGGCGATCAAATACCACGAAAGCTCTATTTGTGGGAAAAAAGGACTTCAATTTTGTTTGAGTGAAACTTCGCATGACCGCGCAATTGTCAGTTAAAGCGGCGCAGTGCCGAATCGCAAAAAATGGCCTGGTCATTCTGCAGCCAAATCTTCTGGGGCTGAAGTGGTTAAAGAAGAAAATTATGACCATGCTACTGAAAGCCTTTAGTGGATGTTTGTAAATGTGGATTTTGTTAGAAAGAGCATTTTGGACAAACTATATGTATTTTATGTATAAAGTCCTAAGGAAAAAACTCCATGCTGGTATGATCATTTCTGTACTTAGGTCAGCAACTGTAGACTTGTGCTTTGTATACACGATGAGATAATCAGACAAACGCAAACGATCGTCTGTTTTTTTTTGCATGCTAGTCTCATATCAAAAATGAAGAATTTGGAAGCGACAGCTGTAATTTTCCTTCTTTGGGGATAAAGGTTATTCATAAATTAATAAAACAGCACCCCTGTCAGTGTTCAGTGGGTTGTCTCATCCCTGTAATGGATACATAGCAAGACAGCTTCTTTTGAAAAAACACACTTACTGGCTAGATCACCAGATGAACATAGAAGAAAGCAAGCCTGAAAAGAATACAAATGCAGCCATAACAACTAAGAATTGGTAAGCAGCAACATAATAAGACCCCTTTCACACTGGGGCTGTGTGTGCAATAGTTGCGCTTTACCGCTGTTATAGCGCCGCTTTTAACCTCTACTAGCGGCCGAAGAAAGGGTTAATAGCGCCCACGTTGCAGCGCTGACGAAGTGCTTTGTAGGCGCTTCTGCAAAGCTGCCCATTCATTTCAATGGGCAGGAGCGGTGTATGCACTGTTCCCACACCACCCCAAACATGCTGCTTGCAGGACTTTTTCCTGTCCTGCAAGCGCACCACCCAGTGTGAAAGCACTCAGGCTTACACACTTGGGTGGCTTGAGAGGCTCTTTACAAGCGTTACTTTTAGCTCTAAAACGCCTGAAAAAAGTGCCCCAGTGTGAAAGGGGTCTAAATGTTTGCTTTTGAGTTTAATGCTGCTTTAAGGAAGCAGAATTTACTAAATGAGGTAGCAGATGAATTATACTTACTTTTTACTAGTATTAGTTTAGACTAGACTTTCTCAACCTTCTTACTCCAGAGGAACCATTGAAATAACTTTCAAGTCCCAGGGAACCCCTGCTTAAATAAATCCATTGGTGGTCAATGAAGAAAAAATGCCTCTTATATTGGTAGTCAGTATTACCACCTTACGCTGGTTCATGGCTGATCTAGACTAAATGTGTCTGAGGCTGGGTTCACACTTATGCGAATTGGATGCAGGGTTTCTCCGCATCCAATTTGCATGAGAGGAGCATGTGACCGACTCTCAGTTGAGCGAGTTCACACATCTCCGGGGGTTCCGAGAAAGGCACAGCAGAAGGTTCCTGTGTCTTTGGCTCCATTTCAGGTCCAAATTCAGATGCAAAAATTCTGACCTGAAACAGTAAACGGGGACACATCAGACCCCCTGCTGCGAGACGCTCTGCCCATAGTGTGAACCCAGCCTAAATGTTCCAAATGTAAGAAATAAAAAGTGTGCAGCGCCTCCAAGTAACTGCAGCAGCACAAAATAGTTATATAATTATTATGGACAATGATATACTGTATAGTCAGTGTCTGAAAGTTACTATTAAAGTCATATGGGTTTTGGCTTCTAGTTATATAATACATAGTTAGTAAGGCTGAATAAAGACACCAGTCCATCCAGTTCAACCTGAGTGAGTGTCTACAATTGTCCCTATCCCTGTACATTGCACTCACACATCGGTCCCTACCCTCAAGGAGCCTACAATCCAAAAGGTCCCCACTCATATACTAGGGCCAATTTTGGACAGAAGCCAATTGACCTACCTGCATGTCTTTGGAGTGTGGGAGGAAACCCACGCAGGCAAATGGAGAACATGCAAAGTATTGCATAGTACGTGCAGACACAGATAAGCTGATTGGATGAACCCAACATTTCCGGCTAGATGTCCTCCTTCAGGGGTGTTTTAACATCCAGAACCCGGTGTCTATTGAAAGAATAATAGGATTTTTAAAACAGTTTTGTAGCCATGCAATCAAAGTGGATAAGAAGAAGGGACCTCTGTGTCCCCTGATGTACATCAAAGAAAAAGATTTTACAGGTAAGCTGTTTTAAAAATCCTATTTTCTTTTCTTACATCAGGGGGCTCAGAGCCACAGTAATAACTATGTGGGATGACCACAGACCACAAAAAAAAAAAAAAAAACAGGAGGCCAGAGGACTCATACTGCAACCTGCAGTTTATGCTGTGCCCAAGTGCAATATCCTCATGACGTTTAATATCGATTTTGAAAAAAATAAAAAAAATAAAAAAAATCAATAAAAAAAAATAAATAAATAAAAAAATCGCATAAACGTCTGAACCCGAAGACCAAGTTGCGGTCTTACAGATCTGAGCCACAGAGGCCTGATGATGCACCACCCAAGAGGCACTAATCGCCCTGGATGAATGTGCTCTTAATCTGAGAAGGAAGAATTTTTCTCTTTAAGCTGAAGCTTGAACAATCACTTGACAAATCCATTTGGAAAATAGTGGATCTTGACACTGCCTGTCCATATCTTGGACCCTCCAGCAATACAAACAACCTGCGTTTTGCGAACCTGAGCGGTCGCCTTTAAATAGATTCTGATCGCTCTTACTACATCAAGAGAATGTAGGGTTTTCTCTTCCCCAGATTAAGGCTTCTGGGGAGAAAGAAGAAAGAATATCTTGGTTTAAATGAAAACCTGTTACCACTTCTGGTAAGAATTCAGGATGAGGACATAGAACCACCTCATCCTTATACATGATGAAATATGGCTCTTACAAGACAGAGCTGCTAGTTCCGATACTCTTCTAGCAGACGAAATGGCAAGCAAAAAAGATCATCTTTCTTGTCAAAGAACCAGGAGAATTTCTTGTAAGGTTCAAACGGCCGATTTAACAAAGCCGATAAGACCAAATCTTAAATCCTAAGGATTTAGAGGTGCCCTGACAGGGGGAATAAACTGTGCCACCCCCTGAATAAGCTAAGCACCAAGAGTGGGAAGCAAGAGGCCATAGGAAAAGACAACAACATGGCCTGGATCTGGCTTTTAATAAAAGTCAAGGCCAGCTTCATTTCAGATCCCATATGCAGGAATCAGGAATCCTGCCTATTGACATACTTCCTGGGGTGCCAACCCCTGGATCCATACCAAGAAACCTATGCCTTCCAGATTCTATAGTAAGTGATTCTGGAAGCCAGCTTCCTGGGCTTAGTCAAAGTAGACACTACTGAAGGAGATCACCCACGATTTTTTATAGAGTGGGGTTCAACAGTCAAACCTGTTAAAGTGGTTGTAAACCCTTACAAACCACTTTGACCTACAGGTACGCCTAGATTAAGGCTTACCTGTAGGTCCAAGAAATATCTCCTAAACCTATACGGTTTAGGAGATATTTGCCCGAAGACAGGCACCGCTGTCTACGGCGCATGCGCCGTAGACAGCGGCGCGCAAGCGCACTGAGCGCGGCATTTCCAACAACAGAGCTGCCGCGCATGTCGGCTCCCGTGCGCATGCGCGACGTCATCGCGGCTTCACCGAATGACAGCGGCGGAGCTGCGAGACCCCACCAAGAAGATGGACGCTCCAGACTACAGGGGACAGCGGTGACTTCGCTGGCTCCTGTGTCAGGTAAGTGACACATAATGGACTACTATGCGATGCATAGTAGTCCATTATGCTTTGCCTTTGCAGGGAATGAAAGAGGAAGTAAACTCATCAGGGTTTACTTCCCCTTTAAACTCCTTGTCCGTAAAGTAGGATGAAATACTGGACCTTGTGCAAGAAGGTCTGGCTATAATGGCAGAGTCCAAAGGACTCCTACTGCCATCTTTATGATCTTGATAAATCAAGATCTTCTGGGACCCGGCTGGGGCCACCAGAATCACCTCCTTCTGTTACTGCTTAATCCTGCGGAGAAGGTGCGGAAGTAGCAGAGCTGGAGGAAATTCATAGATCAGTGAAAACTGATCCCCTGGGAAGACTAATGCATCTGTTTCGCTTCCTAGCGGACCCCTTGTTTGACATAAAGTTGTCGACCTTATTAATGAATCTGGACGCGAATAGGTCCATGTCCGGAGTACCCCATCTGACATATTGCTAAGAAGATGTCGGGGTGAAGAGGTTCTCCCCGAAATAATTGTTGGCGTCTCAAGAAGTACGCCTGAAATATTAAAATTGCCGATAGGCAAGGAGTGTTGTATTCTGCCAAATCTAGAATATTATTCACCTAGTTTTTGGCCTGCACGACTTCTCATGCCTCCCCTGGTGATCAACGTAAGCCACCGCCATGGCTCTGTCAGACTGAATCCTGTCAGGACAGTCCCGTAATCTGACCGCCAAGATTCTATGGCTAGATGTACTGCCTGAAAAGTCCAAAAAAATTGATAGGCAAGGTCCTCTAACCTGGACCATCCCCCTGGACAGAACCTTCTTCCAGGCTGCTCCCCAGCCTAGAAGGCTGGCATCTGTTAACACCTTGCTGGATAAAGATTTTCCCTGCCTATGTCGGGAGCCAAGCGTATTGGAAACAAACAAGGCCCGAATCCTCTTTATTCCAGACCGACATGATGGTGTCTTGAAGCAGTCTTTGAATAAAACCACGCATAAGGGACGGCCCTGAAGGAGGCCACCATTTCCCCTAAAAATCTCCTGCAGCCGAATGAAGGAATTTTCCTTTATCCTACAATCGAACTGATTTACGACTGGGGTAAGAATACTTTCTTCTGTATAGTCTATAACCAGCCGCCAGGTAACCTCCTGGATGGTTTTAAGGAGAATCTTCCTAGGCTAAGAATCCAACCTAGAGATTTCAGATATCTACAGCTGAGATCAGACTCTGGTTTTAGACCTGAGACTGAATGATCTATTAAATAATAGGCTAGGACCATTATGCCTTGAGCACTTATATTAGCTATAGGTGGTGCCAGAATCTTTCAGAACACTCGTAGTGCTGTGGTTAAGCCGAATGGCAGTGCCACGATTGATAAAATAATTTTATATTTCAAATCGCAGAGATTTCTGGTAAGCGAGAAACTATGGCACATGGAGATATGCAACTCCCCTCCTTGCAGGATGGACAGAGCCGATCGAATTATGAAAGGATCGGATGTTCAAGTGCCGATTCAGATCTCCGAGATCTAGAATGAGTCTTACCTCTCTGTTTGGCTCTGGGACCTTAAAAGGTTTGAGCCAAAAAAAAAAAAACCTGTTCCACAAAGGGAATCTCTGATATCACCGACTGGAATAACAGCTGATCCAGAGGCCAGAAAGAGAGACTTCTTTTCTTTCCCTTTTTTTTTTTCCTTGAACCTTAGGGACATTCTTTGAGGGGACGAACACTCTTGCATAAAGACTGCCGCATCAGCAGCCCCAAAGACCCCAAAGGCAGCACCCAAACAGGACCCGAACCCCAGACCCTCAGATCGAAAGCCGACTGGGCCATCCAGGCTTTTGAAACTCTATATGTAACCTGGTGCTGCCCCTGGGAATTAAGGCATAGGTGAGGCTGCACGATTAAAGGAGAACTGTCTGAACCTCCTTTTACTAGTAAAGAGAGCTTTACCCCTTTTGGATGTACTTATTCAATCTAAATAGTCGTACCCCAGAAAGGGACACAGACTGGCTAAGGGTTTTCACCTGGTGCTTCGGCTGATTAATATTTCAGCCACAGACCTCTGCAAAAATGCACTAGTTAAGCCACAGGGCTTAAACAATCGAGTCCTTCATAGCATCTGTGAGACACAGTGCGTCAAATACACCAGCCCCTTGCCAGGCCTGCTGATCAGGTAGAACTTTCAGGTATCTCACACCTGTTCCTTAACCCCTTAGAGTCCATCTTCCAATGCATTGACGTGACTCAAAACGTGCTCCACCAAGTAGACGTTAAAGGGTAAATGGACTGAGTTACTCCAATTGCAGCGAGAACTGCAAAAGACATCTAGTCTTTGAAAGGAAAATCCAACCTTAACTTGCTGGATCCTTTAACATCAGTGCATTATCCACTGGACATGCGAGACTCTGCTCTGCTGATTACAGCATTAATAGCTGGAACCCCCCCCCCCATTTCTTTCATAGAAATGTTCCCATTCAGTATACATAGCTATGCATGAATAGGGAAATGAACCCTATTAGAGGCAAATACCTCCAAAAACTTTTATTGGCCTCACTACCCAAAAGTACTGGATCCCAGGGCCCAGCTTTAAAAGCAATTGCAAGCAAAATCTCCTGTCTTTGGATGACGAGGCCCGGGTACCTTTCATTTAGTCCATTACGGAGACATCAGAACGGATCCGGTCAGGATGGCTGGCTCTCATCAAAGGATTACTGCCTGTGGAGCTCAGTACAACACATCCTTACGCGTACCCAACACCTTAGACACTGGCGAAAAAAACTGAGGACTCCCAGTAATGGGAGGGGTTATATGGGGGAAATTCACGCCTTAAGGGGCGTGCCAGTATCCAGCACCCGATACACCGATATAACCCACATAGTTATTACTATGGCTCTGTGTCCCCTGACGTAAGAAAAGAAATACATACACATATCATTTAGTAAATGATTTGTGTAAACAAAGTCTGTCTTGTTTTGTATTTCTTAAGATAATAAAGAGTTGCGCAAAGGTATACAGATGGAAACAGCATAAAAAGCATACCAAGTAGTATAAATAATACTACTAAAAATATCCAAGGAATAATTTGGAAAAGGCTGCTTATGCGTAACCCCAGAACCACACGGATTCCACATGGATGGTCCGATATAATACACGGGTATAAATCAGGATTAAATGATCTCAAAAAAATAAAAATTGAATAAACTCTAATAGTATGGCAATGTAGCAAATGAATGCTCAAATATGTTATAAGTAAGGATATAAAATACCCAAAACAGACTCCATAGGAAAATACATACCAGTGTGGAGACAACATATCACAAATGTCACCGCACAAACATATATACACTGGATGTGCTGCCGTTCGAGGTGGATGGGGGAATATGTATATTCTTTCAATAGACACCGGGCTCTGGATGTTAAAACCCCCCGGAAGAAGGGCATCTACCTGGAAACATTGGGTTCATCCAATCAGCCTGTGTCTGCATGTACTATGCAATACTTTATTATTCGTGATCATTCATGTATTTTTTGTCGCCATTTGACTTGAGTTTTTCCATTCAATATATGTAATTTTCAATAAATTTGAGATTTTTGATAAAACTGTTTGTCCTTGGTCACTTTCAAATCCCACAAACTTATTTTGGAATGTGGTGACCAAGAACTTATTTTATGGATCTTAGAACTCTTTATTTTAAGAAAATAAATCATCAACTAACCTTATAGTATGATAGTACGAGGCCTTTGGATCTGGACTTTAAATAGAGTAGACTACTGCAGACAAAAGGCACATGACCGCTACAGAGGAACTGCTGTGAAAAACTGCACCACAACTTTACAAACATGGAAGTGTATAAACTTGTTTCTACCAGGGCTGGGGGTTCATTATCAACACTAATAAGGAGTTATATACATTAAAACAATATATAAAAAAAAAGATGAAAATAGTCATGATGTGTGTCAGTAGTGTCATGTCTTACTCTGGTATGTTCATATGGAATATCCACTGAAGGATGGTAGCAGACAATTGTTTTCCCATCAGAAGTCATGGCCAATTCCACTTTACTAAAAAGGTAAAATAAAAAACAAAAAACAAAAAAAACACACATATGAAAATGTTTAATCCTAAAACAACTAAAGTATAGTACTTTGAGCTTATGTTTAAAGTGGTTGATAAAGCCTATAATAATAAGGCTTACCTGTAGCTACCCTGGATGTCTCCTAAACGGTTTAGGACATATTCGCTGTATTTGCATGTGCCAATGTCATTGGCACATGCACACTGAAGCAACGGCACGTACCAGTTATACCATGCCGTTACCGGCGCGCATATATATATATATTTTTTTTTATTAGTAATGGCGGCGATCATCGATTTTTATTGTGACTGCTACATTATGGCAGACACATTGGACATTTTTGTGACCATTGTCATTTATACAGCTATCAGTGCTATTTAAATGCACTGATTCCTGTGTAAATGACACTGGCAGTGAAGGAGTTAACCACTAGGGGGCGGGGAGGGGTTAAGTGTGTGTTTTTTTTCTAACTGTAGGGGGCGTGGCTTGGCATCTGACGTCACTGATCGTCTTTCCCTATAACAGAGAACAGAAGATCAGTGACAGGCTCAGTAGGAAGCATGAGGAGAGGTTTGTTTACACAGACCTCTCCTCGTTCTTCAGCTCTGTGACCTGCACACCAGCGGCGATCGGGTCCGCTGGTCCCGCGGCCACGGAGCTCAGGACCAGCTGGGCAATTAAAGAGCCATGTACAGGTACATGATTGTGCCCAGCCATGTCATTCTGCCAACGTATATGTGCAGGAGGCGGTCCTTAAGCGGTTAAAACATGTTTTTGGTGCTCAGATGCAGTGAAGATCTGCTTTAAGAATACATACTTGAAACTCCATAGTTACTGGTCTTCCGTTTTTCAGCTACTTAAAAGCGGAGTTCCACCGTGTTTAAAAAAAAAAAAAAAAAAGTCAGCAGCTACAAATACTGTAGTTGCTGACTTTTAAAATATGGACACTTACCTGTCCAGCATGCCCATTGAACGGCTCCATCCGCAGTCCAGCCACACTGTTTAACAGGAAGAGAACAGCCGACTGCCATCATGCGGCTCGCAAACTGGAGCTCTGGCGTACATTCTGGTGCTGGCATTCCCCATGCACTGAGAAGCAGGCACAGCAGCCACAAGCCTATTCCCCTGGTGGATGTGCCACTCTGGGAACCAAGAAGACGCCACAGGAGCCATGCTCATGAGACCTAGGGGAACCAGTTCCAGGAAACATGTTAACCCCCCTGTCTAGAGGAAACACTAATATTGACATGGGGTTTGGAGGACCAATCTTTCATCTGGTGGGGGGTTAACATGTTTCCTGTCCTGGTAGGAGGAGCCCTAGGTCTCATGGGCTTTTCTGGAAGACACTTACAGAAAATTGTCCTGAGCAGGAAGGAGCGAAATTGCCTGGTATTGAAGTGGTTAAATAAAAATATTATACTTATCTGCTCTGTGCAGTGGTTTTGTACAGAGCAGCCCAGATCCCCATATTTGCAGGTCCCACACTAACACTCCTGGCTCCTCCCTACTGCCAGGTACCCACAGAGCAAGCAGCTTGCTCTGGGGGCACCCAAAAGCAGGAATGCTCCCAAGCCACGGCTCTGTGTCCATTTACACATGGAGCCGCAGGTCGACCCCTCCCCCTCTGACTCTTGATTGGCAGCAGTGGAAGCCAATGGCTCCCGCTGCTGCCAAAAGCCAATCAGGAGTGCAAGTCCCTGGAGAGGCAAGGCTTTCGTGGACAGCACTGGAGGCTCAAGTAAGTATTGAAACCTTCTGTGTGCAGCAGCTCCCCTCTTTACCTTCATGCATAGAATGCATGAAGGGAAAAAAAAAAAAAACTTTATGCCTTTACAACCACTTTAAAGTGATGGTGTTTGAAATTGTTGCATTTTTGCCTAAAAATTACCCTTGTGTACAGTGGTGGAGGCGCTTTACTTACAAAAGGTTTTTTAATCTTTCTGGTTTGCATTTCCCATTGAAGGCAGAGCTAATCATCCCTTAAGTAGTTGCCCTGGAAGGTTCTCAGAAATACTGTTAAGGGTGGGGGTTTTTTTTTTCTCCCCACTCAAACAGATATAACACAACAATTTTAAATGGTACATTTAGCAAACCAAAAGTTCACCGTTAAGAGTTTACATACAGTATAAGGACAGTTAGACAGCCTGTACAATTAAATTACATACCAGTTATAATCATCAGGAAGAGCTGAATAGGTTGATTTTGCACAGTGTAAACTTTGTCCTAGGAAGAGAAACATAATTTAGAGTTCGATATTCCATTGGTCATGGGACTATTTTAAGCAAAACCATTTCATGTATATAGACATCACATATCATAACTAATGGAAGTAGACCGGTGTGTTACCACATGTACTAAGCTACCATTTCATTGTAAATAAGGCACCACCAGGTACTTGCACATCCTTTCAGATTTCAGGTAGAATGTAAATCACCGATATGCAAATCAGAAATGGCAACCATGAAAGCTGGCCCCTGTCTGCATATCAGAATGGATGCTTCATAGTTAAAGGGGTTGTAAAGGTAAATGTTTTTTCACCTTAATGCATTCTATGCATTAAGGTGAAAAAACATCTGACACTGCCTGTGCCCCCAGCCCCCCCCCCCTCCCCGTTTTACTTACCTGACCCCTCGAAAATCCAGCGTTTGCCCCCGACATCCTCTTCACCACTCAGCCTGGCCGCTGATTGGCTGGAGTGGATGGAAAGCAGCACAGCCATTGGCTCGCGCTGCTGTTAATCACATTCACCGACGAGGAGAGCCGGGGGGCGGGGCCGTGTGATACGGCGAGCGGCTATAGCCACCGGCTGTATCACAGGAGCACGCCTGCAGGTGCTTCTCACCAAGCGAAGGAGCTCGCATGAATGTGAGAAGTACCTGCGGGAGGAAGCCGAAACAGCCGCCGATGGACCCAAGAAGAGCAGGTTCCAGGCCACTCTGTGCAAAACGAGCTGCACAGTGGAAGTAAGTTTAACATGTTTGTTATTTAACCACTTAAGCCCCGGACCAATTGTCAGCCTAAAGACCAGAGGTCTTTTTACAATTTCGCACTGCACTGCTTTAACTGGTAATTGCGCAGTCATGCAATGTTGTACCCAAACAAAATTTGCGTCCTTTTCTTCCCACAAATAGAGCTTTCTTTTGATGGTATTTTATCGCCTCTGCGATTTTAATTTTTTACGATATAAAAGGAAAAAGACTGAAAATTTTGAAAAAAAAAAAAAAATATATATATATATATATATATATATATATATATATATTCTACTTTTTGTTATAAGAAACATCAAATAAACTATTTTAGTCATACATTTAGGCCAAAATTTATTCAGCCACATGTCTTTAGCAAAAGAAATGTAAATAAGCATATATTTATTGGTTTGCACAAAAGTTATAGCGTCTACAAACTAGAGTACATTTTCTGGAATTTACACAGCTTTTAATTTGACTGCCCATCTCATTTCTTGAGGTGCTAAAATGGCAGGGCAGTACAACCCCCCCCCCCCCACAAATGACCCCATTTTGTAAAGTAGACACCCCAAGGAAATTGCTGAGGGGCATGTTGAGCCCATTGAATATTTTTTTTTGTCTCAAGTGATTGAATAATGGCACAAAAAAAAAAGTTTACAAAAAGTTGTCACTAAATGATATATTGCTCACACATGCCATAGTTATATGTGGAATTGCACCCCGAAATATATTCTGCTGCTTCTCCTGAGTACGGGGATACCACATACGTGGGACTTTTTGGGAGCCTAGCCGCGTACGGCACCCCGAAAACCAATCACTGTCTTCAGGATTTCTAAGGGTGCAAATTTTTGATTTCACTCCTCAATACCTATCACAGTTTCGAAGGCCATAAAATGCCAAATTAGCACAACCCCCCCCCCCCCCAAATGACCCCATTTTGGAAAGTAGACACCCCAAGCTATTTACTGAGAGGCATGTTGAGTCCATGAAATATTTTATATTTTGCCAAAAGTTGCGGGAATATTACAAACTTTTTTTTTTCTTTTTACACAAAGTCGTCACTAAATGATATATTGCTCACACATACTATGGGCATAAGTGAAATTACACCCCAAAATAAATTCTGCTGCTTCTCCTGAGTACGGGGATACCACATGTGGGGGACTTTTTGGGAGCCTAGCCACGTACGAGACCCCGAAAACCAAGCACCGCCTTCAGGATTTAAATACGAAAAAAAAACTGTTAGCGATCGCAGGGATCAGGCCTGACTCTGAATGCTGCAGTTATGTGTTTAGTAAAAGACAGTGATCGATCGATCGATACTGCACTTGGGTGGGCTGGGCGGAGGGGCAAAGCGCAGGTGCTAGTAGGTATCTAGGCTGATCCCGCTAACAATGCGTTTTTTTGGAACCCTAAACTGCTGGGGACGCTAGTATAGATCTGATCAGATCAGATATTGATCTGTTCAGATACTATACCACTATGGGAGGTGTATGCTTTGCACGTGGGTGTTAGCGGTACTGACACTAACCTAGCGCTGCCTGGGGCGACGCAGACCCTGACCCTAAAACCTAATTGATATCACCCACCGGGTGATCAGGGGGTTAAACCTTTATTGGGTAATAAATGGTGGGTGCCCTGATGCTATAAAAAGGAAACTAACTAACCAGAGTCACCTGTAACACTTATACGGTGATCACTGGTGAAAGGGTTAACTAGGGGCAATCAGGGGGTTAAAATCTATATTAGGTAGTATATGGGGGTCCCTGACGTTATATAAAAACCTGACAGGGAACCTAAATAACTAACTGGCTAACCAGCGTCACCAGTGACACTTATATGGTGATCGCTGGTGAAAGGGTTAACTCTAGGGGCAATCAGGGGTTAAAATCTTTATTAAGTAGTATATGGGGGTACCTAATGCTATAAAAACCTGGCGGTGAACCTAAAAAATAACTAGCTACCTAGCGGCACCAGTGACACTAATGCAGCGATCAGAAAAACGATCGCTTAGTGACGCAAAAGGGGGTGAAAGGGTTAACTCTAGGGGCAATCAGGGAGATAAACCTTTATTGGGGGGGTAGGGGGCTACCCGGGACCTAACACTAACTGCCCTGACAGTTTTTACTGTCACAACTGACACTAAATGCAGTGATCAGTAAATAAATGATCACTGCAATCAGTGACACTGTGACTGGGGGGGGGGGGGGTGATTTGTGTGCCTATGTGTACCTACGTGTCAGTGTAGTGATTGGTGCACTTATTATGTCCTCTCCTCGCAGTCCGGTCAAAAAGACCGCCGGGAGGAGGAGGAAGAAGAGGAAGAAGAAGTATTGGCGAGTACTTGAAAAAAGTATTGGTGCTGGCCAGGGAGAAGCGGCCAGTGCCCTCAGGTGTGCCGCAAGAGGCGGCCAGGGCCCGCAGGAAAGTCTCCTTTAGTAGTTATTTGTGGCACATGTGATATTTCTCTCAGCAAGATCCATAATAAAAGAATATAAAAAGACATGCAGCACAGAAAATGGGGTGAAATAGAGCAAAACTATTTCATTCCAAGGAACTGGCCTGAAGAATGTTTTCCCTCTACTGCCTTGAGTAAGACCACTATGTTCAGGGGCTGGAGGGCCACAGGTTGAGCACCTGGGCTCTACGTTATAGAATGTTGGAGGGCATGGATGCCAAAAGCAGAAAGGTCAGAGAGTGACAGCCTACCCTGACCTCCCAACAGAGAGATCATTGCTGTAGATGAAGGTCACACACTTCCTGCCATATGTCACCTCACCTCCGCCTAGCTCCGTGTTTCCTCTCCCCCATACAACAGGCAAGGAGCAGCGGACAGCCCGCACACCGAACAACAACCCCCGGCACCCGATCACTACAGCACCCGCCATGATGATGACAGGCGAAGGAAGCGGAAACCGTAACACAGTACTAAACTTCCGGGTCAAGCACCAAGGGTGTTCTGGCTGCAGAGTGGAGCTCCACGTTTGACAGGAAGCATGTGTCCTAAAAAAATAATAATAATAAAAAGAAAAAGTGGAGTGGAGGTCAAATGCTTCCTGTCAAACGTGGAGCTCCACTCTGCAGCCAGACCCCTCTCTCCTGTTGTACAAAGCTATTGTATATACAGCCGACTTATGTAATAAAAAAAAAAAAGACTTCAGCTGATATTAAAAAAGAAAACTTGTACAATGTCAGGCGGTGGATTTGTTTTTCTCTTTTTAATTGTGATCAGTTCCTGGAAAATTAGAAAAACAAGTGACAGCCTATACTGCACATCTCTCCCAACTTTTTGAGATGGGAATAAGGGACACAATCAGCAAAAGTATGCAGGCATAGGACACACCCATTGCCACACCCCTTTAAAGGAGAATTGCACAAAAAAAAAAAAAAAAAAGATTGGGTAAACCCATAAGTGCTTTTTTCTTTTTTTAACCACTACTATTCCTTTATATTGGCTTTTTGGAATTTACAAATGCAGCAATTTAGAAATCAATCCTGTTAGTGTTTTAGATCTGCATACTGAGTGTACAGCCACAATTCAAAAAGCTAATAAAATTGGACGGGGTCCCTTTAACAAGTCATGTCAAATCAAGTCAAGTCAGTCAATGTCAGTTATTTCTTTCTGTGTACACGATTAAAAAAAAAAAAGGAAAAAAAAGAAAATCATTTTGTTAATGGATTAGATCTGTATACTGAGTGTACAGCCACAATTCTAAAAGCTAATAAAATAACTCCCTTCTAGATTGTAAGCTCTAACGAGCAGGGCCCTCTAAACCCTCCTGTATTGAATTGTATTGTAAGTGTAATGCCTGCCCTCATGTTGTAAAGCTAAAACTACAACTGTTGGCGCCAGGAGTAGGGTTGCCACCTTTTCTTCAAGCCAAACCCGAACACTTTCACGGCGCACGGCAATTTTTTTGTACTACACTCTAATATGATTCGATTAATAAAAGAAATGTCAGTTAAAATATGAAACTAGCCTACCTTAAAATTGGACGCTGTCAGCCAGTAGGGCAGCGGACGGTATCAGTAGAGCAGCGGACGGTGTCAGTAGGGCAGCGGACGGTGTCAGTAGGGCAGCGGACTGTGTCAGTAGGGCAGTGTCAGTAGGGCAGAGAACGGTGTCAGGAGGACAGTGGACGGTGTCAGTAGGGCAGTGGACGGTGTCAGTAGGGCAGTGGACGGTGTCAGTAGGGCAGTGGACGGTGTCAGTAGGGCAGTGGACGGTGTCAGTAGGGCAGTGGACGGTGTCAGTAGGGCAGTGGACGGTGTCAGTAGAGCAGAGGACGGTGTCAGTAGAGCAGAGGACGGTGTCAGTAGAGCAGAGGACGGTGTCAGTAGGGCAGAGGACGGTGTCAGTAGGGCAGAGGACGGTGTCAGTAGGGCAGAGGACGGTGTCAGTAGGGCAGAGGACGGTGTCAGTAGGGCAGAGGACGGTGTCAGTAGGGCAGAGGACGGTGTCAGTAGGGCAGAGGACGGTGTCAGTAGGGCAGAGGACGGTGTCAGTAGGGCAGAGGACGGTGTCAGTAGGGCAGTGGACGGTGTCAGTAGGGCAGTGGACGGTGTCAGTAGGGCAGTGGACGGTGTCAGTAGGGCAGTGGACGGTGTCAGTAGGGCAGTGGACGGTGTCAGTAGGGCAGTGGACGGTGTCAGTAGGGCAGTGGACGGTGTCAGAAGGGCAGTGGATGTAGTCAGAAGGTAGTGGATGGTGTCAGTAGGGCCGTGGAAAGTAACAGATTATATATCAGACAGTACCTGTGCCCCCCCAATAGAGACCTCCATTACAGCGAGACAAAAAAAAACCTTACCTTCCAGGAGCCGCTGCAAAGATGTGTGTGAACCTGTTAGGGGGCGGAGTTTTAATACCATGCCTTCTCCTGCAAAAGCATCCCTGGTTGCTAGGACACCAGTCTAGTGGCCCTCCATTCACTGTCTCTGGCGGCATCGGTGCTGGCGGCTGGGTGGGAGAAAAAGAATGCACAGACAGTGCAGTGTGACCTGGCTGCAGGACATTAGCCCTGCTGGAGCAGGGGAAGAAGGGAGGAGGTGCGTGCTGTTTGGGAGTAGCTGACAGAGGAGCAGGGGGTAGCTGACAGAGGGGGGTAGGTGACAGAGGAAAGGGGACTGACAGAGGAGAGGGGACTGACAGAGGAGAGGGGACTGACAGAGGAGAGGGGACTGACAGAGGAGAGGGGACTGACAGAGGAGAGGGGACTGACAGAGGAGAGGGGACTGACAGAGGAGGGGGAGCTGACAGAGGAGGGGGAGCTGACAGAGAGGAGGGGGACCAACAGAGAGAAGGGGGGCTTAAAGAGAGGAGGGGGGCCGACAGAGAGGAGGGGAGCTGTCACGTACCTGGTTGGAGAGCCCAAATGTGCAGGGAGCGGCGCCTCGTAAGCCTCCGGCTCGAGAGCCCCTGGAGATGGAGACAGGGATTCAGGAGTCCGGAGGACACAAGTGCCAGGCCGGATAGCAGATAGCAGGCACAGCCGGAACAGGTAGTAGACTGGAACGGTAGGCACCACCAGCGCTGGGCGGGAACTGCTGGACAGCTGGCACAGGTGGACAGGCAGGAACCACCGAAGAAGTCAGTGCTGGACTTCAGGTAGGCAGGCAGGCGTGGTCAGAGGCGAGCCGGGTCGGCAACTATCAGGCAGCGGAGGTACAGAGGCAGAAGGCAGAAGCGTGGTCAATCAGGCAAAGGGTCGGAGGCAGGCGGCAAACAGGCAAGGTCAAGGAACAGGCCGGGTACTGTATCAGGAACACACACACAGGAGCAGGTAGCAGAAGTCTCAGGAACGCTGTAGACAGGACAGCACTGTGGAGCAGGAGCTGATCCCTTAAGTAGGCTGTTGGGCGCCAAGAACGGTCGCACGGTACGTTTGCGTACCCCCGCGGGTAACCGTGCTCCCGTTCGTGACCCCGCGTACCCGCGTACGCCCGTTCGGCTTGTCGCGCACCCGCGTGTGCCCGCTCGTGTCAACGCGCACCCGCGTGCGCCTGTTGGGGACTACATGCACTCGCGTGCGTTCGTTTGCGCCAACCCGCGTCCGAGGGCACCGACGATCCCCTTGCACAGGAAACCTGCGGGTAAGTCTCCTTGGTACGATCGGGATAGTGGAACGACCGTGACAGGAGCTGACAGAGAGGAGGGGAGCTGACAGAGAGGAGGGGGGCTGACAGAGAAGGAGGAGGGGGGCTGACAGAGGAGGGGAGCTGACAGAGAGGAGGGGAGCTGACAGAGAGGAGGGTGGCTGACAGAGAGGAGGGTGGCTGACAGAGAGGAGGGGAGCTGACAGAGGAGGGGGGACTGACAGAGGAGGGGGGACTGACAGAGGAGAGGGGACTGACAGAGGAGAGGGGACTGACAGAGGAGAGGGGACTGACAGAGGAGAGGGGACTGACAGAGGAGAGGGGACTGACAGAGGAGAGGGGACTGACAGAGGAGAGGGGACTGACAGAGGAGAGGGGACTGACAGAGGAGAGGGGACTGACAGAGGAGAGGGGACTGACAGAGGAGAGGGGACTGACAGAGGAGAGGGGACTGACAGAGGGGGGGGCGTCGACAGAGGAGAGGGGACTGACAGAGGGGGGGGCGTCGACAGAGAGAAGGGGGGCTGACAGAGGAGGGGAGCTGACAGAGAAGAGGAGGAGGGGGGCTGACAGAGGAAAGGGGGGCTGACAGAGAGGAGGGGGGCTGACAGAGAGGAGCGGAGCTCACAGGAGGGGGGCTGACAGAGAGGAAGGGGGCTGACAGAGGAGAGGGGGGCTGACAGAGGAGGGGGGCTGACAGGGAGGAGGGGAGCACACAGAAGAGGGGGGTTGACAGAGGTGAGGGGATTGACAGGGGGGAGCTGACAAAGGGGGGACTGATGGAGGAGGGGGCTGGTAGGGGGGCTGACAGAGGAGAGGGGACTGACAGAGGGGGGTTTACAGAGGGGGGGCTGACAGAGGAGGGAGGCTGACAGAGGAGAGGGGACTGATGGGGGGGGGTTTACAGAGGAGAGGGGACTGACAGAGGGGGGCTGACAGAGGGGGGGCTGACAGAGGAGAGAGGACTGACAGAAGAGGGGGGCTGACAGAGAAGGGGGCTGACAGAGGGTGGGGGCTGACAGAGGGTGGGGGCTGACGGGGGGGGGGGGACTGACAGAGGAGGGACTGACAGAGGAGGGGCTGACAGAGGAGAGGGGACTGACAGAGGAGGGGGCTGACAGAGGGGGGGGTTGACAGAGGAGAGGGGACTGACAGGGGGGGTTTACAGAGGAGAGGGGACTGACAGAGGAGGAACTGACAGAGGAGAGGGGACTGACAGAGGGGGGCTGACAGAGGAGAGGGGGCTGACAGAGGGGGGGTTGACAGAGGAGAGGGGACAGAGGGGGGCTAAAGGAGGAGAAGGGACTGATGGGGGGTTTACAGAGGAGAGGGGACTGACAGAGGAGAGGGGACTGACAGAGAGGGGGCTGACAGAAGAGGGGAGTTGACAGAGGAGAGGGGACTGACAAAAGGGGGACTGACAGAGGAGTGGGTCTGGCATGGTGCTGGGAGAAGAGAGCCACTGTGAGTTGCAGCGTTTAGGATTAATTAGCCTAGCGCTGCATTGACAGGGGCGAATGGACCGGGGGACTGACTCACCACTGTCGTCATTCACCATTGGCAGTGAGACTGCCAAAAATCATTAGCCTTGCTGGAGCAGGGGAAGGAGGGGGGCCCGGGGGAGCGCGCTGCTTGCAGGAGAGAGAGCGCATTCAGAGCAGGCTGCATTTGCCGATCGGCACAGCCACACTTTTACTGGGGGAGAGGTGCCTGAGGTGGGCGGAGGAGAACACTCACCACTGAAGCCACACAGGACAGGAGCCGTCAGGGGGGCAGGTGCTATTGTAGAGTGTACATCCAGTGACGGAGGTCGCGCTGCTGGAGGGACACAGGGTGGAGCACAGCTACAGGAGTGGGGGGCTATACTGTTGGTGGACTGGAGGTATGATAAACTCTCACCTCCCACACTGGCTGGAGCCTATGCTGCTGTGTCCGGGTTTCAAGAGCAGAGAAACCCGGGCACAGCTGTCAAAACCCGGACTCAGCTGTCAAAACCCGGACTGTCCGGGTCATTCCCGTACAGGTGGCAACCCTAGCCAGGAGCGTTGCTAGGTCTACAAAAGATCTGGGGCTAGAGCCCATAGCAGCGTAGTAAAGAAAGTCATACACTTGGATGGGGATACACATGTAATATATATGTGTGTGTGTGTGTGTGTGTGTGTGTATATATATATATATAATATATACCCCAGAGAGCCTCCCACTTATGTCAGGGTCCCCAGAGAGCCCCCACTTACGTCAGGGTTCCCAGAGAGCCCCCCACTTACATTTAGGGTTCCCAGAGAGCCTCCCCTCCCCTTGGGGACCCCTGCAGAGACTCAGGGCTATAGCCCCAAAAGCCACCCCCTAGCAACGCCACTGGTTGGCGCTATATAAATCCTGTATTATAATAATAATAATAAGACCGGGACCCTTTAACCACTTCAGCCCCAGAAGGATTTACACCCTTCCTGACCAGGCCATTTTTTTGCGATACGGCACTGCGTAGTTTTGACTGACAATTGCGCGGTCATGCGATGTTGTACCCAAACAAAATTGATGTCCTTTTTTCCAAACAAATATAGCTTTATTTTGGTGGTATATGATCACCTCTGCGGTTTTTATTTTTTGCACTATAAACAAAAAAAGAGTGTCAATTTTGAAAAAAACACAATATTTTTTACTAAATATCCCCAAATTAAAAAAAAAAAAAATACAATTTTCCTCAGTTTAGGCTGATATATATTTTTCTACATATTTTTGGTTAAAAAAAAATCACAATAAGCATATATTGGTTGGTTTGCGCAAAAGTTATAGCATCTACAAAATAGGAGATAGATTTATGGCATTTTTTTTATTATTATTTTTTTACTAGTAATGGTGGCGATTTGCGATTTTTAGCAGGACTGCGACATTGCAGCGGACAGACCGGACACTTTTTTGGGACCACTGACATCTATACAGCGATCCGAGCTAAAAATAGCCACTGAATACTGTATAAATGTCACTGGCAGGGAAGAGGTTAACACTAGGGAGCGATCACCAGGTGCCTCAAAATAAAAGGCTTTTCAGTTACTCTTTTCTAAAGCAATTAAAGCCAAAGTAGAAAAGCCTGTCCCCTGCAAACATGCTGCAGAGTGGGGTATTTGTTCTTTGTTGGGAAGCAGTGGTCTCTCTACAGTGGTTCAAGCCCCCCTTCCCCCACGAGCCCGGGCTAGAGTGCTTCAATCTGCAAAGCTCAGTTCCATAGTACTGGTGAGCTCTGGGCTCTGATCAAGAAAGGGGTGTGCTGAACCTCTTCCCTAAAGAGAGCAATGGTCTCATTCTGTAGCATGATGGCAGGGGGCAGGCTTTTTAATTTGGGCTGTGGCTGCTTTTTAATGATAAGAAATTTCTAAACCTAAATTGCACATATTTTTCTTTCATGCATCTGCAATGCATTCATATCAACTGAAAGTTCAAATGAGCTTCTAACTATATAAAACAGAGAAGGGATCAGGGTGGTGAAACTTATGCCGCGTACACACGTAGCGGACTTCCCGCCGGACTTTCCGAACGGGCTACTTGCCCACACACAGCACTTTTTCAGCGGACTAATGCGGCGTACTAAGTCCGCCGGACTATCCGCCGTACTTTTGAAATGAACGGACTCGCCCACACACGCGGAGGAAAGTCCGCTCATTTTGAGCTCGTCTCCAGGTAGGCGGGGCCCGCAAAGGATGCGTCGCTAGGCCCGTCACCTGGTATGGACTTAAAGGGGAACCCCAACGCCGAAAAAAATCGGCGTGGGGGCCCCCCAGGTCCACAGCAGACCCTTGTACGAGCACGCTACCCGGCCGGCCAGGAAAGGGGGTTGATGAGGACAAGGGCCTCTTCCCGACAACCCTGGCCGTTGGTTGTCGGGGTCTGCGGGCGGGGGCTTATCGGAATCCGGGAGCCCCCTTTAATAAGGGGGCCCCCGGATACCGGCCCCCCACCCTATGTGAATGAGTATGGGGTACAATTCACCCATTCACCTGTCAAAAAAAGTAAAAAAAACACAACACACAAGGGTTAAAATTGTTTATTGCACAGCTCCGGGGGTCTTCTGTCTTCGGGGGCCTTCTCGCTGGACTCCTCCGCTATCTTCTGCTAGCTCTTTTACTAGTGAAGGAGCCCAGCTTTCTTCTTCGCCGCCGCCCTCTTCTTCCGACTTCGGGGGTCTTGTTCCCCTCTTCGGGGGTCTTGTCCCCCTCTTCGGTTCTTCTTGCCGGGCCACCACGACTTCTTCTAGCTCTTTTACAGGCGGTGGCCCAGTCTTCTGTCGCCGCTGTCGCCGGACTTTTCCACCTGATTGTTTGATCGTGTGTACGCGGCATTAGGATAACAACTTATTCATGAAGGAATGGGTTTTAGTGGAATGGGAGGGTCTCACCTTTCTTGGTGGTTTCTTTATTGACTTATATCTCAGTGCACCAGGATGAGTGAGGCTGCAGACAGGAGTGAGAAAAGGTCCCTGGTGAACAAAATGCTATTATGTTGATTCCAGACATTACTCTGCGCCCATAAATTAAGTATTAAACAATGTGAACGAACTTCTGTAATTGTCAGCTATAATTCTCTCTCCTTCTGACCCCTACAGGTGGTTTTGAGATCACATACATCCACCGATGAACTGCTGGCTCTCAAAATCACGACCAAGGACAACTATTACATCAATGAGATCCTCAACAAGAGCCGAATACTTCAGGATTTTGTTCAATTTTGTTCCTGTAGCGCTGGTATTTTCAATACAGACGCTATTATTTTTGTAAATTTAAGTTTGTCTGGAGCTGCAGTTTTGCTCAGACTAATCATGCTAAAATTCTGGCTTCTGTACCAGTTTGGCTGGGTTGTGCTAATTTCCACTTGGCCGTGGGTGTCGCTGTCACCTCCGGTAAGTGTTGGAAATGCAACAGGCTAAATGCATTGGGTAACCCTTTTACTCAGAAACAGCCCGTGGGAGGGGTCTACCCGCTGTGCATTCTGGGTAAGGGTATTTAAGGTACCGACGCCATTTTTTGGGGTTTGTTTTTCCCGACCTCATGGCCCTCCTGGCCTGGGGTGTGTGCTCCCTTGTTCGATGTCTTGGGGCCAGCTGGCTTGAGGCTCTGCAACTGAAAAGTAGGCCCTGAGGCTCTGGGGCCTACTGATCCAGAGATGATCCTGTGCTGTCTTGCCTGAGGGGAGAAGCCATGCAACTGGAGGATCCAGGGGAGGGCTTTTTCGGAAGAGGATAGAGCAACAGGGCTGGTGCCTCATGGAAAAAGCCTGGAAAATCAGCTGGAGGATGCATCCTGGGTTGTCTACCACACAGTATCACCGGGTCGGCTGAGAGAATCAGGTACTGCGGAGAAATTCTTTAACTTTGCAACCAGAAGCTTATTGTGCCTTCCTGCGGCAGAGGATTGCATAACAAGATCGCTAAACTTATCAAGTCTGTGGCAGAGACTTTGACTGAGCACATCATCGGCTGCTAGGTCCATGAGAGAGGCCTATCCGGTGGTTGTTGGATCCAGCCTGTGGAAATTGTTTGTCTTCTGGATCAAGGAAATACCTCTAACCTGCAAAACTACAAAGGTACCTGAATCCCCCTTATCCTCTACCCCTCTATTGCAAAAGTGTGTGTTTTTGTTAAATAAACATCCAGAAAAAGGACTAAGTGTCTGAGCACTATTCTTTGACCAACCCTTTTTACAGGACCCCTAAGACGGACACAGTGGACAGATGAGGTAATGGTAAGCCCAAAAAAACAGCAACTCCTTTGGGGATAAGTGCTACATTCATATCAGCTCATTCTGCACCCATGTATATGGTGCCTTCAGGACAAATGTAAGTGACTCTACCTTCTACTTATCTTGTGGGAGAGGTTCGTGTTAAATGGTTATCCTCTCAAAATACTGCTATAAGGGACACCTACCTTTCTCACAACCTACTCAAGATTGCCTGAGAAAAAAAGCTAACCATGGCTTTTTTTCTCAGGGAATAGGTGCAGGAACTCTACCCTTCTGAGTCACACTTCATCTATGCCCCTTCCCGTCTCTGAGCACATCCCTTGGTTGAGTATTTTGTGCTACTCTGTAATTTCTATAAAATTTGGTAATGAAAACAAGAAACATAGTAAAACAGATCCCTTGCAATGAGCAACAATAGACCCCACCCCAGCAACAATAGACCCCACCCCAGCAACAATAGACCCCACCCCAGCAACAATAGACTCCACCCCAGGAACAATAGACCCCCCGCAGCAACAATAGAACCCCCCCCCCCAGAAACAATAGATCCCCCATACAACAAAAGACTTTCCACCCGGCAACAATGGAACCCCCCACACAACAAAAGACTTTTCCCCAGTAACAATGGACCCCCCCACAACAAAATACCACCCCAGCAACAGTAGACCCCTAGCAGAAATAACAGATTTCTCAGCCAGTAGCCAGCAATAGACCTCTCCTTCAACAGTAGATCCCACCCAGCAACAATTGATCCCCCCCGCAAGATAAGACCCCCCCCCCCCCCCACCAGCAACAGTAGACTTACCCAGCAACAATAGACACCCACCCCAAAACAGATCCCCACCAGCGACAATAGATACCATAGCAGCAAGCATCTATAGACCCTCCACCACCCCCTTCCAGTACATAAATTCAGTGCTGGAGGTGCCGAAACTGCGTTCCCCCACGTTCCCGCTGAAAAAAAGCCCTGATAATAACAGGGATAGAGGTAGAACATAGTACTCTGGAAAGATCACATTTTAAAGTGTAAGCTTGTCCTAGATATGAAATTGGTAAGATTAATGGGTACCATAATAAGAGTGATGGCGGTAGAACATAGCACTCTGGAAAGATCACATTAACCACTTATGGACCGCCCACCATCATTATACATCAGCAGTTTGAAGAGGAATATCATTGTTATGGCAGCAGCTAGCTGCTATATCTCTGGTATCCTCTTTAGCAGGTGGTCTGCTTTCAGATAAAAGTTGTCGCTGCGTCGGATTTGCCGCAAGATCACTTTTATCGGGGGCGGGAGAAAAGTGCGCTTGTAAGACAGCTGCTCAAGTAAGGTGTGGCAGAAAGTATTGCAACAACCGCCATTTTATTCTTTAGATTGTCTGAAAAAAATATATAATCTTTGGGTGTCCTAAGTAATTTTCTAGCAAAAAACAAACAAACTGATTTTAACTTGTAAACACTGAGTCAGAAAAATAGGCCCGGTCCTTAAGTGGTTAAAGTGTATACTTGTCCTATATATGAAATAGGTAAGACAACAGCATACCATGATAATAGAAATGGGGCTAGAACATAGTAGTAGGGCCGCTGATATGGCAGTACAACCAGCCCTGTTGTACCAGGCGCGCCCCCATCAGCTACACAGTGGGGCCCGGGTGACATTACAGTTTGTTACTGCATTTAAAAAAAATGTTTTCTAAACTCTTCTCCTGCTCCTACTTGCTTACAGGGGGGTATATCATTTTCCTGGGCCCCATCAGGCCAACACAGGGGCCCAGAAGGGGAGTGCAGGCGCAGTGGAGAGACTATCATGCCGTCCCACTTTTCTATTAGTACCTGCTGGCAGAGTGATACTGTGATTCTCTATTCGTCTCCTGGCTGAGATGTGAAGAATTTGAGAGGCTGACAGGGGAGAGCAGGAGGAGAGTGTGGCTGCACTGGACACAGTGAGCGGGGAATAGAGCATAGAATACTTACTATGTCTTACTATGTATCTCACAGCACAGCAGGTTATCAGCATTACAATTATTACACAGGCAGCACAATAAGTAGGTGCTCTATAATGGTTCTATCATGGATCTTGGTCACATTGCTTTTGGGTGCTGACTTTGTTATGGCTGTGCTTTGTTACCGTCTGTTACATACAGTGCAGCCATAAGTTAACAAAGTCAGTACTCAAAAGCAATGTGAAAGAGTCATGACAGAGCCATGATAGAGTACCCGCTTACTGTGCTGCCTGTGTGATTATCATAATGCTGATGATCATAAGAAATGGTGAGATGTTACTCTACACTTCATTTGGGGGAGCAGTAAACGTGCAGCGGAGCTGCATTTTTACTGCCCCCCAACCCGTACCTCTTTAACTTCTTCCCGTCCAGCGACGTACCAGTACATTTCTGGAATGGAAGGATGATATCTTGGTCATCACTAAAGCAATGATCAAGATATAATCTTTTAGCCCCAGCAATTCTGCGGAAAGTAAAAATAATCCTAGTGGCTAAGAAGCCACTGGATTACTTTTACAGGCAGTGGAAGGGAGTCCCATCACCACCTTTATTGCTTTTAAGATGTGACCAGTAGCATCCAATTCCTGGGACACAGTGAGAGAGATGGATGTGGTTCCTCCCACTGTGTGATGTCAGAAGCCGGAAGTGACAAGGATTTCTTCACTTCCAGTTTCAGCCTCATGTAAAGAAGCCATCACCAGCTTGAACAAGCATCTGATCAAACTGATCTTGGTTTGATCAGATGCTTTGGAGGCCAGAGGACAGATATGGGGTCTAAAAGACCCCAGATCTCCTCATAAAGAGGACCTGTTATGGCCCATGCTATCACAAGCAATGCTGTTTATCAAATATAAAGATATGGTGGGGGTTATTTACTAAAGGAAAAAGAAAGTGCATAGAAAATAAATAGCAAGCTGGCTGCACACCCCTTATTGTTCTAAAGAGAATTAAAAGATGAATTCCCCTTGGGGTTTTCAGGCAGCGACAAGAAGCAGAAATTAATTTTATAAAAGTATATATTTTTTTTTTTATTCAAAAGGCATAATCGCCATCATAGATTTAAAATACGGACTCTGGTACATGTTGTTACAGCATATCAATGGATAAAAGATACATGCATCACTTAGTACAGAAGTAATTGCAGGAACAATTTACAAATACACCAATTTTTCAAAAACTACAGAAAACACCCCTGCTACCCCGATTCATTTCGACCTTCAGGGAGTCAGGGTCTTCTTCAGGGGGGGACAAAGCCAAAGCAAAAGGGGTGATTTAATTATGTATTCTGCAAACAATCAAAGGAAAAAAGAATTTCAATAAAGGAGTTTTTTTTTACCAAAAAATTCATTAATTATCATAACTTATCTTAGTATTCACAGCAATTCTTTACACGTTCCACGAACTATCACTGTTCAACCAGAGACTTTAATTAAAATCTGGAAAAGAAGTTTGTGCCTTCTCTCAAAGGATCATCCTGGGTCCGCTGCCCTGCTGTTATGGCCCACTCCACCCACCCACCAACGTTGGGGGGGGGGGGGGGGGGAGGGAAAGAGGGGAAAGGCTTCAAGGGGCACCAATCACTAACTTACAAGAATTGACAGTATCTGGAGTTTCCCCCAGGAGAACCAGAGGAACAGGAGAGAAGGTTTGTGGCACACCGTAGGTGGCCACATCTAAAAATAATGAGATATAGAGTAAATGTTCCACATATAGGTATTATAATATTGTGCAAATGCATGTATAAATAAAAATTGATACTTATTGCTTAAGAAATATATATTTGTGCAAAGGCAGTTTAATAAAGTAGTGTGTATAAAATCATCACTGTGATGATTATCATTATTATGAAGTAGTGTTGATTTCTTAATAAATGGTTAACAACTAGTGCAAGCAGACCTATGTGTGAGAATTCTATATATGAAAAAACCAAAAGGCTGAAAAATTGACATACGTGTGTGTGCTTGAACCACTAACCCCATAGACGTATATGGATGTATATGTGCTGATACAAAAGGTGAATTTGTATGAAAAAAAAAAAGGACCACCAAATCAAAACTCCAATAACTACTGCCAAAATAACTCAGGGAGATAAATGCTAAGTGATGCTGATAGCAGCTATTACACTAAATATACTCGTTGAATGTGATGGTGTTGTGATATGAGGTGCCATAAAAACCTAAACTAAAAAGATATTGGTAACATTAATAATTAATAATGTATTACCTGTGTACTCTATCTGCTGAACTTTAGTCCCTTATGGCGGGTAAAAAGAAAGCCCGCAGTACCGCAACAGCCCTGCAGCTGGAATATAAAATGATATAGTTACAAAACTCACTTATGTCAACGGAGAAGGAAAAAGGAAATGTCTATTTTCAAAATCCTCCATACCTGTTTCAGTAATCTGTATTGTGTGGTGCTCCAGGAGTCAAATAAAGGAGTCCTGACTAATGCACCCTATATATATCACTTACTTGATTATTTGATTGAGTATAGGTGTGGTTTTTCTTCTCACTATGGATGTGCCTGTTCTCCGCCCCTATATTGTTCCCCTCAGAGCCCAGAGCCTTTGTTATGGCTCCTGTCAGTTCCTTGGCGTTCCGGAAGGCAAACAATGCCCCGGAACCACCGTCGTCTCCGACGCAACCCGCGTGACGTCGTGATGACGCGCACGCGCAATGCAGCACTCCCCGTGGAAGCCTGGGGAGTGCTCGCGCACTGCACCACCTCCGACATCCGGCGGCGATCACGGAACGCTGCTGGCACGGGACTAACACCCCCAGCCCGAGAAAAACGTGGCCGAGGGAATTCGGGGACGGGAAGCAACAAATGAAGTGCTCCGTGCCAGGAAGTCAGCGAAACCCCCTGTGGAGCCTGACCCTAATAATTTCAGCGGATCCATAATGCCCAGGAGGAATCACATAAAGTGACAATGCACTATTAAATTGCATTACATGTGTCAATAGTAATACATAATATTATCATAGTAATGAATACCACCACTGTTGTTTCACTGCTTCTTCCATGATATTTTCATACTAACAATCCAACTATGATCCTGGGGGAAAAAGAGCAAAGAGAGAGGAAGACGAAAACAGAGAAGGGGAGGAGGGGAAACAGAGGGAAGAGAGGAGGATAAAGACTGAGCCCACGCTGTGGCTCCATATTGTGATTCAACCAAAAAAATGTGTTTTTTACATTCACTAGTATTATTATATTTATCTTTATATTGACATTTAATGGACTTTACCATAAATCTTTAATATTTTAAACTCAACGACACAACCCCTCGAGTATATCTCAAACCCGAAAAGATATAGTGGTAATTTGAGCAACCATATGGGCTTATGTCACGTACCTGGTGGTAGAGCCCGACTTGCAGAAGGAGACCTCTCTTGCGGCTCAGACTCAAGGGCCCTGGTAGTGTATACAGGTGACACAAGAGTCAAGAGGGGCACGAGTGTCTGGCAGGATCAACAGCTGGATCAGGGGATGCTGGGATCGGAGGGAAACTGGAACAGCAGGCAGGTGCAGGAAGCTGAAGCAGGGCAGCAGGCAGAGAGGCTGAACCAGGACACCAATGCAGGACTCTGGCAGAGGCAGGACTTCAGGCAGGTGCTGGAACCACTACAGGAGATGGAGCAGCAGACGGCACCGGAACAGAAGGCTGGAAGCAGAGTAGTCAGGCAAGCCGGGTCGGAGGTCAGGCGGTCAGCAGAAGTACCAAGGATCAGGCAGGTGGATGGTCAGACGAGCCGGGTCGGTAAACGGACAGGTAGCAAGGCACCGAAGGAACAAGCAGAAGGAAGGTCAGGCAGGCCGAGATCAGATGCAGGCGGATAGCAGGAGCAGTAGGTAAACAAGCCGGGTCAACAGGTCACAGAAGGCAGGTTCTCAGGATCAGGGTACTAGCACGCTGTAGATCAGACAGCAAGAACTGGATGTGACCAACTGGACTAAATAGCCCGCCTGGCGCCAGCGAGCGCACACACACGCGCGCGCGCACCCGCGGACGCGCGGCGGAAGGTCCGGGCTGACCGCTGCTGGCAGGATCCTCGTGACATTGCCCCCCCTCAAGGGGCAGCCTCCGGATGCCCAACCGGGCCCATCTTTCAGGGTGCAATCTTCTGAAAGCTTGGATTAAAGTCTTTGCATGGATATTCTCCACAGGCTCCCAAGAATTCTCCTCCGGGCCGTAACCTCTCCATTTAATTAAAAATTGAGCTTGGTTATTCCTTTTCCTACAATCCAGGATAGCTTCAATTTCAAATTCTTCCTCCCCATTCACCATTACGGGGTCTGGAGGGTTCACATTCCGGTCGGGAAAAGGATTGGGGACAAAGGGTTTCAACAGGGAGACGTGAAAGACAGGGTGGATCTTGAGTGAATCCGGGAGCTCCAGCTCATAAGCTACCTCGTTAATTCTCCTCCTTACAGGGAAAGGGCCCAGGAATTTGGGGCCCAATTTCCTGGAAGGACAAGACTATCGAAGGTTTGCAGAGGATAACCATACACGGTCGCCTGGTTCGAGCAGCAATTCACCCCGCTTCTTCCTGTCGAACACTTCCTTATTCTGTTCCTGGGATCTTGCCATGGTCTTCTGTAATAATTGGTTGTTCGAAGAGAAAAAATTTATAGTCTCCAAGACTGCTGGCACAGAACATTCGGGAATGGAATTAGGAAGGAAAGCTGGATGAAAACCATAATTAGCAAAAAACGGACTTTGCTTGGTAGCAGAATGCATGGAATTATTATAGGCAAATTCGGCCAACGGAAGCAGTGTGACCCAGTCATCTTGGGAAAAGGATGAAAAACAACACAGGTATTGCTCGAGGGTCTGATTGGTCCTCTCGGTCTGACCATTCGTCTGAGGATGGTAAGCGGTGGAGAATGATAGCGTAATTCCTAGGACTTTACACAGCGCTTTCCAAAACCGCAAGGTAAACTGCACTCCGCGGTCAGAAACTATATTGGTCGGAATTCCATGAAGTCTAATTATTTCCCTGATAAACATCTGGGCCGTCTCGGAAGCAGAGGGGGTACCCTTCATCGGGATGAAATGGGCCATTTTAGACAGCCGATCTACCACCACAAAGATGGCAGTATGCCCAGCTGCAGGGGGCAGGTCGACGATGAAGTCCATAGACAACATCTTCCACGGCCTATCTGGAATGGGCAGAGGTTTCAGTAACCCCCAGGCTCTGGACCTACGGGTTTTGCTCTGGGCACAGGTGGTGCAGGACTCCACGTAACTCCTACAGTCCTTAAGTACTTGGGGCCACCAGAAAGTACGCTGAACAAGATCAGCAGTCTTATAGGCACCAAAGTGCCCTGCTAGTGCATGGTCATGGCAAAGTTCGAGAATGACCACTCGTAAGCATTCGGGTACAAAGATTTTGCTGCCGTACCAAAACAGTCCATCCCTGACCTGTAACTCAGTTCCAACGGTGGGTGTTGGCCCCATGGAAGCTTGTTTCAACCGCAAGAGCAGATCTTCCTGTAACAGGAGAAAGTTCCCTGGGGCCAGGATAGTGTCAGGGGGTGAAGTTCCTTCGGATTTGTGAAACATCCTGGAGAGGGCATCGGGTTTCGTGTTCTTGGAGCCGGGCCGGTAAGTAACATGGAATGAGAACCTGGAAAAGAACAAGGCCCACCTAGCTTGTCGCGGTCTCAGCCTCTTTGCAGACTTCAGGTATTCCAAGTTCTTGTGATCTGTGTAGATCAGGATAGGATGAGCAGCTCCTTCTAACAGGTATCGCCATTCTTCCAGGGCAGATTTTATGGCCAGTAATTCCCGATCGCCTACGTCATAATTTCTCTCCGTGGGGGACAGCTTTCGGGAAAAGAAGGCAACTGGAAAAAGTGAAGCTTTGGTACCTTGTCGTTGGGAGAGGACAGCTCCAACAGCGATTTCAGAGGCGTCTACTTCCAGGACAAATGGTAGAGAAGAATCGGGATGTTTTAAGACATCCGCGGAGGTAAACAGTCTCTTGAGGGACTCGAAAGCGACTTGAGCTTCCGGGGACCAATGGAAACGCACCCCTTGCTTGGTTAGTTGCGTGATTGGGCAGATGATAGTGGAGAACCCCTTGATAAATTTCCTGTAAAAATTGGCGAAGCCAACAAAACGTTGGACCCCTTTCTTGTCAGTGGGAGCTGGCCAGTCAAGGATTGCAGAAATCTTTTGTGGATCCATCCTTATTCCTTCAATGGAAATAATTAGGCCCAGAAATTAGATACTTTCTTGTTCAAAAGCACATTTTTCCGCCTTGGCGTACAGCCCGTGTTGCCGGAGCCGGTTCAGGACACATTTAACGTGTTTGCGATGAGAGTCTAGAGAAGGGGAAAAAATGAGGATATCGTCAAGGTAAACAATGACAAACAAGTCTAAATAGTCCCGGAAGACATCATTAATAAAATACTGGAAGGTAGCGGGAGCATTGCACAATCCGAAGGGCATCACCCGATATTCAAAATGCCCAAAGCGGGTACGAAAAGCTGTCTTCCACTCATCCCCACTTCTGATACGAACCAGATTGTAGGCCCCTCTGAGATCCAGCTTAGTGAAGGTAGAGGCAGTTCCCAGTCTCTGAAATAATTCTGGTACCAGAGGAAGCGGGTATCAATTCTTTACTGTTATCTTATTTAACTCTCTGTAGTCAACACAGGGCCGGAGGGTATGGTTTTTCTTTTCCACAAAGAAGATGCCTGCACCCGCTGGGGAAGTGGAGGGTTGAATGAAGCCTTTCTTCAGGTTTTCGTCTATGTACATCTTTAGGGTTTCCTGTTCCAATTCGGTCAGTGGGAAGATCCTGCCAAAGGGAATTTCAGCCCCGGGAAGAAGTTCGATGGGACAGTCATATGCCCGATGGAGCGGCAGAGATTCTGCCCCCTTCTTACTGAAGACATCTAGGTAGTCATGGTATACTTCGGGAACTGCTTGGCGAAGCTCAGAATCAGAATCCAGACATAGTAAGGCAGAGGATTCGCCAGAATTCTTCAGAAGACAGTACTGCTGGCAATAAGGAGAGAAGAATGTGATCTCCCCAGTGACCCAGTTAATAGCAGGGTTATGGGCCTGCAACCATGGCATGCCAAGGATAATTGGGAACAAAGGAGATGGAATAATGTCCAAGCGAAGCAGTTCCTGATGCAGATTAGAGACAGAAACTGAAATGGGGGTAGTCTCTTGCGTAACTGGTCCAGATTTTATCGTGGAGCCATCGGCCAGGTGGATAGAGAGTCCTTGAGCCTTGTACAGCAAAGGGATTTGGTGTTTACTGGCAAAAGAAGAGTCCATGAAACAACTACAAGCCCCCGAGTCAATGATAGCGGGGACCTGCAAAGTCTTTCCTGGGAGCTGCAACGAGACAGAAAGGGCGAGGTGAGAAGAGGTCTTAAGCCAAGCAGTAGTAGAGCCAGACGAGGCAGACATGCACTTACGGAGCTTGGCAGGACAATTCCTGACGTAGTGCCCAGGTTCCCCGCAGTAAAGGCACAAGTTGTTGACCCGACGACGTTGGCGCTCCTCCATCGTGAGAGCAGGGCGAAGGACTCCGAGCTGCATAGGTTCAGAAGTATCAGGTGCTGGAACAGGACTAGGAATGGGAGCCGGATGAGAGTAGTTAGGTACCCGAGGCAGCATCCAGGTGGGGCGAGTGGGCCCAGGACCTCTTTCAGCTCTTCGCTCCCTCAGCCGTCGATCAATTTGAATGGCCAGATTAATCAAGGCATCCAGAGTTTGTGGGACTCCCACACGGGCCAGTTCATCTTTCAGTGGGTCTGAGAGCCCCATCTGAAACTGGTAGCGAAGGGCCGCATCGTTCCAGTCCGTATCAGTACTCCAACGGCGGAACTCAGCGACATAGTCCTCTACGGCCCTACGCCCCTGTTGAAGGGTATGCAGGGCGGCTTCGGCCGTGGCGGAGAGTTGAGGGTCCTCGTAGAGCTGGGCCATCGTATCGAAGAAGGTGGTCAGGTTGGTTAGGACCTCTGCTTTCTGTTCCAGTAAACGATGAGCCCAAGCTTGAGGATCTCCCAGGAGCAAGGACACCACGAATCCCACCTTGGTGGCCTCAAGTGAGAAGGTGCGAGGCTGAAGGGCAAAGTACAGTTCACAAGAGTTATGGAACGCTCTGAATTTACTTCGTTCCCCGGAAAACTTTTCAGGCGTGGGAACCCTGAGTTCGGGAGGCAGCATTACCACTGTCGGAGAAGAGGTGCTCGAGCCGGCAGTGGACGGAAGAGGCCCCTGAGCGGTTGTGGGCGGAGTGAGAGCTTGGACCCTTTCCTCCAAACGCGTGTATCCCTCCTGGAGACTCTTAACAGCCTGGGTGAGGCCAGCCAGATGCAGACAAAGTTCGTCCATGGGAGAGGCTCCCTGCGCGGGCTCGGACATGGCTGTCTGATACTGTCACGTACCTGGTGGTAGAGCCCGACTTGCAGAAGGAGACCTCTCTTGCGGCTCAGACTCAAGGGCCCTGGTAGTGTATACAGGTGACACAAGAGTCAAGAGGGGCACGAGTGTCTGGCAGGATCAACAGCTGGATCAGGGGATGCTGGGATCGGAGGGAAACTGGAACAGCAGGCAGGTGCAGGAAGCTGAAGCAGGGCAGCAGGCAGAGAGGCTGAACCAGGACACCAATGCAGGACTCTGGCAGAGGTAGGACTTCAGGCAGGTGCTGGGACCACTACAGGAGATGGAGCAGCAGACGGCACCGGAACAGAAGGCTGGAAGCAGAGTAGTCAGGCAAGCCGGGTCGGAGGTCAGGCGGTCAGCAGAAGTACCAAGGATCAGGCAGGTGGATGGTCAGACGAGCCGGGTCGGTAAACGGACAGGTAGCAAGGCACCGAAGGAACAAGCAGAAGGAAGGTCAGGCAGGCCGAGATCAGATGCAGGCGGATAGCAGGAGCAGTAGGTAAACAAGCCGGGTCAACAGGTCACAGAAGGCAGGTTCTCAGGATCAGGGTACTAGCACGCTGTAGATCAGACAGCAAGAACTGGATGTGACCAACTGGACTAAATAGCCCGCCTGGCGCCAACGAGCGCACACACGCGCTCGCACACGGACTCGCACGCGCGCACATGCGGACGCGCGGCGGAAGGTCCGGGCTGACCGCTGCTGGCAGGATCCTCGTGACAGCCCATCACCCTCCTCTCAATTCCCTCATCTTATTGCCTTAACTAGTTTTTCCTGAGGTATAGCCTTTTAGGAAAGGTGCAAAAGAGATTGCTTCATTTAGGCCTGGACATTGTGTGGCCTGAAGTGAATATATCCACTTTTGTTCGATTTGTAACAGTGTCTTGTTCCAATCACCGCCTCGTTTGGGAATATGTACCCTATTGAGGGCGGTGAAGAGAATTTTTGGGATAATGTAATCATGGTTTGTGACCATATGTCTGCCAAGGGGGAGGTAGATATTCCCAATTTGCATGCTGTATGCGTGTTTAGAAATTCTACACCAGAATTTTTGTTTGGTCTCTTCTACATAGTAGGCTGCACATTCACAAGTCATTAAGTATACGACCCCACAGGTCTGACAATTTACAAAATGTTTAGGTCGGTGAATTTGACCATTGGGTAGCATAAATGTTCTATCTTTTCTTATTAATGGACAATGTGCACAACTGCCACATGGGAACGTGCCCAAAATTGTACAATGTTTTTTATTTGATTCCATAAATTTGCTCCTTACCAACCTGTCCTTTAAGGACGTGGCTCGCTTATACGTAATTGAGGGAAATGGAGTCACAAAGTACCTCACCATCTCATCATCTCTTAGATTCGGCCAATGTCTTTTGATAATAGTGTTAATCTCTTTATGCTGTGCGGGAAGTTTTCCCATCTTTTTGATTTTTGCCACTATTAGTCTTCAATAGTAAGGAATCTCTGGTTTGCCCAATAGTCGAGTTATATGCCCGACTTAGGCAGCTACAGCTGTAGCCACGGTCAAGTAAACGACTTTGAAGATTACCTGCTTCAACTTTGAACGATATCTCACTGGAACAATTTCTTCTCAAGCGAAGGTACTGTCCATACGGTATAGAGTTTTTTAAATCTATGATGGCGATTATGCCTTTTGAATAAACAAAATAAACAAAATAAATATACTTTTACAAATTCATTTCTGCTTCTTGTCGCTGCCTGAAAACCCCAAGGGGAATTCATCTTTTTATTCTCTATTTACTAAAGGAAAATCCATTTTGCACTGCAAGTGCACTTGGAAGTAAAGTCGCTGTAGATCTGAGGGGGACATGCAAGGAAAAAAAAGCAAGGAAAATAAAAAACAGCATTTTAGCTTGCACAAGATTGGATGATAAAATCAGCAGAGCTTCCACTCTGTTCAGATCTACCCCTTAGATTTAGAGCGACTGCACTTCCAAGTGCATTTTCAGTGCACTTTCAAGTGCACTTGAAAAGTGGATTTGCCTTTCGTAAATAACCCCCAGTGTTTTTTTTTTTTTTTTAATTTGTAATAAAATACAGTTTAAAAGAAATTTAAACTGCCCCCACTAATTCGTGCTTATTAATTGCAAACGTGTGCATTGGCTCTGCATGCATATGTAAATGGCAACAAACCTGCATTTTGTTTAAACCCGGGGTCAGGGGAGGGGCCAGGGGTGGGGTCAAGGGTGTGGTTGAAGGGGGCGCCGTCATTTCTAACAGTGGCCCTGCATAGTACTGTACATAGATCACATTAAAGTGTAGGATTGTCTTAGATATGCGATTGCTGCAGGAAGGGCGGACTTTTATTAGATCTGTCCATCCAAGTTCTCCCTATATACAGTATGTACAATTAAACATCCCAAGCACTGGACATATGTTAGCAAACCTCTAGTGAAACTGATTTTGGACCATCTTTTTACCCTGAGAATGATCTGTCAAGGTGTGTTAAGGTGTGTCTACAGATGTCGCACTGTATCCATATACATACTACTATGTTATAGTAGTATTATATATTCCACTCCAACCATTATTGGCCAGTTCATCCAATGGAAGCCTTCAACCTTCTATCTGATTGGGCAATGTCTAACTTATATCCTCTCATGTTTACAAACAAATATATTGTATGGGGGCCTACCAAAACATGCATTTGATTATCAGGTCCTTGTATAACATAATTTTTGCTAAAGTTAGTTTGTAAATGAAAAACATTTTTTGTAGTTTTGGATGGAGTGGGAAAGCTTTTTTTTTATTGCTCCCTGTTTTGACCTTACATAAGCCAGCCATAGATGGATCAAAATTCAGTCGGTTCAGCAGGGACCAAACCCAAATTTTTGATCTTTGGGTATGCTGGTTGTACTGAAGTTGACTGCCTTCTGTACAACCAGCCTATCTGTTTTTTTTTCATGCTATAGCCACCAGCAGTGATCATTGTATTCTGACTGCTAGGCAACCTCCCACTGTCAAAATACAAAAGCTTATTGATGGGGGAATCAAGCAATTCTCTTTCCTGCAAAATTTCTTAATGTATGTCCGGCTGCACAATCACATTTAATCATATTTGGAAATTTTTACTATCACAAAAAAAAATTGTGTGAATTTGTAAAGTGTATGTGCTACAAATTCATCAGTGATTTCAAATATCCATATAAAACACTTCTATGTATGGTGCTAAATTCTGCCGTTACTAATAATATTTAATTTTTTAGTTATAGCAAGCATGTATGACTATACCTGATAATTGTAGCAATGGAATCAATTGTTTGTTATTTTTTGGCTTAGATTACCATACATAATGCTTATCCTAAAATCTTCACTATCTCTCCATTCCTCACCGCAGAGATCCTTTGCGGCCTTCAGTTCCTTCATAACCAGGGGATTGTACACTGGGATCTCAAACCAAACAACATTCTGCTGGACAGTGTTGGACACGTGAGAATCACCGACTTTGGCTTATCAGCAATAGGTGTGGGCTCTCACAAGGCCCTGGATGACTCGGTCCGCACCCCAATGTACAGGGTACCAGAGGTGAATATTGGATCATTTCAGTTTTTCTGTCTTCTTTTAGTAAAATAATCATTACCGACCACTCTACTCTTTTTGATATTTCCACAGATCTATTTGGAGCTGTCATATGGACATCCCACTATTTCCCCCTGGGAGATATAGTCTATATAATGGTAACTGGATATTATCCATTCATGGGCTTAGACACTAACATGCTTGCATGCTCCATCCTCAATGATTGTCCACATTTCCCAGAGGATTTTAATATGGATCTCAAGGACTTTATAGGTGACAGTAAGTAAACACCATCTGTAGCCAGTAAAAAAAATTGCTATTCTATTAATACTAGAAAAGTATAATTGCAGAGTTATTGACTATTTATAATTGATAACCTATTTTTGTGCCTGTTGTTACAGCTCCTATGGGAATAGCAAGATATGAGAGCGACGCTTTGTAAAAATCTGCAAAGCCACCCATTCTTTATGAGCGTAGATTGGAAGGAACTGGAGACTGGGGAAATAAGCCCACCATTTACCATGAAGACGTTAAGTATAGGAACCAAACATGGGTCCTCGGCAGTGCATTGTCCAATGTTCTGCATTCTATTTTCTCCCAGCACCTGAGTGTGCATAACCATTTCAAATAGAAAGGCCATTATTGTACATATTCCAATAATAATGTTTCTTCTGTTTACAGGGCCCACCAATTGACCTGACGGCAGAGATCAAATTGGAGGAAATCATACCTAATCCCGATGAACAACGGGAGATTGAATTTACAGAAGAAGACCATGAGCTTTATTGCAGGTTCTCTTTCACCAACAGCAGGTGGGGAGAAGTACTAAGACCACGGGTGTCATCAACTCCACCTGCAGAAGAACCCCTGATCATCAAAAGCCAACAATGAAAAGACAGTTAAGGTAGGTTTTTAGCTTACTGATTTAGGACTGAATTTTGTACACCTGATTAATATACATATATTCCTAGAAGAATCTTCATCTGTTCCCATAGTGCAGTAGGATATTATGTCTCTAGCAACTGACTTTTATCCCTTCATAGAATCATATTTCAGGAACAGTGTACGAGATTACCGTAATATAATGTTAAAGTTCTTCAACGCCCACTCAGATTTCTAAATGACTGGCTTTTTCAACATTTCTACCTTTGTCTCTTCTCTTTAACAAATCTGCATCAGAGGATCTCAGAGTCAAATCATCATCACTGGAGCGTCTTCTACATCTACACTTTACTGAAGGATTCTCATCATCCCCTGTCTCCAAGAGAGCAATGCCACCAGCTCTCTTCTAATAGGATTGCCACAGTTTATGTTCTGCATTCATGTGTTGGACCGGCTATGATAGGAGGTTTGAGGCTGGTAGTCCTTTTTTACCACAGGCGTGTGTTGGACCAGCTATGAGGGGAGGTTGGAGGCCAGTAGACCTTTTTTACCTGCAGGTGTGCATAGGACTGGCTATAATGGGAGGTTGGAGGCCGGTAGACCTTTTTTCCCCACAGATGTGTGTTGGAATGGCTATGAGTGGAGGTTTGAGACTGGTAGACCTTTTTTTCTCAAAGGTATGTGTTAGACTGGCTATGAGGAGAAGTTAGGGCCTGGTACTCTTTTTTTTTTTAAGTGTGTGTTGGACTGACTGTAGGGGAGGTTGGAGGCCAGTTTTTCTTTTCTTATTTTTGCCATCTGGCACTAGATGTGTGTTGAACCAGAAAAAAAAACACTGGCTGTTATATTGGGAGCTCTGTGTGGCTTTACATGTGATTGCAAATATATGCAACCAAAACCTCAGTTTATTTAACAAATTCTTAAAAATAGTTTAAACTCTCAGTTTATTTCTTGCTATGTTACAATTTGGAAACAATGTTAGAGTAGAGTTAGGGAGAGGAGCCTTGACAAGGCAATGTGGCTTCACAAATATATTTGCAAATTTGCACAACGTAAACCTAACACAAATTGTGGAAACAGTTTCGACCTTTTTTCTTATTTTGCTGGCTAGCTGGTAAGTAGGCTTGTGCAATTCGTTTCATAACGAATAGAAATTTGGCCGAATTTTGCATCTTTTGGACATTCGGATGCATCCAAATAAAAAATTAACGAATTTCAACGAATACGAAAGAAATTATAGCGGATATAATAAATGAATTCGACATGATTCGGTAATTTGTTAAAGATCTCATGAAACAAAGGTAAACTCAAAGTAAATCCTACAGTTCAATCAGCTAATTAATTTTGTGCTGGAGGTTGCATTACAGGCAAAGTGTATTCCTGAGAACAGAGTGAGAAGGGTGTTGTATTGTATTTGAACAGAGGAGAAGAGATATTGTCATTGTGTGTGTTAAAAGATTTAATAAACAAACGACTTTCCAAACTACAAATCATTATCACAAATATACATAAATATCAAATTTCAAAGAATACGAACTAAATTCTAGTGCATATAACGAATTCATTTGACATTATGTATTTTATGAATGACAACAAACTGAAACTAAACAAAATTTTCCATTGTGCACAAGTCTACTGGTAAGTATGCTGGAGGATTTTATGTATTGGAATGTTCTGTGAACTTCCCTGTCCATGTCCACCTTGCTTTAATCACCCAATCACACTTTTGTGCTTTACTGCAATGTTACATGTGTTAGCGCATTGCAGTGCAATCCATTGTCAATGGTACCCCAACAAATTAATCCAATGCACTTCTGTCACACGTGCATTGTTGCATACCACATTGCAAATCCATTGTGCTGTGCTGAGTCAGAAGAAATGGTGCGTGTCTGATTTTCTGTCTATTCTGTGTTGGCAGCGCATTCAATTGATTACAATGCACCGCAACAAGTTGTTTTGAATCCAGTCTTGTAGCTTGTTAAATATTTATCAGAGGAGGTGCAACTCTAACAACTCTTATGTCTTGTACACACGGTCAGTTTTTCCAATGGGAAATGTTGGATGTGAGCTTGTTGGCTGAAAGTCTGACCGTGTGTATGCTCCATCGGACATTTGTTGTCGGACTTTCCACCAACATATGTTGGCTAGCAGGTTCTCAAATTTTCTGCCAACAAAACTTTGTTGTCGGACTTTCCGATTGTGTGTACACAAGTCCGTCGCACAAAAGTTCACACATGCCCGGAATCAAGTACGAGCCAATTGCGTGCGGTCTTATAAAACTAGCGTTCGTAATTTAGATATCACATTCGTGACGCAGCAAATTATGAAAGCTCTCAATGCATTGCATTCTCTTCTTCTTTATAATGCTATAATAATGAAGTTGCTTTGCTGCTGATATTCACAAAGTTCTGCTAAACATATTTTTTATTATTTCTAGTGATCTCCAGAATAATATTTTTTTGTTGTTTTTTTTCTCATGATCTATAGAATAATCTTTTTTATTTTCTTTTTTTTTCTAGTGATCTCCATATTTATTTATTTATTTTTCTCTTGATCTCCAGAATAATATTTTTTTTTCTTGTGATCTCCAGAATAATCGTTTTTATCTTATTTTGTTTCCCTAGTGATTTCCATATTTTTTTCTAGTGATCTCCATTTATTTATTTTCCTCATGCTCTCCAGAATAATATATATATTTTTTTTCTAGTGATCTCCATTTTTACATTTTTTTTTATCATGATCTCCAGAATAATTTTGTTTCCTAGTAATCTCCAGAATAATTTGTTTTTTCTTTTTGTGTGTCAAGCTACCACAACACCATAATTATCTTGTATTTTTTAACCTCAAAGATACAACTACGTTGGTGTCCCTTGTTAATTTGACATTGTATTTTTGAAATGTACCTGCCTACTCACAAACAAACTGTCCTTTTTGAAGTAATACATGTAGCCAAGTATTTGTCAAAACTAATTTTTTTATTTAATAGCGAGCACAAGGTCCCTATTATCACAGAGGTGTGTTTGAGGTGTGAGTTCACCCTTCGTCCCCTTGTTTATGGCCTTCAGAATAAGCTCTTTGGATTTAGTGCATTGGGCCTCCTCTATCTTTTCTTTTTACATTCAAAAGTACTTATTAGAGAATAATAACAGTACAAAAGAAAAGAGATAAGGCAGAAGGTTACAAGCTTCATGTCAGTGAATACAACTGGTTATATCATAAGGAACAATTGCCTTCTGGCCCAAATCTGTTCAGATGTGCAGGCCAGGTTTGACAAAACAGCTTTAAGACTGCACAGATTGTAGATGACATTAAACTGCGGGTGAGATCCGTACTTCGTGAGGTAAGGGGAGTTCAGAAAGAAAAGGACAGAGAGAAAGAAGGAAAGTGAAAGCAGCAGGAAAGCTGACGGGAGATCCTGTGGACCAAGGTCACTTTATTCAGCATGCAATGTAAATCACATAATGGTGGGTCATCCAGCCAGTCAACGGTGATTGTGTAGTGTCGCTCAATCAACATCTAGGTCACAGGACCAATGTTTTGTATTCTTGCGAGAGCCGGTACTCGAACCAGGGAGACCAAGTCTTGTGGCAGCGTGCAATGTTCTCCTCCGATTGTGCCTTGGTGTCCTCCATTTCACAAATGGAAGAGATTTTGAGCAACCACTCTTTCAAGGAGGGAGAGCGAGTGGTCTTCCAATGCAGAGGGATAAGCGACCTGGCCGCATTAACCATGTGCCTAGATAAGGAGTTTTTGTACTTCTTCAAAGAGAAGTTGGAAATATGGAGCAGACAACACGCTGCATCTAAGGTAAGCCTGGTCTCCGTGATTCGACGCACCAACCTAATCACGTCATTCAAATATGGTCTTATTTGTTCACACGTCCACCAAATATGCAGCATAGTACCCTTATCCTTGTAACAGCGCCAACATAAGTCACTCGACAGAGGATACCATTTGTGAATTTTTGCAGGTCTAGCATACCAGCGGGTAAGTACCTTGTATGCTGTCTCTTGCAGCCTAGTACTGATGGAGCATTTATGGGCCAGTAAGCAAGCCCTTTCCCATTGGGCATTTGTGATGTCTATGTTTAGGTCTTCCGACCATCTCTCTCTGAACCGATCGCTCGTCACTGCTTTTAGGTGTTGCAGCCACTCATAGGCTGTAGAGGTAGTTTTTAGCACCCTGTCCCCTTTGAGGCACACCGACTCCAACTCCATGAGGTCTCTGGTAAAGAGGTGTTTGCTAGGCAATCTGTTAACAAATGAACGTATTTGGAAGTATGTCCACAGGGGCAAGTCGGGTATGTCGTTGTCATTCTTCAGGTCAGTGAAGTCTTTCATGGATCCCCTATTGAAGCAATGAAGTGCAAGGAGTGGGAGTTGTTTGTTACTGGGTCATAGCAATTGGTTCCCCAGTCCTGGAGTAAAGTCGGGGTTATTTTGTAGGGGCGTGAGTGGACCCATGGGTGTGGTAAGCCTGTCCTGCTTGGATAGCAGTTGGAAAATGTCCAGCGTTGTCCCTATCAGGGGGTGTTTTTTTAGTTGTGAAGGGTACGCAGATTTCAAAATCTAGGGGGAAAAAAGTAGCGGTATCGGAGCAGAGTGTCAGTGCTAGAATCCCTTTAGGACCCAGCACAACTCACCTGACACAGCCTGTGTCTGGGAAACAACAGTGATTGGCCAGCTCACGTTTAAATCACCTGTATCAGCATTCAGTCAGCGCTCGTGTTAGAGTTCACTTGTGTTTGATCCAGCTGATATTTGCTCTGTGACTTTCGTGTTTGACCCGGCTTGTTTGACCTTCCTTGCTTGCTTCTGATTCTGTACCGTTTGGATTCTGATCTACCTGTGTATGACCCAGCTTGCCTAGACTACGCTTTGCCTGATTCTACTAGTACCCACATCTGCAGCAGTGAACCACAAGGTCCAGCAATCATCTATCCTCATCTACAACAGTGAACTACAAGGTCCAGCACTCATCTATCCTCATCTACAGCAGTGAACTACAAGGTCCAGCAATCACCTACCTTCGTCTACAGCGGTGTACTACAAGTCCCAGCTGACCTGCTCTGCTTAGACCTGCTCATGGTATGTGCTTTGAACTCTTTGTATAATCAGCACACCTGAACTGTTACTTGTTATCTGCACCTAGCCTGACATTAACACGAGCCAATACATAAAGGGAAACCTATCATGAATCCTGAACAGGCTCAGTTGTTTACACAAGAACTTTGCCGTTTATCGCATCAAGTTCAGGAAATGGCCACAGTGCTCACCAAGGTGCAATCTCCTTCTACTACCACCATTACTAAAACTCCATCTGAACCAAAAATTCCTTTGCCCGACCGGTTTTCTGGTGACCGTAAAGCGTTTTGCAACTTTAAAAACAGCTGCAAATTATATTTCAAGTTGAGGCCATCCTCGTCTGGCCCTGAAACTCAGAGGGTTCAAATCATTATCTCTCTACTACAGGGTGACCCCCAGGCTTGGGCCTTTAACCTGGAACCTAACCATCCAGCCTTACTAACAGTAGATGCCTTCTTTGAAGCCCTTGGGTTGCTATATGATGATCCAGATCGTGCTGCTACTGCAGAATCGACCCTGCGTAACTTAAAACAAGGAACTACCACAGCTGAAATGTATTGCTCAGAGTTTCGCAGGTGGGCCCCGGAATCTGGCTGGAATGATGCAGCTCTCCGCAGCCAGTTTAGAATTGGCCTTTCAGATGCGATTAAAGACGCTCTGGTCAACTTCTCCTATCCAGCCTCACTGGAGGAGGCTATGTGTCTAGCTATTAGAATTGACCGCCGCCAGCGAGAGAGGAGGCGAGAACAAACGATGGCTGTGGCAAACTGTATACCTTCCTTACCACCTGATTATTCCATCTCCAGTGCCAAATCTGAGGAAGAACCTATGCAGTTAGGCTCCACCCGGTTATCTGCCCAGGAACACAAACGCAGGCGTAATATGGGACTCTGCTTATACTGTGGCCTCAAGGGTCATATGCTCCGTTCGTGCCCTACACGTCCGGGAAACGCCAGGACCTAGGTGATTGCGGGGAGGTCACCTTAGGTCTACTCTCATCTCCCCAGGGGGACAATCGTATACTTTTACCCGCTGTCATTCACTTTGGGACAGGGGCTCATGAACTGCTGGCCTTGGTGGATTCTGGAGCAGCTGAGAATTTTATTGATAAAACTCTGATCACCTCTTTGTCCCTGGAAACTCATGCTCTAGATTGTCCAGTCCGCCTGATCTCTGTGGATAATCGGCCTCTCTCACAAGACCTAGTGCTCCAATCCACCAACCCTTTCCAGTTACAATTAGGGGCTTTTCATTGGGAGAAGATTTCTTGTCTTGTCATTGACTCTCCATCCACTCCTTTGATCCTAGGCCTTCCTTGGCTTCAGAAGCACAATCCTGTAATTGACTGGCCAACAAGAGATATTCTGGCTTGGTCCAATCAGTGTAAAAAGAGCTGCATCCAGCACCCTGTTCGACTTGATACCTGTCAAGTGGGAATAGAACAGATTCCACTTTGTTATAAGGACTTTCGGGATGTGTTTTCTAAAGGAATTGCTGACACTTTACCTCCTCATCGCAGTTATGATTGTCCCATTGACCTCTTGCCTGACACTACACCTCCTCGAGGGAGAGTCTTTCCACTGTATGAACCAGAGAATCTTGCTTTGCAAGAATACATCCAGGAAAACCTAGCTAAGGGTTTCATCCGTCCCTCCACTTCTCCCGCAGGAGCAGGATGCTTCTTTGTCCCGAAGAAGGATGGAGGACTGCGACTTTGTGTTGATTACAGAGGCCTAAATAAAATAACCATTCCCAATCGGTATCCTCTCCCTCTCATCACAGAGTTGTTCTCTCAAATCCAGGGAGCCAAAATCTTCTCCAAACTGGATTTAAGGGGAGCCTATAATCTGGTGCGAATCCGTGCAGGCGATGAATGGAAGACGGCCTTTAACACCAAGGATGGTCATTATGAATGTCTTGTCATGCCTTTCGGCCTCAGGAATGCACCAGCCGTCTTTCAGAACTTCATGAATGACATTTTCCGTGACATGATGGGTCGCTTCATGCTTGTTTATTTAGACGATATTTTGATTTACTCTCCCAATCTTGAAACACATCAGAAGCATGTCTGCTCGGTATTAGCCCGACTAAAGACTCACTCCCTTTTTGTAAAGCCTGAAAAATGTCTTTTCCATGTTAAACAGGTACCTTTCCTGGGTTATCTAATTTCTGACACAGGTCTCACCATGGACCCAGCCAAGGTTCAAGCCATTCTAGACTGGGCACCACCTTCAGACCTGAAGGCAGTTCAACGCTTCCTGGGCTTTGCAAATTTCTATCGAAAATTCATTAAGAACTTTGCCACCATTGCACATCCCATCACCTCTCTCACCAGGAAGACTCCTAGTACATTTAAATGGACTACTGAAGCCCAGGCAGCCTTCACCCAGTTAAAGAAAGCCTTTACCTCTGCACCAATTCTACGCCATCCTGTTCCTGAGCTACCTTTTATTGTAGAGGTAGATGCATCTTAAGTAGGAGTGGGGGCGCTTTTGTCACAAAAAGATCCTGTAAGTGCTGCCATCCACCCTTGTGCCTTCTTGTCCCGTAAATATTCCCCAGCAGAACGCAATTACGATATAGGCAACAGAGAACTTTTAGCCATAAAGCTAGCTTTAGAGGAATGGAGACATTGGCTGGAGGGAGCTCGCTATCCATTCATAGTTCTGACTGACCACAAAAACCTTGAATATATCCGTTCTGCTAAAAGACTGAACTCGCGTCAAGCCAGGTGGTCATTGTTCTTCTCCAGATTTGACTTTACAATTTCTTATTTACCAGGTCCAAAAAACATTAAGGCCGATGCCTTGTCTCGCAGTTTTTTATCAGAGTCTCCTCCGCTTCCTCCTCAACCCATTATCTCTGAGGATAGGATTTTGGCTTTTACCCAGACTGACATCTCTGAGGCCTTGTTACCAGCACAGGCTGAAGCCCCTCCCTCCACTCCCCCTGGTATGCTCTTTGTGCCCCTGGCTCTTCGTTTGCAGGTATTGCAACAAGTACATGCATCAAAACCTGCAGCACATCCAGGGTTTAGACAAACTTTTGAGATTGTCTCTCGCAACCTCTGGTGGCCATCGCTTAGGCAGGATGTGTTAGCCTTCGTCCAGGCCTGTGAAGTTTGCGCCAGAAGCAAGAGCAGTACCTCTAAGCCCCCCGGTCTCCTTCGTCCTCTACCAATACCTACCTGTCCCTGGACCCATTTATCTATGGACTTTATCACAGACTTGCCTCTGTCCCAGGGATGTTCCACGATCTGGGTGGTGGTAGACAGGTTCAGTAAAATGGCCCACTTTGTTCCGCTTCCGAAGCTTCCATCTGCTAAAGAACTGGCATCTTTATTCATTAAGCACATTTTCAGGCTCCATGGGGCACCAGTTAACATTGTCTCTGACCGTGGCTCTCAGTTTATAGCTCAGTTTTGGAAGGCCCTTTGCTCTCAGCTGGGGATTAAATTATCATATTCTTCAGCATATCATCCTGAGACTAATGGCCAAACAGAAAGGACTAATCAGACTCTAGAGAAGATGGTACGTTGTCTGATGGCCAAAGATGAGGTGGAGTGGGTCAACATCCTTCCATGGGCAGAGTTTGCCTTTAATAATTGTGCCAGCACATCTACAGGGACCTCTCCTTTCTTTTGTGTTTACGGGTTGCATCCTCGTGTGTGCTCCTTTGATCTTCCGCCCTCTGATGTTCCAGATGCCAACACCACGATTGAACATTTCTCCAAAATCTGGTCCGATGTAAATCATGCTATTTCCCGCTCTGTGCAGGCTTTTAAGAAAAATGCTGACAAGAAGCGCTCAAAGGCACCAGAATATAAAGTTGGTGACAAAGTGTGGTTATCATCTCGGAATCTGTCCCTGCATGTTCCATCTAAAAAGCTTGGCCCAAAATTCATCGGGCCTTATGAAATCTCGGAGATTGTTAATCCTGTGTCCTACAGATTAAAACTGCCCCCATCCATGCGCATTCCAAATGTCTTTCATGTTTCATTGTTGAAACCTGTTCATTCCAGCCTCCTAGTAAATGAACCAGAACCTGTGGATGTGTTGGACAGTCAAGAATATGAAGTGGCATTTATTCTTGATTCCAGACAAGTGCGCAATTCCTTACAATATCTTGTTCATTGGAAAGGGTTCGGCCCAGAGGATCGATCTTGGGTACCAGCTCGTGATCTTCATGCTGATCGACTTAAGAAGAAGTTCCATCTCCGTTATCCAAGTAAGCCTGGGGGTGCAGGAGCAACCCCTCGAGAAAGGGGGGGTACTGTCAGTGCTAGAATCCCTTTAGGACCCAGCACAACTCACCTGACACAGCCTGTGTCTGGGAAACAACAGTGATTGGCCAGCTCACGTTTAAATCACCTGTATCAGCATTCAGTCAGCGCTCGTGTTAGAGTTCACTTGTGTTTGATCCAGCTGATATTTGCTCTGTGACTTTCGTGTTTGACCCGGCTTGTTTGACCTTCCTTGCTTGCTTCTGATTCTGTACCGTTTGGATTCTGATCTACCTGTGTATGACCCAGCTTGCCTAGACTACGCTTTTCCTGATTCTACTAGTACCCACATCTGCAGCAGTGAACCACAAGGTCCAGCAATCATCTATCCTCATCTACAACAGTGAACTACAAGGTCCAGCACTCATCTATCCTCATCTACAGCAGTGAACTACAAGGTCCAGCAATCACCTACCTTCGTCTACAGCGGTGTACTACAAGTCCCAGCTGACCTGCTCTGCTTAGACCTGCTCATGGTATGTGCTTTGAACTCTTTGTATAATCAGCACACCTGAACTGTTACTTGTTATCTGCACCTAGCCTGACACAGAGTCCCTTTCCAATACCACCCAGTCTTTCATATCAGCATGACAGTGCCAATCTATAATGCGTGCGATATGGGAGGCATGATAGTAGTTCCTGAAATTTGGCACCCCTAACCCTCCCAGGTTTTTGGGCCTCATTAACAGGGAGAACTTAATACGAGGCGTTTTATGTGCCCATAAAAATTTCAGCAGTATGGCCTGAATGGACCTAAAGAAACTTTGGGGAATTTTGACAGGTAGGGCGCGAATTAGATATAGGACCTTAGGCAGGATATTAATTTTACAAATTGCTGCCCTGCCAAACCATGAGAAGAGTTTGGCATGCCAGTGTTGCAGGTCCTTCTCTATAGACCGGAGGAGGGGCACAAAGTTACGGGTAAAAATAGAGTCAACCTTGGTCAGTTTAGAGAGAAGGGGTGCCAATCTTGTAGCCACAATCTTTTTTTTTTTTTGCAAAATCGTTTTTATTGAGTTTTTTAATAGTACAGAAAATCGCCCACACACGGGCCAACAGTACCCACACAGGGGCAAACACTCTGATGCGGCTACAGACCGCAGCAAAACACATCAGGTAGCACAACAAATTCGGTCTTCCTCTGAAGCAGCATTGTAGCCACAATCTTTGCCAGTAGTTTGATATCTAAATTTAACAGCGAGATTGGCCTATAACTGGTGCAAATTACCGGGTCTTTGTCCGGTTTTGGGATAACTGCAATGTATGCAGACAAAAAGTCAGGGGGGACCCTCCCACCCCCCGTTAAGGAGTTCAAGGCGGCATGGAGGTGTGGGGTCAGGGTGTCCTGAAATGTCTTGTAGTATATGGCTGTGTATCCATCCGGGCCCGGACTTTTGCCCGTTTTAAGTTCCTTAATAGCTAATCTGATTTCTGCTTGGTTTATGGGGGTGTCAAGAGCATTCGAGTCCTCTTGTGTAAGTGAAGGGAGGCCTGAGTCCTGCAGATAGTCCCGTATCGCTTGTAGTCTATCGCTCCTTATGTCAGGGGGTTTATGCTGTGGCGGGAGATTATAGAGTTTGGTGTAAAACTCATGGAAGTGTTGGGCTATTTTGTCAGTCGTCTTGTCTACATAACCGTCTACGTTACGTACACCCGGTATGTTGGTGTTAGTTGTAAGGTCCCTCAGGGCTCTAGCTAGCATGTGTCCCCCTGCTTATAATACACCTTTTTCCGTAGGAATAGGAGTCGCTTGGTTTTTGAGTCAAAGAGCTGTTTAAGGGTCATCCGAGCTTCTAGCAGTGCTGTAGCTGATTGTTCGGACAGAGACTGCTTATGGAGGGTTTCTAGACGATGGATTGTTTGGGTCAGCTGTCGGATTTCCTTCTCCCGTTCCCTCTTCCGCTGAGCACCCAGTGCCATCAGCACCCCCCTAATGGTGCATTTGTGGGCTTCCCAGATCGATAAAGGATCAATACCAGGAGTCACATTGTGCTCAAAAAATTCCTTTATGGCTACATCAATTTTTGGGAGCAGTAAAGGGTCTGTCAGGAGTGAGGAATTCAGTCTCCACATGGGAGTTGTTTTGGTGTTAGTTTCCAGATCAAGACTGAGCGACACCGGGGCGTGGTCAGAAATAGATTGAATTCCTATGTGAGCCTCTAGTACTGTGTGCAGGTCTCTTTGGGATACAAACAGGTAGTCAATCCTTGAGTATCGTTCATGAGGGATCGAGTAGAAGGAAAAGTCCTTGTCAGCTGGGTGTAGGTAACGCCATGTGTCTACCAAGTCTAAAGTGTGGAGAAGAGTTTTTATTGTCTTCAGGGTCCGGAATGAGACAAATGTTTTCCCGGAGGAAGTGTCCAGTAAGGGGTCAATCGGCATATTAAAGTCTCCTCCTAGAATTAGGCACCCTGACCCAAAGCTCTCGAGTTTCCTCATCAGCATTCTGCAGAAGGCTAGATGGGAGGTATTGGGGAAGTATACGTTCGCCAATGTGGTGGGTGTGCCCGCCAAGGTCCCTTTTAGGAAAATAAATCTCCCATCTGGGTCCACTATTTTGTCGGAGAGCTCAAAGTTGGCCCCCTTACTTAGGAGAATGGAGACTCCTTTTGATTTAGAGATGTCATTAGTGGAGTGGTGTGCTTCTGTGAAGTAGGAGTCGGTGAGCCTAGGGACCTGGTTTGTTCTAAAATGAGTCTCCTGCAAGAAGACGATCTGCGGCTTACCTTTTTTCAGCTCCCTTAATAGGGTTGAGCGCTTCTCGGGGATGTTCAACCCTTTCACATTGTGTGACACCAGCGTGGGCGCAGTACCCAGTGCTGAGTAAGCCATTGGTCGAGATCAGAGAGAGATGGTGGGCTATGTCCGAAATCCCAACCTGTGGAGGGCAAAAAACTGATATGTTAGAACACACCTACCAATTTCACTGTAAAAGAGGCCAAGAGAGGCAGACAAGGAACAAGATAGAAGATAAAGTAAGAAAAAGGTGAAAGAAAGTCAGAAGTAGAGGGGAAGTTAATGGTAACGGTCCACCTGGACTGCTAAGCCGTCCAAGTAGATCAGAATTCCAGAGTCTGGGTGGGAACAGTAGCACCCCCCAGACACCTAACTGTTTTTGGGGGACAAGGGAGGCACCCAATCGGGGTGGCGGCCACTGTCGTTTACGTAATAACACAAACAGGATACTGTTTATGCCAGAACGCAAGAGACAAACAAAAAAAAAAGGGGGATAATAACAAAAAAAAAGGGAAACACGAGGGAGCTAGGCCTTTGCCCTTGTAGCGTATACAATGGGCTAAAAAATCCTCTCTGCCATAAGAAGAGACAGCAAACATAACTTTAAAACAGGTGAACAGTCTAAACCGGAGCTGGACGAAATAATTTGAGAACCAAAACTACAGAACATAAAAGTTAGTCCCCAGAGAGCGCCGCAGGCAAGGGTGCGGGCAGGGCAGGCGGGCAAAACTACCCCCCCACTGCCACACACCCCCCGGTCAGCGCCTCCCAGGTCGGGTACCCTGAGAATTACCCCCCACCCCATCCCAGGCCAACTCAGTCCCCGTAGTGATTTAACCATTAAAGACGGTCCTGGGGTCAAGTGTAGCCAGTGCAATAATCCGCCCCGAGCCCAACAGCGACCCAAGGTGGACCATTTCAGCAACCCGGGTCCACCCACAGTCCAACAGGCAATGGCCCAACTCTTCAATCTGAGACCATAATGCTGGGGGAGCATAAGAGCCTGGACTATGGGGGCCAGACATATAACTGAAAATCCCGGGGAGTCAGGTTGTTGAGTCATCACCACAGTTCAGCCTGGTGAGAAGCATAGGTTGCTGGACTCTAGAGTCACCATAGGATGTCTACAGCAACACTGATGTTGCAAATGTTATAAGGACGTGTTTGCCCAGGAAATATGTGGTGAGGGCGGACCACAGAAACCAGGAACGCGTTCACAAGAATCCAACATGACAGCCTCTAGTCTTCTGGCTGGGACCTTGAGGAGTGTGCTCTGCCGCGTGGTGTGCCTACACCGGGACCCTCCTGCCAGGCCTGGCGTAGTTTCTTGGCGTGGCGCTTGTCGGGTGTCGACAAGGGGGAATGGGGTGGACTCCTCTCCCTGGGCGGTAGTGCATACTCCTGGTACCATTCCGGTAAATCCACAGGGTCTAGGTGCAAGGCGTTGCAAAATTCTGGAAGATCATTCGGTGTGCGGAGCGTGTATTGCTTGCCATTGTGGGATACCAGGAGGGTAAAGGGGAATCGCCAGGTATAACGGAGGTCCCTTGCCCGGAGTACATCCAATAAAGGGCGCAGGGCTCTGCGATTCTTAAGTGTTATCTGCGAGAGATCTTGGAAAAGCTTTATGTTCTCACCGTTAAACACAATCTGGTCATTTCTACGTGCTTTAAACATAATTTCTTCCTTCAGGGAGAAGTTCTGTAGGCAGCAGATTATGTCACGCGGAGGCAAAGTATCCGGGCCTCTAGTTCGGAGAGCCCTGTGAGCCCGAACAAAGTCAATGGCGGATTCCTCCGGTCTCTCTAGAACACTATTGAAGACCCTCTGGAGGGCTGGCATTATCTGTTCGGTGGTCACCGACTCCGGTACTCCTCTAACTCTAATGTTGTTCCTCCTCCCCCTATTGTCAAGATCCTCCATATGCCTGTTTAGCTCAATAAAGTGCTGAGCATGTGTGGAGGTGACACTCTCCAACCTGTGTATTGCTTTGTCTCTAAGCTTCCCTGCAGTTTCCGCTGTAGCCATCTTTTCAGTGAGCACCAGCAGGTTGGTTTTCAAATCTGTGATGGCTGCCGAAAACGATGCCTTGATGTCAGCAAAGCCTGACATGTCTGCATATGTGAGGGGATGGTCGGGCCGTGCTGATCTCCTACTGTTATCCTCTGTAGCAGATTGAGAGTCCTCACTGAGATCTCCGTCTGTGTGGACCGGCGCCATCTTGCCTCTCTCCGGGGCCCGCTGTGCCATCGCTTGTTTCTGGAATATGTCGGAGATATTCCTGCTGGCGGACACCGCGGTGGATCGGCGGGATCGTGTGTGCTGTGATCCGCCGAACTGCTTGTTCATCCTAGGGTGCTTGGCAGAGAGGTGCTTAGGGCTTCAGGCTGCGGAGCTCCTCATTTAGGCCGCCATCTCCGTCGCGCGCCAAGCCACGCCCCCCTCTATCTTTTCTAATTTGCTGACAGTGATGCATCCATATGCCTCGTGTACACCAGGAGTGGTGGTAATTGCCACAGTAGCCTGTTTTAGCCGCGGACTCCTCCAGGTTCCTTGCCATCCTAGTCCTTTTGGTTGGAGGGCGGAGGGGAGGAACCTGGGATTCCGTCAGGCTGCTTGCCATGGCCTCCTCCTGGCTGAGATTTTCCTGTGTATGAAAATGGTACATAGTTTTATGTTTTTGGTTATCAATCACACCCAATTTTGAGCTCATGACTGTTGCAAATTGAATGTTAACCTAATCGAAAAGACTATCAATCTGACTCCAGCATTTTTCATTCTTGTCCCAATCATTTTTGGCTACTACTGTCTATTGATATGTAAACCACTTTGTTAAATCAGAAATTTGTGATCAATAACATCTAGTTAATATCATTCAATTTTTGACAACAAATATCTTCAACAATGCTATACCTGGGTCAAGCTGGGCTCCTCCACATCTCCTTCCTGGGTGGAAGGCCCAGGTTGGATCTCAGGAACCTCAGCTGAAGTGGAAGAACGTGTTGAGAGTGATGGCCTGGTTTCCGTCTGGTCGGACAAAAAAATGCAGGCTGTGGTAGTACCACAGCCTGGGGACATATACGTTATCTACTGCTGATCTCAGGGAATCCTGGACCATCTTGTGCTCCCTATTATATGCACTCATCAGGCTACCAATTTTGGCCTTCAAATAGTTGATGTCTGCCGTGGGATACGCAGGCTTCAAGAATTCCAACAGTTTGTCCAGCACGACCTTCCTCTCTTGCTTGTTCGAATAGTCCCTGCATTGGACTTGCCAGAGACATGGCAGCTCCCTGTACTTGTCTATGAAGTTGGGCAGGAAGTCAGGGGCTATTAATTTGTCAACCATTTTATGTACAAGACACAACACAAGACAAACCCTAATGTCAGGCTAAACTCTCCTAATCTTGTCCCAATATAGGCCTCAATCTATAAGCAGTAGAGGCCACTAACCACTGATGCCCCAAGTTACAATTGTACCTTCGTTTGAACAATCGGCGCTAACAATCTTCCGTCCTCCACTCACAGATCATACATACGTTGCCTGCGTGTTATGCTTTATATACACTGCGCATGCATCAAACTGCACCCCTGTCCTTCTTTCTAGTGTATTCCCCGCCTCTTCTCTTTCGGGGCAGTGGGAGAGCACATGGCAGAGACAGAGCAGGTGTGTGCTGTGAGCAGCAACGACGAGGATGACAAAAGTCCATATCCAGGAGGCGATAAAAGGCCTCAAATATGTCCTTTGAAGAGATGGTGGACATCTTGAAGAGGATAGACTATGATGAGCAGCATGGTCCGTACAGAAACCCTAATGGGAGAAAGGCCAAGATCATAACTAAAGTTGTGAGAAGTCTGCACGGGACTTTTGGGGTACGATGATCCAAGGAGCAATTGAGGAAATGTATGTACATACTCCTAACTAAAAAATGAAACAGGAATCGTCGTGCTCAATAATGTGAGGCCGCGTACACACGCGGGGACTGTTCGCTGAAACTGTCCGCTGAAACCAAGTTTCAGCGGACAGTCCGCTCGTGTGTGGGCTTTCAGCGGACAGTTTCAGCGAACAGTCCGCTGAACAAGGTTTTTCGGAAATTCCGAAAAACTGTCCGCTGAAACCTTGTTTCAGCGGACAGTCCCCGCGTGTGTAGGCTTGTTCGTCAAACAAAGTTGCGCGCATGCTCAGAAAGGATTTTCACGCCGAAAGTTATAATGCAGTGTATAGGACGTCGTATTTTTCGTCCCGTCGTATGTGCCGTTCACGTCATCGCGCACGGTTTCAGCAAACTGTTCGTCCGTCGTGTGTGGCCATGTCCGTCCATGCTAATTTTGAGCGGACTGTTTGCCGAAACTGTTTGACGGACAAAGTTGGGCGAACAGTCCCCGCGTGTGTACGCGGCCTGATCAATAATGGTGATCTGTGCTAAATAAAAACCTAATCTGAACGTGCTACTCAGACATGTGCAGAAAACACATATAAATTATGAATGGAGCTATTCCCACATCTCACTTCATAATAGTGTCCATAAATTATGCAAAACAAAGAAAGAAAATAATAACAATGTGCTTGAAATAACAAATAGTGAAAACAATTACAAACTGAAACAAAGTATCAGTGATCTAGTGAAATTACCTGTGAATAACAAGTGTCAATGCTCCAGTCTCTTATTGAAAAAAAAATATATAAAAATATGCACTAGTGTCCAAGAAATTTTGTGACCAGAAAAAAGCTAATAATGAACAGTCCGATGAATAATGTAGAAAAACAGATGATTGATCTGATTTAAATCTTCCACCACACCGCTGTGCTTGTACTTCCACTCCCCTTATCCAATCGCACTCACCAAATAAATTTGCCTCCCACTCTAGTATTTGGCTCAATGCACATTCCCTCACTTTGAACCCCTGGGTTCAAATGAAATTGTGAAACTTCCGCCAGACGTAACACACTCCCCTATGTGTTAGACACCCGTTTGCTCCGCATGTGAAAATAAAGAAATGCTCTAATAGTGTAACACAGTCTCACACAACTTTATTAACCACTTCAGCTCCGGACCAATAAACACCTTAAGGACCAGAGGTCTTTTTGCAATTTCGCACTGCGCTGCTTTAACTGGTAATTGCGCGATCATGCAATATTGCACCCAAACGAAATTTGCGTCCTTTTCTTCCCACAAATAGAGCTTTCTTTTGATGGTATTTGATTGCCTCTGCGATTTTTTTTTTTTGCGATATAAATGGAAAAAGAGCGTAAATTTTGAAAAAAAAAGATATTTTCTTCTTTTTGTTATAAGAAAAATCGAATAAACTAAATTTTAGTCATACATTGAGGGCAAAATTTATTTAGCCACATGTCTTTAGTAAAAAAAATGTCAATAAGCGTATATTTTTTGGTTTGCGCAAAAGTTATAGCGTCTACAAACTAGAGTACATTTTCTGGAATTTACACAGCTTTTAATTTATGACTGCCGATCTCATTTCTTGAGGTGCTAAAATGGCAGGGCAGTACAAATCCCCCCCAAATGACCCCATTTTGGAAAGTAGACACCCCAAGGAAATTGCTGATGGGTATGTTGAGCCCATTGAGTATTTATTTTTTTTGTCCTAAGGGATTGAATAATGACAAAAAAAAAATAAAAAATTTTTTTTTACAAAAAGTTGTCACTAAATGATATATTGCTCACACATGCCATGGTTATATGTGGAATTGCACCCCAAAATATATTCCGCTACTTCTCCCGAGTATGGCGATACCACGTGTGTGGGACTTTTTGGGAGTCTAGTCGCGCACGGCACCCCGAAAACCAATCACCACCTTCAGGATTTCTAAGGGTGCAAATTTTTGATTTAACTCCTCACTACCTATCACAGTTTCGAAGGCCATAAAATGCCAAAATAGCACAAAACCCCCCAAAATGACCCCATTTTGGAAAGTAGACACCCCAAGCTATTTACTGAGAGGCATGTTGAGTCCATGGAATATTTTATATTTTGCCACAAGTTGCGGGAATATTACAAACTTTTTTTTTTTTGCACCAAGTTGTCACTAAATGATATATTGCTCACACATGCTATGGGCATATGTGAAATGACACCCCAAAATACATTCTGCTGCTTCTCCCGAGTACGGGGATACCACATGTGTGGGACTTTTTGGGAGTCTAGTCGCGCACGGCACCCCGAAAACCAATCACCACCTTCAGGATTTCTAAGGGTGCAAATTTTTGATTTAACTCCTCACTACCTATCACAGTTTCGAAGGCCATAAAATGCCAAAATAGCACAAAACCCCCCCAAATGACCCCATTTTGGAAAGTAGACACCCCAAGCTATTTACTGAGAGGCATGTTGAGTCCATGGAATATTTTATATTTTGCCAAAAGTTGCGGGAATATTACAAACTTTTTTTTTTTTTGCACAAAGTTGTCACTAAATGATATATTGCTCACACATGCTATGTGCAGAAGTCAAATTACACCCCAAAATAAATTCTGCTGCTTCTCCCGAGTACGGGGATACCACATGTGGGGGACTTTTTGGGAGCCTAGCCACGTACGGGACCCCGAAAACCAAGCACTGCCTTCCGGATTTGAATATAAAATGCTATAAAAAACAAACTAACCAGAGTCACCCGTAACACTTATACGGTGATCAGTGGTGAAAGGGTTAACTAGGGGCAATCAGGGGGTTCAAATTTTTATTAGGTAGTATATGGGGGTCCCTGGCGCTATATAAAAACCTGACGGGGAACCTAAATAACTAACTGGCTAACCAGCGTCACCAGTGACACTTATACTGTGATCGCTGGTGAAAGGGGGTGAAAGGGTTAACTAGCAGCAATCAGGGGGTTAAAACCATTATTGGGTAGTATATCGGGGTACCTAGCGCTATAAAAACCTGGCGGTGAACCTAAAAAAATAACTAGCTACCTAGCGACACTAGCGACACTGATGCAGCGTTCAGAAAAATGATCGCTTAGTGACACTGGCAAAAGGGGGTGAAAGGGTTAACTAGCGGAAATCAGGGGGTTAAAACCATTATTGGGTAGTATATCGGGGTACCTAGCGCTATAAAAACCTGGCGGTGAACCTAAAAAAATAACTAGCTACCTAGCGACTGTAGCGACACTAATGCAGCGATCAGAAAAACGATCGCTTAGTGACACTGGCAAAAGGGGGTGAAAGGGTTAACTAGCGGCAATCAGGGGGTTAAAAACATTATTGGGTAGTATATCGGGGTACCTAGCGATATAAAAACCTGGCGGTGAACCTAAAAAAATAACTAGCTACCTAGCGACACATGCAGCGATCAGAAAAATGATCGCTTAGTGACACTGGCAAAAGGGGGTGAAAGGGTTAACTAGCGGCAATCAGGGGGTTAAAAACATTATTGGGTAGTATATCGGGGTACCTAGCGCTATAAAAACCTGGCGGTGAACCTAAAAAAATAACTAGCTACCTAGCGACTGTAGCGACACTAATGCAGCGATCAGAAAAACGATCGCTTAGTGACACTGGCAAAAGGGGGTGAAAGGGTTAACTAGCGGCAATCAGGGGGTTAAAAACATTATTGGGTAGTATATCGGGGTACCTAGCGCTATAAAAACCTGGCGGTGAACCTAAAAAAATAACTAGCTACCTAGCGACACTAGCGACACATGCAGCGATCAGAAAAATGATCGCTTAGTGACACTGGCAAAAGGGGGTGAAAGGGTTAACTCTAGGGGCAATCAGGGGGTTAAATCTTTATTGGGGGGTGATAGGGGGCTACCCTGGACCTAACACTAACTGTCCTGACAGTTTTTACTGTCACAACTGACACTGAATGCATTGATCAGTAAAGAAATGATCAATGCAATCAGTGACACTGTGACTGGGGGGGGAGGGGGGGCGGGGGGGGGATCGGGGGGCGATCGGGGGGGGGATCGGGGGGGGTTTGTGTGCCTGTGTGTACCTACATGTCAGTGTAGTGTTGGTGCACACTTACTTTTACTGTTCTCCTCGTAGTCCGGTCAAAAAGACCGCCCCGAGGAGAATGACATCACTTCCTCCTTCCTGTGTAAACAATACACAGGGGAGGAAGCTTCTCATTGGCCAGGAGCGATCCAGAGGGGGTGGCCGAAAACCAACGGCCATCCCCTCATCACGGAGCGCTCCTGGACCGAATCGGACCGCCGTAACCAGCGGGAGGGGGTCCGATCGGACCCCCCACCCGCTGGAAGTACAATGGCAATACGGCGGTCCTCAAGTGGTTAAACGAAACACTCTTAAATATTGCACTCAAGTGTCCAAAACAATCAGCGCCAAAGTGAATCACATCACAGCATAATCAAACATTGGTGACTGAAATAAAATGGTTACGGCGGACCCAGGGTGTACGGTAAACCTCCAACGATCTCACCCACTCCTCGTCCCTGTGAAGCACTAGCCGGTGTAGCAGGTAACGTTTCAATGTCCTAAGCCCTGCTCAATAAATTGCCATGAAGCCACGCCCAGACATGTTTCATCATGGAAGACTTTTTCAATGGGATTGGCGATATGGCACATTGGTCCTTCTTTTATTTCCCGATCATCTAGTTGGCGGAGGAAAACTGTTTACTCCTGCACACTCCCTGTGTCCACAATTATTCAGCCTATTGAATCTAAATAATACATACATGTTTGTATTGGACTTTAACATACAACAGAGTGTGTACACAAGCTCTTAAAAGGTGCAGCTATTACCGAAGCACCCCGCAAGAATGCCGCACAGTGCCCAGCGCATGTATGCATCAATTCAAACATGATTCTATTACAGACTACAAAGCTCATACACAGCATTCTATGGGATCTGATCCATCTACAATTTAACATTTAAATATGTATACCTCCTCTGCCTTACTCAAACCTAAACATAATCTGAAAGAGTGTACAGAATACATTTTTGCAACCTACAAAAAAATGTATATAAATATATAATTTTTTTTTATAATACTGACATTGCTGTCCCCATCTATCAAATAAATAATAAATAAATAAATAATCCTTCTATCCTCATAAAAGCATGATTCTCATCATTACTAGAGACACTGCCATATCATGCAATAGATATGGAAATTATTTAAAATGGACACAAAATAAATCAATAAAAATTCAAATTTAAAATACCATGAACATTAAAAATAATACTAATAATATATAATTTACTGAAATATCCCAATCTCTCTAGACCCGATTAGTAGTGACACTACTGCTATATTAAATTAAGCTAACAACTCCATACATACAAAGACTCCATTCATGCATTTACATTACCAACTGATATTGATTCTATATTTTACCATATAAAACACTGCTGCTCGCTTAGAAATCACTTATAAAGCACTTCAAGTCCACTTCAATGTTCATTCCTCTTGGAGCCAAACATTTCAGCAAAAATATCCACCGAGTTTGTCTCCGACAGAGATCCCTAACTCGATTGAATCCTCTCCAAGATGATTGAACGCAATCTATCCCACAGAATTGTAATAAACTCGGATCCTGGTTATGCTTATCCTTAAAATGTAAGGACACACTGTGGTATTGGAATCCTTTCTTAATATTAGCTAGATGTTCCGCAATGCATACTCTTAAAAGTCGCTTGGTGAGACCCACATAAAATATCACGCAGGGGCACCATAGAAGATACACTACATGTGTAGAATTACACATAATAAATTCTCTTATATCAAAGGACTCATTATCTATGTTGGTAATGCTAGTAATGCCCCTATTGGTCACCCTCACGGTTCTACAACAAATACACTTCTTACATGAGTAGAATCTTTTAAAATCATTGGAAATAGCCTGTTCATTTGGTGGATTTAATATTTTCCTTACCACCCGGTCACCTATATTTGAGGCTCGTCTGTAAATGAACTTGGGTTGGGTTGTAAGAGTTGTCCCAAGTGTTTGTCTCTACAGAGAATGTGCCAATGTTTTTAAAAAATCTATTCAATATCCCTATACTGGTGAAGGAAATTCGATATGAAACCCCATTGGTGCCGATTATTTCCCAATGAAGTATCTTTTTTCTTTTAGACATTGATTTCTCGGAATGTCCACTACCTGCTGAATAGTTTTATCCAAAAAACTTTCTTTATATCCCTTCTGTAAAAAGCTCTTCTTCAATACATTTGATTGTACCATATAGCTGTTTTGTTCTGTACAGCTCCGGTGAACCCTAAGCATTTGTCCCTTGGGGATGTTTTTAATCCAAGCCGGATGATGGCCACTTCTAATAGATAAAAAACTATTGCGATCTGTGGATTTAAAATACACACTAGTATTCAAAATACTTCCATACACTATGGTCAGATCCAAAAAATTTACAGATTTGTCACTAATGACAAACTCCAGTTTTATATTGTTAGCATTAGCATTTAGACATCCCAGAAACTCCACCACAGATTCACTAGACCCCTCCCAAATGAATAGCAGGTCATCAATAAACTTGTGGCAGAATCTGAGTTGTGGGAGTCCTCTGCTGAACACATAACGGTCCTCCCATTCTGCCATAAACAGGTTGGCAAGGCTGGGAGCAAATTTTGCTCTCATTGCGACGCCAACCTGCTGTGAGAAAAATTGGCCATCATACCAAAAGTAGTTATGTGTCATGCAAAAATCTAAGGCATGACCCAAAAAGACTTTCTGCACATGGGGGATATCCTCCCTCTTGCTGAGGGCCCAATTCAAAGCCAATGCCGCGTCTTGATTTTGAATAATAGTGTATAGTGCGGCTACATTGAGTAAATGCTGGTCAGACCTGAAATTGAGGGAGCAAGATAAGTATAGAAAGATCAGGGAAGTGCTGCAAAAAAGTAAGTATTTTTCGTGTGTTCCTATTATTATTATTACATTTGTGCTGGTCTATGTGCTTTTCTTTACTGTTGTACCGTTTAAAATGGCAAGTTTTAGGTTCGTGGGCACAGGAATCAATCGTATTAGACCTTGTTCGTTCGACCACTAATACAACGTTTTTGGCAGATGCAGGTTAACTACATTTGTTCATGCCTATTTTGCTTAAAATAAGTTTATTACATTGTTTTCTAGATGTGTTTGAAACTATAATGAAATGACAACTTGATTCACAATTGGACAACACTTCCAGGCAATGTTTTTTCATATTACTTTTTCTAGCCTAAAATATCTGTCTGCTAAGTATACCTTTTTTGTATTCACATAGGAGAGAAGAGAATCAGGACATCTGAGGACGCCAGTAACCCCTCACCGACCGAAGAAAGGAAACTCAGCACACAACCTGAGGATGTGGATGCAGAGGTTCAGGAAGTGGTGGGTAAAGTGGTCAAAATGGTGTGAACAACAGGTCAGTGTCTGAGACCACAGCTTCAGGTAATGGATGCCTGCATATTTATAATACATGGTGTGTTTTTTTTAGGTGATGTGGATGTTGTGGAAGAAGAAACTCATTTCAAAAGTGCAAGTGCACAGCTACTCATCAGTGAGATCATGGTGTGCAATCGTGATTTAGAAAAGCTGAAGCAAAATATCCATGATGTTCAAAAAAGACTGAGCAACATCATTGATGTTTTTGGCAAAATTTAAACCAAAACAAAAAAATATTTTTTTTTTGTTATTGTTGTACATGTTTTAAATGTTTTAAAGTAATTGCAAAGCCAAATTTTGAAGATGCACACAGTGTGTCAACATGTGCTATCTGCCATCATGGGATATCAATGTACCGATTTGTGGGTGCAACCCCTTCCTCCAAATTAAAGTAGTTGAGAGGAAGGGGTTGCACCCCCGAAACACGTCCATTGATCCCCCATGATGGGATCTAGCACATGTTGACACACTGTGGCTTATTTAAAAAAAGCAAAACCACTTTGGGCTACAAGTGCAATGCAAGTGCACTTGAAAATGCACTTGTAGGGCAAAGTGGATTGTCCTTTCTGAAATAAGGCCCAGTGTGTCAACATGTGCTAGCGCCCATCATGGGGGATCAATGGATGTGTTTCGAGGGTGCAACCCCTTCTTCTCACCTACATTAGTTTGAAGGAAGGGGTTGCACCCACAAAACATGTACATTGATATCTCATGATGGCAGATTGCACATGTTGACACACGGTGTGTTTTGTGGCTTTAGCAAAATAGATGTAGGGAAAATGCACACATTTTAGGCATGGGATCATGAAGGAAATCCTAATTTTGAGTCACAATTTGTGCGCATCTTCAAAATTTGGCTTTTACTGGGGTGAGATCATGCCATCTGATGAATGCAAAGTCAACACAGTTTTGACATACTAATGTCTCATATGGCCTTCACTTTATCAAAGTTGAATTTTGTAAGTTCCTGAGTTGGGGATGTGTATGTTATGGTTCTAAACATGCCTGTTTAGCCACAAAAAATGCAACTTTATGTCAAACCAAGATGTTGGTTTGTTAAAAAAAAACTTTTATAACGCACATGTGAATGTGCTTGGAGTAAAATGTTTTATACTCAACAATGTGTGGCTTCTTCTTTCAATGCTCAATAACAGTTTCCTTTTTAAGTTGGTGTAGTTACAGTGACAATGGGTGTTATTTACTAAAGACAAATCCACTTTGCACTACAAGTGCACTTGTAGTGCAAAGTGGATTTGCCTTTAGTAAATATCACCCACTATGCTGTAAAATTAGGCCATTTTAGGGACTACAAGCAATTAATTCATGGAGTTGAATAATCATGGATGATTATTTTTTATCATTAATGCATTACATACATTAACAACAAAAATATTGTGTGTGTGTAGCAGACCCACAGCACAACATAATAGTTAGCTCAAGAAGAGGTTGTCACCTCATGTATCAAATAAGTTACGTTTGCACTATTGAAGAAAATGGCTAAAAATAAAAGGTCATTGGAGAACCTAGGAGACAGATAAGAAACACAAACAGTAATTCAAATTCACATGAGTTTAGTTTTTCCAATTTTTTTTTATTTTACACAGCTTCCAGATTTCCTGGTAAATCAATTGCCCCCCTACCCAGGAAGTACTCCACATAGTTTTGCCATACTTCGTGGGAGCTTTGGGGGGGGCAAGCCAGGATGGCCACTTTCAATCGCCATCAATGTTTGTTGAGGTGAAAAGTCGGCCTCAGATGCAACTGAGGCCAGATAGTTGGCTGCATTCTTCTGCAGGAAATTGTGAAGAATGCAGCAGCTCAAGATGGTGTGATTTAGTTTGTATTCGGCAATGCTGAAAAGCCGGAACTGGCTGGTCATTATTTCAAAGGCATTCTCGACCACTCTTATAGCACGTGCCAGCCGGTAATTAAAAACCCTCTCCTCTGGGGTCAGGGTCCTCATGGGGAACGGCCTCATCAGATGGTCCCCCAGTGCAAAGGCCTCATGCTCCACAAAAACTAGAGGCCCACCACGTTATCCTGTGGAGGTGTCAAACACCAAGATGCCATTCTGGAGACGCTAGTAAAATTCCGTCTGGGAGATCATTCCTCCATCAGACATATGGCCATTCTCCCCTACATCCTGATATAGGAACTCATAATTCGCTGTCACCACTGCCAACATCACAATACTACTGTACCCCTTTTAATTAAAGTAGTATGACCCAGAGTTGGGTGGTGGGACAATTCGGACATGCTTCACATTGATCGCACCGCCGCAATTGAGAAAGTCCCACTGCTGGTGGAATTAGGAGGCCACAGTCTGCCATTCCTGTGGGTTGGAAGGAAACTGTGGAGTCAAACAAGAAAAAAAAGTACTAGTACTTTTGCACATAACATTGCAAGCAGATTAGACACAAACGTTCTTGGCCAACATAAGTATAACATTTATTGAAATTAGTATTTAAAGACAAAAGTATAAGGTCCACTTATCAGATTCCTCACCCCCTCTTATGGCCCATTGTAAAAAATTTAGGGGGGGGGGGATGTTTTGGACAGGTAACCCTCTCCACTTCATTGAGAGCTGAATGCATAAATAATGTGTGTTACTTTGGCCAGCCCCTCCTTACTTACACTATTGGCAGCCCACTGGACAGGTAAGAAGTGTCATAATCTAAAAATATGAATACACACTGTCCAAATTGAAGCACATTTTTACATCCTGCAATTACCTATCAAGATAATAGGAGAACAAAACGTTTGAAAGTATTCAGGCAGGCTCTTGCACTACATGCTTTGGTGAATTCATCCATAAATATGACCACAAAATAGGTAGGTATAATGTGTATGGGTTTGGCAAAGTCAGCAGATAGAGTATTGGTTTCAGTTGACTTAGCAGTTGGGGTGGAGGGAGGGTTCCAAATGAGCGACACCGCCGGAGCTGCGATACCTGGAAGACACGCCAAGGGAAAATGTCCGCTCCCTCAGCGTGGACCGAGATCACCTGCCAACGCCTCGTTCTAAGGTAAGTATTTCATAATGAGCTAGTATGCGGTGCATACAAGCTTATTATGCTTTTTGCCTTACAGGTTTAAAAAAAAAATAATAATCTGCGGGTTTACTACCGCTTTAAGTGACTAGGCTAGGTGTGTATGGGCCCAGGATAGCATGCTGGGGAGGTTAGTGAAGGCAAATATGCATGAAGGACAAAAAAGGAGCAGTAAAAGCATACAGCATGCATGAGGACAGTCACAGCATATTACAATCATGGTAATTATGGAATGATGAAATAAATACAATACATTAGCAAACATTAAATACATAGAATGTGATGTTAAAGGATAAAACTTACCTTAATATAGTCCTTTTGCAGGACCTGAATGATGGCAGAACAGGTTTCTGGAATAATGATTCCCAGAGCCAGGGGGGAGATCCCAGTCGTGAACTTCAGGTCCTAGAGACTTCTCCCCATCGCCAAGTACCACAAGGTGGCGATAAGCCTTTGCTCGGGAGTGATAGCTTACCTCATGCAGGTGTCCTGCTTCGTAATATAAGGGGTCAGCAAAGCCAAGAGATGGTGAAAGACGGGGTCGGTCATCCAGAGATAATTTCTGAAATCATCAGAATTATTCTCCTGGAGCTCCCACAACAAAGGCATATGACAGAATTGGTCACGATTAAGCAATCAAGTCTTGGTCCAGGAACTCCTCCCCCTGTTCATGGACTGGACTTGGGTCAAAGCAATAACTCCAACACCAAGCCCAACAACAGCACAAACTCTAGACGGGTACGTAACTGCAACATGGCTAATAAACTAACAGCTGCTCAGAACGAACTGACAGAATGCACTGAAAATCAGAAAGGACCTGACAAGAACAAGCTGAAAATCAGAAACGACCAGACAAGAATGCATTGAAAATCAGAAGCGAACTATAAATAGAACGCACTGAAAGACAGGAACGAACTGACAAGCACGCACTGAAGAACAGATACGGACTGACAAGCACAAACTGAAAAGCAGAAATGAACTGAAAAGCACGAGGCTGAAAAGCACGAATCGTCTCTCACCAAACTTCCACTAACACGAGATAAACACAAGATTAGCAGAAGGAGCCCAAAGGGTGAAGCACTGGCTATGGAACTTCCTTTTTATTAGTCGTCGTACGTGTTGTACGTCACTACGTTCATAATTGTTGGCCAACATTTGTGTGACTGTGTGTATGCAAGACAAGTTGGAGCCAACACCCTTCGAACAAAAATCCACGGTTCTGTTGTCGTAAAGTCCTATCGTGTGTACGAGGCATTCGATTACATAAGACATTTATTCACAGTGACTGAATGGAGTGACAGGAGAGTGAAAAGGAAGGTAAGTGGACATGTTTTGGCACACATGGTCACAGAAAAACTTTAAAGTGGAACTTCACTCTTTCAATCAACATTGATTATTTTTAATAATTTTGCTACTAAATAGATCAAATGATGTATTGTATTTACTTGTTTTTAAACTTTTTTTATGGTTCTTAAGTTACTATATGGTTTTCAGGCCTAGTCAAATGATTTCATACATCCCAGGAGTCTTCAGGAGGGGAGGAGGATTTTTCTTAGTTAAACACAGCCTCCTTACTATATGCCTTAATACAGATGGATTCCAGAAGATAAATGCTACATGAATCTACCCTTTTTCAAGATGGCCACAGCCAGAAATGCTAGGGGAGTATTATTCAATGTTATTTCTCAGAAAAATGAAGCATAGAGACATGGGGGGAGGGGCGTAGTTTGCTTTGAATATTAAAAATGAAGTAAACAGCATTTGTGGTGCTCAGATACTCAAATTGCTGCCATTAATTTCAAAGTTACCTTATTTTTTCTTAGAATGGTACATTTTCTCAGTTTAAACATTTGATGTTTTCTATTGTGAAAAAATCGATTTATGAGACCCATTGCAATCATTGCATTCTGTTTTTCTGTACCGTCCCAATGTTTTTTGGAATTGGGGTTATATTAGGACCCTAGAAATGAAGAATAGCTGGTTGTTAAGAAGCGGGTGGCTGTCATGTCCTTAACAACCATGACTCATATGCTGTCCGTGGGATTCCCTGCTGACAGTAGAATGTAAACAAACAACGACAGCTTTAAAAATAAAAAAAATGAAAAACAGCACGGGGTCCTCCCTCCCCCAATCTATACCAGGTCCTTTGGGTCTGGTATAGAATTTAAGGGGAACCCAATGCTAAAATTTAAAAAGATGCCGTGGCCCCCAAAATCTAGGGGGCGAAAGGGGGGGACAAGTGAGCACCCCCCACCTCTTGAACCTTACCAGGCCATATTCCTTCAACATGGGGGGGTGCTTTGGGGCAGGGATGCAGCCCCCTCCAAGCACCATGTCCCCATGTTGATGGTACAAGGGCCTCTTCCACAAAACCCAGTGCGGTGGTTGTGGGGGTCTGCAAGCACGGCGCTTATCAGAATCTGGAAGCCCCCTGTACCACGAGGCCCCCAGATCCAGCCCCCCCCCCAATGTGAATGAATATCATTTACCAAAAAAGTGTAAAAAATAAATAAAAACACAAACACAATTTTAGACAGTTAATGTGTCTTTTTATATTAATAAAGTTGTGTTAGGTTCATTCCATTAAGAATTAATCAGGTTTACTTTTGCACCATTCTTTTTGAGTCATACTGTATATATACAAATACTATCACCTACTTAAATTATTCTTAATACTTCAATGCAGGCCCAAATGCGGGGAACCCCCAAAATCCATACCAGACCCTTATGTAAGCATACAGCCCAGCAGGAAAGGGGAAAAAGGGGGGACAAACGAGCGCCTCCCACCTCCTGAACCATACCAGGCCACATACCCTGAACATGGGGGGGTGCATTGGGGTGGGGGGGCACCCCGCATCTAAAGCACCATCCATCACAGCCTGAAACTGGACCTCTTCCTCACAACCCTGGGCAGTGGTTGTGGGGATCTGCAGGCAGAGGGCTTATCAGAATCTGGAAGCCTCCTTTAACAAAGGGGCCCCAAAAATAAATAAAAAACACAAACACGGTTTTAGACAGGTAATGTGTCTATTCATATTAATTAAGTTGTGTTAGGTTAATTTCATTATGAACAAAAAAGCTTTACTTTTGCTACTATAAATAAAGGAATATACCGCTCTAACTTGATAAAAAATAGCCTAAACAGCAGCGGCTATTGTCGTGAGATACAGACAGTATGAAGTGAAAAATGAATAATAATAAAGCCACGATAGTAACATTAATAACAAATAATAAATACACATAAATTGAAATCATACATGTGAATTGTGATTATGCAGGAAGTCCAGCAACCACATGTGAATGTGAAGATCCAAAAAATATATAGTGACTTGCAATGAATCACATATACCGCCAAGAATGTGTGTGTCACCACCACCACATAGACTGCATGCTTACCAAAAGTCAAGCCAAGATAAGCTTGCGGCTATTTACCCAGCCAGGGCCTTTATACAGAGGGCAAATAGAAGTCAGCTCACGAATGGATTCCTTATCTTATCTTGGCTTGCCTTTTGGTAAGCACGCAGTCTATGTGGTGGTGGTGACATGCACATTTGTGGCAGTGTATGTGATTTGTTGCAAATCACTATATATTTTTGGATCTTCACATTCACATGTGGTTGATGGACTTTCTGTATAATTGCAATTCACATGAATAATTATCAATCTATATGTATTCATTATACTCGTTATTGTTGGGTAACATGTTTTCTGCTTCATTACTGTTACGATAGCCTGGTTCCATAGGAGTTTTCACTTCCTTTGCATCTTGCATATGGAATTGTTCCAAGATTTCTGACATTTTCTAAGATTGGTTCAGGAGATAACTTCCATCTCCTTCTCTCTCTATTTGGATTCCCAATTAGTAGCTAATGTTCCTATGTTCTTTGATTTCAAAATTATCTTTCAGTTTGTGAGCTATCTTATTATAATCCCATTCTTGTGCAAAACAAGTTAGAATGTCATTGACATAAATAAGGATGTATATCCATCTGTCTTCTTGATTCCTGGAGTAGAGACAGGGGTCCGCTCCACCTCCTGAGAATCCCTCTCTGGTAAGTACTTTGTTCACTTTCTCACTCCATATCCTTGTAAATTTCTTAAGACCATAGATGCTCTTCTTTGTCCTTGCTCAAACCCTGGTGCTTCATGTAGAGGTCTCCCTTAATGTCTCCATATAGTAAAGCAGTTTTAACGTCTAGGTGTTTGACTTGCATGCCCTTCAGGGCTGCAACGCTAAGAAGTGCTCTGGTGGTGGAGTGTTTTATGACGGGAGCGAATGTTTCACCGTATTCTTCACCGAATTTCTGGGAGTAACCCTTGGCAACTAGTCTGGCTTTGTATTTGTGGATATTCCCTTCTGGGTCTGACTTTACTTTGAAAGTCCACTTACTTCCTATGGTTTTGCGGTTATAAGGGAGATTGAAGTGACTTTAAAGGGGTAGTAAAGGTTCGTGTTTTTTCACCTTAATGCATCCTACTGTTAATCAAATCAAATGACTCTGTGGCGTGGCCGAGTCATACATTCGGCTTTCATGGACGACGAATGAATGACTTGGGAGTGCACCCGCAAGGTAACACCCTCGGGAGAGTGCTTCTCCTAGGGGGTTATCTAATGCAAAGAGGAGCCATGAGAGCCACAGAGGGACCCCAGAATAGCAGGTTCGGTGCCACTCTGTGCAAAACGAGCTGCACAGTGGAGGTAAGTATGACATGTTTGTTATTTTAAAAAAACAAAGCTTTAGTTTTACTTTCTTTCTTCTTCTTCTACTGCCTTTCTCCATTTATTGGATTCATGTTTTGAAAAATTTTCTATGTCTTCCCAGGATGTTGGTTCAAATATGCTGTGTGTTTTGACAGTCTGAGACAGCTTGCTGGGGTGGTATCCCCTTTGTAGTCCGAGTGGATCTTCTGACTTCAGGCAGTTCAGCAGGATCTGGTGGGGAACTTAATTTAGGAATTGTGAACTCCACCTCTTGTTCTGACTCCTGTACAGGTTCACTTTGGTCGACCTTTTCTTCTAGTTTGCTTGGCATATTCACTTCACAGCTTTCAGGGAACTGTGTTTCTATTGATGGGCTTTCATCAAAATAAACACTTGTTTTCACTTTGTCAGTCTTTTGGGTGAAGGATTCTGTAACCCTTAGTTTGCTCACTGTACCCTACTAGAATACCCTCTATGGCTCTGTTTTCCAGCTTGGCTCGCTTTTCACTTGGAATATAGGCATATGATTTACATCCAAACACTATGATGTGCCCTATGCTAGGACTATGATGTGCCCTATGCTAGGACATGTGAAAGGGCATTTGTTTTATTCTGGAGTTTCCAAGCTCTATGCTTTATGCCGCGTACACACGATCAAACAATCCGGTGGAAAAGTCCGGCAAACTCAAGTCCGCCAAACAATCCCCCCATGTGTAGCCTCCGGCATACTTTTTTGACCCGAAAGTACGGCGGACTTAGAATGCCGTGTTGCACTCCAATCTTCCCGCTGGACTCGCATTTCGGCGGACAATCCGGCCGTGTGTATGCCAGTCCGCCGTACTTTTGAAATGAGCGGACTTTTCCCGCCTGGAGAAAAGTCCGCTCATTTTGAGCGGGTCTCCAGGTAGGCGGGGCCCGCGAAGGAGACGTCGCTCGCCCCGCCGCCTGGTATGGACTTAAAGGAGAACCCCAACGCTGAAAAAAAATCGGCGTGGGGGTCCCCCCTAAGTCCACAACAGACCCTTGTCCGAGCTTGCTACCCGGCTGGCCAGGAAAGGGGGGGTGAGCGAGCGCCCCCCCCTGAGCCGTACCAGGCCACGTGCCCTCAACATGGGGGGTGCCTTGGGGAGGGGGGGACCGCGCACCCCCCCACCCCAAAGCACCTTGTCCCCATGTTGATGAGGACAAGGGCCTCTTCCCAACAACCCTTGGTTGTCGGGGTCTGCGGGGGGGCTTATCGGAATCCGGGAGCCCCCTTTAATAAGGGGGCCCCCGGATACCGGCCCCCCACCCTATGTGAATGAGTATGGGGTACAATGTACCCCTACCCATTCACCTGTAAAATAAAAGTACAAAAAAAACACAACACACGAGATAAAATACTTTATTGCACAGCTCCGGGGGTCTTCCGTCTTCGGGGGTCTTCTCGCCGGACTCCTCCACTATCTTCTTGTAGCTCTTTTGCTAGCGGAGGAGTCCGGCTTTCTTCCTCGCCGCCGGCCTCTTCTTCCGACTTCGGGGGTCTTGTCCCCCTCTTCGGTTCTTCTGCCGGGCCACCGCGCCTTCTTCTAGCTCTTTTACAGGCGGTGGCCCGGTCTTCTGTCGCCATCGCCGCCTTCCGTTCTTCTTCTTCTTCTTCTTCTTCTCCAGGAGATGTTGACTCGACGATCTCTCCGGCCGCAATGCCAGGGACGCGCTGCGCTGCCACTTATATAGGGACAAGGGGCGGTGTCACATGGGTTTATGTCACATGGGTTGGTCACATGGGTTGATGTCACATGCGACAGTCCCAGCATCCTCCGGGACTGTGACATCGTAAGGGGGCGGGGTCACCATGTGACACCAACCCATGTGACATAAACCCATGTGACACCGCCCCTTGTCCCTATATAAGTCGCAGCGCGTCCCTGGCATTGCGGTCGGAGAGATCATCGAGTCAACATCTCCTGGAGAAGAAGAAGAAGAAGAACGGAAGGCGGCGGCGGCGACAGAAGACCGGGCCACCGCCTGTAAAAGAGCTAGAAGAAGGCGCGGTGGCCCGGCAGAAGAACCGAAGAGGGGGACAAGACCCCCGAAGTCGGAAGAAGAGGCCGGCGGCGAGGAAGAAAGCCGGACTCCTCCGCTAGCAAAAGAGCTACAAGAAGATAGCGGAGGATGTAGCCTTTCCTGGCCGGCCGGGTAGCGTGCTCGGACAAGGGTCTGTTGTGGACTTGGGGGGGACCCCCACGCCGATTTTTTTCGGCGTTGGGGTTCCCCTTTAAGTACATACCAGGCGGCAGGGCCAGCGGCGTCTCCTTCGCGGGCCCCGCCTACCTGGAGACGCACTCGAAATGAGCGGACTTTCCTCTGCGTGTGTGGGCGAGTCCGTTCATTTCAAAAGTAGGGCGGATAGTACGGCGGACTTAGTACGCCGTATTAGTCCGCTCAAAAAGTGCCGTGTGTGGGCAAGTAGCCCGTTCGGAAAGTCCGACGGACAGTCTGGCGGGAAGTCCGCCAGACTAAGTACGTCGGACATACCGCTACGTGTGTACGCGGCTTAACTGTTAACTGAAAAACTTGAAGGGCAAGGAACCACCTTATCACCCGACTGTTTTTCTCCTTGTTATCACACATCCATTTAGGAGTGGCATGATCATTGACAATTTTGAAAGGTCTCCCCAACAGGTAATATTTCAGGACATCTAAGGCCCATTTGATAGCTAAACATTCCTTCTCAACAATAGCATAGTTTTTCTCATGTCTGTTAAGCTTTCTGCTCAGGTAGATCACTGGGTGCTCCTCCCTGTCTTTGACTTGGGACAGTACAGCACCCAGTTGCACACCAGAGGCTTCTGTCTGTACCACAAACTCCTTTGTGAAATCTGGGGTCACAAGCACAGGTCATGCCCAAAGAGCTTGCTTCAACATTTAAAATGCCTTCTCTGCCTCAGGATTCCACTTATTATGACCGACCCTCTACCATTCGTCAGATCTGTCAGTGGGGCTGCAATGGTGGCAACAGTGAGTATAAAATGCCTGTAGTACCCTGTGATCCCAAGAAATTCACCAAATTGCTTTTTTTTATAGGTTGGGGCCACTTTTGAACCACCTAAATAGTGTTGATCTGAGGCTTGATCAACCTTTGACCAATAATATAGCCAAGGTATTTGGCCTCCTCCAAGCCTATGGCACACTTTTTGGGGTTGTCAGTGAGTCCTGCTTTCCTAAGGGAATTTACTACTTCTTGCACCCGGGACAAATGAGATTCCCAATCTGGGCTGTGGATGACGACATTGTCCAAATAGGCGGCTGCGTATTGGCGATGTGGTCTCAATGTCTTGTCCATCAATCTCTGGAAAGAGGCAGGATCACCATGCCAACCAAAAGGCTTCCGCTTATACTGGAATGACCTCTCAGAGGTAGAAAAGTCTGTCTTCTCTTTTGCAGATTCTGTTGGGGTATTTGCCAATAACCTTTAATCAGATCCAAAGTACTTATGTACTGGGCACTTCCTAATCTGTCAACAAGCTCGTCGACCTCACTACAGTTTATACTCTCACGCCCTCTACCATCAATCAGTATAAACACAAGCGCTTACACATCAAAATGTGTGTATCTATTGGAGGCTGTGGAATCTCTGATTGAGCAGCTGCTTGTTTTTACAGATGATGTCTTTACGACAAAACGCGTCAAGGTGGTAGCGTACGATAAAGAAACTGACAGCCGCAGAGGAGAGATCAGAGGTGACTGATTTGTGTAAACCACGCAGATTCCAGGGATGGGTGAGCAATACTGTGAGCCTTAGAGATCCTGATGACCCTTCTGTGACTTTGATTTTGTGCCTATTGAAGAAATCGTGTTTGTGAGTGGATAATTTTCTGTTTTTTATGAATAAAGTTAAATGGTGTTTTACGGAATTACACTATATATGGCCCCCTTTTTTTCTACATAACCAATATTTTGGGAGAATTGGAGCTAGTGTGATGACAAAGTCTGGTGGAAGAAGAAGCAAAACTGAAACCAATGTGGATTAGCTTGATGTGTTTGCGATACGCTGATTACACCAGTGTATTCTGTCTGGTAAGAATATTACCAAAAGAGGGTCTTCACTCATCACAAACCTCCTTTGAGTGGAATGCACGTGTGAAGGTGGTATAGAAAGATGGGTGGTGGTGAAGGATTTTCCAGCACAAAGAACCTATTCTGGGGCATCTTTTATGAAAGATGGACTGTTTTTTGCACAGATATAGGGATGTTTTGTGATTGATTTATTTTTTGATCTTTGGATTGTTTTATTCATCATATTTATGGACTAATTACATTTTATGGATTAACGGCAATAGATATCCACCTATAGTATTAATAAGTAAGATAATTCACTGATTTATACTAGGGCTGCTTGATCAATATAACAGTGTATGTTTGTGGATAGTGATTATTCTGCAGCATTTATCTGTATATTGGTCAGTTTTCAAACTCGTCGACCTGAAGCATTGGGTACGCATCGAATTTGGACACACTGTTCAACTTCCTGAAATCATTACAAAACCTTATAGTGCCATCTTGCTTTGGGACTAACACTATGCGACGTGACCAGTCCCTGTGGGACTCCTCTATCATGTCTAACTCTAACATATTTTTTATTTCATTTGCAACTGCTTCTCGCCTAGCCTCGGGTATTCTATAAGGCTTTACATTTACCCGGACACCTGGTTCCGTAATTATATTGTGCTGTATAACACTGGTCTGTCCAGGTAGGTGAGAGAAGAAGTCTCTATTTTTATCCACAATCTCTTTAATGTTCTTCTGTTGGGCCACTGACAGCATTTTAGTTATAGGTACCTCAGTTGTCACGAGGGCCATGTAAAGTCTCTGTGTCCTTCCAAAGTTTCAAGAGATTAACGTGATATATTTGCTTTGGTTTCCTTTTCCCTGGCTGGTTAACTTTGTAGTTTACTTCTCCTACACTTTCCATAATTTCAAAGGGACCTTGCCACTTTGCTAGGAAATTACTCTCAACTGTGGGGACTAGTACCAGCACTCTATGACCAGGGTTGAAGGTAATGGTCTTAACACCGCGATTATAAACCCTTCTCGGGGCCTCCTGGGCTTGTGCCTTATGTTCCCGTACAAGAAGCATGACAGCAGCAATCCTATCTTGCATCAATGAGATATGCTTGATGACGCTTCTATAGGGCTTGGTGTCTCCCTCCCACGTTTCTTTTGGGACATCTAACAATCCCCTGGGATGTCTACCATACAGTAGTTCAAACGGTGAATAACCTGTAGAAGCCTGAGGTACCTCTCGTATAGCAAACTGAGAAACGGCAGCATAAAATCCCAATTCCTCCCATATTTGTCCACCACCTTTTTTTGAGCGTTTTGGTAAATATCTCCACAAGACCATTAGTTTGGAGGTGGTAGACAGAGGTATGGAGTTGGAAGATTTTGCAGAACTTGCATAATTCTTTAGTGACTCTGGACATAAATTCTGTGCCTTGATCCATTAAAATCTCTTTTGGAATATCCACACCACTAAATACCTGGACAAGCTCTATCAAAATAGTCTTAGCTGAGGTATTACGCAAGGGAATGGCTTGCGGATACCATGTGTCATAGTCCAGTATTACCAGTATGTGCTGATGGCCCTGGGCAAACTTTACTACTGGTCCCACCAGATCCATGCCAATTCTTTCAAAAGGCACTTCAATTATCGTTGCAGAATACTAACACTCTGGGCATGACTCACAATATTTTTGGATATCTGCATGTAACACGGAGCAAAAGACTCTCTGGGTTATTCTCTACTAAGTTTTCTCTATACCTAGGTGTCCATCCATTATATGACTATGGGCTAAATCTAATACCATCTGACTATAGGGTTTGGGAGCCTACCTCCTCCTCCTTTTGCTTTACCACTTGATACAGCAAGTTATTTTTAGGAATCTTGTAGGGAAATGACACGCCCACATTAGGTTCAACAGATCCAACATCAATTATTTTAACATTTTCTCTGGCTCTATTGAGTGTGGAGTCTCTTAGTTGTTTCGTACTAAAATCATCTTTCCTGACTTCTAAAGTCAGGTACCACATTGTGTCTATTCTCACTATTAGACTCAGAGATCGTTTCTTGTAACTTCAGTAACCTTAAGCTGGGGGCTGGATTCCAGCTCCTCCTGCTCCCCAGCCATTACAGAAAAAGGAAAAGGATCTAACTCTCTGTTGGACACACCAACAGTTTCCCTTTCAATTTAACAATCAAAAGGGTCTGGAGTGAGTTCCAGTGTTTCCTCAGCAGGGGAGCTCTGTCCTCCTGACTCCTTTTGTTTTCCCATAAACTCCAAAAGTGTGGAAAATCTCTCCCCACTAGGGCTTCATGAAGTAGTGAGGGTACCACCCCACTGAATGTGTGACAGTGCCCCAAGGGGTATCAAACTAAACCATAGCAGTCTAGTGGTCATGTGTGTCACCATGTATACAAACTAACCCAATAGTGCTAGGGGGTAACTTTTCAGGATTTACAAAATCATCTTTGACTAATATCACAACACTACCGGAATCTAGAAGAACATTGACTGGCTTTCCATCAACAGAAATCATACACATTTGTTTTTCCATCCATCCCTGACATGATGCTATAAGCACAGTTGGCATACCTGTGCAAAAAGAGACATGTGTTTTTTCAAATAAGCATTATCACATTGCATTGGTTCATCATTTTGGGAACAGTTAGCAGCAATATGACCTAATGCATGGCAGTGATAACATTTTATGTGTTCTGTACCCAGTCCTCTAAGCGGCCTCAGAGACATTCCTGACCTATTTGGCCAGTCTCCAGGTCCTGAGCCCATGGTCTCATTATTTGTAGCAACAGTCTTGTAATTTCTTCCCATGCCCTTGAACCCCAGTTTTACTGGATCCTCTGGGCATTTTTTCACCTCTAGCAAAACTGGGGTGGGGCATGGATGAGTTCAATAAGTCCTCAGCAACAGTATATCTCTCTTCCCAGGTCCACCAGCTGATTTGCAATCTTAAGCCCCATACATACTATCAGTTTTTCTGCTGAGTGTTTCCTTCAGATTTACCAAAACCATATAATATGAGGTCAAACCTTAGGAGTTTCAATTTGTATGCAATCAGGCAGGCCCTTGCACTACATGGTTTGGTAAACCTGAAGGAAAAACTCAGCAGAAAAACTGATGTGTATGGGGCTTTAGGGTCCCCATGGCTGAACCACTTCCTCACAGTAGCAGGCAGCGAGCGCAAATACCGGTCCATGGCCACAATTTTAGGGCCTGCCAAAGTCTCCGGCTGCAGCCACTTCTTGGTAAAGGTGTATCAAGTCACACATTTGGGAGCCGGGGGGCTTGTTAGTACTGTATGACCACCGATGCACCCGTTGTGCCCAGACTGCAATGGTGACAACCAGGTGTGTAAGCATCTCAGCCTTCAGTGTCTCATAATCCCGGGCCACATCTGGTTCCAGGTCATAATAGGCATTTTGGAATTCTCCTGTCAGAAAGGGCGCTAGCAGTCCTGCCAATTGCTGTTTTTGCCATCCTTCTCAAACAGCAACTCTTTCAAAGGTTGCTAGGTAAGTTTCCACATTATCTACAGGTGTTATCTTCTGCAGGTAATAGCTGGTACGCACCATTTTCTGTTTCACCAGCAAAGGACCTGTGGACCCCTTCTTTAACTCCAGCAGGGCCTCCACAAACTGGCAGTTGATCTCCTGCTGGGCTGCAATGGCCTGGCGATTCGCCTCCTGCTGCAGGCAATTTGCCTCCTGCTGGGCTGCAGTGGCCTCTGTGACTTGGCAATTGGTTTCCTGCTGGCTTGCAGTGGCATGCAGCAGAGATTTTAATACATCCTCCATCTTTTTCCTTGTTCAGGAAGATTCCCGCCATATCCACCATATGTCAGGGGTTAGCTCAAGGGGGATCACCTACCCTATCAAAAAGACAGTCCAAACGGTAGGTTTTCTTAAAATCTGACTTGTAGCCAGTTTTATTTTAAAAGGTTGCATTAAAATAAAAAAATAAATAAAAATAAAAACATGAAAATAAATCCATGCCATGCAGGCACTAACTAAACACTTCTAGGTTCCTAAACTCACAGGTGATGGGCTTTTCCCAGTCACCCACAAAACATAGATAATGCAAACCTTTTCTTTCACAAAGCAACATTCCCATAAGCAGTTCTCTCAGGTTTTTGGCTTCCTGAGTCCCAGCCCAATAGCAATTCTTTGCTCCAGTCCTGCTTTATTTTTACCACCTGTTGGTGGCCACAAGTGGACTGCAAAATCTGGTCCTGAACCAACCCTGCCAAGGTGGCTGGTAAAAGCCGGACCAGATTCCACCTTAGTTCACTGCATGGTCCATGGGGCAGACTCGATAGACCACTTATACCGCATACACACGACCGGACTTTTTGACAGCAAAGGTCCGACATAACGAGTCCGTCGGACAATTCGATCTTATGTGGGTTCCATCGGACCTTTGCTTGCCAAAAATCCGGCGGACTTTAGAAATAGAGCATGTTTTAAATTTTTCCATGGGAACTCTGCTGGCCCGAGAAATCCGTTTGTGTGTATGCTAGTCTGACAGATAAAAATCGACGCTAGGGCAGCTATTGGCTACTCGCTATGAACTTCCTTATTCTAGTCCAGTCGTACGTCATCACGTTCAAATCCGTCGGACTTTGGTGTGATCGTGTGTGGCCAAGTCCATTCATTCGGAAAGTCCGTCGGAACTCCGCCGAAACTCCGTCGGAAAGACCGCTGGACCTAGTCCCTCCAAAAGTCCGGTCGTGTGTACGCAGCATCAGTCTTCAATGTGTCATTGTGTGGCTCACATGTCCACATAGTTTTTATAATAAAGCTCTGGATTTCGTGGATGGAGTTTTTGTAGCCATGGGGCAATCTTTCCCCTTGTAAAACTTTCCTATCTTTGGATGAAAAGGTGAAAGTGGAATAAGATGGTTGGAAATACAGTGACCTAGTCTTTCGGGCTTTCCATTTTTTTGCACAGGTGATTTGATCAGTTTCACTGCCTTAGTAATTACCACAGCCCTTTCATCTGAGGGAAATCCTGAAAACATGACTTGTTGGGGTGCCTTGAGGACTGGAGTTGAGAAACACTGGTATAGATTATATGACTGGGAGGTTTTTTGGTCCTTATAGGTCCATGGAATTCACCATCCCTCACACCACTCACTGTATATTTAACATTGCACTGATATTTTGGGGGATTACAGTGGAACAATCCTATCCCATAGTCAAAACCATAAGTGAGAAAAAATAATCCAAACTGGGGGAATCTCTGGTTGTCACCAGAACTAATGTCTTTACTGGAAGATTTCCATTATAATTCTATTCTGGTAAAAAAATAAAAAAGTGAGATTTTCTTAATTTCTATAATTATGGTAAACAGGACAAATATAAAGTGAATCTCCATAAGAAGGACACAGACAGCAGTAAAAACCTAACTTTGTGAACTTGAACATTCAGCCTCTGGACTGTGACCGTGCTGGAAAAGCAAAAAGCTGTCTTACTTCCAGGATGTGATTTACATTTTTAATTTAAAAGTCTTTCTGTGCTGTCTGCCTGATCACCCAGTGTACTCACTGAACTTACCATTATCTTTAGCCCCAGAGCAAGTGCAATTAATTGTTCTCTTGCTAGGAGCTGAAGGAGCATCTATGGACTCTATAGCGGCCTTTCTGAAACTTTTTACTCCAAAGGAACCCTTGAAATTATTATTAGGTCCATAGGCGTGTGCGGCCTATTGCATTAGGGTGTTCACCCTAAAGCTTAAAAAATGTATGTATGTCTACATAGGTATTGGGTGGGAGAACTTGTTCAAAAAACTTGGCATGATCCCAAAATAGAGCCAAAAATTGTAAAGAGATAGTCCCTATGCCACTCTACATGGGGAGATTATGGGAATTGGGGATTTTAATGTGCCTGAAGCAAATAACTAAAGTAGCAAAATACATAAAGTGTCAATTTTTTTTTTTTATACAAAGTTTAAAAAGGGCGAAAAACTCCAGAAAATATAATTTATCGTAACCATAGACATATAAAACAAACGTCTGTGGATCAGTAGCTAGCTAAGGGTATATAGATCATGGATTGACATGTTTTGCCCTGATAAAGGGCTTCTTCTTGCTCTTTTAGCTAATGGACAATACAGACAATATATTAGTTCCAAAATACACAGGTACACACTCTAGATCAGAACATGTATGATAGCAACACAGTGTAATCACATCATAAATTCAAATATATGATGCTAATACACATGGTGTTTCTAGCATACATGTTATAATCTATGTACCTTTGTATTTTGGAACTAATATATTTATGGAGTTTTTACTCCTTTCTTAACTTTGTATAAATACAAATTTAGCATTTTATGTGTTTTGTTACTACTTCAGGCACTTTAAAATCCCCACTTCCCATAGTCTCCCCATGTGGAGAGGCATGGAGACTATGGGGACTATCTCTTTACAATGTATGTGTCTACATATATATGGTCACCTGGCACACTGATCTCCCTGCCGCCACTGTGAAAGAGTAGTGTGTACGCATTTCTCTTATGGCAAACCCAGTAATAGGGAGATGTTTATTAGGTGTAAGGGGATCCCTGCTAAGAACAAATCGTTGGGAGGCAGTGGGAAAATGGCACTTTACATTGGTGGCCGTTGTTATATGTCGCTACTTTGACGTTAAATATCGTTGTTATGGCAGCAGCTAGCTGACTGGCGGACTGTCCTCTTTAGGATAAAAGCCATCTTCGCAGTGGATTCTCAGCGAGATCACTTTTATCCGATTGTTGGATGACATGTAATTCTTTATTTTTTTATTATTGCATTTTAGTGTAAATATGAGATCTGAGGTCTTTTTGACCCCAGAGCCCACATTTAAGAGGTCCTGTCATGCTTTTTTCTATTAAAAATGATGTTTACATTCCTTGTAATAGGAATAAAAGCGATCCAATTCTTTTTTTTAAAAAGGACAGTGTCAAAATAAAAAATAAAAAATAAAATAAATAAGAAAAAAATAAAATTAAAGCGTACCGTCCCGCCAAGCTTGCATGCAGAAGCGAATGCATACATAAGTCACGCCCACATATCAAAACGGTGTTCAAACCACACATGTGAGCAATCGGCGTGATTGTTAGAGCAATAATTCTACCTCTAGAAATCCTCTGTAACTCAAAACTGGTAACTTACAGAATGTTTTAAATGTCGCCTGTGTAAATTTTTAAGGGTAAAAGTCTGTCATGAGCGGGCGCAATTTTGAAGCGCAACATGTTGGGTATCAATTTACTCGGTGTTACATTATCTTTCACAAAATAAAAAGAAATTGGACTAACTTTACTGTTTTCTTATTTTTGTGTTGAAAAAAGTGTATATTTGATAAAAAAGTGTGCTTGTAAGACCGCTGTGCAAATACGGTGTGACATAAAGTATTGCAATGACCACCATTTTATTCTCTAGGATGTCTGAAAAAATATATATAATGTTTGGGAGTTCTAAGTAATTTTCTAGCAAAAAAAATTATCTTGTAAACACTGAATCTAAAAAATAGGCCCGATTAAGTGGTTAGTTTGTATTTATAATTACCAGCTCTTTAATACAAGCAACTGACACAAATCCAATCTCTCCCCCCTTCTGACAGTTGATGGGTTCTACTCTACAAAACTACTACAAAAACCTAGTGTGGGACTGCCCATGCCTGCACACTATGGTACCATAGACTTGAATGGGACATTGCTCCTGCAGTACAACTATGACCAATTCAAGTCTATGGGATGTTAGTGCTGAATCACAGACAGTTTGGGACAATTTTTTCCCCAAGTGTTCTTCAGAAGACTTTGTGGGTATGGGCCCTGCCTCCACTAGATATACACTTGCACAAGGGAATTGCTGTTTTTGACATTGCCCCAAGTTGTCAGGGACCGAGCCTGATCCATAATGCCCAAGGTAATCTTCCATTACAAAGCAACTGTAGATCACACTTTACATTGAGAAGGCATGTTCATGTTTTTCCCAACCTGGGTGTCACTGGACTTAATCAACCCAATCCAGAAGAGATTGCGAAAATTAGCAACATAACACGTTACCAAAGTTCTAAATACATGTCATGTAAGGAATGACTATAGATGTAGTTTCAGGATTCACCAATAGATGGTACCATTCCCCTTTCAAAAAAAAAAATAAGAAAAAATTATATACACATCATATACATATGTATAGAGAGAGGACTTTTATTTTAATTTATGTATTCATTCATTCTTTCATTTCCTTTATATGTGTTGCTTTCTATTAAATATGTGTTTATCATTATGAGCTTCAGCAACACTTATTTTAAAGTTTTCTAATGTATTTATTGATCAGGCTATTCTGCAATTCAGCCAAATTATGTTATAAAGAGAGGTTAACCAAAGCTACTGTCCTTTCAACTTATAATTAGCCCACTTGGAATGTATTCTTAGAGTGGGGGTAAACTCCCATGCATGATTTGTACTTATAGATAAGCCTTATTATAGGCTTACCTATAGGTACAGTTCACAGTTTAGGAAATATTTACTGTAGAAACAGCCGGTTATGTCACCAGCACATTCGTTCTGAAGGGACAGCCATGTGGGCATTTCCACCCGGGCTGTTCCTTCAGAGTCCTTTGCCATAAATGGCGGCTAACGTGCGCATGCTCGGGAGTGATGTAATTTTGGGTTTGGAGTCAGTGAACCGGGAAGGAATACTGGGTGAAGATGAAAGCGCCTTCATTCTAAGGTAAGTTTCACATATGCTATAATGCTAGCCCATTATGGCTTTACCTTGCAGGTTCCAAAAAAAAAAAAAAAAAAAAAACACACATCGATTTACTACCTCTCTAACTACTTGTCAACCAGCCCATAGCCGAATGACAGCTACAGGGCGGTTGCATATCTCTGGGAGGGCATACAGTGACATCCTCCCAGGGGCGCGCACCTGAGAACACCCGTGCCCGCCGGGTCCTCTGGATCATGGTAAATGGCCGCTGATAGTGGCTGTTTACCATGTGATCGCTCCGTCAAATGATGGAGATTACTAGTTACCATGCATTTTGTATATATGGCCACCCATACTTATTATCTAGGTCTAGAGTCTCTGAAATTATATATTTTTGTTTGTTATTTAAAGGGGAGGTCCACCCTAAAAAATAAAATGCATAAAAAGGCTCCAAAAAAATATATTTTTTTCACCTACCAGAAATGGCTGTTGCTAGGCAGATCACCCTAATCTGCCTCTTCCTATTCTGCTGTGATCTTTGGTCTTCTCCTCCTCGCGTTGTCTTCTGGTGAATGGGGCGCGGTGTTTTGTGGAAACTGTGTGTGTCCCACAACACAGCGCGCCCCATTCACAAAGCGGCGCGCAACTCGTGCATGTGCAGTTGGAAACTTACCCTTACTTTGAATGGAGGTGCCGGGACCCGAGAGCCGAGGGACGGGTCGGCCTCGGGTGGCCGACATCGTGGGCACCCTAGAAAGGTAAGTGCTTATTAAAAGTCAGTAGCTACATTGTTTGTAGCTGCTGACTGTGGCAGCAGGCAGGTAAAATCACCTGGTTGTATCCAGGATGGAAAATATGTATGCCCTAGATTTAGGCTTTATGCGGACTTGTACAACTAGAGGGGAGTGCTGGGAGTCCTATAGGAGAAGAGTTAATGAGCCCAGCTGAAGTAAGTGGGCTCATTAAGACCTCTCCAAAAAACCCCAGCATGCTTAGGGAGATTCTCTCCATCCTGGAACCAGTTTTGTGTTTGTATAGACAACAGAGACAGAGACAGGGACTGGTGCAGCACAAGGCTGCACTCAGTTGTTAGACAGGGAATCTATGTGTGTAATTAGAGGTCAAGCTGACCAGGATTTATTTTCATGTTTTATTTTTTTTTGTTTGGCTGTTATATTTTTCACTGCATGTAGCATAAATAAACCGCACCTCTTGTTTTTTTTTTACCTACAACGTTGTCTGCTGTGCCTGATTTTGTGTTGTGAACCCATCCAGGGGGTCACACACACCCGCTGCCGAGCTAACCCCTCACATGACTTTTATTTTTATTTTTTTTCACTGGCCCACCACTTTAATACTGAAAGCGTGTGCTAAGTTTGTACTTCAGAATAAGATATAGCAGGTCTTTAGGTTGACTTTTATTTATTTTTTTGATTTCACACGCTAAAAAAATAAACCTTTTTATAAATACATGAAAAATGAATTTTACTTGATATGTCCTTCTGTTTATTGATACAGTCCCACTGAGGAATCATCACTGCTTCTTCCAGTCATTAAGAAGGAAGCTTATTGGGAAGCTCATTGTCCTCACTTTCCCTTGTAGAAGAGAACAGGTTGCGCTGTGTTTCTTGTGCAGAATGGGAATTTGGATTATCCCTTCCACAATATTTTAGCACTCATGATGTACTTTGTCCAAAGAAAACAACCACAAAGAAGTACGGTATATTCCTCTAGCCAAAGTAATCCCAAGGAGATGGATCCACTCATACACAGGATGAGGTTGATGTTTAGGACATGTGTTATTAAGGTTCTCTCAGACAACAAAACTTTTGAGGAGACTAGAGGAGTAGTAGCATGGACTTGTTTGTCCTGGACATCCTTCCGTTCCATCCCACAAAATCAGAAGATGTTTTTTTTCAGACGGGAAACACATAATTGATCACCTACAAGCAGGGGCATTGCTAGGTCTACAAAAGATCTGGGGCTAGAGCCCATAGCAGCGTAGTAAAGAAAGTCATACACTCGGGCGGGAATACAGATGTATATACAGCAATATATATGTACGTGTGTATATATCCCCAGAGAGCCCTCCACTTACATCAGGGTCCCCAGAAAGCTTCCCCATTGCATCATGGTTCCCAGAGAGCCCCCCACTTACATTAGGGTTCCCAGAGAGCCCCCTTACTTTAGGATCCCCAGAAAGCGTCCCCCTTAAATCAGGGTTCCCAGAGAGCCTCCCCCTTAAATCAGGGTTCCCAGAGAGCCTCCCCCCTTAAATAAGGGTCCCCAGAGAGCCTTCCCCTTAAAATCAGGGTCCCCAGAGAGCCCTCCCCTTAAAATCAGGGTCCTCAGAGAGCCCCTCCACTTAAATCAGGGTCTCCAGAGAGCCACCCCTCCCCTTGGAGACCCTGCAGAGACTCGGGCTATGGGCCTCAGGTTCAGGGCTATAGCCTCAAAAGCCACCCCCTAGCGACGCCACTGTCTACAAGAGAGGGGTTGTCAGGAAGGCTAGTTTACCAGTTTTGTACAGGTAAAGAGAACAATCAATACAGGGCCCTTAGAACATTGGCATCTAATGTGTGCCCTAAACAAATCTACACATTGAAACTCTGGGTCCCAGCTATGCATAATGTGAAAGACCATACTCAACCGTGTTGTTCCCTGCTACGAATCTCTTCTGATGTAAACAAGATGTAAAATAAGAATGTCAAGATTTAAAGTGAGAATACTATGTAGTATAGAACTATGAACATGGGCCTTGTACTTGCTGCTGACTGGAAAAACACAATATATAGTTAAAACTTCTGGGCAGCTGCCCATCACACCTACAGTGCTTTGAAAAAGTATTCACAACCCTTGAAATTTTCCACATTTTGTCAAGTTACAGCCAGAAACGCAAATGTATTTTATTGGGATTTTATGTGACAGACCAACACAAAGTGGCACATAATTGTGAAATGGAAGGAAAATGATTATGGTTTTATTTTTTTTTTACAAATAAATATGTGAAAAGTGTGGCGTGCATTTGCATTCAGCCCCCCTGAGTCAATGCTTTGTAGAACCACCTTTCACTGCTATTACAGCTGCAAGTCTTTGGGGATGTCTCTACCAGCTTCGCACATCTAGAGAGTGACATTTTGGGCCATTCTTCTTTGCAAAATATCTCAAGCTCTGCCAGATTGGATGGAATGCGTCTGTGAACAGCAATTTTCAAGTCTTGCTACAGATTCTCAATTGGATTTAGGTCTGGACTTTGACTAGGCCATTCTAACACATGAATATGCTTTGATCTAAACCATTCCATTGTAGCTCTGGCTGTATGTTTAGGCTCCATGCACACTGGAGCTCATAAACTGCAGTTTATTGGAGTTTGGGCGGTTTTTTTAAAAGCCCATAAACTCCACTCTATGTTAGCGTATGTGTCCATGGACACATGGACGTTTTTTAGCTTTAATGAGCAGTGGAGTTTATGGGCTTTTTTCTGAACGCCAGAAATTCACGTTCAAAGTGCCGTTTTTCACGGCCAAAAAACGCCAAACGCCGATAAACGCTCATAAACGCTTATGAACGCTTATAAACACGCGTTAATTAGTGTTCGGCATTCTATTTTTTCAATGCATTGTGGGAGTTTGGAATGCCCTATGTGTATTTTTATTGAAAACGCCCATAAATGCTAACGCTAATAAACGCTAGTACAAAACGCTGTTAACAGCAAGTTTTTCAACCAGCCTTTTCTGCTAGCAATCTGGCGTCCAGAAAAGCTTTTTTGAGCTTCAGTGTGCATGGAGCCTAAGGGTCATTGTCCTGCCGCAAGGTGAACCTCTGCCCCAGGCTCAAGTCCTTTGCAGACTGTAACAGGTTTTCATCTTAGATTGCGGCCGATAGTTCGCGAACCGGAACGTTCGCGGCGGGCCCCATTGACTTCAATGGGAGGCGAACTTCGCAAACCTACAGGTCAAATTTGCAGCCACAAAATAATTAATAGCTGTGCAAACATAGTCCCACCACATGGCCAATGACATAACACATGAGGTGAAGCTGGGATCGACAACTACAAGCATTCTTTTTTTATATGGGAAATTGTTGTGACAATTCAGGACTGTGGAGCGCATGAAGGCAATGGAGGAGAGGGAAGGTCAGGGACCAGGGTAGGCAAAGAAGAGGGTGCAGGAGATGATCACCAGCAGCGTGACATACAGCAATGACACCTGCACCGTGATAGAGTCATCTGACAGCAGCACTGTGATAGAGAGCACTGACATCACCGGCGTGACATACAGCAATGACACCTGCACCGTGATAGAGTGATCTGACAACAGCACCGTGATAGAGAGCACTGACATCAGCAGCGTGACATAAAGCACTCACACCAGCACCGTGATATACATCACTGACAGCAGCACCGTGATAGAGAGCACTGACATCAGCAGCGTGACATAAAGCACTCACACCAGCACCGTGATATACAGCACTGACAGCAGCAACGTGATAGAGAGCACTGACATCAGCAGCGTGACATAAAGCACTCACACCAGCACCGTGATATACAGCACTGACAGCAGCACCGTGATAGAGAGCACTGACATCAGCAGCGTGACATAAAGCACTCACACCAGCACCGTGATATACAGCACTGACAGCAGCACCGTGATAGAGAGCACTGACATCAGCAGCGTGACATAAAGCACTCACACCAGCACTGTGATATACAGCACTGACAGCAGCACCGTGATATACAGCACTGACATCAGCACCGTGATATACAGCAATGACACCTGCACTGTGATAGAGTGATCTGACAACAGCACCGTGATAGAGAGCACTGACATCACCAGCGTGACATAAAGCACTCACACCAGCACCGTGATATACAGCACTGACAGCAGCACCGTGATAGAGAGCACTGACATCAGCAGCGTGACATAAAGCACTCACACCAGCACCGTGATATACAGCACTGACAGCAGCAACGTGATAGAGAGCACTGACATCAGCAGCGTGACATAAAGCACTCACACCAGCACCGTGATATACAGCACTGACAGCAGCACCGTGATAGAGAGCACTGACATCAGCAGCGTGACATAAAGCACTCACACCAGCACCGTGATATACAGCACTGACAGCAGCACCGTGATAGAGAGCACTGACATCAGCAGCGTGACATAAAGCACTCACACCAGCACTGTGATATACAGCACTGACAGCAGCACCGTGATATACAGCACTGACATCAGCACCGTGATATACAGCAATGACACCTGCACTGTGATAGAGTGATCTGACAACAGCACCGTGATAGAGAGCACTGACATCACCAGCGTGACATAAAGCACTCACACCAGCACCGTGATATACAGCACTGACAGCAGCACCGTGATAGAGAGCACTGACATCAGCAGCGTGACATAAAGCACTCACACCAGCACCGTGATATACAGCACTGACAGCAGCACCGTGATAGAGAGCACTGACATCAGCAGCGTGACATAAAGCACTCACACCAGCACCGTGATATACAGCACTGACAGCAGCACCGTGATATACAGCACTGACATCAGCACCGTGATATACAGCACTGACACCTGCACCGTAAGCAGCCCCAGGAGGAAGTCAGCATAGCACAGGGATGGTGGAAGCCCCTCATAATTAGCATAGCACAGGGATGGTGGGAGCCCCTCATAATAAGCAGCCCCAGGAGGATGTCAGCATAGCACAGGGATGGTGGGAGCCCCTCATAATAAGCAGCCCCAGGAGGATGTCAGCATAGCACAGGGATGGTGGGAGCCCCTCATAATAAGCAGCCCCAGGAGGATGTCAGCATAGCACAGGGATGGTGGGAGCCCCTCATAATAAGCAGCCCCAGGAGTAAGTCAGCACAGCACAGGGATGGTGGGAGCCCCTCATAATGAGCATAGCACAGGGATGATGGGAGCACCTCAAAATATGCACAGCAGAGGTACAGCCCCAGGAGGAAGTCAGCACAGCACAGGAATGATGGGAGCCCCTCATAATATGCACAGCAGAGGTACAGCCCCAGGAGGATGTCAGCACAGCACAGGAATGGTGGGAGCCCCTCATAATAAGCAGCCCCAGTAGAAATATGACACCGCTCAACCTCTCCAAAGAGGAGGGTACGGGCATATAGTACGAGGCTTACCTCGACTAATGCGTTGACTGCAAAGATTGCAGATGGCAACGCTATTGTCAGCATCCATGTGCCGGTGTCCTGGGAGCGCCAGATGTGACCGTACATGGTCGATGACTCGCTCCTGATACATTTGAAGTCTGCTTTGTCCCTCCTGTGCAATGTAAGTTATTCCTGCTTCTCCTCCCTATCTGCTGGTCCATATCTCCCTCTGAACTCCCCTCCTCTTCCTCTCTTGTGGGCACCCACGTGACATCACTAGACACATCATCATCAACGTCACCTTCCCCACCGCTATAAGTAGAGATCTCGGAGTAGGCAGCAACACTGGGGACCAACCTCCTCCTTGGGCTGACCTGGGTACTGTCGTCAGACTGCTGAGTAGCGGTTGATGCTGCCTCCTCTTCCTGATCCAATACCAAGAGTGGCTGCGCATCAGAAATGTCTTGATATGGAAGGGAAAATAATTCCTGTGACTCAAGCGGAAGGTATGTGGTGGTGGTGGTGTTGTTGTTGGTGGTAGTGTCTTTGGGGGTGCACATAGCAGAGAGTGAAGAAGAGGGTGCAGATCGAGAGGATGAGGAGGGTGCAGAAGAGTAAGGCTGAGCGAGCCACTCAACCAAGTCTGGTGCTTCCTTTAAAGTAATTGAACGCACCTTCTGCAACTTCCCACTTTGGCTCAAGCCTGTTGCTCCTGCCCTACCCCTACCACCCCTGTGGAAGGGCCTGCATCCTCCTCTGCCTGTCATTTTTTAAATGACCCTGTGACAAAACTCTCAGTCCCTATACCGATGAAGGACTGCTGCAGTATAGGGCAGCGGTCAGCAGTAGTGCACCTCACCCCTATGTATTGTGGACCGATACCAGTCCTTATAGAATGGCAGACTGTACCTCACTCAACCCTATGTACTGTAGTACCCTATACCTTACCAGTCCTTATAAGGAACTCTGTGGACCAAGTAGGTTGTGTGTGAGTGATTAGCAGACTGTACGTCAGTCCCTATACCGATGAAGGACTGCTGCAGTATAGAGCAGCGGTCAGCAGTAGTGCACCTCAACCCTATGTATTGTGGACCGATACCAGTCCTTATAGAATGGCAGACTGTACCTCACTCAACCCTATGTACTGTAGCACCCTAGACAGACCAAGTTACCAGTCCTTATAAGGACTTTTGTGGACCAAGTAGGTTGTGTGTGAGTGATTAGCAGACTGTACGTCAGTCCCTATACCGATGAAGGACTGCTGCAGTATAGGGCAGCGGTCAGCAGTAGTGCACCCCAACCCTATGTATTGTGGACCGATACCAGTCCTTATAGAATGGCAGACTGTACCTCACTCAACCCTATGTACTGTAGTACCCTATACCTTACCAGTCCTTATAAGGACCTTTGTGGACCAAGTAGGTTATGTGTGAGTGATTAGCAGACTGTACGTCAGTCCCTATACCGATGAAGGACTGCTGCAGTATAGAGCAGCGGTCAGCAGTAGTGCACCTCAACCCTATGTATTGTGGACCGATACCAGTCCTTATAGAATGGCAGACTGTACCTCACTCAACCCTATGTACTGTAGTACCCTATACCTTACCAGTCCTTATAAGGACCTTTGTGGACCAAGTAGGTTGGGTTGTGAGTGATTAGCAGACTGTACGTCAGACCCTATACCGATGAAGGACTGCTACAGTATAGGGCAGCGGTCAGCAGTAGTGCACCTTAACCCTATGTATTGTGGACCTATACCAGTCCTTATAGAATGGCAGACTGTACCTCACTCAACCCTATGTACTGTAGCACCCTAGACAGACCAAGTTACCAGTCCTTATAAGGACTTTTGTGGACCAAGTAGGTTGTGTGTGAGTGATTAGCAGACTGTACGTCAGTCCTTATACCGATGAAGGACTGCTGCAGTATAGGGCAGCGGTCAGCAGTAGTGCACCTCAACCCTATGTATTGTGGACCTATACCAGTCCTTATAGAATGGCAGACTGTACCTCACTCAACCCTATGTACTGTAGCACCCTAGACAGACCAAGTTACCAGTCCTTATAAGGACTTTTGTGGACCAAGTAGGTTGTGTGTGAGTGATTAGCAGACTGTACGTCAGTCCCTATACCGATGCTGCTTCCTGCCTGTCCCTATATAAACTGACAAAACAGAGGCTACTGGAACAATAATTGAAATAGCACTTTTGTGGACCTGATAGTAACAGCTAATGACTAAACTGGCTGTCCCTGCAGCACACACCGTCCTGTCCCTTTATCTAAACTGACAAAAGACACTCAGGCTGCTGCAACAATCACTAGCACAGCACTGCCTATCCTGAACTACATGTAACCCAAAAAATACAGCGCTATTCTTAAATGTGATTAATGAAACAAAACATAACTAATAAAAAATATGTGAAACTTATACTATACGTGCAGCTGCAACTTTAAAAGTGAGATACCCACAAAACAGATACAAATTTTTTCCAAAAAAGCTGCGCTAAAATGATCCACAAATACCATGTGAAATAAATAAATAAATATATCCAATAATATTTAAACAAAAAGTAGACCAAAAATACATGTGTTCAAATATTAGTCCATATTCCCCATCAGCAAAGATTCTGATTGTAGTCTCCAATGTGTAACACACCACACCAATAAAGGAAAAGTGTCATCAGAGTTGCAGAGACAGGCTTCCACCACCAACACTACTGCCGCTTACCAGCTAGACTGGTCCCATCACAGAGACCAGATATCGCCAGGGGCACTGGAAGACGTTACTTTTAACGAAACGGCGTAGGGAGGAGTGGCGTATTGACGTCACCGCGATCCACGCTGTACCCGGAAGCGACGGGCAGCGTTCATGAAGCCGGCCGGCAATCTTGTTTTTTAAACAGCGAACTGTTTTTCAACTTTATGTAAGTGCAACCTTTATTGTATTCATTAAACCTAAGATTTTATTACACTATGGCGATCCCTCTCGTTTCTATATGTGCCGGGCAATGAGCAGTGTGGCCGTAGGATCCTTTCAACCACTTGAATCGAGTGCCTAATAGGGATACATCCTCCAGGCGGTCCATTTGCAGAGGGAGTGTTTTCATTGTGGCGATATCTGGTCTCTGTGATGGGACCAGTCTAGCTGGTAAGCGGCAGTAGTGTTGGTGGTGGAAGCCTGTCTCTGCAACTCTGATGACACTTTTCCTTTATTGGTGTGGTGTGTTACACATTGGAGACTACAATCAGAATCTTTGCTGATGGGGAATATGGACTAATATTTGAACACATGTATTTTTGGTCTACTTTTTGTTTAAATATTGTTGGATATATTTATTTATTTTATTTATTTATCTATTTCACATGGTATTTTTGGATCATTTTAGCACAGCTTTTTTGGAAAAAATTACTATCCTGAACTACACCTAACACCTATACCAGTCCTGAAAAGAACTTTTGTGTACCAAATAGCTAGCGATTTGGGTCACTGTAATCTCTCCCTGCTCCACACAGCAACCTCTCCCTATAGTGACAGAAGAAAGAATGTAAAATGGCCGCCGGATCGGGTGTATTTATAAGTTAGGGGGAATGTCCAAGTGTCCATGTGCTGTAATGTCTCAATTGGCTGTCCTGTACCCCATGATGGATGTGTCATCATAGGTCAAAGTTCTTTTACACAGTAAACACGGAAGTCCGCCGGGCGAACGGCGCCAATAGTCCGCCGTACGGGCGGACCGCGAACAGCCGAAATTCGCAGCGAAACGACCGCCGGGAGAACCATTCGGCCATCACTATTCCTATCAACTCTGACCAGCTTTCCTGTCTCTGCTGAAAAAAGTATCCTCACATAATTATACTGCCACCACCATCTTTCACGGTGCTGATGGTGTGTTCGGGGTGATGTGCAGTATTCGTTTTCCACCATACATAGCATTTGGCTTTTAGGCCAAAAAGTTCAATTTTGGTCTCATCTGACCACAGCATCTTCTTCCACATGTTTGCTGTGTCCCTCATATGGCTTCTTGCAAACTGCAAACGGGACTTCTTTTGTCTTTCTTACAACAATGGCTTTCTTCTTGTCACTCTTCCATAAAGGCCAGATTTGTGGAGTGCACAACTAGTAATTGTCCTGTGGAAAGATTCTCCCACCTGAGCTGTGGATCTCTGCAGCATCTCCAGAGTTACCATGGGCCTCTTGGCTGCTTCTCTGATTAATACTCTTCTTGCCCGGCCTGTCAGTTTAGGTAGATGGCCATGTCCTGGTAGGTTTTCAGTTGTACCATACTCTTCCAGACATTTTCAGATGATGGATTGAACAGCTAGCATACTAGCTTATTATGAAATACTCACCTCAGATCAAAGCCCCCGTAGCGGTAGCGGGCCCTGTACACAGCTCTGGCCAGCGACATAGCTCCTGGAGTTACTTCTGGGTGTCGCGGGCTCCGGCGCTGTAATTGGCCGGAGCCGCAATGATGTTACATGCGTGCGGGAGATGCCGGTAACCGAACTCTAGCTGAAGCAACAGCACGAATGTGCCGTTGCTTCAGTGCGCATGTGCCGATGACATCGGCACATGCTGATACGGGGGATATCTCCTAAACCGTGCAAGTTTAGGAGGTATGGGATAGCTACAGGTAAGCCGGGCTTCCTCCGCTATCTTCTGCTCTTTTGCCGCTCTTTTGCTAGCGGAGGAGCCCAGATTTTTTCTTTGTTGGCGCCCGGGACTGTGATGTCATAAGGGCCGGGGGTCACCGTGTGACATCACCCGTTGACCCCCCCATGCCTATATAAGTCGCTGCGCACTGTGTCCATGGCATTACAGCAGGAGAGAGCGTTGTGTCAACACCGGAGAACAGAAGAAGGAAGAAGAAGAAGAAGAAGACGTTGACGGCGACGACAAAGGAGAAAGCTGAGCTCCTCCACTAGCAAGAGAGCGGCAAAAGAGCAGAAGATAGCGGAGGGTCCCGGCGAGAAGAACCGGAAAGCGCGGAGAAGACCCCCGGAGCTGCCTAATAAACGACTTTAAAAACCCGTGTAGTGTGTTTTTTTTATTGACACTTTTTCCCTCAGGTGAATGGGTAGGGGTACGATGTACCCCATACTCATTTACATAGGGTGGGAGGCCGGGATCTGAACGGACTTTAGTCCATTTGTGGGCAAGTCCGTTCATTTGTAAAGTCCAGCGGACCTCCACAAAAAGTCCGGCGGACTGTCTGCCGGAAAGTCAGTTCGTGTGTGGTCGTGTGTGTGCAAGTCCGCTCGTTTGGAAAGTCCAGTGGACCTCCGCTGCAAAGTTCGGCAGATTGTCCGCCAGACTAAGTCTGTTGGATGGTCCGATCATGTGTACGTGGCATTAGACGTACCTGCTGAATCATCAATGATCCCATCAGAAGAATGTTCACCACATTGTCTCTTTTCTGGTAAGAGGTTTCAGTGGATGTCACCTCCTGGACAGTTTTTGTCTCATCGTAACATGTGAACCAAGTAAGATGACTGACCTGAGAGGAAGCAGAAAGGTTTGATGAAACAACTATACAGCTTAACCACTTCAGCCCCGGAAGATTTGGCTGCAGAATGACCGGGCCATTTTTTGCGTTTCGGCACTGCATCGTTTTAACTGACAATTGCGCGGTCATGCTTCGTTGCACCCAAACAAAATTGATGTCCTTTTTTCCCACAAATAGAGCTTTCTTTTGGAAGTATTTGATTGCCTCTGCGGTTTATATTTTTTGAGCTATAAACAAAAAAAGAGCGACAATTATGAAAAAAAATAAAATATTTTGTATTTTTTGCTGTAATAAATAACCCCATTTCTTTTTTTTTTTTTTTAAATAGCACTTTTTTTCTCATTTTAGGCCGATATGTATTGTACATACTTTTGGTAAAAAAAAAATCATAATAAGCCTATATTGATTGGTTTGCGCAAAAGTTATAGCATCTACAAAACAGAGGATAGTTTTATAGCATTTTTATTATTATTATTTTTTTTTACTAGTAATGGCAGCGATCTGCGATTTTTATCGTGACTGCGACATTATGGCAGACACATTGGACAATTTTTGGGACCATTGGCATTTATACAGGGATCAGTGCTATAAAAATGCATTGATTACTGTAAAAATGTCATTGGCAGTGAAGGGGTTAACACTAAGGAGCAATCAAGGGGTTAACTGTGTTCCCTGGGAGGTGATTCTAACTGAGGGGAGAGTGGAGTGACTAGAGGAAGTGACAGATCGTGGTTCCTAGCTAATTGGAACACACGATCTGTCATTCCTCTCAGAACAAAACACAGATTTGTGTGTTTACACACACACTTCTGTGTTCTGTCCCTTGTGCTCGTGACCGCTTGTGGCTGGTGGTCATCGTGACCATCGGGCATGAGCATCGGCACCCCCGCTGTGCAGCGGGTGTGTGCGCCTGCTATCCCGATCTCACGAGCCGACGTATTGCTACGACGGTTCACGGGATCACGCTGACCTGCCGCTGTATAATGACAGCGGCTGGTCAGCAAGTGGTTAATGTCTTGAAAATGTCACCATTCGCTTTAGTCTGCTTGCTCTAATCACTTACTATGCATGATAGCCAATCAGCTTCTAACTTCTTCAATTAAGCTTTGACAATATAAACTAGAAGCTGATTGGTTACTATGCAGAGCTGCATCAGATTCTGAGTGCGTCAGTTTTAGTAAATCTCCCCCAGTGCATGAGAAACTAGATATAACATCAAACACAAAATTGGCCTTTTTTTATTGCCTCTGTTGATCTCAGGTGCCTTGCGCTCTTTGGCCTGCCTGAAAAAATACTGAATGTAGGGATCTTTCCGATAACCAACGCCCACCGCAAACCTGCATAGATAAAAAAACAAAAACAAAAAAAAACATAAAGGGTTAGTTCCTCTTTGTAGCTTTAAATGTTATCTCTTCAGGAATGAAACCTAGAATAGATCCCAATCAGCATCTGCAAAGTCATAAAAACTGGCTTACCCCCTTATTCAAATATAATGCTGTTTATAGTTGTATAATATGAGTTGTCCACATGATCTGACACTGCAGTGATCAAACTACATGTCCCACAATTTCCCATGTGGTGGGGCTGTGCCTATACTGTACAGGTCAACTGCTTGTATTGTCTAGGGGTGAGGAGAAAGTTTAAACACCCCCCAATCTTTCTTTCCACCGCAAAATGACACTCTCCTGCAGTCCAGCGATGGATTGTCTTGTGCAGGGAGGAAGAGGTAAGCATATCTCCGCTCTCCTCTCCCCGAGTCAAGAACTAACAGTTAACCAAGGGTTTGAAAACTTCCACCCGCCAGGTCACAATTGCTTTTGTCAGCCCATTCACTGTCTGCTCCAAGCATGATCAGAGATTGCCAGAGTGCAGAAATGTTCCAAACGATTGGCTGCAATGCACGCCAATTAACGGAAATCTACTATCAAGTCCCTCCTCCTTCGACCCAATTGAATGTCTCCTTGTGGTCTTTTTTTCCTTTTCTCTCGCAAGCAAGGCCCGCCTCTGTATTCCGAGTGCTGGTTGGATGGGCTGCGGGCTTCTTGCCTGTGATTGTCCTTTGCGGCTGTCAGTCAAGCACGGTGGCTGGGTTACCCGCATCTCTCATTGCTTTAGCTGCATGGCAGTATGTCTATGGATGTATCAGGTGGTGGCCTGCCAACCAATCAGGTTTAATCAATTCAAATTGATATGCCCAGTGCCCCCTTTGTGGAGCTTGTGTGTATAAAGCCTTGCTTATCAATAAAGTTGTGGCAATTAAAATAAATATATATATATATATATATATATATATATATATATATATATATATATATATATATATATGGTGTGTCCTTAGGGTTGCCATCTTTTTGTCAAGCCATACCTGAACACTTTAGCGTTGAGTGTGATAGTGGCGAGTAATCTTCCGCTCATGTTCACACCTAATACCAATGCGGCTCACAGCAGGTGTCCCTTGTGAAAATCGCTCTGCAGCCCCCCCGGAGATGTGTGAAAGGGCTCCATTGAGAGCCGGTCACAATCTCCTGGCATGCAAATTGGATGCGAGGGAAACCCGCACTAGCGTGAACCCAGCCTAACAGACCCTTGCTGGGAGGTACACAAACAGACTAAATGATACTGACATCACTAGTGACACTAATACAGTGATCAGATATAATACTGTACACTATCACTGTACTAATGACACTGGCTGGAGAGGGGTTAATATTTATGGGCAATCAAAGGGTTAACTGTGTGCCTAACAAGTGTAATGTGTGCTGCTTTTACTAATGGATCTGGGCGTTTTTTTCCTCCTGCTTTGCATGGTGAAAAAATTCCAGATTGCTGACCTGTGTACAGAGCCCTGTGTGTTTGTGTAACAGAATCTCTGACCTCTTCCAGTCTAATGCAAACCTTCAAGACCAAAGATAGCTGACATTCTTCAAAATGTGGTGGTTTGTGAGGTATAGTGGGTGCAAAGGTGGTAAGTCATTGGGCACCAGACACTTCTTAGATGTAAAAGAGGTTTTATTTCTTTGACAGTTCTTTTTATATTTTGCAAGGGAAAGAGGGTTAGGGCCAGGACACCCCTAAGTAGCTGCAATTTTAAACGGCAGACTCCGAGACTTCATCAGGAGGACAGGCATACAGGGAAAGGCCCCAGCAGGGCTGTCTCCTATGGTAACAGTACTTAAACAGTTCCTAACCCAAAGGAACAATTCTCTCAGCTTTACTACAACTTCTACTTTGTAGGTCTTCAGACCCCTGAGCTATTGGTTTTTCACTAGACCCTCTGATTCACTGACTCTGAATCCTGTGAGCTCCTCAAGGCCTTTGCGGTGGAATCTCCCTCAAACGTCACCCACGCTTCCCTGCTTGGTCTCTAGTGTGGTACCTTCAAGCTCCACCCCTGCTGACCGGCTTGGTTCCTAGCTTGGCACACAATAATGCTCCGCAAGCACCATCTCTGCCGCCTGGATCTCTGACCTGGTCACCACCGGAAGTTTCCAGGTTCTCCACCATGCCCATTTGGTGAGAATACTGCTCCGGTACTTGCTTCAGTTACTCACTGTGGTCCCTGGTAAAGGAGATTGGTCCCTTAGTGGCGACAGCTTCCCTCTACCTCCGACCACATCAGGATCCAGCCGGCAGAACCGTCATTTTTGGCTGGACTGCAAGCAGCAGTCCCAACCCTGCGCTGCCCTCTTACTCTGGATAGGCCCCCACACAGCCTGGCAGCCTGATACCCACGGGACAGGCCCAATCTCCAGCCTAGCAGCCTGGAGCAGATGACACCTGTCCACCCAGATGGAGGTCTAGGTGGCACACAATAACCTGGATCACCTGCCCTCACCCAAATATATAGGTTCTCCCAGCAGGCCAAGGGATTCAACAAAATCCCTGCCTATTGGCTCAGATACCCCATATACCCATAACCTGACCTTGAGTTGTCCTTCTCAATCTAATACCTCCAAGTGCCCGGCCACCTGGTGGTAGAAGAGGAAAGTACTACCAGGCCAAACTTAGGGAGAAGTCAATGGATCCCTAATAATTAACTACAGTAGCTACTTCTGACAAGGAATTTGGTGAAGAGCTCCCTGACTAAACCCCAGGGCGCTACATCTGTAAACACAGGACACTGTGCTGTGATTGGCTACAGCTGATCAGCAGCTCTCAGCCATAAATCATTAGCCGGGACCCGCTGACAAAATCCTGCTGCTAGCTAGTGTCAGTGTGGATCAGCAGGGATGACAACACACATGCGCACCCCTAACCAAGAACAGGCTGGATGATGTACATGTACTTTACCCAGCCTGTCATGCCAGGGCTCAGCGCATACAGAATGCAGGGTACAGCACATACAGAGTGCGGGGCGCATCACATACAGAGTGCGGAGCGCAGCACATAAGGAGTGTGAGTCGCAGCGCATACAGAGTGTGGGCTGCAGCACATTCAGAGTGCAGGGTTCAGGGCACAATACATACAGATTGCAGGGTTCAGGATACAGTAGATACAGAGTACAGGGTTCAGCGCACAGTACATAGAGAGTGCAGGGTTCAGGACACGGTACATACAGAGTGCAAGGTTCAGGACACAGTACATACAGAGTGCAGGGTTCAGGACACAGTACATACAGAGTGCAGGGTTCAGGACACAGTACATACAGAGTGCATGGTTCAGGACACGGTACATACAGAGTGCAGGGTTCAGGACACAGTACATACAGAGTGCAGGGTTCAGGGCACAGTACATACAGAGTACAGGGTTTAAGGCACATTACATACAGAGTACATGGCACAGAACATACAGAGTACATTGTGGGGAAACCTGTATCTAACCCGCATCCAATTTGCGCTAGTGTTAACCCAGCCTCATTCATATACATACATGGGCCAATTTAGACAGGAGCCAATTAACCTACCAGCATGTCTTCAGAGTGTGGGAGGAAACCCATGTAAGCAAATGTAAGTATAGAGAGAAAATGCATACTCTATGCAGATAGCATCCTGGTTTGGATGCAAACCCAGCACCCTAGTGCCGTAAGGCAGGAGTGCTAACCACTAGTGATGAGCATGGGTTCAGTCTAAAGCCAAGTTCATTGGAAAGTGGAACTTAGCTGTCATTGCTGGGCCAATAAGCTGTGGCAGAATATTCTCCACCCTGTAACTGCATATATACAAACGTATATACTGTGTATATTGCTCATGATATCATTGACCTATTATGGGCACTAAAAATGAGCTGCGGCATGTTTCCACAGCCCACGTGCACAGGGCCGGTGCTACCACTAGGCGGAGTAGGCAGCCGCCTAGGGCGCACTACCCCTCAGGGCGCAGCCACGGCCTCTGTATCATGCCTCCAATCCCCGCGATGTGTCCTGCTGAGCGCCCCGCTGTTCCCTCGCTCTCTTCAGAGTAAAAGCTCACAGCGCCGCTTCAGGACTCCTTTGCTCCAGCCTGTCCCTCTGGAGTGGCGCTGTGTGTTTGCGGAGGAGGGGCGGGGCTTGGTGGAGATCAGAGCATCGAGAGGTGCAGCATCTGTTAGCTGACCTCCCTGCCAGCGGGGGCACCAGAGAGCAACACCGCCCACCCAGTGCCGAGGAGAACCTGGATGTGATAGTCGATGAAGCAGAGGTAAGGAGGAGGGTGGATCCTCCCTATCTACAGCGAGCTGTGTGTGGGGGATGGGGGGGTGAGTAGTGCAGGAAATAGGAGTCAGGTAGGTAGATCAGTGTGTGTGTAATGGTCAGGTAGGTCAGTGTATGTGTAATGGTCAGTGTATGTGTAATGGTCAGGTAGGTGGGTCAGTGTGTGTGTAATGGTCAGGTAGGTGGGTCAGTGTGTGCGTAATGGTCAGGTAGGTGGGTCAGTGTGTGTGTAATGGTCAGGTAGGTGGGTCAGTGTGTGTGTAATGGTCAGGTAGGTGGGTCAGTGTGTGTGTAATGGTCAGGTAGGTGGGTCAGTGTGTGTGTAATGGTCAGGTAGGTGGGTCAGTTTGTGTGTAATGGTCAGGTAGGTGGGTCAGTGTGTGTGTAATGGTCAGGTAGGTGGGTCAGTGTGTGTGTAATGGTCAGGTAGGTGGGTCAGTGTGTGTGTAATGGTCAGGTAGGTGGGTCAGTGTGTGCGTAATGGTCAGGTAGGTGGGTCAGTGTGTGCGTAATGGTCAGGTAGGTGGGTCAGTGTGTGCGTAATGGTCAGGTAGGTGGGTCAGTGTGTGTGTAATGGTCAGGTAGGTGGGTCAGTGTGTGTGTAATGGTCAGGTAGGTGGGTCAGTTTGTGTGTAATGGTCAGGTAGGTGGGTCAGTGTGTGTGTAATGGTCAGGTAGGTGGGTCAGTGTGTGTGTAATGGTCAGGTAGGTGGGTCAGTGTGTGTGTAATGGTCAGGTAGGTGGGTCAGTGTGTGTGTAATGGTCAGGTAGGTGGGTCAGTGTGTGTGTAATGGTCAGGTAGGTGGGTCAGTGTGTGTGTAATGGTCAGGTAGGTGGGTCAGTGTATGTGTAATGGTCAGGTAGGTGGGTCAGTGTTTGTGTAATGGTCAGGTAGGTGGGTCAGTGTTTGTGTAATGGTCAGTGAATGTGTAATGGTCAGGTGGGTCACATATTGCAAAGGGGGTGGAGTCATGGGCAGAGCCAATGGGGGGAGCGGCAAAATGAGGTTTCGCCTAGGGTGTCAAAAATTCTTGCACCAGCGCTGCACGTGCAGAGCCCACCAGGAATTCGGCACTGCGCTGCACTAATTACAGGCAGCAAGACATTGTCCCAATGGGCAGCTGCAGAGATTGGGAAATGTCTCACTGCCTGTGATTAGTGCAGTGCCGACTTCCTGGCGGGCTCTGTATGTGGGCTGTGCGAACACGCCAAAGCTCATCCTTAATGGGCACATAGCTTTTTATATGTGCAGCTGCAGGGTGGGGAATCTCCTGCCACAACTCGTTATCCCAGCATTTGACAGTTAAAGTAGAAGCTCAGCCAAAAACAAACTAACTCTAAATCTACTGGCAGCAACATTATAAGATGAATCTATTTAATCCTGTAAAGCAGAATTGCTATACATTTCTTTTCTGCAGCTGATCCGGTGCCACACTGAACTGTCAGCAGTGGCTTCTGTGTTGAGGCACATGCAGGAGAGGCAGCCAACAATGGAAGCCCCATGGTAACTCTATGAGTGACGTCACTTCATAGGAACTTCCCAGCCATTTTTGGCTATCTCCTGCACAGCGTTAGCCACTGGAGACTGGACTGGAGCGGCTTCAGAAAAGGTATGTATAGGGATTTTTGCTTTACAGGGCTAGATACACTACATTTCCAAAAGTAATTGGACACCTGCCTTTACACGCACATAATCCCTGATAGAACACATTTTTTTTGAATTAGAGCAGAGACTGTAAGCCAGGCCTTCTCATCCAACATCAGTGCCTGACCTCACAAATGTGCTTCTGAAAGAATAGTCAAACATTCCCATAGACCACTCTTAAACCTTCTATCTGTACTGGGGTGGGGGCTGGTTTGTGTTGGAAGGAAAGTCTGTACTAAGGAGTTAGTGTTGGGGGGGGGGTCTTTACTGAACGAGTAGGCAGGGAGAGAGAATTTCGAGATGTTAGGAGAAATCTCTACTGCAGGGGATATGGACTTGGGGGGAGAAGTAATTTTGGTTGTATGTAAAGTAGCCTGTGCATTACGTATGCCTGAACCCTGTACTATAGACACATAGGGCTCATTCAGATGAGCACTGAGACCTGTCCTCCGTGCCTAGCCACTTTTTGCCAAAATTTGTAAAAAATGTACATGCAGCAGGACCAGCTGCATGGATCCAAATGCGCAGTGTTTGTGTTCAGATCTGTACAACCACTTCTATGTACTGCATGCAGCTCCAAGGTGGGTGAAGACCCAGCATAAGGTGGCTCAGCATGGAGAACATGTCTCAACGCCTGTCTGAATAAGCAAGAACCTGTTCAAGATCTATCCGTTGGCTGCCTGCAGTCGACAGGTAGATCATGATCAATGGCTTACCAACCTCCGCTGAACAGTGTCTTCCCACTACTATCTCAGTGCCTTTTCTTACCCTGGCTCACCAGAATCCATGTTACATAGTTCTAAAGTTGACAGTAGCTACCAAATCCTACCTGATACAAACAGCTCAGCTGTGTGTAGCAGTACCCACGTAGGGGCTACTGAAAGTTGTGGCCCACCTGTCACCCTGCCCAGCCCGGCCTTCACTTCCCAGTCACCTTTGAGAAAATGAAATGTCCATGTGCTTGTTTTGTATTTTTATTGAGGGATTTGAACTTTGATAGGGATAGGAATATATGGGATGCCCAGTAGAACAAGCAATTGGTTGATTATATATCAATCAGTTGGGATAACTATATACAGTTGGCTACTCCAGTTTCCTCCAGCACATCTCTTGCTTGCAGACTGTTACTCTCCCTCGCTCTCTTGCACAACACGTAACTCCAGGCACAGCTAGCACATGACTAAGCTCAACTTTGACTCAGTCAGGCCTCAGCAACCACAGGTCCCTTTAATGTAGCAAAAAATTTGAAATATGAAGTCTTTAGTGCTAGCTGTCCTATGGTGGACTACTGCTCTCAGTAAGCCCTCTTCAGGCCCTGCCAGCCCTCCTGGCTGCAGCCATCTGACTCCACTGCCCGTGACATCACAGTCCTTAATGCTGGCTCTGCACCTATCCCAGACTGCACACTCCCAGTCCTCTCAGGCATGCCTCCCCAGTCCTCCTGACTATGCCTGTTGCTCACCAGCCCTCCTGGCTGCGACCGGTGGTTCCCTCCTGGAGACTTGCCCGGTAACACTAGCTCCTGTTGTCCTCTTTGGTTTCTCTCTGTGCCTCCTGACCGGATCCTCCTTGCTTTCTAGAAATGCTCCATCCTGCACATGAACCCCAGGCCCAAGGTCACGCCCCCAGACTGGAGAGCTCCCTTAAAGGGCCCCAACAACCTAGTGCTCCATCTCTAGTTGTTCCACTGGACAACTCCTCCCCAGCTGGGCTACTCTGTCCCCTGACAATTATAGTTGGGGTTTGGTCAGAGACACCCAAGACAGCTCCACCCCTCTTCCCCTCCTCTTCTTCTAGAATCCTCCAGAAGAAAGATGGAGGTGAGAGTGGAGTGATGCTGTCTGAGTCACAGCTGCTACCCTGAGCCACTCCCAGCCCACACTGATCAAAACAAACAGGCCTAGCTTCCAGCTAGACCTGCCTAAATTTACCTGCACTTACAAAAATCCTAACCTCTAGCACCTACCTAAGCAGAGGTTGCTACATGACTTCCACAGTGGTAAACAGAAAAGGCTTTGTACTAGGTGAATTTACCTAATAAATTAACATACAGTTCATGTAAAATACATTTATATAACAAAATAGACGGCCTTTTCAAAGAATTGTATTTAAAGTAAATGATTCAGTTGATAAATGTTAATGTTTCATTAGTCGTTATAAACCATCTCATTGAACACATGAACCTATCAATATACAGTGCATGTGAAGTGTTTTGACAGGTAGTGAAATATGTTTAAGCAATGAGTAGTGACTTATTAGAATTTCAAGTAGTACTCTAGACACAGTCTAGACATTGATCAAATAACCAATATGAGGTGCGTCAGTGGAACACACAGATTAACATGGATTTGCACCTGTTGTGTCTTTATACATAAAGTGACAGCTAGAGGACATGATCTCCTCTGTTATTGCCTCTATGTCAAATAACAGGCTTCCTTTTACTACTAGTTTCTTGTGGACATGAAAACCATATTTAAATAGTCATTATAATAAGTTGCATATGTCTGCAACTGGGCTTGGAAATTGCAGTTCCTGTTCATAATATAATATAATAGGCAGATGATATGGCAGGAGAAGGGAAACCTCTCTACATTAGTACCAAAGGGATCAGAGGTGGAAGGGAACCCCCTAGCCAGTTGTAGGATCTGTGTTAAAGAGCTTTGCTTTGTATTGGCAAATGCAACCTGATTTCAGGGAAACTCCTTCTACGTCTGTAATGCCACGTACACACGATTGGACTTTCCTACAGGAAATGTTCGATGTGAGCTTGTTTTCCAGCAGACCGTGTGTATGCTCCATCGAACATTTGCTTTCGGAATTTCCGACAACAAATGTTTGAGAGCAGGTTCTAAGTCCGATCATGTGTACACAATTCCGTCGCACAAAAGTTCACGCATGCTCTGAATCAAGCAGAAGGAGCCGCACTGGCTAATTAACTTCCTTTTTCTCGGCTCGTCGTACATCTTGTATGTCACCGTGTTCTCACAATCTGAATTTTTGGCCAATATTTGTGTGACCATGTGTATGCAAGACAAGTTTGAGCTAACACGGTTTTGTTGTCGGAAAATCCTATCATGTGTACGGGGCATTAGAGTCTCTTGACTGGTGCATTAAACCTGCAGTTAACCTCCTTAGAACATGCATTTGATCGTCTTCTAAGCTGCATCAATTTGCTTTTATATTCCTATCAAATTGTATGAAATGAAAAGCATTTTTGACATTAATAAAAGCCCATAATTTTTTCACTAATTGCAAAACGTTCTCTGATTGGAGAAGGTGATGAGGCAGGGAGGTCACATTACGATCTCCACCTCATCCAGTCAAAGGACACTTTGCATTCAATGAGTGCATTTCACTGTCCAGCTGCATTAATTGAGAAAATGGAAAGTGTTCTCTCAATGTCACACATGCTGAGCAGGTGACCTCATATGGTTACTATACAGCACGGCAGCTGCTCAGCATGGGAGCCAGAAGTGGAGATTATTGGAGTAGAGGTGCCTACTGCAGTGATTTCTAGCTTTTACGGGGATCCCACAGGTGTCATATACTTACATTGGTCCAGGTTGGACCAAAGTAGCTATGTAAACTTTATAGCACAATTTATACATTTTTTAACATAAAATGTTTAGCTCTGCTTAAACTGTATCATTAAAAGTGGGTTTTTATGACTGTCTCAACAGGGTGATCTCCTTCAAGCTACTACTGAGATGCTTACAGCAATCAATAAGTTGTTCTATATGTATTACTATGGTGCATTGATTGGAGGGTGCACGGTAAAGTATTTTTAAACCCTGTGGTGTTGGCTATAAGCTCCATTGAAATGCAACATGAAGTTGATATGTTGAAATCAGAATAAATGGACAAGCGTAAGGATTTGAGCATCTTTGATGGCTAGACAAGCTTGCCCCCTCACTACACACAGGATCAGGCCCCGACTGCTACAACCCTGGCAAACAGACGATACCAGAAGTCTCCGAAAACGTAGCCGTGCTCTTGAGCGTCTGTGGCATAAGACTAAGTTTCAAGAAGACTTCAAACAATATAAATCTGCCCTCCTAAAACCTAAAAAACTGCCAAACAGACCTATTTTATTACACTCATTAACACCTTCTCATCCAGTCCAAGTCAACTCTTCTCTACCTTTAACACTACTCTGTCCTCTACTGCCTCACTTCAAAAATAAGATTGATACAATTCATGAGGAGATTTCCAATGCGCGGAAACCTCCCCCACTCAACACCCCATGTCCACAGATACGATCATTACTTCCCTCGTTCAACCCGTCTAGTATTACCAAGGATGCTAATCTTTTATCTAACACCCATATAACCACCTGCCCCCTGGATCCTGCTCCCTTGCAAATGTTACGCTCACCCTCTGACTCGATTCTACATTCTCTAACTCATACTTTCAACCTCTCTTTCTCTTGTGGCATCTTCCCAAACTCTCTAAAACATGCTCTCCATACTTAAAAAGCCCTCTCTGGACCCCACTAATCTTAACAACCTACGCCCCATTTCCTTACTCCTCCAAACTTCTTGAAAAACTGGTCTATAACCAACTGAGCGACCATCTGACCATGAACAAACTTCTTGATCCCTGGATTTCACCCTCAACACTCCACGGAAACTGCTCTCCTTAAACTCACAAAGATGGCTAAAATCAATGGTCACTATTCTGTACTACTTCTGCTGGGCCTCTCTGCTGCTTTTTGACACAGTGGACCACCCCCTCCTTCTCAAAAAATTATATTCCTTTGGTCTCCGTGAATGTACTCTTCGAAGGTTTTCATCCTACCTACTTCCTCCTCTCCTCTTCATTTCTCTATTGGGGTCCCCCAAGGTTCTGTTCCTGGATCTCTCCTTTTCTCAATCTACACCACCTCCCTGGGTCAGTTGATTGCCTCTCATGGCTTTCAATATCATCTCTACGCTGATGACACTCATATCTATTTCTCCACCCCCCAGCTCTCTCAATCTGTCTCCTCACACATCACCAACTTACTAACAGACATATCAACCTGCATGTCACATCACTTCCTCAAACTCAACATATCCAAAACTGAGCTCATGACGTTTCCTCCCCCATATGGCACATCCCTTGATTTCTCTGTCAATTTCAATGGTTCAATTATCAACTTGTCCCCCCACGCCAAGGTCCTAGGTGTAATCCTGGACTCCGAATTAACCTATCGTTATGCAAAATTTGCCGCCTCAACCTCTGCAACATCTCCAAGATACGCCCCTTCCTGACCAATGTCATCACAAAGCTTCTAATCCACTCCCTGGTCATCTCTCACCTCGACTACTGCCAACTCCCTCCTCATTGGCTCACCTCTAAATAGGCTATCCACACTTCAGTCCATCATGAATGCTCCTGCCAGGCTAATCCACGGTAAAAACCGATCAGTGTCTGCTATACCACTCTGCCAATCCCTCCATTGGCTGCCACTCAACCAACTAATTAAATTCAAGATACCAACAATAACTAACAAAGCAATCCAAAACCTGGCCCCCAGCTACATTACTAACCTAGTCTCAAAATACCAACCTAATCGTTCCCTTCACTCCTCCCAAGACCTCCTGCTCTCTAACTCCCTTGTCACCTCATCCTAGAAGAAAACGAACAGCAGGGAGCTGAGATCAGTATCAAATAAAAATCACTTAATAAAAATATTAAAATAAGCAGCACACTTACATTGAAGTTAGCATGAAACAGCATGGGTAGGGAAAACCTGAAACCAAGCAGCTGTGATCAGTGTGACACTGTAGGCATCATTGAGCAAACCGAGGATCATTTTCTTCTACATTGAGGTGATCCTACCCAGATCTTCTGCAGGAACTGCAGAGATTTAAGTCTTGGCCATTCCCCTGCTCCCTGCTCAACTATCCATCCATTGATTACACTTTCATCCATTCATACAGTTGCCTCATCCCTTCCTCTACCCTGTTGATGGCCTACAGGTACAGATGAAAGTTCCAATGCACCAAGTGACTCTGCACTTCTCCTAGGAGCGCCTTATGTACTGTGTACTTGTACACTCTTTGACTTTTCATACAGACCTGGCCAATCCCCAGGGAAATGTTCCCAGATGGTGACTGTATAAATACAGTCAGACTGAGAGCCGCCTAGCCTTTTTCCCTGAGGAGGAGATCACAGCCTAAGGGGGCTGTTAGCCCCCAAGGCTATTCTGCCATGTGCCTGCAGGGTGTCAAGGCCTCAGTGTGGCTACCTGGAGGTCTGAAAGTTGCTGAAAGATGTCTGAGGGCTGTTGTCTGATGATCTAGTTCAGTACCATGGGGTGAAAGTGTCTGGAGGATATTGGAAGGAGACAACCAACTTTCCAAGGACATTTGTGAATAAAGACTGGAGATAGAGATCCTAGAGACTGTGTGTTTTTGCCATCCCTTTTGTACAAGTGTCAGCTAAAGGGGACATTGTATCCTGTGCCCTGAAGAGTTTAATCTTTTTTAATTCTTAGGCCGCGTACACACGGGCGGACTGTCTGTCCAACTAAGTCCGTCAGACAATCCGACAGACAGTCCGTCCTACTTTTGAATGAACGGACTTGACCACACACGATGAACAGACAGTCCGCTGAAAGCTTGCGCGATGACGTACAGCACGTACGACGGGACTAGAAATAGGAAGTCCAAGACACAGCAAAGCACCCTTTGGGCTCCTTCTGCTGACTTTGCGTTAGTAGAAGTTTGGTTAGAGACGATTCGCGCTTTTCAGACTTCAGCTTAATTTGTCCGTTTACTGCGGCGCTGTCTACCTGTGAGGTTTGTATCTGTCTTTCGGTACGCGTTGATCAGTTGTACCTGTTGTTAGGCGCTTCTGGTCCGCTCGTTTCTGGGTTTCAGGTCGTTCTTCATAGGTCTGGCTGTTCTTCAGTGCGTTCAGTTGAGCTTGTTTGTCCAGCCGACCGTTTCAAAGCCATGGAGAGTGGATGTACTCGGGAACGAGTTCGTGCTATATTGGGGCTTGGTGTTGGGGTTAATACTTTGACCCGAGCCCAGTCTGTGAACAGGGTGAAGAGGAGTTCATGGACAAAGAATTGGTTGCGCCAGCGTGACCAATTCTCGCATATGCCTTTACTCTGTGAGATCCGTGAGAATAATCCTGATGATTTCAGGAATTATCTCAGGATGACGGACCCCGTTTTTCACCGTCTGCTGGCTTAGCTCACCCCTTATATCAGCAGGCAGGATACCTGCATGCGGCAAGCCATCACTCCGGAGCAGAGGCTCGTCGCCATGTTGCGCTACTTGGCGACAGGGAGAAGCCTTCAGGATCTCAAGTTCTCGACAGGCATCTCCCCCCAGGCTCTGGGGATCATTATTCCAGAGACCTGTTCTGCCATTATTTGGGTCCTGCAGAAGGAATATATGAAGGTAAGTTTGTTCTTTTAATATTGCATTATATGCATTGTATGTTTGTATTCATTTCATCATGACTTTTAATATCCATGACAGGAATATGATGTGAATGTCCCCTTTATATGAATGCATGCATTTTTTTTTTTTTTTTTTTAATGGGTTTTTTTTTGTGTCTTTTTTTTTGAGCTTTTTACCTTTTTGTGTCCCACGTGCATATTTGCTTTCACTAACGTCCTCAGCATGCAATCCTGGGCCCCTATACACCCACAGCCGAGACTGTTTTTCTCTATAATTCATATTGTCAGCTCCATTGTACTATTTTACTGCCCCCCCCACCCTTTGTATACTCTTTGTATACACCCTTTGTGTGTATGTGTGTATATATATATATATATATATATATATATATATATATATATATATATATATATATATTGTAATGTTCGGGGGACCAGGTAGATCGCAGGACACAGGCTTTTCATACAACAAAGGGTTTATTAACTTAAATAGCTTTACAGCAGCCCAAAAACAAAAGGAAAAAGGTTTGTAGTCTCACCGACTTGCAAAGTCCAGAACAGCTGTCCTTATCAAAACAGAGCTTGATCTTGATGGCAGGTAGCTTCCCCTGCCAGGAGCCTTCCAAACAGGACACTGCTGTCCACTTCAGTTGCTGCAGTCCAAAATAAACACCATCCACCATCCACCATGTCTTCTCCACTCCTCCACACCCATCTACCACTTCCTGTCTTGTTTTTTAAAGACACTTCCTTAACAGGTGGGTTAATCAATTTCATTCCCTTAAAGAGACCACAACCCAAACAGAGGGGAAATATAGCGTCCTTCCAGGACCCAGCCACGGCGTCCTGTACAATATATATGGATTGTCTACTCATTAATTAGTCCCCCCACCCCACTCAAATTGGTTGCAAGTATTGTCTACTCATTAATTAGTCCCCCCACCCCACTCAAATTGGTTGCAGGTATTGTCTACTCATTAATTAGTCCCCCCACCCCACTCAAATTGGTTGCAGGTATTGTCTACTCATTAATTAGTCCCCCACCCAACTCAAATTGGTTGCAGGTATTGTCTACTCATTAATTAGTCCCCCCACCCCACTCAAATTGGTTGCAGTTATTGTCTATTCATTAATTAGTCCCCCCACCCCACTCAAATTGGTTGCAGGTATTGTCCACTCATTAATTAGTCCCCCACCCAACTCAAATTGGTTGCAGGTATTGTCTACTCATTAATTAGTCCCCCCACCCCACTCAAATTGGTTGCAGGTATTGTCTACTCATTAATTAGTCCCCCACCCAACTCAAATTGGTTGCAGGTATTGTCTACTCATTAATTAGTCCCCCCATCCCACTCAAATTGGTTGCAGGTATTGTCTACTCATTAATTAGTCCCCCCACCCCACTCAAATTGGTTGCAGGTATTGTCTACTCATTAATTAGTCCCCCCACCCCACTCAAATTGGTTGCAGGTATTGTCTACTCATTAATTAGTCCCCCCACCCCACTCAAATTGGTTGCAGGTATTGTCTACTCATTAATTAGTCCCCCCACCCCACTCAAATTGGTTGCAGGTATTGTCTACTCATTAATTAGTCCCCCCACCCCACTCACCCACCTAACTTATGTCCCCTGGTCCATCAGAGGGCTGAGTAATCTGTGAATTGGGCCGTCTATTTTTTTTTGGCAGAATTTTTTTTTCAATATTTCTGTTTAACTGTTGTTCCAAAATGTTTTTGAGTTTTATTTGTTATGAATTGTTTTGATTTAATGACTAATTTTTTTTCCCCTGTGTTTGACTCCCCAGTTTCCTTCCACGCCACAGGAATGGCAGACTGTGGCTTCCCAATTCGCTGCCCGTTGGGACTTTCCCAACTGCGGAGGGGCGATCGACGGGAAACATGTGAGGATTGTGCCCCCACCCCATTCGGGGTCCTACTATTGGAATTATAAGGGGTTCCATAGTGTGGTGCTAATGGCGGTGGTGTCAGCACAATGTGACTTTCTGTACGTGGATGTGGGGAAGAACGGCCGGATGTCTGACGGAGGAGTCTTTAGGCAGACCGAGTTCTGCCACCGTCTCATCACTGGTGGCCTGGACTTGCCACCAGATGCCGAGAATGTGGAGGGTCTCCCGTTTGTGTTTCTAGCTGATGAAGCGTTCGGTCTGAGTGACCATCTGCTGAAACCCTTCCCCCAAAGGACCCTCACCCCGGAGAGGAGTGTTTTTAATTACCGGCTGGCCAGAGCAAGAAGGGTTGTGGAGAATGCCTTTGGCATTATGGCCAGCCGGTTCTGTCTGTTAATGACAGCGATCAACTTAGCAGAGTATAAACTGAACTATATCATTCTTTGCTGCTGCATTTTGCACAATTTTCTCCGCAAACTTTCAGGAAACCAGTACCTGCAACCTATTGGGCCTGAGGCCGGACTAATATTACCTGAACTCACAGGGCTGGATCATGCCCTTCCTGGCTTAGCCCCCCAAACAGCACGTGAGGTGCGTGACCGGTATGTCAGCTATTTTAATGGTAGGGGGGCTATTCCAATGCCAGCTGACCAATAAAAATTTATTTTTCTTGAAATATGTATTGTCTGTTCAAATTTTTAAGTTTGGTTCTTGTTTGCTTTTCACGGTGCTTGTCTCCTACATTCTCCTAATTCAGGGATATGCAATTGGCCAACCTCCAGCTGGTGCAAAACTACAAGTCAATCATGCCTCTGGGTCTCATGCTTGTGGCTGTCAGTCTTGCTATGCTTCATGGGACTTGTAGTTCTGCAACAGCTGGATTTCCACCAATTGCATATTCCTGTCCTAGTGCATTTGTATTGCAAAGTGGTTTTTGCCAATAGTAAATAAGGCCCTTTGTGACAGAAAACACAAAATGACTTCCCAAACTGGTATTGAGTATTGAAAGAAGTAGACACACACACACACACACATCTTTTTTTTGGAATTTTTAATAGTGCACATTCCAACCAGTGCCTCTTTTTTAGATATTTTTCTTTTTGTTTTTTGTTTTTTTGTAAAAATTTTTTTTTTTGGAAACATATAAATATATAGATATATCTATATATATATCTATAAAATAAAATTATAAAAAAAAATACATAAAATCTAATTTTGAACTATTTACAGAAAACAAGGGGTAAAGCCAAATTTTGAAGATGCACACCAAAAATTGGTAATGTCAACATGTGCTATGTACCATCATGAGTGATCAATGGACGTGTTTGGTGGGTGCAATCCCTTCCTCTCACATACTAGAATGAGGAAGGGTTTGCAAACACCAAATGTGTACATTGCGATCCTCTGATGGCACATAGCACATGTTGACACACCGTGTGCATCTTCAAAATTTGGCCTCTAAAAACAATGTTTTAAAAACATTAAAAACTTTTTGACAAGGAAATGAAGAACATGATCTTTCGTTTTAGGGAAAAGGGGCTTAGATTCTCCCTAAAACATCGATCATGTTCTTCATTTCCTGCCTCATAGTGTCCAGTTGTTGTTGCATGGCATGGATGTTGTTCTCCATCAAATCAATCCTGCCATTCCAGGCCATGATCTGACCAATGAGTCTCTGGGCACTATCGGTCGTAAATGGCTCCGCGGCTTGTCCTTCCACAACCAGATCATCACCTAAAAACATGTGTATATAAAAATTGGTTAAAATATACAGCCATTAATTGTTTACCTTAAGCTGGGTTGTCAGACACTCACTTTGTGGGGTGCGTATCTCCACCACCTCTTCCTCCTCCACATCTAGCCCTGGGCTGGGCTGATCCAGCTCGGACACTGGGCTGGGCTGCTCCCTCTCGGACACTGGGCTGGGCAGCTCCATCTCGGACACGGGGCTTGGGCTAACTGCCCAATCAGGCTGGTGAGGTCGGGGGTCCTGGGCTGCTCCGCCTCTTGTCTGAGTCTTTGTTCCCCTATGAGAATGAAAAAAAACAAAAAAAAAGGTATACTTTTAAGCATAGTGATATTTGAGTTCAGAAATTGGAATCTGAAACATTGGTTTGAAGTGGTGTACAATTATTAGCTGGTTATTACAAGATCCTAGTTTAATACATCATTAAAATGACATTTTAATGACTAAAAAAAGGGCCATGTACAAGTTTGGGCCGGATGCGATGCGAATTCAGCCATACTATATGTATGGCTGAAATCGCATCACACAGAGATCACATGTGATTTGCACTGCAGTGCGGTGCAAATCACATTCGATCTCGTACATTGCAGCAATGTGAACCTAGCCTTTAACCAAACTGCGATACTTTATATCTTTTGTCCAAGTTTCACAGACGGACACACTCGAATCATCCCCTGGAGTACCTGTGTGTGATTATGTCAAAAAATGTTCTATGATGTCCCAAACTACACTAAATGATTCCCAGTCCAGATGTTGAACCAGCATTCTATCTATCTATCTAGCTATCTATCTATCTCTCTATCTCATTTTTTTTATGGAGACTACATTACACTGAATAAATTTATGAAACTTTATTAAAAATGTATGTCCTAAACTGAGTGTGACAATTCAGTTTATCATGAACAATACAAAAAAAATAATAACTAATTAAAATCTAATCCAACACCAGATAAATGTACACCATATACAAATTCATGCTATTTATGTCCACATATACGAACAAGCATATTCGCTCATTACATGAACTATTAACCACACGAACGATCAAATTCGCCAGATTTACATATATAATACCTATACGAACGATTATGTCCGACAGTCACGATAAACGCGGAGTTTACTCACTTTTTTTCAGGGCCTTTTTGATTCGATGGTATTGGTCCGGCTCCCTGGACTTGATGTCGGACCATCGTTTCCGGAGCTGATCCTTGCCTCTTCGTACCCCAAATTTGCTCTGCAAAGTTTCGGCAACTATATCCATGATGCCGTTTTTGCGGATATTGGGTTTGGGGTACGGGCCATTTTCCCCATCGTAATCCTCCCTTCTCAATATATCCACCATCTCCACCATCTCTTCAAAGGCCATGTTTGTGGCCTTATATCTCTTCCTTGCTCCGGAAGCATGGGGTTGAGGGCTTTCCTCCGTGCTGTTCGCTGAAATTCCGTCCGCCATTTTCACCTATCAATCTCCCACAGCGGAACGAGGGTAAAAGGGGCGGGGAAATACGGTCACACGGAACATCAGGGGCGGGCAACGTGGGCGACGGAGGTGGAGCTTGAACGCATGCGCTGTATATAAAGCGTTACCGCGAGGCCGTACGTTTGTCCGAACGGAAGCAGCGAGTGCTACACGCGACGGTAAGATGCTTATCTTTTTATTTTGTTTTAATTTTAAGTCTGCGTTAGGAATGTATATAGTGAGATTTCACCTTGTTGATGGTTAATTGATTTTTATGTGGGTTGATGGTTGAGTGGGGTTGGTGTTTTGTGTGGTAGTGTGGGGGTGGGTGTATGTGGGGGTAGTGTGTGTGTGTGTGTGGGGGTAGTGTGTGTGTGGGGGGGGGTAGTGTGTGTGTGGGGGGGGGTAGTGTGTGTGTGGGGGGGTAGTGTGTGGGGGGGGTAGTGTGTGTGGGGGGGTAGTGTGTGTGTGGGGGGGTAGTGTGTGGGGGTAGTGTGGGTGTGTGGGGGTAGTGTGTGGGGGGGTAGTGTGGGTGTGTGGGGGTAGTGTGTGTGTGGGGGGTAGCGTGTGTGGTAGTGTGTGTGTGGTAGTGTGTGTGTGGGTGTAGTGTGGGTCTCACCTACATTGTCACAATATAAATAGTGTGCATTTGGTCTGACATTAGTTTTTTTTTTTTTTTTTTGTTTTTGTTTTTCAGAAATCAAAATGCAAAAGTATAACCCAGACCCCTTTAAGGAGGAGGCCTTCCTCTCCACATTTATCGACATATTAGAGTCGCACAGGAGCCTGTGGGATTCCAAACACCCACAATATTCCAGCCGTCCTGGCCGGAGGAAGACACTGGGGACAATTTTGACGTTTGTGAAAACCCGACTCCCCCAGGCAGACATTGACTTTGTGAGCTCCAAAATTCAGAACCTGCGTAACGTGTATAGGCGGGAGTGCAAAAAGATCCTAGAGTCCCAAACATCAGGAGCAGCACCAGATCAGATCTATGTACCTAAGCTGTGGTATTACGACAGGCTGCGTTTTCTGGATGACACGTCAGAAGCCAGGCAGTCACTTTCCACTCTTCCGTCTACCCTTCCCTCCACCCTTCCCTCCACCTCAGGTGAGCCATCCCTGGAAGATCCAGACCCTTCCTTGCTGGACGAAGTTGATGAGCCCAGCTGGAGCCAGGTATATTTTAGTTTCTAAAGTTTGGATTGCTCAAATATTAATGATGTCAAGTTCAATGTTTGAATTGCTTCCAAATCTAGGATTTCATCACAAATTAAATTAGATATAAGGATACAGTAGTTTCCACAAATGTGGCTCAAATCTTGGTGAACTGATGGAAAAATGATGGTGTCAAAATGATAGCCTTTTGTATTTCAAGACAAATGTATTTGCAAGTGAGAACTGTAAAATTGTTAGTGATTGATGATTTCAAAATATAGACATATTTTATTTATTGATTTCTTTGTTTTTTACACAGGATGAGCTCACCCAGGAGGAGGCCGGGACCAGTGGTATGGAGGAGGAGGCCGGGACCAGCCACACACAGGAGCTAGCTGGGCCCAGCAGGAGTCGGACCGAAAGTCAGGTCCCTCCCCTCCGCCTAGCCAGCAAAAGGCCCAGGAGGATGACACAGACAGAGGAGGAGTCATTGGCACTTATACGCCAAGCCACCCAAGTGCTGAGCAAACCCCCCAATCCTGAGGAGGCCTACGGTACATATTTGGCAAGCAAGTTGCTAGAAATGGAGAAGGCACAGCGCAACTTGTGCAAAGCCATTTTTTTTGATGCGATTCAACGGGGTCTGAAGGGTGAGCTAACACCGACCACCAGACTGTATAACACAGACCCTACTGCTCCTCCTCCTCCTCCTCCTCCTCCTACCACAAGTCCACCACCAGAGGCACAGCCTCCAGCGAAGCGTGGAGGGAAGACTAGACGGAAGAGTCGGAAGTGACTGCCTGGCTTCAGTCTGCTCTGACAGAAGACGCAGGCTGTTGTAGTACCACAGTCTGGGGACATAGATCTCATCTGCTGCTGTTCCTGGTCTTTGGGATTCTAGGACCATGTTGTGCTCCCTATTTACATGTTACACAGGTTCTGAATTTTGGTGGCCACTCACTTGATGTGTGCCTGGGGGACAAAAGGCTTCACAAACTTCAAAATTGTCTCCAGTGTTGCCTCCCTCTTGATTTAGTTTTGTTCTGACGAAAAATAAATATTTATTATTTCCAAAAATATTGTATGTTTTTTTTTGTTATTTTGGCTTAAAAAAACTGAGTTTATTTGTGAGTGCCTAGGTACATGTCAAAAGACTCTGGGGGTTATTTACAAAACACACGTTCATGTTAATATAAATATGCTAACTTCAAGTGCAATTTTTAAAGCACTGCAAGTGCACTTGGAAGTGCATTCGCTGTAAATTTGAGGCTTAACAGCTCTGCTGATTTTGAACATTCAATCATGTGTAAGCTAAAATGCTGGTTTGGGTATCTATCTATCTATCTATCTATCTATCTATCTATCTATCTATCTATCTATCTATCTATCTATCTATCTATCTATCTATCTATCTCTACTTACATAGTCCTGCTTGGCCAAAAAAAATGCAAGTCCATCTTGTTTCAAACCCCCCCCACAAAATAAATAAATAAATAAATAAATAAATAAATCATTTTAAACTGACAATAGTAGTTCCAAAAATATATAGTAATAGATAAATTCTATAAATTTTTTAATATACATATATATATATATATTTTTCTAAAATTGGAATATTAATCATAGGATGAGGATGAATAAAAACATTTGGGATAACTCTGTGAATATAAGCAGCAAAGCTACTTCACTTTTCTTGCATTATGAAGAAGAAAAGAACGGGCTATATTAAAAAACCACAAAATTAGCAGCATGACGAATATGCTAGCTTCAATACGAACACTAGTTTTACAAGACCGAGCGCTTCCGCCCTGTCCGCCCTGTAAATCCTTTCTGGGCATGCATCATACTTAGTCCGTCCAACTTGCCTACTCACGAGCGGACTGTCCGCTGAAACCAAAGTTGGATGGACAATATTACGGAAATTCCGAAAGACTTAGTCCGCCAGACTGTCCGCTGAAAAAGTCAGCTGAAGCCCACACACGAGCGGACTGTCCGCTGAAACACGTTTCAGCGGACTAAGTTGGACGGACAATCCTCTCGTGTGTACGCGGCCTTAGTGAAAGGACTGTCCAGAGAAGAAAATGATCCTCCTCAAGTTGCTATCACAAGACTCAGTCCATTCATTACTTGTACAAGGACTTGGTTCACAGTGCTTCAAGAGAAAGTTCAGTATTCTCAAATCGTTACCGAGGGTTACTGGAGTATCCTACCATTACCCGCTACCTATCCAAGTGTTTATTAAAGCATCACAAAAAGATACCCCTGGCCTGGGTTTAGCCTGGGCTGAGGCTGTCAGACACCTTCTTATGGGGTTTTACAGAGATATATGACTTCCAGGACTTTTTCCTTTTCCATTAGATGTCTAGAGCTGGGACTAGCTCTGTCCTTGTCTGCACCCCAAGAAGTTGCTACATAAGAGGACCCAATGGAGCCTTGAGCAGCACCTATCAATTTAGTTTGGATACACCTAGACTGGTTAACCACTTGCCGAACCAGCCGCTGCAGTTTTACTGCAGCAGAATGGCACGTCTGGGCGAAACAACGTTATGTAATGTCCCTTCGTCCTGTGGCCACTAGGGGCACACAAGCGTGCCGCCAGAGGCAAGTGTGCGTGCCCACTGCTTGCCCTCAGAGCCGATGCGAGTGCCCAGCGGTCACGATCACCGCTGGGCTCCCACATTCGCTGATGACACACTGAGAACCAGGATCTGTGTGTGTGTAAACACAGTTTCCGGTTCTCTGTGGGGAGAAGAGACTGATCGTCTGTTCATACAAAGTATGAACAGTGATCTGTCATCTCCCCTAGACAGTCCCCTCTCCCTTTCAGTTAGAACACAGGTAGGGAAGACAATTAACCCCTTGATCGGCCCCTAGTGTTAACCCCTTCCCTGCCAGTGAAATTTTTACAGTAATCAGTGCATTTTTACAGCACTGATCGCTGTATAAATGCCAATGGTCCCAAAAATGTGTCAAAAGTGTCCGATGTGTGTGCCTTAATGTCACGGTCCCAATAAAAATCACAGATCGCCACCATTACTAGTAAAAAAATATAATAATAATAGAAATGCTATAAATCTATCCCCTATTTTGTAGACGCTATAACTTTTGCGAAAACCAATCAATATATGCTTATTGCGATTTTTATTAACAAAAATATGTAGAAGAATACATATCGGCCTAAACTGAGAAAAAAATTGTCAGTTAAAGCAAAGTAGTGCCGAATCGTAAACAATGGCCTGCTCATTCAGCAGCCAAATCTTCCAGGGCTGAAGCGATTAATAAGCCTGAAGAGTAACTGGAGCTGTGTGTTTGCTGCAAGGAAACTACTGGGAAAAGGATACGGGCAATCTACTTAGTAGATCCTACAGGAGTAGTGCTGCACAAAGGAGGAAAAATGGCAAGCTGGTGGCAGGGTCATGGACCAACAAAACTCATTGATACACATGGGAAGTGAAAGTTGTCCCATGTAGCCCGATCCAAATGAAAAGCTAATGAATAACAAACACGACCAAGGAAAAAATTCAATGAGAATTTCAAGCTCTACTTACCAACCAGCCTGCGACCAACCAGATTATCCTGTCTAACAGTATGTGTTTAAAAAAGGGTTTTCGTTGCACAAATTTGCAAATGCATGCGTAAGCTACAGAGCCCCACCAAGGCACCCTGGTATCTGTAGTCCTATCTCTAACTTATAAGAGGCTCCACAGTGGAAGCACATGCATTCTGATGCGATAGATGAAAGCAGATGGACTGGAGGGAGCCCACACCTCCTTAAAGGTGCAGGGGCACATTGAACACCCAGCAGGTACAACAATGGCAGCAAAGTTGTCAATTCGTTGCCTGACTTAAAATCAAGCGTACAAAAAATTGTCCACTGCTCTCACCTATAACTGGCTCTTACAGCAAGGAGCATTGGAAGGCAACACATAAGAAAAAGGACATTAAAATGCTAAAAGCTATAATCTTGTTGTAGTGAGTTGCTTTGCTTCACCAAGCTTCCTTCCATATGCTACGTTGGCTACAATAGCCAGAATACAATGCCACCGGCAGTGATCGAATGAAAAAAAAACAAATACTGGTTGTACTGAAGTCAATTGATGGATCAACTTCAGTACAACGGACCTGCCAAAAGACGGACTGAAATTTTGCCAGTTCCGAAAGTGGGAATAAAGTGGTTTTTTTAACACTTTAGTTCCACTTTAATACTGATGTTACCTTGGAAAAAAATGTAGGCCCAAATAGGTTAACTTTATACATGTCCAGAGTAACTGATCCCCACCAGGTCTAAGAAACTGATGACTCTCCAAAACTATAGAGTATTGTCAGAGGATCAACAGACTTCAATGTCGGTGCTTCCCTGTGCGCCTGCGTGGTAGACCAGCGCAGAGGCGCACACAGGTGCGCGATACGGCGGGTTTGCACATCACCTGATCACTCTGGCAGGCCTATAAAAGGCAACCATTTGCTCTGTGTCTTTGCTGGTTTGTCTCCTCAGCTCACCTGTGTTCCTCTGCTTCCTGTTCCTGTTTGCCACTTCCTGTTGTGACCCAGATTGCCTGAAGACTACTCTGATTGTCTCCTGACCTGATCCCTGGCTTGTTTAACGGACTTCCTGCTCTTAGCCTTGCTGGCTCCCGGACTGATTACATGTGTTTGACCCTCGGCTTGCCTCTGGAATACCCTCTGTCTTCCGCATTTAGCCTTGCTAGCTCCCGGACTGATACATGTGTTTGACCCTCAGCCTTCCTCTGGATTATCCTCTACATTCAGCCTTGCTGGCTCCCGGACTGATTACATGTGTTTGACCCCCAGCCTGCCTCTGGATTATCCTCTACATTCAGCCTTGCTGGCTCCCGGACTGATTACTTGTGTTTGACCCTCGGCCTGTTCCTGCACAAGCCCTCTTCCAGACCTTCACACAAGTCAGGTGTTAGAACCCCTGCCGGGCATTCTCTTCAAGTACATCCCAAAGCCATCTGCACGGGCATCTCTTCCCTCAGAAGACTTCCTACATACCAGTCACCTGCTAGCAACCCGTGCCCCTACCCGCTGTTCCACCCTCAGGGGTACTGTGCACCCAGTTGCAAGGGAAGCCGCTCTCAGCACTTCGGCCCCTGATGAGTACCTGACAGTACAAACCAGCCGTGTCAGAGGCCGACAGGGCTGGCTCACCTTTGGAGGCCCTCTGCCAGCAGGTTGCAGCCCTCACTCAGGCGGTGCAGCGACTCCAAGATGGCTACTTCCAGATTGAGGGCCACCTTCAGCACTTGGCAATCTCTCCCAGTCTACCATATTCTTCACTGTCCACAGCCAGCAGCCCTTTTGCTTCGCAAGCCCAAGGCGGTGCTACACCTGCGGTAGTCATGACCCTTCCGGAACCCAGGGTCCCTACTCCTGAGCGTTTTTCAGGCAGCCGGAAGAAGTTTAGGGCATTTAAGAATGCATGCCTCCTGTATTTGGCTTTGCAGCCCTGGACCTTCCATTCTGAATCGGTAAAGGTGGATTTCATCATTTCCCTGCTATCCGATGAGCCACAGTCCTGGGCTCATAACCTCCTAGAACAGAAGAGCCCCCTTCTTGATTCGGTAGAGACTTTTTTTGAAGCTATGTCACAACTATATGACGATCCCCAGCGCACCACTACGGCTGAAGCCATCCTGCATTCCCTAACCCAGGGAAAGAGACCAGTAGAGGACTACATTGTGGAATTTCGGAAATGGTCTGGGGACACTAACTGGAATGAGGCTGCCCTTAAGTATAAGTTCTGTCTGGGCCTGTCTGAGACCTTAAAAGATGAACTAGCCTGAGTAGACACCCCTACATCCTTGGAAGATCTGGTCCAGTTGTCTACCAAACTTGATTGACGTCTACGGGAGCATCGCTCCGTACGCCTCCAGTCACCTAGACCCATGTGGATGCTACCCCGGGTACCCCCGGTACCCGCACCTGTTCCAGCTCCCACCTCCTCTACTGATGGCGAACCCATGAAGCTAGGCTTGGTCCGGGCTCCACTCACCCCTGATGAGAGACTCCATCGGCGTCAAGCCAACCTTTGTCTATATTGTGGTGAAGCGGGCCATTTCCTACACAGCTGCCCTGTGAGACCCAGTAAGTGCCGACCTCGTGTTGCTGTGAATTCTCAGATTGCGGTTTCCACCCGGTCTCACCTTGTCCTCCCGGTTTCATTACAGGTGGCAGAAGAGGAGGTTCGGCTGGGAGCCATCATTGACTCTGGGGCCTGCAGTTGCTTTATGGACATAACCCTAGCTCAGAGCCTGCACGTTCCCCTCTGCTCTAAAAAACAACACCTTCAGATTCATCTGGCTGATGGCTCCCTACCCTGCTCTGGTCCTGTGACCCAGGAAACAGAACCAATCTTGACATCCACAGACTCTGGTTACTGCGAATTTCTTCGCTTTGACGTTATCCACTCTCCTATGTTTCCAATCATTCTTGGTTTCCCTTGGTTACAAGCCCACGACCCACAGATCAACTGGAACAAGAAAGAAGTACTCTTTTCATCTGCCTACTGTTCACAGCACTGTCACCTGCCGACCTCCCACAAGTCCACCTCCTGCCTAACCATACAGACCATTCCTGATAACCCGTAACATGTCCCTTCAGCCTATCATAATTTTTTGGACATCTTTGACAAGAAGAAGGCTGATATTCTGCCACCCCATCGGCCCTATGATTGCCCGATAGACTTGCTACCCGGTTCCGAAATTCCGTTTGGTCGGATCTTTCCATTATCAGAGACCTAACTAGAAGCCCTACGCTCTTACATAGATGACAACCTGGAAAAGGGATTCTTCCAACCATCTTCTTCTCCAGCTGGTGCAGGCATCTTTTTTGTTGAAAAAAAGGACGGTTCTCTCAGGCCTTGCGTGGACTACAGGGAACTTAATAAAATTACCATTAAGAACAGGTACCCGCTTCCTCTCATCCCTGAACTTTTTTAACGCCTAAGAACTGCCAAGATATTTACTAAACTAGATCTTCGGGGAGCATATAATTTAGTCTGAATCCGTGATGGGGATGAGTGGAAGACGGCTTTCAGGTCTAGATTCGGGCATTTTGAATATCTAGTGATGCCCTTCGGGCTCTGCAATTGCCCGACCACATTCCAGCATCTGGTCAAAGATATATTCCGTGAGTATCTAGACAACTTCGTGATAGTATATCTTGACGATATTCAGATTTTTTCCAATTCCTTAGAACTGCACCGTACCCACGTCAGGAAGGTCCTCCTCGTCCTCAGAGAACATGGGCTCTACCTAAAGGGAGAAAAGTGTGAATTTGAGAGAGACACCATCCAGTTCCTTGGATTTATCATCACCACAGGAGGAATCTCAATGGATCCACAAAAGATCAAAGCCATCCAGGAATGGCCGGCACCTTCAGACAAAAGGTCTGTACAGCGATTTGCTGGCTTTGCCAATTTTTATCGCAGGTTCATCCAGGGGTTCTCCACGATTTTTTCCCCCATCACCCAACTAACCCGCCAGCAGGTCAAATTCCAATGGTCTCCACAAGCACAGGACTCTTTATATCAGCTCCTATCCTCCTACATCCAGATCCAAGCCTTCCCTATGTGTTGGAGGTGGACGCCTCTGAATCCACATTAGGTGCTATCCTCTCCCAAAGAAGTGGGCCGAAGGCTCTCCTTCATCCAGTCGCCTTCGCTTCCCGGAAACTCAGTCCTCCAGAGAGGAATTACAATGTCGGAGATCGAGAACTTCTCGCTATAAAGTTTGCACTGGAAGAATGGAGGTACCTGCTGGAGGGTGCGTCTCAACCCATCATGATCTTTACAGATCACAGGAACCTGGAGTACCTCAGAGCTGCTAAACGCCTTCGACCCGACAAGCACGCTGGGCTCTCTTTTTCTCCAGGTTCAATTTCCATATCACCTTCCGCCCGGTTCCAAGAATGGGAAAGCAGACGCACTCTCCCGAATGTTTCCAGAAGCCGAAGAACCACCTGAACCCGCAACTATTCTCTCTCCACACAACTTCCTCCAAATTATCCAGCCCGATCTAGAAACTGCTATCAAACAAGCCACTAACCAACACTCCAAAACTACAGCATCCTCCCTGGAAAGGAAACACGGTTTGCTATGGGCACACAGCAAGGTATTCATTCCTCCTTCAGTAAGACCTCAGATTTTGCAAACCTTTCATGACCACAAGATGGCAGGACATTTTGGGATCCAGAAGACTGCCGATTTAATCAGTCGTTCGTTCTGGTGTCCGGGTTGGAGAAGGGACTGCAAGAACTATGTCCAGTCCTGTATCACTTGCCAACGTAACAAGGGGGCAAACACCAAGGCCTGGGGACTTTTGAGGTCCTTACCTGTTCCTGACGCCCTTGGAGAGAGATCTCTATGGATTTTATTGTTGACTTACCACCTTCTGACCAGTTTACTACAATCCTAGTAGTAGTAGATCGTCTCTCGAAGATGGCACATTTTCTACCTATGTGTGGCACTCCTTCTGCTTCGGCTACAGCAAGCATCTTTATCAAGGAAGTCGTGAGGCTACATGGCGTCCCTTCCAACATCGTGTATGATAGGGGAATCCAATTCACCTCCAAATTCTGGAAGGACCTCTGCAAAGCACTGGAAATCAAGACCTCACTATCCTCCGCATACCACCCGCAAAGCAACGGGCAAACAGAAAGAACGAATCAGACACTAGAGCAATACCTTCATTGCTTCTGCTCCTGCTCTCAAGACAATTGGTCCTCTCTCCTGCCCTGCACGGAATTTGCCTACAATAACTCAGTACACTCCACCACCCACCAAACACCCTTTTGGCCCAATTATGGCTATAACCCTTCCTTCCTGCCAGATTCCATTCCCGAAGTCTCCACTCCTGCAGTACAAGAACGGGTAAAATCAATCCAAAACAATTTCCTACAAATCCAAGAAGCTATGAGAAAGGCTCAGAGGGACTATGAGGAATATTACAATAGGGGGAGGAAGAACTGTCCGAGTTTCAAGATCGGGGAAAAAGTTTGGTTATCCTCTATTAACCTTAGATTACCATACCGATCAAGAAAACTCGGCCCCAAGTTCATTGGTCCCTTTGAGATCAAGAGGGTGGTAAACCCAGTAGCCTTGGAATTATCGCTACCTAGTTCGTACAAGATCCACCCGGTGTTTCATGCATCCCTATTGAAACCAGTGATCCCAAGCTCCATTCCCGGAAGAGAAGTGGCACCACCTCCACCGGTCGAAGGCGAAGAAGATTTCGAGGTGGAGGCCATAGTGGATTGTTGAAAGAGGGGGAGACGGACTCAATACCTGGTTAAGTGGAAAGGATATCCCCCTGAAGACAATTCTTGGGAACCCTCCAGTAATATTCATGCTCCTCGCTTAGTACGGGACTTCCACCGTAGACACCCTGAGTTACCAGACAGATTGGGCATTCGGAGGCTGCCCCTTGGGGGGGGCACTGTCAGAGGATCAACAGACTGCAACGTCGGTGCTTCCCAGTGCGCCTGCGTGGTAGACCAGCGCAGAGGCGCACACGGGTGCGCGATACGGCGGGTTTGCACATCACCTGATCACTCTGGCAGTCCTATAAAAGGCAACCATTTGCTCTGTGTCTTTGCTGGTTTGTCTCCTCAGCTCACATGTGTTCCTCTGCTTCCTGTTCCTGTTTGCCACTTCCTGTTGTGAACCGGATTGCCTGAAGACTACTCTGATTCTCTCCTGACCTGATCCCTGGCTTGTTTAACGGACTTCCTGCTCTTAGCCTTGCTGGCTCCCGGACTGATTACATGTGTTTGACCCTTGGCCTGCCTCTAGAATATCCTCTGTCTTCCGCATTTAGCCTTGCTAGCTCCCGGACTGATACATGTGTTTGACCCTCAGCCTTCCTCTGGATTATCCTCTACATTCAGCCTTGCTGGCTCCCGGACTGATTACATGTGTTTGACCCTCGGCCTGTTCCTGCACAAGCCCTCTTCCAGACCTTCACACAAGTCAGGTGTTAGAACCCCTGCCGGGCATTCTCTTCAAGTACATCCCAAAGCCATCTGCACGGGCATCTCTTCCCTCAGAAGACTTCCTACATACCAGTCACCTGCTAGCAACCCGTGCCCCTACCCGCTGTTCCACCCTCAGGGGTACTGTGCACCCAGTTGCAAGGGAAGCCGCTCTCAGCACTTCGGCCCCTGATGAGTACCTGACAGTACAAACCAGCCGTGTCAGAGGCCGACAGGGCTGGCTCACCTTTGGAGGCCCTCTGCCAGCAGGTTGCAGCCCTCACTCAGGCGGTGCAGCGACTCCAAGATGGCTACTTCCAGATTGAGGGCCACCTTCAGCACTTGGCAATCTCTCCCAGTCTACCATATTCTTCACTGTCCACAGCCAGCAGCCCTTTTGCTTCGCAAGCCCAAGGCCCCCCTCTTCCCTCAGAAGACTTCCTACATACCAGTCACCTGCTGGCAACCCATGCCCCTTCGTGCCCTGTACCCGCTGTTCCACACTCAGGGGTACTGTGCACCCAGTTGCAAGGGAAGCCGCTCTCAGCACTTCGGCGCCTGGTGAGTACCTGACAAGTATTTTCTATTGATAATGACGTGTTATGGCACCTAAATACATTTTTTACTTGCTTTTTTGAATAATCGGTGCTTCCTGTCCCAAAGTAGTTTTGATCCATACAGACTGCCATTCAGTAATGTACATTGCCATGGCAAGAGGCTGATTAGCATGTATTACAGTATCTTCTGTAACTCAAATTTAGCTTTATTTAAATGACAGTGCAGAAAGTAAAAAAGGATATGCAGAGGTCAGTAACCTGTAGCAACTATTTTTCTAGTCTCACACTGCTATGGATTGAATTTTAGTTATGGCATTTCATACTATCTTTATTCCAACCAAAATACAGGCATTACTTTTTGGTGGAGTTAGGCCGCGTACACACGCGGGGACTGTTCGCTCAACTTTGTCCGTCAAACAGTTTCAGCGGACAGACCGCTCAAAATTAGCATGGACGGACTTGGCCACACACGACGAACGAACAGTCCGCTGAAACCGTGCGCGATGACGTACGTCACGTACGTCGGGACTAGAAATAGGAGGTCCAAGACACAGCAAAGCACCCTTTGGGCTCCTTCTGCTGACTTTGCGTTAGTAGAAGTTTGGTTAGAGACGATTCGCGCTTTTCAGACTTCAGTTTAATTTGTCCGTTCGCTGCGGCGCAGTCTACCTGTGAGGTTTGTATCTGTCTTTCGGTACGCGTGGATCAGTTGTACCTGTTATTAAGCGCTTTTGGTCCGCTCGTTTCTGGGTTTCAGGTCGTTCTTCATAGGTCTGGCTGTTCTTCAGTGCGTTCAGTTGAGCTTGTCTGTCCGGCCGACCGTTTCAAAGCCATGGAGTGTGGACGTACTCGGGAACGAGTTCGTGCTATATGGGGGCTTGGTGTTGGGGTTAATACTTTGACCCGAGCCCAGTCTGTGAACAGGGTGAGGAGGAGTTCATGGACAAAGAATTGGTTGCGCCAGCGTGACCAATTCTCGCATATGTCTTTACTCCGTGAGATCCGTGAGAATAATCCTGATGATTTCAGGAATTATCTCAGGATGACGGACCCCGTTTTTCACCGTCTGCTGGCTTTGCTGACCCCTTATATCAGCAGGCAGGATATCTGCATGCGGCAAGCCATCACTCCGGAGCAGAGGCTCGTCGCCACGTTGCGCTACTTGGCGACAGGGAGAAGCCTTCAGGACCTCAAGTTCTCGGCAGGCATCTCCCCCCAGGCTCTGGGGATCATTATTCCAGAGACCTGTTCTGCCATTATTCGGGTCCTGCAGAAGGAATATATGAAGGTAAGTTTGTTCTTTTAATATTGCATTGTATGTTTGTATTAATTTCATCATGACTTTTAATATCCATGACAGGAATATGATGTGAATGTCCCCTTTATATGAATGCATGCATTTTTTTTTTTTTTTTTTGTGTCATTTTTTTTTCTTTAAATGTTTTTTTTTTTTTGTGTCATTTTTTTTAGCTTTTTACCTTTTTTGTGTATACACCCTGTGTGTAGAGAGAGAGAGAGAGAGAGAGAGAGAGAGAGAGAGAGAGAGAGAGAGAGAGAGAGAGAGAGAGAGAGAGAGAGATAGAGAGATAGAGAGAGATATAGATATATATATAGGACGAGAGATATATATAGAGAGAGAGATATATAGATATATATAGAGAGAGATATATAGATATATATAGAGAGAGAGAGAGATATATAGATATATATATAGAGAGAGAGATATATAGATATATATAGAGAGAGAGATATATAGATATATAGAGAGAGAGAGATATATAGATATATATATAGAGAGAGAGAGATATAGATATATAGAGAGATATATAGATATATAGATATGGATTGTCAACTCATTAATTATTCCCCCCACTCAAATTGGTTTCATGTGTTGTATACTTAGTAATTAGTCCCCCACCCCACTCAAATTGGTTTCATGTGTTGTATACTTAGTAATTAGCCCCCCACCCCACTCAAATTGGTTGCATGTGTTGTATACTTAGTAATTAGTCCCCCCCACCCCACTTACCCACCTAATTTATGTCCCCTGGTCCATCAGAGGGCTGATTAATCTGTGAATTGGTCCGCCTACTTTTTTTTTTTTTTTTTTTGGCAGAAAACAAATTTGCAAGATTTCTGTTTAACTGTTGTTCCAAAATGTTTTTGAATTTTATTTGTTATGAATTGTTTTTATTTAATGACTAATTATTTTTTTTGTTTCATGTGTTTGACTCCCCAGCTTCCTTCAACGCCACAGGAATGGCAGACTGTGGCTTCCCAGTTCGCTGCCCGTTGGGACTTCCCCAACTGCGGAGGGGCCATCGACGGGAAACATGTGAGGATTGTGCCCCCACCCCATTCGGGGTCCTACTATTGGAATTATAAGGGGTTCCATAGTGTGGTGCTAATGGCGGTGGTGTCGGCCCAATGTGACTTTCTTTATGTGGATGTGGGGAAGAACGGCCGGATGTCTGACGGAGGAGTCTTTAGGCAGACCGAGTTCTGCCACCGTCTTACCACTGGTGGCCTGGACTTGCCACCAGATGCCGAAAATGTGGAGGGGCTCCCGTTTGTTTTTCTGGCTGATGAAGCGTTCGGTCTGAGTGAACATCTCATGAGACCCTTCCCCCAAAGGACCCTCACCCCGGAGAGGAGGATTTTTAATTACCGGCTGGCCAGAGCAAGAAGGGTTGTGGAGAGTGCCTTTGGCATTATGGCCAGCCGGTTCCGTCTGTTACTGACAGCCATCAACCTGGCAGAATATAAACTGAACTATGTTATTCTGTGCTGCTGCATTCTGCACAATTTTCTAAGGAAATTTTCAGGTAACCAGTACCTGCAGCCTATTGGGCCTGAGGCCGGACTCAGGCTTCCAGAACTGACAGGGCTGGATCATGCCCTTCCTGGCTTAGCCCCCCAAACAGCACGTGAGGTGCGTGACCGCTATGTCAGCTATTTTAATGGTAGGGGGGCTATTCCAATGCCAGCTGACCAATAAAAAAATCTTTTTCTTGAAATATGTCTTGTCTGTTCAAATTTTGAAGTTTGGTTCTTGTTTGCTTTTCACGTTGCTTGTATCCTACATTGTCCTAATTCAGGGATATGCAATTGGCCAACCTCCGGCTGGTGCAAAACTACAAGTCAATCATGCCTCTGGGTCTCATGCTTGTGGCTGTCAGTCTTGCTATGCTTCATGGGACTTGTAGTTCTGCAACAGCTGGATTTCCACTAATTGCATATTCCTGTCCTAGTGCATTTGTATAGCAAAGTGGTTTTTGACAATAGGAAATAAGGCCCTTTGTGACAGAAAACACAAAATGACTTCCCAAACTGGTATTGAGTATTGAAAGAAGTAGACACACACACACACTTTTTTTTTTTTTGATTTTTTAATAGTGCACATTCCAACCAGTGCCTCTTATTTAGATCTTTTTTTGTGTCTTTTTTTTTTGTTTTTTTTTTGTTTTTATAAATTCTTTTTTTTTTTTTTTTTTCTTTTTTGGTAAACATAGAAATATATAAATATATCAAAAATGCAATTATCACAAAAATAAAAAACTAAAATCCGATTTTTAACTATTTACATAAAACAAGGGGTAAAGCCAAATTTTGAAGATGCACACCAAAAATTGGTAATGTCAACATGTGCTATGTACCATCATGAGTGATCAATGGACGTGTTTGGTGTGTGCAATCCCTTCCTCTCACATACTAGAATGAGGAAGGGTTTGCAAACACCAAATGCGTTCATTGCGATCCTCTGATGGCACATAGCACATGTTGACACACCGTGTGCATCTTCAAAATTTGGCCTCTAAAAATCAAGTAAAAACCTTAAAAACTTTTTGGCAAGGAAATGAAGAACATGATCGATTGTGTTTTAGGGAAAAGGGGCTTAGATTCTCCCTAAAACATCGATCATGTCCTTCATTTCCTGCCTCATAGGGACTAGCTGTTGTTGTAGAGCCTGGATTTGGTGTAGCATGGCCTGGATGTTGCTCTCCATCAAATCCATTCTTGCATTCCAGGCCATGACCTGCCCAATCAGCCTGTGGGCACTGTCCGAGGTAAATGGCTCGGCTTGTCCTTCCACAACCAGATCATCACCTAAAAACATGTGTAGATAAAAAATTGGTTAACATATACAGCCATTAATTGTTTACCGTAAGCTGGGTTGTCAGACACTCACTTTCACTTTGTGGGGTGTGTAACTCCACCTGCTCTTCCTCCTCCACATCTAGCCCTGGGCTGGGCTCATCCAGTGGAGCTACGGAGCTTGGTCCAGCGGAGGATACCGAGCTTGGCTGCTCCCTCGAGGACACTGGGCTGGGCAGCTCCAATACTGATGCGGGGCTGGATGGCTCCATCACCGACACGGGGCTGGGGCTAAGTGCCCAATCAGGCTGGCGAGGTCGGGGGTCCTGGGCTGCTCCGCCTCTTGTCTGAGTCTTTGTTCCCCTATGAGAATGAAAAAAAAAATAAAAATACTTTTAAGCATAGTGATATTTGAGTTCAGAAATTTGAATATGAAACATTGGTTTGAAGTGGTGTAAAATTATTAGCTGGTTATTACAAGATCCTAGTTTAATACATCCTTAAAATGACTTTTTTTTAGTTAGGCTGTGTTCAGACTGCTGCGATGTGTGAACGCTGCAAATCTACTGTGGTTTCACGCATCGCATGCGCAGTTCGCACTGCCCTATGTGACCTGCTGGGAGTATCAGTGTAAAGTTTTATTGACACCTCCAAATTAGTTCTCATTTCACAGTGCAATCTTTAAACTCGTACAGGAATCGGACCACATGGTGTGAACACCCATGTGATCCGATTCGGCTGTGGACTAAAAAAAGGGCCATGTACAAGTTAGGTCCGGATGCGATGCAAATTCAGCCATACTATATGCATGGCTGAAATCGCATCACACAGAGATCACATGTGATTTGCACTGCAGTGCGGTGCAAATCACATTTGATCTCGTACATTGCAGCAATGTGAACCTAGCCTTTAACCAAACTGTGATACTGTATATCTTTTGTCCAAGTTTCACAGACGGACACACTCGAATCAACGCCTGGAGTATCTGTGTGTGATTATGTCAAAAATGTTCTATGAAGGCCCAAACTACACTTATAAAAGTTTCCTAGTCCAGATGTTGAACCAGCATTTTATCTATCTATCTAATTTTTTTAATTGAGTCTACAATGCACTGAATAAATTTATGAAACTTTAGTAAAAATTTATATCCTATAAACTGAGCGTGACAATTCAGTTTATCATGAACAATACAAAAAAAATAATAACTAATTAAAATCTAATCCAACACCAGATAAATTTACACCATACACAAATTCATGCTATTTACGCCCACATATACGAACAACCATAAACTACCTACACGAACGATTACGATTTAATCCGCCAGATTTACATACACCGCCTACACGAACGATTACTATAAAATCCGCCAGATTTACATACGCTATCTACACGAACGATTACGAACAAATCCGGCAGATTTACATACACTACCTACACGAACGATTGCGAACAATTCCGCCAGATTTACATACACTACCTACATGAACGATTATGTCCGACAGTCACGAGAAACGCGGAGTTTACTCACTTTTTTTCAGGACCTTTTTGATGCGGTAATATTGGTCCGGCTCCCTGGACTTGATGTCCGACCATCGTTTCCGCAGCTGGTCCTTTCCTCTTCGTACCCCAAATTTCGTCTCCAAGGCTGTGACTACCTCATCCAAGATGGCGCTTTTCCGGACATTAGGTTTTGGGTAAGGGCCATGTTCCCCATCATAATCCTCCCTTTTTAAGATAGCCACCATCTCCACCATCTCTTCGAAGGCCATATTGGTGGCCTTATATCTCCTCCTTGCTCCTGAAGCATGGGGCCCATGGCTTTCCTCCGCGCTGCTCACGCTGCTCCTAGAATTTGCGTCCGCCATTTTCTCCTCTCATTCACCCACAGCGGAAGGAGGGTAAAAGGGGCGGGGAAACACGGTCGCAAGGAACGTCAGGGGCGGGCGACGCAGGCGGAGCCTGAGCGCATGCGCTGTATATAAAGCGTTACCACGAGGCCGTACGCTTGTCCGAACGGAAGCAGCGAGTGCTACACGCGACGGTAATATAGTTATCATTTTATTTTCGTTTAATTTAAAGCCTGCGTTAGGGATGTGCCTATTGAATTTTATTCTTATTGATGTTTTATTGATTTTTATGTGGGTTGGTGGTTGAGTGGGCTTGGTGTTTTGTGTGGTAGTGTGGGGGTGGGTGTATAGGGGGGTGGGGCTAGTGTGTGTGTGTGTGTGTGTGTGTGTGTGTGTGTGGGGGGGGGGGGTAGTGTGTGTGTGTGTGTGTGTGTGTGTGTATGTGTGTGTGTGTGTGTGTGTGTGTGTATGGGGCAGTAGTGTGTGTAGAGTGTGTGTGTGTGTGTGTGTGTGTGGGGTGGGAGTGTTTGTGTGTGTGGGAGGGGTAGTGTGTGTGTGTGTGGGAGGGGTAGTGTGTGTGTGTGTGGGAGGGGTAGTGTGCGTGTGGGAGGGGTAGTGTGTGTGTGTGTGTGTGTGTGGGGGGGGGTAGTGTGTGTGTGTGTGTGTGTGTGTATGGGGCAGTAGTGTGTGTAGAGTGTGTGTGTGGGGGGGAGTGTTTGTGTGTGTGGGAGGGGTAGTGTGTGTGTGTGTGTGGGGGGGGGGGGGTAGTGTGTGTGTGTGTGTGTGTGTATGTGGGGGGGGTAGTGTGTGTGTGGGGGGTAGCGTGTGTAGTAGTGTGTGTCTCGCCTACATTGTCACAATATAGTGTGCATTTGGTCTGACTTTTTTTTTATTTTTTTATTTTTCTTCTTTTTTTTTTGTTTTTTTTTTTTTCCAGAAAATGCAAAAGTATACTGCAGACCCCTTTAAGGAGGAGGCCTTCCTCTCAACCTTTATTGATTTAGTGGAGTCGCACAGCAATCTGTGGGATACAAAACACCCCCAATATCCAATCCGTGCTGCCCGGAAGAAGACACTGGAGACAGTTTTGGCGTTTGTGAAAACACGAGTCCCCCAGGCAGACACTGACTTTGTGAACGCCAAAATTCAGAACCTGCGTAGCGCGTATAGGCGGGAGCAAAGAAAGATCCTAGAGTCCCAAACATCAGGATCAGCAGCAGGTCAGGTCTATGTACCTAGGCTGTGGTATTATGACAGGCTGCGTTTTCTGGATGACACGTCAGAAGCCAGGCCGCCACTTTCGACTCTTCCGTCTACCCGTCCCTCCACCCTTCCCTCCGCCTCAGGTGAGCCATCCCTGGAAGATCCAGACCCTTCCTTGCTGGACGAAGTTGATGCGCCCAGCTGGAGCCAGGTATATTTTAGTTTCTAAAGTTTGGATTGCTCAAATATTAATGATGTCAAGTTCAATGTTTGAATTGCTTCCAAATCTAGGATTTCATCACAAATTAAATTAGATAGAAGGATACAGTAGTTTACACAAATGTGGCTCAAATCTTGGTGAACTGATGGAAAAATGATGGTGTCAAAATGATAGCCTTTTGTATTTCAAGACAAATGTATTTGCAAGTGAGAACTGTAAAATTGTTAGTGATTGATGATTTCTAAATATAGACATATTTTAGTTATTGATTGCTTTGTTTTTTTACACAGGATGAGCTCACCCAGGAGGAGGCCGGGACCAGTGGTATGGAGGAGGAGGCCGGGACCAGCCACACACAGGAGCTAGCTGGGCCCAGCAGGAATAGGACTGAGAGCCAGGTCCCTCCCCTCCGCCTAGCCAGCAAAAGGCCCAGGAGGATGGGCTGTACAGAGGAGGAGTCCTTGGTGCTGATACGGCAAGCCACACAAATTTTGTCAAAACCCCCCAATCCGGAGGAGGCCTATGCCACTTATCTGGCTAGCAAGCTACAAGAAATGGACAAACCACAACGAAACTTGTGTGAGGCAATCTTTTTTGATGCCATCCAACGGGGTCTGAAGGGTGAGCTCACACCCACCACTAAGCTTTACAACACAGACCCTACTGCTCCTCCTCCTCCTCCTCCTCCTCCTCCTACCACAACTCCACCACCAGAGGCACAGCCTCCAGCGACGCGTGGAGGGAAGGCTAGACGGAAGAGTCACAAGTGACTGCCTGGCTTCAGTCTGCTCTGAAAGAAGACGCAGGCTGTTGTAGTACCACAGTCTGGGGACATAGATCTCATCTGCTGCTGTTCCTGGTCTTTGGGATTCTAGGACCTGGTTGTGCTCCCTATGTACATGCTACGCAGGTTTGGAATTTTGGTGGCCACTCACTTGATGTGTGCCTGGGGGACAAAAGGCTTCACAAACGTCAAAATTGTCTCCAGTGTTGCCTCCCTCTTGATTTATTTTGGTTCTGAGGAAAAATAAAAATTTATTATTTACAAAAAATCTTGTATGTTTTTTTTTTGATTTTATTTTTTTTTCAATATTTTTGTATAATTTTGGCTTAAAAAACAAACTTTATTTGTGAGTAGGCAGATACATGTCAAAAGACTCTGGGGGTTATTTACAAAACACACGTTCATGTAAATATGCTAACTTCAAGTGCAATTTTTAAAGCACTGCAAGTGCACTTGGAAGTGCAGTCGCTGTAAATTTGAGGCTTAACATTTGAAATGAGGGGAAGCTCTGCTGATTTTGAACATGCAATCATGTGTAAGCTAAAATGCTGGTTTGGGTATCTATCTATCTATCTATCTATCTATCTATCTATCTATCTATCTATCTATCTATCTCTACTTGCATAGTCCTGCTTGGCCCAAAAAAATGCAAGTCCATCTTGTTTCAAACCCCCCACCAAAAAAAAAAAAAAAAAAAAAAAAATATGACAATAGTAGTTCCAAAAATATATAGTAATAGATAAATTCTATTTTTTTTTCTGAAATATATATATATATATATATATATATATATATATCATTTTTTTTTTTTTTTTTTTTAAGATAGACACACATATATATATATATATATATATATATATATTTTTTTTTTTTTTTCATAGGGTTTTTTTTTTTTTTTTGTTTGTTTTTTTAAAATTTGGAATATATTTTTTCTATAATTGGAAGATTAATCATAGGATGAGGATGAATAAAAACATGTAGTATAACTCTGTGTGAATATAAGTAGCAAAGCTACTTCACTTTTCTTGCATTATGAAGAAGAAAAGAACGGGCTATATTAAAAAAACACAAAATTAGCAGTATGACGAATATGCTAGCTTCAATACGAACACTAGTTTTACAAGACCGAGCGCTTCCGCCCTGTAAATTCTTTCTGAGTATGCGCGGAACTTAGTTTGACGAACAAGCCTACACACGAGCGGACTGTTCGCTGAAACAAAGTTTCAGCGGACAGTTTTTCGGAAATTCCGAAAAACTTTGTTCAGCAGACTGTTCGCTGAAACTGTCCGCTGAAAACCCACACACGAGCGGACTGTCCGCTGAAACACTGTTCAGCGGACAAAGTTGAGCGAACAGTCCCCGCGTGTGTACGCGGCCTTACTCTTTTTTCAACAAAGAAAATAAAAAGCGAATTCTCTCAATAACAATCTAAGAATAGAAAAGAAGGTCCAACAACCTGCTTTAACATGCATCATATTTTACTTTTAGGATATACCACTAGATGGCCACCTCAAACAATGTCCAAAGGAAAAAGAAAATACACCACTTACAATTTCCTGCTATATAGTTTATTGGTAAAGTTACAAAAATAACAATTGGCAAGGCAAGGTAAAAGAAGGAAATGTTCAGAAGACAGTATGTAGTGTACTGAGTGAATGCATTATCAATGATAATGATAGTTGCTGCTAATCGAAGATGTGATACAAACGTCCTATCCTTCAAAACAGCTTAATAGTAAAATTATTGTCACCTACAAACAGATCATTTCAAATTGGAAAACAAAAACAGTTTTAGGGTTTGCATGGACTGACATTGTCAATCAAACACATGCATTACAATTGTAGCAAGGTTTAATGAGAACCTCTAAGGCCAAAGATAGCTGACATCCTTCAATATGTGGTGGGTTGTGAGGCATAATGGGTGCAAAGATGGTCAAAGTCCAGGGTCTCCGAAATTCAATATTTGGGGGTGCGTATTACCAGAGAACCACGAGATTACCTACTACTTAATGTTGAGCCCCTATTTTTATTTCTCAAAACGCGTACCCAGGCTTGGTCCCGTCTCCCTCTCGGGGTGACGGGCAGGGTCAACCTGACGAAAATGATTTTACTCCCCAAAATCCTCTATGCGTTCTGGCACTCCCCGGTCCTGATCCCTCTCCGCTTCTTCAAAACGATAGACACTATTTTGAGTACGTTTATTTGGGGCTCCTCTAGGCACAAACTGGCGTGGAATACTCTCAAGAACCCGTCGGGATCGGGGGGGTGGCCCTTCCGGACTTTCGGGCGTACTACTTGGCGGCGCAACTGTCGCATTTCTACCACCTGCACAGGTCAGACGGGGCAAGATACCAGACGCTGGTGGGAGGCGGGGAGGGCATACACACTCACACTCCTCTACAGCTGCTCTTCCGGGCCGGGAGGGCGGGGGTTGCCCAGACCCCTTTACTGTCCTACCACAGGAGGATTTGGAGGCTGGCGTTGGGAATTATTGGCGCTGACTTTTGCCACTCGCACACCCCATTGTGGTGTAACCCTGCTTTGAAAGAATTATTAGCCGTCCCTGGGGCTGCCCTATGGGCCGCAAGGGGCGTTGTTTTTCTATACCAGGTTATAACCCCTCTCGGCGTTCGCGATTTTTCTACGTTACGGGCGGAGTTTGACCTGCCTCAATCTATGCATTTCCGGTACTTACAACTGCGGCATGCACTTAGATCCCAATTTGCTGAGGGCCTTCCTGACGTCCAGACTTTGTCCTTAGTTGAGCTGCTGCTGGGTGACAACTCGGCCCAATTGATCTCCACATTTTACAACTTATTGAGGGCGAGGGAAATAAATCAGATCTCGGAGAGGGCTAGGATAAGATGGGAAGGGGACGTGGGCCCACTGGATGGGTCGGATTGGGATGAGTTGCTAGAAAACATTAAGCTGGTGTCATTGAGCATTCCAGACCGCCTTACACAATTGTATATAATTCACAGATCATATCTAACCCCCATCAGGCTGGCGAAATTTCAACCCAGCTATAGTCCGGGGTGCCCCATGTGCTTATGTTCTTCTGGAACTTTCTACCACTTAATGTGGTTATGTCCTAAGATTCAAACATACTGGATGCAAATAATTGCCTTTCTGCATGACCACATGGGGTCCCCCCTGCAATTAGACTCGAAAGTGTGCATATTGGGTATGTTCCCTGACGTTGCTGTGGATGTGTACCTTACCACGTTCCTGCAGTCCACACTGTTTACCGCGAGAAAGCTGATAGCAAAACATTGGATGCGTTCAGCTCCTCCTGTGGTACGTGACTGGATCATAGAACGTAATAATAAACTGCCATATATAAAGTTAGTGTATAGTCACCGTGGATGCCCTGCCAAATATAATAAGGTGTGGGATAGATGGTTAAATGTTGTGGAAACTTGTGTAGTTTAATGTGGGAACGCATAGTGGTCGTGTCATGGGGATGTGGGGGGGGGTGGACGGGAAGCCCTTATGGTAACCCTATTCTGTTATCTAGGATGACTCTCCCCGCTGTGTTGGGGGTGAGCCCATTATGGCATTGTTATACTGTATAAGATATGTGTGGTTGCACCCACTACCATTTTTCTTTTGTAACCTTTTTATATGATTAATAAACCTGCGTTTGGTTAAAAAAAAAAAGATGGTCAAAGTCATTGGGAGCCAGACACTTCTTGGATGTAAAAGAGGTTTTATATATTTTGACAGTGCTTTTTATATATTTTGGGGGGAAAGGGGGTTAGGACCAGGACACCTTTAGATAGTTGTAACCTCAATTGGCAGACACCGAGACTTCAATGGGAGAACAGCCGTAAAGGGCAAGGCACCACTTCTGCCCATGCAGGATTCCTGCCTCCTATGATAACTGTCCTTTAACAGTTCCTAACTCAACGTATCGGTTCTTTCAGCTCCACTACAACTGATTCTTGTAGTTCTTCAATACTCAATACTGAGCTCCTGGTCTCTCACTAGATCCACTGATTCACTGACTATGAATCCCTTGAGCTCCTCCAAGGTTAGCGGTGGTATCCCCTCAAGCCTCATCCCCACTTCTCTGCTGGGTCCCTAGCTTGGCACTCCAGATACTCCTCAAGCCTCACCCCTGCTGACCGGCTCGGTCCCTAGCTTGACACACAAGGCTGCTCTGCAAGTGTTTCCTTCCGCTGGTTGGGTCCCTGCCTTGATCACTGCCTGAAGTTTCCCGGTTCTCCACCGTGCCCTTTGGTGAGAATATTGCTGCAATACTTGCTTTGGTTGCTCAATGTGGTCCCTGTTAAAGGTGATTGGTCCCTTTGTGGTGATAGCTTCCCTTTTACCCCTGACCACTGACATAATCTCTGGCCGAGAGAACCATCACTTTTGGTTGGATTGCAAGCCGCAGTCCCAACCTTGTGCTACCCTCTTACTTCAGGATAGAAGAAGACTCAGTGCTCCAGGTGAGGTTTTGAAAGCCTGATGATCTGGACAGGTGCCCGCCTCGGCTCGCCTCCGCATATAATCAAAAGAATAAATGGCCGCACTCTGTACTCAATCAAAATTCTTTATTCAGAACATCCCAAAGTGTTGACAGAAAGCTGGTAGATGCATCTCACACACTACAAGTGAGCTTAATCTTTACCTGGTAGTGATTAAGCGCACTTGGAGTGTGTGAAATGCATCTACTAGCTTTCTGTTAACACTTTGGGATGTTCTGAATAAAATAATTTTGATCGAGTATAGAGTGCGGCCATTTCTTCTTTTGAGAAATCAATAGATCCTTATCAATCGATCAAGATAACTACTCTTGGCAAGTAAATTTGTGAGGAGCTCCCTGACTAAACTCCAGTGTGCTACACAATGTTTATGAATTCTAATGCCCGCCTCGGCTCGCCTCCGCATATAATCAAAAGAAGAAATGGCCGCACTCTTTACTCGATCAAAATTCTTTATTCAGAACATCCCAAAGTGTTGACAGAAAGCTGGTTGATGCATCTCACACACTACAAGTGAGCTTAATCTTTACCTGGTAGTGATTAAGCACACTTGGAGTGTGTGAAATGCATCTACTAGCTTTCTGTTAACACTTTGGGATGTTCTGAATAAAATAATTTTGATCGAGTATAGAGTGCGGCCATTTCTTCTTTTGAGAAATCAATAGATCCTTATCAATCGATCAAGATAACTACTCTTGGCAAGTAAATTTGTGAGGAGCTCCCTGACTAAACTCCAGTGTGCTACACAATGTTTATGAATTCTAATGCAAAAGCCAGTGGTTGACAACAAATCACATGTGCACATCCTGAAGCCAGCTCCACTTTTGTATTTTCTCTGTCATGCTTAGTGCCGGGTGTACCGTAAGGGAAAAAAGCATGTTATCCCTTGCTGATTTTGTACGTTTGCCCACTGACAACAAAATGATCAGTCTATAATTTTAATAATAGGTTTGTTTTAACATTGAGAGACAGAATAACAACAAAACAAAATCCAGAAAACGCATTTCAAAAAAGTTATACATCGATTTGAATTTTGATGAGTGAAATAAGTATTTGATCCCCTATCAATCAGCAAGATTTATGGCAACCATGTGTCTTCTATACAGGTAAAGAGCTGAGATTAGGAGCACTCTCTTAAAGGGAGTACGCCTAATCTCAGCTTGTTACCAGTATAAAAGACACGTGTCCACAGAAGCAATCAATCAGATTCCAAACTCTCCACCATGGCCAAGACCAAAGAGCTGTCCAACGATTTCAGAGACAAGATTGTAGACATACACAAGGCTGGAATGGGCTACAAGACCATCGTCAAGCAGCTTGGTGAGATGGTGACAACAGTTGGTGAGATTATTCGCAAATGGAAGAAACACAAAATTACTGTCAATCTCCCTAAGTCTGGGTCTTCATGCAAGTTCTCATCATGTGGAGTTTCAATGATCATGAGAACGGTGAGGAATCAGACCAGAACTACACAGGAGAATCTTGTCAAAGATTTCCCCTCGATACCCATAGCTGTATACCCTGGAGCTTTTGAAGTTCCGGCAAATGTTTGTTATGCCAAAGTGGGGTATAGTCATTCGGCGATGCCACATTCAATTTAGTGGATGCCAGATCCCAGATCCTTCTGTAATGAAAGAGCATGGAATGCTTACCTGGCCCCATGGCAGAGTTCCCCGCTCCTGTCGAGATAGCAGCAATCGGGTCATCTGCAATTTGTGCCCAAGTGGGGCATAGAAGAGTTAGAAAACGTTGTTTATCAGTCTTGTCTATGTGGAAGAGTTGAGACAGTTGTGAGGCAACATAGTAAAGATTCAGATCTGGAAGAGCCATGCCCCCCATATCAGTCGGGCTTTTCAAAGCCTGCCAAGCAAGCTTGTGTCTAGCAGTTCCCCACACAAAGGGCCTAAGGAGACTTTCAAGGGATTTAAAGTATTTCAATGGCAAATACACCGGGGCATGCCACAACACATACAATAGTTTAGGTAATAGGACCATTTTAATCAGATTAACTCGACCCCAAACCCCTAGGGGGAGGCGGGACCAGGCCTGAATCTTGGTACGTACCAGGGCAAACAATGGTTCTACATTCAACACAATGTAATCAGCTGGGTTCCTAGAGACATAGACACCCAAATACTTAATAGTGCCAACTCGCTGAAAAGGCAGACTGGCCTGAGACTCTGACTGTGGAAAACTGTCAATAGGTAAAATTTGGGATTTTTCCCAGTTTATGCGGAGACCGGAAAAGCTACCGAACCATTCTATCATGTGGAGGGCCTTTGCAAGGGAAGGGCCAGAGTCCGCTAGGTATAGCAGCGTATCATCAGCGTATAGACTGATTTTCTCAGTAAGTCGACCCATCGCCAGTCCCCTGATCTCAGGGTCGGCCCGAATCGCCACCGCTAAAGGTTCAGCCGCCTTGTCAAAGATTTCAAGGCAGTTAGGACCATAGTCACCAAGAAAACAATTGGTGACATACTATGCCATGAAGGACTGAAATCCTGCAGCACCTAAAAGGTCCCCCTGCTCAAGAAAGCACATGTACAGGCCAGTCTGAAGTTTGCTAATCAACATCTGAATGATTCAGAGGAAAACTGGGTGAAAGTGTTGTAGTCAGATAAGACCAAAATTAAGCTCTTTGGCATCAACTCAATGCGCCGTGTTTGGAGGAGGAGGAATGCTGCCCATGACACCAAGAACACCATCCCCACTGTCAAACATAGTGGTGGAAACATTATGCTTTGGGGGTGCTAAGGGGATAGAACAACTTTACCACATCAAAGGGACCATGGATGGGACCATGTACTGTCAAATCTTGGGCGAGAACCTCCTTACCTTAGCCAGGGCATTGAAAATGGTTCCTGGATGGGTACTCCAGCTTGACAATGACCCAAAACACACGGCCAGGGCAACAAAGGAGTGGCTCAAGAAGTAAGCACATTAAGGTCATGGAGTGGCCTAGCCAGTCCCCAGACCTTACACCCATAGAAAATATGTGGAGGGAGCTGAAGTTTCGAGTTACCAAATGTCGAAACCTTAATGATTTGGAGAGAATCTGCAAAGAGGACTGGGACAAAATTCCTCCTGAGATGTATGCAAACCTGGTGACCAACTACAACTACAAGAAACGTCTGACCTCTTATTGCCAACAAGGGTTTTGCCACCAAGTGCCAAGTCATGTTTTGAGAAGTGGTCAAATAGTTATTTCACTCATTAAAATGCAAATCAATTTATAACTTTTTTGGAATGTGTCTTTCTAGATATTTTTGTTGTTAATCTGTCTCTCACTGTTAAAATAAACCTATCATTAAAATTATAGACTAATCATTTCTTTGTCAGTGGGCAAACTTATCAGTGGGCATATTTTTTTTCCATCACTGTATCTCTGGACATCCAGGTCCCCAGCTATAATAATGTTATTGTTTCAAGCTTCTAATGTGCATCCTGGACTGCTATGATTCACTGAAATCCTCCTAATGTATAGCAAAGCAAACTAATAGGCCTTCAGACTTGAGTTTACAAGTAGCAACTTGATCTCCTTTCACCAAGAAACAGCTGTGTTCCCTATCATTTTCCCAACACTTTGAACTGCCAAGCTCAAATACATAAGAGGAATTTGTCAGGTCCAAAACCTTCAGAAATAAAGGGCAGGAGAGCTGCCTTTGTTAACATGTTTCTGGATGTTTAGAACCTGGCCCATTTATTTTTAGAGTGATGTCAGATAAGAAATTCTACCACTGGCAATTGAGTCACTCAGTGGCCTGGTCTGACCAGTGAGGAAGAGCAACTCCCCTGGAAAAGGTATAGTGGAAAAAGCAATACTGATGAGGCTCATAAGATGTTAACCTCGTCCTTCCTTCATTACTTGAGTCATGCGCTTAAACACCTGGCCATTGTTGTTTGTGGGCCATGCAGAGGCTGACCATACTCACCTTGTTTTTGGGCATGATGGAAAGATGTATCGAAATTTGGCTGGTTCAGCAGGGACTGGCCACATTTTTATACATCTATGGCTATTTTCATTTGAGAAGAGTCAAGCTAGTGATTAAACTCCCACTGAAGAGTCCCACTCTAAGGAATACAATAACACAGCATGGAGAATTCCCGCATCCATCTGGATTGTGTAGATAGAGGAATCCGTTTTTTTTTTTTTAATCATCTGTGGCCAGCTCTTACTCTTTACTCCTTAAATGCTAGTTGCTTGGTTGTAATAATGACCCTTTGACATTTGTATTTTATGAGCCTTTGAGGTTGATTTACTAAAGGCAAATCGGCTTTTGACTTTGCATGGGAATTTGCACTTTTCAAGAGAAATTACGCTCTGTGAATGTGATGAAGTTGTTCACTTTTATCATCCAATAAGAAGCAAGCAAAACTATATTTTTCATTTTCCTTTATTTTCATATTCCTATATTTCCATTTGTGTTTATTCAATTCATCAAATCACTCCCTGCATCTATTACCTTTTGTACCACCACCCTCTCCCTTTAGAATGTAAACTCTATGAGCAGGGCTCTCCTGTCCCTTCTGTATTGAACTGTTCTGTAAAATGTGCTGTCCCCCCTCTACATTGTAAAGCGCTGCGGAAACTGTTGGCACTATATAAATTGTGTATAGTAATAATAATAATAATAATAATTTTCCTTACACATGATTGGGTATTCTTTGTAAAGTGAATTTTCATAATTTTTGGTTAAGTTAAGTGCAAATTCCCTTGCAATTTGTGCAGCCTATTTGCCTTTAGTAAACCAACCCCATTGACTGATAACATCAGAAAAAGTTTCTACATACTTGTTCAGAATAAGAGGTTCAATAGATTCAATTAAGAGTGTCCACATGACAGCCAGGCAAGTAGCAGCAGTAGAATGAGAAGTTAGCAATGGCAACCTTCTTCTTCTCAGGAAAGGAGGTCCTTTATTTGATGGGGCTGTGTGGGAGTGGGTGCTGCTGCTGCAGATTCATATTTCTGCTTTGGCTTCTCCATCGCTCACTATAATATGCCCTTCTTTAGACTCCATGACGTTAGACTACTGTATGTGCTTGAATACTGAAATACCCAGTTAACGTGTGGACTAAAGTGAATTAAAAAACATGGTTTCCCAGATGCGATCTTCTATAATCTTTCTTTCACGCTTAAGCCTCGTACACAGGATCGGATTTTCCACAGACAAAACCTCAGACTTTTGTCCAAAGGCATGTGCCTGGATTTTGTCTTGCATACAAATGGCAAGGAGTTGTCGGCCAACAAACATAAACGTTGTGATGTACTACGTGGTTATTCAGCTCTTTAGCGTCACCCTTTGGGCTCCTTCTGCTAATTTCGTATTAGTAGAAGTTTGGTGAGTGTTGCTTTATGCTTTTCAGTTCTCGTTTTTCATTTTGAGCTTTTCAGTTCACGCTGTTCATTTTGTGCTTTTCAGTTAATTTCTGAATGGCCGTTCCTCAACCAGCCATGTTGCAGAATTGGAGGAGATAACATGTTATTTATTATTGGCCTTGGACTTATTGCTTTGACCCAAGTCCAGTCCAGGAACAGGAGGAGAAATTTCTTGGACCAAAAATTGGTTGCTTTATTAATCGTGACCGATTTTTTCATATGTCTTTGCTGCAGGAGCTCCAGGAGAATAATCCAGATGATTTTCGGAAATTATCTTCGGATGACAGACCCCTGCTTTCACAAACTCTGGCATTGTTGACCCCCTATATTAAGAAGCAGGACACATGCATGAGGCTTTTATTTTTTATTTTTTTTGGTCGAATAATAATGATCTGATTTGTTATATTTTCTATATTTTTGGATGCATAGAATGCACTTTTTGGTTAAATTCTATTGGCAGATAGCATGTCTAATTGTATTTGTTTTCTTTTTTTAATGCACAAAAAAAAATTGTGGAAAATAATACTTGGCTATGTGTTTTACTTCAAATGACAGTTTGGGAGTAGGCAGTTACATTTAAAAAAATACACAGTAAAATTGACAAGGGACACCAACATACTTGTATCTTTGATCTTAAAAACTACGGGATAATGGTGTTGTGGTAACTTGCCCAAAAAAACAAAACAAAAAGCATAATAATATTATTCTTGATATCACTAGAAAAAAAAGCCTTTGAAAATTTGTTTGCAATAATGCCATCAGTTTTACCAGCAAAGCAGCTTCATATTATCCCATTAAAGAAGAAGAGAATGTGCGCTGTATTTCGAGATTTCATAATTTGCCACGTCACAAATATTAATTCTCCATTACGAATGCTAGTTTCCAAGACCGACCGCTACTGGCTCGATCTTGTTTTCGAGCATGCGTGTTTGTACTTTAGACTTTTGAAAATCAGACAACAGGCATTTGTCTGCGGAAAATTTAAAAACCTGCTATCCAACATTTGTCCGTGGAAAATCCGACAACAATTGTTCGATGGAGCATACAAACGGATTTTCCTCCAACAGCCTGTCATCACACAATTCCCGTCAGAAAATCCAATCGCTTGTATGAGGCTTAAGTCTTCTGTGTTTTACAGACCATTTGCTCCCTCTCCTTTGATAAGTCAAGATGTTTTTAGACTCTACTCTTTAAAGACTTCATGGAAACATCTTCCCTAGGATTTCAGGGGTGGCACTTTCCCAACACTAACTAGCATTTCTTAGAAAGAAAACATTTTTATTAACATCGCAAGTCATATTTATTCATCCTGCTAATTCAATGCTCAGAATAAGTGATGTTATCATAGGCCAGCCGATGTATCTGGCCAACATATGGCTTAATTAGATGGGCGTGATTTCCTAGAAGAGCGGAGACTGTGAGCTGCTGTTTATGTGCAGCTGCAGCTTAGATTTTTGGGGATGTTATGCAGCAACATTTAGGTCAGTCCCTGCCAAGAACAAATGTATAACTCTGTGTACATTAAATCAGATTAGGTAAATGGAACAAGTCAAGGCAAATGACAAATGAATATCTAGAGAAAACAATTTCTTATATTTAAATTATTTTAGATCCTTCGTGATGCAGTAAACATATATCACACTTCAATGTTTGATAGAAAAAAAATCTATAGAATACCAAGAATTAAAAGAAAAACATTATTGTTTAAACTTTCATTGCAACAGATGTCCCTGACGCTCATGATTGAGAACTATGACAACTCATTTATCATTTTGCATGTCTTTAAAAGTTTTGCTGTGACATGTATATAAGGCCAACTTAATATATACATTAAGGTAGACGTATACTTTTTTTTTTTTTTTTTTAAAGAAGTCCGGCCAAAATATTTATTTTTCTACAATGAGCAAAATTATAAAATGCAACACTTTTGTGTTTGCCCCTATTTATCATGAGATGAACTGAAAGATCTAAGACTTTTTCTATGTACACAAAAAGCCTATTTCTCGCAAATATTGTTCACAAATCTGTCTAAATTTGTATTAGTGAGCACTTCTCCTTTGCCGCAATAATCCGTCCACCTCACAGGTGTGGCATATCAAGATGCTGATTAGACAGCATGATTATTGCACAGGTGTGCCTTAGGCTGGCCACAATAAAAGGCCACTCTAAAATGTGCAGTATATTGGGGGTGTCCGAAAACCAGTCAGTATCTGGTGTGACCACCATTTGTCTCACGCAGTGCAGCACATCTCCTTTGCATAGAGTTGATCAGGTTGTTGATTGTGGCCTGTGGAATGTTGGTCCATTCCACTTCAATGGCTGTGCGAATTTGCTGGCTATTGGCAGGAACTGGAACATGCTGTTGTATACAGCGATCCAGAGCATCCCAAACATGCTCAATGGGTGACATGTCCGGTGAGCATGCTGGCCATGGAAGAACTGGGGTGTTTTCAGCTTCCAGGAATTGTGAACTGATCCTTGCAACATGGGGCTGTGCATTATCATGCTGCAAAATGAGGTTATGGTCATGGATGAATGGCACAACAATGGGCCTCAGGATCTTGTCATTGTATCTCTGTGCATTCAAACCGCTCACTCACAGGATATCATACACGCTGTCTGCCATCTGCCCTGTACAGTGAAAACGGGGATTCTCCGTGAAGAGAACACCTCTCCAATGTGCCATAAAATGTGAGCATTTGCCCACTCAAGTCGGTCACAACGACAAACTGCAGTCAGGTCGAGGCCCCCTTGAGGACCATGAGCATGCAGATGAGTTTCAGTAACCAAAACTGCAGAATTTATCCTCATGACACATCACAGGAAGCACCGCCATGGTTAACAGAGGACAAAATTAAAATTAGACTTGGGAAACTTAACATTAATAAATCACCTGGACCAGATGGCTTGCACCCGAGGGTACGTAGGGAACTCAGTCAAGTAATTGCCAGACCATTGTCCTAATTTTTACTGACAGTCTACTGACTGGAATAGTACCAGCTGATTGGAGAAAAGCCAATGTAGCATCAATATTTGAAAAGGGCCCAAAATATATCCCTGGGAATTACAGACCAGTTATCCTAACATCAATAGTATCAATAGTATGTAAACTCTTGGAGGGGATGATAAGGGACTATAGACAAGATTTTAGTAATGAGAACGGTATCCTTAACAGTAATCAGCATGGATTCATGAAGAATCGTTCTTGCCAAACCAATCTATTAACCTTCTATGAGGAGGTGAGTTGCCATCTAGATAAAGGAAGGCCCGTAAATGTGGTGTATCTGGATTTTGCAAACGCATTTGACACAGTTCCCCCATAAACGTTTACTGTACAAAATAAGGTCCGTTGGCATGGACCATAGGGAGGGTGGGTATATTGATTGAAACCTGGCTACAAGGGCAAGTTCAGAGGGTGGTGATAAATGGGGAGTACTCGGAATGGTCAGGGGTGGGTAGTGTGGTCCCCCAGGGTTCTGTGCTGGGACCAATCCTGTTTAATTTGTTCATAAACAACCTGGGGATGGGGTAAACAGTTCAATCTCTGTATTTGTGGATGATACTAAGCTGTGGAAACCTTGCAAAAAGATCTGAACAAATTAATGGGGTGGGTAACTAAATGGCAAATGAGGTTCAATGTAGAAAAATGTAAAATAATGCATTTGAATGGCAAAAATATGAATGGAATCTATACACTGGGGGAGAACCTCTGGGGCAATCTAGGATGGAAAAGGACCTGGGGTTCCTAGTAGATGATAGGCTAAGCAATGGCATGCAATGCCAAGCTGCTGCTAACAAAGCAAACAGAATATTGGCATGCATTAAAGTGGGATTAATTCTAGAGATAAAACAATAATTCTCCTGCTCTACAAGACTTCTAGAGATAAAACAATAATTCTCCTGCTCTACAAGACTCTGGTCCGGCCACACCTAGAGTATGCTGTCCAGTTCTGGGCACCAATCCTCAAGAAGGATGTACTGGAAATGGAGCAAGTACAAAGAAGGGCAAATAAAGGGTCTGGAGAATATTAGTTATGGGAAAGGTTGCGAGCGCTGAACTTATTCTCTCTGGAGAAGAGACGCTTGAGAGGGGATATATGATTTCAATATACAAATACCATACTGGGGACCCCACAATAGGGATAAAACCTTTTCAGGAGTTTAATAAGACTCGTGGCCACTCATTAAAATTAGAAGAAAAGAGGTCTAACCTTAAACTACATGAAGGGTTCTTCACTGTAAGAGCAGCAAGGATGTGGAATTCCCTTCCACAGGCGGTGGTCTCAGCGGGGGGCATCGATAGTTTAAACAAACTATTAGATAACCACCTGAACGACCACAACATACAGGGATATACAATGTAATACTGACATATAATCACACACATAGATTGGACTTGATGGACTTATGTCTTTTTTCAACCTCACCTACTATGTAACTATATAGGTTCCCTGAGGCGGTTTCTGACAGTTTGTGCAGAAATTCTTTGGTTATGCAAACTGACTGTTGCAGCAGCTGTCTGGGTGGCTGGTCTCAGAGGGTCTTGGAGGTGAAGATGCTGGATGTGGAGGTCATGGGCTGGTGTGGTTCCACGTGGTCTGTGGTTGTGAGGCCGGTTGGATATACCGCCAAATTCTCTGCAACGCCTTCGGAGACAGCTTATGGTAGAGACATAAACATTTAATTCAAGGACAACAGCTCCGGAGGACATTTCTGCAGGCAGCATGCCAATTGCACGCTCCCTGTGGCATTATGCCGTGTGATAAAACTGAACAATTTTGGAGTGGGCTTTTGTTGTGGCCAGCCTAAGGCACACTAGAGCTGCATGATTAATTGTTAAAAAATCGTGATCTCGATTCAACCCTCTTCATGATCTCTATGCAGAACTTCCCAATTCATTCATGTAACAAGTGTAGAGAGTTCTCTGCTCACTCAGCTGTCCAAAGAAAAAAAACAGGCAGCCTGCCAAGTTTTTCACAACATTGTCTGTGCTAGTAGATAACTTTAAACATTGTAACTTTTTGTTCTTAGATCAAAGGAATGAACTTCGGTCTGGAAGTTTAACCACTTAAAGACACTTTTTTTGTAGTAAAGCAATACTAGAGAGAGGGCCGGGACCTCTGTGTCCTGTGATTTACTTCAAAAGAAAAGGATTTTACAGGTAAGCTGTTATAAAAATCCTATTTTCTTTAACTGTACATCATGGGACACAGAGCCATAGTAATTACTATGTGCGTTGTCCGAGAGCAATTCCAACTGAGGGGAGGGAGACACAACCAAAGTAGGGCACCATGAGATCAGAGGATTTATACTGCTGCCTGCAGTACACTGCGCCCAAAGGCGACATCCTCATGTCTTTTTACATCCACCAGATAGAATCTGGTAAATGTATGGATTGAAGACCAAGTTGCGGCCTTGCAGAATTGAGTCATGGAGGTTTGGTGATGCACTGCCCACGAAGCACTAACAGCCCTAGAGGAGTGCGCTTTGATTTGAGAGGGTAGAACTACCTCTTTAAACCATAAGCTTGAACGATTACTTGTCGAATCCATTTAGAAATAATAGATGTCAATGCTGCCTGTCCTCTTTTAGGACCTTCAGGCAACACAAACAAAACATCAGTTTTCCGAATCTGAGCAGTCGCCTTTAAGTAGACTTTGACTGCTCTCACCACATCAAGAGAATGTAGGGATTTTTCTTCCATAGAACAGGGTTCTGGAAAAATGAAGGTAGAACAATATCTTGGTTTAGATAAAAACCTGATATTACCTTCGGTAAAACGTTAGGATGAGGACGCAATACTACTGTATCTTTGTGAACAATAAAAATATGGCTCTTTACAAGAAAGAGCAGACAATTTTGATACCTTTTTGCAGCAGATATGGTTACCAGAAAAAATTATTGTTAAAAAAGGACCAAGGGAATATGTTGTATCGGCCCAAAAAAAGGCTTTTTTGTAATGCCAACAAAATTAAATTCAAATCACAAGGGTTCAGAGGTTACCTAAGTGGAGATTAAGCCATGTTACCCCCCTGAATAAAGTTCTGAACCAAAAAATGCAAAGCAAGTGGTTGTTGAAATAATACCGATAAGGCCGAGAACTGTCCTTAGAAAGCACTCAAGGTCAGCCTTATTTCTCACCCCATCTGCAGAAAGTCAAGGATTCTACCTTTGACTTATTTCCTGGGGTGCAACTCCTGGTTTCACACCAGGAGACATATGTTTCCTAGACTCCATAATATATAATTATGGAGGCCGGCTCCCTTGTATTAACCAAGGTAGAAACTACTGAACCTGACAGCCCAGAGTGTGGTTCTCAATAGCCAGACCGTTAATTTTAGTGTTTGTAAAGTAGGATGGAACACCAGACCTTGCAAGAGAAGGCCTGGCCGTGATGGTAGGGTCCATGGGTCCCCTACTGCCATCTTTACGATCTCTGCATAGAAGTCGTTGACGCAGGAAGAATAGGAGGGAATGCATAAATCAGTGAGAACCGATTCCACGGGAATAGCAAGGCATCTGTTTCCCATGCTAGCGGATCCTTTGTTCTTGACACAAAGGTGTTGATTTTTTTGTTGAACCTGGGCGCAAACAGATCTATGTTTGGGATCCCCCATTTTTGACATATTGACAGGAAGATATCGGGTGAGGGAACCATTCTCCCAGGAACAACTGCTGGCGTCTCAAGTAATCCGCCTGCCAATTTTCTATTCCTAGAATGAAGACTGCCGATAGGCAAAGTACGTTGTTTCCTGCCCAAGATAGGATCTGATTCACCTTTCTCTGGGCCACACAACTTCTTGTGCTCCCTTGGTGATTAATATAGGCCATTGCTGTGGCATTGTCGGATTGAATCCTGGCATGACAATACCGTAAACTGAACGTTCAGGCCCTCAGGATCAAGAGCTCTGCCTGAATTTCTAAAATTCAAGGCCATTTCTGATTTGGGCCACTTCTCTTGGACAGTTGCCTCTTCCAGGACTGTTCCCCACCTAAACAAAAAAGGTTGGCATGTGTTGTTATCCCTTCCCAGGTAACTGAAGGAAAGATTTTGCTTAGTAGATGTTTGGATATTAACCATAAACTGAGGTTTTGGCACACCCAGCCTACAGCACCTGGTATTTCCAGGTGGTCTCTCATCTGGGTACTAACCAGGCTCAACCCTGTTTAGCCTCCAAGATCAGATGAGATCGGGCGCTATCAGAGTGATGTGGCCAAAGGCTATGGAGTCAGACACATTGGGAATGTAGAGCTTGAACCCTTTGTTCCAAGCCGATAGGATACAGTTTTGCAGTCTCGAAAGAAACTCAGCATAAGGAACATAAGGAACGGCTTCGAATGACGCCACCATCTTTCCCAACAACCTCATGCAAAGTTGAATAGAAGAAATGTATCTTGCTTCGACCACCTAAATAAGTTCCTTTATGGTGCTGATCTTTGCCTGGGATAAGATCTTTGTCTGGGTGTATCTATGATCGGACCCAAGTATTGTAGCCTTCTTCATGGTTTTAAAGAAGATTTCTCCTAGGTTGAAAATCCGACCTAGATATTCTAGGTAGTTAAATGTGGTGACCATACTTTGGTCTAAGCAGGTCTATCAAGAACAGATCGACTAGGTAAACTATAATCGTTATACCTTGGGCCCTTAATCTGGCTAGAAGAGGAGCCAGAACCTTTGTAAACACTCAAGGTGCAGTAACTGGACTGGAAAGCAGAGCTACACACTGAAAATTAAGATTTTCCACCTTGAAAATTAGATATTACTAGTGAGCAAGGAGATAGGCATATGGAGGTATCCATCTTTGATGTTGATTGACGCCAGAAGTTCCCCTCCTTGTAGGATGGAGATGACTGATTTGGATTGCCTCCATACGAAAAAAGAGTGGTTATAGTCAGGAATTGAATTTAGATTTTTGAGATCCAAAATGTCCATTCGGATTTGGCACCATGAAAAAAAGAGGTTTGATTCAAACCCAAACCTCTGTTCTTACATTGGGGCCCCCATGATCACTTTTTTCTTTTTCTCTGGATCCTTAGAAAACATTTGATCTGAGAAAACGAGGAGACGGGAACTCTTGGAACTCCAGTTTGTACCCTGGAGCTATTGAGGAAGTGCCCCATTCGTCTTGACACTCTTCCTGCCAGATCCTTGAGAACTGCAGAAGAATTCCCCCTATTTGAATGAACCTGACGGTGGAAGCCGCCATGACTGCCTGGGAGCTGATACCTCTGGCACAGCAGAAGGAGCTTTAAAAACGAAAATACATTTACTCCTTTTCTTAAATGGCAAAAAGGGGTGCTTTCCACTAGAATTTCTTTGGACATTTTATCCAAAATATCCCCAAATAGCTGTTTTACCGCAAAAAGGAAGACTAGGCAGGAGCTTCTTACAAGGCGCTTAGTGAAGGGCACAAGGCCTGAAGGATAGAATCTCTCATAGCAACTATTGAAAACATAAAGCTGCCTCCTGGGCCTGTTGAGCAGGATAACCTTCAACACCTGTTTAAAATGGTCTCTCAATGATTAAGCAATTACTGTCAGCGCAAACGAAGACACTCACTATGCCAGAGTAAAAAAGTGGGGTTTTTTTCTAATAGGAATTCCACCTTTTTATCCATTGGATCCCTAAGCATTTGAGCATTGTCTGCCGGACAAGTCAAACTTATTCACAGAGGATATAGCAGCATTAATTGCTGGTATAGCCTACTTAGTGAATTTCCTGCACCATAGGATAAAGTGTGAAAACTTTTTAGGAGGGAAAAAAATGCTTATCTGGGTGATCCTCTCAAATACAAAAAAGCTTTTCCAGCAATGAATGGACAGAAAAAGGCATGCAAAGCTTGATTAGGCTTTAGTGAACCCAAACACTCAGTTAAGGGTACATAAATGTGGAGCAATCATTCAGCAAGCAATTGCACCATCAATCTTAAGATTAGAACAGCTAATTCTCCTGCATTTGACACCTCCTGCATTGACACCAGAGGAGTCATCAGCCTCACCATGCTCCCCTGAGGGAATTTGTCTTCTCCTGCTCCTAGTTTCTCAGTTTGAGGGTCCTGGGTAATGGAAGAGAACCTGTCGCATTTTGACCCACACTGGGATGTGATTAAAGTGGCTAAACTTTTTTTTTTGTAAATTATCAAAACAAAAAAAAAAAGGCTAGTAAATTTTCGGTCTGTTGTCAGATTGTTGTATCATCTGTACACAAGTCCGTCACACAAAAGTCCAAAGTACAAACACGCATGCTCGGAATCAATGCTCACCAAACATGACATTAGCAGAAGGTGCACAAAGGGTGGCACTGAAGAGCTGAAATTCCACATAGCACATCACTGCGTTCGTGTTTGTTGGCTGACAATTGTGTACCGTTTGTATGCAAGGCCCCTTTCAGACTGAGGCGCTTCTAAACTGCATTCATTGATTTTAATGGAAGTAGGTTTTGGTGAGCTTTTCAGGCACTTTTTTTTTTAGCATGAAAGCACCTGAAAAGTGCCTCAGTGGGGTCTAACATAGATTTAGACAGATTTATGAAAAATATTTGAGAGAAATAGGCATTTGTGTACATAGAAAAAGTCGTAGGTCTTTCAGTTCGATTCATGATGATTCACTTTTAAGTACACAATGGGGTTTATTTACTATAGCTGGAAAGTGCAAAATCAGGCTCCCTTCTGCATAGAAACCAATGAGCTTCTAACCTCAGCTTGTTCAATTAAGCTTTGGTAATAAAACCTGGAAGGTCATTGGTTTTTATGCAGAAGTGAGCCTGATTTTGCACTTTCCAGCTTTAGTAAATAAACCCCATTGTGTACTTAAAAGTGGGGTATGCCTGTATAATTTTGGACAGACGTTTTCTGTTTTCATTGCAACAGTTGTACCCATAGAGAATACATAGAGAATATTTCCTGTCTTGGAAACTCAACAGGAAGTGAGATGAAATTAATAAAAGGGAAGGGGAAATCCCACTTTAATCACATTTCAAAGGTACAGAAAATAATGTGGATGTTACATGTTCAACGCTTGCACTTGTCTCTCTCTCTGTGTCGCAGACCCATCTCTATACACAGGTCTGAGCTCCTTCTAAACTCTGTGTGTATGTTTAAAGCTGAAGTTTAGGTATGGCAATTATCACATAGTTATATTGGTCCAGCCTGGACCAATGTAAGTATGTACCATACCAGTGAGATGCTGCTAGAACAGTCTTTCTCAACCAGGGTTCCTCCAGAGGTTCCTAGGGGTTCCTTGAGCTATGAGCAATTTCTTTCTCTAGGACAAGTAACCATTTAAACCAATGATGTTTCCTGGGACCTCCATGGCAGCATAGAGATGATAGAGCTCCGCCTCGACTCCTCCCTCAGGGCTAGTGAATAGTATAAATTAAAGACACAGCTCCTCCCCCAACATTTTCCTTTTTTTCCCTCATACCGTTTGAACTGGTGAAGAGTAGCAGTATGTCCATACCCCTGCCTTTGGCAGCTTCCGCCGGGTTCAGCCTCTCCGGGTGCAGTCCCTGTTCTTGGGCTGCTCACAGCACTAATAAGACTGGGAACCCCTTCTGTGGATCTTTTGGGGTCATCTGGCAGAGTTTCCTCACAGGAACGCAGTCTGCCATTACATATCATGGTGAATTCAGGAGGATTTGCAGAAGGATCAGCTCTCATCTTTCAGGCCTGTTGCTTTTTCTTTCTTTTCTCTCCTTTTTTGGTTCTTCTTTCTTTGTCTTTTTTTTTTGTGTCATTTCACCTTTAATTTTTATGCATGCACGGTGCGACATGGATCAGCTGTTCTTGGGGAGCTCTCTGGGGCTGTTAGTTTCTGGGGGGGCAGGAGGCTTCCCCTCGGGGGGTTGCTTGTGTCCTCCCACTCTGTAGCTCTCATTTTCTGGTGCACGGCGGTGCTGTAATGCTCCCGCGGCGTGACCTAGCTGACAGTTCTGGTCGGGGTTTGTGTCGCAGGGTCAGCGCATGTGCAGTCCCATGGTGGGACGCATGCATGCCATGCGGCTAGGAGGTCTCTGATCGGGGGAACACTGATGGCGGTAGCCAGTGCGCATAAGCGAGCGCATGCACGATAGCATGGCTGGCCGACCGGCGGCCATCTTACCTTCTGGAAAGGACCCTGCTTGCCTTTCCTGGTGAGTTTGAATTAGGTGGGTGGGCACAGGAATTAACCCACCCACCTCCTTCAAGTTAAAAAGTGTCAGAATCTTGCAGGGCTAGAGCTGTCAGCAGTGTTCAGCCGTGCCCTGCAGGATTCCTCCGGTACTACTAGTGGTAGGTAAAAAATATATAAAATAAAAGGAAAAAAACAAAAAGGAAAAAAGAGCGGAAAGGGGGTTATGTATGTATGTATGTATGTATGTATATATATATATATATATATATATATATATATATAAATATATAAATATAAATTTATTGGGAGTCAACTCTTATTAAATGTGTCAGTTCTTTCTATCTCTTGCTATATTTCCACAGCTGATTCTCCTGCCCAAATCTGCCATAGGCCATTCATCTCGAAATCAAGATCCTCCCACTTCCAATAAGCATGAGATCAACTGTACGCGAGTATAAAAAAAATGAGAGTGCGCTTTCTGGATTATCAAGGATTCCTCTTTTCACAGCCCTGCCCCCTCCAAGAGGTCCAAGAAGTCCTCAAGACAATGTGATGATTACAGCCCAGACCGCAGGTCCCGCTCCTCATGCCAAAGGTCAACAGAGAGGTTAAGATCCAGAAAACGATATCGTTCTCCCTCTCCTCCAACATATGGAATAGAGAAGTGTTGGGTATGTGGGGCTACAACACTACTGGGCAAGCTGGTCTGTAAGGACTGTTTCAGGGACTATGCATTCAACCGTGAACTGGAGAGTCAGCAGGTTGTGGCCTGCTTAAGCAGACAATGAAGGACTCCTTTTCGAAGTTAGCGGCCTTAGTTCCCGCTCAGTAAGTCCCGCAAGCATCCCACGTGCAGGATGTGGAGCACAATACTCCAGGTCCATCAGCAGTGAGCACTCCTCTGCCTCCGTCAGGCCAACCAGCTAGGGATTCATTACCTGAAGATCTCTCAGAGAACTCTTCAGAGGAATCAGATCCTTCAGGGTTCAGTTATGCTCTGGTGCAACCTTTCATCCAGGCAGTCAAGACTGCAATCGCCTGGAAGGACCCCGAGGAACCACCTCAAAATCCAAGAGGTATTTTGCATTTTTTTAAAAGGAAACAGATTGTCTTTCCTTTGATGGGCATGATCCGAGAAATCATCAAACGAATGGACAAAGACGGATAAGAAATTTTTTCCTTGGGCCTGCTTAACAAGTTGTATCCATTAGCAGAGTCAGAAACACAGTCGCTGAACTCCATGCCAGTAGTTGATGCAATGGTGGTATGCCTTGCGAAAACTATTACTCTGCGTCCGTTATGGGACCCACTTGATAGACGAATTGACCTAGATCTTAAGAGAAGCTACTTAGCCACAGGAGCAGCTTGTAAACCAGCTATCACCCTCACTTCTGTATCAAATGTCATCAGAGATTGGACGGAGCTTGAAACAGCCTTACGCCAGGATGTCCCCAGGGATGACATAATTAAGGCTTTGGAAGTAGTTAAATTGTCGGCAGACTTTGTCAGGGAGGCGGCCATTGACACAATTCGGTGTTCAGCAAGATCCATGCTGCATTCAGTTAGAGCAAAGAGGGCCTTGTGGCTGAAACCCTGGACAGTGGACCTAGCTTTGAAGCAGAACTGGCGCAAAATCCCAAATTGATGGGAAGACACTGTTCGGAGACAAGTTGGATAAAGCTATCTCCTGGGTGACGGGGTAAATCTGGCATGCTCCCGCAAGACAGAAGGGTGCAAAGATCCAGAGTCTATTAGTCTAGATTCCATTGAACTCAAGGAATTTTCAGACAGTCAAGGCAGCGACAACAGGTAGAGACAACAGGAGGCCCTGAAAGGGCACCCAGGCATCCTTTTTGAACATCTGGAAGAATAACACCCTTACTACTTCACAAAAGCAACAGCAGTCTTTATGACACTAGGGTAGCCCAGACACTCCTAGTAGGGGCCAGACTAAGGTTTTATTTTCCGGTATGGGCTTCCCATTGCCAGAACCCTTGGGTTGTGTCAACAATCCAATGAGGGCACGTTTGGAAATGTTCTCATCCTCCTCCTTGGACATCTTTCAAAAGAACAGAGATTCCAACCTCTCCACTAAAGGCTCTGGCACTAACATAATTTATGACATCACTCCAGCTTCAGGGAGCAGCTGTGCCAGTTCCCTTGGCAGAACGCTTTACAGGTTTCTACTCCACCCTGTTTCTGGTGCAAAAAAAGGACATGTGGGTGGAGGCCTGTGATAGACCAAAAGAGGCTAAACCAGTATATCCACCTCGAGAGCTTCAAGATGGAATCTCTGCAGACGATTATTCAGGCAGTCCAGCCAACAGATTGGATGATCTCAGTCGATCTGCAGGATGCTTACTTGCACGTCCCAATTCTCCCTGCATTTCAGAAGTACTAGAGGTTTGCGGTGGGATGGATCCACTTACAGTTTCAGGCCCTGCCTATCGGTCTGTGCACCTCTCCCCTATTCACCAAGATGCTAATATCCACTCTAGCCCCCCTGCGGGAGAAGGGCTTGAGGATATACCACTATCTGGATGATATCATCCTCCTGGCAAGCAATCCAGATCAGCTGGTATACCACCAAGAGATACTTATGAAGTCCCTAGCAGAACTGGGGTGGCTTATAAACCAAAAGCGAAGATCGTCATTCAGAGGATGATCAAGGTAATTCGGACCCTGCATCTGATGGTTTCACAATGCCTGAGCCTCATTGGTACGATGTCCTCTTGCATACCCCTAATTCCTTGGGCCCATTGGCACTTGAGGTATTTCCAGACAAGTTTCTTGGCGCAGTGGAGGAGACAACAACTCTCTCAGATGATCCTACAGACGGGAGTAATGCGCAGGAGTCTACACTGGTGGATAGTTATAGAGAATCTCTCCAAACCTTGTCGTCTAGGCTTGCTCTCCTGCATCATAATTATGTCCAATGCAAGTGGACAAGCCTGGGGAGCCCATTGCGGGGAAGCCAAATAACAGGGAAGACCATCTTGTCTCACCCAGGGAGTGGAATCCAATGTCTTGGAGATGAGAGCAGCATTCCTAGTGCTGGCTTCATTGGCATCTCAAGTCAGAGGGCAGAGAGTACTGCTATGCCTGGACAATAGGGCAGCAGTCGCATATCTGCAAAAGCAAGGAGGCACTCGCAGCAAACCACTCCTCAGGGAGATAGAGCCGATTATGCTCTGAACTGATAAGAACCTCCTGGACCTTTAGAGCGGTGCATCTTCCAGGCAGATTGAACATGGAAGAAGACATGCTGTCAAGAAACTTCCTGGACAACACCAAGTGGGCCCTTCATCCCCATATTTTCCATCAGATTGTCAGTCTTTCGAATCCCCCTCAGGTGGATCTGTTCGCCACACCAGAGAATGCCTAACTAGCCAGGTACTTCTCTCGTCTACCACATCCACAAGCAGAAGAAGTAGATGCTCTGTCATGCCCCCGGAGGTTCATCACAGCATATGCTTTCCCTCCTCATCCACTAATATTTAAGTTCCTCCTGAGACTTCTCAGAGAGTCAGTCAAAGTGTTGGCAGTTCTACCGTATTGGCCCAAGAGACCATGGTTCCCTCTAGCCATGCACCTCAGTGTGACCTCTCCAGCCAGGATCCCTCATTTTCCTCAGCTTCTGTCTCAGGGCAGACTAACTCATCCAAACCCTCAGAGGTTGGAACTCTGAATCTGGGGATTGAGATGTGATGCGAAAGTTTGAGGCCCTAGGTTGCTCCCCAGGGGTCATATCCACACTTCTAAGAGTCATAAAACCTTCAACAAATGCAACATATACAAGGATCTGGGACACGTTTTTGTCATTTGCTGCTGAGAATGAATTTAATCCAATCTTCCCCTCTACCTCCAATATTCTCGGATTTCTTCAGATGGGTTTTAATCAAGGTGAGGGAGATGAAGAAGATGGGCAGATTATCCTTTGGTGGTCACTTTCCTCAGAGGAGTGTTAACGATTCGCCCACTTGTCAGATGCTCATTTCCCAAATGGAATCTGTCCATAGTCCTTGAAGTTCTATCTGGCCATCCGTTCACTCCAGTGAAGCAGGTAGCAATATGGAATCTAACACTAAAGACTGCTTTCCTTTTGGCCATTACATGCGGCAGAAGTCTCAGAACTTCCCACTTTAGGGATAGGTGAAGATTATGTCTCCTTTTTCCCAGACGAAGTGGAACTTCAACCTCTTCGGGGGTTCACACCTAAGGTCGCTACTCCAAGCCACATGTTGGAACCCTGGGCGTTACCAGTATTTACCAGATGCGGATTCAGAGTCCTGTCATGAACTGGACATCTCCAGAGTGCTCGGGCTCCACAAGGTCCTTCGGAAACTCTGAGAGACTATTCATTATACCATTTAGTAAATACAGAGGTAAAGAAGCTTCCATCTGAACTCTGGCATTTTGTTGATTAAGAAGGCCTATGGGGCAAAGACTATGGATCCTCCGTCTTGAGTGAATGCTTATTCTACGAGGGCAGTCTCAACTTCTTGGGCAGCAAGGGCTAATGCTTCTTTGGAGATGGTTTGCAGCAGTGATCATCAACCCTGTCCTCAGGGCCCACTAACATGCCAGGTTTGCAAGATAACTGACATACGTCACAGGTGATATAATTTGCTGCTCAGTGATTGCAGTATTCTAGTCTGCATCTCCCCAAGGTAATACATAAAACCTGGCCTGTTAGTGGGCCCTGAGGACAGGGTTGATGACCACTGGTTTGCAGGACCGCCAACCGGTCTTCTCGCCATACATTTCTCAGACACTACCATATTGATCCGGGGGCTCTCACAACTGTAGCGTTTGGAAGGAGGACGGTTCAGGCTGCAATGTCCTTTTTCTAATTAAAATACTTATTGCCATTATCCCCCCCGTGTCAGCTAGTTATTTATCATCTGTATTATGCCATGGATAGGCACCAGTAAAGGAAAATTACGGTAAGTATGATACATTTTTCTGTTTTTTAGCTATTTGTAAGGTAGGATTCTTTGCACTGACCACAATTGTAAGGTGCATTGTTTCCAGTGACCATCATGCAGATATACTATGAGCTGTACATAAATTATGTATATAGTAAATATTAGCAGGAGTTCCCTGAGACAAGAAAGTTATTCCAAGGGTTCCTCCATGTTAAAAAGGTTGAGATAGGCTGCTTTAGAAGCTGGAAATCATCGTAGTACAGTGATCTCTATTAGCTTCTGGGTCCTGTACCAAGCACCTGCCCTGCCCAAGCACCTGCCCTGCTGCTTCTGAACACAGGAGGCCACTAGTGCGGCACAAGTGCCATTCATGAAACACAGCATTTTGTCAATCAATGCAAAGTTTTCAGTTTGGATGGGGTGGAGAGGTAATGCCTGGACCTGGAACTCATCTTTAAAAATAATCATGTAATGTCAGGTTATTGTGTTAAAGTATATCAATTATTGCTTGGGTTGGGAGCTGCATACTTGTACACTGTAGGTTCCAATTTACTGTTTAGTGCCTCAAAGCTGAGGGTACATGTTGATGGGAGGGATTCATTGCTGGATGAAATTACATTGCATGGACTAGTTTGTTGTCTAAAATCCACAAAGATGTCTGTCTTCGCTTTATTCTATAGACCTAAAAATTATTTGGAATATTCATATTTTTGCCCACGTGGTGCAAATGTGGGATCTGGGTACCATTTGCAGGACCGCGCTTCTATTATCAGTATGATTTAGGAGGCAGGTGCAAACAATGTCTGCATTTCAGATTCAGGTAATAACTAGATTTGTATAATTAAAAGAGGTGAGAGTTTCTAGAATCTTCTAGCTCAATCCAAAAATTAAGATTAAACGTGCAAATGGTGCCATTAGTGATTACATGTGGGAGACTCAGAAAGGGTTTCCAACAATTAGCTGCAGAGGGAAGGACCTCTGAAAGCAATGGGAGACTCACAGCTTCTGCAGCTAATCACTGTCACTTGCATGTAATCATTTATGGACCAATTAGCTGTGAATGGTTGACCCTGGATGCTTCCAGGGACAATCATTCCCCGGTAATCATTTCTTGAGAGATAACATGCGAGTGGCCGTCTTTAGCTGTGAGAGTCTCCCATTGCTTTTAAAGGGGCTTGCACCCACAGCTAAATGCTGGAAACCCCCACTGGGTCTCCCACATGTAATCACTAACGGCCCCATTTGCAAGTGTGAATGGGGTCTAAAGAGTATGTAAATCTCAACAATGAACTACTCTTATTTGTCTCTTTTGGTCTGGTAAATATACCATTCTACACTTTTTCTACAAAAAGTGTAGAATAGGGTGGCATAAAATAAATAAATTAAATAAATGGTGAATATCTACGGTATTTAAATCAATAATAAAGTCCATAATAGATTAAAGTTCATAGGTGCAGTTCATTAAAAGTGTAGGTGAATAGTCTTCCAGTACTGTGGTCTCTCTAAACTCTCACCTTCATAATCGTATAGTCATCTATTAGGTGGACACTTTTTTATGCTGCTGCATAGTGATTCTAAGGTGGAATCAATTCTTGGGTGACACTCCTCTCTCTGTTCCTCCACACCAAAAGTCTCCGTCACTCCACAGTGTATCAAGGAAGGAAAAGAGAAAGAAAGCCTCCACTAGTGTAGCATGTTAAAATCAGCTAGGTAGATTTATTAAGTGAAAACAGCAAAGTAAAAACATCATAACAGGTCAGCTTTGCACATCTAGAAAGTGACATTTTTGCATATTCTTCTTCGCAAAGTAGCTCATGCCCTGTCAGATTGGATGGAGAGTGTGTGAACAGCAATTTTGAAGTCTTGCCACAGATTCTCAATTGGATTTAGGTCTGGACTTTAACTGGGCCATTCTAACTCATGAATATGCTTTGATCTAAACCATACCATTGTAGGTTTGGCTGTATGTTTAGGGCCGTTGTCTTGCTGGATGGGGAACCTCTGCCTCAGTCCCAAAGTCTTTTGGAGACTCTAAAATGTTTTCTTCTTATATTTCCCTGTATTTGGCTCCATCCATTGTCCCATCATCTCTGACCAGCTTCCCTGTCCCTGCTGAAGAAAAAGATCCCCACAACATGATGCTGCCACCACCATGTTTCCCGGTGGTGTTTAGGGTGATGTGCAGTGTTTTTTTCCACCACACATAGCGTTTTTCTTTTAGGCCAAAAAGTTAAATTTTAGTCCATCTGACCAGAGCACCTTCTTTGACCAGAGCACCACATATTTGCTGTGTCCCCCACATGGCTTCTCGCAAAACTGCAAAAGGGACTTCTTATAACTTTCTTTCAACATTGGCTTTCTTCTTGCCACTCTTCCATAAAGGGCAGATTTGTGGAGTGCATGACTAATGCCGCGTACACACGATCGGAATTTTGGTCGGAAAAAGCTCTCATGGTTTTCCCGATGGAATTCCGACGGGATTTCACTCAAGCTGTCTTGCATACAAACGGTCACACCAAATTCCGACCGTCAAGAACACGGTGATGTACAACACGTACGACAGGACTGGAAAAAGGAAGTTCAATACCCAGTAGCCAATAGCTTTCATCTCCTAGTTGAATTTAAGCATGCGTGAGTTTTTGAGCTTAGGAATAGCATACACACAATTGGAATTTCCGATAGAAAGTTTTTCCGTCTGAAAAATTTAGAACATGCTCTCAAATTTTTGCTGGCGGAAATTCAGGCAGCTAAATCACCCAGTCACCCCAGTCACAGTGTCACTGATTGCAGTGATCATTTATTTACTCATCACTGCATTTAGTGTCAATTGTGACAGTAAAAAGTGTCAGGGCAGTTAGTGTTAGGTCCAGGGTAGCCCCCTACCCCCCCTAATAAAGGTTTAACCTCCTGATTGCCCCTAGAGTTAACCCTTTCACCCCCTTTTGCCAGTGTCACTAAGCGATCATTTTTCTGATCGCTGCATTTGTGTCACTGGTGCCGCTAGGTAGCTAGTTATTTTTTTAGGTTCACCGCCAGGTTTTTATAGCATTAGGTACCCCCATATACTACCCAATAAAGGTTTTAACCCCCTGATTGCCCCTAGAGTTAACCCTTTCACCAGCGATCACCGTATAAGTGTCACTGGTGATGCTGGATAGCCAGTTAGTTATTTAGGTTCCCTGTCAGGTTTTTATATAGCGCCAGGGACCCCCATATACTACCTAATAAAGATTTTAACCCCGATTGCCCCTAGTTAACCCTTTCACCAGTGATCACCGTATAAGTGTTACGGGTGACTCTGGTTAGTTATTTTGCTTTTTATAGCATCAGGGCACCCCCCATTTATTACCCAATAAAGGTTTAACCCCCTGATCACCTGGCGGGTGATATCAATTAGCTTTTAGGGTCAGGGTCTGCGTCGCCCCAGGCAGCGCTAGGTTAGTGCCAGTACCGCTAACACCCACGCGCAAAGCATACACCTCCCGTAGTGGTATAGAATCTGAACAGATCAATATCTGATCTGATCAGATCTATACTAGCGTCCCCAGCAGTTTAGGGTTCCAAAAAAACGCATTGTTAGCGGGATCAGCCTAGATACCTGCTAGCACCTGCGTTTTGCCCCTCCGCCCAGCCCACCCAAGTGCAGTATCAATCGATCACTGTCACTTACAAAACACTAAACACATAACTGCAGCGTTTGCAGAGTCAGGCCTGATCCCTGCGATCGCTAACAGTTTTTTTTGGTAGCGTTTTATATTTAAATCCTGAAGGCAGGGTTTGGTTTTCGGGGTCCTGTACGCGGCTAGGCTCCCAAAAAGTCCCCCACATGTGGTATCACCGTACTTGGGAGAAGCAGCAGAATTGATTTTGGGGTGTAATTTCACTGATGCCCATAGCATGTGTGAGCAATATATCATTTAGTGACAACTTTGTGCAAAAAATAAATAAAAAATTTTAATATTCCTGCAACTTGTGGCAAAAAAGAAAATATTCAATGGGCTCAACATGCCCCTCAGCAATTTCTTTGGGGTGTCTACTTTCCAAAATGGGGTCATTTGGGGGGTTTTGTGTTATTTTGGCATTTTATGGCCTTTGAAACTGTGATAGGTAGTGAGGAGTGAAATAAAAAATTTGCACCCTTAGAAATCCTGAAGGCAGTGATTGGTTTTCGGGGTGCCATACGCGGCTAGACTCCCAAAAAGTCCCACATATGTGGTATCCCCGTACTCAGGAGAAGCAGCAGAATATATTTCAGGGTGCAATTCCACATATAACTATGGCATGTGTGAGCAATATATCATTTAGTGAACTTTTTGTAAACTTTTTTTTTTTTGTGTCATTATTCAATCACTTGGGACAAAAAAAAATATTCAATGGGCTCAACATGGCCCTCAGCAATTTACTTGGGGTGTCTACTTTCCAAAATGGGGTCATTTGGGGGTGGGTTTTGTACTGCCCTGCCATTTTAGCACCTCAAGAAATTAGATAGGCAGTCATAAATTAAAAGCTGTGTAAATTCCAGAAAATGTACTCTAGTTTGTAGACGCTATAACTTTTGCACAAACCAATAAATATACGCTTATTGACATTTTTTTTACTAAAGACATGTGGCTGAATACATTTTGGCCTAAATGTATGACTAAAATTTCGTTTATTCGAATTTTCTTATAACAAAAAGAAGAAAATATCTTTTTTTTTTTTTTTCAGTCTTTTTCCTTTTATATCGTAAAAAATAAATATCGCAGAGGCAATCAAATACCATCAAAAGAAAGCTCTATTTGTGGGAAGAAAAGGACGCAAATTTCACTTGGGTACAACATGATCGCGCAATTACCAGTTAAAGCAGTGCAGTGCGAAATTGTAAAAAGACCTCTGGTCCTTAGGCTGACAATTGGTCCGGGGCTTAAGTGGTTAAACTTCTCCACAACTTTATCCCTGACCTGTCTGCTGTGTTCCTTGGCTTTCATGATGCTGTTTGTTCACTAAGGTTCTAACAAACTCTGAAGGCTTCACAGAACAGCTGTATTTATACTTAGATTAAATTACACACAGGTGGACTCCATTTACTAATTAGGCGACTTCTGAAGACAATTGGTTCCATTAGATTTTAGTTAGGGGTATAAGAGCAGAGGGGGCTGAATACAAATGCACACCACACTTTTCAGATATTTATTTGTAAAGAATTTGTAAAAAAATGTGAAACTTATTTATAATTTTCCTTCAACTTCACAATTATGTGCCACTTTGTGTTGGTTTATCACATAAAATCCCCAAAAATGCACACGTTTTCGGTTGGAACATGACAATTAACATGTGGAAAATTTCAAGGGGTATAAATATTGCTATAAGCAGCAATAGAGTTACATGTTTGTTCTTAAAAGAGACGTATGGTTTTCTGTTTTTTTTTTTAAGAATCATACTTCTCTAGCTGGGTGCAGCACTGGTCTGATGCTGCCTCTGTCCCCTGCTGTCTCTAACACTGAGAACTGAGTGATCAAATACTGCTGATCGTTCGATTCTCACAACTCCCTGAGCTGAGAGCTAGTGACTGTCAGTCAGCAGCTCTCTGTTCTGCCCCCTCCTCGCTCACTGAAGCGCTGAGCTGTGAAAGGGGTGGGGATGGCCGGCTCAGGCTCTCATCAGCTCGCTGATAGGCTGAGCCAGGTGCTGCTCCAGGCATGTGGGAGGAACCCGACCAAATGGCTGCAATTTTGCCTGAGTCTGGACTGGCTCTGTGACATCAGTCGACAGTGGGCTTGAGCCCGCTGTCTGCTGAGAATGGTTCAGAGGACTGCAGAACGAACTGCACTACTGTGATCCACAGGAGAAGTACAGCCAAACGAGCTTTGGCTGTACTTCTCCTTTAACTTAGGTACACTTGAAGTCTAGGATCACAAAAAATGCAGTGGGACTTTGTTGGGCCGCTATTTCAGCAAAGTCTCACTGCATGGCAATGCAAAATGCTTTGTCTCCCTATCTGCCTGGTTCATATCACCATGATGTGCGGGAAGTGTGCACTGAAAAAAAAAAAAAGGTACTGCATGCAGTACTTTTTTTTTTCAGCACACCGCAGTACAAGTCAATCCACTGCCTCGCAATGCTTTGCCGGCAATTGAACATTGTAAGATGTTTGTTGTGATATCTCAATAAAGTTCTTTTAAAAAAAAGAAAACAGTGTGATGCACCTGTTGAGATCAGCCCATCACTGCACAAATTTTGGCCGGATTGCACCGTATGCCAATCGTTACAATGAGCCCTTAGACCTCTTTCACACTGGAGCGTTTTGCAGGTGCTATAGCGTTAAAAATAGCGTCTGCAAAATGCCCTAAAACAGCTGCTCCATTTACAGCGGTGCGCTGGCAGGGCGTCAGAAAAAGTCCTGCCAGCAGCTTCTTTGGAGAGGTGAAGGAGCGGTGAACTCACCGCTCCTCCACCACTGCTCCCCATTGAAATCAATGGGGCAGCGCTGCGATACCACTGGCAAAACGCCGCTCCGGGTGAATAAGCACTGCTGCTAGTGCAAAACGTCAGCTATTTTGTCTGCTGTGATTTTCATCTTTGATTTTTGATGTGCGTTTTTCTCAATAAAAGAAGGCTACTTATCAAGAGTGCGGCTGTCCAGAGTCTGTTCTTGTTTATTGGATTTAACCCCTTTTCGGACGCTAGCGGGGGGTTAAAACCACCCTGCTAGTGACCGAATAGCGCAGCTAAAACAACAGCAAAGTGGCCCTAAAAATAGCGCCACTTTACTCCTGACACCGGTGGCGGCTCAGTGTGAAAGGGGTCTTAATGGGAGCATATCCAGCACAGAATTCATCACCAGCAATCGTGGTACTTAGCTCTGCACTAATCCTAAAATAACTCTTTCTAGGAATTCAGTAGCCTAAGAAAGGGCGTGAAAGATTAAACATTCCTGTTCGCAGAGCATTCATGCATTTTCAAACTGTCACGTCACTGCTGAACTTGGCTAAAAAGATTGCATAGTTAGTTGTTGAGATCAAATGCACATGTTCCTTTCAATGATCCTCTCTCAGGGGGCTAATGCATCAGTTTCATTCATTGCGTCAGTGACCAAAAATACCTAGCATGGAATAGAGACAATTATTTGCCATGGGGTTACATGTTTCCCTGAGACACAAATGCATGATCTCAAAATTTGTAGGCTTTTTTTTTTTTTTTTTTTCTTTTATAAATTCTATTTTAACCACTTCAGCCCTGGAAGATTTGGCTGCTGAATGACCGGGCCATTTTTTGCGATTTGCCACTGCATCAATTTAACTGACAATTGCACAGTAGTGCGACGCTGCACCCAAACAAAATTCACGTCCTGTGTTTACCACAAATAAAGCTTTCTTTTGGTGGTATTTGATCGTCTCTGTGGTTTTTATTTTTTGCGCTATAAACAAAAAAAGAATGACAATTTTGAAAAAAAACACAATATTTTATACTTTTTGCTATAATAAATATCCCCATTTTTTTCAAAAAAGCAAATGTTTTTCTCAGTTTAGGCCAATATGTATTCTTCTACATAATTTTGGTTAAAAAAAAAAGCAATAAACTTGATTGATATTGATTGGTTTGCGCAAAAGCTATAGCGTCTACAAAATAGGGGATAGATTTATAGCATTTTTATTATTATTATTATTTTTTTTTACTAGTAATGGCGGCAATCTGGGATTTTTTATCAGGATTGAGACTTTATGGCAGACACATCGGACACATTTTTGGGACCATTGGCACTTATACAGCGATCAGTGCTATAAAAATGCACTGATTACTTTTACTTTTACTGGCAGGAAAGTGGTTAACACTAGGGTCATTGCGACTGTTGGTCACGAGCATTGGCACCCCCCACAGTGCAGTGGGCTTATTAGCGTGCCTGCAATCCTGATCCCATGAGCCGACGTATAGCTGCAGTATTATACTGCCACAGTATAATGATGGCGGCTGGTCGGCAATGAGAAGTTAATGAGAATATGCACGCTTATTGAAAGCCCTACACTGAGATAAAATCAGAAAGAAGATCTCCCGCTTCCTGTCACAATGGGTGATCGGGAGGGTGTGGGGGCTGGTGCAATAGTAGTGTTACATGTTTTCCCTCCTGAATATGAATGTAACATGTTATAAAAGGTGAACCTATCCCTTAAAAATATGACAAACCAAACCGAACGCCCTTTTTATTAACTTCATATGACCCAAATTGTCTCTTCTTCTGTTTCCTTCATGATTGGATCCTTCTTGGGCTTTCGCACACAGATGCCAAGAACAACACATTTTTAGGCATTAAGGCATTATTTTTCCTGATCTAAATGTAGTCTATTATTTTTAATTAGCCTGTACACAGCATAAAGGTGTGCTGAGTTTAGAACAGAAAAAAGTCCAAAAATCTGTTAGCTATTTTATGTTTGTACATCACACCTTCTTGTCAAAAACATCTAGAAAAAAGTGTTTCTAATGCCGCGTACACACGATCGGACTTTCCGGTGGACCAGAGTCCGCCGGACAATTCGATCGTGTGTGGGCTCCAGCAGACTTTTTCTTTCCAAAAGTCCGGCGGACCTAGAAATAAAACTGGCTTCAAATCTTTCCGAGGAACTCGAGTCTGGTCGAAAAATCCGGTCGTCTGTGTGCTAGTCCGACGGAATAAAAAAGATGCTAGGGCAGCTATTGGCTACTGGATATGAACTTCCTTATTCCACGTCATCATGTTCGAATCCGTCTGACTTTTGGAGTGATCGTGTGTGGCCAAGTCCATTCATTTGAAAGTCCGCCGGACCTCAGCTACAAAGTCCATCGGATTGTCCGCCGGACCAAGTCCGTCGAAAAGTCCGGTCGTGTGTACGCGGCATTAAGCTTTTTTTTGTATTAACCACTTAAGGGCCAGGTCTATTTTTCAAACTTGTTGTTTACAAGTTAAAAAAAAATTTCCTGCCAAACTCTATGGCAGCCTACATGTGGGTTAACCCAGCCTCCTTTCCAATGCTATAGGCCCCCATTACCATAAATTTGAGCTCACATCCAGACACTGCGTTCCCTTTTTGTTCTCCTCAATTGGACCTACAGCATTGCACTTACTTTTCATGACGTCCAAGACCAAACAATTGAGCCCCGAGTGGGTTGGTGTCGGGCAAATGATTCAAGCGCTGTCAACAGGTGGGTGTGTGGCATCAGGCATATATGTCCAGTGCTGGGGACAGCCTGCATCTGCCCAGGATTGAAACGTCTTGCAAGGGTTGGCTGGCAAGGTCTGGAGCGCTGAGGAATTTTCTCCACGGCAGCAGTTTTTGTTTATAGGTTGTCTGTTTTTCCCTCATGATGTTCCCTGGTTTTGACATCCTGATGGTGCCTGGAATGCTTCTGCATTCCAGGACACGCCGCCCTCTTCCAGGTCCCGGCCACGGCGATCTTCCGTGCATGCGCATTTTTTTCACAAAATGTACAGTCTTTTTTTATTTATAGGACAAAAAATTAAAAAAAAATAGTGATTAACCACTTGCAGACCGGAACATTTTGCTGGTCAAAGATCAGACCACTTTTTTTGCGATTCGGCACTGCTTCGCTTTAACTGACAATTGCGCGGCCGTGCGCTATAAACAAAAATAGAGCGACAATTTTGAAAAAAACGCATTATTTTTTACTTTTTGTTATAATAAATATCCCCCAAAAAGATATAAAAAACATTTTTTCCCTCAGTTTAGGCCGATACGTATTCTTCTACATATTTTTGGTAAAAAAAATTGCAATAATTGATTATCGATTGGTTTGCGCAAAAGTTATAGCGTTTACAAAATAGGGATAGTTTTATAGCATTTTTATTAATAATTTTTATTATTTTTTTTACTAGTAATGGCGGCGAGCAGCGATTTTTATTGTGACTGCGACATTGTGGGGGACCCATCGGACATTTTTGACACATTTTTGGGACCATTGTCATTTATACAGTAATCACTGCTATATAAATGCAGTGATTCCTGTGTAAATGACACTGGCAGTGAAGGGGTTAACCAGTGGGTGGCAGTGTAGGGGTTAAGTGTTCCTAGGGGTGTGTTACTAACTGTGGGGGGGTTGGGCTTTCATTTAGTGAACACTGATCTCTGCTCCAATCACATGGAGCAGAGATCAGCGTCACTAGTTGCTAGGCAGAATGGAGAAATGCTGTTTACTCGGCATTTCCTCCATTCGGCCGCTCCGTGAGACGATCGCGGGGATGCCCGCGGCGATCGAGTCCGCGGGTCCTGCGACCGGACTCACGGGGGTCCCGACCAGCGCAGGGGCGGTATTGAATATTGGACGTACCTGTACGTACATCATCGTGCGCTGGTCGGGAAGTGGTTAAATACCACCAAAAGAAAGCTCTATTTGTGTGAAAAAAAGGACGCAAATTTCATACGGGTAGTGTTGCATGACTGAGTAATTGTCATTCAAACTGTGAAAGCGCTGAAAGCTGAAAAATGATCTGGGCAGGAAGGGGGTGCAAGTGCACTGTATTGAGGTGGTTAAGCATCTGGGGAAGGACTAAACGTGTCACTCTTCCTTTAGAGGACACTGTATCCTTTAAGGATGGGCTGGAGAGAATAGATCAAGACCTCAAAAGGATATACGGGCTAGCCGGTATGGCTTGCAAACCCACGCCTTGTCACTCGCAGCCATGTCCAAGGTGTCAGGGAACTCACCATGTGAATGTCCGTCCCCGTGTAGCAGCGGTTCACATTCGTTCCAGGCGCCATGCGCGGTGTCCCCGTCAGAGGCGTACAAGTTCCTGAACGAACGGACACACGCCAATCCGAACACGTGGACGTATGTACGTACTCACGCACGCGCGCCCACGTCCACCAATCCTGGCACATCTCACGCTATATAAACAGGATCCTGACCTGATACCAGTGCTGGATCGTCTTCAGCTATTCCTGAGACACCTGATCGTTGTTTGTTTCTGTGACCTTGTTCCTGATCCCCTGGCTTGTTCGACTATTCTCTTGGCTCATGCCTGCTTACCACTTCCTGGACTATTACTGACCTCGGCTTGGACTTCCTACTTCGGCTTGCTTCCTGATTTTGTATCTCACTGCCAGCACGTTACCAGACCCTTGTTCGTCCTTGACTACACACCTGCCTTTTGTTCCTGTACCTCATTGCCAGCCAGTTGCCGACCTTGCTTGTTCCTGACGTGCACACCTGCTTGGCTTCGGTTGTATTCCTCTGGTGACCGGCCTACACCTCTTCCTCCGTGAGGACCCAGCATCTTCAGGCCTTCAACTTCAATCTGCAGGCACCGGCACTCTTTTGCTGCCTCCACACTCCCTGTTCCCACCTCCAGGGGTGTGGAGACCGGAACCGTGCAAGAGGCCACCCTCAACAGTCTGACTGTAAGGTACGTGACACAAGGCTATTGAAGCATGCACAAAAAATGTAGACTCTGTGCTCAAGGGCATTTCAGAAGAACTGACCAGGGGCTCGGAAGTCCAACCATTGAAGCTGGCAGCAGCCTTCCTGGGGGAAGTTTTCACCGACTTGATCTGCCTGCTGGCTCGGACTATGCTATTCTTGGTCACAGCTAAGCGGGCCTTATGATTACGCCCTTGGCTCGCTGATCCAGCATCGTCGTTGGGCAACAGGCTGGATAGTGCTATAGCCCGGGCCATGGGTGGGAAGTCAGGCATCTTGCCCAAGGATAGGCATATGCTCAACCGGAAGAGGCCCCAGCGGAGAAGATGCAGTACTGAACATTCAAAGGAAGCGCGCTCATACCGGTCCGGTCGGGACTTCAGAAGGAATTGGAGCAGGGGTCAGACCTCCTTCCCTTCCAAAAGCCTGCTAAGAGCCAGGCATCCAGTGGACATGAGCCGGCTAAGTCATTTTGAGATTGGACCCGCCCAGGCGGGTCGGATGAGGGCGTGTTTGCTTCTCTTCTGGGACGTCTGGGTGGCCTAAATTTCAGACCACTGGCTGACAACCTTACCTCAAGTTTTTCTAAAGTAAAGGGGTATGGTTGTACCACTATCCACAGAGCTCAGGTTATCACCACACTGCTCGACTTTGGTTGGCTGCTAAACTTAGAGAAAAGCCAGCTGGAACCAGAACAGTGCCTGGTATACCTAGGGGCACAGTTCGACACTGTGGAAAGTACCATCTCTCTGCCAGTGGAAAAGATTGCAGTCATACGAGAAAGCGTGTCACGGGCTCAAACCTCATGTCTGAGGGCCTCACAGTGCCTAAAAATTATCGGCACGATGGTCTCTACGACCGCCATGGTCAAATGGTCTCTGTGGAGACTACGCCCTTTCCAGATAGGGTTTCTCCAGCAATGGAACTCGGGAAACGGCAACCAATTCATTCACATAAGAAAAGAAATAAGGAACAGCCTCTTCTGGCGGCTTCAAAGTAGGAATCTGCTCATGTGCCACCCCATCGCCCCTATCTCATGGGTCATGGTCACAATCAATGTCAGTGGTGCCTGATGGGGAGCCCTTTGCAGATCAGAACTTGCACAAGGCAGGTGGGATGCTCATCTCCACAACCCGGGCTCAAATGTCCTGGAATTGCGGGCAGCCTGCTGTGCCCTTCCAGCCTTCAGTCATCTTCTGAAAGGGGAATCAGTTTATTTGAGAATGAACAACACCACAGCAGTCTCCTGTGAAGAGACAAGGGGGCACTCAGGGCTCCACCTTGCTCCAAGAAGTTGAGCCCATCATGTCTTGCGCCCAGAAAAACCTGGCCAATATCTCGCCAGTCTTTGTTCCTGGAGCCCAAAACGTCCAATCTTACGTTCAGTTAGACATCGAATGATCCCTGCATGCGGAGACGTTTGAGTGGATCCTGTCCTTGGGAGTCGATCCGAAGTAAACGTATTTGCTTCAAGATCAGGAAGTATTACACTCGGAGCTGTTGCAGCCGGGCCTTCGGAGTAGACGCTCTGACGGATCGGTGGAGCTTCAGCAGGGCATATGCCTTCCCCCCTTCCCAGTCCTTCTGAAGTGTTACGTACCTGGCGGATGAGCCTGATGTGCAGTGGGAAGGCTGTCTCGTACAACCCCGGCTCAAGGGCCACCGATGTTGCAACAGTGGTCACAAGAGCCTTGCGGTGTATGGGTGCCTGGTTCGTCTTTGGTCTTGTCAGTTCAGCTGGTGTAGCAGGAAACAGGAAGCAGGTTGGTAAGCTGGGGAGACACTGAATACGTAGTCAGACAAGCCGGGTTTGGTAACAGGTGATCAGATGTAGATATAGACGACAGGCAGAGAATGGTCAGGATACAGGCAAAGTTCGGCAACAGGATATCAAGCAGTGTAGAGCAAAGCGTGGTTACAAGGCAGGCCAAGGTCAGGATAGCAGAGATCAAATCATAGTCAAACAAGCCGGGTCAAACACAGGAAACAGATCGGATCACAGGAACAGGAAGTCACTGGAACAGGTATGAGCTGCAAACCAGACAGCAAAGACACAGTGCTGCTGAGGTGTTTAAATGAGGCAGCCTGTTACCAATCACTGAAATTAGTCTGCACTATTTTAACCCCTAGGTGGCAGATCCATGACATGAGGTTTCTGCAGAGACTCAGGCAAAAAAAGGTGGTGATAGCTCCTTACTGGCAAAACAGGCCTTGGTTTCCCCTCCTGGCCCAGCTCAGCTTCTGAGACCTGGTCCCTCTTTCCTTCAGGCCGGACCTTCTTTCTCAGGGAGCAGTCCTGCACCCTTGCCCGGTGCTGTTGAGACTAATGGTCTGGTTCTTGAAAGGTAGAGGCTTGAAACCCTCGGTTGTGCATCAGGAGTAATTTCTACCCTCATGAGCTTGAGAAAGGCAAGCACAAATAAGGTCTATGGCAGAATATGGGTGAAGTTCGTTGAATTCTCATCCTCTATGGGAAGATCGTTCAGAGATCTGGGTATCCAAGACATCCCGGAATTCCTACAATATGGTCTAGATCTGTCTCTGTCCACCAGCTCCCTCAGGGTCCGAGTCTCAGCCCTATCAGCCTTCTCCGGGAACATCATGGGCCATTCACCCTTTATTCCGACAGTTCTTGTGAGGGGTGGCAATGCTCAGGCCCCAAAGGAGGCCAAAATTCCTAAAGTGGGATCTTCTCATTGTTATCGACTCATTGGCTGGACTCAGTACCATGGGAACCATTCTGGTTTCTATTAAAGACCTTTCTGCAAGAGTCGCTTTGCTCGTGGCAATCACTTCGGCTAAAAGGGTCTCTGAGATCAGGTCCATAGGTCATAAAAAACCATTCCTGACTTTCTTCCCGGATCAGGTGGTTCTCATCACTATGCTCGACTCAAACCCAAAAGTCACGTCAGTGTCCCATGAGAACCAAGAAATTGTCCTACTTACATTCAGGGCCACAGGGTCCATGGAGGCTCCCCCACTGGATGTAGGGGACATACTGAAGGAATACCTGTAAGTTACTGCCTCTTTTAGACGCTCAGACTACCTGTTTATCCTACACTCCAGGAATAACAAAGGCAAGTGAGCTTCAACCAGAACGATCGTGGCCTGGATCGTCCAATCCATCCAGCAGGGCTAAGGGCTTTTACAGAGGCCGTGACGGCAGCCCAACATGTGGCTCCAGATCTCATCTGTAAAGTGGCCTCTTATGGGTCTCCATTAATACTATCATCTGTAAACTTTGGTTTAAGAATCCTGTTGGTTGACGGGGCAAATTTAAAAGTTTATTTTTGATCAGCATACCCACCCATGTGATTTGGCTAGTTATTTCCCCCATGTGGGCTACCATGGAGTATGTCAGGAAAACTGAAAATTTCCTATCAAATACTTACCGTAATTTTCCTTTCCTGATGGACTCCATAGCAGACGGAGTTCCCACACATTGGTCAACAGTTCTCAACTAGTTATGGAACGCAGTCTCTGGCTGTGAGCTAAAATTTATGGGAATGGGGTCCTATAGCATTGGAGAGGAGGCGGGGTTAACCCACATGTAGGCTGCCATGGGGTCCATCAGGAAAGGAAAAAAACAGTAAGTATTTGATAGGAAATTTTCTCTCTTTTTTTTGCCAGAAAATTACTTAGAACCCCAAACATTATATAGAGAATAAAATGGCAGTTGTGGTGGGCACAATACTTTATATCACACCATATTTGCGCAGAGGTCTTACAAACGCAATTTTTTGGAAATAAATACACTTTTTTAAATAAAAAAATAAGAAAAAAAGTAACGTTAGCCCAATTTTTTTTGAAATGGTAAAAGTTAATATTACACCAAGTAAATTGATATTCAACATGTCATGCTTACAAAATTGCGCCCGCTTGTGGAATGGCGGCAAACTTTGGCATTTAAAAATCTCCATCAGCCAGGTTTGGAAATGTCTACAGGTGCAATAAAAAAAACCCCCCTTTAAGACCATTGGGCGGAAGTAATGTTTGAAGTCTCTTCCATCATCCAAAGGTATGGAGCCGAGTGAGGGCCATCATTCCCTCACTCGACTTAATGCGTTACAAGGGAAAGGACCCGATCATCCCCACCACTACCGATGGCTCCAGGAAGCAGCAGAGACCACCAAGGAGCAGGGGGAGGGGGGAGTAAGCACCTCTCCTGCCATCGATAAAAGTGATCTTGCAGTGAATCTGCCGCAGAGACCACTTTTATCTGAAAGCGGACCGCTTGCCTATTTTAAAAATACCAGGGTATGGCAGCTATCTGCTGCCATAACCCCAGTATTCAACATCAAAGTACCGTTGTATAATGACGGCGGACGGTCTGGAAGTGGTTAAAAAAACAAACATATCTATACTTATCTGCTCTGTGCAATGCATTTGCACAGAGCCAACCTGATCCCCTTCTTCTGGGATCCCTCCCTGGAACTCCAGCCCCTCCTCTTCGTCTGGCACCCCTACAGAAGGTCACTTTCCACTGGGGCACCCATGCATACTCACTTTCAAACCCCGCTGCTGTGTCCATCTACACAGACGTCCCCCCGCTGCTGTGTCACAGGATTTGATTGACAGCAGCCAGAGCCAATGGCTTCCGCTGCTATCAATCTGTCCAAGGAGGAGACAAACGGCAATGGGAGCTGCTGCACTTGTGGATATCACTGGATCAGATCAGGCTCAGCTAAGAAAAAGGGGGGAGCTGCAGCACAGAAGGTTTTTCACCTTAATGCATAGAATGCATTAAGGTGGAAACCCTTAAGACTTTAGAACCTCTTTAAGGCTCTGTTCATGCTGATGTGATTTCAAATGAGACTTGAGCTGCACAGAATCGCAAGACAATAGAAATCATATTGCTTTCAGTAGTTTCTGTTCAAATCAATGCAACTCAGCATGGTGCAATTTTGGAAAAGGTTTCTGTACTACTTTGGTGCGATTCCAGCTTGATTTTGGACCCATAAAATATGTAAATCACATCCAAGTTGTACTATATAATCGTTCTAAAAATGGATCAAAATCAGATTGTAGCAGTGTGAACCTAGGGTAAAGAAAACTGTACTGAAAATAGCTTTTTGTCTGGTTGTCTCATTACAATGTTTATCTAACAGCTTGAATACATACCGAGTCAACAAGTAGGAAGGTCAGGAATTCAGATTCTGTTCTCTCGTATGTACTTGTCCTGGGTCAATGACTTAAAATGACTATAATTCAGAGACAGCCAAGTTGGCATATTACTTTTATTCTGGGTTCTACTCAGGGCTTTTTTTCAGCAGGAACATAGGGAAATGCAGTTTGGCACCTCCATCATTGAATGTGATGCTGGGGATTGCTGGAGGGTCTATTGATGTCGACTGCTGGGGGATCGATTGTTGTTAGAGGGATCATTTTCTGCTGGGGAGGTCTATTTTTGCTGGTGCGAGACCTATTTTTGGTGGGGCGATCTTTTGTTGCTAGTGGGTCAATTATTGGTGGGATAGATCTACTGTTGATGGAGGGGTCTATTGATGCTGGCTGCCAGGAGCCCTGCTGTTTTGTTACTGGTGGGGGCCCTGGAAGACTACTGAAAATGGAGTTACCGGTAAGAACTAACTCTGCTTTTCCCCCAATTGTCTTCCAGGTCAACCCTGGAGAGGATAACCAAGTACTCACCAGACTTTCCTACCAAAAGCCTGGTCCTGGCTGGATATCAGATCCACTGAGAGACTAAGGAGCTGAGAGAACCAGGCTTTCTTGAGCCAATATGGTGCTATCAGTATCACATTTGTCTGTTCCTGTAGGAATTTCTTCATTACTTGAAGAATCAGATATACCGGGGGTTATAAATGATTCACCTTGGTGTTTTTCCGGGATGCAAATAGATCTATATTTGGCATTCCCCAGCGGGCTGTAATTTCCTTGAATACCTTTGGATGTAAAGCCCATTCCTCTTGTGAGATCTCTTGGTAGCTGAGGAAGTCCACCACTTCATTGTTTTCCCCCTTTAGGTAGACTGCTCCTAGAGACAGTAGAGTCCCTTCTGCCCAATGACAGATCTGGTTGGAGATGTAGCTTAGGAGGGGGCTCCTCGTGCCCCTTGCTTGTTCACATAAGCTACTGCTGTAGTGTTGTACGACAGGATCAGGGTGTGATGATTTCTTAGCTGGTCTTGGAAGTGTTCTATGACTTTGGCTATTGCCATAAGCTCCCTCCAAATTGAAGATGCCTAGGCCTCTTCCTGGGACCATCTCCCCTGAGCAGGTTGACCTGCTAGGTGGGATCCCCATCCCCAACTGCACGCAACTGTGGTCAAATTCCGTGAGGTTGGGAAAGACCATGCCAGATCCTGGTATAGGTTTGTGTGGATATCAGGAGGTTGTTCTGTACAGAACTTATTCTCTTAACGAGACCTTGAATTTTCTCCTCCGGAAGGGATGCTTTCTGCTCTATGGAGCTGAGCAGATATCCCAGTAATCGAATGTTCTGAGTAGGACACAGGTTGGGTTTTTTGATGTTTAAAATCCATTCTAATGACTTCTGCCATAGTTGAGCTTCTGCCAGGTCTTTTACCAGCTGAACTTCTGACTGTACTGCGAAAAGCAGGTCGTCTAGGTAAAGTACTACAGTCATCTTCTTCAACCTCAGAGGGACCAGGGCTTCTGCTAGGACTTTGGTAAATATCTTTGGTGATGAGGATAGCCCGAAAGGAAGAGCCCTGCTTTGGAAATTATACTCCTTTACCTCCATCTCCACCGTCAACCTCAGGTATCTCTGGAACTCTTCGTATGAGAATGTGGAGATAGGCATCACTGAGATCCATGGTCGCCATGAAAGTTCCTGGTTGAAGAATATTCTTGACTGAGAATATGAATTCCATGTGGAATTATTTGTATTTTATGGCTTGGTTCAGAGGTTTTAGATTTAATATCAATCAAAACTTCCCTTTCGGTTTTCTTCCTCTGGGACTGGAGTCAGGACCTTCTGGTCTATCATCTCCCCCAACAACAACAGGAAAGCCCTTGCTTTTTCGGGATCCCTAGGAAGTTTAGTTAATAGATCAACTCTCTGGAGGATGACAACTGAATTCCAGGGAGTAACCCCTTGCGACAATGTCTAAGATAAATTGGTTGGCTGTCGTCTTCTGCCATTGAGGTAGGAAGGTAGCCAGCCTTCCCCCAACTGGCGTTTCTCTTTGGCTTCCTCTTGTGACCCGTCCAGTGCTTTTTTGGGCAATCTTTTGTTTTCTTCATGCGGACACTCTACACCCATGAAAAAAACCTCTTTTGTGGAGGTTTGCGTCTCTCTACCGGGAACGCTTTCTTCCTGTCCGCCGTTCTTTCTAGGGGTTCGTCCAAGTCTGTTCCGAATAGAAGATCTCCGGAAAATGGGAGGTTACATAGTTTCATCTTGGATGCAGGATCCCCTGACCAAGTCTTCATCCAGATAGCCCGCCTGGCTGCCACAGGTTGATCCCCTGATCTCGTTGCCAACCGCATTGAAGAGGACCAATAGGGTTTTCAAATACTCATTCCTCACAACGTCCGACATCACCTGGTGGACCAGGAATATTTTGGACTTTTTCTTCCTTAGACCTTGGTACATCAGGTCATGTTTTGATGGAAGTTCTTTTTCTTCTTCTATTTCCAAAGTCTCCTATATAACCCCAAGTAAGTCCTCTACATCTTCTAGGGACAATTTGTACTTGGGTCCTCTTTTTCCCTCTCCCCCAGCTTCCTGCTCTGAATCTGAGCTGTCAGTGGCTATTTCGCTAACCACGCTGCTACTTGCTCGTTCCCTTGCTCTCTCCTGCGACCCTGAGGCGACTGATCATGGCAAGGCTATGGGAGAGTAACTTCCAGAGAGAGCTGTTTGAGGTTTTACCTCTGAAATACATTTTTTAAGCTCCTTAAAGGTAGTAGCCATGTCATCCCTCATGGATCCAAAAAGGTTTGTGTAAATTGCATCAGACTGTTTTTTAACCAGTCTGTCTATGCGGACTTGACATAGTGGTTCAGTGTATCCCAAGGGAATCTTGGTATCACATTTTGCAAACCACTTCCTGGGAGTGGGCTTCGGCTCTTTAGAGGGCTTTGCCTGGCAAAACACAAAACGGGGCCCATGGCGGTGAGAAAAAAACATCAGCATTTACTCAGCCATTACAGTGTGCACACCCAGTGACACTTGAACCCCTTGTAGTTCCCCAGCCTGCTAGAGACCATCACTAACTAGCCTGCTGTTCAATATATGGACAACAAAAGTCACCCCCTGGTGCCTACCTGTGTCCGCTGGTGCCTGCATTCCTGGGAGCCTGAGCAGATGAGAGGTCATCTTCCTCCAGCATCCTGGAGCTTCAGTGGCGATACCACTGTCTCCTGCAGCTGTGTCCATGAAAAAATTGCACCAGCCGGCCATTTCCGCTCTCCGCGCCTTTAAGGGGGCAGGACATGCTCCCCGGCGCACAACGATGATGTCGTCCACCCCCGGAAGTGATGCCCCGCGCCTTCCAGGTCAAGCAGCCTCCGCCCGCGGTACACACCCCCTTGCCGAGGACAGTCAACGGGAAGCTGTACTGGCTCCTATCTCCGCGCCTGGGCTCAGAGGGAGCCGGAATCCGGGACACTTCATGCCTGCTGCCAAGAAGGGTTGCCTGCGGCAGCACACCCGACCAACAAAGAAAATGCATCTTTGGTAAGGTCTCCTGACCCCCTGCAGCTCAGAGGCTCCCACTCCACCTGCTGCTGCACCTGACGGGCACCTGTCCCGGTGAGCACTTGGGAGATGGAGCCCCTCAGGTCCTTAGGCAACATATCTCCTCCGGATGGAGGAAACACTAAGACTGACCAGGGACAATGTGTTTCCTGTGTGTGAAGAGGAGCTCCATCTCTCAAGGGCTGACCTGGAAGACAACTGGGGGAAAAGGCCCTGGTTCTACTTTTAGCTGTAGATGACTTTATGGCTTTATTAGTCTGCCAGATCAAATAGAGCAACCCAGAACCAATGGATTTTTTTGTATTCAGTTTATCAAAAACATTTTTTGTTTACTTGAAGTGGCCAAAAGCAGACAGCTGGAGCCTGAGCCGTAGCTAACACCACTATTCTTCTTTGCACAATCCCTTAAAAATGAGCAAACTGCATTGTTTTGCAAATGTCTTTAAATTATATAACATAAGGATTCCAAATGGTAGTCTGTAAAGTTAGAAAAAGTGAAATCAGTTTCTATTAAAAACTCATGGTTCTCCTTTGTATTCCTATCCTAATATACAGTATTGCTACTGAGAATTCTTCCTCTGAAGACTTAAGCTTGGCTCTGGAGCATAACAAATATGTTACAGAATACCATGCATACGATCCACTGGCTCTTCAAACACTAGCTTATGGGCTCATTCACATGTGTGTTGCTTCCTGAGGAGCAATCTGGTAATTTGCCAGGCAGTGAGGAGGCATTATGTTGCCTCCTCTTCGCCTGTTTAACCCCTATAACCATGCAGCAACCCCATTCACATAGCTTCCAACTGTCCCTGATTTCGAGGGATGGTCCCTGATTTGGAACAAAGTCCATCTGTCCCTCTTTCCTCCTCAATTGTCCCTCATTTTGGTCTGATCTATATAGTTGTATATAAGATGCACTACTTATGTAATCGACAAGTGTTTCACATTGCTAAAGCTTTCACCTAACTAGATTGCTGCATTTATAAATTCCAAAAGCCAGTATAAAGGAATAGTAGTGGTAAAAAAGCACTTGTGGTTGAACTAATCATTATTTTTTGTACAATTCTCCATTAAGGGGGTGTGTCCTATGCCTACATACTTTTGCTAATAGGTGTTTCTCATTCCCATTTCAGAAAGTTGGGAGGTATGCATTCACTTGAATGGGTTACATTCAGCTGGCGGTATTGCCTGCCAAATGCATCAGCAGGGATCTTTTTGGCTGTAGCCTATGTACACCCCCCACCCAAGGGCTCTGCAGCTTAAGAAGACACTACACTCTCAGATTTAAAAAAAATAATTATATTTAAGTATACTGCTTTTTTTTTACTCAAAAAAGTACCTTCTGTTGCGTTCAGCCTCCACCAAACCTCTGTTGTCCAACTTCTTGGTAGGGTGGCGCTACATTAATTCTCTAAGTATGTAAGATCGTAGTCACCCTCTCTTGCTTGCTCCTGAGATGGACTAGGGACTGTAGGATTTGAATTCACGTGATCGCAACTTACATACACTTCTTGCTCTAAACAACAGCACATGAAGAAGAATAGGAGAGGTTTAGGAACTCACAGAAAACATTACAACAAGGTAGAAAAACACTGTAAGAAATAATTTAATGACAAATAGATTACAAGGCCATTAAAGCGTTTGTTACTCCAATATTTCATATTTCTGATCTGTGTCTGCTGTACTATGTACATGTATAAAAAGTGTTCTGTTCTCTTTGAATTCCTTTCTTTTATGTGAAATCCCTGGTGTTCCCACTAATCCCCTTGCTTTCCTATTAAAAAATTACCACACTAAGCAGGAAAACACATTGTGGTCAGTCCTCTAGCTATGCTGGGACCTCGACCTGCTCTCCTCCAATGATCAGACTTCTACTGACACGCCCCTGCTGCACAGCCGTTCACTGGGTAGCACAGTGTCCTGCAGATTCTTCTCCCCCCAGCTCTTATGCACCTGAGAACAGAGGGAATGTGATAACATTTTGGTGAGTTTGCCTCGAGTTCAAAAATTTATGGAAATGGAGATAAAAGGTACCGTCATCCAGAATAAATTGTGTGCAAAATGTTAAGGGAAGTGAGGATGGTTGCTAAACCTGTCCTACTTGACCCTCAAGGAAACAAAAGGACTATCTCGATACCGATAAACAAAGTTAAACTTTTATGCCTCGTACAAACGATCAAACAATCCGGTGGAAAAGTCCGGCGGACAATCCCCCCGTGTGTAGGCTCCGGCGGACTTTTTTTACCCAAAAGTCCGGCGGACTTAGAAAGTAGTTTTGCACTCCAATCTGTCTGTTGGACTCGCATTTCGGCGGACAATCCGGCTGTGTGTGTGCCAGTCCGCTGTACTTTTGAAATGAACTGACTTTTCCCGCCCGGAGAAAAGTCTGCTCATTTTGAGCGCATCTCCAGGTAGCCGGGGCCAGCGAAGGAGGCGTCGCTGGCCCCGTTACCTGGTATGGACTTAAAGGGGAACGCCTACGCCGAAAAATCGGTGTGGGGGTCCCCCCAGGTCCACATTAGACCCTTGTCCGAGCACGCTACCCAACCAGTCAGGAAAGGGGGTGGGGACGAGCGAGCGCCCCCCTCCTGAGCCGTACCAGGCCGCGTGCCCTCAACATGGGGGGGTGCCTTGGGGAAGGGGGGCCGCGCGCCCCCCCCACCCCAAAGCACCTTGTCCCCATGTTGATGAGGAAAAGGGCCAGGGTTGTCGGGGTCTGCGGGCGGGGGGGTTTATCGGAATCCGGGAGCCCCCTTTGATAAGTGGGCCCCCGGATACCGGCCCCCCACCCTATGTGAATGAGTATGGGGTACAATGTACCCCTACCCATTCACCTGTGAAAAAAAGTAAAAAAAAAACAACACACAAGGGTTAAAATAGGGGGGCTTCTGACCGTCTTCGGGGGTCTTCTCGCCGGACTCCACCGCTATCTTCTGCTAGCTCTTTTACTAGTGGAGGAGCCCGGCTTTCTTCTTCGCCGCCGCCCTCTTCTTCCGACTTCGGGGGTCTTGTCCCCATCTTCGGGGGTCTTGTCCCCCTCTTCGCTTCTTCTTGCCGGGCCACCGCGCCTCAACAGTTTCAAGATCAAAGGAGCGCTTCTTCAGGAGGATAAATCTATAAAACAAAATCTATAAATAAATCTGTAAACAATATATATGAAATAGAGTAAATATATATGTCATATAACACATCTAGCAACATATATAGTAAATACAGCAAAAATCAGGTATAACTGCTTACCAATCACTTTATGACCAATAACACACATCAGTCACCACAGGCTCCCCCCACGGCGGACATGGGGGATTTACACATGGATCTTAAGTTATTCACCAAAATTTTAGCGACCCGCTTAGCCCGTAACTTACAGACTCTAGTCCACCTGGATCAGGTGGGCGTCATCCCTATGAGGGAAGCTAGGGATAGCACGATTAAGGTGCTAAACTTATTACATGTAGCTAACCAAACGAATACGCCCTCGATCTTTCTAAACACCAATGCCGAAAAAGCATTCGACAGGGTTAATTGGAACTATATGTTCACGGTATTACGCCATATAGGGTTAGGTGAAACAATGCTCAGATGGATTACTCAGATATATACTACTACTACAGCTCAGGTCAAAGTAAATGGGATTCTCTCAGACCCCCTTCCTATCAGGGACTAGGCAGGGCTGGCCGCTATCCCCACGCTCTTTGCTCTTTCCTTGGAACCTTTTCTGTGTAAAGTTAGGAACAATCCGGATATCCAAGGCCTGATGGTAGGGGATATCCAGTACAAAGTCTCTGCTTATGCAGATGACTTGCTGTTTTCCCTTTCAAATAGGGTAATCTCCCTTCCAAACCTTTTACAGGAATTCGAGGAATATGGGCAGATATCCAATCTCAAAATTAACTATAATAAGTCAGAGGCCATGACCGTCAAGATCCCATGAACCTTACTGCAAGCTCTACAATCCAATTTCAATTTTAAATGGGCATCCGTAGCTTTGACATATCTGGGTACCTCCGTCCCAGCAAATTTAAACCACACTTTTCAAATGAACTTCCCGCCATTATTGACCCGAACTCGAGCCCTACTTGAATCCTGGAATAAAGGCCTACATTCCTGGTTTGGCAGGTGCAATCTTATTAAGATGTGCATTCTGCCCAAATTCTTATACTTACTGCAGGCACTGCCAATGGCAATCCCCACATCGTTTTTCAGACATGTGCACAGTCAATTCACTAAATTTATATGGGCTAATAAAAAAAATAGAGATTGTCCCGAACCCTGCTTTCCTTACCTAAGATTAATGGGGGACTGGCTGTCCCAGAGGTGAAGAAATACTACCAGGCTGTACACCTCGGTAGAATTAAAGATTGGTGGAGGCACCGGGATCTGAAGCTGTGGACACAGCTAGAGCAAGCCCAGATACAAGTCCCTTTGCAAGGTGAATCGTTAAAATTGCGCTATGGACAGATTCTATAAAGATTACAAACTGGAAAGATGGATGAAAGAAAAAATCTAAAATGAAAATAAAAACCTAAATAGGTCTCAAGGGGTTAAAGCTGCCTATGCCTAGATCCCACTCCTTTATGTAAAGGAGTGGGCCAGAGATGTAGAATTTAAATTAAGCTTTGGCGCTAGAACCCTTCTTATCGTGCACCCAAGTGCAAAAAATAAATGTGTTTTTATTATATAATCTATATATGACAATTTATTCCGTATTGCTATTATCTAGCTTTTATGTGTTTTACAACCAAAAAATATATATATTAACCAAAAAATATTAACCAAAAAAATGTATGTATTCTTCCTGTGTCCACCATACGGTGGTGTTTGCTAAATGTCTGGTGCTAGCTGGTGCTATGCCCATCTCGACACGAGTGTAAGAACACACCCTCTGATAGGGATGACACTTAGAGTGGGATCACAATCCTGCACTACACACTATCCCTACCCAATTCTCCGCTGTACCCTAATATAGGGAACCCACAATTCCCTCCGGGAGTAGACCTCCAAGTTAGGAATGCTATGACGGCTATAAATTGCACACAGGCACGACACTTCCGGACTCATGACTCTTGGCCTTCCGTAGAGGTACTAAGTAATCACATGGGCCCCTTCAAATTACCTTTCTGGACCGCCGTCCAACTAAGACCGCTTGAAGGACTTTTCTCCCAAATGCCTGGTCTTGCGCTGAGATAAGGTCCAATCTATAGTGCTTCATGAAAGTTGAGTAATTTGACCATGTTGCTGCTCGACAAATTTGTTCTGGTGACGCTCCAGCTCACTCTGCCCAAGAGGTCGATAGTGCCCGTGTGGAGTGAGCCACGGGGGGAAAAAGGACATTCCGTTTTCATAATTTTGTAAGCTTAAACAATACCTTGTTTTATCCATCTTACAATTGTGTTCTTTGAAGCTTACGACTCCAATTTTTTATCCGCATGTAAAATAAATAGTGCATTGGATTTTCTAATACTTTGACATCTCCAGATACTGTAAGACACAAGCTCTCACGTCCAGTTGGTGGAATTCTACTTCCCTTGGATTGGTGGGGGACCCACAGAACAAAGACAAAAGTTCTTGTGTTCTATGGAATTTTGTCACTACCTTGGGCAAAAAAACCTGGGTCTGTGCGTAGCACCAGCCCATCTTCAAAAATGGCTCTTTCATAGAAAGTGCCTGAAGCTTGCTAATGCGTCTAGCTGTGGAAATAGCCACTAGGAACACTGTTTTGAGCGTGACCATTTTAAAGAGGGCTCTTCTTCCTGTGACCATTTTACCCATCCCTGTAGCACAATTGACAGGTCCCATTTGGGTAAAATTTAAAAAGGAACAGGCTTAATTCTGTCTAACCCCCTTAAAGAACCTGTTAACTAGCGGGTCTAACACCAGGGGTTGCTCTAGAAACACTGACAGGGCCGCAACTTGTACCTTCAAAGTACTAAGGGCCAGTCCTTTATCCACACCATCTTGTAAGAACGCCAAGATTGCCAGGATACCTACAGACACTTTTTTAGTGTCTAACCCTGAACAAAAAACCTTCCAAAACTTAACATAAATTGCTTGGGTTACCTTCTTTCTACTGGAAAGTGTTTTTATTACCCTGTCTGAGAGCCCCTTAGACTTCAAGAGGCTCTCCTCAGACGCCAGGCCGATAATTTCAGGGTGTGCATTTCTGGCAACAGAACTGGGCCCTGGGATAGCAGATCTTCCCTCTCGGTTTCTTTGACCGATACGGAACCACCAATATTATTGTGGTCCGTTCCTGAAGAAATTTCCTAGAGGAATCAGTTTGAATGGGGGGAAAAGCGTAGCAAGTGTGAAACGCCCAACTTTGTGCAAAAGCATCTATCCCTTTTGACCCTTCTTCCCTTTCTAGTGAGAAGTACACTGGAACCTGGGGGTTCATTCTCCTGGCGAACAAATCCACCTCTGGGAGACCCCATTTCTGCAGCTGAAAGATTTCCTCGTTCAGGCACCATTCTGATTCGCACAATTGGTGTCGAATCAGAAAATCCGCCAGGTGGTTATCCACCCCTTTCAGATGGACTGCCAAGATCGACCCTAGGTTCTTCTCAGCCCGATATAAAATCGTACATGTTAACTCGATCAAGGACGGACATCTCGTTCGATTGTTTAGATACAAGACTGCTGCTGCATTGTCTGAGCGGACCTTTACATGGTAGCCCCTCAGATCTCTGGCAAATGCTCTTAATGCTTCCCAGATCGCCTGTAACTCTCTCCAATTGGCCGACCTTTGGGACTGTGCTTTCCCCCAGCGTCCTTGGGCTATTTTTGACCCAAAATGGGCCCCCCAGCCCCAAGCACTGGCATCCATAGTGATGTGGAGACACTGGAGGAGACCACCATAGACCCCGTACCATGTGCTCCTCTTTCCTCCACTACCATAGAGATTTTCTGGTCTTTGAGGATAGGTGGACTATCCTGTCCAGGGATTCTTGTGCTCCATCCCAGCTGTTCAGGATGTCATCCTGAAGGCACCTGAAATGGGCCCTTGTCCAAGGAACCGCAGGAATTTTCGCCACTAACAGACCCAGTCCCGACATAGCTGAGTGTGATTTTTCTTCGTTTATTAACCACCTCAGCCTTTTTAGCCAGGATATGGTTACCCTCAGGTCTCCCTGCAGTTGGAGTTTGGAGAGGGCGAAGAGTAAAAGGTCATCTAAGTACGGTATGACCGCGACTCCTTTCAGCCTCAGGGGAGCCAATGCTTCCACCAGGACCTTGGTAAATATCCTGGGGGAGGAAGATAGGCCGAATGGCAGGGCCCTGAACTGGAAGTATTGGGTCTGCCTTCCCCACTGAACCGCTATTCTCAAAAACTTTTGAGTCCTCATGAATGGGGACGTGTAGGTAGGCATCCCTTAGATCGAGGGAGGCCATGAAACAATCTGGAGCAAGGATTGAATTTACTGTAAAAATTGTTTCCATCCGGAATATTTTGTATGTTACCCACTTGTTTAGTAACTTTAAATTCAAAATCAACCGGAATTTGCCTGACGGTTTCTTTACTACAAACACATGCGAGTAGAAACCGTGGTTTATCTCCTGTCTTGGCACTGGTACTAGAACCCTCTCGTCTACCAAATTGCCTATTTGCGACAGCAAGGCCATCATCACCTGAGGATCTTTGGTCACACACATCCTCGTAGGTGGGGTGTGTTTGAACTGTAGTCGGTAACCCTCCCTGATTATCCTCAGAATAAAAGCATTTGGGGTAGTTTTTTCCCCATTGTAGGAGGAACTGCCCCAGTCTTTCCCCCACAGGAACCAAGTCTCTCGGACTTAGTTTTTTTCTGTTTCCCCCCCGTCCACTTTTTTTTTTTTTTTTTAGGAGCTGAGCCCTTAGGAGTCTGTCCTTTGCGATGGGAAAAAAGCATTTCCCTGGTGCCTTTTTCATTTTAACAGGAAAGGCTTTCCTGTCTGCAGGGCGATCCAGAACCTTTTGCCTGAACAAGAGGTCTCCTTCAAAAGGGAATACCACATAATCTCACTTTTGAAGCTGGGTCCCCCGATCAGGATTTTAGCGATAGTGCCCTGCGAGATGCATTTACGAGGGCAGCGGTCCTTGCTGAAAGTTTGACCAACTTAGCAGAGGCGTCTGCCATGTAGCCTGCTGCTTTGTGCAGCATAGGAAGGGAATCCAAGATTTCCTTTCTAGAGGTCCCACCTTCCAAATGCCCTTGCAATTGTTCCAGCCAGACCTCCAGATCCACCACTCTATGACCATTGCAGGTTTTAAATTGATCATGGTTACTTCCCATGACCTTTTTAACAGCACCTACATCCTTTTGTCCATGGGTTCCTCGAGGACACCCATGTCCTCAAAAGGCGAGGGCCGTTGATTTTGCGCACTGGGAGAAGGCTGCATCCACCTTAGGTACTTTGTTCCAGACGCAGGTGGGAGAACACAATGCCTGTGCCCGCCCCCGCCTGACTCGCGCCAAATCAAAATCCGCTCGTCAGGCGGGTAACGCCAGCCCTCCCCGGGCTATCCAGGAGGATGCCGCCGATTCGTAGCTGCAGTCAACACAACCAGGGGACCCCAAATGTCCGTCAACCTACGCCAGGTATCATGGGAAGGAGAGCTCCTTAATCCAGCCTCCTCCTCTGGTGGAGGAAACACAAAAGACTGAAGGGGAAAGGACGGAAGCCGCCTTTTAAAGATTGGTATTGCGTTTCCTGCCTCTGGAGGTAGAGCCTATCTCTCTAGTGCGGTCCTGGACAGATGAAAATGTAAGACTTGACATGCCACTTAATATTTCAAACAAAAATATCGCTACCATTTTGCTCTTGCTGGATGTCCAGTGTGCTCCTGTTCCTTTAAGGGGGCTTGGGCAGCCTCTAGGCTCACCTGTCCCACATCTATCCATTCCATGCATGTGCTTCCACTGTGGACACACTTATAAATTTGTAGTGTTAGGACTGCAAGCAACACTGTGCTGTGACGAGGCCTTGCAGCTTTCACATGCATTTGCAAACGTGTGCCAACTAAACCCCTGCTTTTAACAGATGGTTAGACAGGTTAATTTGGTTGGTCAGCAGACTGGTTGGTGAGTTGAGCTATGGAATTGTTTTTGTCTTATGCTTAATATTTGAGACTGTACTTTCCAAAATGGGGAAAATTTGGAGAGCATTTGTACGGTCCTGGTTAGACACACACACACACACACACTATACATTTAACGCAAACCAATATTATAATACACACTAATTTGGTGCATTTCTTTTCTTATACAAAAACATGTAGCAGAATACATTTTGGCCTGCATTTATGATAGCATTTGATTTTATTGAAATAAGTTTTATACCAGATAAGATTTTTTCAAAACATTGTTTCTTTAGCAAAACAAAAAACCCTATGGTGTATACCAAAGGAAATGTATTTAGTTTTTCACACAAAGGAGGATACAAAAGTTAAGGACCTCACAATTGCCAAATAAAAGTAACAGTGCTAAATGGTTTAAAATGGCCTGGATGTGAAGGGGGTAAACGTTTCTGGAAGTCAAGTGGTTAGTCAAGTAGGGTGCCACAACTGAAAAAATAAAATAGCTGCTGTAAACTACCCAGCTTTTGCATAAAAAGCACGCTCAAAAAGTTTGATGCATAAAATGTTCCATCAACTAAAAGGATATATAATCTTTAACGCAGGTCACATTTTATGGTCAAGAGTGGTTTATTTTAAAACCAGACAGTATGGTGCAATGTCCAAACTAAAAAACCCCCCCCCCCCCCAAAAAAAACACACAAAATGAACACGTCAGAGCACACAGGTTTTTGTATCCATTTTATTTATTGTTACAGCAGAGAATACACACTTGTTAAATAGTCAGGTTTATTTTATAGATTTATATATAAAAAAACAAAAATAAAAAATAAAATAAGAAGTTCTACATTGTAGACATTAAAAGCAATTGCTGCTTTTCTCAGCAGAGATCAACACAGCATTTATCTTTGTGGCTGCATTTTAACAGATCCTTCAGATCCACAATTTTTTTTTTTTTTTAAAGAGGACTAATGAGCCTTGATCGCAGATTGGTTTACACAGAGCTACTGAAGGCATTTACAAGGTATATGAACGTCAGGACCTTACTAAAGACAGTATATTTTAGACCAGCTTTTTACATTGAACAAGAGTATATATAAAAACTACACAGTGCACGTTCAGTGTTGGTAGTCAAACTGACGGAAGCTTCAAATGGCCTTATTCAGCCACTAATTCAGAAAATTTCTGCAATAAGCACTCACCTGGATAGTAAACGCTTTTCAAGTATCACATTCGATCAAGGTATGAAAACTTCAAAGCTATAGCAGTTTCTTTTTTTTACATAAAAAGCTAAATTTTTGGGATTGTGTGGTTATTAGATAGATTTACAGCATATTCTAGGGAAGAATTATTCTGGGCCTGAAAAGTGGTGTAATTATATTAGTTAAAAGAATACATGGACATCATAGTTGCACCAATACTATGTGTAAATGTATCTGAGACACCATTATTTTCAAGTAATTTTAATACCAAGTAGTTTTCAAAAATGTTGAACTTCGTATTGGCGGTGAGTGTAAAAACAATTTGTCAAAGTATTAAATATTAGGGAATAAGAAAACAAAATGTCAAACTTGGTGTACCACACAGGAAGCCAGAATACCATTTAAGGCACCTTAAAAACCAGTCGTGCGATAACAGATCCATAGTTTGCTTAAAGCGAACACAACATAAAATCTCTGGAAATAGCAATACAATTACAAAAAAAATAAAAAAATTAAAAAAAAAGTGCCTTATGCTCGTCTCACAACTGAAAAGCTTTCAAGTAGGATATCATGAAAATAGCACCTTAAAGCTGTGCTTAGCTACCAGCCACAAACCATAAGGCTACTTTCACACTGGAGCATTGGCTTTTAACCCCCACTAACAGTCAAAAAAAGGGTTAAATGCGATTGCCCTTCTGCAGCGCTGCCCATTAATTTCATTGGGCAGGGGCACTCTTACAGGGCCTCAAAGATGCCGCTAGTAGGACTTTTTGGCGTCCTGCCAGCACACCGCTCTAGTGTGAAAGCACTCAGGCTTTTACAATGGAGTGACAGGAGAGGCTTATTACAGGCGCCATTATTAGCGATATAGTGCCTCAGTGTGAAAGCAGCCTAAAGCTTTACAATTGTTGAGCAAATGCAAGGTGAACTTGAAATGGTATAGTAGGGAAATGCATAGTGGAGACTTACTTCATTGTGCAAATACAAACATATTGGGATTATAATGGGTTAAATAATCACTGTTTTCCATTAGAAATACAATATACCGCTAGATTTTACCTTTTAATTATGAGACCTAGATAATATTTATGGGGGAAAAGAGAAAAAAAATTAATACATAAAATGCAACCATCAAATCATTTTCCTTCAAGACCCTCAAAAAGCTGCAATTTCCAACAGAACTGCAACATAATAAATATCAAAGTCAATAATCTCAAGACAATAGACTGCTGGACCCAATTTGAAGGGCAAGCTCAAAAACACAAAGGAATTTCACATCAGCTTTGCACTTAGAAAAGCAAATCTAAAAACTATAAAATCTTTTGAAACATTACACCTTCTAGATAAGCACCAGTGGGCCTGTAAAAAAAATTAGTGTAGGCACTAACAGGTGCCAGGACATACCTGCAGCATGCTCTCTCCTGCCCTGGCAAACAAAGACATGGTGATCAGGCAAAGCTCCCGCAATTCCTGATATCCAAGATTGCATGCTCAGTACTACCTCCTGCAAATTCCTATTGGTTAGTAAGGCAGCCTGTCATAGCGATTGGGTAATAGGAACTTGTTCAAGACCATAGTAAGCAGGCAGACTTACACTACCAGGATATGTCGGAGCTCACCTGGTCAGAAAAGCCCAATGTTGGGGGGCATGTGCAGGAACACCTAGGTGGTCACATTTTACACAGCAGTATTTTCATTTTATAGTGCAACTTCAAGTTGCTGTCACAGGACAAAGGTTTTACTGGAATCAAAACAAACCCAAAATGGGCTGAGACCCCATCAATTGCAAGCCCTTGCTCTTAGTCAAGACATGTTAAGGATTACAAACAGGTATACAGTTTGTGTGGCACTTAGCAGGTAAGTTTATGAATTCAAAAGTAACCAACACTTTTGGGGCATGGTAAATTGGACTCTTGATTGGCGACAACCATCATCTTTGCTATTGGCAACTTAATAGGATCCTTAGGTTCAGTTCACACTTCTGCATTTAATGCTTTTTGCAGAAATGCACTACAGTCCATTTAATATGATTTTATATGGGACACAGCCACATCTATGCTCTTTTTCCCCAACCACTACTTTTTTGGAAAGGGTCAAGGACTTTTTTTTAAAAAAGCAAGAAAAACCCACCCACACACGACCATAAATGCAAAAAGCATTGCAGAAACAGAGCAAAGGCACACTGCATTAGATATGAACCAAACCTTACACAGGCACCAGAAACCAGATTTTTCATCTTTCAGGTATTTAGTTTACAGATCTAAATGCAGCCCATTGTTTTTTATGGGTTTATGCACAGTCAAGAATGTGTCAGTAAAATTAGTGCCACATTCAAATAAACAAACAAAAAAAAAAAAAGGCGTTAGTTCAGCATTTTACGTGCATACAAATACACTATTACCAAAAGTATTGGGAGCCTGCCTTTACATGCATATGAACTTATGGAGGAGAAGGTTTAGGAGTGTGTCTATGGGACTGTTTGACCATTCTTCCAGAAGTGCATTTGTGAGGTCAGGCACTGATGTGGACTAGAAGACCTGGCTCAGTCTCCACTCCAATTCATCCCAAAGGCATTCTATTGGGTTGAGGTGCAAGCTAGTCAAATTCCTCCACGTCTTTATGGACCTTGCTTTGTGCACTGGTCCAAATCATTTGGTGGAGGGGGGCCTTGGTTCCAGTGAAGGGAGATAAGGCATCACACCAAACCATTTGACAATTTCATGCTCCTAACTTTGTGGGAACAGTTTGGGGATGGCCCCTTCCTGTTCCAACACGACTGTGCACCAGTGCACAAAGGTCCATAAAGACATGGATGAGCAAGTTTGGGGTGGAGTCCTGACCTCAACCACTAGAACACCTTTGGGATGAATTGGAGTAGAGACACTGAGCCAGGTCTTCTTGTCCACATTAGTGCCTGACCACACAAACCTTGTGGACAGCCTTCCCAGAAGAGTTGAAGCTGTTATAGCTGCAAAGGGTGGGTCAACTCAAATTACAGTTCAAGTGCTTAGGTGTCCCAATACTTTTAGTAATATAGTGTAGATGCATAAAATCACACCTCTAATTATTATATATATATATATATATATATATATATATATATATATATATATATATATATATATCTCAAAAGCATTCTGGGAGCTTTGAGAACCTAAATTTTTGTGAAGTTTATACAGCGTAAAAACATTAGTACCATGTGCAAGCAGCCTTACAAAGAATGGTATACATCAGAATAAAGACATATTCCAGTTCTACATCACAGGTGAGACTAACAAAATCTTGATCCCCAGAAGTAAAACTTGATCCCATAATTTGTAATCTTTACAGGAATTCTGACAGAATTCAGCAGACTTTGGCACGTTGCAGAACTTTGGCCACGTTAAACAAACCTTTTACAAATATAAATGCATTAGTGATTTAAAACACTCAAGGTACCCATACACCTGGGCTATGTGTCTTAATAGAACGGACCATATACACATCTTGGCTAAATTGATTAAGCAAGTATCCAGCACAGCATAATCCTTCAAATCCCGTTTATTGTAAGAGCATTAAGCAATCTGCCAACTAATTTCTGCCCCAAAGGGCCTTAATCACAGCTATGATTAAGGGCTTGTTCACACCATAAGTGAATGAAAACCACACATGTTCCACTTGCAGAGACATCCGTTTACATGCGCGTTGACCTCAGGTTTTCATGCACGTCAGTTATGTGCCCTATTCACAGCAATGTTGATGTTGTCTGTTTTTGGCCCCATTCAGAAAACTGCATACACATTGGATTCTGTGGGCATTGTGGTGTGAACAGGGCACAGAGAACAAATTTTTTTTCTGCACGCGTTCTGCAAGGGCACAAAAATGAACGTCTCTGTGCCATTGTGTGTGTGAGGCCTGAGGTTCCCCCATTGCCCCCTCTGCAGAAATGCATTGAGGATTGCTTTTAATGTGGTTACAATAAAAGGAAACAACGCATTATGCTATGATGCATACTTGCTTTGCTTACAGTAAGTTGCCTACAAAGAAGGATCCTTTTTGTGCACTCCAATGGATGGAAGGTCCGGTCAAAAAAAAAAAAAAAAAGGTGCACTGTATACTGTATTACTTTTTGGAGCTAATGTGATGAGTCCTAGCATTCCTTACTGTAGACAGATTTTATTCAAAAAAGACCAAATCAAATATTATCTTATAGGCAAGAAGATCATATCATTTTCTATCCTGCCTGCTTGATAATGATCATCCAGGGGAACTGGCTTGTTCCCATAAACCAGACAATTCTACACAGATTAGGCCTCAAAAGAAAAATAAACCCCACCACCACACACAAAGCGAGCAAAAGCAAAAACACATACCCTATAAAAAATAGGTTCATTTCATAAGTCCTGAACAATCTTACAACAACCATTAAGAATGGAACACAATGTGATGTTCTTAAAAATTCAGCATGGAGCAGACAACGGATTCAAAACATATTTGGCTGGATTTGGAAGTTGCTTGCAGAAATGCATTTCCCATGCTGTAGGCATGATTGTAGAAATGATTCTATATGTGATAACGGTACTCTGCGATATATTCCTTTAGTCTCATTGGCAATGGCAGTTCCTGGACCTTCTTTGTACATTTGTTGACAGCCAGTCTACAGAGATGCTGTAAAGATGGGGTAGATGTATAAAGTGGCTTCACTAGCCAAAGATGTACTGTCCGGTTGGGAAGAGTCTCAGTCTCTGTTTTCTTGTTTTTTGACAACAGAACATAATACTCAATAAGATGAACAACGCTACTGAATTGTTTTAATCTTGAACGTACGCAAACGACAGAGTCCAACCTGAATTTCCCCTCTCGATACTCAATGCGCAGGTTTGTTGGCCCTGCAGAGGTCTTTACAGAGATGGTCAAGAGGTAGTCCGTGTGTGAGCTGTCCCTAACTAGGAAAGTGCCCTCGGGCGCATCTTGCAGTTTTTCCTTGGCTTCGTTGACGGTCATGTGTCCCCAATACCAGCCTGTCAGAAAACAAAAAGGAGATTTTTTTTTAAGTTCAATAATTATATACTTTACGTATTTTGTGTAATACTTGCTGTGAAAAGGGACTAGGAAAAGAAGATGAGCACATCCCCGGTTAACCAATTTGCAAAAAAACAAAAACAAACAACCTACCCTCTAGTGGGACTTTATAGGGCAGTAATGGTGAACCTTGGTACCCCAGATGTTTTGGAACAACATTTCCCATGATGCTCAAGCACTATAGTGTAGTTAACTACAGTGTAGTTAAGCATTATGGGAAATATAGTTCCAAAACATCTGGGGTGTCAAGGTTCACCACCACTGTTATAGGGCATAGATGACAAGGAAATAGAATTAAAAGGGTTCAAAATTTGTTAGGAAAGTTTAAAAAAAGGTGTAGTGCAGAATTAAAACACACACAAATTGATGCAGTTACAGTAAACACATAATGGATAACCACAGTTCTCCATCAATGGTACAATGAAGACCAGAGTAGTAGCCAACGAGTTGAGATTGCATAATTCCTCTTCTTTAGGGGTAGGTGAATATATACATTTATATCCCAAATAGCCACATCATTTAAAAACTAGGAAAGTAAGTCATGAGACACTAAAAGGGGCACAAAGCCTCATCCCATGCTGTGGACGATTAATATGTGCCTTGAAAGTATGGCAAGCTAAATTGGCTAGATTCCTGAGCACTGAAATATTTGGGCAGTAATTCAATTGTATACTTGAAATATCAACAAGGCATAAAGACAAATTAAAAAGATGGGTCAATAGGATCTCTGAAGTAAGTAGGAGTTAAACCAGTATCCACAACCTTAGCAGACAGAATCTAGTGCATTTGAAAAATAAAGCTGGAAGCAGACTGGTTGCCATAATCTGCTGTACAAGACCCAAGTGTCATTTACATACCCTGAGGATGTGTGTGCATGAGAACTGCACATTGGACATTTTTATAGCTGCTGTTTTTTGGCGTTAAATGTTTTTCCCTACAGTCAATAAACTCCAGCGTGTTATCCTAGGTGTCCATGCACACAGACTTAACCGTTTTTGGCTGGGGCATTTTTGACTGTAAACAAAAAAATAAATTTTTTTTTTACTAAAACGTTGAAAAACTCACTGCAAAGCTACTGGCGTTTTTTAATAACGTTACAACATCCAGTGTGCATGAAGCCTAAGAAGCAGCAGAAGTGTGGAGCGAGAGTCTGCAGTTAGGTAATAAAAAGAATTGCCTAGCGAGCAATATTAACAAGTCACAGCATTTATCAAAATTAAATCTGCAACTATAGAGAGCTGGTCTATAGAAAAACACTTCATCATTTTTAGAATTCTTATTAAATCAGTTTGTTATTGTCAACTTGACACTTTAAAACCGGCCATATAACTGGGCACTTCCCAGTTTTCCCCCTCCGAAGTAAGCAAAGCACCAAAACATTTGTCAAGCTCGGCAATGTGTGTTTAAAGGTTTGTTTTCTTTTTTTAAAGTAGCAGTATAGCAACAGTAATATTCTGCCAATGTATAAAATTTAAGCCCCCAATAAACTCTCCAACTTTAGCATAGTTGCTTGGTCACCTGGAATTGCTATTTAACCACTGGGCACTTAAACCCCCTTCCTAACTAGACCAATTTTCAGCTTTTGATGCTCATTTTGAATGACAATTATTCAGTCATGCAACACTGTACCCATATGAAGTTTGTCTTTTCCACACAAATGGAGCTTTCTTTTGGTGACATTTAATCACCGCTGGGTTTTATATTTTTTACACTAAAAAAAAAAAAAAAAAAAAAAAGACTGAAAATTCTGTAAACAAAATGCATTTTTCTGCATTATAAAATTGTGCAAATTAGTCTTTTCTTCATAAAAATTGTGTCCAAAATTTATACTGCTACAAATCTTTGGTAAAAAAAATAAATAACCCAAAACTGGTGTATATTTGGTCTGTGTGAAAGTCCACAAGCTATATCCCAATCCCTGAAAATTAATCATACCTGAAGTACTGATGGTCCATCTCATTTATTGAGACCCCAACAAGCACCCCCCCCCCATTTGGAAAGTAGACATTCCAATGTCTAGTTGTAATTGTTTCCCACAATACTTTGCAAAATAAAGATTCTTCGTGAACAGAGCCACATCCCCATCTTGGACATAGACAGAAGTATGTCAGGGTGAAGGGGCCATTCTCCCGGAAACAATTGTTGGTGACTCAAGTAGTCCGCCTGCCAATTTTCTATCCCCGAAATGAAAATCGTTGATAGGCAAGGAATGTTGCGCTCTGCCCAAGATAGGACAGGATTCACCTTTTTTTGGGCTGCACGACTTCTTGTGACCCCTTGGCGATTGATGCAGGCCATAGGACAATTTTGTAATATGAGCGTCCAGGCCTCTAGGGTCAGACGAACTACCCTAATTTCTAGAATATTGATGGGTAAGGTCCTTTCTAACCTGTACCACTTCCCCTGGACAGATGCCTCTTCCAGGACTGCTCTCCAGCCTAGAAGGCTGGCATCCATTGTTACCACTTTCCAGGATACTGGTTTAAATTATTTCCCCTGTGAAAGGTTGCTGGATATGAACCACCAATTGAGGCTCTGATGCACCTCAGGGAATATGCGCATTGGAAAGTCCAAAGCCTGGACCTTCTTGTTCCAAGTCGACAGAATACTGTTTCGCAGCAGTCTTGACTGAAACTGCACATAAGGAACGACCTCGAAGGAGGCCACCATCTTTCCTAACAATTTCATGCACAGCCAAATGGAAGGATTTCTTTGTTTTGACAAGCCAAATCCGTTCCTTTATGGAACTGATCTTTCCCTGGGGTAAGAATACCTTCTTTTGAACGGTATCCATGATCAGTCCCAAGTACTGTAATCTCCTTGATGGTTTTAAGGAGGATTTTTATAGGTTGAGAATCAAGCCTGGGAATTCTAGGTAGCTCATGGCTGAGAATAAACTTTGGTTTAGACAGGTGGCCAACTGATCTACTAAGAGCAGATCGTCTAGGTAGGCTAGAAGTGTTATACCCTGAGCCCTTAACCTGGCTAAAGGAGGGGCTAGGATCTTTGTGAACACTTGAGGTGCGGTGGCTAGAGCGAAAGGCAGAGCCACAAACTGAAAATTACAATTTTCTACCTTGAAGCATAGAAATTTCTGATGAGGGGGAAAAATTGGCACATGGAGATAGGCATCAAAGATGCCCATTTATGCCAAAAAATTCTCCTCCTTGTAGAATGGAGACAACCGATCGGATTGACTTTATGCAAAAGGATAAAGTGCCAGTGCCAGTTTAGATCTTTGAGATCTAAAATGGGTCTTACCTCCCCATTCGGTTTTGGTACCGTGAAGAGGTTTGAATAAAACCGTGATCCCTGCTCTTCTGTGGGAATGTCTGATATCACTTTGAAACAAGAGATGATCCAGAAAGAGACTTCCTTTTCCCTGGATCTCTGGGAGCATTTGATAAAAAAAAAAAAAAAAAAAAGGGGAGACAGGAATTCTAGCTTGTTACCTAGTGAAACTGAGGAAGCCACCCATCTGTCCCGACATTGTTCCTGCCAGATCTTTAAAAATTGTAGAAGCCCCCGAGTGGGGGCGCCCTGTCATATGGAGGCTTTAGTATGTTGCTTCACAGGTTTCCTGCTCCAATGCCTCTAGAAAATTACTTAGAACCCCCAAACTTTTTTAGTAGACACCCTAGAGAATAAAATGGTGGTTGTTGCAATATTTTATGTCACACTGTATTTGCGCAGTGGTCTTTCAAATGCAATTTTTGGGAAAATAAATTAATTTAAAAACTTTACAGGTTAGATTTTTGTATATTGTGAAAGTTTAAGTTTCGAGAATCGTGATTTTTATTCCAAGCAAAAAAAAAAAAAAAATTGATTCTCATTTTGTACATACACCCTCTCCATTCGTAAATCTTAGATTACTGAATACATGCCTCTTATAAGATGATCTCAATTAGAATACAACATATAACACACATTTAAAGCAGTAGTAAACTGCAGCCCTTTTAACCTTCAAGGTAAAGGCATAATGTTCTAGTATACGAACACATTATGAAATGCTTACCTTACAACAAAGCCCTCCAGTGGGCAAGCTGTCATCGCTGACAGGGCTTCCATCTTCCCCCAGTCTTCCTTCCGGGTTCAAGTGATCCGATTGGCCACACCGTAATGACGTCACTCGCGCACATGCGAGTCCTGGAGCTCTGATATACCATCCCTTCAGATCGCATTCACGGGTGACGTCAGCAGCTGCATGCAGTGTGAATATCTCCCAAACCGCGCAGGTTTAGGAGATATTCACTGTACCTACAGGGAAGCCTTACTGTAGGCCAACCTGTAGGTACAAGTTCACAAACAGGGCTTACTTTTTTTTTAGATCTACTGCTCAAATGCATTGAAGGACAGTAATGCCACCCCTTACGCAATGTTGTGCCTCCATGACAGAACATTGAATTTGAATAAATGCAGGGAGCAGGCCAGATACAGTAAAAAAAATTAAAAAGGTCAGCTTCAGCCTGCACGTAATTTTTCTACCATTTCCCCAAAATTTTTAGGCATGTGCTGTTATCCAACATAATCAGACAAGAAAGGCCAGTTTTTTGTAACCTGAAGCACATCCAAAAGGAGACATGGCATTCAGGTGATGCACAAAATAGGTCTTCGTGTCAAAATTCAACAAAAGAAAAGTTCAAACCAAGTCTTCATGTGCATTCAGATGATGCAAAAGAATAAGTTTAAAGCCTTGAACAAGTTTTCACACTTAAAGTAGGGCTATAGGCACAACTTCTCATTTTGGAGGGAGGGTCATTGCCCCTATTTTTTGTAATCTGTGGCCTACTGGGGATATTTACCATCACTTCCTGTCCCATAGCCAAAACAGGAAGTGAGGAAATCACAGCAAATTAGGAGATTTAGTGTCCCAGTTGGAAAATTTTGCTTACGTCTCTGGGGGCAATGCAAAATTTGGGATTTTTACCTTCACCATAAACACGAGTGGTAAACAGGACAAATAAAGGGTGAAAATTGACCGATTTTATTCCCGCTTCTCCACTCTGTCCAAGAAAGAGTTTTGCCTTTAGTTATACTTCAAAGAGGAGCTCAGACGCCTCCCCAAAAAAAAAAAAAAAAAGCAAGTGAGCAGCTACAAATACTGTAGCTGCTGACTTATTAGGGCATTTAAAATGTCCAGGCATCCATGGTGTCCTCACCTGAGCCGATTCTTCTATTGAGTGTTGGTGCCATCATCTTGACTAAAGGGAACCCAGCAGTGAAGCCTTGTGGCTTCACAGCCTGTTTCCTACTGTGCTACAGTATTCTGGGACCTCTGAAATGTCCCAGAAGGCTGCGGAGAGAGGGGACAAACTGAGCTGGGAGAGGGTACCCGTGTAATCCAGCTCCCCCCCCCCAAAAAGTGCAAAACGTGGCGGCAGATAAGCAGTTTCCCCTTTTGGGTGGAGCTTCACTTTTAGCTTTGATGAAACTGGATATTGCCTGCATGAAGGAGCATGTTGTATCAGCCTTGGGTCAATGTGTAGAAAATCATTAATTATTCAAGAGGGGCACTGATAGACTGACTTTTCAAAATCTAGTTAAACTGACATTTTTTTTTAATTTTCCCCCAAAACATGGTTTAAATATTGAATATAAAAAAAAAGAAGAAAAATTAAATCCTAAAACCACATCAGTATTTTATAAAAAAAATGAACCCGAATGTTGAATCCCAGTATTTTAAATTTTTTAAAATTTTTTTTCATCTTGCTGTATAAATAGAACAGTTAAAGCACCAGAAGACGGGGCTCATGCCATCAAATGGGTTATACTTCCAGGAAATAGGTCTAAGGCTCTTTCATATGTCAGCAGTACTTGGTACTGAAAGAACATTTTACTAAAGGTGATCTCTTTTTCCAAGTATTGCTGGCTAATTCCTGACATTTGATTCTCCTAAGGGCAAACATGACGTTGGCCTTTCATGCATTAAAGCAGTCTACCCTTCCTCGAACAATACGATATTATGCACCACTCCCAAGATGAATAATACTGTAAACACATACTTAACTGAATTCTTTTAACTGGCTTTGCAAATTAACAGTGATCGGCTGCATCAGCTTTTACTAAATGGCTGAAGGATAATTATGTGCGGAAAGGATAGGACATACAATGCAATGCCACACAGTCCAAACATTTCCACAGAAACATAACAAATCACTTGCACATTATACTACGGGTGAAATAAAAGATTTGGTAAGAACGGCACAAGTGGATTTATTGGCTTCTTTTAAAGCTATTGGCATAGCAAATTTTGAGAAATGAGAAAACTATTTTAAATAGTAAAAAAGGAACAAAATCTGAAAATATTAGTTTTATATAAAGCAGATAAATCCTAACCTTATGTGCTTGTAGATTTGTAAATAAATTAAATTTTTGTTAGTTTTTTCAGAAAAAGTACATTTTGCGATTTGCTTTTTAGTTCAATAAACCTTTTCATGCTAGTAATACTTCTCTAACAGCGACGGACATTGCACAGAGTCAGTTTTAGCAATCTTTGCAGAATTTGCCTTTTCACATGCATAGAATAACCTGCACTGGAATGGTAAAATCATGTGAAAAAAGTATAAAATGTAGTACATTTCCCTTATACAGTACTAATATAGTGTGGGCTTTCACATAAGTAGACTAGACATGTATGTGCATATACGTAAGGTTTTATGACGGTTTAAAATAGTACCTTATTTTGCAACAGGAGGAAGATCACACATATAAATAGGTGCATACAGTATAACTTGCTGCTTTACAGAGCCTATTGACCAAAAAGTATTTTCTCCATTTTAAAAAGGAACATGGTAGCAGTTAACTCTTGCAATTATCTAATGTGAAGCCCCAGAACTGTACAGACGTATACTGTACTGGCATAACTTTACTTTCAGTTTCTAGGAGTCGAAAGATGAACACAAGGAATGTCATCAAGAACGGATTTCAGATTAACAGCACAAATACCCAAAGGCAAAATGAAAAAGAAATACAGTAAATAAAAAAAAGTTACATTTTACTCTCCTAGGTGGATGCAGCATCGATCCATAGCTGCATCTGTCCCCTGCCGGCTCCAAGACTGATAACCGAGTGATCAAAGACTGCTGATCGCTCAGTTCTCCCCTCCTAATCCCCCCCCCCCTCACTGGGCTGTGGAGGGGGCTTACTCTGGCACTCAGCAGCTTGCCAGGTGACGGTCCACACTGTTTGGTTGATCCCGATCCATCGTCGTGATCCTTCTCCAGTGGACTTTAGCCCGTCAGCTGAAAATGGGTCACAGGAATGCAAAACAAAGCGCACGAACAGGAGAAATTGAGCCAAATGAGCTTTGGTTGCACTTTTCCTTTAATAAGACATTCATACTGTAGGTCAGGGCTATTTCACACTGATGTGTCTTTTACCTGACTAAAAGCACAAGAAAAAATGGCAATAAAAAGGCTTTCCCCTTTTACGCCAATGGAACTCTTCACACCAGTGTGCTGCATTCTGAAAAGTCTTGCATGCTACAACTTTGGTGCCCCGGGAGAAAAAAAATAAACACCCCCACACCCCATCCCACTCACCTTCCATTGATACCAATGGAAAATGTTATCCAAGATGCACCCATTGCGTTTCTGATGTGCTTTGAGTCACAGACAGGTGCATGCAAAGAATCCGGCAAGCAAAGAATCTGGCAAGCAAAGAATACATGCATTTTTACCACTTTCTTAAAGTGGTTGTAAACCCTTACAAACCACTTTGACCTACAGGCAAGCCTAGATTAAGGCTTACCTGTAGGTCCAAGAAATATCTCCTAAACTATACGGTTTAGGAGATATTTACAAAAAGACAGACACCACTGTCTATGGCGCATGCGATATGCCGTTAGTGGCAGCTCCTGTGCGAATGCGTGGGAGCGACATCACTGTTCTGGCGCTGTGAGCGGCCGGAGCAGCAATACCCAGAAGAAGATGGACGCTCTGTGCTACAGGGGACATCGCTGGCTCCTGTGTCAGGTAAGTGACACATAATGGGCTACTATGCATCGTTACCTTTGCAGGGAGACAAAGAGGAAGTAAACCCATCAGGGTTCACTTCCTCTTTAAGCGGAGCACATTGATCATATTTGTTTTCCATTAAGTTTCAGTACAGCCTAGTCACCTTTGTCTTCTGGCAATATTAACTCAGGATTAAAATATGTGTCCTGTGTCCAGGCTTTGGCTAATAAACCATTTCCGTATATTAAGAAGGAGTAAAAACTTCAAAATGAAACATCCCTGACCCCTCTAGCTGCTTTTAATGGGAAGTTGCTCATTCAAGGAAAACACTCTTGTGTTTCAATCATTTCTAACAGCTAAGAAACATCTGCTGTTTTACATTAGAAGGTTGGTAGATTGACAAGGTCAAAAAACAGTGCCTTGTGTTCTGAACTTTGAAAACTATTTTTTTTTTTGTCGCAATATTTATAGATACAGAGATGAATGAAGACTTGAAGTATCCTTTGCAATGGGGAACACCTGTTCCTGTGACAACTGTCTAAGGCTAGGTTCACATTGCTGCGATGCGGGAACGCCGCGAATCCGCGGCGTTTTCCCGCATCGCACACCTCCCGCCGGCAGTTCACACTGCCCTATGCGGACGGCTGGGGGTGTCAATGTTATGTTAATGACACCCCCAGATCCGTCGGCATATCGCAGTGCGATCTGCCGACTCGCACAGGAATCGGATCGCATGGTGTGAACCCCCATGCGATCCGATTCCGTTGCGGACCCAAAAAAGGGTCCCGTGCGAGTTTGCTGCGGGACCGCTGCGAGTTCAGCCATACTATCTGTATGGCTGAACTCGCAGCGCTACGGAGATCGGATGTGATTTGCTGTGCGAATCACATCCGGTTCTCCCCCCGCAGCAGTGTGAACCCAGCCTTAAGAGGAGATTTTTCACAATGGAAAGCTAGCCTTTCTACAGAACAAGAAGTGAAGGGAAATTTCCTTAACAAAACCTGTGTAGTGTCATATTTTGCTCCCCATCATAGAATTCTCCAGAAGTGACGTTGCGGCCAGAAATTTCGCACTGCGCATGGGCGATGCTTTCCGAACACTTGCGGCATGCGTTCCAAAGGATATGCCGCAATGCAGACCACTGAAACCGTCAGATAATTCCCTCCCCGAATCCACATAGGGGAGGTAATCCCCTCCCTGAGCCACGGTTAACCGCTCGCTCTCCGCTTCGTCTGAAGTTTAACGTGACTTCCGTGACATTATCTGGCGGTTTCACTCAACTGCATTGCCGCAAATCCTTTGGAACGCATGGCGCAAGTGTTTGGAACACATCGCGCATGCACAATGCGAAATTTCTTGCCGCAACGTCACTTCCGGAGCATTCTACGATGGGGAGCAAAATGACATTACACCGAATCAAAAAAAAAAAAAAAAAAAACAACCACCACACAAATGACAGCAATTATTAACTAGGGCTGCAACTAACGATTATTTTCATAATCGATTAGTTGGCCGATTATTGTTTCGATTAATCGGTTAATACCCTTAAAAAAAAAAAAAAAGGGAGTGGGTCAAATTGATGTTCATTTTCAACCACAGTGATGGGAAAATTTGGAAATGGAAAACTGCTTGGTCAACGGAATTTTCAGACAGTGTATGTGGTTTTCGTTCAGAAATTACATTAATTTTAAAAACAGAATGTGAAAATTTCAAACAAAATTCTTTCATTCAGCGAATGTACAAAGATTTTTCGGCTGAATATTCTCATCTGAAAAATGATCTGTGTGGCCAGCATAAGGCACGGTGCACACCTGTGCAGTTTGCTTTTGACTTGTTTCTGCAGTGCTTTTTGCTGTATGTTTTGATTTTTGCGCACGTGATTTTACTGCAATTTGCATTTTTGCCTTTTTTTTGGCCAGATTAAAAAACACAAATTGCTGCAAAAACACATTACATGCTTTTCTGCAGCGTCTCCATTGAAGTATATTAAACCAAAAAAGCACTATTTTGCGTTAAAAGTCCCTGAGCCTTTCAGATGCGAACGTGTCCCATAGGAAACCATGTAAATGAACTGTAGTGCATTTCTGCAAAAAGCACCAACACATAGATGTGAACCAGGCCTAAGACGTTTACTAACATAATGGGGTTAAAAAAAACAAAAAACTAAAATTAGCCCTTTATAGTAGAAAAAAAGTAGATCACTACTGTAAGGGGGTTCATATTTTTTACTGTAGAACAGTGAGTAATATTTACAGTAGCGATTATTTGCTCTTTTTGTACTATAAAGGGCTAATTTTAGTTTTTTTTTTTACCCCATTATGTTACTGGCCGATTAATCGATTATGAAAATAATAATCGATTAATTTCATAATCGATTAGTTGTTTCAGCCCTATTATTAACCCTCTACTTTATCCAAAATGGGAAAAATACATTTTATAAAACTTTCTGTACTGTTTTTTTTTTCAAAGTGTTTTTCAGTTAACACAGTAAAGACCAAAAGCAAAATAGGCACAGCATTCTATGCTACCCGATGAAATATTAAATTTATTTATTTTTTTACCTTTGCAGCTTCGAGACTAAAGGATAAAACTTTGTAGGTTTTAAAGTGCCCGAAACTGGAACTTTCTGTATCACCCCATGCCTTTAAATTAAATTCTCCTGATATTTTTGCTGTAGATTTGCATGTGAAATTGTTGCTTTGGGCAACATGCGCAGTTCATGTTTCAGAAAAATAGATATGCGATGCCAAGTTTGTAAGACGTGGCAACTGAAAAGAGCACAGCTGGTAACAGTCTTTGGCATTTAAAAGGTGAAGTTTCATTAGGAGATTTATCAAGTACATTTTGCACATTTATTGCAGTTTAGGCTGCCCCTCTGATTTGGCGTTTGCTGTGCATTTTTGTGCCTGCAAAAATCTGTGCAGGATTATCCATTAAAAACGCATCAACAATGAAGTGATCATGGCAGGTTTTATATTGCTGCAATGCTGCTTCAGGGGGAAATTCATTCATATAGTTGCAGTCTTAAGCTGGCCATACATAGATGGCAATTCCAGCAGGGACCAGACAAACTTCGATCTATGTATAGGCAGGGAGGCTATACAACCACTGTCAGATTTTTCGCCAGTCGATTATCGATGCATGCTACAGCCTGCAACACTGATCAGCATGCTTCTTCTGGGGAGGCTTTTCTGCGGTCAGACTCCCCCATCTCCCCCCTCACCCTAAATCTGTCTAGTATGTCCTTGCTTTTATTATTTTGATTAAATTGAAAAATCTTACCCAGTGCAGTTTTTGCACAGTTTATCCTAAAGTAATTTTTGCCTTGGCTTTTATGTACTTTACATGCTTGCTTTTCATAATGTATTCGTTTCAGTCTCTCTTCTTAAAGCAGGATTAAGCCCAAAAGCAAAGATTATATTGCAATTTACCAGTTTTTAAACGCGATAGCCGCATTTGTTTTGTTTTTTCTTTTAGGCTTTTGTATATTTACCTGGTGATCTAGCAGTAAGGGTCTCCTTTTCTCCTGCTTCATCTGCAGGACAGCTTGTTCTGTTTAAAAAACAAACCATCACTGACGGTTGCTTCATTTTAGAGGTGCATTGGATGGAAATTTTGATGTGAGGATTGTGAGTGTGACTATCACTGGCCATTAGTGCAGGAAAAGAAAAAATATATCCCTTAAATTCTATGTATGTCTCCACACTGTTTGTGGGGGTAAAAATCTTGCTTACCGCATTTTTGTTTAGTTAGAAAAAAAACGCAACAACGCACCTCCCCATTGAAAACACAGCAATATTACACCAGTGTTACTTTTTGTTACATGACCTATGAAAAACGCATCATAAGCACAGTAAAATCACATGTGTTTTCAGCGCCATTATCTGCAACTTTTTCTCCCATCAGCAAAATACAGAACACCAGTTTTGGCTGACGAAATTTTGGTGCATCTCTACTTAAAGTGGTCAGCTTTTGTTTAAAACTTCTATCCCAAAAAGGAAAAAAAAAAAAAAAACTGTTGCTGTAATGACTTAAAAAAGTTTTAGCTGGAGTTTTGGCTTTAATCTGTTTAGTTTAGTCCCCCGTCCCCCACCCCCAGACTGACAATGCTGCTTTCCAAAAGTGTCTGTGTTGCCCCTTCATCTAGAGTTTAGGCACTCTAATGCCCTGTACACATGGTCGTACTTTCCAACGGAAAATCCAATCGTGTGTGCGCTCCATCTGACTTTTTCCGTCTGAATTTCCGACACAAAGTTTGAGAGCTGGATCTAAAATTTTCCAACAACAAAATCCGATCGTTTAAATTCTAATCGTGTGTAGATGGTTCCGACGCACAAAGTGCCACGCATGCTCAGAATAAATTACGAAGTGAAAGCTATTGGCTACTGGCCTGTTTATAGTCCCGTCGTACGTGTTCTACGTCACCATGTTCAGAACGATCACATTTTCCGGCAACTTTGTGCAACCGCGTGTATGCTAGACAAGTTTGGGCCAAAATCGGTCGGAAATAATCCACCAGATTTTGTCGTCGGAAAGTCCGACCGTGTGTACAGGGCATTAATACAGGCAGAATGTTACTGGCCATGTCACCAGGTGAAAATGGGGGAACAAAGCCCAAAACAAACAAATGCAGCCACCACATCATAAGCTGCAATATACTAAATCTTGGGGTGGATTTATTTTATTTTTTAAATACTGCCTTGATTTTCAACACACTGAAACCAGTTCTGACAATTGTAATTTACAAGAATAGAATGTTAAAGTAAAGCTATAAAGTATATTTCCTTGACTTCTGCCCATTGAAGTACCCAATCTAGAAAAAAAAAAAAATAAATAAAAAAAATAAAAAAAAACACCCCACAACACACACCACCCCATAAATCTACTTTTCGGTAATAATTTGGATGTGTTTGGTCAAATAGGCACCTCACACACACCCCGTGTCCCAGAGGAGAGTAGTAAAGTGGTGTGCATAGCACCCAATACAGGGTTTGGCCAAATTGCAGCAGGAGGATTTTAAAGGGGCTTGATTAAATAAAATTCAAGCCTGCAATGAATCACAGCATTCATTAGTGGTCAGTGGCTGGCACAATACTACCCCCCCCCCATCATTTGCAGCCTGTGGCTGGCAGGAATACCCCCCCCCAGCAGCTGACTGCAATAACTGCCCCTCTAATAGCACTGGTTGACAGTGGCTGGATTCAATAAACTCCCTCAACCAGCATTGGTGGCCGAACACTGTCAGGAACAATTGCCCCCTCAGGTTTGTTTGTAAGTGTCTATTAGAAACAATAACCCCCCCCAACATTGAACAGTAGCTGGCAGGAACAACCGCCTCCCACCAGCATTAGGGTTAAGTGACTGGGTGGAACAAGAATCCCCCACAGCATTGGGGGTCAGTGGCTGTCTGTAACCAGTGTCACCAACAGAATTAGTGGTCCCCATGACCTCATTGTTAGGGCCACTGTACCCCCCAAATAATCTACACATTTCCTGTCCTGCAGGATCATCACACCAGAGGGAAGGTAGTACCTGCACATATTTTATGACAAAAAAAGCCACCTGGCTAGAACAATACCCACTGCTTCCTTACTAGGATTGGCAATTAGTGGCTGGCTCACCCAATAACCTCCTACAAGCATTGATGTTAGTGGCTGGCACAAACCCCCACCAGCACTGCTTGTTAGTGGCTGGCACAACCTCCTTGCCAGTAATGGTGGGCCATTGGCTGGCACAACCACCACCACACCTGCAATAGTGGTCAGTTTCTGGCTGAAACAGTAACCATCACCGCCAACATTAGTGATTAGTGACTGGCTGAAATAGCCCCCTTCACTGGGATTGGTTCTGAGTTTCTGGCTGGAACAAAAGCACCATAGTTTTAGCCCCAAGCATAAAAATAGTCATACCTTCACAATCGGTTTAAAAAGCAACTAATTTCCAGAAAATGTGCATCCTAAACACCATTACTGATCTGCCAATTTTTAATTTCTGTAAATAACCAACAGACAAGCTCTCCTCTCCATGGTCACAGACATCGAATAATCCATCTATATCACCAGGGTTGGTCTTTCTGTACCGGACAACCAGATGTGGGCAGGAGAGGGTGTATCAGTGCAGCATGGGGACAATTAAAAGGACCAATCTCCCCTGTAGGTCTCTTCCTGCATAAGCTGAAAAGCTGGCTTTTCCTTCTCCCATTGGCTTTCTGCTGCAGGCAGAGACACAGGAGATCAGTTCTTGTAATTGTCCCCCCGCCATATGCAAGATTTGACCCTCCCTGCAGTGCAGGGCCCGTGTGCCCCTTTCCATAGGTCACAGTGCTCCATGTATTGTGAACATAAGCCTTAAAAAGGGTTGTAAATGTTTTTTTTTTTTTTGTTTTTTTTTCTAAACAAAGTTACTTGCCTTCTCTGAGCAAGGGTTTTGATCCTCCTCTCACGTGCCTCCACAGAGAACCGCCTTCCATGGGGGCACTCATGCAGGCACCCTTCTTAGTCCTGCTGCGTCCATTGACACAGACAGCAGGACTTGATTGACAGACAAGTTAAAATGGCAATCAAGCTCAATTTCCCACATCTTTGGTTTAAAAAAAAAAAAAAAATAATAATATATATTATATATTATATATATATATACACACCATAGCTTCTGGACTCTAACTTTCACAAAAGCCAAATAATATTCACCGATTTGTACTTATTTTTACCAAAGAGATGTAGTAGTATAAATTTTGGCCAAATTTATATTATATATATATATCACAATTCCTGTCTGTGTATAAATAGTCAATGAGTTTATTAGCTCTCACATGGATGCACCAAGCACCAAGCAGGCTCATCATGGCCGTTCACCACGTGATCGCTCCGTCAAATGGTGCAGCTACAGGCATTATTCAGATTTCAGCTTTTTCAGCCGGCGATTCCCTACACCATAAGAACGCTCATAGCGGCTGTTCCACTACTTGATTGTTCTTACGGGAGGCGTCCCCACCCTCCTGCCGCCCTCCGGTGCTTCTACTGACTCACCGCTACGATCGAAGCCAGGATCATTTAATTTTTTTTTTTTATTTCAGGCTCCCCAGCCTAGAGGTGAGATGGGGGGTCTTATTGACCCCATATCTCACTGTAAAGAGGACCTGTCATGCCATATTCCTATCACAAAGGATGTTTACATTCCTTGCAATAGGAATAAAAGCGATCAAAAATTTTTTTTGGGGTAAAAATATAAAAAAGTGTCAAACGAAAATAAAGTAAAATGAATAAAAAGCGCCCTTGTCCCCATGTGCTTGCATGCAGAAGTGAACGCATATGCAAGTCCCGCCCACATATGAAAACAGTGTTCAAACCACACATGTGAGATATCGCTGTGAACATTAGAGCGAGAGCAATAATTTTGGCCCTAGACATCTTCAACTCAAAACATGTAACCAGTAAGAGTTTAAAGCGGTGCCTATGGGGATTTTTAAGTAGCGAAGTTTGGCGCAATTCCACGAGTGTGTGCACATTTTGAAGGGTGACATGTTAGGTCTCCATTTACTCTGCGTAACTTCATCTTTCACATTATGCAAAAACATTGGGCTAACTTTACGATTTTGTTTTTAAGCACAACACAGTTTTTTTTCAAAAAAATAAAAGCGTTCGAAAAATTGCTGCGCAAATACCACGCGAGATAACAAGTTGCAACGACCGCAATTGTATTCTCTAGGGCTAAAAAGAACATATGTTTTGGGGTTCTGTGTCATTTTCTAGCAAAGAAATGATGATGTTTACATGTAGGAGAGAAATGTCAGAATTGGCCTGGGTGCTCCAGAACACCCGTTGGTGCTCCCTGCATGTTGGGCCTCTGTATGTGACCACGCTGTGTAAAAGTCTCACACATGTGGTATCGCCATACTCGGGAGTAATAGCAAAATGTGTTTTGGGGTGTAATTTGTGGTATTCATAGGCTGTGTGTGAGAAATAATCTGATTTGACAATTTTGTGGAAACAAAAAAAAAATTATTGATTTTGCAATTGTGGAAAAAAAAAAAAAAAAAGGACAACTTCAAAAAACTCACCATGCCTCTTAACACCTTAGAATGTCTTCTTTACAAAAAGGGGTCATTTGTACTTTTCTGGCATGTTAGGGTCTCAAGAAATGAGATAGGCCATCAGTACTTCAGGTGTGATTATATGTATACACACACACACATATATATATATATATATATATGCACCATAGCTTGTGGACTCTAACTTTCACAAAAGCCAAATAATATTCACCGATTTGTACTTATTTTTACCAAAGATATGTAGTAGTATAAATTTTGGCCAAAATTTAAGAAAAATTACTAATTTTCTCAATTTTATAACAGAAACGAAGAAAAATTCATTTACACAGATCCATTTGTGTGAAAAAATAAAAAACAAAAGACAAATTTCATATGGGTACAGTGTCGTATGACTGAGTAATTGTCATTCAAAATGCGAGAGCACCGAAAGCTGAAAATTAGCCTGGTAAGGAAGGGGGTTTAAGTGCCCAGTGGTCAACCTGTGTGTGACAGCTTCTGTACCAAGGCCAAACATTCAAGGGTATGTAAACTTTATCAAGGCCATTTGGGCGATTTTTTTTTCTTAAAAAGGAAAAGGGGGGGGGGGGGGGGAAATTAGGTTCCAGACTTTGATTTTGGCAGAAAAGGAATTTTGATTGCATTAACAGTTGTAAATTTCAAAAGCAATCACCAGTGACCTTTTATTTTTTTTCCTGGCAGCTTATGAACTGATGTGTTTATTTTAGTAACCAATCATTGCACACTGCGAAGAAGAAAAGAAAAACAAAAAACACTACATTCACAAAACAATGCCATCTAAGCAGGGGCACTGGTGGGAAGATCACTTAAGAGCAAGGACAATAACTTAGGCTGACCATACATGGTTTGAATCTTGGCTGGTTCAACAGGAACTGGCCGAGAGTTGCACAGTTAATGGGCAGGCTGAATGTACCAAATTGAGCAATTAACTTGGGTACAGCCAGCCTGATGGATTCTTATGATTATCGCTAGCGGCTGCTATAGGAGCAGATAATTACTGGGCAGGAGGGATTCCCGTCAGTAACGTTTGTTGATGGGGAAATCATGCAAATTGCTTTGTGGTACAACCCGTGGTTGCAGAAAAGAAAACTTCTCATTGTGTATGGTCAGCCTTAGTCAATTTCCTTTTTTGAATACTTGTGCGTGGTAACTCCCCCCCCCTCGATTTGGTTTTAGTCAGTCTTGACTAGAATGCAGTTTTAGTCATATTTTAGTCGCCTAAAATAGTGTGAAATTTAGCCAAAGGAATTACATTTGCTTTAAAGTGGTTGTAAAGCCTCCCCCACAACTTTGTCCCATGTAAATCAGCATAAAAAACCCTAATGAACATTGCTTGTAGATATCTCCTTACTTACTTAGTATTGTTGTAATCCTTGTTGTTCTGTAGAATGAAGTCACTGAGCATGTCCAGAACACCCCGGATTTAAGGCACACTCTATATCTTATCTATCTGTTATCAGGACTTCCTACAGCACACCACTGAACTCTGCTAATTACTCAGAGCTTCCTCCTACGGATCATGTGACCTCACATACAGTCTAAACTTGGCCATGACTGTAGTCTTAGCTAAAGCTGATAAGTCTGACAAAGTGAAACAGACATCGGCACAAGTAAATTCTATGAAATAAAACAAGTAGGCTATGAACAGGGAAGAAGGGTTGCCATAGAAACATTGGATTGAGACGGAGGCTTGGTTAACAATACAGGAAGTGCTCAACGTAAGGGCAGAAATACACTCCACTGTGGACTCAGAAAAAAATACTTAAGATGGTGCTGCCTAACCCCTGGAAACAAGCTTTTTAAAGTTTCTTTAAACAGTAAGTAATATGAGATTTGGGCTGGATTACAGTGGCTATAGTCTGACTTATTATAATGGACTAAATGAAAACAAGCATCAGAGTGGGAGAGTTTACTTCCTCTTTAACCACTTGCTTACTGGGCACTTAAACACCCTTCCTGCCCAGACCAATTTTCAGCTTTCGGTGCTCTCACACTTTGAATGACAATTACTCAGTCATGCAACACTGTACCCAAATGAATTTTTTGTCCTTTTTTTCCCCACAAATAGAGCTTTCCTTTGGTGGTATTTGATCACCTCTGGGGTTTTTATTTTTTGCGCTATAAATGAAAAAAGACCGAAAATTTAGAAAAAAAACGCATATTTCTTTGTTTCTGTGACAGAATTATGCAAATTATTAATTTTTCTTCATAAATTTTGGCCACAATTTATACTGCTACATATCTTTGGTAAAAATAACCCAAATTAGTGGATATTATTTGGTCTTTGTGAAAGTTAGAGAGTCTACAAGCTGTGGTGCGAATCGCACAAAATTGATCACATCTGATGTACTGGTGGCCTATCTCGCTTCTTGTGACCCGAACAAGTCAGGAAAGTATAAATACCACCCAAATGACCCCTTTTTGGAAAGTAGACATTCCAAGGTATTTAGTAAGAGGCATGGTGAGCTTTTTGATGTTGTCATTTTTTTCCCACAATTCTTTGCAAAATTAAGATTTTTCATTTTTTTTTTCTCCACAAAATTGTCATTGTAATTATTAGGTAGGTTATGTAGGTTATTTCTCTCACGTGGCATGTGTATACCACAAATGACACCCCCCAAAAAATTCTGCTACTCCTCCTGAGTATTACAATACCACATGTGTGGGACTTTTTCACAGCCTGGCCACATAGAGAGGCCCAACATGCAGGTAGCGCCATCATGTGTTCTAGGAACATAAATTACACATCTAACTTGTTGACTATTTATTACACTTTTGAAGCACCAGGACAATGACACGTGACACTGATGACAGATGGCACTCATACGTGGCAATGATGACAGATGGCACTAATATGTGGCACTAATGACAGATGGCACTAATACGTGCCACCGATGACAGATGGCACTAATACATGGCACCGATGACGCGTGACACTGATGACAGATGTCAGTGTCACGTGTCATCAATGCCACTTATCAGTGCCATCTGTCATCAGTGTCACACGTCATCGGTGCCATGTATTAGTGCCATCTGTCATCGGTGGCACGTATTAGTGCCATCTGTCATTAGTGCCACGTGTCTTCAGTGCCACGTGTCATCAGTGCCACCTGTCAGTGTCACGTGCCATCTGTTGTCAGTGTCACGTGTCATCAATGCCACTTATCAGTGCCAACAGATGGCACGTGACACTGACAGGTGGCACTGATGACAGGTGGCACTGCTGGGGGCGGATGGCACTGCTGGGGGCGGATGGCACTGCTGGGGGCGGATGGCACTGCTGGGGGCGGATGGCACTGCTGGGGGCGGATGGCACTTTTTTTTTTTTTTTAACTCGAGGCAGAACGGCTGCCGCTGCAGCCGTTCATCTCTCCCCTCTCACACTGTCTGTGTGAGGAGGGAGAGCAGCGCTGAGAGATGATCTCATATGTTTACATATGAGATCATCTCCCATTGGACACGCCGATCACGCTGTAAACGGCCACTGTGATTGGCCGTTTACAGCGATCTGTGTTTGCCTGTCCCCGGGGGACACGGCGAACACATAACTTCCGCGATGCGCGCCCGCGGCGGCGTGCATCGCGGTAGTAAATATCAGGACGTCCAGGGACGACCACCCGGACAAACGTGCCTGCTCTACGGCCGTCATTCGGCTATAAGGCGGGCGCGAGGTGGTTAATGTCATAATATAGTTGGCATTATTTAGGTACAATTACAATAGAACTTTTTCATTAGCTCTAGTTCATTATCTGCTATTGTCCAAGTGATGCAAAGAGCCTCTCTCGTAATGTATAGCAGTTAAATAACAGCTCTCAGTCTAGAGAAGAAGTCAGAACAGTGAAAGGATGTAGGCTTGTTTTTTGCATCACTTTACTATTACTGTATGTGTAATTGTAGGCTTCACAGTCCCATTGCTCCTCATGGATTAGAATAGTGAAGAGTCTCTAGACTGGGTTCTAAACAAGTGTGTGTGTTAGAAATTATGTACTATAAGTGTAGTTTAAAAACCTGTGCTAGGAAAATAGCAATTGGATTTAAAGAGATACTATTGGCAGGGCAGTTATCTCTCCCTATCTCTCTCCCTAGACATTCCAGATATATGGACATTTACACATGTATGAATTCCTAACAAGCAGTAGCAGAGCTTGTCCTCACTGCCATCTGTGGCTTCAGGCACAGAGGAGAAAATAATCCTCAGTCACAATGCTCTATTTTTGGCTGTAGTCCAATTCTTAGCAGCTTTATCTCATGCTGTTCTTCGTGACAGGTCTCAGGTGACTGTGCGGCGCGAGGGGAAGTGATGTCACCAGCCCGGGCAAGGAAGAAGGCAGACTACGAGGGACCCCCTAGCAACAGGTATTTAGAGGTGAGTAAAAAAATGTGTTTTTTTCCCCCCAATAATTTTTTTTAGTTTTTTTTAAGAATTTTAAACATTTTATTTTTTGGTGGCAACACCACTTTAAATACAGTTCAGCTGTTTACATTAGAAGCCTGGAAGGGTACCAAGTCACTGCTGGAAGAGTGTGAAATAAAGCTACTGACCTGCACAGCTATTCAAGTGCCTTGGTTATAAAATTTGAGGACAGCACACTTCATAGAACTTACAGCTAAAGTGGTCAGCTAAGGCTTGTTTGAAAGATAATTTCCTGCTTGTTGAAGTGCAACAACTTTTTATTCTATTTTTTACCATTTTACTTTTGTGCTGCAGCACTTCTAGGTGTCTGGCCCAAGCTGGCCCCCGCTGCCTCCTGGAATTGCTACATCACAGCTCTGCCAGGAGGCAGAATTTTACTACTCCACAAGGATATGGCACGTGTGCACAAATGCCAATGGGCAGTATAGTAATTTGCCAATAGCTGGCAGAGTTTTGAGGCATGCACAGTAGAGCTGCACAATTAATCGTCAAGAATTGTTATCACGATCTTGACTAAAGTGTTTCACAATTCTTTCTATGCAAAGAATTCTCTCTGCTCTTCTGGTGCCACAGCCTTCAAAAGAAAGGAAGAGAAAAACTGGGCAGTCAGCCAAGAATCACAACATTCTTTATCAGTTGAACTTAAGTATAAACATTGTAACAATTTGTCAATGGAATAGACTGTGTCTAAGTGGAAAAAGTTTAACCACTTAAACACCAAATCTTTTTCTGACACTTGGTTTCAACTCAATTTTTTTTTTGCTAGAAAATTACTTAGAGAATAAAATGGTAGTCGTTGCAATATTTTATGTCACACTGTATTTGCGCAGTGGTCTTTCAAATGCAATGCTTTTGGAAAAAATTACTTTAACCACTTGCAGACTGGACCATTTTGCTGGTCAAAGACCAGACCACTTTTTGCGATTCGGCACTGCTTCGCTTTAACTGACAATTGCGCGGTCGTGCGACGTGGCTCCCAAACAAAATTGACGTCCTTTTTTTCCCACAAATAGAGCTTTCTTTTGGTGGTATTTGATCACCTCTGCGATTTTTATTTTTTGCGCTATAAACAAAAATAGAGCGACAATTTTGAAAAAAACACATTTTTTACTTTTTGTTATAATAAATATCCCCCAAAAATATATAAAAAAACATTTTTTTCCCTCAGTTTAGGCCGATACGTATTCTTCTACATATTTTTGGTAAAAAAAAAATCGCAATAAGCGATTATTGATTGGTTTGCGCAAAGGTTCTAGCGTTTACAAAATAGGGATAGTTTTATAGCATTTTTATTAATAATTTTTTATTATTTTTTTTTTTACTAGTAATGGCGGCGATCTGCGATTTTTATTGTGACTGCGACATTGTGGGGGACCCATCGGACATTTTTGACACATTTTTGGGACCATTGTCATTTATACACTAATCACTGCTATATAAATGCAGTGATTCCTGTGTAAATGACACTGGCAGTGAAAGGGTTAACCAGTGGGTGGCAGTGTAGGGGTTAAGTGTTCCTAGGGGTGTGTTACTAACTGTGGGGGGGTTGGGCTTTCATTTAGTGTACACTGATCTCTGCTCCAATCACATGGAGCAGAGATCAGCGTCACTAGTTGCTAGGCAGAATGTAGAAATGTTGTTTATACAGCATTTCCTCCATTCGGCCGCTCCGTGAGACGATCGCGGGGATGCCCGCGACGATCGAGTCCGCGGGTCCCGCGACCGGACTCACGGGGGTCCCGACCAGCGCGGGAGCGCGCCGCCGGCGGCGCGCTCCCGATGGCAGGGCGGCATCGAATATTGGACATACCTGTACGCCAATATGCCTGCCCGTGCCATTCTGTCGACGTACATCGTCGTGCGCTGGTCGGGAAGTGGTTAAATAAAAAACACAGTAAAGTCAGCCCGCTTATTTTTTTGTATAAATGTGAAAGATTTTACGTTGCGAGAATCGTGATCTTTTTATTGTAAGTAAAAAAAATTGTGATTCTCATTTTGCCCAGAATCGTGCAGCTCTAATGCACAGGTGGTGGGATTTCTGTGTTTACACAGTATGCCAGGTCCTCGATACCTGGAAGACACCTGTGCTGCATAAGTATACAAGTTTAAAGGTGGCGATACAGAAGAGAAATCGTAAACACCGCTGCTACAGCAATTGCCACTAGCTTCCGAGTTCATTGCGGAGCATCTGGACTCTCGCTTACAGAACATAGGCGGTCACCTGCTTCACACAGATAACACATTTTTTTTTTCTCCCAAGAAAGTACAAAAAGTGTTCTGACTTGACAGGTAGAGATCATGTGGTCACCATCATGCTTTCCCACCTTGTCTAATTAGAGATCAATTTGCATCCATTTTAAAAATTGCCATAGCTGGAAAGAATAGTTAAAGTGGGGGAAAAAAAAAAAAATAAAAAAAAAAAAAGCAAAAAATAAAATAAAAAATACACACACTTTTACAAACATGTTATACTTACCTGCTCTGTGCAGTGGTTTTGCACAGAGCAGCCCCAAACCTCCTTCTCGAGTCCCCTGCTGGCACTCCAGGCTCCTCCCTCCTACTGCTGTGTGTCCATTCACACATGGAGTGAGGCTCAGCCTCGCCCCTGCTCTTTGGCTCACTGGCTGTGATTGACAGTAGCGACAGCCAATGAGGCTGGGGAGACCCGCTGCTCCTTTATGGATCAATATGGGGCTCAGGCAAGTTTTAGGGGGGCAGGGGGTGCTGCAGCACAAAAGTTTTTTACCTTCATAGAATGACATTACAATAACTTTAAAGTGGGTACGTGCTTCAGTGCCGATAACAAGGTAGCTACAGGTAAGCCTTATTGTAGGCTTAACTGTAGCAAAAAGTGTGTTTTAAGTGTTTACAACAACTTTAAGCATATGTACATGCGTGAACATCCATATTTCGTCCAGAGACCCATTTTAAAATGCAATGACAACTTTCCAAATAAACTAGAAGTAATTTTAAATTAAAGCTCAGGGAGGACCATGTGTATTATTGATGACCACGTTTTAAAAATTGTACTTATTGCGATTGGAGATAAAAAAAATAAAAAAAAGTCATCATTACCCTACTATGAAAGCAATGGTTTGGCAGAAGGCAACCTCCCCCCCCCCCCCCCCAACCAACAAGCAGAATAGAATATAAGGCACAGAATATTCAGTTAAGAGGTAAGCTAGGTTCCAACAGTAGTACAGAGCTCCCTGATCAATGACCAAATTAAATATGCATATCCAAGTTCCCCACCACTGTAGGCATCCCAAACATACCAAGGAGAGATACTGGCAAGCTTGCAGATAAAGTAGATACTAGAGATACAAAAGCAAAGCCCAGAGGGATATTGGCATAAAAACGGTTAGATGCCAGGAGTATGTTGCATGCCAACAAGCAAGCCAGTATGACGGGGAATACTCCCTGTCAGCAAATAGAACAAGAAACATTTAGGCCACATGTCCATGTTAGGATCTACAGGATACTAGAAAATGCCGACAGCCTTAAACTTAAATTTGAGGCAACTAGATGAGCTGGCCAAAGACATTCGTAAAAAGTCAGATTTGTATGCACAAATTGTCAGGTCTCATGTTTTCTTGACCAGATTATCCCCTTAAGGATTGCTCAAGTCACAAAACCGAAGAGGGCATCTGCAAGTGGACGGTCCTTATGCTGGGGAAACCAGCCATTGATATATAACTGGTTCAAAGGCTTTGATTCCCCCCCCCAGAAATTTGCCCTGTACACATTGAATACTTACCCAATCCGCAAAAAAATATTTGGCCATCCAATCTATGGTACTCACTGACACAGTTAAGTGATCTTGTTAAGCATATTTCTATAAGTCAGATTTATTTTGCTGTTATGAATTACAAAATTTTACAGCATTTAATTTTTAATATGACACATTTAATTCATATATTCATGTACATATTACCATTTTGTATTTAATTAGGGGCTATCGAGTTATGGGTACAGAGGTCTAAAGGTTCCTGGTGAGCTACAAATATAGGAGGTGCCGTCAATCAAAATGAGCAAGACTGCTGGGGGTTCAACTACACAGTGCTTTTACATGCATTTTAGACAAGTTACTATTGAATGTGCATTTTCATGAAAACGCACCCCCACCCCTCCCTCCACTTTCTGCACCCAAGGCTGGCAATACATTACATTTCTCTTATATGAGGTCAAACCTGAACACTTTCAATTTGTATGCAAGCTGGCAGGCCCCTGCAATACATAGTTTAAGGCAAAACTAAAGGAAATCAAATAAGAAAATTTTATAATGTATGGCCGGCTTTAAAGGGCACAGGTGCAAACAGGGCCTAAATGATGTTGCCAAAAATATATGGGGACTATTTACATATACTTAAGAATCATTCAATTGAAGAAACAAAACAAAAAACAAAAACACCTTTTGTTTTTAATTATACACATACCTACATAATATTTAGCCCTCTTGTAGCATTGTGATAGTTTCAATGCCAAAATAGTGTAATAAACTGGAGGAAGCAAACAATGGAATGCATACATTTATATAGAGAGGCATTTATCAAGGTCAGCAAAACATGCACTAGATGAGATATTCTAGAAGACCCCTTGATAGTTCTAAAGTCTCAAATTGCAAGCCATTTTTACACAATTCAGTAACTTTAGATGATATTTGCCAGCAAGGGTCACCTTTATATGCCCAAGGTTCAGCTGGAATCTGAGACACAAATAGCAAGGTCTATGAACAAAGTCATATTTCCACTTAAGAAATAAGTGACGCATGAACATACCGAGCTCTGTGCTAAACGATCGTGACATAAAAATAAAGATCAGAACATTCCTTCCAATAAGAACGAACATTTGGTAGAAGGCCACTTGATGGGCTTTACGCTTTTATATTTGTACAATTCTGGCCACACTTTGAGTTGACAGCCTCTTCAAAAAATAAATAAATAAATAAAATAAAAAATAAAAACACGATGGGGGGAGATTTACTAAAACCGGTGCACTCAGAATCTGGTGCAGCTGTGCATGGTAGTCAGCTTCTAACTTCAGCTTGTGCAATTACACTTTGATATTAAAACCTGGAAGCCGATTGGTTACTAATGTACAGCTGCACCTGATTTTGCACACTCAGTTAATCAAAACAAAAAAAATAAATAAAAAAAGTGTGGTGTATAATTTAGTTAATATGTAAAGGTTAAAAAAAAGGCAATTTATTCTTAAATATCTCTATGCAGTGGAAAATATAAATACTCAACTACATGGTTAGGGAGCAAAATATCTAATCCACTCTGAGAAAAGACAGAAGAGATATACTGTATATGCTATTAGAGGATAATATTAAAGAGTGAATCTGGTAAATAGATTCAGAGATAAAAAAAAAATACTTCTTTTGAAAAAGTAAATTTTAAGAACTTTCGATTTCTAATCGTTATTAGGGTCAAATGGACGTTCATTTTCAACCACAGCGATGGAAAAATTTGGAAATAAACTTCTTGGTCAAAGGAATTTTCAGACAGTGCATGTGGTTTTTGTTCAGAAATTACAACCATTTTAAAAACAGAATGTTAAAAACAAGTGAAAATTTCAAACATTCTTTCATTCAGCAAATGCACAAAAGACTTTTCGCCTTAATATTCGCATCTAAAAATTGATCCATGTGGCCAGCATAAGGCTCGGTACACACCTATGCAGTTTGCTTTTCATCTGTTTCTGCAGTACTTTTTGCACACGTGATTTTGCTGCGATTTGCATTTTTTTTTTGCCCAATTTTTTTTTTAATCTGCCCAACAACAAATTGCTGCAAAAACACATTAGATGCTTTTCTGCAGTTTCTTCATTGAAGTATATTGAAACAAAAAAAAAGTAACCACCCTGACCCTTTCCAAATACGCAGCGGCTAAAAAAAAAAAAAAAAAGCATAGATATAAACGTGTCCCATAGGAAACCGTGTAAATGAACCGTAGTGCGTTTCTGCAAAAAGCACCAAAAAGAAATAAAATAAAAAGATGTGAACCAGGTCTAAGACGTTTAGTAACATAATGGGGTAAAAAAAATAAAATTAGCCCTTTATAATATATATATATATATATATATATATATATATATATATATATATACACACACACACACACAATCACTACTGTAAGGGGTTCCATTTTTTACTGTAGACCCATGCCTAAAACACCTACCTATCTTACCTACAGAGTAACCTTAGTCCTACAAAGGCTCATTAACAGAAGATAGGTTAGAAAAAAAAAAAAAAAAAAACACCCAGACACGCTAAAGCATACTTCTCCGTTTAGATTTTCCCCTGGAGGTTAGTACATGTGGCTAGAACACCTGCCAAAAAATAATTAAATAACACATTCTACTTTCACCAATGGCGCAATCTTACACCTCTACCATATCTCCACTCACTTCTACTCCTACCCTACCAAGAGGGAAAAAAAAATAAAAAAAATTAAATGTCTCATGGGACAGCACGATTTTCCCTCTAACAAACTGCTTATGTTACGCTGCTATAACCTGCAAACCTTTGTGGAATACAGTCTGAAAGCTTAATATGGCCCACGGGTGTTGAATAGTTACTATAGCAACATGATGCCAACTTCTTGGGGGGGGGGGACAAAAACCATGGAGTCTAAACCCTCATCTCAAGCTACCAAAATTGTGATTGAAAAGTTTGGCGTAAGAGTAATGCCATGGCATAGGTCACGTGACTAGCAGTAGAAAAAAATGCAAACTACAAAATGGCCAAGATATTTTGTATAGTTCTAGACCTAGACAAAACATGTACTGTACATTTTGATCCTGCGGACATTTTTAAATATGCACATGGAAAGAGTATGCATTATTTATTAATATCCCAGGGGGCACAAGCATTGTATAATGCAGTATAAACTAAATGTCAATTGAAAACAGAAAAAAAAAAAGGCAAAAACCAACATGCAGACGACATTTAGGATGACTGAAAATGACGAAACACACACACACACACACACACACACACACACACACACACACACACACTCCCAAAACCAGATTTAGACATTATGTTATTCCTACTGATCTAGTGCTGGGTGTAGAGCCAGCTGCAGACTCGCTGTAGAATGGATAGAGGACGGCGTGTGCACGCCTTTGTTCAGGATCAGTCAGTGACAAAGTAAACAAAAATTGTATTCCACACAAAAGCTCTGTTATGACAGATCAGACCTCATCTGACATGGGCAGGAGGAAACCAGCTTCTTCCAAAGTGACAACAGCACGGCACGTCACAGCGCGGGAACCTAACATTCCCCCCCAGCACTGATTTTATTTCTAGGTGCCGTCATTCCTCAGCCCCCACCCGCAAGTCTCAGGGATAATAAGGATGTCTGGCAGCATTATGTTGACTGGAGATTTCTAGACAACTGCCAGCAAGGGTAGGAACGCGATCGTCTCCAATAAAGACATACGTTATGAAACCGTGATTGCCTTCCCTTTAATGATTACCCGCTGACAGCCATCTGCCTAAATGATCGCACCTTTACTGGGAATAATAATAAAAATATTTTTTTGTACCTGCACTCTACACAGAGGTGGTGCATTGCACAAAGTGTATCCAATTAGGTGAAAATAGAGCATTTCACAGGACTTGCAACAGGGATGCCTGACGTTAATGGATTATTCTTTAATAGGAGCAATAAATGAGGTTTCCTAGATTATTGCAGTAGCTGTCGGAGCGGTCAACATAATTTTTTTTTCTTTTACATAAATAAACACACGTTGATTTACTAAAACTGGAGAGTGCACAATCTGATGGTAGCCAATCAGCTTCTAACTTCAGCTTGTTCAATTAAGCTTTGACAAACAAACCTGGAAGCCGATTGTTTCTATGCAGAGCGGCACCAGATTTTGCACTCTCTAATTTTAGAAAAAATAAAAATAAAAAATAAAATCAAGCCCACTTTTTTGCACTTCTTCCTAAAGTGATCGGAGAATCATTCTTCTAGATGACCCCACACATGTAGTTATCTAATTGTGCAGTTATAGTGTGAGGGTTCACCTGTCACGTGCGGTTCTAAAGACAGTAAGAACGACAGAACACAATGGTAGTAGTAGCAATCTCTATGGTGTGCATGAACTGACCTGACCTCCGGAGCTCCACCATGGAGGCGGCAATACGGTCTTCCCCGGCCGGGCTCTCCTCGCTGCCCCCCGGCGATGATTCGTTCTGACCGTTCTCTATGGTGCTCACACTGTCAGTGGTGTCAGGAGATCGGAGGGTCATTGGACAGGTAGCTAGTCTCCCTGCAGGCAGGTGATCAGGGTGGACTGAGCGTGGTCGGTCAGAGCCCACTTCTACTGCCCGCTGCAGGTGATCATGGTCCAAGGGATCCCTGGCTATATCTTCCTCCTTCCTGGAAAGCAACAAATGGGATGGATTAGAATGAGGAGCCCTGAGGAGAGAGAAGACTACAGCCCCCCCCCCCCCCCCCATCTCATTGTCTGGACAATCACCATACTGATATACAGGCCATGATGGAGCACTGGGGTGTCCTACATATCATACAATGTATGTACTGACCTCACATCACCTAAAGAGAAAGATCTGGGAGGATTATTCACATCTTAGCATGATCCCCTATATAAAGGAGCCATCTAGGACACTCATACTAACATAAAGCTCTCTTAATCCGTAGAAACATCCTTAGGACTATCAGATGGAGAATGGAAAAAAAAAAAAAAGTGTGTGTGTGTGTGTAATAAAAAAAAAAAAAAAAAAAAAAAAGATATATATATATATATATATATATATATATACATACATACATACATATACACACACACACACACACACACATAGATGATAATATATATACACACACAGAAAATTATATATATATATATATATATATATATATATATATACACATATACACACAGATGATTTTATATATACACACACACACACACATCTAGATAAAGATTAAAGATCTGTCTGGGGCCATCAGACAGACAAACAGTTCCATCCAGTAGGATGATCTGACAGGAAGGTCTGTCTGGGACAAATAGTCACATAGACACGTCTGCAAGTATGATCAGGTTGAGCGATCGATAGATCTATATATCCGTCTCCCTATGATGCTCCATCTTGGATAATCATATTGACATAAAAGCCCTCTTCACCTGTATAAAGATCTATCCTGGATGATCAGACCGATATAAATATATATTCGCCAAGATAAAGATTTGTCTGGGACCATGAGAAGGACACACAGTTCTACTTAGGACGATCAGACGAATATTCACATCTGTCTATCAGATTCTCTCTTAATCTCCTTATATAAGGATCCATCTTGGACAATCATACAGAAAGGTCTGGTCACCTGTATATAAAAAAAAAAAAAAAAAAAAAAAAAAAATCTATCCTGAACGATCGGCCCAATATAAATATATATTCACCCAGACAGAGATCTGTTGGGATCATAGGGACACAGTTCTATGGAGAAGCAATACAAAAAAAGGTCTGTGTGGGACGAAATGTAGGACGATCAGACGGACAGAATGAGATCTTCAGCCATCTAATGTACTAGCACCATCAGATGAATGTACAGATCTGTTCACCGATATAGAGGTCTGTGCAGGACGATCAGAGGGACATGTAATCTATATACACCCATATAAAAGGTGTATCAAGGAGGATGGATATACAGAACGATCGGAGCTGTGTGTGTATTTATGTGTGTGTGTGTGTGTATACACACACACACACACATTACATACATAAATACACACACAAAAAAAAATGTAGATCGCCCGATGGTGCCCCAGTATACAGGTGCGGAGTACATCCTCGGTCTGTCTAGGAATGCACACACACACACAGATCGGCCATAGACAAGGATAGGAGGGTGTCCCGGATCGCCCCCTCCCCCGCTCTCACCTTGTCCCGGAGGGTGTCCCTATCTCTCACACACACACGCACCTTGCGGGGATCAGTCGTGGTCCCGGCTCCATAGCCCGGCACAGCAGAGAGGTCCCGGCGGAGAGCGGAGCTCCATGGAACGATTGTATGTATGAGACTTGTGACCGGGGATCCTGACTTCACCCCCCCACCCCACCAGCCATCGCTCCTTGTGTGCGGCTCCCCCCTCCCTAATCTCCTGGCCGGGCTCTCCCTCCCCATATCTGGTAAATACAAAGGCCGCTTTCCAGGAACTTTCCAGGAATCCACTCACGTGACCGAGCGCTACTTCACCGCCCCTCTGCTGCCACCTCTGGCCGCTTCTACGAAGTGCAGCCGACAGCGAGCCATTTATTTTCTGCGGCTCGGCTGTAGGATCGTTATCCGTGCTGTGCGGAGGAGACACACCTTTCCATCTACACCCCTTCCTAGATCTCAGTCCACTCACCGATGTGTGCGGTAAGTGTACCTGTCATTTCAGGATTCTAAACAACAACCTACAACTCTGCTATACGAATCTACTCTCAGGGGACTAGAAATAAAGACAACCCCACCTGGACTATACAGGACTATACAACTACAAGGATTATTAATTCACGTTATAGTAACCCCTGGACTATACAACTACAAGAATTACTAATTCACGTTATAGTAACCCCTGGACTATACAACTACAAGGATTACTAACACATATCTATAGTAATAACTGGACTATACAACTACAAGGATTACTAATCCACTTTATAGTAATCCCTGGGCTATACAACTACAAGGATTACTAATCCACTTTATAGTAATCCTTAGACTATACAACTACAAGGATTACAAATTCACTTTATAGTAATCCCTGGACTATACAACTACAAGGAATACTAACTCACTTTTATCTATAGTAATTCCTGGACTATACAACTACAAGGATTACTAATTCACTTAATAATGATCCCTGGACTATACAACTTCAAGGATTACTAACATGTATATCTATAGTAATAACTGGACTATACAACTACAAGGATTACTAACTCGTATATCTATAGTAATCGCAGGACTATACTACTACACGGTTTACTAATTACTTAAATCTATAGTAATCCCTGGACTATACAACTACAAGGATTACTAACTCACTTTTATCTGTAGTAATCCCTGGACTATACTACTACAAGGATTACTCATTTACTTATATCTATAGTAATCCCTGGACTAGACTACTACAAGGATTACTAACTAACCTTTATCTATAGTAATCCCTGGACTATACTACTACCAGGATTATATCTATAGTAATCCCTTGACTATACAACTACAAGGTTTAACAATTTACTCTCTATTAACCCCTGGACTATACAACTGCAAGGATTACTAACTCACATATAGCTATAGTAATAACTGGAGTCTACAACTACAAGGATTACTAACTCACTTATATCTATAGTAATCCCTGGACTATACTACTACAAGGATTACTAACTTACTTATATCTATAGTAATAACTGGACTATACAACTACAAGGATTACTAACTCCTATATCTATAGTAATCCCAGGACTATACAACTACAAGGATTACTAACTCATATATCTATAGTAATCCCAGGACTATACTACTACAAGGTTTACTAATTTACTTAAATCTTTAGTAATACCTGGACTATACTACTACAAGGTTTATATCTATAGTAATCCCTGGACTATACAACTACAAGGATTGCTAACTCACTCTGTATCTATAGTAATCCCTTTGACTATACAACTACAAGGTTTAACAATTTACTCTATATTAACCCCTGGACTATACAACTACAAGGATTACTAACTCACGTATATCTATAGTAATGACTGGATTCTACAACTACAGGGATTACTATATCTATAGTAATCCATGGACTATACTAATACAAGGATTACTAACTCACTTATATTTATAGTAATCCCTGGACTATACAACTACAAGGAATACTAACTCACCTTTATAGTAATCCCTGGACTATACAACTACAAGGATTGCTAACTCACTCTATATCTATAGTAATCCCTTGACTATACAACTACAAGGATTACTAATTTACTCTATATCTATAGTAATCCCTTGACTACAAGGTTTAACAATTTACTCTATATTAACCCCTGGGCTATACAACTACAAGTATTACTAACTCACTTATATCTATAGTAATAACTGGACTATGTAACTACAAGGATTACTAATTTACACTATAGAACTACAAGAATTATATATATATATACACTGGGGTTGATTTATTAAAACTGTGGGAGAGTGCAAAATCTGGTGCAGCTCTGGATAGAAATCAGCTTCCAGGTTTTTTTTTTTGCCAAAGCTTAATTGCACAAACTGAAGTTAGAAGCGGATAGGCTACCATGCACAGCTGAATCCGATTTTGCACTCTCCAGATTTAGTAAATCAACCCCACTGTATAAATAGACAGACAGTACCTCTGGACTAGAGAATAAAAGAGTATTACTAACTCCCTATAAAAAAAAAAAAAAATAAAAATATATATATATATATATATATATATATATATATATATATATATGACACACACACACTCCCTCTGGACTATTGAGGTACAAGTATTACTAACTTACGATACAATTGATAACAAGCACCTATATATAGGACCATGGAGGTACCATTAGCTTACTCTTTGGGGGCTATATAAGAAGGCAGGGTACTCTGTGTACTATAGACCTACAAATACTGCTAAATTACTGACAGGAGACTGCAGATAAAGACAAGCCCCTCTGGACTATTGAAGTACTTTTATTACCAACTTACTCTATGGGTATTATACATAAAGGCAAGTTCCTACTGGCAATAGAAGTGCACATTTTAGTAATTCATTTTAGAGGATTATATAGAAAGTCAAGACACCTGTACTATAGAAGTACAACTACAGGCATACCCCACTTTTAAGTACACAATGGGGTTTATTTACTAAAGCTGGAAAGGGCAAACTCAGGCTCACTTCTGCATAGAAACCAATGAGCTTCCAGGTTTTATTACCAAAACTTAATTGAAGAAGCTGGGGTTAGAAGCTGATTGGTTTCTATGCAGAAGTGAGCCTGATTTTGCACTTTCCAGCTTTAGTAAATAAACCCCATTGTGTACTTAAAAGTGGGGTATGCCTGTAAATATCAGGGAGACTTCAGGGCAACCCACGGTGGAATACAGAAGTACAATAATTACTAATTTACTCTCAGGTGACTATGGGGGTTATTTACGAAAGGAAAATCCACTTTGCACTGAAAGTGCACTTTGAAGTGCAGGGGTAGATCTGAAATGAGGGGAAGCTCTGCTGATTTTAGCATCCAATCAAGTGCAAGCTAAAATGCTGTTTTTTATTTTCCTTGCATGTCCCTCTCGGATCTACAACGACCATACTTCCAAGTGCACTTTCTGTGCAAAGTGGATTTTCCTTTAGTAAATAACCCCCACTGTATAAAGACAAGCCTCTTTGAAATATAACATTTTTGTGAAATAATCTGCACATTTGCATTAAAATAAGTCATTTCTAATTTCTGTATTTTTAAATTCCCTTCGCTGTAATCCAGCGAATGTTTTGGTAAATTCCTGGTAAAATCCAATTTGTATATATTGGACAACAAATCCTTGTTTCTCAGTACTGAACAGTTGGAGCTGAATAGCAGATAAAAGGAAAAGAGGGAACAGCTGGAATCAAAGTACCCATAGAGAGAATACACAGATCAAGTGATGAGAATAAATACGCTTTTTGAATGACTGTAAATAGAAAATTGACCTAAAAAAATAAAAATAAAAAAGTAATCTTATATAAAGGGGCCTTTTTATGTTGTAATAATAATATGCGCAGTCTCTCCACGCAGTATAAACCTGGTCAGGTTGCCAAAAACATTTGTTCTCGGAGCGGTGTTCTCATCACACATTAGTCATGTTCACCAATGGGGAAATCCCATCCTCAGAGTTCTTTTGGGATCCTTTATGCTCCATGCACACTGGGTTTAAAAAAACAAACAAACAAAAAAAAAAAACGCCAGTTCTCTTGGCAGTAAAAAAAGGTCATATAGAGCATTTTTTGTGCAAAGTTTAGGCGAGTTTTATGGGGGTTTTTTTCTGCCAGAAAGCTCCAATCAGAAACATGAACCAGAAGGGCTTTTTTCTCCTGCATCTAAATATGGCTGTAATCGTGCTAATATGCATGGACACATAGGGGGTTATTTACTAATTCAAATCCACTTGCCCTACAAGTGCAAACTACAATTGCAAAGTAGACTTGGAAGTGCAGTCCCTGTAGATCCGAGGGGGACATGCAGGGAGAATAAAAAACAGCATTTTAGCTTGCACATGATTGGATGATAAAATCAGCAGATCTTCCCCTCATTTCAGATCTTCCCCTCAACAGCGACTGCACTTCCAAGTGCACCTGCAGTGGAATTTCAAGTGCACTTTGCACTTGTAGTTTGCACTTGTAGTGCAAAGTGGATTTGCCTTTTGTAAATAACTCCCATAGAATAGCATTGAGCTGCTTCTACAGGCAGAACACAAGTTTAAGCCAGTGAGCAAGGAGACTTAGGATCCCTTTTGCCGTCTGTCTTGCATAAGAGCTATTCTTGTGCTGGCAGTTCCAGCATATAAATCCTACAATAGATTCATGCATCACTTTTCATGTGATCATGTTCCTTGCATTGGACTTTGCATATATTCACTGTAAACACAGTCTATAGGCCTCTTTTTGTAATACCCTATTTTCCAGTTTATGAATATAATCAGGTCCCAAGGAAATGAGAGGTTGGAAAAGATACTAGTATTGGTATCGGTGCCGATACTGAGTATTTGCACAAGTATCGGTACTCGTGCAAATGCACCGATACCTGGAACTAATACTTTTAGGCTTCATTCTTTAAAGTGGTGTTACACCCCAAAAAAAAAAAATTTATGAATGTGCCTAAAAAAAAAAAAAAAAATTTGGAAAATTATTATTTTTTTACTCACCTCTAAATGGCAGTGCCTGGGCTCTTGACGTCACTTCCCCTCGGCGCAGAAAGGGCTCAGCTCTACCCCCTCACTCTTGTCAATCATCTGGGACACATGACAGGTCCCAGATGATCGCATGGCCAATCACGGCACATGGCGCCGCTCGCACATGCACAGTGGGTGCCCGGCTGTGAAGCCGCAGCTGAGTGCCCACAGTTAAAATGCCGGCGCCGCCAAACAGAGGGGGAGACGAGCGGGGCTTTGTTCCCCCATATCGCTGGACCCTGGGACAGGTAAGTGTCCAATTATTAAAAGTCAGCAGCTGCAGTATTTGTAGCTGCTGACTTTTAATTAATTATTTTTTTTAACTGGGAACACCTCTTTAAGCTGTCAGTGGGTCTCCCTTGTTGAAAAAAGCAGCCAGCAATGTTTATTAACAACATTGCTCAGCCACTGAAACACTAAAATAAAAAGAAACATTGTTTCTTTTTGTATCTTTCTGTTTCTTCATCTGCAGATCAAAGGGATGAACAAATGTTCCTCTGTTTAACCCCTTATTGACTCTTAATTTACTCTAATCAGCCTTAATTAACTCCCTATTCTCCTACATTTAATTATTATTTTCCTGCCTTTTTTTTTTTTTTTGGTTCATGTCTATTTTATAAGCCATAAACAATTAAAACATTTTTTTTGTTTGCTTTGTTAGTGAATATTTTTACACACACACACACACACACACATATATTAACATATATATTAACATATATTTACACATTTCACATTGAAAAGGTGCAAAAAAAAAAAAAAAAAAATCTATTTATTTTATTTGTAAATAACTTTTCAATGCTTTGTAGTTTGTACCATTGCTGACACCTGAAGTGAAAACAAAACAGTTGCGGTTGGTATCGGCGAGTACAAAAAAAAAAGTATCGGTACTCCTACTCAATGTAAAAAAAAAATGGTATTGGTGCATCCCTAACTAGGGGTTATGGGGGTTATTTACGAAAGGCAAATTCATTTTGCACTACAAGTGTAAACTACAAGTGCAAAGTGCACTTGAAATTGCTCTGAAAGTCGCTGTAGATCCGAGGGGGACATGCAAGGAAAATAAAAAACAGCATTTTAGCTTGCACATGATTGGATGATAAAATCAGCAGAGCTTCCCCTCATTTCAGATCTATCCCTTATGCCGCGTACACACGAGCGGATTGTATGGCGTACTTAGTCCGTCATACAATCCGACGGACAGTCCGTCGTACTTTCCACTGAACGGACTTGACCAGACACGGATACACAAACAGTCCGTCGAAAGCTTGCGCGATGACGTGTACAGCACGTACGACGGGATTAGAAATAGGAAGTCCAAGACACAGCAAAGCACCCTTCCGCCGTGTAAATCCTTTCTGGGCATGCGCCATTCTTAGTCCGTCGAACTAGCATACTGACGACCGTACTGTCCGCTGAAACCAAAGTACGACGGACAGAATTTCGAAAAAACCGAAATACTTAGTACTCCGGACTGCACGCTGAAAAAGTCAGCTGAAGCCCACACACGAGCGGATTGTCCGCTGAAATGTGTTTCGACGGACTAAGTACGCCATACAATCCGCCCGTGTGTACGCGGCATTAGATTTACAGCCACTGCACTTCCAAGTGCACTTGCAGTGCAATTTCAAGTGCATTTTGCACTTGTAGTTTGCACTTGTAGTGCAACATGGATTTGCCTTTCATAAATAACCCCCTTTGTGTTTAACACGACTGATTACTATATTAGGAGTAACTTGCAATTGTTAGGTTTTATTAGGATGTGTTGTATTTCAGAGATTCCGTTTTTTTACGTAGACATCTGATAATTATAATAAAACAGCGGCTTTTTACAACAACGTTGTCATTTTATCTTCCCCCCAAGTGTAGCAGGAACTGTAAGGAGATAGGGATATGATGACATTTTTATAAGTAGTAGTATCACAGATACAACTCTGTTCTCAGTACTGGATAGTTTGAAGAGATAACAAGATACAATAAAACCTTGCAGTATTTTATTTAGAGTTTTGTTTGCTAGTTGTCATGTTTATGTAATAGTTAGCAATTCATGATTGATTCCATGTATATCTTGTTAAGGGGAGGTCAGGTGGGATCTTATAGTGAAGGTTGCTGCAAAGTCAATCATTCTGCAATGGACATACTACAGTAGGTTTTGAAATAAAGTAACATTTTCACTGATGCTGCCAGAGTCCAGATTATTGTTACAAAGTGTAACTCCAAGACCCCTTTCACACTGGAGGCGTTTTTCAGGCGCTTTAGCGCTAAAAATAGCGCCTGAAAAAAGCCTCAGCTGCAAACCCAGTGTAAAAGCCTGAGTGCTTTTACACTGGGGCGCTGCGCTGGCAGGGCTTCATAAAAAGTCCTGCAAGCAGCTTCTTTGCGGTGCTGTAGGAGCGGTGAATACAACGCTCCTATAGCGCCCCTGCCCATTGAAATCATTGGGCAGCGCCACCTTACTGCCAGCAAAGCGCTGCTGCAGCGGCATTTGTGAGTGGTTTTAACCCTTTTTTGGCTGCTAGTGGGGGTTAAAACCGCCTCACTAGCCGCCAAATAACGCCGGTAAAACGACATTAAAGCGGGCGATAAAAATAGCGCCGCTTAAATGCCAACGCCCTATCAGTGTAAAAGGGCTCTTAGGCTGCATTCACACCTGAGCATAGCATCTTTGAGCTTTCTTTCACAGTTTTCTATGCTTGATTTTGGCACATTTTTATGCGCAGCGTGCGTGGCTTTTTAAGCTTTGGCGTTTTTTTGATTAGCCGATATAGAAAATTATTATCTGTTGCATCACTTGTTGCTAGGTATTTCAGCTTTTTTTTAGCTTTTCCTTTAGCGTTTATTTCTCTTTAATTAGTATTAGTCATTTATTTATTTTTTTGTTAGAGTTAGGGGTTAGAGTTAAGGTTAGGTTAGGGTTAGGATTAGGAGTTAGGGTTTCTGGTTAGGATTAGAGGTTAATTATTTATTTACTATTACTTAGTATTCTTTTATTTAATTTATTTATTTGTTTATGACTATTTTTGGTTTGTGTATATATTTTGCATTTATTTATTCATTAATTATTATTATTATTAGTAGTAGCAGTAGCAGTAGTAGTAGTTTTAACACATTAACCCTAACAAAAATAAAATAGATAAATAACCCTATGTCAGGAAGGTAGTTCAGCTAATACTAATTCCTATACAGCTAATGCTAATGCAGAAGAGCATTCGCTGCATGAGAATTAGTTTTAGGGAATGAGCAGTAGCTGCAGAAGAATTTGTATTAGCTGAACTAGCTTCCTGACATTATTTATTTAGTTTTTGTTAGGGTTAAGGTGTTACTACTACTACTACTACTGCTAATAATAATGATACATGAATAAATAAAGGTAAAATCATTACACAAAAAATAATAATCAGAAATCAAAAAGATTTCCTCTCACTTCCTGTTTTAACTATGGGACAGGAAGTGAAGGGAAGTCCCCCAATGGGACACAGATGGCAAACAATAAACTGACAGGGGTTATAACCCTCTCTTAAGCTGGCCATACTTTATACAATTTTCTCGTTCAATTTCCTTTAGATTTACCTTCAACTATGTAGTGCAAGGGCATGTCTGATACAAATCGAGCATGTTTAGGTTTGACTTTATAGTATATGGTTTTGGTTTTGGCAAATCTAAAGGAAAATTGTAAAAGAAAATTGTATAATGCATGGCCAGCTTTACTGTACTCAAAATGAAAAAAAAACAATTTGTCTATAGCTCTACTTTAACCACTTCCCGACCAGCGCATGCCGATGTACGTCGGCAGAATGGCACGGACAGGCAAATGGGCGCACAGGTACATCCCTTTAAATTTGCCACCGTGCCATCGCGTGCATGCCGCCAGTGCCGCGCATGCATGCCAGTCAGGACCTCCATGAGTCCGATCGCGTGTCCCACAAACTAAATCGCTGTGGGTATACCCGCGATCATCTCACAGGGAGGAACAACAGGGAGATGCTAAAGTAAACAAGCTTCTCCTCATTCGGCCTAGTAACAGTGTCACTGATCTCTGCTCCCTGTGATTGGAGCAGCGATCAGTGACGTGTAAAACACAGCCACGCCCCCCACAATTAGCAACATGCCCCTAGGACACACTTAACCCCTACACTGCCACCTAGTGGTTAACCCCTTCACTACCAGTGTCATTTACACAGGAATCAGTGCATTTGTATAGCACTGATCGCTGTATATATGACAATGGTCCCAAAAATGTGTCAAAAATGTCCGATGTGTCCGCCATAATGTCGCAGTCACAATAAAAATCGCTGATCTCTGCCATTGCTAGTAAAAAAAAAAAAAATATTAATAAAAATGCCATAAAACTATCCCCTATTTTGTAAATACTATAACTTTTGCGCAAACCAATCAATAAACGCTTATTGCGAATTTTTTGATACATTTTTGGGGGATATTTATTATAGCAAAAAGTAAAAAATAATGCTTTTTTTCAAAATTGTCCTTTTTTGTTAATGGCGCAAAAAAAATAAAAAAAAAACGCAGGGGTGATCAAATACCACCAAAAGAAAGCTCAATTTGTGGGAAAAAAGGACGTAAATTTTGTTTGGGAGCCACGTCGTGCGACCGTGCAATTGCCAGTTAAAGCAATGCAGTGCCGAATCGCAAAAAGTGCTCTGGTGTTTGACCAGCAAAATGGTTAACCACTTCAGACCGGACGATTTCACCCCCTTCATGATTAGGCCATTGTTTGCTATTCAGCACTGCAATTGCATGGCCATGCAATGCTATACCCAAGCGAAATGTATATCATTTTTTTCACACAAATGGAGCTTTCTTTTGGTGGTATTTGATAACCACTGAGTTTTTTTATTTTTTACGATGTAAACGAAAAAAGACCGAAAATGTAGCAAAAAAGAAAACCCCAATATTTTTTACTTTCTGCCTTAAAATTTATCCAATTATTTTTCATAAATTTTGGGCAAAATGTATTCTGCTACATGTTTTGGATAAAAATAAAACCCAATAAGTGTTTATTGATTGGTATGCACAAAAGTTATAGCGCCTAAAAACTATGGTGTATATATACTGTATTTTTTTATATACTACTAATGGCGACGATCAACAGCTTATAATGGGCCTGCGATGGGCAATCTGACGTTAACTGATGCTTAGGGGGGGACTAACTAACTGCCACTGATATCACTATGCCATTAATACAGTGATCAGCTATAATACTATACACTGTCACTGACACTGGCTGGGAAGGGTTTAACATCTAGGGTGATCAGGGGGATTAAATATGTGCTTAACTATGTGTAATGTATGTACAGTGTGCTGCATTTACTAACTGATCTCAAAGTTTCTCATCCCCCGCAGAGACAGTTCCCTGTGTACAGAGCTCTGTGTTGAATGTCAACACAGAGCTCTGAGCTGTGAATGTACACAGCCGATCAGCATGTCCCAGCTGTGAATCATTGGTCAAACTTGCTGACAGGCTCCTGCTGTGTATAATCACAGTGGGAGCCGGGCGCGCCCTAAATGCGGAAGTAGACAGCTACATATGGGTATGTGGCTTTGCCTACAGCGCCCGCTTGCCGCTAAGTCCTTAAAGCTGTTATAAAATGCTAATAATCTGTTACCCCCTAAATTAAAGTAATATTAAACCATATTAAACCATGAGCACAATAAAAAATAAATCAACCGAAGGAAGCTATTAGTGAAAATTCTTACCCTGGCACTTTCAATGTACAACTTTTCAATGCTGCTGGCTCCTGCTTTCTCAGTGCTGCTTACCTGAACTTCCAGTTTTAAAAAAAGGGGTCAGTGGATATCGCAGCCTAACGCCAGTCTATTAACTTGGAGAATGAATTCCAATCAGTGTGCGTCTGTCCCTGCTCCACAGAAGTCGATCGTTTGATCAACTTCTGTTTAATTAATTGACGCGGTGAAAAATTGTTCTCAATCATCGGCTGCAGCCAATAGGAAATGCAAGAACCAGTGTTTGACAGCAACACAAGCTGTAAAGATGATGGCACACAATTCATTTGTATGGTTTATATTGTTTAGACAGAATTGTGCATGCAGCCCTGTAAAAAAAGAAGTACTGTCTTGAAATGCCGTTGGTTCACTGTAGGTGGAGCATGCATCACTGCAAGGCTTGGGAAGAGCAGGGATCACATACCCAGAAGTATGCAATACCTGCAGTCACCAACCCATTTTTTGGCACACATACAAAATCTGAAGATGCGTTGAGTAAATGCATGTAGATATTACATGTGGCACGTGTTGTTACCGTATGCTTGATAACTCAATATGTTTGTGTCTATGTGTACATAAGGTTGGGGGCTTTTAGAGTTTTTTTTTATTTAACCACTTGAAGACCAGGCCTATTCTGATGCTTTTGGTTTACAAGTAAAAATCAAAGTTACTTAAAATCCCCAAACATTATATATATATATATATATATATATATATATATATATATATATATATATATATATATATATATATATATATAATTTATATATATATATATATATATAATATATATATATTTTTTTTGCAGAGGCCCTAGAGAATAAAATGGTGGTCATTGCATTTTTTTATGGCACACGGTATTCACGCAGCAGTTTTTAAAATGCAATTTTTTGGGGAAAAAAATGCACGTTAATGAATTTTAATGCAACAAAAACACAATATAGTGCCACATGTTTTGGTAAGATATAAAAGATGATGTTATGCTGAGTCAATAGATACCCAACATGTCACGCTTTAAAAATGATGTGCTTGTGGGATGGTGACAAACTACAATACTTAAAAATCTCTATAGGTAATGCTTTAAACATTTTTACACATTACCAGTTTAAAATTACAGAGGAGGTCTAGTGCTACAATTATTGCTCTCGCTATTAAATTCACGGCAATACCTCACGTGTGGTGCGAACACCGTTTACATGTTTTTTTTTTGTTTTTTTTACACTGTCCCCTGAATTTTATTTAATTTTTTTAAATCAATTTTATTCCTATTACAAGAAATGTAAACATCCCCTGTGATAGAAATAAGGGATGACAAGTCCACCTGAAACCCAGACACATTATTCAGACAGGAATGTGCCTCAGAACAGGGCTTGACAGGAGGGTGAGAGGGGGCACTATCTGCACAGCATTACCATTCTCTTTGGAGTGCCCAAAGGTGTCCCAGGTCTGTTACAATCCTATAGTGTGTACTAGAACCAAATGTTTTTACTGTGCACCGCTAAATTGAAGAAAAAGTGGCAACCCTATCCACAACATTTTGTTGTTTCACGTTTGTGTCCAATACTTACTGTACATGCTTTAATGTTCACCACTGCCGACTCCAGGTTGCACAGCAGCGCTTCCCTGAAATTCTGGTCAGAGGATGTGCACATCAGGACAGCTCCAGAGAGACCTTGCAAGGCAGCAGTGCCACCTTGGAAGCAAAAGTCACGGACAACAAACTTTACAAAGCCAGTTTTGCTGCAAAGAATGTTTGCACAGTAAGTAAGAAAAATAAATATTCTAGAATATTTTTTTTTATTATTATCAGTGAAGATTTAATAACGCCCGTTTTTTGTTTACAAGCTTAAATAAGTATTTTTTGCTTGAAAATTACTCAGAACCCCCAAACATTATATATTTATTTTTTAGCAGAGACCCCTGGGAATAAAATGGCGATCGTTGTAATTTTTTATGTCACACGGTATTTGCGCAGCAGTTTTTCAAACGCAATTTTTTTGGGGAAAAAAAACAAAATCCAATATATCCCAAGTTTTTGTATAATATAAAGGATGATGTTACACCAAATAAATAGATATCTAACATGTCACGCTTTAAAATTGCACACGCTCGTGGAATGGCAACAAAGTACAGTATTTTGAACTATCCTAAGGCAATATTTAAAATGTCTTTACAGGTTACCTGTTTAGAGTTATAGAGGAGGTCTAGTGCTAGATTTATTGTTCTCGCTCTAACCTTTGGGGTGATACCTCACATGTGTGGTGTGGACACGGTTTACCATTTAATGCGTCCAATTTTTTTTTTTTTTTCACTGTTCCTTTATTTTATTTTAATTTTTTGTTCACTTTTATTCCTATTAGAAGGAATGTAAACATCCCTTGTAATAGAAATAAGTATGACAAGTCAAAAAGACCCCACATTTCTTCTTTACCTTTAAAAGCAAAAGATCCAAAAAACATTTTTTTTATCTTTTGTTTAATCACTTCCCTACCCACCCATAGTAATATGATGTCGCAGATGGGATCTCGTATAACATCCTCCCATTCCCGGCCATCTAGGGGGCGTGTGCGCGCCGGCAGCCCGCGGCGTCGCTCGGGACCCGGTGCGCGTGCCCGGTGGTCGCGATGTCCGCCGGGCACCCGCGATTGCCCGGGAACACAGCAGGACCGTGGATCTGTGTGTGTAAACACACAGATCCACGTCCTGTCAGTGGAGAGGAGACCAATGGTGTGTTCCCAGTACAGAGGAACACCGAACGGTCTCCTCCCCTTGTGAGTCCCCTCCCCCCACAGTTAGAATCACTCCCAGGGAACATAATTAACCCAGCAGCGCCCCCTGGTGTTAACCCCTTCCCTGCCAGTCACATTTACACAGTAATCAGTGCAATTTTATAGCACCAATCGCTGTGTAAATGTGAATGGTCCCAAAAATGTGTCAAAAGTGTCTGATATGTACGTCACAATGTTGCAGTCATGAAAAAAATTGCAGATCGCCGCCATTACTAGTAAAAAAAAAAAAAATGCCATAAATCCATCCTCTATTTTGTAGACACTATAACTTTTGCGCAAACCAATCAATATACGCTTATTGCAATTTTTTTTTACCAAAAATATGTAGAAGAATACGTATCGGCCTAAACTGAGGGGAAAATGTTTGTTTTTTTAAAAATGGGATATTTATTATAGCAAAAAGTAAAAAATATTGTGTTTTTTTTCAAAATTGTCGCTCTTCTTTTGATTATAGCACAAAAAATAAAAACCGCAGAGGTGATCAAATACCACCAAAAGAAAGCTCTGTTTGTGGGAAAAAAATGACGTCAATTTTGTTTGGGTGCAGAGTCGCACAACCGCGCAATTGTCAGTTAAACGACGCAGTGCCGAATCGCAAAAAGTGCTCTGGTAAGGAAGGGGGTAAAATCGTCCGGGGCTGAAGTGGTTAAGAAAAAACAAAAAACATTTTACTTCAACCCTGGACCTAGAAGTGACATCCTGACATTGCTCCCGTCCTCCAAGGCCATAGAGGTGATCAAAGCATACCTACTCTGTGACCAGCCGGTGGCACCGTCGGATCGTTTCTCAGGCGAGGTGGTGCAAACTGTAAGCCTGAGAAATACTGGTGGGGGGGGGGGGGGGCGTTCCTTCCCACCGCTTTTAAAAGTGTTCCAGCAGCTCATGAGCTGCTTGGAATGCTTTTTCAAAAGAAAGCCAGCCGCCGACAAAAAAAAAACAATACTGGAGTTACATCTTCAACCATTATCTCAATAAACTACCGCAACCGCAACGTGTATCTATATCCATCTATCTATATATATATATATATATATTTATCTATACATACTTTATATTTTGCAGTCGGCAAGTGGTTAACCTTTAGGCCCTAGGCATCTGCACAATGCACTTATGTTTTTGTTTTTGTTTTTTGCACAACAGCTTGTCATTTGTTTCCTTTTCAAATAGGAGCCGACTCAGAATTTTATATACATTTTTTAAATCCTTAAACTCATACATTGCCCCATTCTACTTTTTTTTTTCTTGCTACTACTGGAACAGTTAGCAAGAAAAAAAAGTAGAATGGGGCAATGTATGAGTTCAAGGATTTAAAAAATGTATATAAAATTCTGAGTCTACTACAGTGATTCTCCACTTTCACAAGGATCCCTCAGGTGTGGAATATGTATATTTACACAAGTAAGACCAATGTGTTGCCCCCATACACACGGTCGGACATTCCGACCACAAAATTCGTCAGATTTTTTCAGATGGATTTTGGCTGAAACTTGTGTTGCACACACACGGTCGCACAAAGTTGTCGGAAAATCCGATTGTTCGGAACGAGGTGACGTAAAACAAGTACGACGGGACTGCATAGAGGCCGGTAGCCAATAGCTTTTGTCTCCAAATTTTTTTTGAGCATGCGTGGCCATTTGTGCGTCGGAATTCTCTATACATGATCGTAAAAAGTCTGATTGGATTGTGCTGTCGGAAAATTTTAGATCCAGCTCTCAAACTTTTTCCTTTGGAAATTCCGACAGAAAAAGTCTGATAGAGCCCACACACGATCGGATTTTCCAACAACATAATCTGATCTGACTTTTTCCATCTGAATTTCCGACCGTGTGTATGGGGCATAACTATGCAAAAATAAAAATTAATTCCTGGAATTCAGCTTTAAAATCTCTTTTGCTGGTTTTCTTGTAAATTATTGATAGTTTGTTTACACAGTCCCTGCTGTGTGAAATATATTTGCGTATGACTGCAGAAAAAGCTGGAAATATATTAAGTAATATTGCAGCAAATGTTTGAGAACTGCTCTTTATTAGTACATGCAGATCAAGAGCAGGGAACTGATATTTTTTTTTTTTAGGGAGGGATGTACAGCACCCTGTTGGCTCCTCCCACCAGCCACTATCTGCCTGCAACGGAGTAAGAAATACAGAGACTCAGTGAGGATGAAACCAAGGGGTCTAAATAGGCCCCCTATCCTCTCATCTAAAAACACTAAGTTAAAGCAACAACAATATAGAACACTGAAATCAAAAGGTTTTCTTTGTGTGTTTGTTGGGTATATATAGAGGAGGTGATCAACTAGAAAGACGTGCCAGTGGAGGGTATCATCCCTATAGTAAATATATTGCAACAAAAGGTAGGATTATAGGATTTTAAATATCCCTCCAGTGATCACACAAGTCTTTATTTTAAGAATAAAATACTTAAAAACATGTGTCAAATTGTAATGGCTTACATACTGATACGAGCAAAATATTATCCCCTACAAACATAGCTGTTTGTCAACATGAGGAACTAGGGTTAACGCGTTTCATGGAAATGACCTCTTCAGGACCTCTTAAATGTACATGATTACACAAGTGGATTTTTTTTTCTGAGATTTAAATTTCATATATCTTGTAACTGGACCACACAGTATACTGAGATAAACTGGTGGAATATCCAGTGAGGTATAGTCTCACCGGCCCATAGGAGAAAGATCATCACTAGAGTAGAGCTCTTTATACAGAAAGTCCCCAGAGTTTTCATATTTTGTGGTAGTATGGGAAGCAAGCCTGAAGATTTTGTACATTTTTTTTTCTTACATAAGTGTACTTGTGTGATCACTGGAGGTGTATTTAAAATCATATAACCTACCTTTTGTTGCAATATAGAACACTGGCAGACAAATGTCAAGAATTACACCTATTTTCACCTTCTGGCCCCTTCCTGTAGGTGGTGGTAAAGTCAATGAGCCTCGTTATGGGTACCTGGGACAGCTAAGGATACCAAATCTCACATGACACACAGTGCTGTACATAAGTATTTTTTCATTGGTTTTGAGAACCTCCTTTGCATTCCCAGAATCTTGCAAGAAGACCCTGTGACATTACCCTCACCTAGGTATGGGTGTTAGAAATGGGCTTTAACCGGTTCCCGACCAGCGCACGCCAATGTACGTCGGCAGAATGGCACGGGCAGGCAAATGGGCGTACCTGTACATCCCTTTAAATTTGCCGCCCTGCCATCGCAAGCGCGCCACCGGCGGCACACTCGAGTGCTGGTCAGGACCCCCGTGAGTCCGATCGCGGGTCCCATGGACTCGATCACCGTGGGCATACCCGCGATCGTCTCATGGGGCGGCTAAATGGAGAGATGCCGTTGTAAACAGCATCTCCCTGTTCTGCCTAGCAACTAGTGACACTGATTTCTGCTCCATGTGATTGGAGCAGAGATCAGTGTTCACTAAATTAAAGCCCAGCCAACAGTTAGTAACACACCCCTAGGAACACATAACCCCTACACTGCCACCCACTGGTTAACCCCTTCACTGCCAGTGTAATTTACACAGGAATCACTGCATTTATATAGCAGTGATTGCTGTATAAATGACAATGGTCCCAAAAATGTCCGATGTGTCCGCCATAATGTTGCAGTCACAATAAAAATCGCTGATCGCCGACATTACTAGTAAAAAAAAAATATTAATAAAAATGCCATAAAACTATCCCCTATTTTGTAAACGCTACAACTTTTTTTTTTGTTTACAAACGATTTTTATTTGGTACATAGAGAAAGTACAGGGAGTAAGCATAGATATAATATAATCATTGCAATGTATATCAAAACAAACATAGAAAATCACCATAGATACAAAATTTTTTTACAAGATACAGTGCATATATATTGCAATAGTTTGTGTTTTCATTTGGTAAGGTGATGGGCTAGAGCCATAATAGTGCAGTAAACCGTAGACAATCATGTATAAGAGACCCAATTAAACGCTACAACTTTTGCGCAAACCAATCAATAATCGCTTATTGCGATTTTTTTTTTTTTTTTTTTTTTTACCAAAAATATGTAGACGAATACGTATCGGCCTAAACTGAGGGAAATTTTTTTTTATATATATATTTTTGAGGGATATTTATTATAACACAAAAAGTAAAAAATAATGTGTTTTTTCAAAATTGTCGCTCTATTTTTGTTTATAGCGCAAAAAATAAAAACTGCAGGGGTGATCAAATACCACCAAAAGAAAGCTCTATTTGTGGGGGAAAAAAGACGTCAATTTTGTTTGGGAGCCACGTCGCACGACCGCGCAATTGTCAGTTAAAGCGACGCAGTGCCGAATCGTAAAAAGTGGTCTGGTCTTTGGCCAGCAAAATGGTCCGGGGCTGAAGTGGTTAAAAGGAGTATTTATTTTATCTTAAAGTGGTAATAAAGCCCACTTTGTGATTTTTATCCACATACATGTAGATAAAATGAATAACTCCTAAATGTGCACCGCTTAGGAGATATTCGCCCTGGATGCAGCCGGTGACGTTACTGGCCAATGCACTCTGAAGGCTTGACATACAATGCCAGACCTTTAGAGCTTCATGTTGGAACTGAGGGCTCCTGCGCATACGTGGGAGTGACGTCATCACGGCTTTGGCCACTCACACAGCCCGAGGTCACAAATCCAGAAGGAAGATCAGGGGAGGATATCAGCCCTCTCAGCTGTGACAGCACGCCGCTGGGGGGCTTTGTTCCAAGGAAAGTATTTCATAATGTGCTAGTATGCAATGCAATTGCCTTACAGGTGTTTTTTTTTTTAAAACTGCTGCAGTTTACTACCGATTTAAAGTGTTACTGAACCCAGGACCCGGCATTCACTATATCTGGTCTCCCACAGTATACAAAACATGGAGGTGAAAAACCTTGAGGGTTTACAACCCCTTTAAATTATTTTATTTCCATGTTTTGTATACTGTGGGAGATGTATTCTATGCATTAGGGTGAAAAACCTTCTGTAGTGCAGTAGCCCCCCAGAGCCCCCCTTTTCCTTACCTGAACCCGATCTTTCCAGCGACCGGGATGAGCATAGCAGCTCCAGTCCTCACTGTATTGATTTATAGCAGCAGGGGCCATTGGCTGTGGGAGGCTTTATAACGCAGTCTGGTTGGACGCATTGGGTACCAACCTTCATCTCGGAGCCAATCAGTGGGGAGCGCGTTTGTCTCACTGCGCAATCCGGGAGAGGGTACTTAAGACGCTGAAGTCACGTGGTTCGGGGTTCCGGTCCAGAAGTTGTTGCTGACTCCGTGGTCCTGGTCCTCCTGACCAGCCCCCAGGGGCCCTCATGGCCTGGGGTGCGGATCCATCCATTTCCGAGCCTCAGAACTGGCTAGTCCGAGGTGCAGTAACTAGAAGGAGGATTCTAAGGTGTTCCGGTGCCGTCTCGGGTTTGGAGAGGCCCAGCAACTCTCCACGTGACCAGGGGAGGACTCTTCATTAAGAGAGCCACGCACAAGGCTGGCTTCTCGGTAAGAGCCTGGAAGCTGAGCTGCCATGGACATTGATTGAATCCACATTTCTTACGGTATCGCCGGACCGGCTGAAAGATTCTGGTACAGTAAGAAAGGTTCCTACTTCTATCCTTCCAGTTATAACTAAGTTTCCAACCAAGTCTGTGTGAGAGACTTTGAAAAGCTATAATTACCTGTTGGCTGCTAAACCCAAACTTAAGGATTTATCCAACAGTTAAAGAATCCAGTTGCGAGTGGCTATTCCCTGGATTGTGTACAGAGAGAGAGACTTTTATTGAAGTTAGCAGTTCCAAACACCTGAGCTAAACTTTACCCTGATACCCTCTATTCCCAACTTAGAGACTCAGTTTGTTCGACTGTTTTATACAAAATAAAAATCCTAATAAGGAATTCAAGTGTCGGTCTCTACGGTTACTGGGTCATCAACCCTGGGAACCCCTAGAGAAGAACAAGGAGTGCGAGCTGGCGGAGGTAATCGGTAAGCCCAGGAAAATTCAGCAGCTCCTTCGGGGGTTAGTGCTACGTTTAAAAAATAAAATAAAAAACCTTTACAACCCCTTTAAGTAAATCTAAAACGGCTAAATACCCTTTCTCATCAGCAGTTAGAACAGTTTTGTGACTTCTATCAGCGTCCAACCAAGCACTGGTTAAAGCTGTAGTAAACCACTGAACCCCCCCCCCCCCCCCAGAAAAAACCTGCAAGACAATACCATAATGCGCTAGTATGCAGCTTAGCTGTAGGTAAAAATGACCAAGCGAGGAATACAATCTATGTATCTATCTTATGAGACTGCAAGACCCCTGACTCTCTGTCTGGACAATGCTGATGCCCTGTGCTAATCACATGCATCCTCCCAAGAAAAAAAAACCTTTCTAGCAATACACACCAAACTGAGCATGTGCAGCCTGATTCCGTAGACTCTGTGTTATCAGGAAATTATCAAGGGACAGTGGAAGGTGGGGTGGATCAGAGAAGCCAGGATCAAAAAGCCTTTTTACACAATGCGGAGGATTAACCCCTTAGGTTCCACAGTGAGTATAACAAGCATGGCTCACTGCATATACAAGCTGATTTTACTGTTGTGGGTTTAGTAACACGTTAAAGAGGAAGTAAATTCTTGTTTAATTGTACTTACAGGTAAGCCTATAATAAGGCTTACCTGTAGGTACTGTAAATATATCCTAAACTTGCACCATTTAGGATATATTTACTATATACGCCGCTGATCACATCATCGGCGCTTGCACTCTAAGGGAACGGCTGCCGGGCCCACGAACCCGGAAGAAACATTGGGGAAGATGTCAGCCATCTCAGCAGTGTGCAGGTGCCGCTGCAGGGCTTTGTTCTAAGGTAAGTATTTCATAATAAAATAGTATATGATGCATACTAGCTCATGATACCTTTGTCTTGCAGGTTTTATTTTATTTTTTGCAACCTCTTTAAGTTTCATTTGATATATAGCTTTCACTTTGTGTTTTTACATGGGATTAAAGCTCCAATATAAATGAACTTTGCATTTTCATTCAAGGACTGCTTTTAGGAGTGTGGACTTCCAAATGTGCTCTTAATTTAATCATTGATGTACTTGTTTGGGTGCTTGTAACAAAACGTCCCACACTCCGCTTAAGTGCTTTAATCATATACAGCTTTCTCCCAGTCTGAATATAGATATCAGATATTCCAACCACTGACAACCAATAACTAGGCAGTACTCGTTTTGGCTGCTCAACATGAACTGTTTATTTGAGCACAGGCACACAGAGATATTCAAACTTCTCATCAGTAGTCTGTCCAATCAGCAGGGAGAGCTGTTGGAGGAATTCACCCTCCCTTCTCGCAGCAAATACACATAGATATATACATTCCATAATTGGTTGCTCCCAAGGCAGGCAGACACAATAGAACAATGGGAGCTACACCTAACAAACACATAGCAACCCCACCCCACATCAAACCATCTAGCAATGGTCTCTGATGAAAGCTGGACTTTAACTTCATATATTGTTGAGGTCAGACTGGGATTCTCGGTCACTCTGTGCCCCTAATAGACACAGGGTTGCTTACACATAGAAGGGGCTGGGGGAACTGGACAAGGAGCTTCCAGTGCTCTCCAAGGTAACCTGGATTCCCCAAGCCCCCCGCCCAAAGTAACTCCAGTCACAGTGCTCGAGTAGTTTAGGGAAACCTTGGCATGGCATTGAGATATTTACAAATGTGTGCAGCAAATTGAGTTTTTTTAACCAAATGTCAGAATTCTGTTTTGGCAATTTGAAAACGAAAATCTCTAAATCTACTGGCAACCTCAATCTAAGACTAACCTATCTAGCCCTGTAAAGCAAAATCGCTATACATACCTTTTTCATACCTCCCAACCTTTTGAGATGGGAACACACCCCTGCCACGCCCCCTTAAAGGAGAACTATACTTAAAAATATTAGTCAAACCCACATGTGCATTTTTACCACTATTATTCTTTTATACTGGCTTTTTAAATTTACAAATGCAACAATTTCGAAATTGAATGAAAGTTTTAGCCCTGGGAAACACTTTTTGAAAGATAAAAAGTGCATTTTATATACAACTATATAGATGAGACTAAAATGAGGGACAAATGAGAAGGAAAGAGGGACAGAGGGACTTTGTTCAAAATCACAAATGAGATATTTGCCAGCACACCATGGATCAACGTAATAGCGTCCAGACGGATTGTTTATTGCATGATCACATCACAAGAACAGTGCAACTTTCGGTGTCACGTAGGACCCCTCCATCAGGCATGTGATCTCACCCAAACTTTTGAGAGCTTATCCAGTGTGCGATGGGAATATTGAGTATTATTTGTTCAAGATCAGGGACAGTCCCTCAAAATCAGGGACAGTTGGGAGCTATGCCTGTTCTAAATCAGCTCCAGTCCGGTCCCATGCTGAGCTGTCAGCAGCAGCTTCTATGTGTAGGCGGGTGCAGGAGAGGCAGCAGACAACAGAAGCCCCATAGTAACTCTATTGGTGATGTCACTCATTTTATTCCCAGCCATTGTTGGTTGTCTCTTCCACATAGCTTCTGCCACTGGAGACCAGACGGCTTCAGAAAAAGGTATGTATAGCGATTTTTGCTTTACAGGGTTAGATAGATTAGTCTTAGATCATGTCATCCATTGGCTACAACTGTGTTGCTAGCTGTGATTGGTCAGTCTGATCACATGATAAAGACAGGGCCAATCACTGCCCGTCTGTAACATGTGATTAGTTCTGGCCAATCACAGCTAATCAAAAACAAAACAGACTGAATGAATCAGTTACATTAAGTAAAATGCTTACTTATGGCAATGTAATGCACTGCTATAAGGAAACAAAATGTGTTAAAAAAAAAAAAAAACCTGATCACTTCCCCAATGTACGATGCTACTATGGTAACATTATATTGCTCTGGTCAGAGTGTGTTAAAAAAAAAAAAAAATTGTTAAAAAAATAAATAAATATATAAATATATATAAATAATTATTTTTTATTCATTTTCCAAAAATTAGGACAAAAAATTACAACTTCAAAAAACTCTCCATGCCTCTTACTAAAAACCTTGGACTGTCTACTTTCCAAAAAGGGGTAATTTGGGGGTAATTGTACTGTCCTGATGTTTTCGGGCCTCAAGAAATGAGATCACTGATACATCAGGTTTAATCATATATATATATATATATATATATACCATGGTTTATGAACTCTATAACCTTCACACAAACTAGATAATATACACTGATTTGGGATTTTTTCACCAAAAAAAGTAGCAGATTACACTTTGACCTAAATTTATAAAGAATAATTATTTATTTGCAAAGTTTTATAACAAAAACAAAGAAAAACACTTTTTTCCAACATTTTTAGTACTTTTTCATTTATTTAGAAAAAATAAAAAAAAACTGTGGTGATTAAATACCACCAAAAGAAAGTTCAATTTGTGTGAACAAAATGGTAAAAATTTAGTTTGGATACAGTGTTGCACGATTGTGCAATTATCATTCAAAGTGCAACAGCGCTGAAATTTGGCCTAGTCAGGAAGGGGTTAAAAGTGTCTGGCACTGAAGTGGTTAAACCCCAAACCAAAAATGTAATATGTTGCAGTTTACCAATCAATACATGTTGGGGGCTACATTTTTGTAAGTTTTATTCCTTCATTGCCTCTGTTTACACCTGGTGAACTGGCCAGAACACATCCCAGTTTTAGAGTGCTTACACTCTGGATGAAGGAGAAACAGACACCTTTGGACAACAGCATTGTCAGTCTAGTGGGAGAGGAGTTTTACATGTACTAGCAGATTCAAATACAGTAACAAATAGAAGCCAAACTCCAACTAACACTTTATAAACAGTTACAGCAACAGTTTTGTTTCTTTTGGGGTAAAGGATTCACATAAATATACAAAAGCTGATCATTGTAAGCACCCTTGTCAGTGGCAAATGGTTCTTCTCTACACTAACTGCCACATATGTCACAGCAGATGTTAAAAAAACAAAAAAATAGACGTACTGGCAGGATTACCATATGAAAATAAAAGTCTATAAAAGAAAGCGAATGCAGCCGTCACATCTAGTATTGGTAAACTGCAATATAATGTTTGCTTTTGGGTTTAATACTACTTTAAGGTGGCTCCCTCATTGGAAAATTTCCTTTTTTTTCCTGTTCCAGTGAACACTACATTTTTAAACGTATCATAATTTTAAGTCCAATTGACAATAGTCATCAGAAGAAAAGGGGGTGAATCTCCCCAGAGGTGACAAAGGCAGCAGAACCTGACCAGGGTACTAATTCCTATCTACTTCATCTAAAACGTAAAGTGTTACTAAACCCACTACAGCAAAATCTGTATATGCAGTAAAGCATGCTTGTTATACTGTGGACCATAAGGGATTAATCCTCAGCATTGTCTAAAAAGGCTGTTTGATCCTGTCTTCTTTGATCCCCCTTCATCCACTGTCCCCAATCCCTCTCCTGACAGCACAGAGCCTTGGAGGCACTCTGCACATGCTCAGTTTGGTGTGTATTGCTAGAGAGATTTTTTTTCCCCCTTGGGAGAGTGCATGTGATCGGCATAGGACCAATCAGCACTGTCCAGACAGAGGGTCAGGGGTCCTGCAGCCTCATAAGATAGTCAGAGGAGAATGTAAACTCCTCCTACAATCTTTAACAAGACACTGATAAAAGTCCCAAGACTGCTATATACTGCTGATGAGAAAAGGTATTTAGCAGTTTATATTTACTAAAATAATTGCATTTCCATGTTCTGTGTACTGTGGGAGACCAGATATTGTGAATACAGGGTCCTGAGTGTAGTAACACTTTAAAACCAGGTTTTGGGTTAAAAATACACCTTAAGGGAGAGGAAACTGACCAGTTGGGTCACAAGATATTTTCTCAGCCCATACATATGTAGCGGTATCCCCATAGGGGCTGCTGGTGATTGTGGTCTGTCTCTCACCCTGCACAGCTAGGCACACAAATTTCATACATACAGCTTTCAAGAAAAAGTTCTTGTACTTGTTTTTTGTTTTTATCAATGGAATTATAACTTAGATGGGGATAGGGGACATATGGGATGCCCAGGGCATCAATAGGAATTAGTTAGGGAAACAACTATATACATCCTGTATATGTACACCTCTCCTCTTCTCTCTCCAGTACAAACTTGCTTGTAGAACTACAACTCCCAGGACCAGCTAGCACTGAAGTGCAGGCCTGAAACTGGAGCAGCCAGGCCCAAAGCAAAAGCCCTATGGTGTAGCAAAAATGGTAGTCCTAGTGCTAGTGGACCCACATGGGTACTGATCCCAGTACTACTTCTCCAGGCCCTGTCAGCCCCTCCAGGCTGCAGCTGCCTCTTTCCACTGCCCAAGCCACCACAGGCCTCCTTACATCCTAGACTGCTTGCACCCAATCCTCTCAGGCATGCCTCCCAGTCTTCCTGACTGTGTGTCACTCACCAGCCCTCTTGGCTACACCTTGTTGTTCCTCCTGGAGACTTGCCCAAGGTCAACCCTCCCCCCCCAGACTGGGGAGCTCCCTCAAAGGCCACGACAGCCTAACACTCCATCTCCGGCTTCCACCCGAACAACTCCTCCCTACTTGTGCTGTCCCAGAGTAATTGTTGGGGCCTGCTTCTTGCCAGCCCAAGATGGGGATTGGTCAGGGCCCTCAACATACTCCAGGCAGCTCCACCTTACCTCTCCTCCTCTTTTCCAGAAAGTTCTAGTGAATTCTAGAAATAGGGGGGAGGTCTCAGTGATGCTGTTTGTGAGTCATCTAGCTCACCCTGGATTTCTGGCCAACCCAGGAAACAGAGAGGCTTGGCTACCAGCCAAGCCTGCATAGATTTACCTGTGCTAAAAACAAAAAGAAAATGTTTCTACTTCTAGCACTAGAGGGTGCTACACATACTATTAACCAAAAACTTGCTGATAGACCATATAAACAGGGACTCAACCCCACATTTCCAGAAAACCTCAAACTGCCTTTCAGTGTGACTGGAGGTCGAAGAGCCGATTACTCTGACAATCTAATAAAACTTTAGAGTTTTATTTAGGTTATGCCGCATACACACGAGCGGATTGTATGACGTACTTAGTCCGTTGAAACATATTTCAGCGGACAATCCGCTCGTGTGTGGGCTTCAGCGGACTTTTTCAGCGTGCAGTCCGGCGTACTAAGAATTTCGTTTTTTTCGAAATTCTGTCCGTCGTACTCGCATTTCGGCGGACAATCCGGCCGTGTGTATGCCAGTCCGCCGTACTTTTGAAATGAGCGGACTTTTCCCGCCCGGAGAAAAGTCCGCTCATTTCGAGCGCGTCTCCAGGTAGGCGGGGCCCGCGAAGGAGATGTCGCTGGCCCCGCCGCCTGGTATGGACTTAAAGGGGAACCCCAACGCCGAAAAAAATCGGCGTGGGGGTCCCCCCCAAGTCCACAACAGACCCTTGTCCGAGCACGCTACCCGGCCGGCCAGGAAAGGGGGGCGAGCGAGCGCCCCCCCTCCTGAGCCGTACCAGGCCGCGTGCCCTCAACATGGGGGGGTGCCTTGGGGGGGAGCCATGTGACACCGCCCCTTGTCCCTATATAAGTGGCCGCGCAGTGCGTCCCTGGCATTGTGGCCGGAGAGAGCGTCGAGTCAACATCTCCTGGAGAAGAAGAAGAAGAAGAACGGAAGGCGGCGGCGACAGAAGACCGGGCCACCGCCTGTAAAAGAGCTATAAGAAGGCGCGGTGGCCCGGCAGAAGAACCGAAGAGGGGGACAAGACCCCCGAAGTTGGGAGAAGAGGCCTGCAGCGAGGAAGAAAGCCGGACTCCTCCGCTAGCAAAAGAGCTACAAGAAGATAGCGGAGGAGTCCGGCGAGAAGACCCCCAAAGACGGAAGACCCCCGGAGCTGTGCAATAGAGTATTTTATCTCGTGTGTTGTGTTTTTTTTTTGTACTTTTTTTTTACAGGTGAATGGGTACGGGTACATTGTACCCCATACTCATTCACATAGGGTGGGAGGCTGGTATCCGGGGGCCCCCTTATTAAAGGGGGCTCCCGGATTCCGATAAGCCCCCCGCCCGCAGACCCCGACAACCAACGGCCAGGGTTGTCGGGAAGAGGCCCTTGTCCTCATCAACATGGGGACAAGGTGCTTTGGGGTGGGGGGGCCGCGCGGCCCCCCCTTCCCCAAGGCACCCCCCCATGTTGAGGGCACGCGGCCTGGTATGGCTCAGGAGGGGGGGCGCTCGCTCGCCCCCCTTTCCTGGCCGGCCGGGTAGCGTGCTCGGACAAGGGTCTGTTGTGGACTTGGGGGGGACCCCCACGCCGATTTTTTTCGGCGTTGGGGTTCCCCTTTAAGTCCATAGCAGGCGGAGCAAAGTCCGCTCATTTTGAGCGCGTCTCCAGGTAGGCGGGGCCCGCGAAGGAGACGTCGCTGGCCCCGCCTACCTGGAGACGCGCTCAAAATGAGCGGACTTTGCTCCGCGTGTGTGGGCGAGTCCGTTCATTTCAAAAGTAGGGCGGATAGTACGGCGGACTTAGTACGCCGTATTAGTCCGCTCAAAAAGTGCCGTGTGTGGATAAGTAGCCCGTTCGGAAAGTCAGACGGACAGTCTGGCAGAAAGTACGCCAGACTAAGTATGTCATACAGTTCGACCGTGTGTACGCGGCATTAGTTAATATAGTTTATATTATCAATCAGTTTTTAAGCGGTGGACTAACTGTTCCGATCAGCCAACATTCTATCAGCCAAAAGACATGCAACCAGTTTTTGAAGCTTATGAGCTGAGCAGCAGATCATATATAACAGAAGGATGTTTGATGTACAGTAATTGGTTTCCCTTCATGTTTGAGTATCTGGGATATTGTTATTGTACAAAATACTGTATATTGTAACAACCCATTCAATAAAATGCAACCTATTTATACAATGCGATTATCTGTATTTGACGTCAAACTCAACATGTAATTTTGTTGACTGAATGACTATTTAAAGCTGAACTCTGGGCAGAAATGTTATTAGTTGTTTTAAATATTGGTTACATACCTTTAAGTATTTTATAATACACACTGATCTACTTCCTTTGTTCCTGGAAAAGCCCTTTATGTTCAGTTCTGAAGACAAGGGGCCACTATGTGCACTTTTTCCTCAGACACCGGTCTTGTACATCCCCAGCTGCCACATACACTAAAGCTGCCCACACACTAGTAGAGTTTCATTCAAATTTTTTTTCTGATCATTAGTGGGGTCAAATCTGTGTTTGTATTTCAGCTACAGTGCTAGTAATTTACATTAGGGAAAGTCCATTCACTCCAAAATCCAATGTTAAAAGTGACAACATTTTGCTGTATTTGTCAAGTCATCAAATGTGCTGCTGAGAATGTTCGTGCAAATATTAGTTAGAAAATCCTTTAGTGCATGAGCAGCTTAACAATAAGTGATGTTACCTCCCCTGAGATACCTCCTCCTGGTGGCAGGTATTAAACAACTATGTGGGATCAGGAGGGGCAGTTGCCCAGGGAACAGTGGGGGGGGGGGGGGGGCAGGTGCCCCCTGACCACATGTTCCTGATCAGTAGGCTGCAGCTTCATGTCTGCTTTCACAATGTGCTCCAAAATGCCCACTTCTAACCTGATATTCCTGGGGTTCACAGAAAAAACACACTTTGTTCATAACTACCTTCTAGCTGCCTAGAAAGCAAGCGGTTGGCCAACTATGTGCAGGTAAATACACCCATTCTACATCATGCATTAGCAGCAGGGAGGGGGGCGCAGTTCTGCAACCTTGCCCTGGGCACTGGGAGAACCTGTCCCGGTACTGTTTGGGATGAAGTGATGATGCAGATTTTCAAACAGTGAGTTCTTACCTTTTATACACAAGGAGGTTATGCTTTAGCAACCAAACAGAATTATTGGACTGATAGTTAAAGTAGTAATAAAGTCAGCTTTGTTATTTTTACCTACAGGTAAACCTATAATAAGGCTTACTTGTAGGTAAAATGAATATCTCCCAAGCGCGTCACCGTCACATATGCTTTGAAGGACCGGCATACCGTGCCGAATCTTCAGAGCACTGTGCTGGAACCAAGGGCTCCCCCGCACATGCACTGGAGTCACATCATCGCTGCTCCGGCAACTCATACAGCTGGTGCCCGCGAGCCCGGAAGGAAGACTGAGAGAAGATGCTAGCCCTGTCAGCAGTGACAGCGTGACTCTGGAGAGCTTCTTTCTAAGGTAGGTATTTCATAATGTGCTAGTACACGATGCATGCTAGCACATTATGCAATTGTCTTACTGGGGAAAATTTTTTATTTTTTTTTCACTGCAGCAGTTTACAACATCTTTAACATCTCAAGGTATAGCTTTAAGATGAACTGGTCAAAAGCCTGAAAGCCTTTGAACTTAGACCCGTGATGACAGTTCTAAAATGTTTAGGTGTGCAATTAGGATTTTTCTGTTGATCCACTTCTTTGGATATCTATATAAAAAAGCATATAAATAATTCCATCTGTACCAAGGTTGACATTGTTTTTGCTGGAAAAAAATCAAGAGAAAAAGCATATAAATGCAGATGGATCTTATCTTTTCAAGGACAGCAAAGAAAGCTTTAATTGTTTAGAAGACCTTGTATGTTTGGTTGAAACATATGGCCATGTAGAAATGCATTAGTAAAATCAAATTCTTCTATCTTAGTTCCTTGAAGTTCCTAGAATCTTAGCCTCCCCTTAGAGATGATGGTTACAGCTGCCAAAAGATTAGTATTACTACTTTCTTTGCAGAATTAAAGCATTTGCAAATTTCTATAACATGATTTTGACTGCATCATGCCATCTGCATAACACAGTTTAGCTTTGATCAACAAGAGCAAGCAATCAAACATAGAAAAAGAAATGTTACATTGCATGTCTCTGATCTGTCATAAATTACATAAAGGAGATTAAGCAAGCTAATTACTCGCATAATCAGGTGTATAATTAGTGCCTCTCTTTATGCAAATTACAGTATTTTTGTGTGTATTTGCAATTCCTGTGCCTGCAATCTTTGGCAGCCAACATCAAAAGTTTTAAAAGGATATGCACTATATTTGTCACTGAACAGTGTGCCGCTTGCACCACTTCGAATGCGTCAGCAGCAGGTTTTATGGTGGCACAGTGCTTAGGAAGCCTTAAAGCGGAGTTCCACCCAAAAATTTAACTTCTACTTTTGCAGTTCCTCCCCCTCCTCCGGTGTCACATTTAGCATCTTTGAGGGGTGAGGGTGGAGCAGATACCTGTGTAATACAGGTATTCTGCTCCCACTTCTAGACATAGATACCCAAGCCACCCGCAAGTAGCTATGCCACTCCCCCCCCACGCTGTATTCTGGGAGACATATGGGTCCCAGAAAACAGCAGGGACCAGTGGGATAGTACAGCATGAGTCACGCATGCACAGCAGGGAACCAGGCAAGGCTTCACTTCCTGATTCCCCTACCGAAGATGGCGGCGGCAGCACCCGATAGCCGAGGGATAGATCGGCTTCGGGTGCCGACATCGCGGGCGCCCTGGACAGGTAAGCGTCCATATTTTAAAAGTCAGCAGCTGCAGTATTTGTAGCTGCTGACTAGGGATGAGCTTCGTGTTCGAGTCGAACGTACGTTCGACTCGAACATTGGCCGTTCGGCCGTTCGGCGAATTCCGAACGTTTGGGCCGTTCGCGTCAAAATTCGAGTGACGCGCGCGCGGACCACAATGCACTGCGGTGGCGCAGTGCATTGCTGCCCCATGATTGGCCAAGCATGCACTGTGACCCCGCATGCTTGGCCAATCGCAGCGCCGGCAGCGAGGAGAGCCATGATTGGCCACAGGCATCCTGCCTGTGGCCAATCATAGCTCAGGCTGTGTAGTGCACGCCCCACACTATATAAGGCCGCCTTTGAGGCGGCCTCGTGTAGTGTGTTACTTAGCATCTGAAGCAGTGGGTGTTCTGTGTACCTTCAACACAGTACACACCAATCGTTTTTGGCTGATTTCCTATCTTGCTGCTGTGTAGTGGTTGTTGTCTGTGCCCTGACTGCAGTATACACCACTATATTCACCTCACCTATATAGCTAGTGATCTAGCTTTAACCACTTAACAACTGCCCATTGCCGATTAACGGCTTCAGGGGGGTTGTTTAACTCTGAGAGGCCGTTAATTAACGGCCTCCCAGAATTCTGCTCTCGCGTGCCCCGAGGTGTGCGCACTCGAGAGCATCCGTGACCGCCGGGTCGCATCACGGATCACGGTAAACGGCCGCTCATAGCGGCCGTTTACCACGTGATTGCTCCGTCAAATGACGGAGTGATCACTTGGAAACAAACCGGCGTCATGTTATGACGCCTGTTCCTCCCTCCCCTCTCTGTACCGATCTGTACAGCGGAGGGGAAAGAGATCGGTGTCAGCAGCGATGTGGGCTGCATCTGCAGTGCCCACATCGCTGCTCACCGAATTTAACTCCTCAATTCCCTGCCAATACTCTGCAATACCAGTGCATACTCTGCAGTACCCCGCCATTACTCTGCAGTGCAGTACCCTGCCATTACTCTGCAGTGCAGTACCCTGCCATTACTCTGCAGTACCCCCCAATACTCTGCAGTACCCGCCATTACTCTGCAGTACCCGCCATTACTCTGCAGTACCCCCAATACTCTCCAGTGCAGTACCCTGCCATTACTCTGCAGTGCAGTACCCTGCCATTACTCTGCAGTACCCACCATTACACTGCAGTAACCCCCATTACTCTGCAGTACCCGCCATTACTCTGCAGTACCCGCCATTACTCTGCAGTACCCCCAATACTCTGCAGTACCCTGCCATTACTCTGTAGTACCCCCCAATACTCTGCAGTACCATGCTATTACTCTGTAGTACCCCGCCAATACCCCGCCAATACTCTGTAATACCCTGCCATAAATTGCCATACCCAGCCATACTCAGAGATACCCAGCCATACTCGGTGATACCCTGAAATACCCAGCCATAGACGCCCCCCACCCCTCACCGCCCTCCGGTGCTTCTACCAACTCGCCAGTACGATCAAAGCCAGAATCTTTTTTTTATTTTTTATTTCAGGCTTCCCAGCCTAGAGGTGAGATGTGGGGTCATATTGACCCCCCAGATTTCACTGTAAAGAGGACCTGTCACCCCATATTCCTATTACAAGGGATGTTTACATTTCTTGTAATAGGAATAAAAGTGATCAAAAATATATTTTTGGGGAAAAAAATGTCAAACTAAAATAAATAAAGTAAAATGAACAATAAAAAAATAAAATAAAAATTAAAGCGCCCATGTCCCCATGTGCTCGCATGTGCCACACATGTGAGGTATCGCCGAGAATGTTAGAGCGAGAGCAATAATTCTAGTCCTAGACCTCCTCTGCAACTCAAAACATGTAACCAGTAAAAAAAAAATTAAAGCGTCGCCTATGGGGATTTTTTAAGTAGCGACGTTTGGCGCCATTCCACGGGCATGTGCAATTTTGAAGAGTGACATGTTTGATATCTATTTACTCAGCATAACTTCATCTTTCACTTTATGCAAACATTGGGCTAACAAGTGGTTAATAATAGAGCTTGCAGTCAGTAGTGTTAGGAGATAGTGCGTGCTGTCTGCGTGCTCTGTACCCAGTACATACCGCTATAATATAGGGCAGGCCCCTACTTTCAAACATCCAACTTACTAACATCTCCTACTTGCAAACGCAAGGAGACAACAGCAAGTGAGATGAAAAAAGATGGACGACAAAACAAATTATACAGGGCTGATAACCCTTCCCTATGTTTTCCAAAAAGCTTAAAGATAGTTTTTTTGACTGGAGCTACACTTTAAAAATGTACCGGTTGAAAATGACAAACAGATTCAACTTAACACAACAAACCTACACAGTCCCAGTCTTGTTTGCACCGCCTGTATACTGCTGTTCTGAGTATATAGGGCCTGGGGGCCACACGCATTTCCTTTTTTTAATATGGGTACGGGGTTCCCCTTAATATGCGTACAAGACCCAAATAGGCTGGTAATGGGCAGGGAGGGCTACCCATGCCATGTTTCTCAATGATTTTCAACCATATTGCAGGAACCAGATATAACATTAAAACCGCAAGCAGTTTTAAATGGTGTTATTTCCGTTTAATGTCATTTTGTGCAGGGACTGTTCTAAACACGGGAAACACGTGGCACTTCACAGGCATACTACAGACACCCCCCAGGCACCATATTTAAAGGAATATTTCACTTTTTTTTTTTCACTTTAATCGTCATTAAAATCAGTGCTCCCGCCAAAACGGCAGTTTTGGAAACTTTTTTTGCAGTGACCCATGTCCCCTGAGGCAGGAGGCAGGTCCCCAAACCCTTTTTAGGACACTATCTTGCATATTAGCCGTTAAAATTAGCACTTTCCAATTCGAACGTTCGAGTCCCATAGACTTCAATGGGGTTCTAACGTTCGTACCGAACGCGGGGGTCGTTCGCAAGTTCTGGTGCGAACCGAACCCGGGGGTGTTCGGCTCATCCCTACTGCTGACTTAAAAAAAATACGGCAGAACTCCGTTTTATAGTAAACATGCTCAGATGATGAATGTTAAAATATATACTGTATCTATTTTAACATGCAGTAAAAGAGCTTTAAAACCTTCCTAGATTATAAGCTCTAACGAGCAGACCCCCCTATTTCCTCCTGTATCAAATAGTATTGTAACTGTATTGTCTGCCCTCATATTGTAAAGCGCTGTGCAAACTGTTGGTGCTATATAAATCCTGTATTATAATAATAAAACAATTAAAAGTGAATTGTACTTGAATTGTGCCTCTGTTGATAATGCAGAGTGGATATGTGTGTAAGTGTGTTCAATGGCTGCAGCAGATGCCTAATAGTGTTCCCACAACTATAAAATGACAAAATATAATGTGAATAGTGCTGCACTTCTATACATATATTGATAAATAAAGTATGTGCAATAAAAAAATAATGAAAAAATAAATACAATTGTGTATTAAATGTAAAAACGATGCATTATTATATATGTGCAACCATAGCAGTGTTATTATGTGCAAAGAACGCAATTACTAATCTGCAAATTATAGCAATATTCTGTATAAATAAACAAACTGTGGATCATATCTTGCAATTTCATTAGCTCTGTAAAAAAAATTCAAGTGCTCTTATAATAAAGGTTCATTTGAATATAAAGAATCTCTGTTAGTGCTTCTTTCCCATCACCTTGGTGTGAGTATGGTTCTATGTCCCCTGTGTAATATTCTATCACCACTGTGCTCACAGAACTCTCACCTCCTTTACAGTTTTGTCAGGGCCTATATTTATTATGCACCACAATATGTCAGTCTTTCTGTATCCTTTCTCCACTAGGGACCCTCCCTCCAGGGAAAAACGTCTAACATGCTGGTCTTAATGGTGGGTGGGTTCTCCTTTAAGGTGCTTCTGTATATAGTCTCACCTATAACATAGGAGCATATATTAAAAGCTCCCAATAGTGTAATATTGGCAAAATATTCAGATTATTTTTCTAAAAATCGCACTTACAATATAAAACGTTTAAATATGCATATGATAACCATGAGTACTAGACTTTGCTTCCTTGTACGTCACTTCTGGTTTCCCATCTGCCTACGCACCGTCACGTGACTTCATCACATTAGAAGGCTAGCAGGTATCCTAGATCATGGTAAATGAATGCCTTTCAGCGATCTTGAAAGATAAAATTGCCCGTTTCTATAAAATATGGGACCCTTGAATTAAATATGTCTCGGATGCATCACACTAATGCCAGTTTGGACAGGATAGAGTGCACTTCTTTCTCTGTGCTCTGTTTTCTCTCTCTCTCTTCTCTGCTTTACCTTCCCCTTTCTCTTTTTAAGGCCCTCTGGCCTTTTGTAGTACTGCCACGCTCTTTTCAAAGCCCTTCTCTGCCCTGCACCCTGAGGATGTAAAGCGGGCGGAACATAATCAGGGGAGCGGTTTGCCTCATTAGACCCTTCCACTCACTGAGCCTTAGTGGACGGGTTGTGTAACATTAATAACACAGCAGCAGCATTCCTGTTTTTCTCCTCTCCCCTGATATGATCTTAATTGGAAGGGTGGGACATAATAGGGCCTGAAATGGGTATATTTCCATCATATTACATTCTCTTTTTTTTTTTACCTCATGTTACGTAATTAGTTCTAATGGAAAATATATATTATTATATCATGTTCAGCATTTATGTAACTTGACATGCAATTAATGAACACTATTTGATGTCAACATATCAGCTGATTCCTATACTTGTGTTAAAAATGTCAAACAAAATTATTGGAAAATAAGGCTAGCAGGCTGTCAAGATTCTGCTCCCTATAGAAAATAGCAGAGATTCCAGTACTCTTATTGTGAAAATGCATTTCTCCACAATGCCTATAGCTATAGATGTAATTGAGGGCTTGTTTTAGGGGAAAAAGTCAGAAAATAGGAGAGGAGTATCATGGGACATGTAGTCCACAGAGACACGCTGCCCATAACAAATAATGGACTAAGGACTGCAGTCCTCAGTTAACCCTTGCCACCGTTAGTGACTGAGCCATTAGAAGCTACTTTCCAGTTACCTCAGATTTTATACTGCCTGTAGGCCTTACATGCCCTAAAAAGCGCCAATGGGCCCCAACTGTTAGCTGGCCGAAGAGTCAGGAGTAAGGACTACCCCTAACATTTGCTGCCCTGAGGCCTTACCCTTTTTATTTACCTCTTAATAGGCGCTATATCCCAGTTAATCCCTTTTAGTACATTCTGAACCAGAGTAATAGTAACAGCAATTATTTAATATACATTTACAAGGTTTATTGCTGACCTGCTAATAACAGAATTGTTTTCAGTTAGAGATATTATGCCGTGTACACACGAGCGGACTTTCCGACGGACTAGGTCCGACGGTCTTTCCAACGGACTTTCGGCAGAGTTCCAACAAACTTTCCAAATGAACGGACTTGGCCACACACAATCACACCAAAGTCCGACGGATTCTAACGTGATGACGTACGGCCGGACTAGAATAAGGAAGTTCATAGCCAGTAGCCAATTGCTGCGATGGTTTTCATCTGTCAGACTAGGATACACACGAGCGGATTTCTCTTTAGGAACTGGGTCCGGCGGAGTTCCGGCGAAAAAATTTGAAACATGTTCTGTTTCTAAAGTCCGTCAGATTTTTGGACAGCAAAGGTCCGATGGAGCCCACACGATGGAATTGTCCAACGGATTTGCTCTGTCAGACCTTTGCTGTCAAAGTCCGGTTGTGTGTACGTGACATTAGATATTTAAGCTAGCTGATCTTAGTAGTTCTAGCATAGTCACTACTCTGTTTAGCAGACTATGTTCAGCTTCATTTGCTATGTGTGCATTTATGTTCTATTGCTGTGTATACTAAGCTCTTGCCAATGTAATATTTATGTTTTTATTCAAGCAGGTGTGTGTTCATTCTTTGATTTTATATACAGCAAGGAAAAGGGTATTTTCTATTTTTTTTGTTTTTATTTGTACATACAGTGTTTTTCTTTCAATCAGGTGTGCCAGTGGGACTGAGGTTGTTCTTGGAGTTGAGGCAGGGGAGCCAAAATTATCAAAAGGCTCCTTCAGGGTGGTCCTACACAGGTTAAAGCGGAGTTCCACCCAAAAGTGGAAACTCTGCTTATCTGCCTCCCCCCCCCCTTTGGTGCCACATTTGTATGTGTAGCTGCTGACTTTTAATTTTTTGCTGGGGGGGGGGATAAAGTGAATTAAAATGATTCATTGAAATAAATGGTCCTTTTTGCAGTGCATAAAACTCCATAGAATCTGTATTATGGAAAGAAAGTCTACATGATAAAATTATGCTCAGAATTTTTTCGGTGGTTGTCATTTTATCTTTTGACATTCCTCTATTGTGATGGTGGATAGGATTCTACACATAAGCTATATCTCATTCAAAAACCAAAAATGATCTTCCTGTTATTAGCCCTATATAACTGTGTGTGCCAGATTTGACAGAAATGTGTTTCAGTCTAAATAAAACAAGAACAAAAATGGAGAACCTGTAGTGACTTATAAGATTTGATCTTTTATTCTAGTTAAGGGTTAGATTTTTAATGCTGAAGATTTACCTTCATTTCCTCTACTGGTAATGGTGCCAAAAGAACAGCAAATGCTGGTATAACTCTCTGATGTGGACAGAGATACCAAAACATAATTATTTTGTTGTGAGGGAAGGGTTAGAACACCTACAGGTTTTTATTGCTCTTTCTACCTTCCTCTCCCAATGACACCCTTCCCCCTATTTCTAGTTAGCAATAAAAACTCAACAGATGTTTTAACTCTTCCCTACTCTATATAAAAAGAATGGGTGAGAGTTGGGCTTGGACTTTGGAAGCTATGCCCAAAAAAATGGCAGGCAGAGGACAATAGACTTGTTATCAATCTTACTTGTGGCCTCTTTGCAACTGATCTTTTCCCATTACTGACTATGCCTTGTCCACATTGTGTTTGTATGGAGGTGGCCATCTTGGTAAGAGCAAGGCTTTGTTTCCATATGCCAGAACCTCCAGCAAGGAGAATAGTAAGCAGTAGTGACATTACCAAATCCGACTCCAAATCTTTAGAGAGAATTAGTCAGAGACAACAGCTTCTTACATGTCATACTGCAGATGTCCAGCTATGAGACTGTAGACCCAGGAGTATAACCCAGGAAGTACAGTGCTGTTTTGTTTGTTTTTTTGCAGACAAAATTTACATTTTTCCCAGGTATTGTTTAGGCCAAATTAAGATTTCTAAATGCGCCATATAATATGTTAAATCTTATTTTTTGCAGTATAAATCCACTTTTAATGACTTCAACAATATTGATATAATAATACTGTATATTTTTCTTGTTTAGACCTATGGAATAGGGCAGGGGAGGCATGCTGCAGACACTTCTGGGCCCCCTTATCCAGTAAATCAAATCACTGTATAATAAAACTTTTTCTATCGTGTCTGCTCATTTGAGGCATGAAGTCTACATGACACATTGGTCTTCACCCGAGCCCCCCATAAGGAATGTTGGGCAGAAGACCCTAGTTGCCTCTTGGCTACTTTGGTGTGTGATGTCACTAGGCTGCAGCCCTCTGGATTGCTCTACCAAGTGGGTCACAAGAATAGTGTGACTTTCATGCGGAGATAGTACTATGGCTTTGGAGGTTCAGGCTGAGGTCGAGGTAAATGGCAGATAAGAGTAGTTAGTCAAGGCAGAGGTCGAGGTTGAGGCAGGCGCAGACAAGGGCAACAGGAACAAGCAGGGTTGGTAACAAGGCCAGGACATACTGGCAGAGTCTCCGGAACCAGGTAACTGATAAGAAGTCAAAGCACTGAGCACCATAAGGGAAGGAGTTTAAATACCTTTCTTGGCTTATTTAAAAAAATCAGCACCGGGAAGCACAATAAAGGCACATGCGTAGTTTTACTCTAAATGCACACTTACACATGCAACTGGCCATAGCCAAAAGCCATCAGTAGAGTGTACATTCAGCATGTATTGCCTAAATATACATCTGTGGCCTAGGCTTGGTTATATTTCCATTATAAATATTAAAAGGAACTGACTGACACCTGAAAAACTATTTATAAAATATGATTAAATGTGGCACAGTAAGCAAGTAAAAATGTAAAAAAAAAAATACAAAAAAAAGTTAAATTTTATTCAAAATGAATTATAATTAAAATGTTCAAAAATATTACTTTAAATTAACCAAACTGCATTTCTCTGTTCTAGCAAAAATTAAAATGTAATATATTTGTTGTACTTAACTGAAAACTGAACCTACACCTTTTTTTAATTTTGACTATAGTGCAGAGAGAGTCCTGGTGCATTGGCACTTAGTTTACTTTGTGTCGAGGTACCATTTTAAATATATAGCATACAATGCACCACACAGAGTGTACCTCAATGCATTCATGTAAGTGAGGCCTTAATATTGCTTAATCATAGTAATGACTTTATAGTTGAATTAGCTAATTGAATTACAATAGTAGTATATGTTATTGTGTTGTTTGAATAAAGCCACAAGGAGCAATGCACTGATTACAAACCCACAGCAACCACCATTAATGATGTCGGACCAGTACAGAGTGAATTTTGACTGGTTGCTGTGGACACTGCACGGTGCGCTTTGTGTGATGATCTTGCACTATTTTTCTTAAAATAAAATAAAATCAATAAAAATATGTTGTGCACTGCAAGTTTTTTTTTTTTTTTTTGGTAAGTATGTGCCAAAATAAAACATGGTTAATATTAGCATATGCCTTTTTAGGAAGTTTTATAGAAATATGAAGGCGTTTATTCCCTGGAAACATTTCTATTCTTAAACTGAGGCTGGATAATGCCAGCTTCATACAATCATTAAAGGTACTTCACAGCAGGTCTTTTTAAGCTCCTATTACTGCATTTTTAATGTGAAATGTTGTAGAAGAAAGGTATATATCTGTGTTAAAATGCAATTACAGTCAGCCATTGAAACCAATCAATGAAGCTAAAATCAGAAAGTTCAATCAGCTTACTTTAATATAATTTTTTTTTTGTGTGTGTAATCCTGTTCAGCAAGAATGCAGAGCAGCCTTTCCCAAACATTTTACCATTGAGGAATCCTTAAAAAAAAAAAATCCGGTCTCAGGAAACCTTAAAATAATTTTTACATATACAACTCACAGTACATTAGTGCAATCAGTGAGTTGTAGATATAGTAATTATTAAAAGAATAACTAAATTCATATTTTTAATGCGAAACTTGGATTTGTTTTTTGCTGTACAAATATTTAAGTGGCAAAAATACATTAACATAGAAGTTTTTTTTTTTTTTTTTAATTCTTTATTTATATCAAATTTTTTTTCATAGCAAAATAAATACATGTATGGAAAGGAAAGGGACCATATTCATACAAATACAATATATACCATAGCAAAAGAAAAAAGATTATTAGTTTGAACCTACACCAATGTAATCTTTAAATACCCCTCTACTTTCCCCCTCCCCCCCCCCCCAACCCACCCCACCCATACCTTGTAGGACCGCTAGTTGGTTCCCTCTTAGTGACCGTTATTTTTTAACAGGATAATACTTTCTTCTGAAGTTTGTTGTGTAATTTCCTCCACGTATCTCCAGGACCGTTTAAATTCTTCCCACAAAGCCCATTTATTTGAACCTCCCTCTTCTGCTGTTACCTCATCATCCCCTTCATTATAGTTTTCTATTTTTTGTATTTCATTTAAGCGAAAAATCCAATCCGATATTTTAGGGCTCTCCTTTTCCTTCCATTTTTTTGGGATTAAATTTTTGGCGGTGTCTAGCAGGGTTGGAATTAATGAGTTTTTATAATGCTTTATGGGTTCGTCTGTCCCATGAAATAGGACAGTCCACGGGTCTTCTCTTATTTCCTTTTTTGTTACAACTTTAATTATCTCTAAGATTTTTCTCCAATAAGTTTTAATAATGGGGCAATCCCACCAAATGTGGGCCATAGTCCCAATTTTTTTACACCCACGCCAGCAATCCGCAGATTGCTCTATTCCAAATTTGGCCATTTTATCGGGTGTCACATACCACCTTGCAAGGCATTTGTAGTTCGTTTCTATCAGTTTATTATCTACAACCCCCGAGTGAATAAGTTTGAAAATCTTATTACGAGTTGGTGTGCTACATTGTGACCCCAGCTCTGATTCCCACTTTTGGAAGTATGGCGGATCCTCCAATTCGTCCCCCTCAGAGAGAATCTTATATAAAAGTGTAATATTTTTTTTTGATGTTTCTCTCAGACATAAACGCTCCAAGGGTCTCAGTTCCTCTTCACCACGAATTGGCTGAGGTAAACTTGAAATGAAGTGGCTAAGTTGGAGGAACCGCCACCCATCCATTTTCATAAGGTCTGTGTCCAAACTAAGTGCTTGAAATGAAGCTATTTTACCGTTAACTAATATATCTTTTAGTTGTGCTGTGTCTTTCCTGATCCAATTACCCCCCACCTCCTGTTTACCCGGAGTGAAAAAAACATTATCTTTAAGAAAAATCAAAGGTGAATTGTACCCCCACTTATTTTGTGAATGTGTTCGGTCCCATATCTTTAAGGCAAAACGTGTTATCTCGTGAGCGTGAGGTCCAATGGACCTAAACTGTGGAGGGTTCCATATCGTGCAGGCCAAAAAGTGCTTGACTCATTGTGTTCTCTACACTCACCCACCTCTTTTTATTTGCCTCTTTCGCCCATTCAACTACTCGAGACAGAACCACTGCATTGTAGTATCTTTTTAGGTCCGGGACAGACAGTCCCCCGTGTCTTTTTCCCCTGCATAACACCCCCATGGCAATTCTAGGTTTTTTATGTTGCCAAATATACTTCGAAATTAAATTTTTCAGTAATCTGAAGTAAGCAGAAGAGAGCGGGATGGGCAGCATTTGAAACTTGTAGATTATCTTCGGGATTAGTATCATTTTAACTGCGTTGATACGCCCTAGCCAAGAAAGGGAACATGCTGAGATTTTTTTTATTTCTCTTTTGATTTCATCAAGTAAGGGGATATAATTCTTCGTATATATTTTCCTAATGGTGTTCGATAGATAGATTCCCAAGTATTTAATCTCCTTGCGCCATGGGAAACGGAATTCTGTCCGAAGGTTCTCCTCTTCCTGGGTGCTGATGTTAACATTCATAACTTCGGACTTGCTGAGGTTTATTTTCAAATTCGATATTTTGCCGAATTTTTCCAATACCCTCAGCAAGTTCGGAATCGTGATCCTCGGTTTAGTTATGAAGAATAAAACATCATCCGCGTAAGCGGCTAATTTATGTTCAACCCCTCCCAGCTTGATCCTCGTTATATCCTGATTTTTTCGAATATGGGTCAATAACGGCTCCAAAGAAAGAGCAAATAGGAGTGGGGAGAGTGGACACCCCTGTCTGGTGCCGTTCCCCATTTGAAATTGAGAGGAGGATTCTCCATTAATTTTGACGGAGGCCTGCGGGTGATTATATAGAGCCTGGATCCATTGGATCATTCTCGGGCCTATACCCATAACTTCCAGTGTTTCTATCATAAGTCCCCAGTCTACCCTGTCGAATGCTTTTTCTGCATCTATAGACAGGAATAGAGCTGGGGACCCACTGTTTTTTAGGGCCTGGAGGAGGAGTAAGGCCCTCACCCCGTTATCCCTTCCTTCTCTCTCGGGAATAAATCCGACCTGATCGGGGTGCACTAGATCGCTCATCTTGTTCTTCAGCCTGGCTGCCAGTATTTTGGCGAATAATTTTGTGTCCGCATTCAATAATGCTATTGGCCTATAGCTTGAGCAGAGTGAGTGATCCTTCCCTTCCTTCGGAATTACCGTAATTGAGGCCAATAAAGCTTCAGCTTTCATGTCGTATTTTGTACCAAGCCCATTCATATAGTGACATAATCTTGGGACTAAGATTTCCTTGAATTTTTTATAGTAAAAAATCGTGAACCCGTCAGGGCCGGGACTTTTGCCCAATTCTGTCTCCTTTAATGCTCTATATATTTCCTCCTCAGTAATAGGTCTATCTATACTGTTTCTTTCACTCTCTTGTAATTGGGGTAAGTTGGTATCATACAAAAATTCTTTAATAATTTCCTTAACCCCTTTACCACCCCTCCCTTTTTGGCCAACATTATATAGGGCGCTATAATATTGTCTAAATACCTCCGCGATTTCCTTAGTCGTATGGACCGTCTTCCCGTTCTTATCCTGGATTTTATCAATAAAGTTGGTCTCCCTCCTCCCTTTTAATTGTCTCGCTAAGTATTTGCCTGTTTTATTTCTCCCATAGTATCTCTCTCTGATTCTCCCTTCGAGTGACCTCCTTGCTTCCTGATCCAACAGGTCTTTAAGTTCCTCCCTTTTATTAATCAAAAGGTGAAGATGTTCCGGCTGATGGACCTTTTGTTTTTTGTGCTCTTGCTCTAATCTATGGACTTCTTTAATCAGATACTCCCTTCTCTGAATTTTAGCTTTCTTTTTATTTGTGCCAATGGAGATGAGGATACCCCTTATATATGCTTTATGTCCTTCCCATAGGGAGGCACCCGAGATATCCCCTGTATCGTTCGTCGAGAAGTAGAATTCTAATTCTTTCCGGATTATCTCGATATTATCGTTGTCTTGAACCAGATGTTCGTTTAATCGCCAAGTAAAGGGTTGTCTGTATAGCCCTGGTATCCTCAACTTCATTGTCACTGGAGAGTGATCAGAGAGGGAGGCTATTCCTATTCCTGTCTCTGCAACGTCCTCTAACAACCTGTGATCCACCAATATATAATCCAATCTAGAATACGTCCCGTGCACTGGGGAATAGAAAGAGAAGTCCTTCGTTTTCTCATGTTGTATCCGCCAAACATCCACCATTTGATGTTGTTTAAGGCGATGTTTCAATATTTTCAGGGACCTCTCTTTCGTCCCCCTTGCGCGGGACGTGCTGTCCATGGCGGAATCCATACAGAAATTAAAATCCCCTGCTAGGATTACCTCGCCAGATTTAAATTCTGCTAATCTTCGCAGGGTCCGTTTCATATATCCTAAGGGATTATTATTTGGGCAGTATACATTAGCCAGGGTGAACGCCCTATTTCCTAGCTCACCCTTAAGGAACAGGTATCGGCCCTCAGGGTCAGTCAGTCTATCAATCAGAGTAAATCGTGTGTGTTTCTCGAATCCAATTGCCACCCCCTTAGCCCTCCTAATTGGGGAATCTCCGTAGAACCATGTCGGGAAGCTGTCTGAGTATAGCTTAACATTCGAATCCAGGGAAAAATGGGTCTCCTGCAAGAATACTACCTCAGCTCTGCATTGATGTAATTCTGATAAGAGTTTGTACCTTTTGTTTAGTGCGTTTAACCCTCTTACATTGTAGGATATAAAATTTACCTCAGTCATCCTATACTGACTACTGGCGTACTTAATCTATCCTTATTTATCCAACGCACGCTTTTCATGTCTCTTTCGGTCCCCCACGCTACAAGGCAATTCTCCTCCCACTCCTCCCCCCACCCCCCCCAGTCCCTTCACCCTCCCCCCTCTCCTGCCCCTGGCCCCCCCCCATCCCTTCACCCGCCCCCCTCCCCCTCCCCTGGCCCTGTCCTGGCCTATACTTGACTATAGGTGGCGCTGCCGCCCTCTGCAAGTAATACCTTCCAGGGTATGGCTCCAACTGCGGACTTCCACTTCAACACCCCCTATCCCCCCACCCCTAGGGGTGGAGATACTCCATCTCCAGACAGGGAGTGATGGAGCCCGGATCCGCCCCACCTATCCATCTTCCCTTCCAACCCAGCCCCGCCCCCTCCCCCAGGTCCCCCCCCCCCACCCCCACCCCAAAAAAAAAAAAAGAATCAACACAGAGTGAATGAAACAAGAACAAAAACAGTCAGAAGCAGACTGAGAAACTAAGGGGCCCGCGCAAAAAGCGCTGGGAGCCCCCTCTTCCCCTCTCAATAAGCCCCTTAATTTTCCCCAGAGTCTCGGGGGAGCTTAAGGGGTGGAATTCCCAAGTTATTGCAAAAGACCTCAAGTTCTTCTGGGAACTTTAACTTAAAAGTCCTTCCCTCTCTCTGGACAATCAGAGCTGTCGGAAAACCCCAGCTGTATCTTATATTGACACTTCTCAGATGTTCAAGTAAGGGTTTGAGTTGTCTTCTCCGAGCCAAGGTCCCTGCGGAAAGATCGGCGAAAATTTGTAGAATTGTCCCTTCGTATTGTAATGAGGGCAAACCTCTTAGTTTACTCCAAATCTTGGCTTTGTCCTCGTAAAGATGAAATTTTACAATCACATCGCGGGATACCTCTGCCCTCAGTCCTGTAGGTTTCCTTACTCTATGGACACGATCTATCTTTAATTCCTCATCTTCCATTCTACCTAATAAGGGATTAAATAGCTTCCTCATCTTTGCACCGAGGTCTTCTCCTTGTTGTTCAGGTAAGGCTCTAATCCTCAGGTTCTGTCGTCTGCTCTGGTTTTCCTGTTCCTCCAGTCTGTATAAAATGTCCCTGTGAGCCTCTTGCATTTTTCTAGACTGCGCTTTTAAGTCTAGTATTTCCTGAGCCTGTTTGCCCATTAGATCCTCCGTATCTTCTATTCTCCTTAACAGGTGACCCATATCTGCCCTAACCGTTAAGATCTCTGACTTAATTAAATTTTCCAGTTTCAGAAACATTTCTTGTATTTCACCTTTGGTAGGTATTTGGGAGATATCTGTCTGTTCTCTATTTTTACCATCCAGGTCTGACTCTGTTTCTTCGCCAGATGAATCGCCATGGGTCCCGGTTGATTTTCCGGCCTCCTTCCTCCTCTCTCGCTTGCCTACTTGTTTTTTATCCAGGCCTGGGCTTTTTTGGCTTGTCTCTTTGAGATATTTCTGGATAGAGCTTGTATTTAGGCTCTCTTTAGGGGCTTTAGAGTCATTGACTTTTGGGTTTCTACCCTTCATGTTGTCCCTCTTAGGCTTTCTCCTCTCCAGAGTTCCCTTTCGTTTGAAGGTACCTTAGAGAAAGGCTATGGGGTTGCAAGTAGCATACAAAGAGTAGGGGAGCAGGTAATAGTAAAAATAAGATAGTCAGGTCCTTTCCTCTGAGCTAGCTACTGGCCTGTCTATAAGACAGCGAGCTCTCCCCAGGTAATCAGTCCATGAAGCTCCCAGGTCACGGTGAGAAAAGGGGGGATCTACAGCACCTCTGCTTGGGCAAAAGCAAGGGCCGGGGTGACTCCCTTAACTGTTCGAGACTATGAGCAGTAGAGGCCAAGAGGAGAACAAAATAGAGAGATACTACCAAAACGGGCCACCAGGGGACCCCTTTTCACCCTTTCCGCACAGGTATATTCTCCCCCAGAGAAAAGATAAGATTGAAAGTGTGGTTTACTGGTTCTGGGGGGTTAGCAGGTGCTATTTTTGGGGTCTTTGGTCCCTCCTGTGATAGGGGGGTCCTAATGCGACTCTCAGGCTTAATCGTCCCCGGTTTCTCCACTAATACCACTAATTCCAAGCGGGGGCGTATGGTCAGGCCCGTGACTGCCTTACAAACAGACGTGGGCCCTTGAACTGGGCTGCTTTTAATTTAGATCAACCCGTGCAGGGGCAACAGAGAAACGAACACAAAAAAAAAAGAAGTGCCACACCAATCAAGAGTGTATCAGAGATCAATACTGAACTTTTCAAGGCGTAATTAACATGTAAAAGTTACTATATGTCAACAGCTATCATCAGAGTCCTGGGCGGTACTTTTCCGGGCATAAAGAAGCAAATGAATCTTAATATGTACATTTAAAATGCTGCTATTGAGAGAATAAGTTCCATTTAAGTTCGACAGCTTGCTCCTTAGATGCACCGACTCAGTACTTTAACTAAGAGATGTGTAACAGTCCAGGAGAAAAAACATAACAGTTTGGATGGGTCTGACCTGTTAGTAGTCTTCTGCATACATAGGCTCTTCAGCCCACAGGGACTGCACTCACTCCACAGCGTCTAGTAGATGAGTAGAGGAGTAGAGGAGTATGGGGGGGGGTAGATCCGAGCAGTGGCGTAACTAGAACCTTCAGGGCCCCGATGCAAGAAACTATGAAGGGCCCCCCTGAACCCCAGCCAGGTCCCTTCCTTCCATGTCCGGCGGTGGAAATCCAGGGTGTGGTCACAGGTATGACCTTTGTGAGCCCTGTAGTTCCACCACTGGTATCAGTATTTTTTATTTTATTATTTATTTTTTATTTTTAGGTGCCCCATTGGGGGACTGTCCCTAGGCAGGATGGGGTCCCCGTCCCCAGAAGAGATGAGGTCCTTTTCTCCAGGACATATGAAGTTACTGCCCCTAGGTGAGAAGGGGTCCCTGTCCCCAGGGGAGGTGGGGGTCCCTGTCCCCACGTGAGAAGGGGTTCCTGTCTCACTCACCATGACCAAGCTGTAGGCCACGCACTCATCCATGTTGGCCTGGGCTCCATCCAGTGTGCTGGATGGGCGATCAGCATATCTCCCAGAAAGACCCTTCATCATCTGTGAATGACTGGGGGAGGAGGGGGGCTGGCAGACAAGCCTGCAGTGTCCTCCGGGGGACTCTCATAGGGCTGAACTGCATCTGTGTGCTTAAAGATTGTTTACCCGGGAGAAGTATGCAGTGCAGTGTGGGCCGGACTTGGGGGGGGGGGGCGGGACTCTGGCTGGGGAGAACAGACATCGGACTGAGTGGCAATGCATGGAGCAGGAGAGGGGTACTCTGAGGAGCCGGCTGAGGACACAGGTCATGCGGGGAATGCACAACTAAAGAGCAGCCAGTGCGATAGTCGAGCATGGAGCTCTCTAGTCACCCGTGTGCATGGTGCACTGGTACCCCTAGCTGCCTATGCTGCTGCCGGCCATATGTAGAGGGGGCTGCATGAGCCCACTGCATCACAGGGCCCGGTTGCGGTCGCAACTGCTGCACCCCCTATAGTTACGCCCCTGGATCCGAGGGTTCCGTTCGCTCCGGCGAGGCACTCCGAACCGTCTACCGGTGTCCCTCCGGACCGCGCTGGGAATGCTCTCTGAACCGGACAAGCGGGCGTTCGAGAGCGGGTGCTGGTGCCGGCGCGGGTATCATTTAGGAGCGCCGCGCTTTCTCCCTGCGCTTAGCTCCGGATGGTATGGCGAATCCTCCTCCATCCCGTCACATGGAAGCCGCCGCAGGGCCCCTCCCCTCTCACGTACGCCGCATGACGTGAGAGGGGAGTTTTTATAGCCACTAAAAGCCTATGTACTCTGTACTGCTCTGTGGAATGTGTAGGCACCGTATATGTACAGGAAGCAAATAATAGCGACCTCTGGCACCATATATTGTTTCTATTGTGATGGTGATATTTTGGGGAGTTTGCATTACAGAAGATTGCACCATTATATATCCTTTGTACACCGCTCCTATTACTACCAGCACAGGGCTTAAAGAGTATGTGCAGTAAAATTTGAGAATACCCCACTAAATGTTTGTTATGTGTTCCCAATCGCACAGCATGCCACTAAAAAATTAAATATTATAAAAAAATATACATAGATAAAAATCGTAGCATTAACAGCGCTAGCAGAATATCCTAAAATATTTAGTGCCATATGATAGCATTCAGCGTGCTAAAAGCATCAAACACACATAAAGTGAGCGACATCAAAGTCCATGCCAAAGTCCTTAAATCAGTGTACGGTGCCGTGTCCCATCAGACATTTTAAAACGCTCTTTTCCTGAATACCGTCACCGATCCACCACGTGAACACCCCTTTGGTGATGCACACACCGCAATTAAGAATTAGATAAGCCTGGTATCTCCACAAGGATATTAGATAAAGATGGACCCTCTCCCAAGGTTACCAGAGATCTTTCCTGGGATGGCTCAGCTCAGCAGGTGCAACGTTCTCTGTAGTCCCAGGCTCGGTTTCGCTTCTATCTGCCCTCCACACACCGGTCCAGCATAGGGAAGAGATAAATCCTACTACATGAGGACACGGCCCACACATGTGACCTTATCCACAGCTGGCGGAACTCATGCGAGTCGAGCCTCGCTGTGGTGGTTGCCTAGGTGACAGTATCTCCAACCAGGTGAGTTCCGCCAGCGATTTTTATCTATGCATATTTTTTTCTAATATTTTGTACTTTTATAATAGCTGCTATAGTGCGTGACTCTTAAATCCTTGGAGCGCTGGGATCAGTTACACTTGGTGTTACTGATATTTCGTACTAAAAAATAAAATATATATTAATATTATTATGCAATATTTATATAGTGCCAACAGTTTGCACAGCGCTTTACAACCTGCTATCAATCTGACTTGTGAGAAGGGAGAGAGCTGCATAAAGGGGTGGGGCTAACAAAGGGAAGCTGCACACAGGAGGTTTTTTACCTTAATGCATGGAGTAAAACCTTCTGCTTTAGAAATACTGTGGCCTTTGCACCCTATATCCTAGCAACCAAACTTAATATGAAAAGTTAATCTCTGGCAGCTCCTGCTCTCCTGCGGAAGGTAGGAAAAAGAAGGGGGCTAGGAATTTACTATTTGTGGGTAGGGGACACTACTATGGGTGGGTGATGTAAAGGGAGGGGCAATAGTCACTACAGTGGGGGTGGGGGGGTGATTTGTAGGGGGGGCAGACGACACTACTGTGGGGGGTGGATGATGTGGAAGGGGCAAAGGACACTACTTTGTGGGGTGATGTGAAGCAAGGGCAGAGGACACTACTGTGTGGGGTGATGTTAAGCAGGGGCAGAGGACACTACTGTGGGGGGGGGGTGATGTAAAGGCGGGGCAATAGACACTACAGTGGGGGGGGGGTGATTTGAAGGCGGGCAGAGGACACTACTGTGTGGGGGTGATGTGAAGCAGGGGCAGAGGACACGACTGTGTGTGTGTGTGGGGGGGGGGGGGGTGATGTGAAGGGGGGCCATAGATACTACAGTTATGGGGATGATTCAAAGGAGGGCAGAGGACACTACTGTGTGGGGTGATGTGAAGCAGGGGCAGAGAACACTACTGTGGGGGGTGATGTAAAGGGGGGGCAATAGACACTACAGTGGGGGGGTGATTTGAAGGGGGGCAGAGGACACTACTGTGTGGGGGTGATGTGAAGCAGGGGCAGAGGAAACTACTGTGTGTGTGGGGGGGGGGTGATGTGAAGGGGGGCCATAGACACTACAGTTATGGGGATGGTTCAAAGGAGGGCAGAGGATGCTACTGTGTGGGGGTGATGTCAAGGGCAGAGGACACTACTCTGAGGGGGAGGGGGGTGATGTGAAGGTGTCAGAGGACACTACTGTGGAGGGGGAGATGTGAAGCAGGGGCAGAGGACACTATTATGAGGGGTGATGTGAAGGGGGGCAATAGACACAACAGTGGGGGGTGATTTGAAGGGGGGCAGGCAGAAGACACTACTGTGTGGGGCTGATGTGAGGCGGGGCAAAGGACACTGCTGCGTGGGGCTAATGTGAAGCGGAGGGGGGGTAGAGGACACTGCTGTGTGGGGCTGAGGTGAAGCAGGGGGTAGAGGACACTACTGTGTGGGGCTGAAGTGAAGGGGGCAGAGGACACTACTGTGGGGGGGGGGGGGGGATGTGAAGGGCGCAGAGGATACTACTGTGAAAGGATGCGGAGTACACTACTGTGGGGAAGGGGATGACATGAAGGGAAGCTGAGCAAACTACTGTGGGGGGTGGGTGAGGTGAAGGGGGCAGGGAACACTGCTGTGAAGGAGTGTTGAGTACACTACTGTGGGGGTAGGTGATATGAAGGGGGCAGATGAGACTACTGTGAACGAGTGCAAAATACACCACTGTGGAGGTAGGGGATGTGAAGGGGGCTGGGGACACTACTGTGAAGGGGGCTGAGAACAGTGCTGTGAAGGGGGCTGAGAATCTGGGCTGCTGTTTGCAAAATCATTAGACAGAGCAGGTAGGTATGACCTTTAGAATCACTTTAAGGTTTAATATTGCGTTTTCTCTTGAGTATACCTTTAAATTAACCCTGTTATGAAGAGCTCCATCCTCAGCTAAATTCAGGCTGTAAAAAGGCAGCTGTACACTTATCCCCCTGGCATCTCATGCTCTAAAGCTCTGCAGCTGTCATGAACTGGAACACCTAGTCCTGGTTTAGTGGTCCCTACTGGTCCCCTGGTTTTAGGGGAGCAGTAGGGACCACTAAACAGGTGTGCCAGGGGATGGATCCTGCAAGGCGCAGGAGCAGTGTGACCGCAAGCAAATAGGGGTGTATTAGAGTCACAGGATCTACGGAGCCGAATGGTCTTCACCAGAGCCACGGGGGTGTGGATGTTGCGCTGCGAAGCAGCCCCCAGGTTGCTGCTCTCTAACACACCCATGCAAGCACAGTGCCAGCAGATAGCACACAGGATGGACTCAGGGTACAAGGACCAAAGGAAAGACTATGGCAGCTAGCAAGAAGAGACGCTAGGGAGAGGACACAGGGAACAAGCCTGGCCAGCTGGGCAATAGCTAAGCCAAATAACAAGAAACAATGCTGTGGAGAGCACCCTCTCTAGTCATTGCGTATATTCAACACTTCCAGAAATGTTGAATACATACATATGTCTTCCTCCTCTGTGCTTTCTCCTGTCGGCTCCTACGTCCATTTACAGGCTGCCTTTAGTTTAAGTTGGAGCTCTTCTTGAAAGGGTTCTTTTAATAATCTTTTTAATAGTTTGAAAGTAATTTATATCAGTGAAGAGAATGATGGTGATATACACAATTATTTTACATGACTCATTTACATATAAAGCAAAGAGGCTTTTGTTTATCTATAAATGGTTTGATCTCAATCAAAGGACTATGAATGCCTTTGAAGTAAATAAAAACCTCTAGATACAGTACATGAAAAAGCTCTGTGCTATTTTTATTTTCAAAAATAATTGACCATTTTTTTGTCTTTGTTATCATATAGTGTGTAGACTGCTTTGTATTCATGTGTTAAAAAGAGTTTTTCTAAGCCTTTGGGCTCAATTTACTAAGCTAATAAAGATTGACATTTGCTCTCTAACGATGTTATTTTCAGCAATGAGAGCAAAAAAGAGTTGAAAGTAGCATCCACATGTCTGAAATGAATGACTGTTAACAGAAACCTTACAGCTTAATGAATTGAGCCTTTTGTCTGCTAAGGATAGACTTTAATAGCATCCCAGTTTTAGTCTGAAGGGTTCAATATTGAGTTGGCTTTAACTCTTCTGGGAAGGCTGTCCACAGGATTTAAGAGTGTGTCTATGCGAATGTTTGACCATTCTTCCAAAAGCATATTTGTGATGTTGGACAAAAAGGCCTGGCTTACGGTTCTCGGCTCTAATTCATCCCAAAGATGTTCTATCAGGTTGGGATCAGGACTCTTCGCAGGCCAGTCAAGTTCCTCCACCTCAAACTCGTTCATCCATTGCTTTATGGAGCTTGCAGCCTTCAGTCAGCTAAACATTGGGGCCCAGTAACTGTTGGCGCTCTTTGAGGCAGTCAATAAAGCCTGAAGGCAGTATTATAGCTATATGATAACTGGTTAGGCAGTTCCTGATAGGTTTGTCTCTAACTGTGTCTCCAGGCAATGGCTCTGCCTCTCAATGCACAGGCCACCACTGTGCACTTTCCAGGTGTAGACACAACAAAGTGTTCTTGGGTGGCTCAGTCTCTCCTTCTTTTCGGTACAGACACACAGCACAAACCTTCACAATTCCCCTCTGCCCCTCTCCTGAGAATTTGACTGGTAAAGATTTGACTGGTAAAGTTCTGCTCTCTCCTTTTTTTTTTTAGTAAGGTAGGCTGGGGGCTGTAGTCCATGCCCATCGAATTCCTAAAGGCAGCACTCTCAAGGGGACTACATGTCCCATCATGCTGCTCCCCTCCCCATTGATTGGTCCCTGTGTTGCTGCTGCTTACTGGGGGGGGGGGGCAGGAAGTGAGAGATAACATGAAGCCCATAGCTGCACTGATCCCCCAGTGTGGTAGGGAGGAGGAAAAGGAACAGGCAGCAAGCGGGAGTTTATACAGACCCTACAGCTGTGCCTCTTCCTGCTGCTGACAGCAGAAGGGGGTGAGCGGGCAGTGCAGTGCCGACTGCCAGCTACTGCTGTGTGACTCACCACCGTAGTGCTATGCCGCAGGCATTATGGGACTTAAATGGTCACACCTTGTATACAGCAGATAGGTTATTTTCCCTGAGTCAACTGAAATGCAAATAAGTGAAAAAGAGGCTTAACATTCTTAAGGTTTGTTCCTGCCTGTGCATTTTTGATAAATGCCTGTGAAATTGCACATAACATGCATGATTAAATCTATACAGTTTTATATACAGTAGCACTAAAAATACAGAAAGAAATACTATAATAGTACAGATTTAATCATGCATTGTTTTGCTTTTTTTACATGAATTGAACTGCACCAAATGCAATGTAATGATGTAATGTGGTTAACAGTATATATTGTATATATAGTATTTATATGGTAAATTATGCTATAGATCTCATCAGAGTTGATAGACAGCTGCACAACTTCTTGTAGCTGCTGTCCATTGACAGTCCTGCTGTTCATGAACAATGAAGAATAACCACTATGTTATATTCTGCCAGAGAGAGAGTGTTCTGAACCTTTTTATTTCCAAGAAATGATTGGCTCATATATGTTGTATGAAAGGATTGGGATCAAACGGCTGTTATTAGCAACCTATTGATCAGCAGTCTTCATGGAATCTATGCTGTATTAATCAATTCTAGGAAGACAATGAAATGGGGAAAATTGCAGTAGGAGGCTGAACAACATCAAAGAACCAGATTTTAATTTCCAGGATAAAATAACACATAGAACATTTCAATGAAAACAGTTTTCTTTGTAGAGGCAACATTTGTATAACGGGTCTCAAAAGAAATGTTTTATGAAAAAAAAATTGTGTGTAAGATACACTCGGGTTGATTTGCTAAAGGCAAATAGACTGTGCACTTTGTAAATTGCAGTTGCTCCAGAGCTTAGTAAACTAGATTAAGCTTCACTTTGCATAGAGTATCCTATCACATGCAAGGAAAAAAAAAAACAGCATTTATGCTTGCACATGATTGGATGATCAAAGTTAGCAGAGCTTCTGCTCATTTACTAAGCTCTGGAGCAACTGCACTTGCAGAGTGTAACTGCACTTTGCAAAGTGCACAGTTCATTTGCATTTAGTAAATCAACCCCTCAGTGTACAGTTGATGCACTCAAATCTGATTCCACTTGCTCATGGATAACCACATCCTTTCATGATGACACTCTCTTCTTAGCAAAATGTAGCTCCTTACAGGAGATTCTTACCTTGCAGGTATCTAAAGGCCTCATTGGCTCAAACCTTTTATCTGTGTACAGTCTTGTACCATTGCATGTTTTGATTTGTGAGTAATTTATGTATGAAAATGCTTTACATTACTTTTTTTAGTTAGGACAATGCTGCTTTTGGCTCTCCCACTGCAGTTCTCTGTGCTTGCATAGCTGAGTAACAGCCACACCCCTTAGCATGTATCTTCACACAGACATATTTTGCAGAGGAGGGAAGGGGTATGTCTGACTAGGTCTGTAACATTGGTTAGAGCACTGGGTCTAAAGGTCCATACATGGGCCAAATACGGGTTCAAAAGAAACAGCTCCAAATTCAGCCCTTATGTACGGCAGCCGGTCCAACGGAAGCTGGCCTGTCGAAGGGGCATGTCCGAAAAAGAACGGCGAAAGAAAAAAAAAATTACTAGTGTGGGTAAGGCACAAAATAGCAAATAAAAAAATGTTGCCATATTGTAATTGGATGTTATGTTTTTTTAGATAGCATAGGGAAGGGTTAACACCCGTGTAACATTTGTTATGTTGTCTGTGCCCCTGGCCAGAAGATTTCACCTCACGTTCTTTTGAAAATTTTGGGTTGTTGTTGCAACAAGGATGGCGATAAAGCTTCAGTGGAAACATCTTTTTTCCCATGGTAACTCATACGGGAGTGAATTTCCCTTCCATGGGGTAGATTTCCTCTCACTTCCTGTTTTCTCCTTCCATTTGTAAGTATGAGTCATTTGTAAGTCGGATGTTTGTAACTTGGGTACTGCCTGTATGGCAACCTGGAGGTGTTCTGTACACAGTATGTGTACAGAACACCCCTGAGAAACATCATTTTCCTGATTCAGGCATGGGGGGAGGTGTATGCTGTGTGTATGCTGTTAGTTCACCTTTTCATTTAAAAAAAAAAAGTGAACTTACACATTCAGTTGGACTTTAAATCTCCATATTCTAATGACGTATTGGTCTGTTAATAATAGTGTTCTCTGCACACTCCCCTTACTCTTGTGTTTATGTCTATGGAGATCAGCCAAGCACCCCAGTGCCAGCCTAGTCCTAAGGTAAAGTTAGCCAAAAAAATGAGCACAGCCAGCTGATGTTTTTCCAATAATGGTGGGCCAGAGGTATCTGCTACTATCCATAGAGTTGAAGATCAGAGAATTATCTCACATTATGGGTACCTTAGCAATTGTGTACTTCTTGTTTCCACAATGTACATGGATATTAATATTAATAGCTCATAATATTTGCTCAAACAGTAGCAGAGGTGAAGCATAGACTATTGTGAATCACACAGTACCATAAATGACTGATACTGCATTTTTTAGCAAGTATGATTATGTCTACAAACTTCTTACAATGAAAAACATTTATGGCTGGTTCACACCAGATGCAGTCCAGCGCATTTTATTTTGCATCAAAAACTCATGGACAGTGTTTAACATGGATTCCATTGTCCCTAGTTCACACCATTGCAGTGTGTTCCACTGCAATCAACAAAAATAGAACATGTTGCATTATTCTGTATGGAACCCCCCGCCTGCTCGCTGTCTGCCGGTCGGACTGGCACTTACCCCTTCTAGGAGGCAATGGGCATCAGCTTTGGGCACTGGCAGCCAGCATTGGCAGTGGGCAGCGGCTCCTGTGTGTTTTCCTCCATCACGGCGGTCGTGCGTCTCCTCACCTCCTCCTAGGCGTACAATAGGATCGCCGGTCCTTTCAGCCAATCGGGTGACGGGCCTCAAAACCCGCTTCCTGATGGGACGGGAGGAGAATCAGTGTTATAATAGCGGATATTCATTGGCTATTGTAACACACTTGGGTGGGCTTCATTTGCATTACCTGCGACCCGAGCCCACCCTATTTTGAAGCCTACGAAAGCCTCTGGCTCTAATGAGGTGCTTCAAAAAAACACCCACCCTCCATTGCAATCCATGCATCCGTCGTCCTGAAAGGGGCAAGATGCATGGATAGGGTGGGCAGCCATGGATGGGGGGGCGCCCGTGCACCCTTAATGGGCTTGCACCCTGTCTTCAACTGTCCTCATAAGAGATGAATGAAAAAAAGAGGGGAAAATGCACTGCATAAAAAACACATCAGGAATGCATCGAGACGCAAAAACACGCATACAGAAATATATCTGGAACGCATTGTGGAATTGCAGTGTGAATCGGCCCTTGGTGTATGCAAACATCTGCATTTTCACAGTTAGCGCTTGGATTTGGGATATTTAACCAATTTAATAGAAAGTTTCAAGCTCATATGTTTACTTCATTACATCTACTTACATCATCTGATTTTAATGTGTAAACAGTTACCAGCCATGTGTTTGGCACCATTCTTGTTATAATGTGAAACAGGATTAACTAAATCATTACCGTGTAAATCTTACTAAGGAATACATAAATAGAACCTTTTGTACAAAATGTTATTACTGGAAGCTCAGTAGAGATATTGATTTTTATTATTTTCTTATGCATGTACAATAATAAAAAGAAAATTCTGGCTCTGTTGTTTTGGTCTATTCCCTTTGTTGAGTTGAATGTTGATTTTAATGAGTTATATTTTGCATTGGAGAGATTTACCTTCACTTTTTATCCATGTGAGCAGAATAAGAAATACAGGGTGAATTTCAGTGATCTGGATAGGAAAAACACAGAAACTATTTTAAACATAAATTTGAGAACCAAATAGCTACTTTTGGACATTACCATATTTGAATAACTATGGAAAATTTCAAGGGGTTTGAATACTTTTTCAAGGCTGTATTAACCCATAAATCACTATTACCATCTTGCAGATTAATGTTTAGCCTTCAGACATGAAATCATGTGGTAGCTTGCATTATTAGCCCAGCCACTACTAGTGGTTTAAACATTAGTTATTATATTATTTTGACACATTTCTAAACAGTTGATACAGATGACCCCTGCTATCATTATCCAACTTAGCCTGACTATCCCACACCCCTACCAGGGATAAGAAGAAAAAAAAGAATCCACAGATTGGTCCTGTACTTTCTATGATACCTAAAATCTTTCACAAGAACCCAGTCTCTTCTACACTCTACTCATATTTTTGGTTTATCGGCTTTTACGTCAGGACATATTTATTTAGTTCATGTACATATATAGCGCAATCAATTTACACAGTGATTTACATATACAGTATATTGTACATTCATATCAGTCCCCGCCCTCAAAAAGCTTACAATCTAAGGTCCCTAACTCACATTCATATATACACATAAACTGTAATGATATCTCTGGTACACTAACTCCTGTCAGCAGGGGAAAACATTATCACCCTCCCATATATAAAAAAGCAATACACAAAGTAAAAAAAAAGTTATCATACTATTCACCAACAAAGGTTCTCTGTCAAACAGAAATCAGGAGGCAGAAATCATTACCAGATGGGTTTACACCCTAGCAATGCTAAATTCCCCTTCCCCCTGTGATGGGAATAGAGCTGTCATAGTGGAACCCTACTACATATTTTCTGAGAATGCGCCAGATTCTAAAAATTATAATACAAACAAATGGCAACTGCCCCAACCTGTATCTGGACTTAACAGCAAGGAGCACATGGAAGGGTGACACATGTCAAACAAAAACAAAGAAAAATCTCCAGCTCAACTTACTAGCCAGCCTGCAACAAACCAAATTTTCCTGTCCAACGGTTCACAGTAAAAACAGGGGTTTCATTTGCACACATTTGCAAATACATGCATAAGCTGCAGAAGCCATGTCACAGCACCCCATTGTACTGCAGTCCTAACTCTATAAATTTTGAGAGCTTCCATAGCAGGAGCACATACACTATATTACCAAAAGTATTGGAGCACCTCCCTTTACACGCATGTGAGCTTTAAGGGCACCCCAGTCTTAGTCCATAGGGTTCAATATTGAGTTGGCCCACCCTTTGCAGCTATAACAGCTTCAACTCTTCTGGGAAGGCTGTCCACAAGGTTTAGGAGTGTGTCTATGGGAATGTTTGACCATTCTTCCAGAAGAACATTTGTGAGGTCAGTCACTGATGTTGACAAAAAGGTCTGGCTTGCAGTCTCCACTCTAATTCCTCCCAAAGGTGTTCTGTCGGGTAGAGGTCAGGACTCTGTTTAGGGACAGCCTTCCCAGAAGAGTGGGATTGGAATACATACTCTAGCCAAATTCAAGAGTGTTATATGACAGGAAAGAGGTAAAGCTCTCTTCCAGGTTGACCGTTGACAATTACTTTGATGTAGTTTCATAATTTTCAGATCAAACAACAACAAAGAGAAATTCCCAGCTTAACTTACCAGCCACCTGCAAAAATGTAATTGCCCTGTCTAACAGTTCATGTTAAAAACAGGGGTTTAGTTTGCACATAGTTGCAAATACATGCGTAAGCTGCAGAGGTCAGGTCACATCAGGCACCCCAGTATTTCTGTGGTCCTAACTCTATAAGTTTTGAGAGCCTCCATAGTAGGAGCACATATATAATAATAGATAGATAGATCTATCCATTTTTATATATACACTATATTACCAAAAGTATTGAAATGCCTGCCTTTGCACGCACGTGAACTTTAATGGCACCCCAGTCTTAGTCCATAGGGTTCAATATTGAGTTGGCCCACCCTTTGCAGCTATAACAGCTTCAACTCTTCTGGGAAGGCTGTCCACAAGGTTTAGGAGTGTGTCTATGGGAATGTTTGACCATTCTTCCAGAAGAAAATTTGTGAGGTCAGTCACTGATGTTGACAAAAAGGTCTGGCTTGCAGTCTCCACTCTAATTCCTCCCAAAGGTGTTCTGTCGGGTAGAGGTCAGGACTCTGTTTAGGGACAGCCTTCCCAGAAGAGTTGAAGCTGTTATAGCTGCAAAGGGTGGGCCAACTCAATATTGAACCCTACCGACTAAGACAGGGATGCCATTAAAGTTCACGTGCGTGCAAAGGCAGGCATTTCAATACTTTTGGTAATATAGTGTATATATAAAAATGGATAGATCTATCTATGTATTATTATATATGTGCTCCTACTATGGAGGCTCTCAAAACTTATAGAGTTAGGACCACAGAAATACTGGGGTGCCTGATGTGACCTGACCTCTGCAGCTTACGCATGTATTTGCAACTATGTGCAAACTAAACCCCTGTTTTTAACATGAACTGTTAGACAGGGCAATTACATTTTTGCAGGTGGCTGGTAAGTTAAGCTGGGAATTTCTCTTTGTTGTTGTTTGATCTGAAAATTATGAAACTACATCAAAGTAATTGTCAACGGTCAACCTGGAAGAGAGCTTTACCTCTTTCCTGTCATATAACACTCTTGAATTTGGCTAGAGTATGTATTCCAATCCTGTGGAAGCAAAGTACATCCCTCTTCCCTGCATCACTGCTTTTCCAGGATCAATGAAACCATGTTAAAGGAAGATACTACACTTTTAATACGTCATACTGCAGAATATTGTACTTACCTTCAGCAATAGAGGTATGATCTAATCTCTTGACCAACTCTAGATGTTGGATTCTGCCACAACTGGGTGGGTGTTCCCTGCAGCAGAGGAAGCTTACACCCTATTCTTTTTCAACTCTTTTATCCTGTAACTAATTATACCTTTCCATACCCTCTCCCTTATAACCTACCCTTCCTGATCCTTCATTCCCCTACTGCCAATCCCCCCATTCTCCATATTTAAACAGAAAATCTCAAGAGCGGTATGGGCAAGTGCTGGGATTATTGCAACCAGTTTTGTTTGTGTAACATATGGCCAATTACCAGATCAACATTTGTGATGTGTTCTATATTAATTATTCTCATGTATTTTTACATATATATTATGATACGATACTGTCACCCATATTCTCTTCAAATGGCACTTGAATAAAAAAAATCTAAATTTAAAGGAAGAATCATAGGATCTGGTAGTATATGAAAAGCGTGCTAGAGATAAAAAAAATGTTGTCGCCTATAGCAACCCACCAATTCCAATTTGTTATTTTTACAGTCCAAGTTCAAATCAAGGAAGCTAATTGGTTGCCATGGTGAAAAATACAATTTGCATTTGTCATGCTTTTCATATATCAGGTTAATGGATTTTCACATCCAGTGATAAACATAGTTAATATTTGTAGACTAATCATTATCTTTTTTGATAGAGCCCTTTGAATAAAAAATCCACAAAAAATGTGTCAGTGCACCCATAGCTTTTCCATAGCACAGGTTATGGAATATATGCCAATATCCTAACTGATTGCTGAGTGATATTGTGTTCTCTTCACACTGGGACTGCTCTGTTGCTTACAAACTGAAAAAAAGCAAGGCAGGTTTTAATTTAAATTGGCTTTTTTAGGCTGGGAACAGAACACAGCAAAGGGCCACTTACAGTAGTGCGTGGGGACCCTGGCAGCAGCATTTTTACCTGCTACCTTTTCCACTTGCTGGCGACATCCGGAAATAAATGTCCTGCCAGCAAGTGACTATTACAAAACCATGACTGCGGCTGCAGCCATGATCTTGGTACTATTTTTTTCAACAATCAGCTGTTTTGTAAAAGTAATCTGGCAGCTTTACAGCCACAGCCAATCACTTTTACAGTGCTGAAAAGGGTCGCTCCCCCTTCTGCAATAAAGGTCTGGAACAGCTTCCTGCAGCGAGAATGGAGATACATCTATTCCTCAATCTCCTCATTGATTCTGAAAAAAGAAAACTAAATAAAAAAAAAAAAAAAAAAATTGAATAGCCCACCCTTCTGCCCCCGCACAATTTGCAAAAACAAATGTGCATGTAGGTTCGGCATGCATATATAAATAGTGATTGCACCACACGAATGAGGCATCACTGCAAACACCAGAGAGCAATAATTCTAGGGCCATAATTTCTAATTCGCGCTAAAATTATAACCTGTAATGGCTTTTAAAGTGCCACCTATGGCAAATTTTAGGTACGGTAGTTTTTGCCATTTCACGGGCGTGCACAATTTTAAATAATTACTTGATATGTTTGGTATCTACTTACTTGATGCAACTTCATCTTTAATAATTTACCAAAAAAAAATGGGTATTACTGTATGTGTTTGTGTGTACTAATTTTAATTTAGTATATTTTTTCTTAAAAATTTTCATTTGATAAATGGCTGCACAAATATAGTTTGACATAAAAAAAATGCAACAGCCACTATTTTAAAATATATATATATAATGTTTAGTGGGTTCTAAGTAATGTTCCAGCAAAAAATTTGGATTTTTAACATGTGTGTAAAATTTAAAAATTGGCCTGGAAAACAAGTGGTTAAGAAACAGAACACCATCGCACATATATCACATTTAAATATACAGACGGAAAAAGCAAAAACATATATTACCTATTTCAACTACCCATTTTTGGTTAGGCCCCTTTCACACGGGATGGATTTGTGATGATCTGCCCCGTGAACATCCGCTTACTCGGCGGGGATAGCCCCGCTTATCCTCGCTAAGCCCGCGGATGACAGGGCGGTCCCTGCACACTGTGCAGGAACCGCCCTGTCAGATCTCCGCTCTCTTCCGTGTTCCACGTTCTTCCGTCTGACCGTGTTCATCTGATCCGCTCTGCAGAAAAATAGGATTTTCCTCCGTCTGCAGAATCGGACCATAGCAGAGACGGATGATATTGGGTGTCAGCAGATATTCATCAGCTGACACCCGCTATCCCATAGGGATGCATGTATGTCCGTATTTCATCCAAAAATGGATGGATGAAATACGGGCATAAGGTCCGCATGTGTGAAAGGGGCCTAAGGCTTGAATCCTGGAAAGCTTACTTACCTCTCAGCAATAAACAGATAATAATACTGCAGAGAAGGCAGTCTGCAAAATTATTTTATGCCTCACTAGTAAGATGTAGTAGTTGGAAAGTTACATTATTCTCCAGTAGATGGCATATTTGTTTTTTAATGCAATTTTGATAGAGGCAAAGAGTGGAAAGGACAAATCTCTTTTAATCCTCCCTCCAGCCAGTCTTTTGTTAATGTTTGCATTCCATAGTTATTGTTTGACCCCAAAATGGGTAGGTACCAGAAACACCTGGTGTGACCTACAATATCTAGAGTCTGTCCAAGAAAGCAAACTGGGGACACTGCAATCATCCCAACCAACAGGAAGTCACATTACAACATGCTATTAGCTGCAGCAAGATTTAAAATATATTAAAGCAGAAGGAAACATTTCTATCCTTTACAGCCAAGAAAGCTGCCATCTTAGCCTTTGTTTGATTTGGAATTGCCATCGTGCTGTACATGTGATCAGCTATGGCACCAGCCATTTGATGACTTGACAGTTCAGTTCAGAGCTAGCATAAGCACATTGTAACAGTTATTATTCAAGGCTTAAATCGAATTGTTTGGAGAAACAATTAAATTTATGTTTTTAGTTCCACTTTGAAGATCACCCTTTCCAGAATATAGCCTATGCAGTCAATGGCCTTAGTAAGAATTAAAAAAATATGAAGCTTTGAAAAATATTCATTTGTAATGTAATTTAATTGTCATACCTGTAGGCCATTTGGACACGCCGTGGAAACCTGGCTGAAAGACTCACAGATAGCAATGTCCTACTTTGTTGCTATGTCATGAAAAAAAAAAGACTCAATCGTTCCCTACATAACAGGTGTGAAATCCAACGGTTTTCACATTCTATCAACCAACCAGAATGTAGTGAATTCTAAAATGGCCTACAGGTATGACAAGGGAAGAGAGAGTTGTTAACCCTGTAGGCATGCAAGCTGCAAACAGTTTACATCCTGTACGCCAAGTCCAATCTGGTGTTAATAAAGAGGGGACTCTAAACTGGTACAGGGGGCATAGAGAGATATGAAATAGTTCTATCTGCTTAGTTAATGAGGCACATGGTGAAAGCCATATTTTTCCAAACGCATGTAGGCCTAAATAACTTAAATATTCATTTATTTTGGCCATTGAAATGAATGAACGCTCAGGCACTTGACACGCCTAGTGCTTAAGAGCATTTAGACGCGTTTAGGCGCATAAGGCATTTTTTTTCTGCCAAAATGCTACAGCTGATGCTCCTACCTCTAATGCCTGTTAGCCTATGTGTCCATGCACATATAGGTGTTAACATAGACTAAGATGCCTCTGGAAGCAGAGTGTGCATAAGGCTTTAAACAGGGCTGTCAGGACCTGCTGAAAACTTCTAGGAAGCTACACACTAGAAGAAAGAACTTTCTGTACATGTGCTCGATGTTACACCTTAGGCCGCGTACACACGGGCAGACTGTCTGACGGACTTGGTCCGCTGAAACGTGTTTCAGCGGACAATCTGCTCGTGTGTGGGCTTCAGCGGACTTTTTCAGCGGACAGTCTGGCGGACTAAATCTTTTTTCGGAATTTCCGTAATATTGTCCGTCCAAACTTGGTTCCAGCGGACAGTCCGCTCGTGAGTAGGCTAGTTGGACGGACTAATTATGGCGCATGCTCAGAAAGGATTTACACGACCGAAGGTTGCATTGCAGTGTATTGGACGTCGAATTTCTAGTCCCGTCGTACGTGCCGTACACGTCATCGCGCAAGCTTTCAGCGGACTGTCTGTTCGTCGTGTGTGGTCAAGTCCGTTCATTCAAAAGTAGGACGGACTGTCTGTCGGATTGTCTGACGGACTTAGTTGGACGGATAGTCCGCCCGTGTGTACGCAGCCTTAGAAGCACTCTTGAACATAGTATAACCTATCATAACAAGAAACAGAGAACAATTGCATATTTCTTGCCATTGCATTTCTCTATGGCTAGACATAGGATTTATCTATTACATACTAGATTTTTGAGGATACCGCTGCCATTTTTTGTACTACATTTCAATGTTATACATAAAAAATAGAAATAAACTTCACTGGTACTAGGGAAGACACAATTGTATAAACTCATAATTCAATTTACTACATGGTTAAAACATACACAAATTAAAATCAAGGCGGGAAATTAATATCAATTGTATGGTTACATTTCTCATAATTATATGTACATAAATGTATCATTCAAATGGTTACACATTACGCCTTTGTCTCAGAAAATCCAGGTCAACGTGTTTCACATGCTTCTTCAGGAACTTTTTCTTAAAAACAAGAGAGTAGCAGGTCAATTGACATGCTTCTTCAGGACCTTTTTCTTCCCCGGTGAGGGTAGCAATTGACAGTGACCAATGGCTGTATGAGCTGGATCAATGTATTAATAATATACAACCTATTTCTCATTGGGCCTTAGGGGAGTTGGCAAGCTAGTTATAAATAATAGATGTCCACAATTAAGGAAATATCTAGATATGTACATCTAAAGGTGATAGTCAGCCGTGAATAATGTCCAAGAGGAACCAAAAAGAAACCACTGATAATGAAAATGACATTATATATTTTTAGCAGAGTAAGTCCATACGGTAGGTACACTGCTAAAAAAAATGTTCCATAATAGTGAGATGGATAAATAATTCAACTTAAATCCCAATCTATGGCAGGTATTTTCGTATGAAACCCAGCCCCCCAACTCAACCACCGGCCCCGGTATGCATCGCTACCAACACCAATCCATGCCGCTGAGTCAATTACCTACTGTATTTACTCAATTCTCAATTCTCTCTTATTTTGTGTCACTGGGACGGGGAAAGGGAGAAAATTCACTCCTGGGGGAAAAGACAGAAAAAAAGTCAACAGAGGTTCTTCTAACTTTTACCATATAATGTAGCACACACCATAAAAAAAGCTGCAGGGACAATTACCATTGCCATTCCTCTAGTCTATTTAAAACTGACTCCAGTTGAAACACCTGCTGCCCGCCATAAGCGCAAATTGCGCTCTGTTATAACCATTATATTTAGTGATTTGGTGTCTTAGTACTCCAGCTGGTACAGGCATACCCCACTTTTAAGTACACAATGGGGTTTATTTACTAAAGCTGGAAAGTGCAAAATCAGGCTCACTTCTGCATAAAAACCAATGACGTCAGGCTATAGCCTACGAGTTAGGCTATAGCGTCATTCGGCTATAGCCCAGATCTGAAGGATCTACTTTGCCAGGAGGCCATCAATAGACATACTCCCCTTTGCACGTTCCCCGTGCGCCCCTTGCAGGGTGCGCTTGTCGTGCTCGTGTCGTGCGCTGTGATCAATGAAAATCAGGTGATCACATATCAGAATAAGGGAGGGATCCCGGCTCCTTATCATGTGATCAGCTGTCAGCCAATGACAGCTGATCACGCGATTTAAACAGAAGGTTGGTAATTGTTTTTTTTTGTTCTCCTCACGCTGACATCGTGAGGAGAAAAAAAAGCCGTTCACCGGCTTCAGTGCACGGGACATCGGTCCAGAAGAGGAAGAGGTAAAGCCACCTCATCTGTGCCCACCAATACCGTGTTCCAGTGCCACCTGCCAGTGCCCACACAGTGTCATGACTATTAAAGTCTATGGGACACAAACATAAAAAATCAAGTGCTAATTTTTAAAGGCTTTTATGCAAGTTATTGCCATAAAAAGTGTATGGGGACCCAGGTACTGCTCCAGGGGACAAGTATCAATGCAAAAATGTTTAAAACGTTTTTTTTTTCAGAAGCATAAGTGCCAGCAATCAGTGCCACCTATCAATGCCCACAAGTGCCACCTATCAATGCCCACCAGTGGTGCCAATCAGTGCCTCATCAGTGCCACCTAGCAGTGCTGCCTGTCAGTGTCACCTAACAGTGCCGATCAGAGCCCATCACTGCCACCCATCAGTGTCCATCACTGCCACCTATCAGTGCCAGCTCTCAGTGCCACCTATTAGTGCCCTTCAGTGCCAGCTATCAATGCCCTTCAGTGCTGCCCATCAGTGCCACCCATCCATGCCACCCATCAGTGCCCACCAATGCCACCAGTAGTACCCACCAGTGCCACCTCATCAGTGCCCACCAGTGGCCTATCAGTGCCCATCAGTACAGCCTCATCAGCGTACATCAATGAAGGAGAAACATTACCTTTTTGCAAAATGTATTAACAAAATATAAAACGGTTTTGTTTTTGTTTTTTTAAATGTGGTCTTTTTAAATTTTTTTAACAAAAAATAAAAAACCCTGAGGTGATCAAATACCACCAAAAGAAATCTCTATTTGTGGGGAAAAAAAATGATAAAAACTAAATTTGGGTACAGTGTTGTATGACCGCGCAATTGTCGTTCAAAGAGTGACAGTGCTAAGGCTAGGTTCACACCGGAGCGATGCGGGAACGCCGCAAATCCGCGGCGTTTTCCCGCATCGCATGCCTCCCGCCGGCAGTTCACACTGCCCTATGCGGACTGCTGAGAGTGTCAGTGAAATCTTAATGACACCCCCAGATCAGTCCGCATATCACAGTGCGATCTGCAAACTCGGTCAGGAATCGGATCGCATGGTGTGAACACCTATGTGATCCGATTCTGCTGCGGACCAAAAGAAGGGTCCCGTGCGAGTTTGCGGCGGGTGCGATGCGAATTCAGCCATACTATCTGTATGGCTGAATTCGCATCGCACAGAGATCGGATGTGATTTGCACTGCAGTGCGGTGCGAATCACATCCGGGTCTCCCAGCCGCAGCGGTGTGAACCCAGCCTCAAGGCTGAAAATTGGTCTGGGCAGGAGGGGGGTTTAGGTGCCCAGTTAGCAAGTGGTTAAATAAATATGCATAGCTTTTGAAAGATGATTTTTCTGTTGTTGAAAACATGAACCAGCTGAACAACGTTAGGTAATGAAGCCCTAAATAAAATTGACATTGAAAAGTAGCATGAGAATCTGAAATAAAATGCTGTCTGTATAGTATTTTCACCTCTCTCAATGAAATAAGAGAAAAACGCTTTGTCTGCGGAGGGAAGAAAGTGCAGAGCAGTGTAAAATGAAGCATTTATAACTAATGCGCTATACTGACTTCACTCATATTAAGACCAATAGCTTTCTTCCAAGAAAATGGGAGTGTTTGTAGAAGTGTCTGTGGAGATTCCAGGAAATTGTCAGGCTTGTATGGAAAGAAAAAAAAAATGAAATTCCAAGAAACTGGAGCGATTGTAGGAAAACTCCGTTCAAATAAATAAGGATACTCGGAAAGGGAAACAAAGGTTTTCTCTTTTATTTTTACATGATTGGCTGAGTGTGTTGAGTGCGGACCATATTACGTCACTAGATATTACTTCCTTTAATTTGTCAAGCAAAAGTGAATGAACCTCTTCTGCCACAAACCAATAGAATCTAAGCTCTATACAGTAAAACCCTGGATTGCGAGCATAATTCGTTCCAGAAGAATGCTTGTAATCCAAAGAACTTGTATATCAAAGCGAATTTCCCCATAAGAAATAATGGAAATTCAGACAATTCATTCCACAACCATTTATTCATAGGTCTTTCAGTTTATAGTCCATATAAAAAGATCATAGCAATGTGACCAGGTTGTGTAACCATAAAATATCCATTTACAAATGGAAGCCTCCACAAAGGGATTAGAAGCAAAATCCAGGAGGAGCTACAGAGTAAAAAGGAGAAGAGAAACACCTCTAAGTGTAGCAATATAGTTACATTTAATGAAGGTACAACATTTAGCAACTCACATGGTTAATGATTAAAACAGGCACATCTAAGTATGCATGCATCTGGGATAAAGCTGTCCACATAGACCATCCCCTGCACTGTTGGCTCTCACCGTTGTTAGACGCCAATCGTGACCGGCGAGACTACTCTGCAGTAGAGCGATCTGAAAGTGAGGCTTGAAGAGCTCATGGAGTGCAGCGTGGAAGGGATGACGTTGATAGCAGTGTGGAGGATGATGAGTTGGTAGGATGTGAGTTGCTAGATGTTGGACCTTCATTAAATGTAGCCATATTGCTGCCCTCCTCTCTTCTCTTTTCTACTAAGTTGTGACTGGACTCTATGAAAAAATGTTGCTTGTTCTGCAAAAAGCTCTTAAATCAAGTTACTCTCAAACCAAGGTTTTACTTTAATTGGAATATACACAGATCAGCCATACCATTATGACCACTGACAGGTAAAGGGGATATCTCGTTACAATGGCATCTGAAAATTGGTGGGATATATTAGGCAGCATGTGAATATGTTGTCCATGAAGTTGATGTGGTGAAAGCAGAAAAAAATGGGCATCGCAGTTTGTTGCGTATGGGTCTGCGAAGCCCATGGTGACCCATGTCCATAGCTAAAAGCTTCTACAATGGTCACATGCACATCAGAACTGGACCAAAGAGCAATGGAAGAAGGTGACCTGGTCTGATTAATCAAGTTTTCTTTTAGATCATGTGGATGGCTGGGTGCGTGTGCATAACTTACCTGGGGAAGAGATGGCACCTGGGTGCGGTATAAGAAGGCAAGTTGGCAGAGGCAGTGTGATACTTTGGGCAATGTTCTGCTGGGAAACCTTGGGTCCAGCCATCCATGTGGATGTTATTTTGGTGTCCATGCCTCAATGGGTGAAGGCTGTTTTAGCAAAAATGGGGCCATACTCAATATTAGGCGAGTGGTCATAATGTTATGGCTGATAGGTGTATACCACCAGCTGCACAACACTTTGGAATATAGCCTTCTAGAATTCCATGGATTAAATATAATGGTCAGTAGTACTTTGCTCTGTGCATGTATTTCAAATTTCAGTTTTTATTTAAATGTACCTTTTAAATGGTTTATTGATGATACAGATCTATACATAAGTCTTAAAAGAAGTGGTTCTCTAAAATATGCATTTTTGGGAGGTACGTAATCTTTGTCCTAGTTTACTGTATTAGAAACACAGTGCTCGGAATTGTAACATTTTCAGTTACAAGTAGAGGAAGATGTAACCTTATAAGCGACAAAGAATTTTATCTTTTACACTCCCTAATAAATATATTGTTTCAGGAATAAAATTGATTATAGCAGTCTTGGTAACACAAGGTAAATCTTTCATCAGTATAAAACCAGAATCAGCCTTGTTGCCAAGCACAGTATACACAACATACAAGGAATTTGTCTTCGGTTTTTAGGTTTAGAAATATTAAATGACTTTTTTTTTTTTTTTGCCCCAGGGTTAAGGGAGGGGGACGGGAGAGGGAAATGCAATTTGATGGAAGAAATTTTTTATAAGCAATTTGATGTATTGTCTGTATCAATATGACATTGAAAAATAAAGAATATAAAAGGAAGGGAAAGGAGAAAGAAAAGAAAAAGGGAAAAGGAAAAAAAAAGGAAAAAAAAAAGAGAAAGAGTGCCACAATGATGTTAAGGAGAACAAGCGGAGTTCTGAGCGACAAGCTGATTAGAATCCGCTAGAATAAAGTAACTGACTGAGAATATTAAATGACTCAGTGTGCTTTGCACATAGATAATAGATAAATATTTATGCCAATATGTACACCCAGCCACATGCATGCACAAACAGTATCTCACAAAAGTGAGTACACCACTCATATTTTTGTAAATATTTTATTATATCTTTTCATGTGACAACACTGAAGAAATGACACTTTGCTACACCGGAACCACTGTATGGTCTTGGCCACTGTGCTGCAGCTCAGTTTCAGGGTCTTGGCAATCTTCTTATAGCCTAGGCCATATTTATGTAGAGCAACCATTCTTTTTTTTTCAGACCCTCAGAGAGTTCTTTGCCATAAGGTGACCAGTGTTAGAGAGAGAGAGCTAACACCAAATTTAACACACCTGCTCCCCATTCACACCTGAGACCTTGTAACACTAACGAGTCACATAACATCGGGGAGGGAAAATGGCTAATTGGGCCCAATTTGGACATTTTCACTTAGGGGCATACTCACTTTGTTGCCAGCGGTTTAGAGATTAATGGCTATGTTGAGTTATTTTGAGGGAACAGCAAATTTACACTGTTATACAAGCTGTACACTCACTACTTTACATTGTAGCAAAGTGTCATTTCTTCAGTGTTGTCACATGAAAAGATAATAAAATATTTACAAAAATGTGAGGGGTGTACTCACTTTTGTGTGCATGTAATAACACGCCCACAGCAGTAACAATAGTTAAAAATAATTATTACTTTACTACTGAGTCCCAAATCGCAAGTATTTGCTAATTTTATAGAATTTCTATATGTAAATATAAATGGTAACTGAAGACTACAGTCCACGTTAAAGGGAAACTTCACCTAAAAAGGGAAAGTTTCACTTTTTCGAATCCTCCCACCCTAACATTTTGGGACTTTTTTTTTAGGGAGCGGGTACCTATTTCTGACAGGTACCCGGTCCCACTTTCGCTCAGATCGCCTTGGTGATCTGGGCAGAAGTTCAACCCCCCTGCAACCTCCTGGGACACGTCACAGCTCCCAGTAGGCTGTAGGTCATTCACAAAGCACAGCATGACTCACACATGTACAGTGGGGAGGTGAAGACGAAGAACCAGCCAGGGTGAGGACAGTACGGGGTCCCTGGGATGGTGAGTTTGTGCTTATTGAAAGTCAGCAGCTACGGTATTTGTAGCTGCTGATGTTGAATTTTTGTTGTTGTTGACCGAAGATCCTCTTTAATGTGTTCCACAATTTGTCACAATGAAAATATGACTTGAAATCTGAGTATCATCTCCAAAATGCATGAAAGTTGGCTATTTGTAAAAAATAAATGTTCACATGAATCCACCACTTATTACTCAAAATGCTGGCTTGAACCAGCCAACCTGTTTAATTTTCTCAGACTCAGTTGGATGTTTTCTGAAATAATAAAAAGAAATTTGAATTCAACCCTTGAACACAGAGAAGTTAAAGCGAGAGTAAACCCAGTTTCAAAAAACACTTACATTCCCAGCATGCCGGAAATGATAACTTTCACATTGGTTGTGCTCTCAACCAAACTTTCAAACCATCCAATGGCTGGTGTCATAACTGATCACATGTGCAGCATTATGGAAGTTGAAGAATTATTAGAGGCCAAGATGGCAGCTTCCTTGACTGAAAACGATAGGAGGGTTTACGTCCACTTTAACCGATAACATGATACAAAAGTATTGTCAATGGGTTAGTTCACCTTTATCAAAAAAAAAAAAAAAAGCCTCTGCAGGTAAGGGGTGTCTGTAGAGCAAAACAAACTGTGCAGCTCTGACTAAAGTTGAATAATGCCCTTGCTATGGGTGTAGTCTTATGCCCTTGTACACACGATCGGTTTTCCAGTTGGAATAAACTCTGAATGTTTTTACGACGGAGTTCTGACGGAATTCCGCTGAAACTGTCTTGCGTACACATGATCACACCAAAGTCCGATCGTTAAGAACGCAGTGATGTACAATGCGTACAACAGGCCTAGAAAAAGGAAGTTGAATAGCCAGTAGCCAATAGCTTCTATCTCGTACTTGCTTCAGAGTATGCGTTGTTTTTGGTCTGTCGGAACAGCATACAGACCAGCGGTTTTCCCGAAAAGGAATTGGTTCCTTCAGAAATATTTAGAACATGTTCTATTTCTAGGTCCATCAAAATTTTTGCAAAAAAAAAGTCTGATGAGGCATACACACGATCGGAATATACGATGAAAAGCTTCCGTCTGACTTTTTCTGTGGGACATTCCACTCGTGTGTACGTGGCACTACTGGAAAACTCCCAAGAAGTTGCTAGGATGTTGCAAAGGGAGAACTAGTCTTTACTGCTCACTTCCATCATCAAAGTTGAGCATTCCGACGTTGAGCTCAGAGCTACTGCATCGGGGGAGAGACACAGCATGTGAGGGGATCTGAATCAGAGAAGGAGCTTACTCCTGTTATGGTGGAGGTGAGCAGTACTAACCCTCTAAATGTGCATAGCGCATAAGTCTCAACTGACACAAAGAAACTCTCTCTAATTTAGCCCAGTGACTCAAATTTTCAAATCTCCTAGGATTCAGCTAAAATAACGAATTGATTTTTTTATTTTATTTTTAAAGTATACTTAGCCTGGTGTTTTCTGGCTTTGAGAATTGGGCATATAGAGTTCTACAATATTCTATTTGTTCAAGTGACCTTAAATGCTCTATGTGGAATGACTGGTACAGCATGGAGGGTTATGTATATACAGCTGTCACAGACCAGGTGGATTCAGCCAAATTATTGTGCTAACGTGGTTTAATTTAACAGGCATGCCTTGCAAATGTTCAGGCATACAAAATCAAAACACATTTCAAGAAAGTTGTCACTCCTATAATTTCAGGCTCCTTTCTCATTTTATGGATTAAATAGCTGTTTAATAAAATAAAGATATGGTCCCACATCGTGCAGTAAATGTTCAGCTGGTAGGGTTGGTAACCGTCATGTTTCAGTTTGTCTTTGTGAGATAGCTGAATGGCACTTTTCAGCCACACCAAGTTTAAATTCTTGCAATGTAACTTTATATAGAAAACTATACATACACTATATTACCAAAAGTATTGGGATGCCTGCCTTTACACGCTCATGAACTTTAATGGCATCCCAGTCTTAGTCTATGGGGTTCAGTGTTGAGTTGGCCCACCCTTTGGAGCTATAAAAGCTTCAACTCTTCTGGGAAGGCTGTCCACAAGCTTTAGGAGTGTATCTATGGGAATGTTTGACCATTCTTCCAGTAGAGCATTTGTGAGGCCAGGCATTGATGTTGGGTAAGTAGGTCTGGCTCGCAGTCTCCGCACAAATTCATCTCAAAGGTATTCTATCGGGTTGATGTGCAGGCCAGTCAAGTTCCTCTACCCCATCCATGTCTTTATGGACCTTGCTTTGTGCACTGGTGCACATTCATGTTGGAACCGGAAGGGGACATTCCCAAACTGTTTCCACAAAGTTGGGAGCATGACATTTTCTAAAACATCTTGGTATGCTGATACCTTAAGTCGTTCCCTTCACTGAAACCAAGGGGCCAAGCCTAAGCCCTGAAAAACAACCCCACTTCATAATCCCCCTCCACCAAATGATTTGGACCAGTTTGGGGTGGAGTAACTTGACTGGCCTGCACAGAGTCCCGACAGAACACTTTTTTGGGATGAATTAAAGCGGAGACTGCGAGCCAGGCCTTCTTACCCAACATCGGTGCCTGACCTCACAAATGCGCTTCTGGAAGAATGGGCAAACATTCCCATAGACACACTCCTAAACCTTGTGGACAGACTTCCTAGAAGTGTTGAATCTGTTATAGCTGTAAAGGGTGGGACAACTCAATATTGAACCCTACAGACTCAAGCCCCATACACACTATCAGATTTTCTGCTGATTTTTTCCTTCAGATTTACCAAAACCATATAATATGAGGTCAAACCTTAGGAGTTTCAATTTGTATGCAATCAGGCAGGCTCTTGCACTACATGGTTTTGGTGAATCTGAAGACAAAAATCAGCAGAAAATCTGATAGTGTGTATGGGGCTTCAGAATGGGGTGCCATTACATTTCATGTAAGTAAAGGCAGACATCCCAATACTTTTGGTAATATAGGGTATATGCTGGCAGTGTATATACTAAGCTGACTTTTTTATTTTAGCAAGTTAAATTGTGTGTGTGTATACTGTATGTGATGAGTTCTTTGAGTATTGTATGTGGCGATAGATTTGACACACATCTGAGTGCACTATAAGTGGCTTGATTTGTACATTGCTTGATTGATTTCCTTGGTGATAATCACTTGTAGTAATACCTGTTAGCCCTCGTTCACATTGACTGCGGCTTTGAAATCGTGCGACTTAATCTGAGATTGAACGATTTCATTGCCACATGTCAGTTCGACTTTAGGTGTGACTTAGAAGACATCTGTGTGGCTTCATGCACAGTTGTCTATGCAGATCACACCTGAAATTGCCAAAAGTACTGCAAGAACTACTTTTTCAATTCAATGTGGCACCACAAAGTTGGCATCACACAAATTTGAACAATGCGATTGCCGGCAATAGGGTGCGACTTGTCATGCAATTTGACCTGTCACTCCAATATGAACGAGGGCTAAATGCCTATTAATCTAGAAGAATAGATTATGTTACTTTTTTCGGCAACTCTTCCATATGCAAAATCAAGCATTGAAGCCTATCACATGTAAATTTTGCTCCGCACTAACCTTACTGTTTTATATATTTCACTAAAATCTTATTAACTCTGTGATTCACTACCTAATTATCTGTACAGAAACACAAGACCATTGACCACAGTTATTATGACCAAGCTGAGGCCTGTCATTTACTGTTCCTCTTGCCTTCTTATTGCCAAAAATATGGACTACCTGCCCCGTTAGTCAACAGGATTCCACTAATAATAGTATATATTTTTTAATTTTGCATGTAATTACAATATATATACTGTATTTGCTGGCGTATAAGACTACCTTTAACACTTAAAAAAAATGCCCAAAAATCGGGGGTCGTCTTATACGCCAGGTATACAGGTATACAATGCTGCCCTATGGATGTCAGCCCCCAAATGTCTGCTAATACTGTATGTGGCTTCAGCTACAAACAGGATACGCAGTTGAGCCAATCCCGGCGAGCGATGTATTCTATTAATGAATACAGAGCCTGCTTGGATTGGAGTAACAACCTCTGCCAATCTGAGCAGGCTACATAGAGTAGCCTGCTCGGATTGGCTTTGAGAGAGAGAGAGAGAGAGGCAAGGGCTGATGATGCTACAGCCTCTGCCAATCCAAGCAGGCGTTGTATTCATTAAAATAATCACCGATCACCATACTTCCCTGGGTAAATCCATTCACTTATCTCCTACTACTATACATCCTGCTATTTGCCTTTGAGGTCCCAGGAACCCAAGAGGGACAGGTAAATCTGGGACATATGAAAGGGGGGTTATTAAATGCATTTTGGTGGACAATTCCCATAGAATGTAACCCAAAAGTGGTATAGGCTTGGTTAGTGAAAAATTCTACTTTCCAGAGTTGTGGCATTCAATAGATCTCTGTGTTATTATTGTTTGATTTACTTTATGACATAACGCAGCATGGCGGATGAGTAGTTGGCATTCTTTCTTTGTATTTTTTAATCTTTCTAATGTTTTTTTAAAATGGTGTTGCCTCAGAAGGGGGGTAGTCTTATACCGCGAGTATTGCCCAAACCTATGTTTTCACTTGAAAAATAGGGGGTCGTCTTATACGCCCAGTCGTCTTATACGCCGGCAAATACGGTATATATATATATATATATATATATATATATATATATATATATATATATAGTCTGTGTACCCCCTTCCTTGTCTACTCTAAAAATCTGTTCAGATTTTTAACTGGGGGGGCAGGGGGGGGGGAGTCAGAAACAGAAGGCAGTCAGGGGAATTCATAATTCATGATTTAAAATTCCAACATGCCTCTGCATGATACATGTTTGGTGTGGACAGGTACACAAATCTGAAGCATGCATCGCACGTGTTGGCGCACTGAAGCTGGAGTGCTCATACCGACACTCCGACCTCATTGTAACTCTACTTCCTCCTCCTCCTGCAGCTGTCACAGCATAACGGTGGGGGATTTTTGTAGCTGGATGGGCGGAGCCTGATGGGGATTTACAGACACTAGTTCCTCATCAGGTCCACTTCTCTTGTGACTGACAGCAGGCAGTGAGTGACTTCTTAGTATAAAGGCAGCCTGCCATTGGCTACAGAATCTGCCCACAGACTGCTGTCAATCAAAGAAAGCATACCTGATGGGGAACTAATGTCTCAGCTTTCCCATCAGGCTCTGCTCATTGAAGTCACTGTGAAGCTGACAGCATCCTTAACAACCAGTGACGGGTGGGAAGGAGAGGGAGTAGCGGTGGCAAATATGCCATCCTGATACACAGCATATAGGGACAGGTACTTAACTTATAGTTGGTCTTAATTACCTCTAGTTTAGTTATCTTCAAAGTGGAGGTTATTATTTTAGAGTTTGGTGCACTTTGTAAGATGGCACTATTAAGAACTACATTGTAATTTTTATTTCATTTCATTTCTAGTGTAAACTGCATTTTTCTCTATATGTATGTTTAAACTAATGGATGTTTTCAGCATATAATAACAGATCATACTATTGTGTTCTGTTGCGTTCCTTAACTGGTTCTCGAGCAGCCGCTGCAGTTATACTTCGGCAGATTGGCTCTCCTGTGCGAATCGGCTTTATTGTACGTTGGGCGAGTACAGTGTGATCTGTGGGCCCGCATGTGCCCCTTTTGCTAGCCAATCAGTGATCGATCCACAAAGAGACAGAACGGGGATCTGTCAGTGTAAACAAAGCAGATCCCCGTTCTGTCAGGGCAGTAGAGTGAGATTGTCTGTTCCTAGTGATTAGAAAAAGCGATCTCTCTCTACTCCCTGTCAGGCCACTCCCCCCACAGTTAGAAAACACCTCCCTAGGGAACATTTAATCCTTTGATCACCCCTGGTGTTAACCCCTTCCCTGCCAGTGTCATTTATACAGTAATCAGTGCATTTTTATTGCACGGATCGCTGTAAAAATGTCACTGGTCCCAAAAAAGTGTCAAAAGTGTTCGATCTGTCTGCCACAATGTCACATGTCCCGTTAAAAATTGCAGATCACCACCATTACTAGTAAAAATATAAAAATAATAAAAATGCCATAAATCTATCCCCTATTTTGTAGACACGATAAATTTTGCGCAAACCAATCAATATACGCTAATTGGGTTTTTTTTCTACCAAAAATATGTAGAAGAATACATATTGGCCTAAACTGAGGCAGAAATTAGTTTTTTACATCTCTTTTATATATATATATATATATATATATATATATTTATTATGGCAAAAACTAAAAAATATAGTTTTTTTTTTCAAAATTGTCCCTATTTTTATGTTTATAGTGCAAAAAATAAAAACCACAGAGGTGATCAAATACCACCAAAAGAAAGCTCCATTTGTGGGGGAAAAAAGACGTCAATTTGGGTACAACGTTGCGTGACCGCACAATTGTCAGTTAAAGCGACGCAGTGCCGTATCGCAAAAATTGACCTGGTTAGGAAGTGGGTAAATCCTTCCAGGGCTGAAGTGGTTAAAAAAAAAAAAGAACTACATGAATCTGCCGCACATGTCTGTAAAGCTATCGAAACAGGCAGCAGGAATCTTTGAATCTGGCACAAGCCATACCACCAGAAAAGTGTTGTTAGGGATTTACTAAATTCCCCTGGCTATCTTCTGCACTTTATCTTTAGGAATTCCCTAATACTCTATAGCAAATATTTAATGGGCTTACTCTGTGTTTAATGTTTATTTATAAAATAGTGATTTTATATATATATATATATATATATAAAATCCATGAACCATAAGTTTAAAAACAAATACATTTAAAAAATGTAAATTAACTTGATTCAAAATGATTTACATTTCCTTTATTAGACTCTTTTTGAAATATATGATTAGTTTCTTATCTATAATTTGAATGTGTAGTCCTAATGAAAAATCTATGAAAATGCTAATGTTGGTGAGTACATCACAGTGAGACAATACAGCGCAAAACATCAGTATGGTGGTGTATAAAAAGGTTTATTTATAGCCTTTTTATTAAATTTTTTACGTTCAAAATCTGTGTTTTAACAGGTAAAGGAAGGTAAAACAAAAAGGGAGGGTAGAGGCAATCAGTAAAAACCTTAAAACAAAATCGGTCATAAAGTCTCACAGTGCTTTGTGTCATAAAATTCGGCACATACAGGTAAAAAGATTATGGAACATAGAGGTAGTACATATCATCACGTACATACATGGCTGCTTTTTTAAAACATATTTTTAAAAGACAGGTTCCAGTATCACTCTGTTTAGGGTATAACATGTTGCTAATAACGAGCCTCTTCACCCTCAGAGCCCTTTCCCTGTTACAATGAGTTGGGTTCTCCTCCACGCAACCATTATGACATTTAAAGTGGAAGTCCTTTTAAAATCTAAAATCCCTGCATCTATAGACATCAGGGATATAACACTAACCTTTCTATCCCTGTAAAGAAAAGATGAGTATACATACCTTTTTTGGCAGCCGATCTGACCCGCTCCGACCTGATCTCCAGCGACGGAAGCTCTGCAGAGGACACAGACGACAATGGCTGTGAAATTAATGGGAAGTGACATCACCCATAGTTAGTTAGAGTTAGTTAGAGTTACCATGGGTCTTCCGTTGTCCTCTGTCTCCTCTGCAGCCGCCTACACAGAGAAGCCGCGGCTGACAGCTTAACGTGGGATCTGGTCGGAGCGGGTCAGATCAGCTTCTAAAAAGGTATGTATACTGATTTTTTCTTTACAGGGCTAGATAGGTTAGTATTAAATCCCTGGTGTCTATAAATGCAAGGATTTTAGATTTTGCATGGACTTCCACTTTAAAATTAGTGTAGCTGGGTAAAGGCTGGGTACTAAAACATGTTAGTGCACTAAGCTATTGTATTCTGACAGGGTGTCAGGAAGGCTTTCCAGCAACCAGAGTGACGGAAGATTTGCTGTGCGTAGGTTCCCTATTAGAAGAGCCGTTCGGTGCACGTGCATGCGCAGCGGCACAGCTGATGGCGCATGGACGTGCACGGGCACGCGTGCGTGCTCTTTGTGACAGTGATTGGCGCCAAGATGCGCTATTTAAAGGAGATTAATGCCTTGCTGCCTTGCTGTCCATTCTAGTGTTTCCTGATACCCTTGCTACTTGTTACTTTGTACATCTGATTCCTGTTTACCCAGCTTGTTCCTGACCATTCCTGCCTGCTGTCCGTCTCCGATCCCGGCTTGTTCTGACTACTCTTCTGCTGCTCCTTGGCATATTTGCTGCCCGCCTGTTACCGACCCAGCTAGTACCTTGACTCCTCTTTGGCATCTGTTCCTGTACCTGATCTGCCTGTCAGTGTTTGACCCGGCCTGCCTGCACCTGCTTGTGATCTGAACTACAGAACACCTCCCTGTTGTCTGCTGTGTCCTGCTTCCTGCCTGACTACTGCTTCAGCCTGCCACCTGCTGGCAGTCTCCTCTCAGTTGCATCAGAGGTCCGGACCAGCCCCCTGCATCAACTTACCTGTCAGGCACTTGTGCCCGTTTGCACTCCTGAGCCCGTCTGCTCTATCAGGGGTTCTCGAGTCAGAGGTATACGAGAGGCCGCTCCATGCATACTGGACTCAGCCACCAGGTACCTGACACAGGGGGACTGCCCCCTGCCAAAATGCACTGATCAGCCATTGGCTGCGAGCACTGAATCAGATGCCGGTCTTGAAACCAGTTTCTCTTGGACGAGGAGCTGTATACACAGGCCGAAAAGGTCAAACCGACTTTTTTTGGCTGCCTTTTGGCTCATGTGTACTCATCTTAAATAGAAGCTCTGCTTGTTTGCACCCTCCCCCCTCCACTGCCACACTTTGGCACTTTTTTTGGGGGGGGAGCAGGTACCTGGTTTTGAGTGCAATCAATAAGAATGTGTGTTATATTAAATCATCCCATGAAGAAAAAAATATATCGAACCATATAGTGGACTTTTTTCTTCGTGTGATGATTTAATCTAACACACATTCTTATTGATTGCACTCACTTTTTTTGATATATTATATATTTAGCACTTTGCTTTTGTCTTTGGAAGATAGCACAGCACTATTTACTGTGATACACTCATTTTTGGTTGGCTGGCCTGTTCTGAGTGCTTGCAGCTGTTTTTCTGATTTTTATTTTATTTAATTTATCTTTGGGTTGAATATTTTTTCCTATTCATTTCTTGCACTTAAGTAAGTTTTTCCTTTACTGAATTTGTAGCTGCTGACTTTAGCAGATATATAGGGGCAGAGAACTGTAGGCAGTGTCTGCCGGAATATGACATTGCAGTGGATCGCGAGTGCAATGCTTGCAGGCACATATGTGAAAAAACAATAAATGCACTTTTTTTTTTTTAACCTGCAAAGTCATGTGCATTTATTTTATTTTATTTATTTTTTCCCCAAGGGTGACCTTAGCCTTTAAACTACAGCAATATTGTACAGAGGGAAAAATACCATTATTAAAAATCCAAGTGTCCTGTTATCTCATTAAAATGCAGTCATTTATAGTAAAACTACATAATTGTGTAATCATCACTATGCCTTTATGTAAGTATTGTTTGTTTCTCTAAACACCTTATATTTCTCTTTTAGCATGTGTTTTCAGCACACTGACATATTCTGGATCATAGATTGTGCCTGCAAAAAAATGATATAATGCAAAATATAGTACAAAATAAAAAAAACATCGCCATCGTGAGCTTTGTCGATGAAGAAATTATTCCTTTCGAGAAAAATCAGTCTTTAGAAGATGCTTTTTTTCCTGAAATATAACATTATTTCCATGGCTGATCAGTCATGTAAAATAATCTATTTCTGTGAATCATGCCATATTTTTCCTGGAAAGCAGGAAGCGGTAAAGGGTAAAGCAGTGAAATGTATGCTGTTACATTTAAAGGTCCCGTGTGTTAGTTTAATGTTTCTAGGGAACGCAGGCCTTTTCTTTTTTCTCAGAATTCATTCTCTAGGAAATGGCAAGTGCTGCTAGGGCAGCATATAAATGTAGCGGCAGCTCTCCCAGTAACAGCTGATGAGTCAGCTCTGTATTATTTTACATATGACAGTGGTAACACTATGCAGATTTGCATTCTTACATTTCCTGCATACATGCAATGCACTCTTAATTGTTTTCCACGAATCCCCAGACTGAGCTTAAAAAAAGGAATTGACTGGGACAAAAATAAATCACCAATGGATACCAAATTTAAATCAATGTTATGTTAAGTATATGGGTAAATCAGCAATGAACTTTCAAATCAAGATCAAGATATACACCTAAAATATTATGTCATTGTTATGACAGTTGCCAATATTTACTGAAAGTGGTTGTAAACCCTTGACAACCACTTTTGACTACAGGTAAGCCTAAAATAAGGCTTACCTGTAGCTACCCTGATATCTCCTGTATCAGCATGTGCCTACGTCATCGGCACATGCGCACTGAAGCAACGGCACGTCTGTGCTGTTGCTTCAGCTAGTATGCCGTTACTGGTTGCTCCTGCACGCATGTGCGGGAGTGTCGTCATCGCAGCTCCAGCCAATCACAGCGCCAGAGCCTGCGATACCCTGAAGTTACTCCAGGAGCGATGTCGCTGCCTGGAGTTGTATACGAGGACCACTGAGGGGGCTTCGATCTAAGGTAAGTAATTCATAATAAGCTAGTATGCTATACGTACTAGCTTATTATGCCTTTGTCTTGCAGGTTTTTTTGGGGGGTTTACAACCACTAGAAGGACAGTGTGTCTCTTTGGTGTAGCGTGAGTGTGTTCACACCTGTGTGATAAAACACTTATATCTCAGGATAAAGAATCTTCTAGTAAATATATTGTTTTCAACATTTCCTGTTCAGCTATCCACACTGCATGGCAGTACATAAAAAAAAAAAAATTCATGAACATTTTTCTACAAGAACTGTTGGTAGGTGTAGGTTCAGTGTGGTGTGGTAAGCAGTAAACACATAAAGTTCTGATTTGCAAAGAATGATGTATTGAAAGCAGGTTAAAGCAGGTTAACAGCACAAACAGGACTGGCTGGGAGGCTCACAAACCTGGTGCCACTAACAAGTGTGCAGTGATTGCACCAGTCAGGGGACTCCGACAGCATCTGCCACGATGAGTGAAGTGTGGTCTGGCCAGTCTGACCCAAAAGGGAAGCTTCCTGAAAAGGTAGATGTAGTCTCTGCTCTCACCCTACTCCACTGGAACCTCTCCAATCGCTGGCATTGTCCCTGTCAGAGGGAGAATCTGTCCCTATCCTGCCCATGCGCATAAAGCAGAACATAAATAGAGCCTTCTCTATTCCCAGCCAGCTTGTCGGAGCAATCACAGCTCAGCATGCAGGGTCTGCGGTAGAGCAGCCTCTTATTAGGGTTGAGGCCCTCTGAGACCACAATGTACACTGGGGTTGGAGGAAAAGGCTGCTAATCCACCCAATAGGGGGTGCATTACCAATTGGGTTCCAGCTTGCTTCCGTATTTAGTGTTCTTTACCAACATCTGGTCCAGATATTGGATATGATCCTCAAATGATTTGAATTTTTTTTTTTAAATCATCAAGGTAGACTACCATAGTAACAGTCTCAAACCTGAAATGTCTCAAACACCTTTCCATCAAGAGCTGAAACGTACTGTAAGCATTGCTCAGTATGAAAGGCATATGATTAAATTCAAATTGTCCTAGGGATGTGATGGGTATAATGGGTAGGCATCCTGGTGGGTGCAGGCTTTTAGCTTGTGATAGCCCACACTGAACAGCAGACTCCCATCCTTCTTCAATACCAAGACAACAGGGTTTGCCCATGGGATGTGGCTCTCCCGAATTACCCCACCCTGTAGCATGTTACGCATCAAGATCTTGACCTGGAATAGGGCTGGGAGAATGTGATGATATCACTTCCAGATGTGTGAAGTGCTACCCGTAGGAATTGAGTGGTCTATTGCCTCGGTGCAGCCGCAGTCCTCAGGGCTGGTTGCAAAGACTAGTAGCTGTTCCTTCAGTAGCTGGTGAAGAAGTCACTGTTGTAGTAGAGGATAGTCTCAGAAAGGAATGGCCAACTGTTCCAGCAGCAGTTTATATTACTGCTCATTCAGGGAGTTCATGACCACCTGTAATGGTGCACAGATGGCTTCCACTCCTGGCTGAGCCTTGGAGATGCAATGCCCAGACAACATGTAGAGATCTGCAATGATGGTGTGTTTAGAGAGAGAGATCAGGACATCCCCAAATTAATAAGCTGGACTAGCACTTTTTTTCTTGTGGACTTTAGATAAGGTGTGGGTGACCACCTCTCCCCCACTACCCCTAGGTCTTTGTGGGGTTCCACCATTACCATGGTCCCTTGCAGCTTCTTGTGAGCCCCGATAGGCAGAGACCAAACTACCTCTTGGAGTGCCAAGAGAAACCTTTGCTTGAGGAGGCATACAGACAATTCCCAATTGTTCAGGCTGCTCTCTAGCTGCTCACGGAGAGGCCTCAAAGGCTCAGATCATGTTTAGCCTGAGAGCTCGCAGACCACAGCCTTGTGCACGCTGGGGTAAGTCCAGGTGTTTCAGGATGTTTATGGCCAGGTCGATAGGTATTGCAGAGCTCACTGGGCTGCGAGTCACTGCAACCCCTACTCATTCCACCACCTGATCGTCTATCGGTATGTTGACCCAGGTGATACCTTCCACAAAGATGGGAGGGTTGTTGGCCACCTTCAGAGATAACCAGGAGAAGTCCAGCTGGCCCCATGTCTTGAACTACTGGGCAAAGAACTCGTACTCCATAACAGTGTCTTCAGACCCCATGTCAATCACTATTTTAACCACTTCAGCCCCGGAAGGATTTGCCCCCTTCCTGACCAGGCCATTTTTTGCAATTTGGCACTGCTTCGCTTTAACTGACAACTGTGTGGTCATGCGACATGGTACCCAAATTTTTTCCCACAAATAGAGCTTTCTTTTGGTGGTATTTGATCACCTCTGCGGTTTTTATTTTTTGCGCTATAAACAAAAAAAGAGCGTAAATTTTGAAAAAAAAACAACAACACTTTTTTGTTTTTTTCCATAATAAATATTCCCACATTTTTTGTAGAATCAAATTTATTCAGTGTAGGCCGATATATATACTTCTACATATTTTTGATAATAAAACATCACAATAAGCGTATATTGATTGGTTAACGCAAAAGTTATAGTGTCTACAAAATAGGGGATAGATTTATGGCATTTTTATTATTTATTTATTTTTTACCAGTAATGGCGGCAATCAACGACTTTTATCGGGGCTGCGACATTGCGGCGGACAGATTGGACACTTTTGACACTTTTTTGGGACCATTGACATTTATAAAAATAGCCACTGATTACTGTATAAATATCACTGGCAGGGAAGGGGTTAACACTAGGGGGCAATCAAGGGGTTAAATGTGTTCCCTCAGTGTGTGTTCTAACTTTAGGGGGATGGGAGTGACTAGAGGAGGAGACATATCGCTGTTCCTAACTAATAGGAATACACAATCTGTCTCCTCTCCAGACAGAACCGGATTTGTGTGTTTACACACACAGATCCCCATTCTGTCTCTCGTGCCCGCTCCGCGGGCGGCCGGCAGTCAACTGCATCGGGCACTAAGCTGTGCAGCGGGTGCGAGCCTACTAAGATTTTTAAAGGAGCCGACGTACCTGAACATAGTTTTGCGCAGGGCTGCCAACTTGTCAACGTATATGTACGTGAGCCGGTCGGGAAGTGGTTAACGGCAGCCTATGGGTGCTTTTGGATTCAGGCTGGCCACAGTTCCTGGTTACATGTCCAAAGCGTCAACACCACCAACACTTCCAGTCTTTATCAGGTGTTGCAGTTCATGTCTCTTTGACAACACTACGGTTGCTTCCATCTTCCTGTTCCCACAACACTACATCCACTACAGTTTAGTTGAAAGAGAGGGCAGATTGTGCTTTTATTCATCCCTGTATGGCTCTCCTGACTTGCCCAGCGTTCATTCCCACCACCACAAACTGTTGCCTATGGATGAAGAACCTCCGCCTTAACTCCAGGGCTGTCATGTTCTCTCCAAACAGACCCTCCAGGCACGCTACAATTTGTTCCAGAGACCATAGCCACTCAACAAGCTTCATCCTCTAGGGAGTTGATAGCCAATTCATAGGTCAGCTGGGCAGGAACTTGATACAGGCTTTCAGCACTCTACAGCCTCTCCTGTGACTCAGACAGGGAGATATTGGACCCATTAAAATTAGGCACCAGTGCCAAGGCTGCGTCTAATGTTGCCATGGTGGTCCCCACTCCTCTTATACCTGCTACAAAGAGCGGCATATCTCAACCTTATAAAATACTACCAAGCGGCTCAACTGCACGCAATAACCTCCTGGTTTACCCAATGATCTTACAATTAATTGACGTACATTTAAAAAATGAAATTGGCACCTGTACACCCAAACAACCTACTTTGGAGTGCGAGGTAGACTTAGTAATTTGTTGGGGTCCCAACTTCGGCAGCTCTGGCACAAACTATCACGTCAATATGAGCCGTTGTCCAAAAAATCGCTGCTGACCTCTTTCATCTGCAATCCCAAGGTGCCTGATAGCCTCACTCACTGGATGTCTTCGCCTTGGGCATCGCAGAATTTATTACATTTTGGGCATCTAGTAGACCCTAAGTCTTGCAAATTGCTGTCATTTGCTGAACTTCAGGATACATTTGATCTACCCCGCCAGGTGTTTTATGGATATCTGCAAATTCTTCATTATGCCCAAACTTTAACTTCAAATTTGCATTTTTTCTCCTCCGTCCTCATTTAAATGCTTAATTTTGGAAGGCTCTGCCCCGAAGGGGTTTAATTTCCGATATCTACCAGATACTGAATGCCTACTCCATACCTGCATGGGGCAAACATGCTTACATGCTCCATCGGGAGAAGGAGCTAGGTGAGGTAATTCCTATAGAAACATGGCAGGGGATTTGGTCCGAAGCAGCCAAGAGTTCCTTTTGCACTCTCTATAAGGAAAATTCCTATAAAATTCTCTATTTCTGGTACCTGACACTGGATGTGCTCCATGCTATCTATCCCACTAGTTCTGATTGCTGCTGGCGATGCCATGGGGATAAGGGTACCCGCCTCTGTATTTACTGGAGTTGTCCACTGATTACTCCATTTTGGTACTCAACTCTGCTGAGTCGCCTCTTTGAGGTGCCTGTCCCCATGACACGAAAACTCTTTTCGCTGAGCATTTCACCACTGAAAATAGCCAAACCCTATAAGAAGCTGCTATGACATATCCTCATGGCCACGCAATGCCTTGTTGCCCTTAACTGGAAGTGGCATTCTCCACCTCCCTCTAATGCCCTGTATGCTAGGGTTAAGATGTGGAACTGATGGAGAAAATGACTGCCAGAATTGAGGACAGGGTGGAAGCCCACAATAAGGTTTGGGAACTATGGCATCTCAAAAAACAGGACCCACCCTGATGCTGTAAATGAGCTGTTGTGATGATTCATTATTCTTCTCTTTTATTTATTTTCTAATTTTTTTCTTACTACCTATGATCCTTTTTATGTCATATTGGTTGCTATGTATTGCGCCTTAGCATTATATAGTTCGAGCAGTGATATTGCTCCAATTGAAACCATACTGGTATTATCTCCATGTTTATCAGACAATGTTATTGCTGTTTAAAAAGCATTTACTGGGAACACTGCACATATTTTTTCTTATCCTTCTGAGCATTTGTATTTTCTGTTTTCTTTGTAAAAAACAATAAAAACTGTTATTTGAAAAAATAAAAGAAATCACGTACATCGGGTCCTTATTGGGAAGCTGAAACTGCTAGGGCTTGACATGAGCAAAAGCTAGCAATAAGTCTCTGAATGGTTAACAAGACAGCTGGAATAGAGCACAAAACTGTTGCACAAGTTGAAACTAAGTCCTTCATTGCCACTATGGAAGGAGATCTGGATACATGTTGAGGGGAGAAAAGTTGCAATAAGGAAGACCAGAGGATTAGAGACACTCAAACAAAAGAGTAACGAGAATGGACTGGAGTTTCAGAGATGGACATGAAATAAGAGAGTTCAGTAAGAGATGACTAATCAAAAAAAATACATAAATAAATAATACAAGAAAACAAAGAAGTACTACTTTATAAAGAAGTAAGAAAACCCATAGAAATGTTTAAGATTTCTGCATGAAGGGCTCCTTATATGTGGTCTGATCTTATTCAACATGCAACAAAACGTTTTATTTTTCTTGCATTATCTCTATGGAACATGTTATTAAATAGTCAGGTGAAAAGATTATGCAGACCTCTAGAATAAAGGCATCTTGCAAAGAAAACAAAAGGACTCAAGTATTCAGTCAATTAGTCATGTGTTCTACTTGATCTGATTTAACCACTTAAGCCCCGGACCATTTTGCTGGCTTAAGACCAGACCACTTTTTGCGATTCGGCACTGCGTCGCTTTAACTGACGTCTTTTTTTCCCCACAAATAGAGCTTTCTTTTGGTGGTATTTGATCACCCCTGCGGTTTTTATTTTTTGCGCTATAAACAAAAATAGAGTGACAATTTTGAAAAAAACGCATTATTTTTTTACTTTTTGTTATAATAAATATCCTCCAAAAATATATAAAAAAAAATGTTTCCCTCAGTTTAGGCCGATACGTATTCTTCTACATATTTTTGGTAAAAAAATCGCAATAAGCGATTATTGATTGGTTTGCGCAAAAGTTATAGCGTTTACAAAATAGGGGATAGTTTTATGGCATTTTTATTAATATATTTTTTTTAACTAGTAATGGCAGTGATCAGCGATTTTTATTGTGACTGCGACATTAGGGCTGACACATCGGACATTTTTGACACATTTTTGGGACCATTATCATTTATACAGCAATCACTGCTATACAAATGCAGTGATTCCTGTGTAAATGACACTGGCAGTGAAGGGGTTAACCAGTGAGTGGCAGTGTAGGGGTTAAGTGTTCCTAGGGGCGTGTTACTAACTGTTGGGGGCTGGGCTTTCTTTTAGTGAACACTGATCTCTGCTCCAATCACATGGAGCAGAGATCAGCGTCATTTGTTGCTAGGCAGAACTGGAAGATGCCGTTTACAACGGCATCTCCTAGTTCAGCCACCCCGTGAGACGATCGCGGGTATGCCCGTGGCGATCGAGTCCGCGGGACCCGCAACCGGACTCACGGGGGTCCCGATGTCAGGGCGGCAAATTTAAAGGGACGTACAGGTACGCCCATTTGCCTGCCCGTGCCATTCTGCCGACGTACACCGGTCAGGAAGTGGTTAAAGTGTTATTAAACCCAAAAACCAAATAAGTACTATATTGCAGCGTACCAGTCATTAGATGTGGTGGCTGCATCAGTATTATTTTCTTTGGCATTTTTCCCCTCTGTTTTCACCTAGTGGCAGTCTGGGGGGGGGGGGGGGGGGGCTAGTGATAAATGTGTTAGCAGATTTAGAACTGCTAACAAGCTGAGTAGCTTAGGCCAAACTCCATCTCACATTTTAAAGCCTGGTAAATACTGCAAGTTTTTTGTTGTTCAACTCAATGAGCTGAACAAAAAAAATTGAAGGAGGGGCAGCCATACTAATGATCCGATGTTAGTACAGCGATCTCACCTGCTGAACTATTGCACCAAATGGCGGTTGGCAGACCTTTTTCGGTCATGCCCCTTTGACCGGTCAGGCTAGATGAAAGACCGACTGAATGGCTTCTTTAAACATGGGCTAAATGTTGACCAGTTTCTATTGAGGCGGCTGATGCTGTACTAGGCTCAATACAGTTACAGCAAATATTATTTTTTTTCTTTTGGGATAAAGATTTTGCATGAATAAATAACATCTGCTCATTTTAATCACCCCTGCTAGTGTTAACTTGTTTGTCTCATTCATGTAAATTGATACATTCGGCGGAAGTTTGTGCTATGAAAAACCTTTGTGAAGAAATATATAAAATGTTGGTCTATATAGATCATAACACAAATGCACACCTGATGAGATACACGTTGCCCTAATTCAAGTATTACAATCCTGGCAGTAGTGATTTTACAACAGCTGGCAACACCGTTTTCCATTAAACAAGATACAGACCCGCAGGACTGTCAGATGTTACTTAGAACAATGTACTGGGAAAGCAAATCTTACCAGATAGCAAATGCACTTTGAAGCTTACAAGCTATTGGTACCAATGGCCCTGTAGTTAAGACTTGCTGACAGGTTTCTCTCCAAAAACAGATACTGGGTTCTGTATGCTTAATTAGCAAGGATTTAAGTGGGTGCATGTAAAATTCTTCAGCCACTTGTTAAAAAAGGCTTTTATTATTTATAATTATGACAGGCTGGCCATACATATTCAATACTATTATACAATTTTCCTTCAGATTTACCAAAACACATATACCGTATTTATTGGCTATAACATGCACTTTTTCCCCCTGAAAATCAGGGGGAAATCGTGTGTGCATGTTATACTCCGATCCCTGCTACTTGGAGTGGAAGGAGGGGACGAGCGCTGCTGGATGACACAGAGCCGCAATCTCCTGTGTATTTGGCACTGTCACACAACGTCCCGCCCCCCTGGCACAGCATTGGACTTCTGCTCTGTCCATCATATGAACTGGGCAGGGCTGTGAGTGACCGAGCGTCGGAAACACAGGAGATCGCAGAGTGTCATCCAGCACTGGTGCGGCTGCAATCATCTGAAAAGGAGAGTCTGCAATTGTATACTAAACAGGCTGAAATCATGGGCATGCTAAAGTGGTTACAAACCACTTTGACCTACAGGTAAGCCCAGATTAAGGCTTACCTGTAGGTCCAAAAAATATCTCCTAAACCTACACGGTTTAGGAGATATTTGCCGAAAGACAGGCACCGGCGCGCATGCACGGGAGTGACGTTATCGCGGCTCTGACGAATTACAGCACTGGAGCAGCGAGACCCACCAAGAAGATGGAGGCTCCGGACTACAGGGGACAGCGGTGACTTCGCTGGCTCCTGTGTCAGGTAAGTGACACATAATGGACTACTATGCGATGCACAGTAGTCCATAATGCTTTACCTTTGCAGGGAATCAAAGAGGAAGTAAACCCATCAGGGTTTACTTCCTCTTTAAAGACTGCAATCATGGGCATGTTAGAGGCTGCAATCATGGGCATGTTAGAGGCTGCAATAACGGTCATTCTAGAGGCTGCAGATGGGCATGTTAAAGGCTGCAGATGGACACTAATCAGGCTGCAATAATGGGCATATTAGAGGCTGCAGATGGGCATAGATTAGGTTGCATTGATGGGCACTGGTGAGGCTGCAGAGAACTGACCCTTATTTTAAAGTGTAAGGTTTTTTTCTGAAATGTCCCTCATAAAGTTAGGGGTGTGTTATGCGCCGATAAATACGGTAATATGAGGTCAAAACTAAACAGCACTTTCAATTGTATCCAGTTAGGCAGGCCCTTTCACTACATAGTTGATGGTAAATCTAAAGAAAAGTGTACAGAAAATTGTAAGAAAATTAGATGAAGATCAAATCACATTTTATGAGACATCTTTGCAGAAATCCATACAGGTAACTAAATTTTTATTCACAATTGTATGAACTAGTGGATTTAAAATGTAGAGTACTGTGGTTGTGGGTGAAACAGTTTCCTGAGGACCAGACAAATGTACTTATTGTGAATAATAGGGATGTTATTTATTTACCATTACCCAATCACTCTAGATCAGGGTTTCTCAGCTAGGGTTATGCAGACCTAAAGGGTTCCATTAGAAATCTCCAGGGGATCCACTGCGATCCACCATTTGCAGCGGATTTATATCTGCTCAACTGTGACTTTTATGCCTGTATTGCTGAGTACTCTTGGGTGAATCAATATCTACTCGGTGTTACTGGTAAAACTCTGGCTACAGATGTCAACAAACAGCAGCAGTTGGAGGTCCGTATGGAGCCAGCAGCGCGGGGAGAATTCCTCCTTTACTCATTTCAAAATCAGTGTAAACGCCGGCCTAATCCTCAATAAAAAGAGGGAAGTGGTGGCATCTGTATATATGTACCACTGTGTTTCAAGTTGCATGAGAAACAGCCCCGGGTCCCAGCACTGATAGCCAGATGTCGTACTGCTTGTTTTTTTTTTGCAAGCCATCTGGTGACCCCCAATCTTTACGAAAAGTTATACCTATCCTGGAAACAATCAGCTGCTCAGGTAGAAATTTCATGCATTGACACAAATTAGGTGGCCCTAAAGTAAAATAAGCTCTAGTGATATTGCTCTGTTCTGGGCTACATATCTGCACAATAATGTTGGTGGCAAATACAGGTTTTTGGCTGGGTGAACAGAGACAAGCAAGTTTCAGGAAAACGGACATACAAACACAGTGTATAAGACTTTTTCAGGGGTTCCCCAAGATCTCATGTTTTTGTTCAAGGGTCTTTCCAGGGTAAAATGTTTGAGAAAAGTTGCCCTAGATATTTCCCAGTCAGTACAAGATCAGTAGTGATATATAGAGAATATTATGAGCCTAGAGAATATTATGTTAAAGTACTGTAAATTCTTATCAGGTTACAAAGAACTACTTTATAGTGAGATTATTTTCTGTAGTGAGAGAAACTATTGACATATACCCAGTGGCGTAACTAGAACCTTCAGGGCCCCGATGCAAGAAACTATGAAGGGCCCCCCTGAACCCCAGCCAGGTCCCTTCCTTCCATGTCCGGCGGTGGAAATCCAGGGTGTGGTCACAGGTATGACCTTTGTGAGCCCTGTAGTTCCACCACTGGTATCAGTATTTTTTATTTTATTATTTATTTTTTATTTTTAGGTGCCCCATTGGGGGACTGTCCCTAGGCAGGATGGGGTCCCCGTCCCCAGAAGAGATGAGGTCCTTTTCTCCAGGGCATATGAAGTTACTGCCCCTAGGTGAGAAGGGGTCCCTGTCCCCAGGGGAGGTGGGGGTCCCTGTCCCCACGTGAGAAGGGGTTCCTGTCTCACTCACCATGACCAAGCTGTAGGCCACGCACTCATCCATGTTGGCCTGGGCTCCATCCAGTGTGCTGGATGGGCGATCAGCATATCTCCCAGAAAGACCCTTCATCATCTGTGAATGACCGGGGGAGGAGGGGGGCTGGCAGACAAGCCTGCAGTGTCCTCCGGGGGACTCTCATAGGGCTGAACTGCATCTGTGTGCTTAAAGATTGTTTACCCGGGAGAAGTATGCAGTGCAGTGTGGGCCGGACTCGGGGGGGGGGGGGCGGGACTCTGGCTGGGGAGAACAGACATCGGACTGAGTGGCAATGCATGGAGCAGGAGAGGGGTACTCTGAGGAGCCGGCTGAGGACACAGGTCATGCGGGGAATGCACAACTAAAGAGCAGCCAGTGCGATAGTCGAGCATGGAGCTCTCTAGTCACCCGTGTGCATGGTGCACTGGTACCCCTAGCTGCCTATGCTGCTGCCGGCCATATGTAGAGGGGGCTGCATGGGCCCACTGCATCACAGGGCCCGGTTGCGGTCGCGACTGCTGCACCCCCTATAGTTACGCCCCTGCATATACCACTAGTTCAGTGAGATGCCTATACTTCAAGATAATGTAAACTATTAAAGAAGTATTTACTACTAGGGAGACGGACAGAGACAGTTTAAGTTGAGCTTTTGAAAAGCTAATTTATTGTTTTTAAAGAAGAAATGCATTGTAAAAGACTAGATCTTCATCAGGCAAATATCAATGTTCATCAACCAATAGTGAGTAGGATTAGTAAATTGAGCATTGGTTGACTGGGTATTCTGGAATGTTTTGGTGTGAGCTGAACTGCCCTGGGTTTGGTTTGAGCAGGGTTCAGCGAACTTCAGAGAAGTTTGGATGCCAAGAACGAACCCCACTGAGATCAATGAGAGCCCAACCTGTCAAATTAATAATGATCATTTTCTGGGCTAATATGCAAGGGGGTATCCAAATAGCATGGGGTATAAGCACAACCCTGGGGAACATGTACCAATGCTATTTTTTCTTTAATCCATGTGGCCAGGAGCACTGAGTACTGATTTTCTTTAAAGCACTGGTACTTACAAAGGCAAAAAGAGTTTTGAATACTGGCAAATGTCATTGCCCTCCTGGCTTCTTTTTTTTAAAATCAACAATGGCACACAGACCTCAAGGGCCCCCCACAATACATAGCAGACCCCTTTGTGCTCTGGTTCATTTATTTCAGTTTGTGCTGTATATAGGTTGCAAATTGCTATATTTTAGCTTTGAAAATTTTACAACACTTTCACAGAATACCTCTTTAAAGAAGAAATTGTTGGTCATTTGTGTGAGTACAAAGACTCATTGAAACCCTAAAAACCACTCCCAGATAGGAAGATACAGTTTGCCAGTGTTTGTAAATTTTTATTGGATCGGAAGGGACAGCTGGGGTACACAAATCTCTGTGTCTTAAATGCTGTGCTGTGTTTAGGTCAAGTATGTCTATCCATTTTAGTGCCTGCATCATTTCTCTTTGATACTAATTTGATAAGGCAATAGGACAGTTTGCTTATTTCTGCCACCAGGCTGTTGAAAAAATCTGAATGGAAACCGATAATAGACTATAGTAATAATGTGTGCAGCAGTTACCAAAAAGGTATGTAAATGCAAATGCCTACTACTTTTCTCCCACATGGCTTCTTTGAAAAAGTAGGGCCAAGCCCCCAATGTTTCTGCTGCTGTTTGAGTCTTGACTGTTGTGCTTCCCATGCTGTAATGTACATTACACAATCATTTTATACTCTTGACCATGCAAGAGTTCATTGTCTCATCAGTTCCTATTTAATATTTATCAACAGTAACTGGTTGATAAGTAGTTCTCAACAGATGGTTTTGAAAAACAGTAAATTGGAAGTGTAATTCCTAGCATAGGGAGAAAAAAGTGTTTTATTTGATTTTACCTAATTCCTCTTGTGTACCCTCTGTGTATTGTAGCAAGGGAAAAAAAATGCCCACCTTGCTAAAGATTCCTGATACAACAAAATAATTGCAGTCTCTGACGATGAAATGCTGGTAAACCAAATGCCACCTGGAGTTCAGCTTTTCCAAAGAAAGGCTGTATTATGTGGTGTAGCTAATTGTTAGAGGGTCCCTCTAGGGGAGAGGGTCCCTCCAGCACCCAAGCCCCAGGCCCGAGGTCACCCCCCAGACTAGGGGCCTCCCCAGCACTCCATCTTCCACCCCACTGCCTATTTATGAGGTGCCTACCACCTTCCAGCCCAATTTTGCTGGGGATTGATCGAGGACCTCATATATATGCCAAACAGCTACCCCTAACCTCCACCCACTACATATGGAAGGTTCTCCAAGGTTCCAGAAAACAGGGGGTGGCACCAGAGGAGCTACTCACTGAGTCACCCAGCCTCCCTGAGTCACTCAACCCTGACCCAGGTTCAATCCAGGCTTGGCTCTCAGCCAAACCAATTTTCCTACACTAACAAACCTCTTTACATCTAGCACACTAGCTGTAGGGTGCTACACCTGTAAGCCCTGACTGGCTCAGAAATAAGGCTTTCCATCTCCCAGTGCCGCTGAGAAGGATTTATAGAAAACAAAATATATATTCAGGTTCTTAACTGCTTCCGGACCAGCTGCCGCAGTTTTGCTGGAAAATCACATTACTGTACGTGATCTCGCAGGGTCTGGAGAGCAGGAGCGCGTGCCCGCTGCACAGCGGGGGTGCCGATGCTCATGGCCAACGGTCGCGATGAGCGCCAGACACAAGCAATCATGACCAGGAGAGACAGAACAGGGACAAGTATGTCTAAACGCACACTTCCCTGTTCTGTTCTGACAGGAGTGACAGATTGTGTGTTCCTATTAGCTAGGAACCACGATCTGTCACATTCTGTAGTTAGTCCCTCCCCCTTCACTTAGAATCACCTCCCAGGGAACACTGGTAACCCCTTCACCGCCCCCTAGTGTTAACCCCTTCACTGCCAGTGACATTTTCACAGTAATCAATGCATTTTTAATCGCACTGATCGCTGTATTAATGCCAATGGTTCCAAAAATGTGTCAAAATTGTCTGATGTGTCTGCCATATTGTCGCAGTAATGATAAAAATCACAGATCACCGCCATTACTAGTAAAAATAAAAAATTATAATAAAAATGCTATAAATCTGTCCCGTATTTTGTAGACGCAATAACGTTTGTGCAAACCAATCAATATACGCTTATTGTAATTTTTTTTTACCAAAAATATGTAGAAGAATACATATCAGCCTAAACTGAGTAAAAACATAGTTTTTTTTATATATATATTTTGGGGGGATATTATGGCAAAAAGTAAAAAATAATGCGTTTTTTTCAAAATTGTCGCTCTTTTATTGTTTATAGCGCAAAAAATAAAAACCGCAGAGGAGATCAAATGCCACCAAAAGAAAGCTCTATTTGTGGGAAAAAAAAGGACGTCAATTTTGTTTGGGTACAATTTCACACAACCACGCAATTGTCAGTTAAAGCGACGCAGTGCCGAATAACAAAAAGTGCTCTGGCCAGGAAGGGGGTAAATTCTTCTGTGGCTGAAGTGGTTAAACTAGTTATATTTAATGTTTTTAAAAATTTGTTTTTTACTGATTTTGTTTTTATTTTAACCTCCCGCTAACACCAGCTAGTTAAAAATGACCTGTACATTTTCCTTCTTAGAGTTAATTGAATTGATGTACATGTTATTACTCAGCTTATGATTGGTTGAGGTACATGTTTTCACTTAGTTTATGGTTGGTTTTCTTCAGTGAAAATTGCCTCCATTGATTTTATTTTGTATACTAAAGATTATTGTATGCGTGTTCGGCAGAAGTATTTTTCCACAATCTGTTTGCATTATAAAAGCACATATTGTAAATGACCTTTCAGATGAAGTCACTGACCTTGAGTCGCAGGTACAGAGATAATAAAGAATGCATATAGGAAATACATGGTATCTGTTTTGTAACTATAGTGCTGGATGTTGCTATGCAGTTGAACTAAAGCTGGCTGTACACACAAGGCAGTTGTGGACTTTTTTTTAAGATTATTGCAAAATCATTCACATTCAGATAACCCAAGCTTGCGTTTTATTGCCTTTGGCGGCAGGAGAAGGAGAGAATCCAGACATCTCCCATGCCACTTCAGAGGGAAAACAAAGGCAATTGACTGAAAATGTCCACTTTGGTTGCTTGGTATTTCCCTCAAGATCTGTGAGCTGCTGGTGTCCTGATCTGGTTGACACTGGCTGGATCTCACGTGTGTGGTCACCGGTCAGTTTTTCAGGTCCTTTCAGATTAGGACCTTCTTTCATTGTAATTATTTTTCATTTGTGTTTTATTTATTTATTCAGAGTCATAGGTAAAGTCCATTTTTTTCTGCCTACCTGCATTGTAAATAAAGGTGCATTTAATGATAAGAGCTCACCTGTACTGGTGACACATAGTATATATTTTTTATGATATAGGCATTCTGCCTTGTGCAGTATACGATCTTCTCTCTAACAGCCTGTACTGGGCATAGTACTTAGTACTTAGTACTTGGTACTTAGTAGTGATGACTTGATTGTACCGGGGTTCAGATTTGGGGTACTTTTGGCAAACTTTACTGAAGTTCGGATGCTGAATCACGAACGCCTTGAAATCAAAAGGAGCCAAAACCTAGACATCAATTTTGGCCATTTTTTTTGACTAATAGGCACGTGATTGTCAAACAAATAGCATGGAAGGCTGTGCAATGTTCTGGGGGACATTTTCCATTGCCATTACATTTTTTTCTTAAATATTGTGTAGCACTCTTAGACCTTTTTCACACTGAGGTGCTTTTCAGGCATTTTAGCGTTACAAATAGCGCCTGTAAAGTGCCTGAAAAGTGCCTCTCAAGCCACCCCAGTTTGAAAGCCTGAGTGCTTTACACTGGGGCGGTGCACTTGCACTTGCGGTGCACAGGACAGGAAAAAAATTCCTGGGGCAGTGTGGAAGCAGATTACACACCGCTCCTTCACCTCCCCTGCCCATTGAAATGAATGGGCAGCACTGCTGTAGTGCCTGCAAAGTTCTTTGACAGCGCTGCAAAACTGGATCTATTAACCCTTTCCTCGGCCGCCGGGGGGTTAAACGCGCCCCCCCCCCCCCCAACAGCCGAAAATCGCTGCTAGCACAGCAGTAAGGTCCTGCTAAAACTAGCGACGCTTTACCGCTAATGGACCCGCAGTCCCAGTATGAAATGTGTCTAAGTGTACAGTGTAAGTTAATTTAGTTTGGCTCCTCTGTAGGCAAAGGATCTGGAGTAAATTTGTTTGTCTTTTGCTGTGCAGAGCTCCAAGGGCTGGGCCTTAAATACTTCCCCATGGCTTCTAGAACTTGCTGAATAATTCTGGAAATTAGAGGGTTAAGAAAGAGAGACTAAAGCCTGAATATTTATGGAGCCTCCACCAATCCCTGGGTAGGCAGGGCTCAAAAGGTGGGGAGATATGCCATAGATGTTCAGAAGCCTGACAGGGAGGGAGAAGAGCTCAGAATCCAGTTACCTGGAAGGGACCCCTGTGATGGGGGGCTCTGCCTCTAGGCAAAAGGAAGAATGGGAGAGAGCCAGTGGAAAAGAGAAGGAGCAGCTGAAGTCTCAAACCACTTCCAGCCTCATCTAAGTTTAGGTGAAGCTACCCTGACAGTCAAGAACTAGGCCTGCATAGCAAAAGGCCTGTGCAGCAGCCTCTTGGACCTCAGGATTCACCAAACAGGGACTGCGTGATTCATTTCTTCTCATCATACCCCAAGCCTGGTCAGCAAGGGGCAATATTTTGCATGCCCATCACCAAGGTTCCATTTAATGCTAGTTCAACGCCATCAAAGCCATCCTACACCTCTAGATTGAGTTCAAGACGGGCAGGTGCATCAGCAGTTCTCTAAGGAGTAGTAACACAAGGAAAAGAGAGCACACAACTGCCTAGTGTAATCCAGTTTTTTAAGAGCAACCAAAAAAACATAACTCAATACACTCATATTGTTTCATAGAAGATCAGCATGCCTACATCAATGCCAACCCTCCTCAATAGCCGCTGCAACATCTGGGTGGAATATTGCCTCTAACTGGGCTAGCTGACAGTTTGGCAACCATGACGTGTGTGTCCTCCTCCCTCGCTTCCTCTGTGTTATGGTCTCCTGGCTACCGAGTGTGGCGCCGGCTGGACTGGACACATATACAGTAACACCTGCACACGGGGGGGCGGGAATAATCATCTCCCGTGGAATTAAAGCTGTCAGCTAGAACCAATTGGAGGCAATAGTCCACCTTTGGTATTGATGTAGACATGCTTATCTTCTATTGAACAATGTCAGTGTATTGAGTTATGTTTTTTTGGGTTACTTGTAATAAACTGAATTACATTAGGGCAGTTGTGCACTCTCTTTTCCTTGTGTTATTACAGATTGTTTTCCATTTCCCATTAGGAGTACTAGAGAGTAGCAGCGCCATAATTATTGCCTAATTCTATTATGAGTGACTTTTTCACCAATAAGCTGTGAGGGTGCATGAAGATCGGCTAGTATTTTGCTTGTGCTCTAAGGACTAATCCTGCATTCATCAGTTGAAACTTTTTTCTATCAGTTTAGCTGTGCCATCAATCCATCAGGAGCATAGCATTTTTGATGGTAATAACTAGCAGGCAGAGAGATTAGCAAGATTTGCAATCAAGGCATCCCATGCGTTCCTCCATTACTCCAAGTTTGCAACTGGATGAGGGGGGACGGTGGAGGAGTGTCTTTGGTGGACCAGACTAACATAGTGGGGCGAACCCTGTACTAGAGAGGATTACAATTAGTATTTCCCCTAATTCATCAGCCAAACTGCAGCCTGGCAGTTTATAAACACCCATGAGGTTATTTTTCGGTAAAAAGTTGTTAGGTTTGGAACTTGCTTTTATGGGTGTGAAAATGTCACAAAATTGTCATTGCATTGACAAACTCCACCAGTCAGACATTGAAAAGATGGTTATACTGTGCATATGTAATGTTATAAATTATATATCTGTCTGTTTATCTACCGTATTTTTTGCTCCATAAGACGCACATGACCATAAGACGCACCTAGGTTTTAGAGGAGGAAAACAAGAAAAAAAATATTCTGGATCAAATGGTGTACTAAAATATTTACCAGTGCCCATGAAATGCAGCCTGACCAGTGCCAATTAAATGCAGCATGACCATTGCCAATTAAATGCAGCCTTACCAGTGCCAATTAAATGCAGCCTTACCAGTGCCAATTCCATGCAGCCTTACCAGTGCCAATTCAATGCAGCCTTACCAGTGCCCATGAAATGCAGCCTGACCAGTGTCAATTGAATTCAGCCTTACCAGTGGCAATTAAATGCAGCCTGACCAGTCCTGGTGGACAGCGGTCTTTTATACACAGTTGTTGTTAGGAGCACCTTCTTAAATTGACAGGACTAATCTGTGTACCACATGAGCACATACTGTAGCCAGTCTGAATAATTGTTGGTTGGTATGGGATCAAATATTTATTTTACTCACTGAACTGCAAATCAATTTATAATATTTGTATCATGTTTTTTTTTCTGGATTTTTGGTTGATATTCTGTCTCTATCATTTAAAATACATCTATGACAAAAATGATAGACCCTTCATTGCAGAATCCAGAAGAACAATGATCCATAAGGGTTTAGGCCTGTACTAGAATATAAAGAATATAAAGGATGCCTTAGACATGCTTCTTCTGTATTGAAAACTTCTTAAAATCACCTAGTCATTTAGTGAGTACCATATCAATACATCCATTTACCTTGATCAAGGAAATTTTTGTAGGCTCATATGAAGGGATTTGTATTGTTCAGTTCAGGTATTCCTGCAGCTCCCAGCAATAAAACAAAGTTCTCACAACATTATATTATGTTCGTTCATTTTTATTTTGGGTTCTCCATTAATTTGCTCTTGGTTTCTATGCAAGAAAAGTGCTGTACTACGAATAAATAGTGTAATTTACATATCATTCTTTAACTGGAGAGAGTGAACGTTAAATCATTGCTCAAATTACCCAAATCATATCATTTTAATTTGTATAGGCGACATCATTTGCTTGATCTTCTGTCTATGCTACTTTGGATTCAAGAAGGCTTTTGTATACAGTTTACAAGGGCCACCTGAATGTTCTATACACGCAGGTCCTGATTTGTTTTCAGATGTTCCTCCTGCTTTCCAGGAATCCTGGTACTTAAAATGAATTAGCCAGAGTCTAAAGCCTAAAGCATTTAACTGTGTGTTATTCTTCAGTGCAGTGCTTCATAGAAACCAAATTAAACAAACTTTTCCAACTTCTGCTTCGTTCCTTTCCAATAATCATAAATCACAATAACAAATATTACTTACATGAAGATTAGAAGGGAATTAGGAAGTTAAACATAATAATTACGTCTGCTCTACAGAAGTAATAAGTTAGCTTAAGGTCCAGGCACACCAAGAATCCCTATTTCACTTGTTTTCCTTATTAGGAATGTAGTCGTTTGGCCAAGTTTACAGTTTAATTTAAACCTGACGCTTGGTCATTTCTAGCACAGAGTATAATTACTTTATATAGTGACAGAGTTCGTCTAGGAAAATGTTCATAAAAACAAATGTGCTTGCATGCATGTTCGATGCAGACTTTGTACTGTAATCACAACTGGTATGCAATAAACATTTGTTTTCACCTAAGCAGATGTTTATAAATAATTCATTCTTGTTCAAAATTGGCAAAAGTAACATATTTTATTGCAGCTTAACCCTATTGAGGTATATAGTTGCTGAAATAATTTGTTTTTTTAAGCTTTTTTCCCCCCCTTTGTTTACCCATTGACCCTGCCAGCTTATCCATATTTAGATATATAGTTGCTGAAATGATTTACTTTTTTAAGCTTTTTTCCCTTTTGTTTACCCGTTGACTCTGCCAGTAAAGCTGCCCATACTTTATAAAATTTTCCTATTCAATTTTCAACTATGTAGTGGAGGGGCTGCCTGATTGCATACAAATTGGAAGCATTTAACTTTGACCTTCTATTATATGGTTTTGGTAAATTAAAGGGAAATTGTACATTGCATGGCCAGCCTATATCTGTGGGGTTGATTTACTAAGATCTGCAAAATCTTGTGCAGCTGTGCATGGTAGCCAAGCTTGTTCAATTAAGCTTTGACAAAAAAAACAAAAACAAAAAAAAATGAAAGCTGATTTTTTGGGGGGTTTTCATGCAGAACTGCAGTTTTAGCATGTTTTAGCAAATCATCTCCTGTGTTTTTTAACAGGCCAAGCTTTACAGCAAAAGTTGCAGTTAGAAGGTTGAAACAACCCATTTAATACAGACAAGGGTGTTTACAATGATCAGATTTTATTTAATTTATGTAAAACCTTTATCTCAAAAGGAAAAAAAGCTTAAAGCTGAGCTTCAGGCTCCTTCAGAAAAAAAGGTAAAACTCAGCACTCACAAATACTGTAGCTGCTGACGTTTAACCTCCCTGGCGGTATGATTATTTTAGATTTTAGGTGCTAAAAGCGGTACAATTATTTTGTATGAAAATTTGGCGTTTTATATTGTAGTCCTATAATTCTTAGCAATAACTCACTTAAATCTGTCCAAACCAGAGTCTAGCAGACATCCCGGGTATAATAAAGTTTGAAAAATGAAATCATAAATTATAATATAATAAATAACTATAAATAATTATACCAAATAATAATATAACAATAATAAAAATTATTCAATAATGTAATCAAATCAAAAACACTGAAATTTGCTCAGTTGCAGAATTGTCACTGTCATTACTCTTCAGTGTTTGATGACGGATCTCCCCACAAATCGCTATCGCTCAGTTCTGCGAGTGATTCTAATTTATTATCGCTGTTTTCTAGCTGGTCTAAAATAATTTTTGATGTAAAGGGACAGTTTTGGTTGCTATGGACAATCTCCAGTTTCCAGACATAAAGAACAGTTTTTATAATATAAAACTGCATGCAGGACACTGGACAGACCACTAGGGACAAAGGCGATGTGAAATAATTACATACAGTAATGTAATCTGTAAGATTACATTATACTGTATATATACTGTGTGTTTCACTTTTTGAATTTTGCGCCGTTCTCCGCCCCCGTGTGTCGCAACGCTCGTAGGGAACAGAGATCGGCTCCGTGATAGATCGAGCAGAGGATGGCTCGCTCGTATAGCGGGGGGACATCGCTGGATCCAGGGGACAAGGTAAGTAAGCTCTCCCTGGATTCAGTGAAGCGGTCCCGAGTCTGGATTGGGGTTACCGCTTTTGGTATAAAATCTCAACCCCGAGCCCGACTCGGGAATACCGCCAGAGAGGTTAATATTAGGACACTTACCTGTCCACGAATCCATCTGTGTCTTCACCCGAGCTGATTTTTCTGTCTGCTCTAGAGTGCTGTCGCTGCCATCTCAGCTAAGGGAAGCCTTGCGGCTTCGCAGCCAGGTCCCTACTGTGCATGCACCAAGTGCACTGAGCTTTGTGAATGGCCTGGCAGCGGGGAAAGAAGAAGGGGGCCGAACTTCCAGATGAGCTCACCGTGGCAAAGACAACTAGAAGTAGGAGCGGGTACCTGTCAGAACCAGGTACCCCCCCCCCCCCCCCGAAAGGTGGCAATTGTGGCAGCGGAGGGGGGAGGAGGCAAATAAGGGGAGCCTTGTTTTAAAGATGAAGTAAACCCTGATGAGTTTACTTCCTCTTTCATTCCCTGCAAAGGCAAAGCATAATGGACTACTATGCATCGCATAGTAGCCCATTATGTGTCACTTACCTGACACAGGAGCCAGCGAAGTCACCGCTGTCCTCTGTAGTCCGCCGCATCCATCTTCTCGGTGGGTCTCGCAGCTCCGTCGCTGTCATGACGTCACTCCCGCGCATGCGCACGGGAGCCTAGACGCGCGGCATTGCGTGGCATCTTCGTTATCGAGGATGCCACGTTCAGAGCGCCTACGCGCCCTGAATGGACTACTATGCATCGCATAGTAGCCCATTATGCATGCGCCGTAGACAGCGGTGCCAGTCTTCAGGCAAATATCTCTTAAACCGTATAGGTTTGGGAGATATTTCTTGGACCTACAGGTAAGCCTTAATCTAGGCTAACCTGTAGGTCAAAGTGATTTGTAAGGGTTTACAACCAATTTAAGCCAGTTAACACCTCAAGACAGGAAGTGTGTTACTGACTGGATCACCAAATGAGAATAAAGGATAAAAAGCTTTAAACAAGAAAACTGATGCAACCACCACATTTAGGGATTGCTAAATTGCAAAATGATATATCTCTCTTTTTAATATTGCTTTGACCAGTATCTTGCCAAGATTACAAAGGATAGTTCGAAATTAGAGCTGTCAAAAAGCACATCTAAAATTATTGGTGGTTTGTAATGTAGATATCTCAAACAAGTGCTCCAATTAGATTTTATTAAATATGAACAATTCACAGCTTTTGCTCCCAAAACCTATATTATTTATTATCTGCTATCTTTCCTAGTTTGTAATACAATTACAGTCTTTTCTACTTACCTACTGGGTTCAGTTTGTGTGGAGTTTGTTGAACCCTGCATGAACTTTTAAAAATTCTCAGCCTTGAACCCCCTCCCCCACCTTTGAAACCTATGGGGGCAAGTCTTGATAATAATTTCTGCCCATTTTTAGGTTAATAGGCAGGGAATTGTCAAAAAAGTGCATGGGTGGGGAGCTGGAGACTATCATGGGGGGACACGAAAAGGGGCAGAGAGTCCGCCTTTTATTGAAATCTTGGGGTTGACATGGGATAAATAACAATCCATTAAATTACATGTTCAGGAGATACCTTTGAAGTGGAATTAAAGTTACATTTTTTATTTTGCTCTACAGGTAAGCTTATAGTAAGTTTTACCTGTATGTATCATGAATATCTACTACACTTATGCTGTTTAGTAGTAGATATTCACATTGGCTCCAACTGATGTGACCACACGCTCTGTGGTCAGGACACACTGAGTGTGCCCTGAATGCAGAAAGCGCTGTGCTGCAGTAGTGACTCCTGTGTTGATTTCCTACAAATTGAGATATGTTATTTTAGATAGTTTTGGTTGCAACACCTGATTATTTATTCAGCTGAAATAGAGCTGAATCGAACAGTGAAAGTAGGAGCTACAACAGATCTAAAAGCTATAGGAAATTTAATCTTAGACCCGATACACACTATCAGATTTTCTGCTGATTTTTTCCTTCAGATTTACAAAAAATATTATAATAATCATATGCAATCAGGCAGGCCCTTGCACTACATGGTTTTGGTAAATCTGAAGACAAAAATCAGCAGAAAATCTGATAGTGTGTATGGGGCTTTAGAAAAAAAAATTAAACTAAAGCTCTTCAATGTTGTACAACGTGACCAGTAGCACAACAGTTTCATAGTATAGTTGGTGTGTTTTGTTTTAACACAGTGCCACATGCATTTTCTTAAATGAAGAGTGCACCAAAGCACTTCAAAACCACAACCTCACATTTCCCAAATCCCCTCTCCCATCCCCACATCTTCTAATATTCACAGAATATTCAAAATATATGCTTCAGGTAGCTGCTTGGGAGAAATGAACTAGCATCAAGACAGGACACAAGCACTTGAGTAAACAGCTCATTGAAAATGCTCTGCAGGAGATTTCAAACACGGGTGCCTTTCCATTTTGGTCCTATATACAACTCAAACACTTCCTCGATGCCCCATCCTGTAGCGAGAGTTTCACCAAATCCGCTACAACACTGGAATCACTTTGCTCCCACATGTCTCCCCAGATCCATATGGACTGTCTACGCCTTCCTGTTTGGAAACCCCTCTGGACTTCTACACTCAGACCACACATACTGGGAACAGAGATAGACGAGGATGACTGGGACTTTATAAATCTCTACATCCACAAGGGGTCCTTGAATGTCTCTGTGTGTTCCAGTGCGCTGGCGGTTGACATCCCCGCCTTCAGCGTCAGAATGGTTTCAGCAAATCAACCATGTGGTGGAGATGAAGGAGCTGATCTACATCACTTTGGACAAGATCCCGAAATTTACTGCTACATGGGAACCATGGATGACCTTTAAAAGCTCTCAACTATTCAAGGAGCTCACACGTGGTGCAATGTGACTTACCAGAGGACTAGTTAATCTTTGACTCGTGAGGTCATCCCTATGTTAAACTGACGGTGTTACATTTCTTACTGCTTGACTCCTTGACAATGGAGAGGGCAGTTGGTGATGTCCTCAGCCCCTCTTCCTTACCTGTTACTGTTCTTATTCTTAACCTACCCCATCCAACCAACCACCCTCACCCCTTTTTTTCTTATATCTCCTTTCCTTCACCCTCTTTTCCCCCTGTCTGCTCAGATTGACTGGCTAAGGCCCATGAGGGGTGTATATGACCTCCCCACCACACAGAGGAATGTATTATTACTGTTTAGAAATGGTTTGTTCTATTTTAATTTTTTTTTCATTTGTCCTGCTCACCTTCTGGGTTCTTCCAGTCAGAACTCCACTGTTATTGCATGCGATTGTGTTTTTGTAAACTACGTATTACCCCGTTTTTTTCTTCTATATCCCTGTGAAAACTCAATAAAATGTTTATGCAACAAAAGAAAATGCTCTGCAGAGTGTGCTTTTTATGTCTCTGCAGGCAACAGGACCATCTGACCTTCTGATCTGTAGCTTATCAGCAGTTGTAAAAGTACCAGCCATTCAGGTACAATATGCACGAGGAAACACATGACTCTGCACCACAGAGCTCAGTAGGAGTAGCACCTCAATGAGACTAGTCGGGGGCAAAAGGCACACACTCCTCCTCATTAAGGGGCATAGCAGCCTTTCCTTTATAGTGCTGCTAATACACCATTTTCCTCCTCCTCCTCAAGGCTACATAGCAGCCACCTTCATTAAGAGTGCTGCTAATGTGCTCTTTTCCTCCTCCTCCTCCTCCAGGATGCATAGCAGCCATTTTTTTCAGGGCTGTGACTGCACTTTTTTCCTCGTCCTCAAGTTTGCAAAGTTTTCATTTTGGGGACTGCTAACATGTCCCTTTTCTCCTCCTCCTCCTCCTCCTCAAGGGTGCATAGCAGCCATTTGTTTCTTCCTCCTCTTGTGATAATCCCTCCATGAGGGGGAACGGGTGGGGTGGGGTGGGATCGAGTGCTGGCAAGGAAGAGCATTGATGTGCAGTGATGTTATTAAACATCAAAGAACAGCACATCAATTCTTCAAATCTTGTGTACAAAAAACTACAACTCAACCTCACTTTTTTACAGCTTCCCCTAATTCTATAAATATAAAAAATATACCACTGAATTGAGAAAGATATATAATGGCTATTTTCATTATTACCATATTAATATTTTATTAAGAAGGCTTTTTCAGGATAGATGGAAAAAATTTCAAGAAAATGGATAGCCCAAATTGTTAAATGTGGACAAGGAGTACAGGTAGGTGTTTTACTACAATAATTAAGGTAGAAGTATCGCCAAAGCTATTTTGGCCATATTTTTCCTGGGGATCATAGGAGTGCAGTTCATTCTGAACTCCTGTGACCCATTTTTAACCGACAGCCCACTGTTGGCTAATGGCACTCAGCCACCAACATGCCTAGACCAGCAACTGGCTCAGTGAGCTGTGAAGGGGCTGGAGGGGCAGATCAGAGAGCCGGTGACTGACAGCCACCATCTCTCTGCTCAGTGAAGACTGAGAACTGAGCGATCAGTCTTAGAAGATTGATGCTGCATCCACCTAGATGAGTATATATGTTTATTGTTTAAAAAACCCCAAACTATTCTTTTAAGAGATTGCAAATGACACAGCATTGTAAAACTGGCCAGCGGCAGGACAATTTTAAAGCTGATCTTTAGGTTTCATTTAACTTTGAGTAGTTTGTTTGGACAAAGCTGGTCCAGACTAACTATTTACTTTACTAACAGCTTCAGTGCCTTAATTCGCTGTATAAGCTGTATGTAGCATCACCTACAGTATACAGCGCTGTGATCTACCAGCAGGACTAAAACTTTCTGCCACCTCCTGGAACAAAATCAAGTTGAGCTGTAAGACAATCACCTTTTTCAGGAAGTTTTAAATTGTGTGAATGAATACAAAGGTTCCTCTGATTGGCTGAGATATAATTTGTGATGTCAACCTTCCACCTCTCTGCTTCAGCCAGGAAGCTTTGTATTCACTCATAGAGTACCACTCAGCCTGACTCGATTTTGCTCCAGGAGTGGGAGTGAGAAGTTCTAGTCCTGCTGCCCACCCTTTCACAATGCAAAACAGCAAAGGGAGGGGGGGCAAAGGGCAGGCAGCAGAATTTTTTTAAGGGATGGGCTAATTGCCCTTCCCCAAATCTTACTCCAAGGTCAAGCAAAAAAACACATGAAGCCTGTTATGACTGTAGGCCATGCATATCAGAGGTTGTAGAGAACTTGCAGCATGCACATCAGCAGCACATAAATGTAAAATCCCTTTGCCCCCCCTCCCCCCCCCCACAAAATTCCCCAAGATAGACAGCATTTTTCTACCAAAGGGTGTTCAGTAATGGTTTACATCTATTTTAAGAGATCAATGCCTACACCATACTACAGCAGAGCTTCCTATGCTTTCTCTATCACAGCTAAGTTCATGCAAGAAGTGCATAATTGGTAGTTAATTGTCTTGGCAATGCATTTGTTCGCTGTTTCCCTTGAACTGCAAACTGGTTGGGTTGGCCTCACCAAACCTGAACCCAAATGATTACCCCTAGTTTCCATACAACTTGGATTGAGTGATTCAAACTAAGTTGAACAAGATGAGTGTATTACTGAACTTCCTGAAGGAGTGAGGAAAGTTGAAGTCTCAATATAGCACTGGCATATATAACCTTAAAAAACTTGATTTTAATTCTGATCACATGGTACCAGAAATGATCTATGTATATACAGAGACTTTAAGCATAGTAATGTGATTCTTACTGGTTTTACTAGGAAATCAACAGAAACAAAATTGTATCTGTTTTTCTTTAAATTAATTTATAGTGCTAGCAGAACATTTAAAAAAAAAATTGTCACAAGACAGAATATTAAAGCAAGAGACAAACAACTACTCTGTCAGATTCAGAAATCGTAAAATATTACCTTGTGTCACATGCAAGATCTAGCATTTGTACATTATTTATAGAGTCAAAGGGGCAAGTTTCACAGCATGAGGCAATTTTTAAGAGTCCTACATTTTAGGACAAATATTGATTATTGATATATTTCTGCAAATTAAATCTTGGGATCTTAGCAATACTCATAGTATCTGTATGACTTATGATGGATAATATCATTTTTGCAGTGGCAGAGCTAAAAACTTTGGTATTGAAGTGTATGTACTGTACAGCCTAGGGCACACAGGCTGAATGCCGTTCAATTAAAACCAGACGACATTTGTCCCACGTGCATGGTAGCCAGTCTGACAGAAGCCGACCAGCTCATGATCAGCGCTCTCAGTCAATGGCTGGGAGCACTGGTGGGAGTTTTCTGGCGGGAGGCCGTCCCTCTATCAGAACACAATAGCTCAGCGGGGGAGATCACTGTTCTGACAGATCGTTAGTACAGCGTTTCTGACTGGAGCTGTTAGAAAACTGATAGTACTTTCTTCTTTCAAAGGGTAAGGAAAGTAGGGGAGGGTTAAAACCCCTATCAGTTTATTTGTTTGCTGTCTGTGCACTAATGGGAAGATTTTCCTTCACTTTATATTCTGGGGATTCAACAGCAAATGAAAGGAAATTTTCCCAAAGTGAGAGTAAGACCCCCCATATACACTATACAACTTTTGTTGTCTGATTTCCTTTAGATTTACCAAAACCATGTAGTGCAAAGGCCTCCCTGATTGCATACAAATTGAAACTCTTATGCCTTGTACACACGGTCGGAAATTCAGACGGAAAAGGTCCGATTGGATTATATTGTCGGAAAATCCGATCATGCGTGGGCTCTATCTGACTTTTTCCGTCGGAAATTCAGCCGGAAAAAAATTGAGAGCAGGATCTTAAATTTTCCGACAAAAAAATCCGATCAGACTTTTTCCGATTGTTTGCAGAGAATTCTGATCGGACAAAGTGCCACGCATGCTCAAATCAAATTACGAGACCAAAGCTATTGGCTACTAGCCTCAACGTAGTCCCGTCGTAACGATCGAACGTCATCACGTTTTCCAACAGCTTTGTCCGACCATGTGTATGCAACACCAGTTTAGGACAAATTTTGTTGTCGGGATGTCCGACCGTGTGTACAAGGCATTAAGGTTTGACCTCATATTATATGGTTTTGGTATCTGAAGGACAAAATCTACAGAAATTGTATAGCGTGTATCCAGCTTTATTCTCATATTAGACAGTTGTCCCTAGAAAATTTGTTCCCATTTGAAGATTTATGCCGCGTACACACGGGCGGACTGTATGGCGTACTTAGTCCGTCGAAACACATTTCAGCGGACAGTCCGCTCGTGTGTGGGCTTCAGCGGACTTTTTCAGCGTGCAATCTGGCGTACTAAGTATTTCGGATTTTTCGAAATTCTGTCCGTCGTACTTTGGTTTCAGCGGACAATCCGCTCGTCAGTAGGCTAGTTCGACGGACTAAGAATGGTGCATGCTCAGAAAGGATTTACACGGCGGAAGGGTGCTTTGCTGTGTATTGGACTTCCTATTTCTAGTCCCGTCGTACGTGCTGTACACGTCATCGCGCAAGCTTTCGTCGGACTGTTTGGCTATACGTGTGTGGTCAAGTCTGTTCAGTCGAAAGTATGACGGACTGTCCGTCGGATTGTATGACGGACTAAGTACGCCATACAGTCCGCCCGTGTGTACGCGGCATAACTCTCACCTCTTGTTTTGGTTCTCTGTTTTGGAATTCCCCGCTTTCTGTCTTGGTGAGACAGTGGGGAAGTGGGGACACAGACAGAAATAAAAATTGACAGAAATTCTAGCCTTTCTCCACTCTATCCAAAATGAAAAAAATATATCTGGTAATGAGAGGTGTCACCATTAGCAATGTTTTTATGCTAATTGTGGCAAATATATGCATTAGTTGGAGAGGAGCTCCGGTAATACTGCAAGCAATGCTTCGCCTTCCGTGCATATTCCTACCTGATGATCGCTGATACTCCAGCTTGTTCCTCTCCATCCCCTAGAGTGGTCTGGACTGAAATTGTGTTCCGAATCTGCCTGTGTGGAGCCGCCACCCATCCCCGGCCGCCTGTCATCCCGCCGGCTGTATATTACAGGGCCATCAGGCCACCCTGGAATGTCTGGAGTGGCCTACTCAGGCCTAGTAAACACCGCCATCCTTCAGGCCTCGGCCCAGCCGGAATGCCCCGAATCTTGTCCTGGCATACAAATCCCTCACCTCCATCCACCTCCTCATTCTCCCACCTCTCGGCTGCGGATTGGTGAGCTGCCAGGTTGAAATTAACCACCTAAGCCAGCCGTGGTCTCCTGAGGCCTGGTGATCTGTCCCACTGATGTGCTCTGAGCCCTCCCTATCCCAGTCCTCAGTTGCCAGTCTCATTCATCATAGATTGTTGACTCCTCTGCCGGGGAATAGAAAGCTGCTGGCTAACCACTGACTGCCTGCCCTGACTTAGAGCTCCTGGGGCCTATCTCTCCTCTTGGATACTACCTTGAGCACAGACTGCTCTTATCTCCAGAGGTCCTTCTCTGTGGCATAACCAGGGCAGATGTCTTCCATAAAAAGCTCTCTAAAGCTGCTGAAACCACCACTCCACCAAGGCTGCCACCGCCTCCTTCCGCGCAGCTGGACCCCATATTGATCGGGAGGCTCCAGGCTGTCAAGTCACTTGAGACCAGGTGACAGATGCACTCCGTAGGAGTCGGAAGTGCACCGCTAGGTAGTGGACCTTAGGACTGACTGCTGCGGATTGTACCCAGGGAGATTCAGGACACAGGTCTACAGGATCACTAACACAGATCCCAATGGGAGCTGGAGCATAGATTCCCCAGGGCACAGAGTCTAAGAGCCAGCAGGTGTTCACCAGAGCCTCCAGAGGTGAGGATGGACTTCGCTGCAGTCTGGCTCCAGGTCGCGGCCCCTAGGGTCTCACAGCTCATGCTCACAGTAGACTACAGGAGAAGGAAGCAGCAGGCTGGGACGACAGGGATAGTAAGGGGATAAGGCAGAGGTCAGGGCAACTAGCAGACAGGAACTACAGAGTACACGCCAAAGGTTCAGGGTCACAGGCAGACAGGGATGGTTGGGGACATGCCAAAAGGTCAAGGTCACAAGCAGACAGGAATCGTTGAGAACACGCCAAGGTCGGTAATAGAGACAACCGTAGAGCACACGGCAAGCAGGAAACAGGACGCCAAACATACAATGGATACACAATGGTTGATCAGCACCGCTGGCTTGCAGTGCACAGGTTAATATAGGGTTCCCTGATAGGGCCTGGGGTGGAGCCATGCTTAGAGGAGAGGTTATAAAAACCACCAGGTGGAAGTGGCTGACCTCTTAGTCAGAACACATGAGGGGAGGTAAGCAAACAGAGGAAGATCACTGCATAACCATGACACAAGCCTTGCTATCCGAATTTGACATGGAACCCAGGGAGATTCCACTGGTGGTGGAGCCAGCCCCTCTGCCTCAAGATAGTACCTCCATGATCCTAGCTGCGATCGAGCAGAGTAGGACCTTGTTGCTGGTGCTCATAGATCATCTTGGTGAAGAATGCAATTTAATACAGAATGACCTTGACAAAATAAGGGGGAGGATGACCGAGACCCACATATCCACCACCAAAAATCTTACATCCACCCACTCCACCACAATTGCTTAGTTGGAGCGCAGAGTTCACGCCCTAGTCGCAAAATCAGATGATGCCGAAAACCGACTGAGGTACAATAATGTCAGCTACCTGGGCTTGCATGAAGAGGACTGCCTGACAGAATTTGAAGAGGAGTTCTTCAAAACCCTGCTGGGCCTTACAGATGTTCCTCCTACCTATGTGATAGAAAAAGCCCATCGGGTGCCCACGGGCGTGTCATCCCTGGGAATGTTCCTAGGCCTTTTCTGGTCCGCTTCCTTAACTTTCGTAACAGAGACAGGATTCTTTCTGAAGCCCGTCGGCATCCCACACTCAAATACCACAATACCTCTGTACCACTGTGTACAGTGTTGCGCGATCTTTTCTGGAGGTCAAGTAGTTAAAATGCTACTTGTAATCGGTGGCTCCTACAGGTCCTGGCGGCAAGTATAGGGTGGACTGAACCTAGGAACTAAAACAATCCTGATCATCCGATGTTTCTACAGATCACTCCATCAGAGTACAATGCAGAAGCAAACGTAAACACTAGGCCTTTGCGCAGTGTTTATGTTGGGACTCTGGTGATATCACAATGGTGGCTACAGGCAGAGTTTTATAATAGATCACTGCAATAGATTATATATAAATAATATACCCTCCTAAACTAAATCCTCATGTCACAGCAATGATGTTATGCAATCTGGATGACATTTGTGTTCACTGCGCAAACATTGTATAACTGAACGCAATGTCTTTCTAATGTTTAGAGATCTCAAACCTGTGAAAAAGTTGCTGTAATGCTATTTTGTACCCTCATCAGCCCCACATTTCTTTTCAAAATTTTATGCTAACAATTTATGCATCCCATTGTTCCTTTGCATTCATAGCAGTGTAGCATAGAAAGAGGAACAAAGCTCCCCAAAAGTAAAACACATGCATTTGATTTGAGCTTTACTATTCTGATATGTTACATTAAAGATACACTAATGTGATATAATGTTATTTAATAGACTTTGTTGATTATATTTTGGGGTAAATATAAAGGGGTAAGCAAATCGCATAAACTTTGCATTACAGCAAAATGCATTTTTTCTATTTTCTTTTACAATTTATACCCAGTAAAAAATAAATAAAAAAAGTATCTAAATTTGCCAACAAATTAAAGCCATATCTGCTCTGAAAAACAAACATATAATACATTGGGGATGACTATAAAATCTAAAGGCTTTAATGTGTGGATCTGAGATCAATAAAATGAAAACAAAAATGCTTGGGGATTTATGGAAGAAAAGGCCTGGGGACAAAATCACTAATGATCCCTTGGAGGATGCACAGGTTAAAGAATACATTTAATTTTGAAAAAGTAAAAATATATAAATGCATTTTTGCAGGTAAAAAAATTGCATTTTTTTTTCAAACAACAGATCGCGGGTCCAATGTCAGGCTCTTGCAAACTTAGAACAGCTGTCTGACCATACCTCCCATACAGTAGACAGTTACTAAAGTCAGAGCAGTAAGAATCAATGAACTATGAGGCAGGGGCGGATCCAGAGTCTAGTCTTGGGAGGGGCACTGCCAGAAAATAAAAATTTTTGTGGCCAATTTATCAGGGTAATGGCTTGTGTTGGCACTTCAATCATCCTGGCACCATGGTTGTTATGGTGTCAGGATGATTGAAGTGCATTATTTCTATTATTACATTATATAAAATGAAATAGCTCAACTCACCATAATACAGAATCAGTGGGAGCCTGGGCGTGTCACTTGCCACTGTCGCCTGCCACAAAATGCAAATTGTCACTTGCCACGTCGCCTGGCACACATTACAGATTGTCATTTGCCACGTCGCCTGTCACCAGATGCAGATTGCCCCTTGACAACATCAAGGGCCACAAGTTACAGATTGTCACTTGCCACACATTGCAGATTGTCATTGTCGCCTGCCACATGTTGTGGATTCTCAATTGCCACGTCACCTGCCACATGTGGCGGATTCTCACTTGCCACATCACCTGCCACACATTGCAGGTTGTCCCTTGCCATGTCACCTGCCACACGTTGCGGACTGTCCCTTGCCACGTTACCTGCCACACCTTGCGGATTGTCACTTGCCACGTCTCCTGCCACATGTTGCGGATTGTCACTTGCCTGCTACAATTTTCACTTGCTGTGTCACTTTCCTGCTAAGTTGGGGATTGTCACTTCCTGTGTGCCAGAGTGAAGTCAGGCAGCTGAGAGATGATGTAATCTCTCTGCTGCCTGCAAAGTGAGGGCAGAACTGCACGGATGCAGCACGGGCGGTGAGAGATGATGTCATCTCTCTGCTCCCCTGCCCGCCAGTCCGTTAATTGGCCAGCCGCCCGCTCACCCACCGAGCAGGGGGGCAGACTGACCATTGGGCACTTCGGTCGGGCCCCATGACAGCTTCCACTTCGATCTACCCGTCAATCACAGCTAGCTGATTGGTAGATTGGGTCCCGAATCACTGCTAAGAGACTGCCGCAGTGTAAACAGACCTCTCGTGGTGTGTTCCTCCCCGCCGGTCCCTCCTTTTCTCCCGTCCACCCCAGGTGCCTGCATTTGCCATCACCTCAGATGGACAAGAAGAGAGGAGGGGCCGGCGGGGAGGAGCGCATCACGAGAGGTATGTTTACAGCTGCTTCCCATGCTACTCTGCATCTAGGAAGGAAAGTGCAGCAGCTGCTGTCCTGTGTCCCTCTATGTGACCAGCATACCGCTCTGTGCCCAAAAGCCCTGAACGCTGCCCCATGCCCTATAGTCTGCCCATACCCTGCTATCTACCTCATGCCCTGATGTCTGCCCATGCCCTGCTCTGTGCCCCATGACCTGATGTCTGCCCCATGCCCTGCTATCTGCCCCATGCTCTGATGTCTGCCCATGACCTGCTCTGTGCCCCTATGCCCTGCTGTTTGCCCCATGCCTTGCTCTTTGCCCCATGCCCTGCTGTCTGCCCCATGCCCTTCTCTGTGCCCCCATTACCTGATTTCTGCCCCATGCTCTGATGTGTACCCCATGCCATGCTCTGTGCCCCCTGCCCTGCTCTGTGCCCCCATGCCCTGCTGTCTGCCCATACCCTGCTATCTGCCCCATGCCCTGATGTCTGCCCCCATGAGCCGCTCTCAGCTGTGTAGCACATGTGCAAGAAGTACACTTCAAATAAACCTGTAAGGGTCTACTCAGGGGGTTATTGCAGTAACTGTTGTACAAATACAGTGGTTCCTGGATAGTATTTAAGGTGGTTGTAAATGTATATAGATGAATTGTACCTATAGGTAAGCCAATAATAAGGCTTACCTATAGGTACTGCAAATATCTCCTAAACGTGCATGTTTAGGAACTATTTACTGTATATGCAGGCGATGATGTCATCAGCGCATACAGTTTGAAGGAAGGCCAAGCGCGGCGTTCCACCAGAGTACTGTGCCATAACCGGCGTCTCCCACGAGCATGTACAGGAGAGACATCATGTGGCTCCGCCCAGTCATGCAGCCGGAGTCCGTGGAACGGGAAGGAAGATGGGTGAAGATGGATGCGGCCTCCAGTGGGGACAACGCATCTGGGAAGGGCATTTTGTTGCAGGTAAGCTTTACATAATGTTCTAGTAAGCAATGCATACTACCACATAATGCCTTTACTTTACGGTCAAAAAAAATAAAAAATCAGCCTGAGGTTTACATCCTCTTTAAACCTTGTTGATTGGTTTCACTGGAAAGTAAACTGGAACTGAAACTAAGTTTTAAAACAGCAGTAACTAGAAGTACAGTAACTGAAAAGAATGTATAGAAACTGCTAATATTACCTGTTAAAGTGTTACTAAACCCAGGGCACTGCATTCACTAAATCTGATCTTCCACAGTACACAGAACATGGAAATGCAATTATTTTACTAAATATAAACTGCTAAATACCTTTTTTCATCAGCAGTATATAGCAGTCTTGTGACTCCCATGCAGGGGCGAATCCAGGGGGGGCAACGGGTCAATTGCCCCCTCCGAGAATACCGCCAGCTGATGACAGCGCGGCCGGTTCCGCGGGTACCCGCGCGCCCGGTTCCGCGGGTGGCAGTGCGGCCGGTTCCGCGGGTGCCAGCACGGCTGGTTCCGCGGATACCCGCGCTGAGTGGACGGGTGAGGGGGGGGGGCAGCTGGGCGGCTTAGGAGGGCTGCTGGCCAATCAGGAAGCCAGCAGGCAGGGGAGCAGGGAGATTACATCATCTCTCACTGCCCTGCATCCCTCCAGTTCCGCCCTCACTGTGCAGGAAGCTGTGTGCAGCAGAGAGATTACATCATCTCTCTGCTGCCTATCTTCACTCTGGACTCAACAAAAGACCACCTTAGCAGAAAAGTGACACAGTAGGTGACAATACGCAATGTGTGGCAGACTACGTGGCAAGTGGCAATCCACAATGTGTGGCAAACTACGTGGCAATCTGCAATGTGTGGCAGACTACGTGGCAAGTGGCAATCCGCAATGTGTGGCAGACTACGTGGCAAGTGGCAATCCGCAATGTGTGGCAGACTACGTGGCAAGTGGCAATCCGCAAAGTGTGGCAGGCTGCGTGGCAAGTGGCAATCCGCAATGTGTGGCAGGTGACGTGGGAAGTGGCAATCCGCAATGTGTGGTAGGCAACGTGGCAATCCGCAATGTGTGGCAGACTACGTGGCAAGTGGCAATCCGCAATGTGTGGCAGGCTACGTGGCAAGTGGCAATCCGCAATGTGTGGCAGGCGACGTGGCAAGTGACAATCCGCAATGTGTGGCAGGCTACGTGGCAAGTGGCAATCCGCAATGTGTGGCAGGCAACGTGGCACGTGGCAATCCGCAATGTGTGGCAGGCAACGTGGCAAGTGGCAATCCGCAATGTGTGGCAGGTGACGTTGCAAGTGGCAATCCGCAATGTGTGGCAGGCTACGTGGCAAGTGACAATCCGCAATGTGTGGCAGGTGACGTGGCAAGTGACAATCCGCATTTGGTGACAAGTGACGTGGCAAGTGACAATCCGCATTTGGTGGCAGGCGACATGGCAAATGACACCCTCAGGGCTCCCACTGATTCTGCATTATGGTGAGTTGAACCATTTAATTTTATATTACAATGTATTAATAGAAATAATGCGCTTCAATCATCCTGACACCATAACAACCATGGTGCCGTAATGATTGAAGAGCCAATACCAGCCATTTCCCATATAAATTGCCCCCCAAAAAACATATTTTATAGCAGTGCCCCTCCCGAGACTAGACTCTGGATCCGCCCCTGCTCCCATGAGTGTCTTCATGGAGTTTTCATTCTACGCTGACTGTCCTATGAGGTTGCAGGACCCCTCACGCTCTGCCTGGACAGTGCTGATTGGTCCTTTACTAAGCACATGCACCCTCCCATGAGAAAAAATCTCTAGCAATACACACCAAACTGAGCATATGCAGAATGACTCCAAAGGCTCTTTACCAGGCGATGGATTGGGGACTGTGAAAGAAAGGGAGGATCAGAGAAGACAGGATTAAACAGTTTTTGTTACACAATGCATCGGATTAACCCTTTAGGTTCCGCAGTGAGTATAACAACTTTGCTTTACTGCATATACAGATTGATTTTATTGTTGGGGGTTTGTAACACTTTAAAATGTATGCTAAGGGCTAGTATTTGAGACATACAGAAAAAATATTTATGCTACCCATCCTCAGTTTGCAGTTTAAAGTGTATATACAGTATTTCACAAAAGTGAGTACACCCCTCACATTTTTGTAAATATTTTATCATATCTTTTCATGTGACCACACTGAAGAAATTACACTTTGCTATAATGTAAAGTAATGAGTGTACAGCTTGTACAACAGTGTAAATTTTCTGTCCACTCAACACACAGCGAATAATGTCTCACAAAAGTGAGTACACCCCTAAGTGAAAATGTTCAAATTGGGCCCAATTAGCCATTTTCCCTCCCCGGTGTCATGTGACTCATTTGCGTTACAAGGTCCCAGGTGTGAATGGGGAGCAGGTGTGTTAAATTTGGTGTTATTGCTCTCACTCTCTTATACTGGTAACTGGAAGTTCAACATGGCATTTCATAAAAGAACTCTCTGAGGATCTGAAAAAAAAGGAATTGTTGCTCTACATAAAGATGACCTAAGCTATAAGAAATTGCCAAGACCCTGAAACTGAGCTGCAGTATGGTGGCCAAGACCATACAGTGGTTTAACAGGACAGGTTCCACTCAGAACTGGCCTCACTATGGTCGACCAAAGAAGTTGAGTGCCCGTGCTCAGCATCATATCCAGGAGGTTGTCTTTGGGAAATAGATGTATGAGTGCTGCCAGCATTGCTGCGGAGGTTGAAGGGGTGAGGAGTCAGCCTGTCAGTGCTCAGACCATATGCCACACACTGCATCAAATTGGTCTGCATGGCTGTCATCCCAGAAGGAAGCCTCTTCAAAAGATTATGCACAAGAAACCTGCAAACAGTTTTCCGAAGACAAGCAGACTAAGGATATGGATTACTGGAACCATGTGGTCTGATGAGATCAAGATAAACTTATTTTGTTCAGATGGTGTCAAGCGTGTGGGGCGGCAACCAGGTGAGGATTACAAAGACAAGCGTGTCTTGCCTACAGTCAAGCATGGCGGTAGGAGTGTCGTGGTCTGGGGCTGCATGAGTGCTGCCGACACTGGGAGCTACAGTTCATTAAGGGAACCACGAATGCCAACATGTACTTTGATATACTGTCAGTAACCATGAAATCAGACCGAGACAGAAGTACAGTTAAATCACACTTGTTTAATAATAAAAGTAAAAAGAACAAACATAGTTAAAACATAGGCAAGGTTCATTAACCGGAACGTATAGTCAGCCAAGCCAGAAGTCAGGGATCAAAGTAGTGGAACAGCAAGCAGGATCTGGAGCCAGAAGGGATGTCAGCAAAACCAGTCTTTAAACAGGAATGCAGGAGATAGTTTCTTGTGATGTGACCAAGGCGAAGTCAGAGCTCCTCTGGACTGGACGGCTTAAGTAGGCAGGACTGACGAGCGGGATCATCAACAGCTGAGTAACTGTGGAGAAGGATGGGATCTGGCAATTAGCCAACAGCTGAGTGGCCAGCCCAGAGAAGGAAGGGCTGAGCCCAGCCCCGACAGTACCCACTCTTCAACGACCCCTCCCCCTCGGAGAACAACCAGGCTTGAGGGGAAAACATCTATGGAAATCACAGAGGAGGAAATCAAGGATGCGACCCAAGAGCATTCCTCTGGACCGTACCCTTTCCAATGCACCAGGTACTGTATGCGCCCACGGAATCTACGAGAGTCAAAAATGGATGGTATTTCATACTCCTCATGGTTTTCAACCTGTACAGGGTGAGGATGTGGCACCGAGGTGGTAAAGCGGTTGCAGACCAAAAGGTTTTAATAAGAGACATGAAGTCAGAGATTGCGAGATGACAGCCAGACCCTGTCCCCAACCTGGTAGGAAGGAGCAGGCAGGCATCTGCAGTCAGAATGGAGTCTGTACCTATCATTAGCATGACGCAAAGCCTCCTGAACTGGTGCCCAAGTGGAACAAAGACCACGGAGATGCTCCTCTAACGCAGGAATATTCTGCGGAACAAGTGAGTCAGGCAACATGGAAGGTTGGAAACCATAATTCGCCATACACGGGGACAATCAGAAAGCAGAATTCAAGTCACTGTTGTGGGCAAACTCTGCCCACGGTAATAGGTCTGACCACTTATTATGATGGTCATATATATAGCAACGTAGGAATTGCTCTAAGGACTGATTGGCTTATTCTGTGGCCCATTAGACTGTGGGTGATACGCAGAGGAGAAAGCAAGCTGAATTCCCAACTGTGCACAAAAGGCTCGCCAGAACCAGGACAAAACTGACTACCCTGTCCGAGACAATCACCTTGAGTAGCCCATGTAAGCGAAAGATCTCCTGAGTAAAAATGGAAGCCAGTTCCTTAGAAGTGGGCAACGTCTTCAGTGGAATACAGTGGCTGCATATTTATAATACATGGCGTGTTTATTTTTTATTTTTAGGTGATGTGGATGTTGTGGAAGAAGAAACTCACTTCAACAGTGCAAGTGCACAAGTACTTATTAGTGAGATCATGGTGTGCAATCGCGATTTAGAAAAGCTGAAGAAAAATATCAATGATGTTCAAAAAACACTGACCAACATCATTGATGTTTTAGGCAAAATCTAACCCCAAAACAATTTAAATGTTGTCGTGATTGTTGTATGTTTTTCAAAAGTTTTAAAGTAATTGCAAAGCCAAATTTTGAAGATCCACACAGTGTGTCAACATGTGCTATCTGCCATCCTGGTATATTAATGTATGCATTTTGTTGGCGCAACCCCTTCCTCCAAACTAAAGTAGGTGAGAAGAAGGGGTTGCACCCCCAAAACACGTCCAGTGATCCCCATGATGGGAGCTAGCACATATTGACATGCTGTGGCTTAATTTAAAAAAACAAAACCACTTTGCACTGCCAGGCTCCTGCGATCGCTTGTGGCATGCCAAGAACCGGGATCTGTGTGTGTAAACACACAGTTTCCGGTTCTCTGAGGGGAGAAGAGACAGATCGTCTGTTCATACAGAGTATGAACAGTGATGTGTCCTCTCCCCTACACAGTTCCCTCCCCTCTTCAGTTAGAACACACACTAGGGAACACAATTAACCCCTTGATCCCCCAGTGTTAACCCCTTCCCTACCAGTGACAGTTTTACAGTAATCAATGCATTTTCATAGCACTGATTGCTGTATAAATGCCAAAGGTCCCAAAAATGTGTCAAAATTGTCCGACGTGTCCGCCATAATGTGGCAGTCCTGATAAAAATCGCAGATCGCCACCATAAAAAATAAAAATAAATTAATAATAAAAATGCCATAAACTATCCCCTATTTTGTAGACGCTATAACTTTTGCGCAAACCAATCAATATACACTTATTGCGATTTTTTTTTTACCAAAAATATGTAGAAGAATACATATCAGCCTAAACTGAGGAAAAAAAAATTTTTCATATATTTTTGGGAGATATTTATTATAGCAAAAAGTAAAAAAACTTTTTTTTTTCAAAATGGATGCTCTTTTTTTGTTTATAGCGCAAAAAATAAAAACCGCAGAAGTGATCAAATACCACCAGAAGAAAGCTCTATTTGTGTGAAAAAAAAGGACGTCAATTTTGTTTGGGTACAACATTGCAGGACTGCGCAAATGTCAGTTAAAGCGACGCAGCCCCTAATCGCAAAAAGTGCTCTGGTCAGGAAGGGGGTAAAATCCTCCGAGGCTGAAGTTAAACAGTACCATGCTTTGGGGAATTCTTCCATATATCTGACCACAAAAGAGGTAGGTATAATGTGTATGGGTTTGGCAAAGTCAGCAGATTGGTATCGGTTGACTTAGCGGTTGGGGGAGGGAGGGTTGTAAATGAGTTTTGTCCCAAAAAAAAAGCTTCTTGCCTGAATTTAAGGACAACAATAACATTTGGCCACATTTTAGGGGATGTTTAAGGTAAGCACTACAATGGAGCTGACAAAATACATTGCTAAATGACTAGACTAGGTGTGTATGGGCCCAGGATAGCATGCTGGGGAGGTTAGTGAAGGCCAATATGCATGAAGGACAAAAAAGGAGCATTAAAAGCTTACAGCATGCATGAGGACAAAGAGGACATTCACAGCATATTACAATCATGGTAATTAGGGAATGATGAAAGAAATACAACACAGTAGCAAACATTAAATACATAGAATGTGATGTTAAAGGATAAAACTTACCTTAATATAGTCCTTCTGCAGGACGTGAATGATGGCAGAACATGTCTCTGCAATAATGATTCCCAGAGCCTGGGGGTTGATCCCAGTCGTGAACTTGATATCCTGGAGACTTCTACCCGTCGTCAAGTACCGCAAGGTGGCGAAAAAACCTTTGTTCGGGAGTGATGGCTTGCCATGTGGAGGTGTCCTGCTTCATAATATAAGGGGACAGCAAAGCCAACAGACGGTGAAAGACGGGGTCCACCATCCGGAGATAATTCCTGAAATCATCAGGATTATTCTCCTGGAGCTCCCGCAACAAAGGCATATGAGAGAATTGGTCATGATTATATAACCAATTCTTGGTCCAAGAACTCCTCCTCCCCCTGTTCATGGACTGGACTTGTATGAAAGCAATAACTCCAACACCACGCCCAACAACAGCAAGATAACCGCAACATGGCTAGAAAATGAACAGCTGCTCAGAGTGAACTGATAGAACGCACTGAAAATCAGAAAGGACCTGAGAAGAACGAGCTGAAAATCAGAAATGAATGGACAAGAACGCACTAAAAATCAGAAAGGACCTGAGAAGAATGAGCTGAAAATCAGAAACGAACGGACAAGAACGCACTGAAAATCAGAAGTGAACTAGAAATAAAACGCACTGAAAGACAGGAACAAAGTGACAACACGCACCGAAGAACAGATATGAACAAACAAGCACAAGCTGAAAAGCAGAAACGAACTGATAAGCACAATGCTGAAAAGCGTGAATCGTCTCTCACCAAACTTCTAACACGAGATAAAAGTGAGATAAACTCTGAGCACGCACGGAACAGGCAGCTATGAAGCCAGTTACATCAGCACATAGACTAGGCCACCAGAATTGTTGGGAAATGGCCCAGACGAGTTGATTCTTCCCAGGACGGCCAGCTGCCTTGGGAGAATGATAAGTAACCGGAATGGATAGTCAGCCAAGCCAGAAGTCAGGGATCAAAGTAGTGGAACAGCAAGCAGAATCTGGAGCCAGAAGGGATGTCAGCAAAGCTAGTCTTTAAACAGGAACACAGGCAATAGTTTCTTGTGATGTGACCAAGGCGAAGGCAGAGCTCCTCTGGACTGCACGGCTTAATTAGGCAGGACTGACGAGCATGATCATCAACAGCTAAGTAACTGTGGAGAGTAATGGGAGCTGGCAATTAGCCGGAAGCTGAGCGGCCAGCCCAGAGAAAGAAGGGCTGGGCCCAGCCCTGACACATACTGAAGCAGAGCATGATCTCCTCCCTTTGGAGAATGGACCACAGGGCAGTATTCAAACACAACAACCACAAGCACACCTCCAAGACAAACTCTGCCTTGCTAAAGAAATTGAGAGTAAAGGTGATGGACTTGCCAAGCATGTCTCCAGACCTCAACCCTATTGAGCATATGTGGGGCATCCTTAAACGGAAGATGGAGGAGCGCAAGGTCTCTAACATCAACCAGTTTCGTGATGTTGTCATGGAGGAGTGGAAGAGGACTCCACTGGCAACCTGTGAAGCTCTGGTGAACTCCATGCCCAAGAGGGTTAAGGCAGTGCTGGAAAATAATGGTGGCTACACAAAATATTGACACCTTGGGCTTAATTTGGCCATTTTCACTTAGGGGTGTACTCACTTTTGTAGCAAAGTGTCATTTCTTCAGTGCTGTCACATTAAGAGGTAATAAAATATTTACAAAAATGTGAGGGTGTACTTACTTTTGTGAGATACTGTATAGACATTTTTTTTTTTACATTTTGGATTGAATATGTAATGACTCCAGACCACAGAGATACTGCAAGAAATAGGAGGAGATCTCACGATTAGATGTGCTGCCATGTGCCTATGTTATGGTAAAGCCTGGAGTGGTGACATTGCCCATAGGCTTTAACAAGCCATCCGTTTTCAGTGCTCTCTCCTCTCCCATGCAGCCACGCTGGCTGACACAGGGGAGGTAGTTTAGGTGGCCAGACCAGAGTGAGCTGAAAATAGATAAGTAGTGATGGCTGAACGGTTCGCCCGGCGGTCGATTTGCGGCGAATTTCGGCTGTTCGCGGTCCGCCCGATCGGCGGACTATTGCCGCCGTTCGCCCGGCGGACTTCCGTTTTTTCTGTGTAAAAGAACTTTGACCTATGATGACACATCCATCATGGGGTACAGGACAGCCAATTGAGACATTCCCCCTAACTTATAAATAGACCCGATCCGGCGGCCATTTTACATTCTTTCTTCTGTCACTATAGGGAGAGGTTGCTGTGTGGAGCAGGGGCAGTGCTGTGCTAGTGATTGTTGCAGCAGCCTGAGTGTCTTTTGTCAGTTTAGAGAAAGGGACAGGACGGTGTGTGCTGCAGGGACAGTCAGTTTAGTCATTAGCTGTTACTATCAGGTCCACAAAAGTGCTATTCCAGTTATTGTTCCAGCAGCCTCTGTTTTGTCAGTTTATATAGGCACAGGCAGGAAGCTGTGTGTGAGGCAGTGAGGGTCAGTTTAATCAGTAGCTGTTACTATATTAGGTCCACAAAGGTTATTTTCAGGACTGGTATCAGTGGTATGGTAATAGGCTTGTACACATATAATATTCTTTCTTCCAAATATAGAAAGAATATTATACTTGACTGCTGCCCTTCTGCTGCAGTCTGCTAATCAGTCACAACCTACTTGTTCCACAAAGGTCCTTATAAGGACTGGTAACCTGGTGTAGGGTGCTACAGTACATAGGGTTGAGTGAGGTACAGTCTGTTATTCTGCAAGGACTGGTATAGGTCCACAATACATATGGTTGCGGTGCACTACTGCTGACTGCTGCCCTATACTGCAGCAGTCCTTCATCAATATAGGGACTGACGTACAGTCTGCTAATCAGTCACACAGAACCTACTAGTTCCACAAAGGTCCTTATAAGGACTGGTAACCTGGTGTAGGGTGCTACAGTACATAGGGTTGAGTGAGGTACAGTCTGCTATTCTGTAAGGACTGGTATAGGTCCACAATACATAGGGTTGAGGTTCACTACTGCTGACTGCTGCCCTATACTGCAGCAGTCCTTCATCAGTATAGGGACTGACGTACAGTCTGCTAATCAGTCACACACAACCTACTAGTTCCACAAAGGTCCTTATAAGGACTGGTAACCTGGTGTAGGGTGCTACAGTACATAGGGTTGAGTGAGGTACAGTCTGCTATTCTGTAAGGACTGGTATAGGTCCACAATACATAGGGTTGAGGTGCACTACTGCTGACCGCTGCCCTATACTGCAGCAGTCCTTCATCAGTATAGGGACTGACGTACAGTCTGCTAATCAGTCACACACAACCTACTTGTTCCACAAAGGTCCTTATAAGGACTGGTAACCTGGTGTAGGGTGCTACAGTACATAGGGTTGAGTGAGGTACAGTCTGCTATTCCGTAAGGACTGGTATAGGTCCACAATACATAGGGTTGAGGGGCACTACTGCTGGCCGCTGCCCTATACTGCAGCAGTCCTTCATCAGTATAGGGACTGAGAGTTTTGTCACAGGGTCATTTAAAAAATGACAGGCAGAGGAAGAGGCAGGCCCTTCCGCAGGGGTGGTAGGGGTAGGGCAGGAGCAACAGGCTTGAGCCAAAGTGGGAAGTTGCAGAAGGTGCGTTCAATTACTTTAAAGAACGCATCAGACTTGGTTGAGTGGCTCACTCAGCCTTACTCTTCTGCACCCTCCTCATCCTCTCGATCTGAACCCTCTTCTTCACTCTCTGCTATGTGCACCCCCAAAGACACTACCACCAACAACACCACCACCACCACATACCTTCCGCTTGAGTCACAGGAATTATTTTCCGATCCATATCAAGACATTTCTGATGCGCAGCCACTCTTGGTATTGGATCAGGAAGAGGAGGTAGCAACAACCGCTACTCAGCAATCTGACGAGAGTACCCAGATCAGCCCAAGGAGGAGGTTGGTCCCCGGTGTTGCTGCCTACTCCAAGATCTCTACTTATAGCGGTGGGGAAGGTGACATCGATGATGACGTGTCTAGTGATGTCACGTGGGTGCCCACAAGAGAGGAAGAGGAGGGGAGTTCAGAGGGAGATATGGACCAGCAGATAGGGAGGAGAAGCAGGAATAACTTACATTGTACAGGAGGGACAAAGCAGACTGCAAATGTATCAGGAGCGAGTCATCGACCATGTACGGTCACATCTGGCGCTCCCAGGACACCGGCACAAGGCTCCGCAGTGTGGGCTTTTTTTAACGTGTCCGCTGCTGACAATAGCGTTGCCATCTGCAATCTTTGCAGTCAACGCATTAGTCGTGGTAAGCCCAACACTCACCTAGGGACGACCGCCTTAAGAAGGCCCATGAGCAGCCATCACCGAGCCGAGTGGGAGCAACGGAACACACAAAGCCACACTGCAGGCTCTCAACGTCCAGCCTCGTCTTCTACTTCTCCTTCTCCTCTCTCCTCACAATTGTCCTCCACTCCACCTTCCATCACCCCAAGCTCACGTTTTTCTGCAAAAAGGCAGGCTTCCGTGGGCCTAATGTTCGAGCGTAAAAAAATGATGACCCTCTTGCCCAACGGTTGACGGCTGGCTTGTCAGAACTGATAGCCCGCCAACTACTGCAATATAAACTGGTGGACTCAGAGGCCTTTCGAAAATTTGTGGCCATTGGAACACCACAATGAAAGGTCCCAGGTAGGAAGTATTTCTCACAGAAGGGCATCCCAGAGCTATATGGCCATGTTCAGCGGCAAGTGAATGTATCTCTGGCACACAGTGTCGGTGCCAAGATACATCTGACCACAGAAACGTGATCTAGCAAACACGGGCAGGGAAGGTATATCACTTTTACTGCCCACTGGGTGAACCTTCTGACGGCCGTCAAGCATGTAACTCGTGGCACCCGTGTAGATTTGGGTTTACCGCCACGGATTGCATGCAGGCCTGGCTCTTCTTCTCCTCCTCCTCCTACTCCATCCTCCTCCCTCTCCTGGGGTTTTTTTCACCACGCCAGTGGCTGCTCATGCGCGACGCATGCAGACTTCTGCGGCCATTTGAGGAGATCACCAAACTGGTCAGTCGCAGCCATGGTGCCATCAGTGACATGGTACCTTATGCCTTCTTTATGGAGCGTGCATTGCGGCGTGTCATTGATCAAGCTGTGGAGGAGCAGGAGCGGGAAGATGAGGAAGTCGCAATGCTGGATGAATTCCCAGGGGGGCTACTCTATCTGAGACAAGTCAACAACAGGAGTCTGAAGAGGAGTCAGAGGAGGATGGTGGCGGGGCGGATGAGGAGGAGCAAGAAGAGCATGCTTTAAACCTTTCTGGGACCCCTGTTGTTGTGCGTGGATGGGGAGAGGAGAATGAAGAGGACGACATTATCCTGGATGATGAGCAGGAGCCAGGCCACCACACCGCTTCCAGTTTAGTGCAAATGAGGGCCTTCATTCTCCAGTGTTTTAATAGGGACCCCCGTATAAAAAGCATAAGGGTCAAGGACCAGTACTGGGTGGCAACGTACTTAGACCCCCGGTACAAACACAAAATGGCGGAAATGCTACCGCCGTCACAGAGGGCTGTCAGAATGCAGCACTTCCAGGCCTTGCTTCTAGAAATGCTGCATTCTGCTTTTGCGTGCGCTGGCAGAGGAGCAATTCCCACTCCCAGAGAAGGAGTTGTGGGTACCAATCCAACAGCGCCTGCAAGAAGAGGCCGGTTTGAAGATGTGTTGGTGACTTCGGATATGAGGTCATTCTTTCAGCCGACCCATCGACAGGTGTCATCCGGATCCAGCATCAGGGAGCGCCTAGACCGTCAGGTGTCCGACTACATCGGGTTAACGGCCGATGTGGACGCTCTGAGGAGTGATGAACCCCTGGACTACTGGGTGGGCAGGCTTGACCTCTGGCCAGAGCTTGCCCAATTTGCAATCTAACAGTTGGCTTGCCCCTCGTCCAGTGTCCTGTCCGAAAGGACGTTCAGCGCAGCAAGGGGGGATCGTGACCAATAAGCGTACTAGCTCACGACAGTGTTAACTACCTCACATTTCTAAAAATGAATGAGGCATGGATCTCGGAGGAATTCAACACATGTGACCAGTAGACCATGTATATGTCTATAAACAATTTTTTAAATCGAGCACACAGACCTTCTTTCTTCATTTGGCTCACTTCCTTGTCCAAAAAAAGCACACCGTACTATATGCCCGTACCCTCCTCTTTGAAGAGGTTGAGCGGTGTCATATTTCTACTGGGGCTGCTTATTATGAAGGGCTCCCACCATCCCTGTGCTGTGCTGACTTCCTCCTGGGGCTGTACCTCTGCTGTGCATATTATGAGGGGCTCCCACCATCCCTGTGCTATGCTCATTATGAGGGGCTCCCACCATCCCTGTGCTATGCTCATTATGAGGGGCTCCCACCAACCCTGTGCTATGCTCATTATGAGGGGCTCCCACCATCCCTGTGCTATGCTGACTTCCTCCTGGGGCTGCTTACGGTGCAGGTGTCAGTGCTGTATATCACGGTGCTGATGTCAGTACTCTCTATCACGGTGCTGCTGTCAGTGCTGTATATCACGGTGCTGGTGTTAGTGCTGTATGTCACGCTGCTGATGTCAGTGCTCTCTATCATGGTGCTGGTGTCAGATGACTCTATCACGGTGCAGGTGTCATTGCTGTATGTCACGCTGCTGGTGATCATCTCCTGCACCCTCTTCTTTGCCTACCCTGACCTTCCCTCTCCTCCATTGCCTTCATACGCTCCACAGTCCTGAATTGTCACAACAATTTCCCATATAAAAAAAGAATGCTTGTAGTTGTCGATCCCAGATTCACCTCATACATGTGTTATGTCATTGGCCATGTGGTGGGACTATGTTTGCACAGCTAATAATTATTTTGTGGCTGCAAATTTGACCTGTAGGTTTGCAAAGTTCGCCTCCCATTGAAGTCAATGGGGCCCACCGCGAACGTTCCGGTTCGCGAACTATCGGCCGCGTTTGCGGTCCGCGTTCGCGAAACGTCCCATCGGAAGTTCGTCCATCACTACAGATAAGTACGTATATACATCTTTTTAACAAAGGTTAGTCAGCATTAGACTTGTGCAATTCCTTTTGTTCCGAATTAGTATTCGAACGAAATTGGGCATATTCATTCATTTGGAAGCATCTGAATGAACGAAAGACTCTTGACGAATGCATACGAAAATGAATTTTCAGAAAGAACGAAAATCAGAAATAACGAAAATCTGAAAGAATGAAAATTCAAAATCAGAAAATCTGAAAGAACACAAATATGAACGAAAATTTGAAAATCTGAAAATCCGAAATAGCAAAAAATGATTCAACCTACGAGCTTAACGAAACGATTACATTCGGATAATTCCGTTTTTCAACTTTTCTATTAAAATAAATGATTCACTATTATTATAGTTTTTATTATTATTATTATTATTATTATTATTAATAATAATAAATAATAATAATAAAAAATAACTAAAAAATTTATAATAAACTATTAAATTAAAGGTATTGGAATATCCTTTCAAATTTGCCTAAGGCTTCATGTACATGGGACGTTGTTCAACCTCTCCTGAACGATTTAACTTGACAGCTAGAAACTAGCGTCTAAAAATGGCCGTTTAGCTGCGTTTACATGCCGCATTTAGTCGTATTTAGCCACGTTTAGCAGTGTTTGCGTCTAGAAGCGTTTAAAAAAAATATATATATTTTTTCAAAATTGCCAAAAATGAAAAACACCTCTAAACGAAATGTGGCTAAACGCGAGTTACAGTGTTTGCATTTGGCATTTGAAATGCCTCTAAACACAGCTTCTGAACGCATTTTTTTGGGGTTCCAAAAAAAGCCTCTAAACACAACTGCCTAGAAACGACTATAAACGACCCTGCCCAAATGCTCCTAAATGTCTGTTTACCAGCAACAGTGTACATGAGGCCTTACTGTTAGTGAAGGTAACGAAGGCATCCAAATTTACAAATGATCCAAAGTGACGAATACTGCCTCTAAACGAATGGAACAGAACAAATACGAATGCATCCGAATTTACAAATTATCCGAAAGTAAAGAATACTGAATCTAAACAAATGGAATGGAACAAATACAAATGCTTTCTGAAGTTACGAATGATCCGAAGTAACAAATGCCAATCATAACGAATGATTGGATACACAAAAAAACAAAAAACAACAAACAAATGAAACGGAAACAAAAAACAAACAAACACATTTTTCGGCATTCCACTTTAACTGCAGTAGGGATAATTAGGGCTCCTGCCTTGTCAAACACAGCTGTGCTGTGTGGCAGAGCTGTGTACGTCTCAGGACTGGATGGACAGAAATATTGATTATTTGGCAAGTAAAACAGCATCATTATATTATTTCATATTTGTATTTATTTGTTTACCTGAAATTCAATTTTAAGGTTTGTGAATTTATATTCAGAGCCTAACTTACTGCCAATGTCATGGATACTTATGCTACGTACACACGACTTTTCGACATCAAAGGTTTGACGGAACGAATCCGTCTGACAATTCGATTGTGTGTGGGCTGCATCTGACCTTTGCTGTCCAAAAATCTGATGGAATTTAGAAATAGAACATGTTTCAAATTTTTCCGCCGGACCCAGTTCCTATAGAGAAATTCGTTCATCTGTATGCTAGTCCGAGGGATGAAAACCGACGCTAGGGCAGCTATTGGCTACTGGCTATGAACTTCCTTATTCTAGTCCAGTCGTACGTCATCATGTTGGAATCCGTCGGACTTTGGTGTGATTGTGTGTGGCCAAGTCCGTTCATTCGGAAAGTCCGTCGGAACTCTGCCGAAAGTCTGCCGGAAAGTCCGGTCGTGTGTACGCGGCATTAAACTAACCAGAGCTAAAAGGATATGGTTTTAGAGGTTTGTGCATTTGATAAAAATGTATGCTTGCTTCCTTTCATGTCATTGCCAAAGTTTCTGTTTGAATGTACAAATGAATTTAGTAATTACACATCAAACATGTGCAGACTCTGCTGCTTGTGTTTCTGTCTTATACCAGCCAGGAAGATATTGTAATACACATTATTTAAAAGTCTAGCATTGGTGTCCATGCTGTTGAAGGTAAATTTGCATATACCCAGCTATGCAGAAACAAAAAAAAAAAAGCTTATCAAAATAGTAGAAATTTTAATTGACAGTTCTAAGAATGCATATCAACAGCTCAATGACTAATTCAGGGAAAAGCTAAAGTCAAGAATACCAAATGCATGCAGTGTTTTCAGGCTCCACGGCTAATGCAAACTTTCAAAGGTGTGTTTAAAGAAAAGAAAGAAAATCTACTTAACATTAGACGGGAGCGACAATGTGTGCTAATGTAAGCGGCACATTCAATACCTTCTAAGAAATCGTTTTTCCCGGAATAAACATGTTTATAACCAACAATAAAAACAAGCGGAGAGTCTGATTGGCGGACAAGGATCAGATACACAAAAGGGTAAGTACAAATAGTTCAAAGTACAAAAAAAAATATATCATTCAAACTCCTGTTTTGCTGAGCACAGAAATTTATTTTGCAAAGTCTAAGGTGTATCACGTTAGCATGAACCATATTTTCTAGGAAAAACACAATTCAAGCTACTTGAGGATCTGGCAAGCACTAGGTGTATAGTGCACGGGAAAAGCAAACTTTTATGTGCACTGAAATTCTCTAATAAACAGCAGCTGGCCTTACAGAAATGATCACATAGAAAACCTGGCTATTACTGGCCTTGTCTTTGTAAACCGGTTAATAGTGGTTTTCAGACCTAAACCCAATACAGTCATTATTTAAAAAAAAGTAGAATCTGCAAGAAAGACCTCCTAGCTTCTGCTTTGTACTAGTTTGCTGCAGATATTATTATATGATTGGAATGATTATTCTAATGTTTATCTTAATGCATTCTCTGCATTAAAGCAGTTTTAATCTGCTGGACATTTTTTGTTTTTTCTTACCTGCAAGGCAAAGGCATAATGTGCTAGTATGCATTGCATACTAGCACATTATGTGAAACTACCTGAAAGCAAAGCTTTCCAGCCATGCAATGTCACCATTCAGCTTCCATCTTCACCCATCTTGCTTCTGAGTTCACAGACTAAAGCTCTGTGACTGGCCAGAGCCACGATGACGCCACTTCCGCGCATGCTCATGGAACCACCATTCCTTCAGAGTGCATGCACCAGTGATGTCACTGGCTGTATGAACAGTAAATATGTCCTAAATGGCTTACCTATGGGTAAAATTCAAAGATGGAAGTTTACTGCCTCTTTAAGCTAAAAAAACAACTTTCATAGGTGACACTGATAGGCACTGAAATGCCACACTGATGGGCACTTATAGGTGGCACTGATGGGCACTGATAGGTGGCACTGCTGGACAGCTTGGTCTGTTAAAAAATAACAGACTTAGGGGCTGATCTCTGTGTGAAAACAAAGGGAAAAAACCCTAAAAAGGAAACGAATGCAGCTACCACATCCAAGAATTGGTAAGCTGCAATATGCTAAATGTTTGTTTTTGGGTATAATACCACTTTAACCTAATGCTTTTATTGTCTCTAAGAGGAAAAGCTGTCACTAGCTACACAAAAAGTCACATTAAAAGCTCACTCCCAGCAAACATTAAAATACTCATAGATGTCATGATCCCCATGCCTGAATGTTCCTGATCCAGAAAACGAATACAGCAGGAGAAGAACATTGCACAACAAAGAATCATGCAACAAGAGATCACAGTCCCTGTCAAAACACATTGTGAAGCCTGCTAAAACTTCTAAACTGGATTTAAAAAAAAATTCTAATTAAGGATGTGTTTGGCCTTTCTGATCTAAATTAAGTCCCCAATCAATTTGTTTCTTAATTTCGGAAAGAATGGAGAAGGCTTAAAATCACTGTCAGGTTTTTATAGCTGCTTGCAGTGCCAATTGGGGAGACTTCCCATGACTAAATGTTATACCATCAAAACAGGAAGTGAGGAGAATTGCTCTAAATTATACTCTTTTGCATGTCTCTGCTGGAGAGACTACTACTTGTTGTGATAAACTGCCTTAGTAAGAGCACAGACAGCAACACAAATTTGACAGTGGTTTTAACTCTTCCCCGCTAAATCCAAAACAAACAAAAATGGATGTGGTTATTTGGTGTAAAACATATCTAAAGCCAAAACTTAGATGTGCTGGCTCAATTTGTTTTTACCTTTATTTTCCCCAGATGATTCTGCCAATTATATCAGGAATATATTTGACCAGATATAATCCCAGGAAATGGATATAGAAACACGCAATGTCCTCGACAGGAGCTTGAATCAAGGCATTTCCTAAAATTTGACATCCTCTGGGGCCCAGAAACGTGTCAGCTCAAGCTCCTGTGGAGGTCATTGCATGCTTCTATATTAATTTCCTGGAATTATATCTATTTTTGATGATTTCTAACAGTGCTGTTTCTTCCAATTTTGTGTAAGTGTTGTATACATTTAAATAACCCTTTAAGCTATGGTTTTACACTATCTGCGGATGCCTAATGTTTCTATGTATATCTATGAAATGGGAGACTGATCTCGGAAAGTGGGGTTCACCCATACTGGGCTCTTGTGGATGACTTGGATGTGTCCATAAGAAATGCACTGATGAATTCTACCTTATGTGATTTGAAATCACACTAGCTTTGTTGACTTGGGTTTATATTTTCTGGTAAGCGTACATTCACTATTTTCGGTGGTGGATTACTACACTGCAGTGGAATTCACGGAGTGATGATTTGGGGTACACCATGGTGGGCCCCAAAATGGAGACTCTATCTTTCAATATTCTATGGACTTTTGTTGTTTATTATTATTTTTACTTTGGCACTTTATACCACTATCTATATCTAAATATCATTCGCAACATATTTAAGCACAGCACTTGTTTATCATTAGATAGGTAGGGTCAATGACTATGCTGCTCACTGCTATGTGGAAACCAGTCAGAAAAGTTACTGCTTTACACTTCACCAAATCTCAAGACCTTCCAAGGGGGAGTTAGAGAATCTTCACTTTTGTAAATCAAATAAATTGTACCAACTTACATGTTACAAGGTTTGGAACAAAGCCAAACAACTTCAAAAGATGAAAGGCATTACCAGCTATGCCCATATTTGGTACAACCAAGCCAATCCTGAAATGGCGAAACTCCAATGTACCCGCAAATAGTGATCATGGGGACTTACCCATCTTTGTCATATTTTTAAGAGCCGGTTCACCCAGGGGCAACACGACTTTCAGCACGTCTTTGGAAGGCAACTCGGACACCACTTGAGTATGAATCACAGCGCGACTTGAGGCAACTTACAAGGCAACTTGAAGTTGCCTCCAGGACAGGGGACTTTGCCAGTGGCCAATCACATAATAATCAGCTCTGTGGGAGGGAGGGGTTTGCCTAGAAAACTATTTTTACTTCCTGGAAAGTTGCTTCAGTTAAGACAGGGGATCAGACTTGGAGGCAACTTCCATTGAAATCAATGGGTATAAGTCACCTAGAAGTTGGATTGAAGTCGTACGGGAACCTTTTCTGAAGTCGGAGCGATGTTGTTGGCACTCCTTCAGCAGTTGTCAGTCTCCCATAACAGATCTGCACCACTGGGGCCCTCATCTTGTACAAAGTTAGGTGAACTGCACGCATGTAGTCCACACTAGGTACATGCTAGGACAACATACCGTTATTAGCAGTAAGGTAGCAGTGATACACTGGACAGGTTGAGAGGGCAAGGGCTCTGTGTCCCTCCTAATTGCACAAGTGATCGTGGTGATGTACAGTAACATCGAGAGAGACCTACCCCACCTACCCTACGTATTGACCTTGTAATGGATAGACTTTTATGACTTGTGCAGACTTTCAGCTATGTGCTTGAAATGTTAAGCTTCACATAATGCTGGTTATTTTGAAATTAAATAAAGACCTTTCTCTGCCTTTTCTTCAAACAGGACCTCTATATCTCTCTGTTTGATGTACCTATGCTGTCAATTTACTGTACATGCTAAATGGTTGTTATCTTATTCTGAATGACTATGAGAAATATTCAATAAATCTTACCTGATTTAAAAACAGAAAAAAAAAACTATTACTGCTAACACTCCTTTTATATGCATTCCATTAACTCAGAGAATTCTTGGTAAACAAGGCATGGCAAAGATTTATTGTTATAGATTCTAGTTTCATGATTATATTTGGTGGTGCCATTTAAGGATAGGGTGTAAATAAGACTGAATGTTAAGCTTCTAGGTAGTTATGTGTGCCAACATGCGATAATGAATGAGCTTGACAGGTTAAGAAGATTTGTGTGGCATCTGAAGAAAATGAGTAATTTGATGATTGTGAGACTACCAATAGACAAAGAGTGGAATGCCAGTTAATGCCCTCCTGGCACCAAGCTGTTTTATTAAGAACATAGTGGGTAAATGAAAACAAGTCAGTAATTCTGTACTAATCCTTAAAGATTGTGTTCCAGTGGAAAACCTTAGCCAGAAAATACTGTATACTGTGTACATTTAATCTCTTTAAATGAAATATAGTAACCTTTGCACAAACTCTACCTTTCAGTGAATAGGAACACACCCAGCTTGGCACTGACAGCTTATTTGCTTACTCCCAATACCAAGCTGGCTAAACATATTTAATCTGCTACTGGCACAAGATGTTCAGTTGTATTTAGTCATCCTAATTGTGTAACTCAAATGTGTTTTTCTTTTACTGAAGTCATAAAATGTGACTACCCCGCTGTATCACAGAATGGCTTTTTCTTCTCTGTCTTTAGAACAAACCAGTAAGAAAACCATGCTGGGTCATTGGCAATGTCAGCTGCTCAGTTAATGCTGGAATCATAGGTACATATAAATAAATAAATCCTGAAGAATAATAATAATAATAATAATAATACATGAAAATGCCTCTTGTTAAAGTATATCTAATGTCAAACCACTGTCAGATTTGTATTGCTATCTATGTCCCTGTTGAAGAGATTGATCCACTGTCTTGATGACCACTGTCACCACTGAAAGTGAGGAAAATCCATAATTTTGGGTTGACTCTGGAACAGAATCTCTCCCTTTGGTGAGATTTTCTCTCGCTACTTGTTATGTCCACAGGACAGGACGTTAAAGTAGAAATATGGGCAAAACATTTTTTCAAGGTTGGATAGAACAAGGGAGGGTTAAACCCCAGTCAGTTTATTTTTTGCCATCTGTGTCCCATTGGGGAGATTTCCCTTTACTTCCTGTCTCATAGCCAAAACAGGAAGTGAGAACAAATCTTTGCAAATCAAGGAAATCCTTTGGGGTCCCTTAGGTTACCGGAACTAGTGCGCCCATTGGAAGATTTTCCTTCTATTACTGTTCTAGGGACAACCCAAAATTTGAGGTTTTTCATTTACTTTCACTTTCAATGATAACGGTAAACAGGACAAATAGAGAGGGTGAATCTCCCTGAGAGGTGTTCTTATTCTTTAAGGGAAATCTCCCAGTGGGATTCAAATGGCAATAAAACCTGACAGGTAAATTGTGAATATACCCCACGCTCTAATTAACTTAAAATGTGAAAACCAATTATTACAGACTTAAATTCATAAAATACTGTAATCCAGTGATGCTACTTTAAATATTAACCATAACACCAAGTGAAAATACAAAAAAATTTAATATGACTTATAAATGTAAGTTCACAGTAGAGCAAAACTTCTATCACCAAGCCCAATCAGCGATGACAAAAACTTAAATGACAGTGCACAAAAAGTCCAATAAAAGTCCTTTAAAAGTGATTTCATGGTCCCCAATGATGTCCTATTGGGAATAAATCAGTCAGAATTCCACCACTGCTGTGTGTCACATCAGACCCACTCCCATCAGTCAGCAACTCACCAAGTCATCTTGCCCCCTATTATCATGAGTGGGCAAATAGGTTTAAAGATCAGTTGTTGAAAATCTCCTTAGTACTCAGTTCCACTTCTCCACCCCTCTTGCGGTATGGATGCACATCAATGGATATATAGAAGAGAAAGGAAAGGCTCCACTAGTGTGATATTGTCATCAGTTTTATTTAAAAAATCTTCATAATCCCCTCACATGTTCCACATCTTGCATCAGATATTGCACATGATGTTAATATATCAGCATATTGAGGTGGTCCCTACTTGTCTCACCAACTCCACGCTGGCTGACGACCATTCCAGGGAGACACCAATTGTTCTCGCATTGTCGAAGCGACACGTACGGTTGCCGTACAGTCACTGCCGACGCATTTTGTCACTTCTGACTTCCAACTGTGAAAGAAATGTAGAACAAAAAGATTTTAGGCAATGAAATACAAGAAATTGTTCAGGATTAATAATACATAGAAAGGATACAAATGCATTGTCTTACCGGTTCTGTATCATAGAAAAAAAACATACAGAGAGGAACATGGGGGCTGGTGTCATGGACCTGGATGTTAGAAAGGTTAGAAAGTCAGAGTGCAGTCAAAAATCCTGATTTGGATACTTGTTCTTGGTATGTAAGGCAGACACTGGATTAGCGTGACGATATATACCAGAATACAATAGTCTAGTAAAGTGAAAATAAACCACAAGCTGCCATTTAGGACTATGACATTTTTATGGTATTGATATGTGTTTGTTTTGTGCCAAATTAATTGATTCAAATTGATTTAAAGCCTACCTGAATGTTATTTTGTTTTGTTAAAGCATTTCAGTGATACTGAACTCCTCCAGCCCAACCACGTTCTGTCTACATGCACTTGCTCCAGCTTTTGTTGCACATCATTGCTTAGGACCAGTTCCATGATGGTGACAATAGTGGACCTTGGCTGCTCAATGTGTGCCAGCATGGCCACTGCTGGTCCTAACCAGGGAGGAATGTGACAGGTGACTATGCAAAAGGCCACCTGGAAGACAATTGCTACTGCCAGGGCCATCTTTAATATTGATTGGACCCTGGGCAAAAATTTTCTTAGGGCCCCTCTCCCCCATGCAATTTTGCTCTCCACCTTCTCTGAGACATACAATAAATAGCAGCTAGACTTAAAATCAGTTTACTGTATCAGATCAGGCAGCGATTTTGATTGGTTGCCAGAGGTTACAGCATATCATTACTGCTTACTGACTGGTTGCTAGAGGTTACAGCAATCCTTAAGGCTCACTGATTAGTTGCTAGAGGTTACAGCACATTTCTGCTTGTTGATTGGCTGCTAGAGATTGCTGTACAGTAATACTGCTCACTGGTTGCTATAGGTTACAGCACATCTTCTCCTCACTGCAGGAGTGCATGATATACCTATGAATGCTGCCTTTATTTACATATCAATGCAGTTGGCCTCAGCTATTTACATAAGCATGTCACTGCTATTTACATATGAATGCCAGTATTTACATGTAAACACAGGTCTGCAGGTGAGTCATCTGTACACAACAATAGGGCAGAGCTGGGCAGCATTAGTAGCAGCACAGGACTAAAACTTCAAGGGACAAGGGAATGTAAACTGGGATAGTTGGCAAGTATGAGGCAGCTGCTTTTGGCCCCACAACAATGACAGGGCCCAGGGCAGCTGCCCCTTTTGCCCTGCCTTAAAGACGGCCCTGGCTCCTGCATAGCAAGAAATGCCATAGCAAGGACTTTCATGGCAAGATCACTAGGTATTCTGTTCATGAAAACGGCATATTTAAAAAGATTGAAAACAACTTTTAGATTGCATTAAGTTGTTAAAGCTTGTATGTGATTTCAGTGATTATGTTTAGATCTACTATAAGTAGGTATATTTTTATTTATAGGTTTTTCTTTAAAAGATAGAGGCCAAGAAAGTATTTTTCCCAATGCTAATTGTATGTAATTCAACCCCGGGTATTTACCTGAAATATCACCCAGAAAGTAAAATTGCCATGCGCATTGATGAAAAAAATGTTTGTATAATTTGTCACTAGGGATGAGCTTCGTGTTCGAGTCGAACGCATGTTCGACTCGAACATCGGTCGTTCGTGCGTTCGCCGAATTCCGAACGTTTGGGCCGTTCGCGGCAAAATTCGTGTGGCCCACAATGCACTGCGATGGCGCAATGCATTGCTGTCTCACGATTGGCCAAGCATGCACTGTGACCCCGCATGCTTGGCCAATCGCAGCGCCAGTGGCGGGAAGAGCAATGGTTGGCCACAGGCATCCTGCCTGTGGCCAATCATAGCTCAGACTGTGTAGTGCACGCCCCACACTATATAAAGCTGCCTTTCAGGCGGCCTCGTGTAGTGTTTGTTAGCATCTGAAGCAGTGGGTGTTCTGTGTACCTTCAACACAGTTACACACCAATCGTTTTTGGCTGATTTACTATTTTGCTCTTGTGTAGTGGTTACTGTCTGTGCCCTGACCGCAGTATACACCACTATATTCACCTCACCTATATAGCTAGTGATCTAGCTTTAATAATAGAGCTTGCAGTCAGTAGTGTTAGTGCGTGCTGTCTGCGTGCTCTGTACCCAGTACATACCACTATATACACCTACATAGCTGTTCTCTATTTGAGCCCGATTGTCATTTGCTGGAGTTATTGGAAGTTGTGTGTGCCTCCAGCACAGCACAGTATACATCTGTATATACCCCTTTAACTCTGCTGTTTTCTTGTTATTGTCTGCGTGCCCTGACCGCAGTATACACCGTGATATTCACCTCACCTATATAGCTAGTGGTCCATCTTTAACAATAGAGCTTGCAGTCAGCAGTGTCACTCAGGAGATAGTGCGTGCTGTGTGCCTGCTCTGTACCCAGTACATACCGCTATTATCCACCTACATAGCTGTTCTCTATTTGGGCCCGATTGGCATCTGCTGGAGTTATTGGAAGTTGTGTGTGCTTCCAGCACAGCACAGTATACATCTGTATATACCCCTTTAACTCTGCTGTTTTCTGGTTATTGTCTGCGTGCCCTGACCGCAGTATACACCGTGATATTCACCTCACCTATATAGCTAGTGGTCCATCTTTAACAATAGAGCTTGCAGTCAGCAGTGTCACTCAGGAGATAGTGCGTGCTGTGTGCCTGCTCTGTACCCAGTACATACCGCTATTATCCACCTACATAGCTGTTCTCTATTTGGGCCCGATTGACATCTGCGGGAGTTATTGGAAGTTGTGTGTGCTTCCAGCACAGCACAGTATACATCTGTATATACCCCTTTAACTCTGCTGTTTTCTTGTTATTGTCTGCGTGCCCTGACCGCAGTATACACTGTGATATTCACCTCACCTATATAGCTAGTGGTCCATCTTTAACAATAGAGCTTGCAGTCAGCAGTGTCACTCAGGCTATAGTGCGTGCTGTGTGCCTGCTCTGTACCCAGTACATACCGCTATTATCCACCTACATAGCTGTTCTCTATTTGGGCCCGATTGACATCTGCTGGAGTTATTGGAAGTTGTGTGTGCTTCCAGCACAGCACAGTATACATCTGTATATACCCCTTTAACTCTGCTGTTTTCTTGTTATTGTCTGCGTGCCCTGACCGCAGTATACACCGTGATATTCACCTCACCTATATAGCTAGTGGTCCATCTTTAACAATAGAGCTTGCAGTCAGCAGTGTCACTCAGGAGATAGTGCGTGCTGTGTGCCTGCTCTGTACCCAGTACATACCGCTATTATCCACCTACATAGCTGTTCTCTATTTGGGCCCGATTGACATCTGCTGGAGTTATTGGAAGTTGTGTGTGCTTCCAGCACAGCACAGTATACATCTGTATATACCCCTTTAACTCTGCTGTTCTATAAAAAAGGCATCTGCAGGAGTTAGTGGGTGTTGTGTGCCTCCAGCACAATATAAACTACCCAACTACTGTTTTACCCAACTCCCTTCAGGCCATTACCATGTCTGGAAGGCCAGCAAGGAGAGGCAGACAGGCGCGAGCCGATAAAAGAGGGCAAGCAGGCTCTGTGTCTAGAGACAACAGTGCTGGTCGTGGACGCGGTGCATTGTCATCAGCACGTGGCCATGGGACATGCTTGTCCTTCTTTTCTGCAGCTGGACATGTTGAACCGCAACATGTCAACGACTTGGTAGAGTGGATGACCAAGCCCTCTTCATCCTCCTCATCCTCTCTCACCCAGTCTCAGGGTAGTAGAAAAGCAGCTGCCAACACATCGTCGTCCCTCCTCTCAATGTCATCATCAGTGACTCCTTCCCTAGACCCACCACGTCCTCCTGAGGAGTCTCCTGAACTCTTTGAGCACAGTGTTGGGTACATGCTCCAGGAGGATGCCCAGTGTTTGGTGGGCTCTGATGATGACACTCAGCTAGAGGAAGGCAGTAGCGTGAGCACAGAGAGAGGGGATGCTCAAGAAGGACAGCAATCTGGCAGTCATGTTCCACAAGCTGCAGCATACTGCCAGGTTTGCTACAGCGATGAAGAGGGAGGGGATGATGAGGGCACTGACTCCACGTGGGTGCCTGGAAGGAGGGAGGAGGAGGAGGAGGAGGAGGAGGAGGAGGAGGAGGAGGAGGCACATGTCCAACGAGGCAGGATGCCCTCCGGGGGCCAGCTTAGGGGCAGCACACCGACTGAATCACACCGCAGAGCTCCGCCTGCGCAGAGCGCTTCCTCTGCGCGTTATTCTAAAAGTTCTTTGGTGTGGGCCTTTTTTGAGACGAGTGCATCAGATCGCACCGCTGCTATTTGCAACATATGTCTCAAGCGTATCTCACGTGGCCAAAACATCAGCCGCTTGGGCACCACATGCTTGTCCAGACATATGTTGACCTGCCATGCAGCTCGTTGGCAAGCATACCTCAAAGACCCACACCAAAGAACAAAGCGGACCTCTCCTTGCTCCTCATCAGCTGGCATCTCCAACCCCACTAGACCTTCAGTCCTCTCTGAAACCTGCTCTGAGAGGAATGAAGGTGTAGAATTAGGTGTGTCACAGCCAAGTGCTTCCGGGAACTCTGCTAGTGGTACATCCACGTCCGATTATAGCAGACAAATGTCCCTGCCCCAGCTGCTGGACCGACGGAAGAAATTTACTCCCAGCCATCCACATGCCCAGCGGTTGAATGCTAGCTTGGCTAAATTGCTAGCACTTCAACTGCTGCCTTTTCAGTTGGTAGACTCGGCCCCCTTCCGTGAGTTTGTACAATGTGCGGTTCCTCAGTGGCAGGTCCCCAAACGCCACTTTTTCTCACAGAAGGCAATTCTGGCTCTCTACCGGCATGTGGAAGGCAATGTCCTTGCCTCGCTGGACAGGGCGGTCAGCGGTAAGGTGCATATTACCGCTGACTCATGGTCCAGCAGGCATGGACAGGGACGTTACCTGTCTTTCACGGCCCATTGGGTCACTCTTCTGGCTGCTGGGAAGGATGCAGGACAAGGTGCAGTAGTATTGGAGGTTGTTCCGCCACCACGCCTCCAAAATGCTACTATTGGTTGTGACACACCTCTCTCCTCCACCCCCTCCTCTTCTTCTTCCTCCATGGCCTCTTCCAGTGCTCTGTCCTCAGAACCAGCGGTGCTCCGTAGGCGTTGCAGGGGCTACGCAAGTACGCAGGCAAAAAGATGCCATGCCGTGCTTGCGCTGGTTTGTTTGGGGGACAGGAGCCACACTGGGGCAGATGTTTTGTCAGCTCTGCAGGGGCAGGCCGAGAGGTGGTTGACGCCACGCCAGCTTAAGCCAGGAATGGTGGTTTGCGACAATGGCACCAACCTCCTCTCCGCCCTCCGACAGGGACAACTGACCCATGTGCCCTGTGTAGCTCACGTCCTTAACCTGGTGGTGCAGCGGTTCTTGGGCAGGTACCCCGGCTTACAGGATGTCCTGAAACAGGCCAGGAGAGTCTGTGTGCATTTCCGCCGATCATTTAATGCCTGTGCTCGGCTGGCTGAGCTCCAAAAGGAGTTGAACCTGCCCAAGAACCGCCTTATATGTGACATGCCCACCAGATGGAACTCAACATTGGCCATGCTGCAGCGGCTGCACACGCAGCAGAGGGCCATCAATGAGTACCTGTGCGACTACGGCACCAGGACAGGGTCAGGAGAGCTTGGTTTTTTCTCACCACGCCAGTGGGGCATGATCAGGGATGCATGCACTGTCCTGTCACCGTTTGAGGAGGCCACAAGGATGGTGAGCAGTGACAGTGCATGCATCAGTGACACTATACCTCTTGTCCACCTCTTGGAGCATACGCTGCGTGGAATAATGGACAGGGCACTTGAGGCAGAACAGAGGCAGGAAGAGGAGGACTTCCTTGCCTCTCAAGGCCCCCTTTATCCAGACAGTGTTCCTGCTGTGCCACCCATCACACAGGAAGAGGGTGAGGAGGAGGAAGAGGAGGAGGAGGATGATTGTGTCAGCATGGAGGTGGAGGCTGGCACTCAGCATCAGCAGCAGCAGTCTTATAGGGATGATTTACAGTCCCAAGAAACACGTGGACTTGTACGTGGCTGGGAGGAGGTAGCTGCGGATCATGTTGTCCTTAGTGACCCAGAGGACTCCGGACCGAATGCCTCAGCTAACCTACGCTGCATGGCCTCCCTGATCCTGCAAAGCCTGCGGAAGGATCCTCGTATTCTTCGGATCAAGGAGAGGGACCATTACTGGCTGGCCACTCTCCTTGATCCACGGTACAAGGGTAAGGTTGCCGACCTTATCTTGCCATCGCAGAGGGAGCAGAGGATGAGACATCTCCGGGAGGCCTTGCAGAAAGCTCTGTGCAACGCGTTCCCAGAGACTGGGAGGTCACAAACTCCTGGTCCTGGACAACGTGTTGCTGAGGCATCAGCCAGAAGGAGCGGTGGAGAAGGTGGCCGTCTGACTGATGCTTTCAGACAATTTTTTAGTCCGCAGCCCCAAGGTATGATTGGTTCCAGCACCCATCGCCAGCGTCTAATTTACATGGTGCAGGAATACCTAGGGGCAAGGTCAGACTTGGACACCTTTCCCACTGAAAATCCTCTGGCTTACTGGGTCTTGAGGATGGATCACTGGCCAGAGCTTGCACAGTATGCAATTGAGCTACTGGCCTGTCCTGCATCCAGCGTTCTTTCGGAACCCACCTTCAGTGCTGCTGGTGGCTTCGTTACCGATCACAGGGTGCGCCTGTCCACCGAATCAGTTGATCGACTGACCTTCATCAAGATGAATCAGTCTTGGATCACCCACAGCTACCAAGCACCTGAAGCTGATGTAACCGAATAATTTTTTTTGAAATACCACATCCCTTCAAGACTGCCTATGCTGATGCTGAGTGACTGTCCTGTTATGTTGATTGTCTATCCTCTTCCTCCTCCGCTGATATGTTGGAAGAACATTTTTGGTTCTGGGTGATGCCAGCAGCCCAATTTTTCTGCCCCTGTTTAACAGGGGCGTTTAAGTACAATTTTTGATGCAATGCTTTGCAGCAGGGCTAATTCCTGCAAAAAAACTAGAGTGTATGGCAGAGGTTGCAGTGTGATGGCACCAGTGCCTAAGGCCCAATTTTTCTGCCCCTGTTTAACAGGGGCGTTTAAGTACAATTTTTGATGCAATGCTTTGCAGCAGGGCTAATTCCTGCAATAAAACTAGAGTGTATGGCAGAGGTTGCAGTGTGATGGCACCAGTGCCTAAGGCCCAATTTTTCTGCCCCTGTTTAACAGGGGCGTTTAAGTACAATTTTTGATGCAATGCTTTGCAGCAGGGCTAATTCCTGCAATAAAACTAGAGTGTATGGCAGAGGTTGCAGTGTGATGGCACCAGTGCCTAAGGCCCAATTTTTCTGCCCCTGTTTAACAGGGGCGTTTAAGTAAAATTTTTGATGCAATGCTTTGCAGCAGGGCTAATTCCTGCAATAAAACTAGAGTGTATGGCAGAGGTTGCAGTGTGATGGCACCAGTGCCTAAGGCCCAATTTTTCTGCCCCTGTTTAACAGGGACATGTAATTACAATTCTTGATATAATATTTCACAGGAGGGCCCCTTCCTGTGCCCACCCAGAGTAACTGTGAGGACTTATAGTGTTGTGGCACCAGCACCACAACCACCAAAGGTCAATTTTTCTACCACTGTTCAACAATGGCATGTAATTACAATTCTTGATATAATCATTCACAGCAGGGCGCTCCAGCGCCCACCAAGAGTCACTTTGAGGGCTTACAATGTTGTTGCAAAACCAACACCTTGTTCCGCCATTTCTGCAGAGCATATAGGGCAGGCCCCTACTTTCAAACATCCAACTTACAAACATCTCCTACTTGCAAACGGAAGGAGACAACAGCAAGTGAGATGAAAAAAGATGGACGACAAAACAAATTATACAGGGGTGATAACCCTTCCCTATGTTTTCCAAAAAGCTTAAAAATATTTTTTTTGACTGGAGCTACACTTTAAAAATGTACCAGTTGAAAATTACAAACAGATTCAACTTAACACAACAAACCTACACAGTCCCAGTCTTGTTTGCACCGCCTGTATACTGCTGTTCTGAGTATATAGGGCCTGGGGGCCACACGCATTTCCTTTTTTTAATATGGGTACAGGGTTCCCCTTAATATGCGTACAAGACCCAAATAGGCTGGTAATGGGCAGGGAGGGCTACCCATGCCATTTTTCTGAATGATTTTCAACCATATTGCAGGCACCAGATATAACATTAAAACCGCAAGCAGTTTTAAATGGTGTTATTTCCGCTTAATGTCATTTTGTGCAGGGACTGTTCTAAACACGGGAAACACGTGGCACTTCACAGGCATACTACAGACACCCACCAGGCACCATATTTAAAGGAATATTTCACTTTTTTTTTTTCACTTTAATCGTCATTAAAATCAGTACTCCCACCAAAACGGTAGTTTTTAAAACTTTTTTTTGCAGTGACCCATGTCCCCTGAGGCAGGAGGCAGGTCGCCAAACCCTTTTTAGGACACTATCTTGCATATTAGCCGTTAAAATTAGCACTTTCCAATTCGAACGTTCGAGTCCCATAGACTTCAATGGGGTTCTAACGTTCGTACCGAACGCGGGGGTCGTTCGCAAGTTCTGGTGCGAACCGAACCGGGGGGTGTTCGGCTCATCCCTATTTGTCACCATAACATTAAGATAGGATACAGCAATGTTCACAAAAATGTAATTACAAAAATAAAGAAGAACATTGTGCATTCATACATTTGCTGGTGCTCAGGCAATGAGCAGCAGTCATTCAGCCTACCCAGTGTGTTTATTAGGAACCCTGGGGTTATGTTTATTTTTTTTTATTCCTGGAGCTTATTATTTTATGTTTTGGCTTCTTAAACATACTGTCATATTACCTGATCTACAGTATGTAACAAGCTGATTCTATTTTGGCCTTATCTTTGGGGGAAAGGAATAACTGTCTGGAGTCTTCTAAGATAACGGGCATAGAACTTGTCAACAGCCTGCTGAAATTAAATTATCTCAATTGGTTGACAACCTAATATCTTTATATTTAAAAGAATTTTAACAATCAGTATGTAAAAACGATATAAAGAGGAATGATCAGTGATTCGTTTCTAAGTACATAGTACTTCATTAGTGCTTTATAAAGAGGATAATAAATAATAACCCAAGTCAGTTCCCATAAAGTATGGAAGGGCTAATTGGGAAAGCAGAAAATTTAATAAAATAAGTCATGTAGCCATGTGCTTAAACGCGAATTATATTTAGAAGATGTGATCAGGCATTAAAGGTCAGGCATAGATGAATGCAGGCAATCAGCCTTGTAGCAGTTTAAAGCTATTCTCAGACAAAATGTTCTTATTGGCCAAAGAAGCAAGTGACTTTTTTAAATAATAGGTGCAAATTCTTTAATTCTTAGGTTTAGTAACCCATGGCAATTAATCAGAAATCATAATTGATTTCAGCAGAGGGACTCCTCAATGGGTATTTATAAACAACCACTCTCATAAAAAAACATTTTGAATTCTGATGGCTGCAAAGGGTTAATACATGTTATGGTAGAATTATATTTATGGCACATTTATATACAGGACAAGCTTTATAGCAAAGGCAATTTGTGGCAATGTCATGCGTGCTTATTCTACTGACTTAAAAGGACTCTGCCTGTCACTTTGCCTGTTGAAGTCATACCCTGGCCCACTTATATTTACTTCTGCAGTAATCCCTCAGAACTCTTTCCTCTGTTTCAGCTCTCATAAAATATCCAGTACTTCCGGGTATGGAGGACTATGTGACCTTCTTCCTGCATCCCAGGTAGCAAGGATAACTTGCAACAAATTTGTGGCAGTTTTGCATTGTAAGTCTTGTTAACTTGCTTCACTGGCAAGTTGTACACTTGCAGAGCACATGAAGCACAAGTTCTAGTTGACACTTTTCCAATTTGTAGCAGATTTGTGTGGCAAATCACTAGCAAGAGTGAAGTTGCAGTGGTCAGTCTACAGCAAGAGTACTGCAAGTCTAAAGCATGAAAATTCAGCCACAGTGACTGTGGTGCATGGGCGTCCGCAGAACTTTTTCCAAGGGGGGGCATCATTTCAAGGCCACTCATGCTCCGCCCCTTTTCGACAATCTCATGAAAATCTTTACACTGGTAATACATATGTGTTATATAACAGATAATTCATCTTCACTTTGTATTGGAAGTGACTCTGGCGGCTGTGTTCCATGCCCATTTAGCCTAGAGAATGTATATCTTTTTACATTGCAATACATCTGTTGTGGCCATATTTTGATCTCATACTGTCACTGTATAGGCTGTTTTCATCAAGATAAAAATATGGCCACAACAGATGTATTGCAATGTAAAAAGATGTACATTCTCTAGGCTATATGGGCATGGTACGCAGCCACCTGAGTAACCTTGCGGACGCCCATGCTTTCAAAAACCAGCCCTGGAAAAAATTTCATACCAGCCTCACAGCATTATTATACCAGCCCAACAGCATTATTATACCAGCCCAACAGCATAACGTCATTATTTTCTTGTTCATGAAAGGGAAAAACCATGCATTTTAAAGCACATTTGATGAAGAGAGTATTAGATATAGATATGAAATCACATAGGGCTATATATATATATATATATATATATATATATATATATATTCAAATTCCAGTTAATAGTGGTAAGTGATCAATCATCAAGGGGGACCCCAGAAACTCTGAACGTGGGGGGGGGGAACCACCTTCTGCAGAAAGAATACTCTAAGGTAAGGGGGGTGGGTTACTAATATAAGGTGGAAACCCTTTATATCAGTGCCCCTTACATTATCGTATTCACTCCCCCCTTACATCAGTGACCCCCGACTGGCCTGGCGGTGCTTTCACTGACCTCCTCTCAGGTGCACTGTGCAGGGCTCAGTCAGTCGGCTCCAGCTTGGAGGTCTTATCCTATAGTCTCCTATCCACAGTCCACACAAATCTGACTTCTCCCATGACCCCCATCCCGGCGGTGCTCCCACTTTTGACTCCTCTCCAGACTCCCTCAGAGACTTCAGACATGCTACAGGAGATGGACAGAGACTGCAGACTTGATGCAAGAGCTCAATGCAGCCTCACCAGTGCCCATAAAATTCAGCCTCACTGTGCCCACCAAATGCAGCCTCACTGTGCCCATCAAATGCAGCCTCACTGTGCCCACCAAATGCAGCCTCACTGTGCCCACCAAATGCAGCCTCACTGTGCCCATCAAATGCAGCCTCACTGTGCCCATCAAATGCAGCCTCACTGTGCCCACCAAATGCAGCCTCACCGTGTCTATAAAATGCAGCTTTACTGTGCCGTGAATGCAGTCTCACTGTGCACATCATTGCAGCCCCTCCTGTGCCCCATGTCCCAGTCTGCAGTCCCTGTCTGTGGGAAGGTGTGTTGTTTATGCTCGGTACAGTACCTTGCATGCCAGCAGGATATCCATGACGGGCAGCAGCAGGCAGGGTCTGTTCTCGTTTTGGATGGGGACGGTGCTCCTTCCAGAGGATCTGTCTGCTGTGAGATGGAGTGGTCCCTGGCCACCTGCACCTTCAGCCGTCCTCATTTTCTGGCCCCAGTCTGCCTGCCCTCTGGTCCTGGGGAAGTGGAGTGAAGTGGAGAGCACTGAGTGGGAGTTGGAGAGAAGGGGGAGCAAAGAGTTGGAGAAAAGGGGGAGCAAAGAGTACTGGCGGGGTTGGAGAACACATGGGTGGGGGCAAAGAGTGAGGGGGAGTGGAGATCACAGGGGTGGGGAGCGGAGAGCGCTTGGGGGGGAACTTGAGAGCACTGGGGGGGCAACAAGAACAGGGGTAGAGAGCACGGTAGGCTGAGAGCACTGGGGGGGGGGCTAAGAGTGTGGGGTGGTGAAGAGCACTGGGGGGGGAACAAAGAGCAGGGGTGAGTGGAGAGCAATGGGGGGGAGCTTGAGAGCACCAGTGGGGGCCAGAAAGAACAGGGGTGGAAAGCACGGGGGACTGGAGAGCACTATGGGGGGTGGAGAGCACATGGGTGGGCGCAAAATGCAGGGGGAGAGGAGAGTACAGGGGTGGGGAGTGGAGGGTGCTAAGGGGGAGCCAAAAAGGACGGGGGACTGGAGAGCACGGAGGGTAGAGAGCACTGAGGGGGGCTGGAGAGCACCAGGGGGGCAGATAGAACAGGGGTGGGGAGTAAGGAGGGCTGGAGAGCACTGGGGTGGGGGCTAGAGAGTGATGGAGAGAGCTGAAGAGCACTGGGGGGGGGAAAGAACAGGGGGGGAGCATTGGGGGGAGGGGAGAGCACTGAGGGGAGAGCACTGGAGGGGAAAGAACAGGGGGAGAGAGGAGAGCACTGGGGGAGAGCACTGGGGGGAGTGGAGGGCACGGGGGGGGGGAGAGCACTGGGGGGAACAGGGGCAGAGAGCACTGGGGATGGTGGCTAGAGAAGGATGGGGAGAGCTGGAGAGCAGCAAGAACAGGGGAGGAGAAAACTGGGGGGGGGGCAGGAGAGTGTGGTGGTGGTGGAGGAGAGCACTGTGGGGGGGGGGGCAGGAGAGTGTGGTGGTGGAGGAGAGCACTGGAGGGGGTGGCAGGAGAGTGTGGTGGTGGAGGAGAGCACTGGAGGGGGTGGCAGGAGAGTGTGGTGGTGGAGGAGAGCACTGGAGGGGGTGGCAGGAGAGTGTGGTGGTGGAGGAGACCACTGGGGGGGGGGAAGGAGAGTGCGGTGGTGGAGGAGAGCACTGGGGGGGCAGGAGAGTGCAGTGGTGGAAGAGAAGAGCACTGGGGGGGGGGGCAGGAGAGTGCGGTGGTGGAAGAGAGCACAGTGGTGGAAGAGAGCATGGGGGTAGAAGAGTGCGGTGGTGGAGGAGAGCACTGGGGGGGCAGGAGAGTGCGGTGGTGGATGAGAGGAGGACTGGGGGGGCAGGAGAGTGCGGTGGTGGAGGAGAGGAGCATTGGGGGGGTCAGGAGAGTGCGGTGGTGGAAGAGAAGAGCGGGGGGCAGGAGAGTGCGGTGGTGGAAGAGAGCACGGGGGGGGGCAGGAGAGTGTGGTGGTGGAGGAGAGCACGGGGGGCAGGAGAGTGCGGTGGTGGAGGAGAGCACGGGGGCAGGAGAGTGCGGTGGTGGAGGAGAGGAGCACTGGGGGGGGCAGGAGAGTGCGGTGGTGGAGGAGCGCACTGGGGGGGGGCAGGAGAGTGCAGTGGTGGAAGAGAGCACTGGGGGGGGGGTCAGGAGAGTGTGGTGGTGGAGGAGCGCACTGGGGGGGGCAGGAGAGTGCAGTGGTGGAAGAGAGCACTGGGGAGGGGGGTCAGGAGAGTGTGGTGGTGGAGGAGAGCAAGGGGGTCAGGAGAGTGCGGTGGTGGAAGAGAAGAGCAGGGGGGGCAGGAGAGTGCGGTGGTGGAGGAGAGCACTGGGGGGGGGTCAGGAGAGTGTGGTGGTGGAGGAGAGCACGGGGGTCAGGAGAGTGCAGTGGTGGAAGAGAAGAAAAGGGGGGGGCAGAAGAGTGCGGTGGTGGAGGAGCGCACTGGGGGGGGGCAGGAGAGTGCAGTGGTGGAAGAGAGCACTGGGGGGGGGGTCAGGAGAGTGTGGTGGTGGAGGAGAGCACGGGGGGGGGGGGCAGGAGAGTGCAGTGGTGGAAGAGAGCACTGGGGGGGGGTCAGGAGAGTATGGTGGTGGAGGAGAGCACTGGGGTCAGGAGAGTGCGGTGGTGGAAGAGAAGAGCAGGGGGGGGCAGGAGAGTGCGGTGGTGGAGGAGAGCACTGGGGGGGGTCAGGAGAGTGTGGTGGTGGAGGAGAGCACGGGGGTCAGGAGAGTGCGGTGGTGGAAGAGAAGAGCAGGGGGGGGCAGGAGAGTGCGGTGATGGAGGAGCGCACTGGGGGGGGGGGCAGGAGAGTGCAGTGGTGGAAGAGAGCACTGGGGGGGGGGTCAGGACAGTGTGGTGGTGGAGGAGAGCACGGGGGTCAGGAGAGTGCGGTGGTGGAAGAGAAGAGCAGGGGGGGGCAGGAGAGTGCGGTGGTGGAGGAGAGCACTGGGGGGGGGGGTCAGGAGAGTGTGGTGGTGGAGGAGAGCACGGGGGTCAGGAGAGTCCGAATCCGATACCTTCTGGATCAATTCGTTCAGCAGGATTTCCCTGCTAACCGCTGAAATGTAAAGAAAAGAATGCTGGCAATAGTTAGTTGTGAAGGAACGGTGGGCTGCCCTGTCCTTAACAACCATTGACATTTCAGCTGTCCACGGAATTCCCTTCTCTGCCTCATCCTCCCCTCCTGCCAGCGGTCACCTTCACCCCATCTCCAACCTCCACCGCTCATACCACACCAGCCTCCAGCCCTACTGTCTTGGCCCGGCTCTGCAAACTCAGTGGGGGGGCAGAGGTAGAGCGGGCGAGAACTTCAAAATGATGCGCACCTATGAGCTAATCCCCCCCACTGTGCAGCTATTTAAAAAGAAAACTTCTCCAGGTCCCCTGTGTTCAGTGGGTGCTGGGGGACAGAAAGCGGACTATTTAACCAATTTCGGTTTAGGCGGATTAATCTACAATGCTTCACACAATTACACTGAAGACCTCTTCTATATTAGCACACTCGGGCCTGTCAGGAGCGCTGCTGTGGATTAATCCACCTAAACCTGAAAGTGGTTAAATAGTCCGCTTTCTGTCTCCCGGCACCCACTGAACATAGAGGAGCCAGAGAAGTTTTACTTTTAAATAGTTACAAAGCGGGGGATTAGTTCATTGGTACACAGTATTTAGGACTTCTCTCTATCTCTGATAGCCCACTGAGTTCCGCCTAGCCCTAGTTGCCCAGGAGGAAGGGACAGGACCAGATGTATCAGCAGTGCTCAGCTGGTCCCAGGCTCCCAGCTTCAGAGGATTCACCTGCATGAGAAGCTGCATCCCAACCACCGCAGCCCTCAACCCCTATACCACTCCACCCTCAACTACCCTGCCCTCTCTTACCCCCCTACTCCCCACCCTGACCTCACTTACCCCCTTACTTACCCTCCACCCTCACTTACCCATTACCCACCTACACTGTCCTCGCTTACCCCCTACCCCTCGCCCTCATTCCAGCCTTAACTAACTCCCTAATAACCCCCCCCCCCCCCCACCTCCCAAACCACCCCTCTGCCTACTCTTCCTAGGCAAAAAGTATTGGTAATTGGTATCAGCGAGTACTTAAAAAAAGTATCAGTACTCGTACTCAGTGTTAAAAAAAATTGTATCAGTGCATCCCTAATTGTTATTATTGATAGGCTTATTCATTAGGGTACAGAGGAATGTGAATATTGCAGAAATCAACAGGGATCGAGTAGAACATGGTTTTACTGTGCCGACAGAGGAAAACTTTTTTTATTACAGTAGCATCCAGCGGTAAGAATGTAATTGGAGTATTTAATTATATTACATAATATGTATGTATTAAGAGTTCTTAACTTTGTGTTTAATCTAGATTCACCTTACAAAGTAAAAATTCAGCAGAGGCAATAGAAACTCATCAGTCATTGCCATGATTATATCAAAGCAGAACTCTGAGAAAGCTAAAAGTCCTCGCTTGCAGTGGGCCTGCTCCTCACTAAAAAGGTTAACTGTCTGTTTAGGTTAAAAGGCACTTTTACTTACCTGATCTTTGTTCTAGCAAGGAACTGTCCCTCACCATCCTCAAGTTCAATGCAGGGCTATGGTCCCTGCACAAATTCTGATGATGTCAGAAGACCTTAGACTGTGGGAGTGTAGGGGAAAATAGGTTGCAAGGACTGTTTTAGCAGTACAGAGGAGCCAATGGGGGAAAAGGATCAGATAAGAAACTTTTTTCCTCAAAGGATAAATAAGCAGTTAACCCTGGCAGTACAGGCACAGTCCCATTGAAAGAGATGACATTTAGCTTTCCCAGAGTTCAACTTTAAAAGGTGTGTTTATCAAATCTAAACCCCCGTACACATGATCGGAAATACCGCCAGCAAAAGTCCAATGAGAGCTTTTGGTCAGATATTCTTTTTTTAACTTTATCTCTTTATTAATTTTCTTTCCCATTTTAAACATAACATTACATACAACCTTATCATATAAAACCAGAATGTCATACATATTATATATAGCCCTTTTACATCCTACCATTCCCCACATTCATCTCATTCCCCCACTCAGTCACATCCATTCCTTACACTATTTCTTACCCAACCACTCCCCCCCTCATTCAAGCACACTTCTCCCGCTATTCCTTGACAAGCTACTATTCCTCTTTTTAAATATAAACCCCTTCATTCATTTTCTCATACCACATCTTCCAAATCCTGTCAAATTTTTTGATGCCACCCTGTCTTATATAGGCAACCTTTTCCTTAGGAATAACCCTATTCATATTCTGTACCCACTCTCTACTAGTAGGGGGTGTTGGGGACTGCCACTTCTGGGCTATCAATTTCCTAGCTTGAAAAAGGGACCTTATTTTCGCCAGTTTGCTATCTTTGGGATCACCACCCCCATCAGTCCACCCCAACACGCACCCTACTGGTTCCATTTCTACTTCTATCTCAAACACCTGATTAATTATCGTCCCTATCTCTCTCCAATAGCGGTATAGCTTGGGGCATCTCCAAAACATGTGTATCATATCTGCCTCATTCCTTCCACACCTAGGGCAAGCCGCATCGCGCCTTCTACCAAACAAAAAGAGCCTCTTGGGGGTGTAATATGCTCTATACAACAAAAACAGGTGAGAAAGTTTTTGAGAGGGGGAAATGGACACCCAGGGTGCCAACTCAAGCATCCTCTCCCAATGATCTTCCGAGATGCTCCCAACATCTCCCTCCCATTTTCCCCTATTCCTTTGCTCCTGCCCTCTTACCTGGGTCTTCCTACACAAATTTACATAGGCATTAGATATTAACCCTTTCCCTGATTTTGCTCGTAGTATGTTTTTAATTGCTGGTATCTCACACCATCTTATTGCCTCTTCCCCGAACTGTTTTCCCAACGCATGTCTAATCTGTAAATATCTAAAAAAATACTTCCTCGGAATAGCAAACTGGTCTCTTAACTCTTGAAATTGTTTCAGGTTACCATTCTGGTAAATCTAATGAATAAATTTGATGCCTTTCCTTTCCCATTCCCTTATTTGTCCTATTTTCTGTATTTCGTCTAGGTTATTGTTATCCCAAAGGGGAGAATACTCTGTAAATCCCTTATATCCCATTACTTTTTTAGTTACCTCCCATACCTTTATCATAAGCCCCAGGGTAGGAACATCTCGTATGCGAGTCCCTGCCTCTAGTATCACTATCAATGGTCTACCTAGATATTGTTCAAGAGAAGTTTTCTTTTTCCATCCTCCCTCCTCTAGGTCCGCTCCCACCAGATGTTGTAACTGGGCCGCTAAAAAATAGTTAAATGGATGTGGGAGAGCAACTCCCCCTCCATCACTGGGGAGTTGTAACATTTTTAAACCAATACGTGCTTGACCCCCTTTCCAAATCAATTCTCTAAATATGGAATCCACCTTATAAAACCATTTTTTGTGGATCCATACTGGAGAGTTGTGTAGAACATATAGGAGTTGTGGTAGAACTATCATTTTAATTAGGTTACATCGGCCTGCTGCTGATAGAGGTAATCTCTTCCAGATATTGATTTTATATTTAAGTTTACATAGCAAAGGGGCCAGATTGTCCACTATATATTGTTTGGGGTCTTTAGTAATATATATACCTAGATATTTCATTTGTGTCACTATCTGAATATGTGCCGCTTCAGAAGGTAGAGGACTGTTCAGGGGATCAATAGGCAATATACAGGATTTCTCCCAATTTATCTTTAATCCTGCAAGATGTCCAAAATCTTTAATTCTACACATTACCTCCCCAATAGAAATCTGGACATCCCCAAGAAGCAGGAGAAGATTGTCTGCAAATAGCACTATTTTTTCTTCCTCATCTCCTCTCCTAAATCCCTTTATCCCGATATTTGATCTAAGAGATATGGCCAGGGGTTCAATTGCCATGGCAAACAAGAGAGGGGACAGGGGACACCCCTGTCTCGTTCCCCTCTTCAACTGGATCCCTGCCGAACTACCATTGTTTATTCTTATCTGTGCTTCCAAATACAGGGCCCACCTGAAATTCCCTCAAGACCCTCCACAAGTAGCTCCACTCTATGGTATTAAAGGCCTTGGCAGCATCTAAAGATAGGACGGCTCTCTGGCCCTCACCATCCACTGGAATTTGAAGGTTTAAGAAAACCCTCCTTATGTTTATACTTGTGGATCTACCCGGAATAAAACCTGATTGATCAGGGTGGATAAGGTTTTCTATCACTTTATTTAATCTAGCTGCCAAGACCTTTGCTAGGATCTTTACGTCCAAATTCAACAAAGAGATAGGTCTATATGACGAGGGGTTGAGGGGATCTTTATTTTCTTTCGGTATCACTATTATGATTGATTCCATCATTGAAGACGGAAGCTCTCCTGTTTGTAGTGCCCAGTTAAAAACTTTTAACAATTCAGGCAGTAACACCTCGCCAAGGTGGCGATAGACCTCCACCGGGAGGCCATCTGGGCCTGGAGCTTTTTGACCTGCCATTTCCTGCACGATGCGCCGGATCTCTTCTATCGTTATCGGGCCGTCGAGTATATCCCTGTCTTCCCTAGAGAGGTGAGGTATTGTCAGCCCACTAAAAAATGTGTCCATTTCTTCCCCCTTCTCATCCTGGTTCGAGTGGTATAAATCCTCATAATAAGTTCTAAATCTCTCCAATATTTCTATCCCATTTGTGGATATCCCACCCTCTACCATTCTGTTCCTTGTTACCATGGAGGGTGACGAGTTTGTTTTTACTAAATGCGCTAGCATCGACCAACCCTTTCACCTTCTCCAAATACTTGTTGTTTTTGAAATATATATTTATTTTCAGCTTTCTCCAGTATTATATGACGGTATTCCTGCTGGGCACTCAACCATTGTCTCTGATTATCAATTGTTGGAGCATTTATATACTGGATTTCTAACTTCGCCACTCTCCTTAGGGCTAATTCCTCCCTTTCCCCCGACTGTTTTTTTATTTTAGAGATCTGCTGTATCAGGAGACCTCGAAGGTAGGCTTTTAATGTATCCCACACCATCCCCTGCGAGGCCGTATCTGTATTCCAGTCAACGTATTCCTTTAATGCATCAAGTAAATCTTTTGGTTCTCCCATAAGCTCCAACCATAGGGGACTAAATCTCCACCCTCGTTGCTGATTTCCCTTCTCCATCTCCAGGGAGGCCATCATTGCCGAGTGATCAGAGAGACTCCTTGGCATATATTTTATTTTACTTACTAATCCCACTGCCTCATCGTTCCCTAGGAACATATCTATCCTTGACAGGGTTGAATGTGAAGCGGAAAGACACGAAAATGACCGGGCTAGTGGATTCTGAATTCTCCAGAGGTCTTTCAATCCCATTTCTCCCATAAACTGTAAAAAAACGATTTTCCATTGTACTTCCTTGTTGTGTCCTCCCCTTGGGGAATCTGTCTATTGCTTTATCAATAACCATATTAAAATCCCCTACTATCATCAGTGGGACCCCCGGTTTATCCAACACAAACTCAACCAATGCATATAGAATATCCATGGAAGAGGGCGGCGGTATATAAATATTAGCCAAAATCAAAACCTTTTCCCCTATCTTACCATATAAGAAAACATACCTCCCCTGTTCGTCAACCTTGACCTGAAAACAATTAAAAGGTGTCCCTACTTTAATCAAAGTGCTAACCCCCCTAGAAAAGGAGGTATGTATCGAGTGATATTGATTAGGGTATTCACCCCAATTTAACTGTAAGCTGGAAACATTTGTGAAATGTGTCTCCTGTAAACATAAAAATGTTACCCCTTGTGACCTTGCTATTGACCTGACCGCCATCCTCTTCCTTGGGTCTCCCATACCTCTTACATTCCAAGAATACACAATAAAACTTTCCCCCTTTAACACTGTGGGTTCACTCATTACACGTTCTAGTGATCATCCTTATTACACAATTCATATACCCCATCTTTAACACTCAATTTTGTGTGGTTATCTCTTACCCCTTGTTTCCTTATAGTTAAATACTCATTATACAGTTCTCTTAAAGTGTACTCCATCTTTAACACTCAATTTTATGAGGTTGTCTCTTACCCATCGTTTCCCTGTGATTGGGTGTTCATTATATAGTGCGCCTAAAGTGTGCTTCCTCCCTCCTTTCCTACATCCTATATAACCCTCCTCCCTTATGCTCCTCCCCCCCTCATTTCTCCAATCACACTCACCATTCAACCCACACACTTCTCCCATTGCCTCTCTAGGCACCCCCTGGGGCCTTCTATTGTGACCTTCCCATACGAAAACTTCACTCCCCATTCTACCGTGGGTTCCTTTCCTCCCTCGTCCCCATCTCTCTCTCCCCACCCCTGAAACCCTCCAAACATCCAATATATCCCACGCAATACACATTTGGGGAATGCAAACCACCCACCCCCCATATAAAGGGGCACAATGTTCGCCACTCCCCTTCTTCTCTATCTCACCCTCCCGCTCCCTCCCCCATCACCAATAATGGAAACAGCTTTTTCTTTTAGCCCTCGCCTCCCTCCCCCCCCCCACATCAACAAGCGACCCACCATTCTCCCCCCTCTCCCCCCCAAACAAAGGGGGGAAAGGGAGAGGGGGGAAAAACAGAAAAAAAAACAAGGAGAAAAATCGTCAGTCCATCAGCACCATAGTCACTAAGAATGGGACTCCAACCACTCCTCAACCCCTCTAGGGCTGTCAAATATCATAGGGCCTCCAGGTATATTTAATCGCAATCTTGCTGGATATAACAAAGCGTAAGTCACATTCTTCTGGCGGAGTCAATATTTTACTTCCCCAAATTTAGCTCTCCTCCTTCGCAAGTCTGGCGAAAAGTCCGGAAAAATCGACACTCGAGAGCCATTATATGCAATCTTACCCATCTCTCTGGCTTTACGTGTAATAGTTTCTTTATCTTTATAGAACAATAATTTGGCCAGTATTGGTCTTGGAGGGGCACTAGGTTGTGGGGGTCTTGCAGGGACCCTGTGTGCCCTTTCAATAGCTAAAAATGGTGAAAATGTATCTTGACCAAACACCTCTCCAAACCATTTCACTAAAAAGGCTATCAGGTCCGATCCTTCACATTGTTCCGGTAAGCCCACTATCCGAATATTTTTCCTCCTCATCCTATTCTCCATTTCATCCAGTTTGGATTCCTGTCTGGTTAACTGTTCTTGCATAGTCTTAACTACTCGTATCAGAGGGTCCAGATCATCTTCAACCTGACCAATCCGGCCCTCCAAAGCTGCAGTCCTTTCTTGGATTTTTTGAATATCTTGTCTGACATAGGACAGTTCCTCCTGGATGGAGATGAGTTGTACACTCACCCCTCCCAGGGACTCTTTACATGAGTTAACTGCCATCAAGACTTCTTTTAGTGTTGGCTCTGGTTTCAGCTCCACCCCTCCCTGAGCCCCCTCTTCAACCGGAGCAGATGCTCCTTCCAAGATTGCAACTGTGGCCTGGCCTGGGATGTTTTCCATATCTTCACCTCCTACCAATCCCGTCCCAGGGTAGTTTAACCCATGGCTTTTCCTCGTGCCCTTGGCACCTGACAGTCTATTAGTTTGATTTTGCTGTCCTTGTTGAATACCCTTCGGGGAGGTCTGGCCAAGCCCCTGACTCGGATTGTGGGCATATTTCTCAAGTTTCGCAGCCGCAGCTGCCTGACTTGCTTTAGTCGCACGATGCGACGGCATGGCGACTCTAGCTCTACACCAAGGTAGGAAAAATAAAAACACTGGCTAATTTGCCTGGTAGGCTGTAATAATCATCAATACTGTAGAGGAAAGCAATTTTTCATCATAGGTTTTTAACTCCTCCAGTACATACAATACAGTTCTTTATATTGTTCTCTTGAATAGAGACTTTAGTTGCCTAGCTGAGGGAAAAAAAAAAAGGAGAAGCAAACAAGCAGGTATGTGAGAGGTACTTTTAAAAGTCTGACGAGCTTTAAACTGCTAGATGGCTTCCGTACAATATTGTGCAGTCCCAGCAACAACCAAACTCTGGGGAGGAACAGCGTCCAAAGAGAGAAATATAGACCTAACAGCAGCAGCTCCGCTCAGAGTTTATACCTCCCAATAGGTTCTTTATAGTGGGTTAACAACTCCTCCAAGCAACCATGAAGCAAAAAAAAAACAAAAAAAAACAAAAAAAAAAAACCCTCAGGTCTTCACGTTATTTCTCAAACAGTCCACTTAACCATCTGGGTTGGAGCAGGGGGGAGAGGGAAGAGAAAAAGATCAATGTATAGGGTGGGAGTTATAACAGCTATTCCACGTCCTTCCATAAGTATACAATTTAATTTATCTTGCAATGTTCATTGAAAAATACTGACTCACCACCCTATTATACAGGAAGATTTATACAAGAAGCTTTGCTCTCCCTCAGCTGTTTCTCACCCTTCCTTTACGCTCGTCTGCATTTTGCTTGTTGCTCCAGTCCTGTCTCCTCTCCCTCTCCCCTCAGCAGAGAGTGTGCAAAGAGCATGCAGCCACCCTGATCGCTCGGTGTATATTCCTCAGCCTCTCCACTCACAGCTCTCTGATCTCAAGTGCTTCACACGAGATAGGCAATAGGGCTGACCCCCCTCTCCGGGTCGCGGGTTCCGCCGCACAACGAAGCGGCCGGCAGAGACAGAAGGGACATCCATGCGGCTTAGAGTCCGTGCGGCTTAGAGTCCGGGGTTCCGGCCGCCATCCGTCCGTAAGCAGCGGGGGTGGTGGGGGAAGGCAACGCTTAGTACGATCGCATGGGGAGGAGAGCGAGACACCGCTCACTCACACGCACGCAGCCTCCTCCCTCTGCATCCGGTCACGCCCCCATCTTGGTCAGATATTCTGACCGTGTGTATGCTCCATCGGACTTTTGCTGGCAGAATTTCCGCCGGCAAAAGTTAAAGAGCAGGTTCTCTATTTTTCAGACGGAAAAATTTCCGATCGGAAATTCCGTTAGTCTGTAGCAATTCCGACGAGCAAAATTCCTACGCATGCTCGAAAACAATTCGGAAGCATTGAACTTCATTTTCTTGGCTCGTTGTAGTGCTGTACATCACTGCGTTCTTGACGGTCAAAAGTTCAGAGGACTTTTGTGTGACCGCGTGTATGCAAACCAAGCTTAAGCAGAATTACGTTGAAAAAAATATCCAAGATTTTTCCGACGAAAACTCAGATCGTGTGTACGCGGCATAATACTTAAGCCTTTGGTAAATGCTGGTTAGATTTGGACCACCTGACAGTTTCATAAATATCTTGGGGATAGAGATATTTACACTTCACGTCTGCCATAGATATTAGGAGAGTGTACTACTTTCTCTGTTGGGTTTCTTTTTTTTCTATATCATGGAGAATGCAACAGGAGGAGCTAGAACACAAAAAAAAGTGGTTGAGAATTCCCAGGTGAACAGGAATGTCATGGAGATCTTGCTGCAGGAGTATTGAAAACATATAACAAACAAGGGACTGACATACTGTCCTCTCAGACTGAACACTCTCTCCACAGTCCTCCAAGGCTGAACATTCACCGGCTCACCTGGTTGACTTCTCAGGAGATCTCCCAGATGTGCTTACCTGCTCCTGCTGTTCTCTCACTTGCTCCTGTGCCCCCAGGATAGGATTCCTCCTTGTGTTGTAGAGGGTCCCTCTAGCATCTGAACCCCAGGCCCAAGGTCAGCCCCCTCAACTAGGGAGCACCCCCAAGGGCCACGACAGCCTCCTCAGCATTCCATCTTCATATTCCACCTGACTGCCCCTGCTGGCAGGGCGCATGCCTCTTTTTGATGGGGATTGGTCGAGGACCTCATAAATATGCCAAACAGTGCCTCCTAGTATCCACCCACTACATCTGGAAGCTTTTCCAGGGTTCCAGAAACAGGGGGAGGTACCAGAGAAACTGCTTCCTGAGTCATCCAGCCTCCCTGAGTCACTCAACCCTGACCCAGATTCAACCCAGGCCTGGCTTTCAGCCAAATCAATTTTCCTACACTAACCTTTTTTTAATCTAGCACACACTAGAGGGTGCTACACCAGAGGTGGGCTTTAGTTGAAAAAATACAGAGCAGTTGTTTATAATACACAATGCTTTACAGCTACCTAAATGGTATGACATCTAAATTCACATTGTGCACTGGGGCTCACAGGAGGTTAGTATAAATCCCTGTTTAAGTCTTTATATTGAGACATTTTCAACACCTTGCAAAGTAAAGTGCACCATTAGCTCACTTACATACCCAGATAAACGTTCCCACAAACAGAACTGGGACTTGCTACAGTATGTGTTCCAAAGGAGAACAATTGCATTTTACATTTTCAATTTTTCTGATGTCTAAATTGTTCTTTTACATTATCATCTAATTGTAAGATTCAGTTTTGAAATATGTACAACCATATCTACAGATTTTTCAGTGACCCTCAGACATACAGAAAAAGAAAAAAATGTGTTTATGATACACTGCTGTTTCCATTGAACTTATGTGACATTGAAAGCTAGGAATGAATCACAAAGATGACAGTTCAAGATACACTTAGGAGTGATTCATGTTGTAGTCTTCCTAGAAATTAAGTTTCCAGTGAACTGTCAATTTAACTCTTAAAGTGTTTAATTCAAAACCTTTCAAGATAGTAAAAAACAAAAGCAGCAAAAGGCATGTTTTGGGTTACAGCAATATATACCCCTGGCTTCACTTCACTAGTAATAAAAATAGAAGCGGTTCTTAGAAAAACTCAACAGGAAATGAAAACTTACTGTGCATGGAAATAAAGAAAAGAAATAACACAATCATTTGTTACGGCTCTGCAGTCCTGATATCTTACTGAATAAATACAACCTGAAACATTGATCAAACTTAAGGTAATAGATTGGATGAAAGCACATTTTTGAGTTATTTCCCTTCTGGGTGTGTTTTATTCGGTATTTTATAGGCAAGTATGCAGCGTAACAGGAACTCTGAATTTTTCACTGAGGTCGTAAGACATTTTTATAAGAAAGGAGCAGTTGATGAAGCAAAATTCCACATGCCTTGCAAGCTTTGATTAAATAAAACCATGAATAGTCAAACTGTACACAGCAGAGCTGTAAAGAGGTGACATTGAAATTGAATTTATACTTCTGTGCAGGGCTTTTTTTCATCAGGAACTTGGTGGAACTCAGTTCCACTACCTCTGGCTCAGGTCCCCTGCTTCCTGCTCAACACTATCACTTGAAAACACAGAAGTTTGTCTACCAACAGCTCCCACAGATCTGATCTCCTGAGCAACTGAGTGCATGATAGAGACAAGGGAGGTGCAGGTGCTGACGCCCTCACTCGATGTTCTCCCTGCAAGTGAGAGAGCCAGAGACACCTAAACTGTGTGCATAGGTACTAGAGCCCCCTTGGTGCTTCAGCTTAATACAGCAACAGAATTAAGACAAGTGGAAAATGGTGGAGCTTTTAATGAGGAGGAAGATAGGGGCAGTGGAAGGGGGTTGCATGCAGTGGTCAGAGCTGAAGAGAGTTGAAAGTGAGATGTGAATAGGGGATGCAGAGGTAGGCAGCTGTTGAAGAAGGCTAAGCCATGCACTCTGTATAGTGCAGCACACCCCTGAACTCTGCACTCTGTGTGTAACAACCCCCAAACACTGCATTCTGTACATAATGGGGTTTGGGGGGGTTGTGGTTGAGTTTCTGCACCTATTTTCTGAGAAAAAAAGGCCTGCTTCTGTGACCCAGTTACTAAAACTGAGCTCAAGACACAGGTGAAAAACACCAATGTGAATGGTTTACTTGCCAAATGATTTTAAAGTAGTTCATTTATGTGCATTGCCAGTATTGTGGGCTAGGCACCATAGTCAGGACATCTCACTATAATGCAAGTTCAGCTTGTTGGAATTGGACCTTCACGCCCAAAATACACTTTCTACCCTTTCAACCATTCCCAACCACACTCCAGCTGCCTCCCTGGATTTCTACATATTGAAGTGCTTCCTTTTCAGAGGTTGGACAATGTGTACTGTGATTTCATAGTTCACTTTTGTTTATTCACAGATCAACAAAAGCACTACATTGCAGAGCTCCTTAAAAAAATTAAAAATTAAAAAATCAACATCAAATATCCCAGGCAGCATCAGTTTACAGACAGTGGCTGGAGGAGGGCTAAGAACCCACCCCAACTTTCCAACTGGAAAGTGAAGAAGTAGCTGCACACTGATAAGATCATCCCTGCACTGTCCCATTAAAAAAGAATGTTCACAGTGCTAAAATAAATGCTTACCATACCTGTCCAACTCTACAAAGGATAACAGAAGGATAAAAGAACCATGGGTGATAGTTATACTACCCTGTTTCCCCGATAGTAAGACACCCCCGATTGTAAGACGTATCGGGAGTTTCAGAGGGGTCGGCTAATATAAGCCGTACCCCGAAAGTAAGACATATGTCTTACTTTTGGGGAAACACGGGGGTATTGCCGCCTCCCTCTCATCTAGCTGCGCGCCGCCTCCTGCCCACATCCGCACCGTCCCCCTCTCCATATGTCGCCGCGTCTGCCATTTCCCTCTGATCTTAATGAGCGCCGCCTCCTACCCACGCCTGAGCCGTCCCCCTCTCCATACGTCACCGCGCCGTCCCCTGCACTTGTCACTGCCGCCTCCTGCTTAAAATACAGTAATGCACACAGTATTAATCATACATCAGTAAAACATACACACTGGCATACTGGGGTATCATCTGCTGTATGTAACCCAGTGGGTATCAGCAGGTGTCACACTGGATTAAATACAGCAGGTGGTACTGTATCACACATAAATCTGTTTTATCTTCCAGTATTCCACTGTTCGTTCTTACCATTTTTCATTGTTTTACATGTTATGCAATGTTGTAACAAGACATTCTTGGCACTTCCTTTTATAAAACTGTTTTGTGGTGAATACAATACTGTTCAGGTTGTTAATAAATGTTAATTTTAATGGTTAAAACAAAAAATTCGACAATTTTTTTCCAATATAAGACATACCCCGAAAGTAAGACATAGTGGGGCTTTTGGGGATAAAAAGAAAGTAAGACACTGTCTTACTTTCGGGGAAACACGGTAGCTGTGTTTAAGGGCTAAGTTCACCTGTAAAAAATAAAATATGCACATGATTTTGCAGGTGAAAATATTGATTATAATTTCTTTACATTGCAGCCTGCAAAGCATTGCATCCCTGATCATTGGATCGCGAGTGCAATGTCAGGCACCTGTACCTCCTGTGCAAGCAGACAGTTACTGAAGTTCAGGAAGAGTCAATGGACTACAAGGGTGCCCATAAGCGCTCCTGTAGTTCATTGAAACCTACAAGCCTTCTGCCTCGGTGGAAGATGAGACTTGTAGTTCATTCATTCACAGATCTTTGTAAATTAATAACATGGCTGTGTGGGCAGAGCTTTACTTGAACATCTTGGCATAACAGTAAAACAAAGGCAACAGTATTTCCCTAAACTAAGCTCTAAATCAGGCTTGTGGCTGCCCCAGCCTATCTGCACAGGATAGAGTCCATAACCGGCTGAATCCATGATGGTAGTGTAGCACCTTCCTAAATAGGTGCTAGGAATTAGATAGTTACCTATAGTGTGTGTTTTTGAAAGGTAAATGTAGTTGCCACACTCTAGTCAGCTGTAGTGGCTGTAATGGTTTGTTAGGTAAAAGCATAGTTTGCTCATGTACTAGTGAAGTTGCAATCTGCTAGTCAGGGCTGCTCAGTGTGCTCAGCTGTTGCCAGTTTGTCTTCTTCTGTATCCAGGGAACCTGAGAAATTTCTGAATGATAGTTATGGAGCTATGCAGATGGCAGCTATGCAGATGGCTCTGATTGCATGCGGGGGGACTGTATATATTCAGTGAGAACACTGAGCTCAGGGTCTGTTCCCAGAGTGGATTGGTCCAGCATGGAGGGCATGCTGCTATGTCTGCTGTTGTAAGGGCTCAGGTAGGCAACCTGACAGTCTCAATGCTAAGACCCTAGAGCTAAGCAAAGCTGACTGAGGGGAGCCTGTCCTCAGAAGATCCAATCTGGTATCACCAGAGTAAGGTGACGCTTGGAATTTGGAAGTAGGCAACCAGCTGTTCTCTGGGCCTTGTGTGAGTACAGACATTCTGAAAAATCCTAGGGAACTTTGTGCTTTTGACAGCCCTTGGTGCTAGAGAGAGTCAGCTATGGGTTTCTTCAAAGGGGATGCTGGTGTCAGGGCTGGGCTCAGCCCTTCCTTCTCTGAGCTGGCCGCTCAGCTGTTGGCTAATTGCCAGCTCCCATCTCTCTCCACAGTTAATCAGCTGTTGTTGATATCCTGCTCATCAGTCCTACCTACTTAAGGCGTCCAGTGCAAAGGAGCTCTGCCTTCGCCTTGGTGACATCCCTTCTGGCTCTGGATCCTGCTTGCTGATCCACTACTTTGATCCCTGACTTCTGGCTTGGCTGACTACCCGTTCCGTTTACTGAACTTTGGCTATGTTTTGACTACGTTTGTTCTTTTTACTTTTATTAAACCAGTGTGATTTAACTGTTATTCTGTCTCAGTCTGATTTCATGGTTTCTGATAGCTGGTTGGTTTCCTGAAAAGCTTTGTTCACATAATCTGCTACTTAAAGGGATTCTGCTCACACTTAACTACTACTACTACTATTTTAAAGCTGAAGATCACTGTTTGCAACAAACACAGACTTTACTATAGCTTGTCTTGAAGAATACCTAAGTCCTCAAGTATACATAGTTCTTGTTTTTGGAGTATTCCGCCTAATTCCCTCATCCCTATCCAAGGTCTCCAAAAATAAAAAACAACACCCCGAGACTGCTCATTGAAGAAGTGTGTTTATCAGCCTGTTTGCCTGGCTGTGGGGAAATGCCTGTGGGGAAGACCTGGACAGTAATCCTGCGGCCCCTAAGGGAGTGTCACTACAGTAGTGGATTAGCATCTTCAGTGCGGAATTCCGTTCCTAGGCTGTAGAAGGATCTATTAATTGATACTCTGGTCTCTGCAAATTTTAGCAGGCTAGCAGGACAGACTCCAATGGCAATGGTATTGAACAGCCAGCAGCATTGACAGTAGGCTCCTGCTAACTCTGACATACCCAAATCCAGGCCCCTCTTTATAATGCATAGAATCAGTGGGTTGGACCCAAAAAAGCCAGTCAAGAAAGAACTGAGAAAAACAATTAACACTAATCCTCCCGACAGGGGCAGTATAAAATGCTACCTGTCTACATGTATGTTTCAAAAGAATTGGGGGCCAGGTCTGTTATGCAATGTCTGGGGTTATGGTGTCTGGTGATAAGAGACGGGACTGGGATTTACCATGTCTCTGTGGTGAGGATTATAAGTGTCATTGCTTGGTGTATTTATGAGACTAGAGGGTAGGTTACCAGATTATTTCCCATTCTTTTATGGATTTCCAGTGGTTTCCCAATAATGAGGTATAGTTATAGGACATGCTATGTCCCAGGGGCAGGATAGGAGAATTAGGCTCCCCAGGGAAAGAAGAGGCCCCTCCCAGGCAGAGAGGACTATGATGGGTCTTCTACCTGGGTCACCTGCAGATGCTTACAGTAGAGGAGCAGTGCTTTATGTGGCTGATATTAGACAGCCCCATACACCTGCATGGATGCTGTGTGACTATGGCGATGGTATACCCAGTGTGCACTGTTACTATGGTGAAGAAAGAAACCAAGGAACACATAAATTATCTTTATTTATTTATATGTGTATTTTTCCTCCACTGGATCACTAGGGATTATACAATAACTTGGGGACACAGAGTGCTCCACCATTGAGTTTAAATGTCCCCTCATCAGCATATTCTAACTCAGTGGCGGTTGGTGATGTTTTAGGATGGGGGGCACCAGATCCTGCCCTTCCTTTTGTCTCCTCCCCCTTCTCATAAGCCCCACCCCGTATAGAATCCACCCACTCCGTCCCCTGTATTCCACTTGCTTCCACCCATAGTATCAGGAGTATACAGCTCAGCATCATAGAACAGGAGTATACAGCCCCAGAATCACAGGACAGAATATACAGCTCAGCCTCACAGATCAGGGTATTTAGCACAGCATTACAGATCAGGGTATATACTATGATAGAAAGACATAAAAAAACATTAAAAACATCTTGAGCGTAGATAGAGCTCATTTGTTATGTATTAGTCAGAATATAATTCAAAGGGCATTTGTTCAGTGCAATGTATGCAACTTTAACGCATGGTTCTTTATAAAATTACTGATTAAAAGCTAGTGCAGAATGCCTATGGTGTAATCACAATCAATTAGCATGACATATACCTTGTGCAGCTGAAATCTTCTCTCAGAGCCGTGTACAGGAAAGAGGCTTTTATCACATCCCCGATGTCTCCAACATACAGCTATCAAAAGTCGTCAAATGTAAAATTATTTCCAAATCAATGTATTTATGTACTGTACATAGAAAAATAAATGATAACAGATAACATCAGCATTCAAATATCCTCAAGTGTTTAGAAAGAATGTACTGTACACTGAATAGTATAAGCAAAGATTGGGTATGTAGGAATTGTTGAAAGTCTGACCAACCATGTGAAATATTATAAAGCACCATCATTTTCAAATTGTAATGTCGCTTCCGGTTTCCCACTGGCACAGAGAAACTGGAAGTGATGTTGACACAGAGGAAAGCACTGCCCATTTCCTACAGCGGTGCTAATAGAAAATAACACAACAGCCGATGACTACAATATGAGAGTGTTGCACCGCATTGCTTTGCCCCACAAGGACTCCCAAAAGCAGCCAAATTAAGCTTTTCGCCTGCAATCACGCGATTGCATGGACGTCAAGCTGCCCATAGCGCACATACACAGTGCACTCAAAGGACCTTTTTTGTTTTTTAAAGGACCTTTTTTTGAGACTAGCTTGGGGGCCACCACTGTAATCTAACCACTGACAAGTGGTTAGTCAGGGCCAGTTGATTGTAACTAGGCATCAGTTAGCTGTACTCTTCTTACCATACATCTCGGTATACCTGTGAATTAAGTACTATTTTATTGCTGCTTAGTAGAGATGAGCTTGATGTTTGGGTCGAAAATAAATTTGACTCGAACATCGGGTGTTCGCCCGTTCGTAGAACAGCGAACATTATGAGGCGTTTACAGCATGACCATGACCACATCACGGAGCTGGTGGAGACCTTACACCACTCCACCATCTGTTTGAGGATGCCCCGCAGATGCTCAATAGGGTTTAGGTATGGATAAATGTTTGGCCAGTCCATCACCTTTACCCTCAGCTTCTTTAGCAAGGCAGTGGCCGTCTTGGAGGTGTGTTTGGGGTCGTTATCATGTTGGAATACTGCCCTGCTGCCCAGTCTCTAAAGGGAGGGGATCATGCTCTGCTTCAGTATGTCAAAGTACATGTTGGCATTCATGGTTCCCCCAATGGACTGTAGCTCCCCAGTGCCAGCAGCCCCAGACCATGGCACTCCCACCACCATGCTTGACAGTAGGCAAGACACACTTGTCTTTGTACTTCTCATCTGGTTGTCACCACACACTCTTGACGTCATATGAACCAAATAAGCTTATCTTGGTCTCATCAGACCACAGGACATGGTTTCAGTAATCCGTGTCCTTAGTCTGCTTGTCTTCAGCAAACTGTTTGTAGGCATTCTTGTGCATCATCTTTAGAAGAGGCTTCCTTCTGGGACCTCAGCCATGCATTCCAATTTGATGCAGGGTGCGGCGTATGATCTGAGCATTGACAGGCTGACCCCCCACCCCTTTAACCTCTGCAGCAATGATGTCAGCACTCATACGTCTATTTCCCAAAGACAACCGCTGGATATGACGCTGACCACGTGCACTCAACTTCTTTGGTCAACCATGGCGAGGTCTGTTCTGAGTGGAACCTGCTCTGTTAAACCGCTGTATGGTCTTGGCCACCGTGCTGCAGCTCAGTTTCAGGTTCTTGGCAACCTTCTTATAGCCTAGGCCATCTTTATGTAGAACAATAATTCTTTTTTCAGATCCTCAGAGAGTTCTTTGCCATGAGGTGCCATGTTGAACTTCCAGTGACCAGTATGAAAGCAATACAACTAAATTTAACACACCCACTCCCCTTTCACACTTGAGACCTTGTAAACTAAAAACAAACGTGTCACATGAGGGAGGAAACATTTGGTTAATTGGGCCCAGTTGGGACATTTCCACTCAGGGGTGTACTCACTTTTGTTGCCAGCGGGTTAGACATTAATGGCTGTGTGTTGCTTTATTTTGAGGGGACAGCAAATTTACACTGTTATACAAGCTGTACACTCACCACTTTACATTGTAGCAAAGTGTAATTTCTTCAGTGTTGTCAGATGAAAAGATATAATAAAAATAAAATTATTTACAAAATGTGAGGGGTGTACTCATTTTTGTGAGATACTGTATATATACATACTCTGAATCCAGTGTAGCCTATATCCACATTCCACAGTGCATTCCATGGTGTACTGTTTCTAATACACTTTAGGCAGTGTACAGAGTATCTAATACAGCCAATACTGTACAATGTCTACTACACTTCTGGTGTTGTACACAATACACAATACAGTGCAGTCATAGTACAGTTGCTAATACAGTGCAGGCAGTGTACACAGTATCTAATACAGTGTGTACAGTTTCTACTACACTTCTGGTTGTGTACACAGTACAAAATACAGTGCAGCTGTAGAACAGTTGCTATTGCTAATACAGTGCAGGCAGTGTACAAAGTATCTAATACAGTGTGTACAGTTTCTACTATATTTTTGGTTGTGTACACAGTACACAATACAGTGTAGCCGTAGGACAGTTGCTAATACAGTGCAGGCAGTGTACACAGTATCTAATACAGTGTTTACAGTTTCTACTACACTTCTGTTTGTGTACACAGTCCAAAATACAGTACAGCTGTAGAACAATTGCTAATACAATGCAGGCAGTGTACACAGTATCTAATACAGTGTGTACAGTTTCTACTACACTTCTGGTTGTGTACACAGTACACAATACAGTGCAGCCATAGTACAGTTGCTAATACAGTGCACGCGGTGTACACAGCATCTAATACATTGTGTACAGTTTCTACTACACTTCTGGTGGTGTACACAGTACACAATATAGTGCAGCCGTAGTACAGTTGCTAATACAGTGCAAGCAGTGTACACAGTATCTAATACAGTGTGTACAGTTTCTACTACACTTCTGGGTGTGTACACAGTACACAATACAGTGCAGCTGTAGTACAGTTGCTAATACAGTGCCAGTGGTGTACACAATATCTAATACAGTGTGTACAGTTTCTACTACACCTCTGGTTGTGTACACAGTACAAAATACAGTGCAGCCATAGTACAGTTGCTAATACAGTGCAGGCAGTGTACACAGTATCTAATAGAGTGTGTACAGTTTCTACTACATTTCTGGTGATGTACACAGTACACTCATAAACACGCTATATATTTGATTTCAATATTATTTATCTACTATAGGGAATATATAGCGTGTTTATGACTAGCTATTTTTTGGTGTAACATCGCTTCTGATTGTCTATTTCACCCCCGACCATTCACTTTCCCTGTTCTCCCCCTTGCCTTTTCCCCTCTCCCCCTTGCCTTTTCCCCTTTCCCCTTACAGCGCAGCACTATTACACATTCTACTTATTTCTATTAGGGTTAGAGTTTTTCCCTTCATCAGTGCTTTCAGCAGTAGCCCATCTTCCCCTCACAGTACACCCATTGGGTCGAGCGCAGAGGTACTATACACAATGCATGTATTAGTCACACTGTCCCTCTAGTCTTCCTGTTGGAGCACACGCTTTATGGAATCATGGACAGGGCACTTGAGGTAGAACAGCGGGAGGAAGAGGAGGACTTCCTTACCTCTCAAGGCCCCCTTTATCCAGATAGCATTCTTGCGGATCGGCCAATCACACAGGAAGAAGAGGAGGAGGAGGATCGTGTCAGCATGGATGTAGAGGATAACATCATCAGCAGTCTTCAAGGAGTTGTACATGGCTGGAAGGAGGTAGTTACGGATCATGAGATCCTTAGTGACCCAGGGGACTCAGAATTGAATGCCTGCATGGCCTCCTTGATTCTGCAAAGCCTGCAAAAGGACCCTAGGATTGGTGGTATCAAGGCAAGGGATCATTACTGGCTGGCAACCCTTCTTGATCCATGTTACAAGGGTAAGGTTGCAGAACTCATCCTGCCTTCGCAGAGGGAGCAGAGGATGAAACATCTTCAGGAGGCCTTGCAGAAAGGTTTGTGCAATGCATTTTCAGACCCTGGGAGGTTACAGTTTCCTGGTGCTGGACATCGTGTTGCTGAGGCTTCGTTCAGTCAGCGGAAGAGCGGTGGAGAAGGTGGCCTGCTGACCGATGCCTTTAAACAATTTTTCAGTCCTCAGCACCAAGGTCTGATCGGTTCAAGCAACCATCACCAGCATCTGCATTATATGGTGCAGGAGTATCTAGGGCAAGAGCAAACTTGGAGACCTTTCCAACAGAGCATCCACTGGATTACTGGGTCTTGAGGATTGACCACTGACCAAAACTTACTCAATATGCAATTGAACTACTGGTCTGTCCTGCATCCAGAGTGCTTTATGAACACACATTCAGTGCTGCTGGAGGGGTTGTAACAGATTAAAGAGTGCGCCTGTTCACATTCATAAAAATGAATCAGTCTTGGATCAGCAGTTATCAAGCACCTGATGCTGATGTAGATGATTCAATTTGCTATGAATGTGGGATCCCTTGAAGACTACCTATGCTGACTATGCTATTCCTAATCAATCTTGGTGATGCTAGCTTCCAACAAAATTTTTGGTTTAGGGCACCACCACCACCACCCAATGCCCATTTTTTCTACCCCTGTTTGACAGGGGCATGTAATTACAATTTTTGATCTAATATTTCATAGCAGGGCCCTTTCCTGTGCCCAACAAGAGTATCTGTGAGGGGTTACAGTGTTTTGGCACCACCACCACCCAAGACCCAATTTTTCTGCCACTGTTTAACAGGAGCATGTAATTAAAATTTTTGATCTAATATTTCAACTAATATTTCAATGCAGGGCCCATTCCTGCACCCAACAAGAGTATCTGTGAGGGGTTACAGTGTTGTGGCACCACCACCCAAGGCCCAATTTTTCTACCCCTGTTTAACAGGGGCATGTAATTTCAATTCTTGATATAATTTTTCACAGCAGGGCCCGTTGCTGCACTCAACAAGAGTATCTGTGAGGGGTTACAGTGTTGTGGCACCACCACCCAAGGCCCAATTTTTCTACCCCTGTTTAACCACTTCCCAACCAGCGCACGACGATGTACGTCGACAGAATGGCACGGGCAGGCATATTGGCTTACAGGTACGTCCAATATTCAATGCTGCCCTGCCATCGGGAGCGCGCCGCCGGTGGCGCGCTCCCGCGCTGGTCGGGACCCCAGTGAGTCCGGTCGCGGGACCCGCGGACTCGATCGCCGCGGGCATCCCCGCGATCGTCTCACGGAGCGGCCGAATGGAGGAAATGCAAAGTAAACAGCATTTCTCCATTCTGCCTAGCAACTAGTGACGCTGATCTCTGCTCCATGTGATTGGGGCAGAGATCAGTGTTCACTAAATGAAAGCCCAACCCCCCCACAGTTAGTAACACACCCCTAGGAACACTTAACCCCTACACTGCCACCCACTGGTTAACCCCTTCACTGCCAGTGTCATTTACACAGGAATCACTGCATTTATATAGCAGTGATTACTGTATAAATAAATATAAATATATATATATATATATATATATATATATATATATATATATATAATAAAAATCGCTGATCGCCGCCATTACTAGTAAAAAAAAAAAATAATAAAAAATTATTAATAAAAATGCTATAAAACTATCCCTATTTTGTAAACGCTATAACTTTTGCGCAAACCAATCAATAATCGCTTATTGCGATTTTTTTACCAAAAATATGTAGAAGAATACGTATCGGCCTAAACTGAGGGAAAAAAATGTTTTTTTTATATATTTTTGGGGGATATTTATTATAACAAAAAGTAAAAAATAATGCGTTTTTTTCAAAATCGTCGCTCTATTTTTGTTTATAGCGCAAAAAATAAAAACCGCAGGGGTGATCAAATACCACCAAAAGAAAGCTCTATTTGTGGGAAAAAAAGGACGTCAATTTTGTTTGGGAGCCACGTCGCACGACCGCGCAATTGTCAGTTAAAGCGACGCAGTGCCGAATCGCAAAAAGTGGTCTGGTCTTTGACCAGCAAAATGGTCTGGTCTGCAAGTGGTTAACAGGGGCATGTAATTACAATTTTTGATATAATAGTTCAACGCAGGGCCCATTGCTGCGCCCAACCAGAGTATCTGTGAGGGGTTGCACTGTTGTGGCACAACCACCACCACCCACAGCCTAATTTTTCTGCCCCTGTTTAACAGGGGCATGTAATTACAATTCTTGATATAATCATTCACAGCAGGGCCTGTTCCTGCACCCACCAAGAGTATCTGTGAGGACTTACAGTGTTCTGGTATTTTTTTATTTATTTGGGTGCAGGTCAATGATTTTCATCTATAATTCCGGGACCATAATACATTACAGCCACGAGTTTTAAATTACATTTTTTTCCTTTAGAAATGTAATTTTGCTGTAGTATTGTTCCAAACACAGGAATATTGTGCTATTTTACAAGCATACTAAGGACACCCCCCAGGAATGATATTTAAAGGAATATTACATTTTTATTGTTTCACTTTAAGCATTATTAAAATCACTGCTCCCGAGAAAAAAAACATCTGTTTTTAAAACTTTTTTTGCATTGATAAATGTGCCCTGGGGCAGGCCCCGGGTCCCTAAAAACTCTATATGGCAATAACTTGCATATAAGCCTTTAGAATTAGCACTTTTGATTTTTTATGTTTGTGTCCCATAGACTGTAATGGTGTTTGTGTGTTCACAACACATTTTTTACCTGTTCGCATGCTCTGCTGCGAACTGAATCGGGAGTGTTCGGCTCATCCCTACTGCTTATAGTGTTGTTTCCTGCTCACCTAGTGCATTTGAGACAAGTCAAAGAGAATAAACTCTCATTGCATTTTCTTTATCATGTGATCACATTTTACTTTCCCTATTGTGTTGTTGGAGTTATCATTTCTACCATTGCTTTGCTGTATTTCATATGTAGGGGTGGTTGCTTTGTTAATAAACTCCAGATAGCTACTATTGGGGCATTGGAAATGGTAGAAGAACCAAATATACCCAGCAGTTCTTTTGGTGATCATTGCTAGAAGTGTGTTTAACAGAGCAAATACGAGAAGTTCACTGTTGGGGTTTACAAACACTTTTACAGAATCCTGGAGATTGTGTAAATTTTTGCCATTCTTAGCATCAAGGTCTTATTTAATGGAATTCATTGTTCAGTTTCAACTGTACATTCCGGCAGAATCACGTTGACTATAGTAGCATCACAGTAAAAATGAGTAAATACACTAAGTATAAGTTTCTTGTTTACTGTGCTAGAATAAACCACAGAAGTTAGCCATCAATTGTACCAGTTCATAACAAAATGTGTTTATCACACTAGCTGCAAATGACAGGTTAAGCCATCTTGCTCTGAATTACAGACATTCCCAATGTGTTGGCAGCACTTTAGACTGCATTAAAAGTGAACATTTTATTGAACCTGATAGATTTTTATCTTTGACAAATTAATTCTCACCCTGATTACACCTTTTTGAGCCCTGTTTTTTATATTCACCATTGGCAAAGATGTATTTTCCTTGTAAACATGTATGTTTGTTATCTAATGTCTTAGTGCTAGTTTGAGACATTCTACATTACATTACAAGTGCAAGATGTTCTGGCTGTGCTTAAGATATAATTCATGATACAGGGAATGCTTTGACTTTAAATGGTGAAGGATAGCAATAATCCTCTTTAAGTTGGCAAGTAGACCTTATGACGAAAACATGGAGTCGAATTTACTTGCCTGTCTATAGTAATAATTAGGGTTGCATTGGTACTGAAACTAGTATCGGTATCAGTGCCAATACTGAGCATTGGCATGAGTACTTCTTCTTCGTGTGCCCCTTCGTTCCCCTCTGTCCTCCCCTGGTCCCCCCATCTCCTGGATCTTCCAGGATGGAGAGCGGAGGAAGTAGTGTTGCCAACCTACCAGACTGAAATTTACTGACAAGACACCCAAAATTTACTGGCACAAGTTACAAAATTACAGTTTTAAGTGCAAATTTCAGTATTTCAACTACAAACATGTACAATATGGAATTAGCAATGTGATTTAAGTTAGATATTAAGGTAAAAAGCATATTTCTTATTTTATTTTCGATATAGTAAGTAGCTCAGGGACAGGACTCAGGAGGGCAAGAAATTAGAATAGACAGACACACACACATGAAATTGACTCTCACAGTGACACTCACAGCAGTGTGCAGCAGCACAGATCACCAACACAACATGTCCCCTCCTGAGTCACAGTGACAGTCTCTCTCCACGCCAGGTGGTCCCTTCAGTTCACTCCAGTCCAAACAGCACTGACAGTCCCTCTCTCAGCTTTCCTTGCTCCCGACCCGCATGCAATGCTCCAACTGCTCTGCTCAGGCCACTTACATCATGACATCACACCACACATGGTCAGGCACCACTTCCACCAGGCCCGCCCAAACACACTTTTTTTGTTTTTTTGTGGCTGCCAGTAAAGATACTGACGTTTGACAACACTGGGAGGGAGAAGCTGGCAAATCTGTAATTTACCAGCTCCTTCCTTTTCTGAATGGATAGAGTCACTGACTGACTGTCAATTCATACCTGAAACATTGTAATTTATGTTTAGGATGCTTTAGTTTAGGAATGGAGAGGAGCCGCTGTCTCCTTTCCATTAATTTTCAGTGCAGCTGAGGCTGCAGAGAAAGGGACTGGGGAATCTGTGTCCTTGGTCCCTTTCTCTGTCTCAAAGAGGAGATGTCAGGGGTCTGTTTAGACCCCTGACATCTCATCAAAGTCCCCCCCCCCCCCAACAGGGCTGAAAAAAATAATAAAAAAAAGAGAAAACATTGTAATAAATATTTCAAAGTTAAATTGAAAATAAAAAAATGAAATAAACACTGGCACCATCCACTCAAAAAAAGAAAATTGTAATAAAAAATTGAATTAAAATAAAAAAAAACACTGACACATGTGCCACTGTCACATGACATTTAAAAAAAGTTTCGGTGAGTACTTGAAAAAAAGTATCGGTACTTGTACTCGGTCTTAAAAGAGTGGTATCGGTGCAACCCCTAGTAATGATGATGCAATTGAAGCCAGCTCAGTGAGACATTCCTAAACAGCATGCTGATTAGTGCCCAATTCGGCAAAGACTAGTAAAGAAAATGTTCACCCAATGATCATTTCCAAAGCAACTTAATAACAGAATTTTCTGACTGCTCATGTACTAACAATATTTATAAAGGTCAATGCCAATTGTGTAGCTGTGGCTAAAGAAAAATAAATTAAAGAGGAACTGCCATCTGCTCACATAATTTGTAAAAAAAAGAAAACATCTTTTCCATTCTGAAGCTTCCCTCCAATCACTTTGCATATTATTTTATATATACTGTGATTCTGTACTTGCCAAATATGCTGCAGAAATCTCCCTCCACTGAGTCTGGCTGCAACCATTTTAACTGTGGGCAGCTGAAGCTGCTGCCTGTTAGCTTCCTGGATTTACAGACACACAGAGGCAAACCTCCAGCTCTGCAGCTTTGCAATGCAGGTGGATTCTTAGCACAGTACCATGAGGGTCATAAATCATGTGTGTGTTGTCAAAAAGGCATACCTTGTTTTCATGCAGAGTCAGGATTGGCAAGCTTGGTGTGAGAAAAACCTTTGACAGCTCAAGGGACACCTGCTGCACCTCTGTGCTGAGATTGGGAGCTGGAGAGGTCACAGAACTGCTAAAAGGTGTACAGATTTTAGACTAGAAGATAGCAGTTGAAGGGTTATGAAATAGGATATGTTTATATTGGAATGTGGTTATTTGGTATAAAATGATCAGTCCCCAGATAATCCTTTGTTAACCTGACCACCACTATATTATTTCATTTAGGATTGGGAGCTGGAGAGCTCCCAGAACTGCTAAAGGGTGTACAGATTTTAGACTAAAAGATAGCAGATGAAGGGTAATTAAATAGGATATGTTTATATTGGAATGTGGTTATTTGGTATAAAATAATCAGTCCCCAGATGATCCTTTGTTAACCTGACCACCACTCTATTCCATTTATTTTGGGCACCCTTCCCAGATAATTGAGATTTATATTGGCTCTGAACAATAGAAGATTGAGAAAAAAAAATGTGTGTGTCTCTGTGTGGAGGTGGCCATCTTGGTAGAGGCAGAGCTTTGCTTTCTTGTGTCTCCAGCTAGGTGTTAGCAGCACAATAGAGACATTACCAAATCTCATCCTAAATCTCCTAAACCTAGATGGTCAACTCCAGACATATGTATTACAACACAGATACATATAAAAAGGAGAAATTTTATTATAAACCACAACAGGTGTACAAAAGAAAATATATATCATACATATACATAAAAAGGGGAGTGCTAATCCCTGAAAACACAAGACAGTGATACACATACAGTATATATTGCATAAGAGCAAATGATGGCCGACATGTTTTACGGTTATAATCTATAGCCGATTCATCAAGGCTTGGTTACTATATAGTTTAGTCAACATCTAAAACAAAAAATACACAAAATATACAAAGTGCATACATATATACATTACAATCCATACAAAAAAAAGGTTGGGGGGAGGAAGGGGGAACATAGGAAGGAAAGATAAAAAACAAAAACAAAAAAAAACAGCAAAAATATATCTACCTAGTGCCCATCTGAGGCATCTGGACTAAGGGGAGACCAAAATGCACAACACATGCCATGCTCAGAGTCTGCACTTCATGGACAATACCTCCAGGTAATAAGGCTATTAGGGTCATCCCGGAAAGGACAGATCTAGAAAGTGAAAATATAATGACAATACTAATACATATATGTAGATTGCAGGTATCCGGTAGTAGTAAAATATGCCAACCTTGACAGACAGTAGTAGTCTGATACTGTGTTGCCAGAAATTATGAAATATAATGTCACACAATGTTCACAAAGATCCAAAAGACTCCAAAAGGGTAAGTCCTGTAACATGAATAGGGCACACATAAACAAAGGCAAAAAAACCAAAAGGTATTGAAAAAAACGCAGTTAAGGTTCAAAAAGCCAGATCTAATCCTAAATAACAAAAAGTCAGGCTTACCTGCTGATAACAGCAAACACAGGTGGTCTATAGGCTATCATCTGAGTGACATGTCAACCACATAGGAGCTGTTCCCTCCAGCAAGGATTCAGTCAGGCATATTAAAGGTCTGGGTCTTTCCGAGGAACCTGAACCCCAGCATGAAGCCCCATTGCGGACCTCCATCTCTATATAAACAGTACACAGATGGGAGGATCCACAGGATGGGTGGGTCTTCTCTCCATAGGACCAATAGTATCACAGGATGAAGTAATTGATAAATTCAATCTATTATTATTATCAGTTATGTATTATTTTGTCTAGTCCCTATAGTTTAGTTAGTCTATCTATACTCCAAGCACATGCTATCGTTAATATCACAATACTACCACAATTAGCTATGAAATCGATACACGGTCTAAGATCAATCAAATCTCATTTATTTCCCAAGGAAATAAGAAAGCTTACATAAGGTATCAATAAAGGTTACAAGAATACATAGCACAATCAGAGTACAATACAAGCAATACTTATAAGATCTTCGCAGCTAAGCCTCATGATGGAAGTGAGAGACCGAACTCATTGTTGAAACCCTTTTTGATAAACATACCTCAGCCATACCATACCCCATTGCCCACCCTACTTTGCCTGTGGACCAATCAGCGTCTCTGGGGCGTCTCCTCACCCAGGCTAACCACCTCGGACAATCCTGCCATAACTGGCCTCTGGGGGGCAGTGTCTGCCCATGAATTGCAACTGCTCCGACTGGGTTCCCATCTTGTGGTTCGATCTCGGACGCCCCTCCCGCTCATTATATTCCTATTGTCCTTACAGACAGACCGGTGCCGTCCTTGTTTTAAATGTCTTTGAAGCTCAGTACACTCCAGGTGGGCTGAATAGAACTCATTCTGCTATTCAGATTCTGTTTTGGTGCCACATCTGAGTTCGGCTGTACAAACAGCTGTGTAGAACTTTATATGTATAACATTAATTCCTGTTCGCTTCCAACACAGGATAACAAAAAACGTTGCTAAAACATAATAAGTAAGGCGGATCTAGCACAAACAGAACAGCCCAGAGTTCCACTGTTTGTGCATAGTGAATCTGCCCACATGCATCCTGATGCCATACCACAAACAGGAAGTGGCCTCAAACTGGAAGTGATCTCAAACCAGAAGTGATGTTGAGCCGCTGCACGTGGGTCTAGGGGCTAATATTGTAAACAATGCCAAAAGAACAAACAAAAAAGAAAAAAACAGAAAACAACAAAGCAACACAAACAGAGGCATCGCAGCAATGACAAAACTGCAGGACAAGCCAAAATTCCCTGGTAAACCGGGAAGAATGGACCCATGTGCCCATATTCAAAAATAACCCATAGAGACCTAGTCCCAAGACCTCAAAGGGCAAAACAGGCAGAAGAAGAAGAAAGGGGAGAAAGTTAAAACAGGAAAAAATTTTAATAGTATCTATACAAACTCAACTGGAAAGAAAAGGAGCATAACTAATAAACCCATTAAGTCCTGGGGCATGGTAATGGGGACAAAATCCCCATTGTATCATCACTTTTCTTGGTATATTTAAGAATGGGCCTGGTATTGATATGCTCCGATCCCTTCTCGTCTTGACATAGTAATAGGTCCCATGGGCTTTCAAGAGCCTTCTTATATGCCTGTTTAAGAGCCTTATAGCTATAGCTCCTCAGTAAAAATCTATGCCGCAAGGCATCCACCTGTATTTTAAAGTCCTCATCATTGGAACAGTTACTTTGGATTCTCAGATACTGCCCAACAGGTATGGCCCTGATTAAGTGTCTGGGATGGGTGCTTGCAGCATGAAGTAAAGAATTCCCAGCCGTGGGAATTAATGGACCCATCAGCCAATTTTCTGGTGATAAGATCCAGAAAGGGAATAGTCGATCTATCTATGTTTAACGTGAAATGCAGATTAAATTAATTGACATTCAGTTCTTGGATAAAGCTAGCAAGTAGGTCCATGGGCCCTGTCCAGAATATGAGGAAATCATCAATGTACCTCCTCAAAAAGGAGACGTGGTGGAAGTACATCGATAAGTTCTCAGATCCAATAATCAAACGCTCCCACTCCCCCCCAGGTACAGGTTGGCATAGGAGGGGGCACATGCGGTCCCCATAGCCATCCTCTGCACCTGGAGGTAGTGGGAGCCTTCGAATGTGAAAACTTTGTGAGTGAGAGTAAAAAGAAGGTCTAATACAAATGCATTGTATTCATATTCATCCTTACTTCTCTCTTTCAAGAACTGAAAGGTTGACCCGTGGGTTGGTTGAGGTAGGAAACTTTGTAGATTTATTTTTGTATTGTTTGAGTAAAGAGATGGATTAAAGAGGGCATGAAAGTTGACCTCCTCACTTTCTTGTGCCAGTTCATTGTGTGTTTTTAACGTTCTATATTCTCCATTCTTCCCAGTTTATCAAGGGATTTTGGTTTGCCTTGCAGTTTTGTTGTTGCTGCGGTGCCTCAGTTTGTGTTGCTTTGTTCTCTGTTTTTTTTTGTTTGTTCTTTTGGCATTGTTTACAAAATTAGCCGCTAGACCCACATGCGTGGCACAACGTCACTTCCGGTTTTCAGGTCACTTCTGGTTTGCCGTATGGCGTCGGCGTGCACGTATTATTTTTTGCCACCCTTTTCCGTTATCCTTTAATACTTTTGTTCCTATGGAAAGAGGACCCGCCCAGCATCCTGTGGATCCTCCCCTCTGTGTACTGTTTATATAGAAATGAGGGTCCGCATTGAGGCTTCATGATCCTCAGGAGACCCAGTCTATGATGATTAGTATGAGAATAGCGAATATTCATTATCATACTAAATAGGAACACTACCACCCTCTGACAGAACCTCTCATGGATTAGGCAGACAGGCAGATCAGGAAGATTAAAGAACTACCAGGACCCTCACCAGAGCCTTTGTAGGTCATTGAGAACTACCAGCCATCAGCCCCAATGGCTGTGTCAGGACCTGGGGTCAAACCTGGGACTTCTTTGGTGTCTGCCGTTGACTCATCCCACTGAGCTATCTGGGATGCTGGTCAGCCCCCTGCCTGATATATTGGACAATCCCATCTGATCCATTGGATAACGCTGCCTTGTGTCTTGACTGCTGTTGAACCTTGACCTCCTTGTTCCCCCTATGAACTTCCTATATAAGCACTTACTTAAATGATCAAAGGGTTTAATGTGTGCCTAACCTGTGCTTGTGCAATCTGTGTGAGGTGCTTGTACTATTGGGAAGGCAGAGATATGGAAAGAGGACCCACCCAGCATCCTGTGGATCCTCCCCTCTGTGTACTGTTTATATAGAAATGAGGGTCCGCATTGAGGCTTCATGATCCTCAGGAGACCCAGTCTATGATGATTAGTATGAGAATAACAAATATTCATTATCATACTAAATAAGAACACTACCACCCTCTGACAGAACCTCTCATGGATAAGGCAGACAGGCAGATCAGGAAGATTAAAGAACTACCAGGACCCTCACCAGAGCCTTTGTAGGTCATTGAGAACTACCAGCCATCAGCCCCAATGGCTGTGTCAGGACCTGGGGTCAAACCTGGGACTTCTTTGGTGTCTGCCGTTGACTCATCCCACTGAGCTATCTAGGATGCTGGTCAGCCCCTGCCTGATATATTGGACAATCCCATCTGATCCATTGGATAACGCTGCCTTGTGTCTTGACTGCTGTTGAACCTTGACCTCCTTGTTCCCCCTATGAACTTCCTATATAAGCACTTACTTAAATGATCAAAGGGTTAAATGTGTGCCTAACCTGTGCTTGTGCACTCTGTGTGAGGTGCTTGTACTATTGGGAAGGCAGAGATCTGTGTTCTTGCTTTGCAGGAACACAGGATAGCAACCTTTCCTTCTCACAGAATGGCAATCTGTCTTGTTTACATAGGCAGACCAATGTTCTGCCTGTGTCCAGAAAATCGCATCCACCCGACCTGCTGATTGGCTCCCGCTCTGTCCAATCACAGCATGAGTGAGTCGCCAGTGGTGCACGTGCCAGACCCGGAAGTGCAAGATCACGTAGAGGTACGTGATCCTGCCCAGGAGAGCCCACCTTGCCACTATATATACACAGTTGGGAAGTGGTTAAATAAACCCAAGTTCACTTTACATTTTTTAATTTCATTCTAGTTTAATCTCAACCCAACTGACCTCATTTCACATCATCTCACACTTTGCTAAACCAAGCCCTGGATATAGCGAATGTATTCACCCCATGGAGAGAGTTGCTTTCACCATGTCCCAGATGCAGGCTGATGGAGAAACATCAGTGTAGCTGCAGCTGTCAATGCATAAAGAGTACTGTGTTCAAGGAACACAATGGTGTGAAATAAGCTAGATGGGTTTACGTAAAGCAAGCCTCTAAGCAGCATTAATATAAGTGAGTTAATTTCGTTAATCAGTCTTTGGAAAGTCTAGAGTAAATTAAGGACAGACAAATAGTTTTAGTATGACCTGGGGTAATCCTGCACCTGTGTAATAGACTTTTACAAATATTGTCAAGGCAGCACATTCAGAATTTATCAAATGCATTATTGTAAACCTACAATGTATAACCTTATTCAAAAATGAGTTATGTGAAATATTCTTAAATCTTAAAGAATTTTAAACAGAATTTTAAAAAGTAATAGCAGGTAGAGCCTATGGAAAATTACTTTGTATGTCCCTTTTGCTAAAAAACGTATTTTCCATGTTTTTTAATTGGACACCGACTGAGACACAAACGCAATAGGGTGTAAAGTCATAGCATCTCTAAGTTACATCATTGGTGGCTCCAAAATAGAGCAGCTAATCAGAAGTCATCTTAATCTGACTTAACTAACCACTTCAGCCTCTGGAGGATTTTACCGCCTTCCTTACCAGAGCACTTTTTGCGATTTGGCACTGCGTCGCTTTAACTGACAATTGCGCGGTCATGCGACATTACACCCAAACAAAATTGACGTCCTTTTTTCCCCACAAATAGAGCTTTATTTTGGTGGTATTTGATCACCACCTTTATTTTTTGCGCTATAAACAAAAAAAGAGCGACAATTTAAAAAAAAACACAATATTTTTTACTTTTTGCTATAATAAATATCCCATTTAAAAAAATAAAAAAAAAATAATGTTTTCCTCAGTTTAGGCTGATACGTATTCTTCTACATATTTTTGGTAAAAAAAAATCGCAATTAGCGATTGATTGGTTTGTACAAAAGTTATAGCATCTACAAAATAGGGGATTGATTTATGGCATTTTTTTTTACTAGTAATGGCGGCAATCTGCGATTTTTTTTCATGACTGCGACATTATGGCTTACACATCGGACACTTTTGACACATTTTTGGGACCATTCACATTCAAAATATGTTCCCTATGGGAGTGATTCTAACTGTGGAGGGAGGGGACTCACAAGTGGAGGAGATTGATCGGTGTTCTGTACTGGGAACACACCATCGGTCTCCTCTCCACTGACAGGACGTGGATCTGTGTGTTTAGATACACAGATCCACTGTCCTGCTGTGTTCCCGGGCAATCATGGGTGCCCGGCCGACTTTGCGGCCATCGGGCACACGCACCGGGTACCGAGCGATGCCGCGGGTGCACGCGCGCGCCCCCTAGACGGCCGGGAATCAGAGGACGCCATATGATGCCCTCCCAGGATGGGAGATCCCATCTGCGGGCGTCATATGTCTATACGCCGGGGCTGAAGTGGTTAAGCACAGTGAATTCAAGTTTGGATGGTAGGACTAAGAGTTAATATGTGTATAAACTAACGCTTTAAAAAAAAAAAAAATGCTCATGAATGTACAACCAATGCTAAACAAGAACATTTGTATGTATCGATAACCTGTTTACTACCTACTATCTATACATTCTTGTTTCCTTAACTGTATATTTCTTTCTTTGAAGACCATGTGTTGAAAATGGTTGAAATGTACCAAATAAGGAGTTGCATAAAAAGAGATATTCTTTATTGAATAATGCTGATAGAAAATAATTTCCTTTCCCGGAAAAAGATACACCTCTGTTTCACATACTGATACCTAAATCATTGCATACAATACCACATGCACACTAGGCATTTAGCCTCTATGCAGCCAGTCCCGATGTATTTGTATGTGTAGCACCCTGGTGTTTAGGCAGGGTTGCTAACAAATTTAGTTTACCAGGTAGTAATTGTCCTGGTTAAGTGTTAGGGGATTCACTGATTTCCCCCTAATTGTAGAATTGCTGCATTTTTCTCTTCTGTGACTAGGTGGCATTGTAGCTGGTAACATTAGATAGACAAAGACAGATCATGAATGGATGGGGTGTCTCAGCCAATAGGCAAGGGTTTCTTTAAGTCCCTTGGCCTGCTGGGAGTGCCTATTTATTTGGGTGGAGTCAGGTGATCGGGGTTCTGTGCCAACCGGACAGCTGTCTGATGGATGTGTGTAATGTCTCCCTGAGCTGCTAGGCCGGAAGCCTGAGGCCTATCCCAGGGACACCTGGCTGCTAGGCTGCCTGAGGCCTAACCAGGAGCAGAAGAAGCAGCATAGGGTTGGGACTGCAGGATTGGAGTTCAACCGAGTTGCAAAGTTTTAGCCATACAGGGAACCAGTTGTGGTCAGGGGTAGAGGGGAAGCTGTCGCCACTAAGGGACCAATGTATTTGTTACTGGAGACTACTGTGAATAAGCTGAAGCAAGTACCTGAGCAGTCTTCTCACCAGACGGGGAAGGTGAAGAAGTGGGAAAGCATCAGTGGGTGCCAAGCCAGGGACCCAGCAGGATAGTGGGGGTGACATTGAGGCGTATACAGTGGGGTAGCTGTGGAAGAGCTCAGGGGATCCAGTGGTGACTGGGATCTGGAAGTCTAGTTAGAGACTGGGAGCTCAGTGAGGGACTGTTCTGTGTTACAGTTGTGTAGAATTACCGTTAGTGACTGTTGCGAGATTAGTTGCCATAGGAGACAGCGGTCCTACCTATACAGAAGTGTTATCTGGCTGGAAACCTTCCACTGTATAGCTGTCTACCTATAGAAGTCACAGAGTCTGCCAATTACCATTGCATCTACTCATGGTTTCCTGGCCCTAATCCTCTCTCCCACAGTTCTATTAATAAATCTCTTGTTTGAATTCAAAAAGTGGCGCCCATCATTCTTCTTGCATCACACCCACCATGCCTGGTAACCCACTCTACAAGGAAGAATGTCAGCTCTCCCTAACTCTTGAGGTCACAATTAGGCCTCTGGGGCCACAGGACCTTGATACATATGGATGAAAGGCAGAGGTGCACTGTCCAGCCCCACTTCCAGCAGCCAGTAAAAGCCTATGAGAGTTTGAAAGCTGCTCGGCTGGACTAGGCTGAGCACTGTTCTGAGTGATACTAACATTTAGGACCATACAGGCATACAGTTGTTGGAGTATGCCTTGGGTGTAGAGCTGTGTTGTGCTCTGTGCTGTCACATTCTGTACATCTGACACTGACCTTACAGTCCTTGGCGAAATGTGTGGACGAAGCGCAACACTTGTAACAGAAGTTGTTCTCTTTAAGGAAAGCTTTGCGATCCTGGATGGTCTTTGTCCTGAAGGCTCTGCATTCCAGAAGAGGATGTGGCATCTTATGTAGAGGGCAGAACTTAGTAGGGTCACTGTCTTGATCCTCTGGCTGAGACTCTGCAAATCTGTGGGAAGAAATGTTAGTTTTGTGCACTACTACTGGAGCTCCGAGTTGTTTAGGGCCAGAAGAAGTGGTATAAGACACTGGAAAAATTAAGCTGGGGTCATCTTTCATTCCAGCTTGTCTGTCTACAAAGTCCACAAACTCAGTAAAGGGTGGAAAAGGCACATTGTGTTTTCATTTGTAGTTACAGCCATGAGTAATCCATGTTTTGTGTAACTCATAAGGAAGTTTTTGTACTAAGAAGTTAATACCTCTAGCAGAGTCAAGTTAAGAAAGGCCAGGTAAGTCTCCTTCTGCTTTAGCAACTTTTAACTCCATACAAAGGTCGCTGAATTCTCTGAGTCTTTGGTAACCTATGCTAGGTATTTTTGGGAAGTCTATCCTTTTAAACAGTGTACTCTCTATAGCAGGGTTTCTCAACCAGGGTTCCTCCAATGGTTGCTAGGGGTTCCTTGAGCAATGACCAATTTTTCCCTCTCAGATAAGTTCCTAGTGACACCAATGATCTTTTTAGTCATCTGTAGGGGGGACATTCTTCCCCAAGACCATAGATGTAAGGAGCACTCTTCCACTGATCATTACACCAATGTATTATGAGTTGTAGATATAGCCATTTTTAACAGGGGTTCCCTGAGACCGAAAGTTTTTTTCAAGGGTTCCTCTGTTTTTAAATGGTTGAGAAAGTCTGCTCTATAGCCTCTGGTGAACCATAACATATATCCAGTCTGTTCCAGATGTTTGTAAGGCCTATCTCAGGGTGGTTTATGTTAATGTCTCTGATCCTTTTGGCATGTTCAGCAGGATCATTGCCAAGCCACTTTACGAGGATTTCTATTTGTTCCCTGTAGGATAGATCTAGACCTTGAATGACACTCTGAAAAGAGGATCGCTACGCCCTGTAGTGTTGACGGTGATCACTGAATTTAACAAGTCCTTGGGTAACTAACTCTCTTTTGGCCAGGAACTTGGCAAAGTTTACTGTAGCCTGATTGGCATTGGGGTAGGCTGCTGGTGTATTATGGTGCGGTGTAAAGGCATACCTGGTAGAAGTCTCTTTTTTAGGCGTGCTGGGTTCAAACTTGCATAAGATTGGCAGTTCCTACCGGCTCATTGCATACACCTTTGGAGTGAAGACTGGTGTTTGATGTTTGTATGAAGGCTGGGTACCTTGTGGAGTAGAAGGTTTGGTTGGGACTGGAAAGTCTGGAATTCTGTCAGACTTTTCTTTCTTGTTGCACTTGGGTCCAAGGTGGTCTTGTTGCTGCTTTATTTGATGTGACTCACTGACGTAATATTTAATTTCTTGTTATGGGATGCTGCTTGGGTCACAGTGCTGGTAGACATAATCTGACGTGCATTGTGAAGAATCTTGTTGGTCCTCCTCTAGACCTGGTATGCTGCTGCCTACCCTTGGCTCATTGTAGACAGCTGCTTCTAAAGCTTCTGCTTCTGCAATGGCGGTGGCAGCGTCTTGGTCTACTGCCAGCTTCTCCATGTTAGCTTCTAAGATAGCTTGCTGCAATTTCAGAGATGCTATCTGCTGGGCTAGCTCTTCCTCCAGGCGTATTCTTTCCCTCTCTCTCTTGTTCCATGCGTACTCTTTCCTTCACTCTCTCTTATTCCAGTCTCACCATTTCTGCTTTAAGGTGGACCTTTTCTTTTTTCATCTGTAGCTCTTGGTCTGGGAATGCAGCCCTGGCTCTTGCTGCTTCAGTTTTTGAACAGAAGATAGCTGCTGCATTCGCAACAGATGACCTAGACGAGCTTGTTTGTGAACGTGTTTTGCAAGATGTCCCACTGTGAGACATGGCTGCGGGGAAGAAGCTGTCTTGCTGTATAGAGACCGTTCTAGTGTTGACGCTGCTTGACAGGACACATCTCTGTGTAGTGTGGCTGCTTGTTTCGTCTGCTGCAGGTCTGTTTCTTTAAGACTTCTGACTGTATGGATACTGTGTAGCCCCGGGCTATATAGACTTCCGTAGTTAGTTTATCTTACCTTCAGAGGTCAGCTTAAAAATGTCACTGTTCTGTCTCAAGGGCGTATAGCTAAACCTTCTTGTCCCAATAACTTCAGATACCATATTTCTTTGATCTCAGTTCTATTAGAACAAGCCAGGTAAAACTACAAAATAACAGAAATAGACCTCAATAAGTACAATATTGCCTACAATACAGAAACAACAATATACAATACAAGATGTGATATTAAAAACATACGTTTTAAGTTCTCAAAGGGGTGGTGGTGATGGATTGAGCAAGACATGTCTTGCTTCCTGCAGTGTCTTCTCAAAGAATGGTGGCTGCTTCACTTCCTGTGAAGATTCTACCCAGAATTTCCTGCCTACTAACAACTTCCTTAACTACAGATACAGAATAATAAACAGATTTATAAACAGAATAACTGCAGCAATACCAAAAAGGAACGCTAGATAGAGTCTGCACACCACTTATGATTGTCTTATGTAAATTACACATTTTACATGTAAATTTAACAACACAGGTACAAATAATAAGCATAAACATCTGGTGGACAGAACACTGATGACTGACAGTCACTTGCTCCCTGCTCACTAAAGACTGAGAACTGAGGGATCAGTGGTTTCTGATTGCTCAGTTCTTAGTCTTAGTGGTGACAGGGGGCAGATGCACCTTGGATTGGTGCTGCATCCACCTAGATGAGTATCATTTATTTTTTTTGGTAAACCCATACTTCTCTTTTATAGAGACTGTCTCCTGGAGACTACATCCCACATAGTTCCAAGTGTCTTCCAGCAGACTTTCAAAATTCCCTGGGTGCTCCATAGCCAATTACAGTATTCTTTGGATCCTGGGTGATGGGTAGGGCTGTATTTGTGGCGGTAGATGAAAAGACAGCCCTGTCACAGTACCTGTGTCCTTTCCCTCCCCCAGTCTCACCACAAAGCCACATCACAAATTTCCCTAGCAGCTAGGAAGAGGCAAATCGCAGCTGCAGTGTGAGGGCAGCAGTGACAGTTCGGTCTGTGTGGCTGTTGTCTGGGTGCTAGGGTTACACTACCTATTGAAACCACAATTTAAAGGGAAGGGAACCACATTTACATTATATACTGTGAATGGTGCCTGTTTTACCTTCAAAATGGTTTGTAATTTTGTTCTGGCAATCCTGTAATCCAGATTCCAATGCTTTGCTTTCCTGACGTCAGGAATTCAGAAGCTTCTGACTGCCAGTTAATCTTGTTCTCCCCTTTTCTGTATGATATCTGCTGAATAGGGGATTGCAGGAGGGTGACATTGAGACAAATTCATGTACTTACAGTAGTTACAGTTACATATATATAGATATATAGATAAATACATATATATCTATCTATCTCTATCTATCTCTCTCTCTCTCTCTCTCTCTCTCTCTCTCTATATATATATATATATATATATATATATATATATATATATATATATGTATTATCTCTGCTCCCTGAGCCCACCCTTTTTTTTAAGCCAATTAGAGCAGGCTGAGGAAGGAGGTGTGGTTAAGCTTCTGAAACACATCCCGATCTCACAGCGGTTGGACTGACAGCTCTTCTCAATGCTCCAGCTGGACTCATCATCTTTGGGCAGACATCCCATTTCTGGATATATCACAGTCACACATGGCAGCCTGACGCTGGTCTCCTTGCACAGACTCCAGACTCATCTTGCTTCCCACCACAGCCAGCTTTCTTCTCCACCAAGGACTACCACACAGCTCCCAGGTCATTACAATCCACTGCGGACTACCATCCTCTCTCTCTCCCTAACCCGCTTGTGAGTTCCATTTGTGTTATATGGTATTTTACTTAATAAATTGTGCCACACTATGCTGGTTTGGCCCTTTCTTCCCTTTGCCTTCATATTTTACAGATTGTGGATTACCAGCCCACATATGAAAGCAGCCTTGCCAGCACCCTAGTGTCAGACATTTTCTACCAATTGACATTTTTATTCCTATATAGTAAAACCTTGGATAATTTGTTCCGGAAGATTGTAATCCAAAGCACTTGTATAAAATTTCGACATAAGAAATAATGGAAATAATGGAAACTCAAATGATTCGTTACACAACCATTTATTTATTATTTATTAAGTCCTTCAGTTTATATTCCATATAAAAATATTATAGTAATGTGATAGGTTGTTTAACCATAAAATGTCTATCCACAAATGGAAGCCTCAACAAGGGGATTAGAAGCAAGATCCAGCAGGAGCTACAGAGTATAAAAGAGAAGAGAGGGACCTCTAAGTGTAGCAATATGGTTACATTTAAAGAAGGTACAACATTTAGCAACTCACATGGTTGATGATTAAAAGAGGCACATCTAAGTATGCAGACATCCGTAAAGCTGTCTGCAATCATGACCGGGAAGACTACCCTGCAGTAGAGAGTTCTGAAAGCGAGGTTTGAAACGCTTGTGGAGCGCAGCATGCAAGGGATGACGTGAGGAGGGTGGTCTATGTGGCCATCTTTACCCCAGATGCCTGCATATTTAGATGTGCCTGTTTTGTGTGAGTTGCTAAATGTTGTGCCTTCATTAACTGTAACTGTATTGCTACACTTAGAGGCTTGCCAGGAATAATTATCCTGGTTGATTATGAATAAAAATGGTGATCAGCGCAACCTATATACCATATAATAATCCAGGGTGTGATTTAAAATCAATACGATTGATTCTTCTATACAAAATGCTAATTAGCTACTGTGCAAATACTCGAAAAATACAAAAAAACTAAATATACAAAAACTATACAAAAATTCATGAAACAAATAAAGTTGCTACTTCTGTGCAAATTGTTACTGAGCAGACAATTGGTATATTGCAAAATAGTGTAAATTATCATCAAGTGCTAGATATCAAATAGTCCTTTGTGTACACAGTTCTTTGTGTAAGTGTGTAGATACAGTGGTGTGAAAAAGTGTTTGCCCCCTTCCTCATTTCCTAATCCTTTGCATGTTTGTCACACTTAAGTGTTTCGGAACATCAAACCAATTTAAACAATAGTCAAGGACAACACAAGTAAACACAAAATGCAATTTGTAAATGAAGGTGTTTATTATTAAAGGTGAAAAAAAATCCAAACCATCATGGCCCTGTGTGAAAAAGTGATTGCCCCCTAAACCTAATAACTGGTTGGGCCACCCTTAGCAGCAACAACTGCAACCAAGCGTTTGCGATAACGTGCAATGAGGCTTTTACAGCGTCCTGGAGGAATTTTGGCCCACTCATCTTTGCAGAATTGTCCTAATTCAGTTACATTAGAGGGTTTTCGAGCATGAACGGCCTTTTTAAGGTCATACCACAACATCTCAATAGGATTCAGGTCAGGACTTTGGCTAGGCCACTCCAAAGTCTTCATTTTGTTTTTCTTCAGCCATTCGGTGGTGGACTTGCTGGTGTATTTAGGATCATTGTCCTGCTGCAGAACCCAAGTTCGTTTCAGCTTGAGTACACGAACAGATGGTCGGACATTCTCCTTCAGGATCTCTTGGTAGACAGCAGAATTCATAGTTCCTTTTATCACGGCAAGTCTTCCAGGTCCTGAAGCAGCAAAACAGCCCCAGACCATCACACTACCACCACCATATTTTACTGTTGGTATAATGTTCTTTTTATGAAATGCAGTGTTCCTTCTACGCCAGATATACTTGGACACACACCTTCCAAAGAGTTCCACTTTTGTCTCATCGGTCCACAGAATGTTGTCCCAAAAGTCTTGGGGATCATCAAGATGTGTTGTGGAGAAATTGAGATGAGCTTTGATGTTCTTTTTGCTCAGCAGTGGCTTTCTCCTTGGAACTCTGCCATGCAGGCCATTTTTGCCCAGTCTTTTCCTGATGGTGGAGGCATGAACGCTGACCTTAACTGAGGCAAGTGAGGCCTGCAGTTCCTTGGACGTTGTTGTGGGGTCTTTTGTGACCTCTTGGATGAGTCGTCGCTGCGCTCTTGGGGTAATTTTGGGCGGCCGGCCACTCCTGGGAAGGTTCACCACTGTTCCATGTCTTCGCCATTTGTGGATAATGGCTCTCACTGTGGTTCGCTGGATTCCCAAAGCTTTGGAAATGGCTTTATAACCCTTTCCAGACTGATAGATCTCAATTACTTTCTTTCTCAATTGTTCCTGAATTTCTTTGGGTCTCGGCATGATGTGTAGCTTTTAAGGATCTTCTGGTGGACCTTACTGTGTCAAGCAGCTCCTATTTAAGTGATGCCTTGATTGTGAACAGGTGTGGCAATAATCAGGCCTGGGTGTGGCTAGAGAAATTGAACTCAGGTGTGGACAACCACAGTTATAGTATGTTTTAACAAGGGGGGCAATCACTTTTTCACACAGGGCCATGATGGTTTGGATTTTTTTTCACCTTTAATAATAAACACCTTCATTTACAAATTGCATTTTGTGTTTACTTGTGTTGTCCTTGACTATTGTTTAAATTGGTTTGATGTTCCGAAACACTTAAGTGTGACAAACATGCAAAGGAACAGGAAATGAGGAAGGGGGCAAACACTTTTTCACACCACTGTATACCAATAAAGTCCTACTTATATTGGATAGTGATACCAATATAAAAGTTTATAAGTAAACAATAAACGTGCAAAACAGTGCAAAAAGTGCTGGTGTGCAGCAGTGTAACAAGCAAACTCTTCAGGTGACATCCACTCTGTACTCTTCGTGTGCCTCACTCAGTGCTCACTATGCGCTTACCTCCAAGTGGGTGAAAAACGCCACTAAGATTTTTCTAATGAAGAGCCCTTCTATTTGTTTAATGAATTTTTGTATAGTTTTTGTATATTTTGTTTATGTATTTTTTCCGTATTTGCACAGTAGCTAATTAGCATTTTGTATAGAAGAATTAATCGCATTGATTTTTAAATATTTGTCTGCACAGCAGTTATTTGCACAAGGGTTCACTATCATTATTTGCACAATTATTTAAATTGATTATTTGCACTTTATATATGTGCGTGGTAGAATTTATATAAATTTTAGACAGGCAATCACACCCCTGGATTATTATATGGTATATAGGTTGCGCTGATCACCATTTTTATTCATTATCACTTGAGTGCATGGTATACACTTTCGGTCTAGCAGCAATCTAACCGACATACCACATTCAGACATTATTTCACTTTGATAGCACTAGGGAACCCCATTTTTTCTATATCTTGGTTGATTGTTAGAGATCTATTGATTTATCCCTAAGTTTGGCCTTGCTGCACTTTTCTCTTCTACCACTAGATGGCCGGGTACTTGGTACTAGATATGAAAAGGGCAGCGCAAGGTCAAGTTATGGGCGTATGGGGTATCTCAGCCATGGGAGGGGTTTTCTTGGATCCCTTGGCCTGCTGGGAGAGCTTATATGTTTGGGTGGAGTCAGGTGATCTGGATGGCTGTCTGGCTGGACGTGTGTTTTACTGCCTGGGCTGCTAGGCGGGAGATGGGGCCTATCCCGGGCACATCTGGCAGCTAGGCTGTCTGAGGGCCTATCCAGAAGCAAGAGAACAGGGCAGGGTCAGGTCTGCGGCTTGCAGTCCAACCAGAAGTAACAGTTCTGCCGGCTGGAGAACCTGTCTTGGTCGGAGGTATAGAGGAAGCTGTCACCACTAAGGGACCAACCACCTTATTACCATAGGCCACAGTGAAAGATTAAAGCAAGTACTGGAGTAGCATTCTCACCAACCAGGGACGATGAAGAATCGAGAAACTTCAGTGGGTATCAAGCCAGAGACCCAGCCAGTGGAGGTGATGCTTGCAGAGCAGCCCTGTGTGTCAAGCCAGGGACCGAGTAGGCCAGTGGGGTGAAGCTTGAGCATTATCTTGAGTGGCAAGCTAGGGACCCAGCAGAGAGGTGGGGGTTACGCTTGTGGAAGATACCACCGTGAAAATTGGAGGAGCTCAAGGGATTCAGTGGTAGTGAATCAGTGGGCTGAAGAACTACAAGGAATGATTGTAGTGAAAGTGAAAAGAACTGTTACTTTTGTGTTAGGAACGGTTAAAAATTGTTGCCATAGGAGACAGCATACCTGCACATGCAGTTGTGGGGTCTTGCTGGATGCCTTTCCCTGCATGGCTGTCCTACTATTGGAGACTCTGAATCTGCCAATTAATCTTGCAACTACCTAAGGGTGTCCTGACCATAACCCTCTCCCCCAAAAGTTTGTTAAGAGAAATAAACTTTAATGAAACAAGAAAAGCCGCTCCATGTGAGTGAGACTCTGGTTAATCCCCACACACACTAGTCAGGTGCTAGACCAGCTCGCATGCTGTGTAACATAAGGAAATGATTCCGGATGGCTGCACTTCCAAAAATCCTTTTATTGAAGTTTCATATGATAGCTGGAGCAGGGGACAAAGAGGTAGACGTGTTTCATGCAAATGTTAGCGCTTAGTCATTACCGTGTGTGATGTAATGATAATGTGCTAACATTTGCGCAAAACGCGCCTACCTCTTTCTCCCCTTCTCCATCTGTCAACCTCCACATGAAGCTTCAATAAAAAGATTTTTGAAAGTGCAGCCATCCGGAATCACTTTATGTTACACAGAAATAAACTTTCTTTTGCATTCAAGAAGGGTCTGGCGCCAAAAATAACTTTAACTACTCTGCACCCACCATGCCTCACAACCCACTACATACAGAAGGATGTCAGCTATGCCTGGCCCTGGAGGTTCTCATTAGATCAAAGGAGGCCTGGGAGTGGACCTTGCTACATAAGATTGCCCTGTATTTGGCTCCATCCATCTTCCCATCAACTCTGACCAGCTTCCCTGTCCCTGCTGAAAAAAATCATCCCCACAACTAGGGATGAGCTTCGAGTTCGAGTTGAACTCATGTTCGACTCGAACATTGCCTGTTCGCCTGTTCAGCGAACAGTGAACAATTTGGGCTGTTCGCGGCAAATTCGAAAAGCCGAAACACCCTATACAAGTCTATGGGAGAAATCTAAAGTGCTAATTTTAAAGGCTAATATGCAAGTTTCTGTCCTAAAAAGTATTTGGGGACCTGGGTCCTGCCCCATGGGGATCAATGCAAAAAAAAGTTTTAAAAACTGATGTTTTTTCAGGAGCAGTGATTTTAATAATGATTAAAGTGAAACAATAAAAGTGTAATATTCCTTTAAATTTCGTACCTGGGGGGTGTCTATAGTATGCCTGTGAAGGGGCCCATGTTTCCTGTGCTATGTATATATATATATATATATATATATATATATATATATATATATACCCCTTAGGGGTTATATCCAGGTATCTATAAGTTATTTCACCTACTGCCTGAAATACCAGCATGGATTAGCTATGAAGCAGTTCAGATCTATATCAAGGTTGAGGCCCCTGGGGGCAAGGGACCCCAACTGATACATCCAGGCTTTTTCATTTTGTGATATTAGAGTAGTCTTATTTCTACCTCTCCAGTTATCTTTGATACAGTCAATCCCATAACAAAATCAGGCCCGAAGGGTCCCTATGGTGAACTTCATCAAAAAGATTATGTTTTGGGAACCCCTTCTTGATATTATTAATATGTTCTCGTATGCTATACGCACAAACAAGGGGCGCGTTGTTCTCCCCACGTATATTGAAGGTGGCACAGCCCCTTCGTAATGTAAGTTACGAGCGTACTACGGCATGTAATCAGTTCCCTTATTTTATGTTCCTTATACTCGGTTCTAGATTTAAAAATTTCTCTTTTACGTGGCTGTTTTTTGCTCACCTTACATGGTAAGCATCTTTGACATCTATAGAAGCCCTTCAGGTCATTAAAAATTTGGATTGGTTTCGGAGGATTAATGAAGTTATGCACCAGGTGATTACGAAGAGTAGGAGCTCTCCTATATACGAAGAAGGGTTTTTTAGACGAAACTCGATCCTCCTGTAGGATAGGCCAATATTTTTTCACAATCTTTTCCAAATCCTTATAATGAGTATTATATTGTGTGATGAATGCCATCTCTATTTGATAAAGAAAATGGATGGTGCCAACATCCACTGGGTGTCCAATATTAAAATCAGCACATAGGACATAAAAATTATGTATGTATATAAAAATATGTATAGTAGAAATAAAACAATCATAGAATAAGTTCATAAGGTCCATCCATATAAGTTCATAAGGGGCACCGTAGGCAGCAACCTTTAGAGTAGAAGCAAAACACTCTGCAATGATAAGAAAAAGAAAAGACCAGGTGAGCCAAACTAAGTGCAGCATTAAAATTCACAATTTAATAAAATTAAAAAGCGGAGACAAAAGGCTACTTACAAACATAGGATTAATACAGATGTGTCAGGTTTGTCAGATGTCATTCAAAGGACAAGGTGCTTCGGTGGTCCAGGTTACTTTTCAATGTTAGGGGCTGGCTAGATGTAATATACAGCGTTCGCCTGTAGGAGGGCTGGTGGTGTGGGCTGGTGGTGTGGCCGTAGAGTCTCAGGGTGAATCCGGAATACCCAATAGAGACGACAGGCGAGCATTCCGCCCGTCAGACGTGAACCGGAAGTCGGAATCGGGGGAGGGAAGTGTGACGTGTGGAGACTGAGCAGTGTGTCTGACAGGACGGCCGGATCTGAAGAAGCAGCAGAGCTGTGAAACGCTATATATTACATCTAGCCAGCCCCTAACGTTGGAAAGTAACCTGGACCACCGAAGCACCTTGTCCTTCGAATGACATCTGACACACCTAATACATCTGTATTAATCCTATGTTTGTGAGTAGCCTTTTGGCTCAGCTTTTTAATTTTATTAAAATGTGAATTTTAATGCTGCACTTTCTTTCTCTATTTGATTCTTCTTTCTTTTTGATTTTTTTAAACAACGTTTTCCTATCCATACTTGCTATATCTCTTTTCAGTTTGACCAATGGGTCTAAGGTATAGCCTTTTTCCTGAAATTGTTCTATCAAGACATTGGCCTGCAGATGGTAATCTTCCAGTGTATCACAACTCCTACGGAGCCTCAACAGCTGGCCCTTAGGAATGTTCCCCTTCCATTTGGGGTGAGGACAACTGGACATATAGCCGTTTCTATCGGTCATTTTGAAAAAAGTTCTGGTGCTTAAATTATTCCCCTTCTTGAAGATTTCTAAGTCTAAATATTCAATCTTATGGTCACTCCATTTCCCAGTGAAGGTGATCCCGTATCTGTTGATATCCAGATCTTTCAAAAATTGTTTGAAGGTCTCTGATGTCCCATCCCACAGTATGATGAAATCATCAATATACTTGCGATAAAACTTCAGTTGGGGGATGTTCTTGGCATACATATACTCCTCCTCCCACATGTTCATAAGTAAATTGGCTATGCTAGGGGCATATCGAGCCCCCATCGCCACTCCTTTTGTCTGGACATAGTAACCATGGTCGTACCAAAAATAGTTACACCCCATGGCTAGTTGGAGACCTTCAACTATATAGCTAATTTGTTCCTGCTTCATATCTGTATGTTCATATAGGGCTTTCTCCACACCCATAAGTCCATATTCCTGTGCAATACTTGTGTATAACGAGTTTACATCTATAGTGGCTAATAAGCAGTTTTGTACACTGCCTATCTCCTGGAGTTCTTCTATAAGCTGAGAGCTGTCGCATAAGTAGGATTTCCCTTCAGGTACCAAAGGCTTCAGGAATTTATCCAAGTATTCACCCAATCTTGAGAATACCGAATTAATTCCACTTATAATCGGCCTCCCAGGAGGCTTTATTAGCCTCTTATGTATTTTAGGTGTATAATAGATCACCAGGGTTTTTGGGGAGTTAGATATTGAAGAGGAAGTAAACCCTGATGAGTTTACTTCCTCTTTCATTCCCTGCAAAGGCAAAGCATAATGGACTACTATGCATCGCATAGTAGCCCATTGTGTGTCACTTACCTGACACAGGAGCCAGCGAAGTCGCCGCTGTCCCCTGTAGTCCGCCGCATCCATCTTGTTGGTGGGGTCTCGCAGCTCCGCCGCTGTCATTCGGCGAAGCCGCGATGACGTCACTCTCGCGCATGCGCACGGGAGCCGAAACGCGCGGCAGCTCCGTCGCTGAGAATGCCGCGCTCAGTGCGCCTGCGCGCCGCTGTCGCAGTGCATTGCTGGCTCATGATTGGCCAAGCATGTACTGTGACCCCGCATGCTTGGCCAATCACAGTGCCGGCAGCGAGGAGAGCCATGATTGGCCACAGGCAGGATGCCTGTGGCCAATCGTAGCTCAGGCTGTGTAGTACATGCCCCACACTATATAAGGCCGCAAGCGCGGCGGCCTTGTGTAGTGTGTTGGCGTCTGTAGGAGTTAGTGGGTGTTCTATGTGTACCTTCAACACAGTATACACCGTTCATTATCAGCCGTTTTTGTGTTCTTGCTCTTCTGTAATTGAGCTGTTAGCAATCTGAAGGAGTTTGTGCCTGTTGTCTGCATGCCCTGACCGCAATATACACCGTTATATCCACCTATATAGCTAGCTATATTGCTCTTTTGTAATAGAGCTTGCAGTCAGTTGTAGGAGATTGTGCGTGCTGTCTGCGTGCCCTGACCGCAGTATACACCGTTATATCCACCTATATAGCTAGCTATATTGCTCTTTTGTAATAGAGCTTGCAGTCAGCAGTAGGAGCTTGTGCGTGCTGTCTGCGTGCTCTGAGCTCTGAGGACTTCCAGAGTGGTGGAGGAGGACAGGGAGCTGATGGCGTCGGTCAGCCCAGGCCAGGGGCCTGTTTCTCGGCCTGAGGAAAGGCGTGGAGCCCTGAAGCTCCTGGAGTTCGTTGAGGAGGAGAGGCTGTACTTGGAAAACCAGCTTGACTTGGTTGACTGGTCTCTGAGACAGCCAGGAGAAGACGTGGAGAAATCTACGGAGAGGAAAAGAAAAGCCAAGAGCTTAATGGTAAAGGCTTCTCGCTGTTACTGCGAGAAAATGAAAGTTTTGGCCGAGCTGAGGAATAGACGCGACAGATCAGGTATCAAGAAGAGAACAGAATTCAAACCTGTCATAGATGGACTGAAAGAGCAGTGTAACATGCTTGGTGAGCTTTTATCAAATCTAATTGAAAGTGCCTCAAGCGAAAAGGACTTTCTGTTGAATATAGAAAAAGTTATGAGAGTGGCGTGCGATGAAGGCTCTCAAGCGGTAAGACGCCGCAACCAGCGTCTATCACAGGCGGCGGAGCCCATGAGAGAGGCGGAGGAACCCACAAGTGAGAGTGCACAGACAGTGCAAGGGATTGAGACCCTTCGTGTGGCTAATAAGGAAGGTTCCCAGGCCGTGAGAAGACGTGGTCTTTCCCAGGCGGCGGAGGACAAAAGCAGTAAGGTAGACCCGGCTATGGAGGAAGAAACCCCACTGGGTGATAGGGAGCCAGCGGCCATTACAGCCAAAGCCCATGGTTCAGATGAAGGAAAGAAGGACTTGGATAGTGCCTCAGCAATGGAGGTGGTAGCTCCAGAGACTGGCGGTGAGGTGATGGACTTAGAAGGGGATGTTGTGGAGGGTGCCTCTGTGTCATCTGTACCCCTACCTGTCAGTAAGGTGGGTGATGGTGTAAAAAACAGGGTGCCTGTGGATACAGCAAATGACCCAAAGTGTATACAAAAAACCCCGATTGTGAAGATCCCCAAGTTGAAGGATGGAAAGAAGATTAAAGGAAAAAAGGACTTACCTGTAAATGCCCCGGTGAGCCTTGGAGTCAGCTGTGAGCAGGATGTGCCGTCAGCTGAGATGTCAGCCATCACTGCTGTAAATCAGTCTCAAGGTGAGGGGAAGGCCAAAGCTGGGAAATCCTGCTCGGACTGTTTAGTGGTGCCTAAGCGGGTTGTTATCGGTATTCCTGCAATGGCGGAGGGTGGGAGAAGCACGCCGTCTTCCCGGAAGGCAGGGGGTGTTTCTAGCAAGATTCAACCCAATCAGATGGTGAATTCCGGGAATGGCGCGAAAGAAGGGGGAGGAGCCTCGGTGGAGGTTGCCGAGCGTCACTTCCGGGCCGCGATTCCCGCGGTTTCCGGGAGTGGCGCGCCGGATGTGGGCGGAGTTCCGGCGGAGGTGGTCACGCGTCACTTCCGGTCCGCGTCCTCCGCGGCTTCCGGTTCTCGGGCCTCTGCCGATGCGGGAAAGGAGTCTGGATCATCGGCTGGTGATTCTTTATGTCCAGCGCAGAATGTGGCTTGGGGGGACTGCCCTATGGAGCCTTTGGGTGAGAATGATCCGGCACTAGCCTTTATTCGTAGTTTGGAGGGTTCTCAGAAGGAGGAAGTTAGAGTGGACTCCTGTGGGGCCCATATGGAGTTAAGTGAAGGGTGGTCTGAGGACTGGGATGCGCTTCTGGCAGGACAGGCTCAGGGTGCTTCTGCCGGTGGAAGGGAGCCTCCTGGGTCCTTGGTCCAGCCTAAGGGTAATAGCAAGAGAGTTCCAGGGAAGGATGCTGTTGGTGCCACACCTGTGGCGGCTGCGCCAGTTCCTGCCCCGAGGTCCGTCCCTGGGCGGGTTCTGCAGGGGTCGCCGGAGGTCAAGCTCCTGACAGCATTGGGCGAACGGCGTTCATATGCCAATGTGGCAGGGTCTGTGGCGCCGCTCGGCCCAATATATGAACAGTTTGGGGCGGGAAATTTCCGGGTCCCTCCGGCAGACCAGTTCTCCGGGGCCAATTCATGGTCACGGGGGACTGGGGGACCGGAAAGAAAACGCAGAAATGTGGTCCAATTGAGGTGGGAGGGAGAGGGTCAGTGCCCTAGTAGGGGGCAGGTGGTAGACATGGTGATCTCCTTAGGTATCAAGGTCGCGAAAATCTTTGCGGTGATTCATCCCGCGGGGTCCCGCGACTTTGATATCAGTTTTGTAAGCGCGGTTATTATGGAGTTGTTTTTAACCACCTTTGGGCTTATTAGTGGTACAGATCCCTGGAAAAGGTTTAAGGTCTTCCCAATAAGTAGACAGGAAGAAGTAAAAAGTATTACTGTCCTGGTGCGCAATGAAAGCCTGCCGCCAGAAGACATTAGTACTTGGTTGAGCAGGCACGGCCAACTGCAGGGCCCGCTGAGAAAGGGGTTGGATGAGCGCGGGGTGTGGACCGGGGCTTGGAATGCCAGAATGAGGTTAAGAAGGCAAGGTAACACCGTTGCCCACATCCCGGGTAGTGCCTTTATAGGCAGGGATCGTATTCTGGTATTCTATCCCGGTCAGCCCCGCCGCTGTTTCCGGTGCGGGTGCCCAACCCACCTCAGTGCGGACTGCACGGTGGTGCGTTGTGCCAAATGTAATAAGTTTGGTCATTTCAGTGAGTCCTGTGGGCTCATTCAATGTAATTTGTGTGGGCTGATGGGGCATCCATTCAGCAGGTGCCCTAGGGCCCACAGGGAGAGGCCCCCGGGACCTGCTGATGTCCCTACTGATGTCCCTGCTCCCGGGGAGGTCCCATGTCCCAGTGGTGTCCCGCTGCCTCATCTGCTGGGGGCGCGCCTGCGGAAGGTGGCGGATGCCCTGGGGGAGAGGTTCCTCCAAGTAAAGTACCCCCTCCCTCTTCTGGTGTTTCTAAGGTTGGGGACCCCTCTCCTGTTGTTCCTGCCGCCGGTGTGGCTCCTAGAGGGAAGGTGGCGGCCCGAAGGGAGCGAAGTCCGGCGGGGGATAGGCAGGGTAGGGTTACTGGAAGAAGAGGTGTAAGACAAAAATCTGTGTGTGCAAGTCTTTCTAGGAGTAGGAGCCCTCTCAGGTCCCCTAGTCCTGTACCCCCCTCCCCACCTCCTGGGCCTTCTGTGGCAGCGAGGGAGTCCTCGGGCTCATCTATGTCTGATGATGAGCAGGGGTCTGAAACGGGAGATAGTGAGGAGGTTGGGGTACCCCAACATGGTCAAGAGTCCAGGGTGGTGGCAGAGGTTCCAAAAAGCCCGGTGCCAGGTAATAAGGGTGGCATTGGGAAAAAAAAGAAGAAAAAGTTGAAGGAACGTAGTAAGTGGGATAAAATTCTTGAAAACCTAACTGATGCTCAGTTTCGAGAGTTAATAACCCCTTACTCTTCCGGGGCAGAGGGTTGAAAACACATAAGAAGTTTGGTTAAGTTGTTTATTGTTAAGTTTTCTGTGTTTGTTTATGATGTAATTTTATAGTTTGAAATGTTATTTTTGTAAATATGGTAGCAGTTTCCTGGAATAAAAAAACTTCCACCTATATAGCTAGCTATATTGCTCTTTTGTAATAGAGCTTGCAGTCAGTCGTAGGAGATTGTGCGTGCTGTCTGTGTGCCCTGACCGCAGTATACACCGTTATGTCCACCTATATAGCTAGCTATATTGATCTTTTGTAATAGAGCTTGCAGTCAGTCGTAGGAGATTGTGCGTGCTGTCTGCGTGCTCTGATCTCTGAGGACTTCCAGTGTGGTGGAGAAAGAGAGGGAGCTGATGACTTCAGTCAGCCCAGGCCAGGTGCCTGTTTCTCAGCCTAATGAAGGACGTGGAGCCCCTAAGCTCCTGGAGCTCGTCAAGGAGGAGAGGTTGTTTTTGGAGAACCAGCTGGATCTTGCAGATTGGTCTCTGAGACAGCCAGGAGAGGATGCAGAGAAATCTGCAGACAGAAGAAAGAAAGCTAAAAGCTTAATTGTGAAGGCTTCCCGCAGCTACTGCGAGAAAATGAAGGTCCTGGCGGAGCTAAGGAACCGGAGAGACAGATCGGGTGTTGTAAAGAGACAAGAGTATAAGACGGTGATAGACGGATTGAAGAAGCAGTGCGGCATGTTGGGTGAGCTGTTATCCAACCTGATTGACAGTGCTTCTGGTGAGAAAGACTTTCTATCTAATGTAGACAAAGCGATGAGAATTGCGTGTGACGAGGGGACCCAGGCGGGGAGACGCCGTAGACTGTATCCAGCCTCGAACACAACGCAAGAGGAGGAAATGGCGGGTCCCTCTGAGGTGGCCACCCGTGAAGAGACAGAAAAAGTGGTGGAAGGAAAGATAGATGGTGAGAAACCAGTGAGAAAGACTGTGGGTGAGGGAAAGCCATTGATCTGCAAAGAGACAGTTCCGGTGAGTAAAGGTACAGAGAAACCTGGAAAAGTGAAAAGTGTCTCTAAAGACAAAACTGCTGACTCCAGTAATCTTACAGAGGGGTCAGGTAAGCCTAAGGGTTGCCAGCCTATGAACGAGGCTGTGTCCCATGAAGGCAGGTTAGACCCCAATGATGTAAGAAGGAAGCAACAAAGAGACAATAAAGAGAAGAAAAATACCAAGGAGAAGAAGATTCCAGTGGTTCAGCTGGCTAGGCTAGAGAAAATGGACTTACCAACACAGTCCCCAATGATCCCAGCCGACAGTTGCAAGCAGGGCGCGCCGTCAGTTGCGTTGTCGGCCGCCACTGCCGCAAGTCGGTCTCAGGGTAAGGGAGCCGGGGTGTGTGAGGAGGATGGAAAGAGTCTGGCCAGCTTGGCTGCCGCTGTGGGGAGCGGTACAGTGTCAGCCGGCGGTATAGCGTCTGCTAACTCAGCAATGGCGGCAGTGTGCAAAAAAACGCCGTCTTCTCGTGGGAGGAGGGGCGGTGCTTCTGGTCGAGAGGCCAATGGTAGTGTAATAGAGGAGGATGACGCACTTCCGGTGCGCGGGCTGACTTCCGGCGGGGTTAGCCCGCGACCGGAAGTGACGATGGCGGAACCGGAAGTAGGCCGCAAGGGACACATCCAGCCGGTGACTACTATGACTTCGGGCCCTCCTTCCGGTCAGGGAAATACTAATGAAAATGTTTGTATTGTAACATCAAATAATATAGAGCCAGGTCAAATTACTGCCTGGGGTGACTGCCCAATGGGTGAGTTGGATGGGGAGAACCCCGCAATGGCATATATTCGTGGCTTAGAGGGATCCCAGCAGGAACAGGGCCAGGTGTTGGTGGATTCCTGCGGGGCCCATATGGAGGTAGAATGGCAGGAAGCTTTGGAAGCCTTGCTATACAGCTCTGAGGATGAGACTTGTCCTAAGGTTCAGGCTGGGGTAAACAATGTGGGGAGTGTGACTTCTCATGCCGGGAGTGGGGGGGCTGCTTCTCATGTTGTACCCCCAGTGTCTGTGGCAGAGGCTCCTCCTCCGGGGCCCGTGCTAAGGGGGACACCGGAGGTAAGGTTGCTGACGGCACTTGGTGAGAGGCGTTCCTACGCCAATGTGGCTGGGTCTAGTGTGCCTCTGGACCACCTGTACCACCAGTTTGGGGCCAGTAATTTTCGGGTACCCCCGACTGGTCAGACCCCTGGGGCCAATACTTGGTCTAGGGGGACAGGTGGTCCGGAGCGCAAGCGTAGGAACGTAGTCCAGCTGAGGTGGGAAGGTGAAGGTCAGTGCCCCATGAGGGGTCAGGTGGTCGACATGGTCCTGGCGTTGGGGTTCAGGGTGGCTGAGCTATTTGCTGTAATCCACCCAGCTGGCTCCCCTGACTTTGATGTCAGTTTCACCAATGCTGTGACCATGGAGCGTTTTATAACTGCTTTTGGGTTGGTTAAAGGGGCTGATCCCTGGAAAGGGTTCCGTCTGATCCCTCTGAGTAGGCAGGAGGAGATCAAAAACTTGACGGTGTTAGTGAGGAACGAGAGCCTGCCCCCAGAGGACATAGCAACTTGGCTGGGAAGACACGGCCAGTTGCAGTGTCCTCTAAATAAATGCTTAGACGAGCGTGGGGTATGGACTGGAGCATGGAATACCAGGATTCGCTTGAAAAGATCTGGCAACACGGTTGCGCATGTCCCAGGGAGTGCTTTCCTGGGACGGGATAGAATCCTGGTGTTCTACCCAGGCCAGCCCCGTAGGTGTTTTAGGTGTGGGTGCCCAACCCACATGAGTGCAGATTGCACAGTTGTGCGCTGCACTAAGTGTAATAGGTTTGGACACTCAGGTGACACGTGTGGGTTGATCTGCTGTAACCTTTGTGGTCAAATGGGGCATCCCTTTAGCAGATGCCCCAGGGCCTACAGGGGTGAAGCTGCAGCGGGTGGTGGGCCAGGTGGGGATGGTGTACCTCCTCCTGCTGGGCAGAGTTCTGAAAGGGAAAGGCAGGATAGTGCTCCTGCAGCGGAGCCACAGGGTGCGCCTCGAACCCAAAGGGCAAGTAGGGCCCCTCAAAGAGAGAAGGGGACACGGCCTACAGAGGCTACCCAGGCCCCTGTCACGGAAGCTCAGGTGTCAGGTCCAGATATTGGTCAGGCGGAGGAAGTTGGGCCTCCCCTTCCGGGTGGGGGGGGGCGCAGGGTTCTAGTCCTCAAGTTTCTGTTCCCACTCCCCTTCCTCGGAGATGTAGGCCGGGCAGGCGTCTGGTCACTGTCTCCTCGTCCGAGTCTTCGGCTGGGGATGATAGGTCTGGGGAGGAGGAGATGGAAGTCTCGGTTAAGGGGGCTCAGAAACGCCCAAAAGAGGTATCGGATGAAGAGGATGAAGTGGCTTGGGTCACAATTAGGAAAAAGCAGGGGAAGAAGAAGAAAAAGAAGGCCCCGCCACCTGAGGTGGATCCTGGGCCACCAGCAGGGCCTAGCAGTAGAGGTGATGCTCTGCTTATAAATTTTTCTTCTGGGGAAGAAGAGGGGGAAGTTGACATGTAAATATTGTTTTTTTCCTTTTTGACTGTATAGTTTATTGTTGTTAGTTGTTTTGTAAAGTGAATGTAAACTGATATTTGTTTTGTTATGTTAAGCTTTTAATTCGGTAGCAGTTTACTAAAATAAAAAATATCTACCTACATACAGTAGCTAGCTATATTGCTTTTTTGTAATAGAGCTTGCAGTCAGTTGTAGGAGATTGTGCTTGCTGTCTGCGTGCCCTGACCGCAGTATACACCGTTATATCCACCTACATAGCTAGCTATATTGCTCTTTTGTAATAGAGCTTGCAGTCAGTTGTAGGAGATTGTGCGTGCTGTCTGCGTGCCCTGACCGCAGTATACACCGTTATATCCACCTATAGAGCTAGCTATATTGCTCTTTTGTAATAGAGCTTGCAGTCAGTTGTAGGAGATTGTGCCTGTTGTCTGCGTGCCCTGACCGCAGTATACACCGTTATATCCACCTATATAGCTCGACTCGAACATCGGCTGTTCGCCCGTTCAGTGAATACCGAACATTATGGGCCGTTCACGCCAAATTCGTGTGGCGCTCACGGCCCACAAGGCACTGCGCCATCGCAGTGCATTGCTAGCTCATGATTGGCCAAGCATGTACTGTGACCCCGCATGCTTGGCCAATCACAGCGCCGGCAGCGAGCAGAGCCATGATTGGCCACAGGCAGGATGCCTGTGGCCAATCGTAGCTCAGGCTGTGTAGTACACGCCCCACACTATATAAGGTCGCCAGCGTGGTGGCCTTGTGTAGTGTGTTGGCGTCTGTAGGAGTTAGTGGGTGTTCTATGTGTACCTTCAACACAGTATACACCGTTCATTATCGGCCGTTTTTGCGTTCTTGCTCTTCTGTATTTGAGCTGTTAGCAATCTGCAGGAGTTTGTGCCTGTTGTCTGCGTGCCCTGACCGCAGTATACACCGTTATATCCACCTATATAGCTAGCTATATTGCTCTTTTGTAATAGAGCTTGCAGTCAGTTGTAGGAGATTGTGCCTGTTGTCTGCGTGCCCTGACCGCAGTATACACCGTTATATCCACCTATATAGCTCTTCTCTAATTGAGCCATCTGCAGGAGTTAGTGGGTGTTGTGTGCCTCCAGCACAATATACACTACCGAATTGCGGGTTTTCCCATCTCCCTTTAGGCCATTACCATGTCTGGAAGGTCAACAAGGAGAGGCAGACATGCGTGAGCTGATAAAAGAGGGCAAGCAGGCTCTGTGTCTAGAGACAACAGTGCTGGTCGTGGACGCGGTGCATCGTCATCATTAGCACGTGGCCATGGGACACGCTTGTCCTTCTTTTCGGCAGCTGGACGTGTTGAGCCGCATCATGCCGAAGCCTTGGTAGTGTGGATGACCAAGCCCTCACCCTCCTCATCCTCTCTCACCTAGGCTCAGGGTACTAGCAAAGCAGCTGCCAACGCATCGTCTTCCCTCCTCTCAATGTCATCATCAGTGACTCCTTCCCTAGACCCACCACGTCCTCCTGAGGAGTCTCCTGAACTCTTTGAGCACAGTGTTGGGTACATGCTCCAGGAGGATGCCCAGTGTTTTGTAGGCTCTGAGGATGATACTCAGCTAGAGGAAGGCAGTAGCGTGAGAGAAGGGATGCTCAAGAAGGACAGCAATCTGGCAGTCATGTTCCACAAGCTGCAGCATACTGCCAGGTTTGCTCCAGCGATGAAGAGAGAGGGGATGATGAGGGCACTGACTCCATGTGGGTGCCTGGTAGGAGAGAGGAGGAGGCACATGTCCAACAAGGCAGGATGCCCTCCGGGGGCCAGCTTAGGGGCAGCACACCGACTGAATCACACCGCAGAGCTCTGCCTCTGCAGGGTGCTGCCTCTGCTCGTTATTCTAAAAGTTCTTTGGTGTGGGCCTTTTTTGAGACGAGTGCATCAGATCGCACCACTGCTATTTGCAACATATGTCTCAAGCGTATCTCGCGTGGCCAAAACATCAGCCGCTTGGGCACCACATGCTTGACCAGGCATATGTTGACCTGCCATGCAGCTCGTTGGCAAGCGTACCTCAAAGGCCCACACCAAAGAACAAAGCGGACCTCTCCTTGCTCCTCATCAGCTGAGATCTCCAACCCCACTAGACCTTCAGTCCTCTCTGAAACCTGCTCTGAGAGGAATGAAGGTGTAGAATTAGGTGTGTCACAGCCAAGTGCTTCCGGGCACTCTGCTAGCAGTACACCCACGTCCGATTATAGCAGGCAAATGTCCCTGCCCCAGCTGTTGGACCGGCGAAAGAAGTTCACTCCCAGTCATCCACATGCCCAGCGGTTGAATGCTAGCTTGGCTAAATTGCTAGCACTTCAACTGCTGTCTTTTCAGTTAGTAGACTCGGCCCCCTTCCGTGAGTTTGTACAATGTGCGGTTCCTCAGTGGCAGGTCCCCAAACGCCACTTTTTCTCATGGAAGGCGATTCCGGCTCTCTACCGGCATGTGGAAGGCAATGTCCTTGCCTCGCTGGACAGGGCGGTCAGCGGTAAGGTGCATATTACCGCTGACTCATGGTCCACCAGGCATGGACAGGGACGTTACCTGTCTTTCACGGCCCATTGGGTCACTCTTCTGGCAGCTGGGAAGGATGCAGGACAAGGTGCAGTAGTGTTGGAGGGTGTTCCGCCACCACGCCTCCAAAATGCTACTACTGGTTGTGACACACCTCTCTCCTCCACTCCCTCCTTTTCTTCTTCCTCCATGGCCTCTTCCAGTGCTCTGTCCTCAGAACCAGCAGTGCTCCGTAGGCATTCCAGGGGCTACGCAAGTACGCAGGCAAAACTATGCCATGCCGTGCTTGCGCTGGTTTGTTTGGGGGAAAGGAGCCACACTGGGGCAGATATTTTATCAGCTCTGCAGGGGCAGGCCAAGAGGTGGTTGACGCCATGGCAGCTTAAGCCAGGAATGGTGGTTTGTGACAATGGCACCAACCTCCTCTCCGCCCTCCGACAGGGACAACTGACCCATGTGCCCTGTGTGGCTCATGTCCTTAACCTGGTGGTGCAGCGGTTCTTGGGCAGGCACCTGGGCTTACAGGATGTTCTGAAGCAGGCCAGGAAAGTCTGTGTGCATTTCTGCCGATCATTTAATGCCTGGGCTCGGCTGGCTGAGCTCCAAAAGGAGTTGAACCTGCCCAAGAACCGCCATATATGTGACATGCCCACCAGGTGGAACTCAACGTTGGCCATGCTGCAGCGGCTGCACACGCAGCAGAGGGCCATCAATGAGCACCAGGACAGGGTCAGGGGAGCTCGGTTTTTTCTCACCACGCCAGTGCGGCATTATCAGGGATGCATGCACTGTCCTGTCACCGTTTGAGGAGGCCACAAGGATGGTGAGCAGTGACAGTGCATGCATCAGTGACACTGTACCTCTTGTCCACCTGTTGGAGCATACGCTGTGTGGAATAATGGACAGGTCACTTGAGGCAGAACTCAAGGCCCCCTTTATCCAGACAGTGTTCCTGCTGTCCCACCCATCACACAGGAAAAGGACGAGGAGGAGGAGGAGGAGGAGGATGATTGTGTCAGCATGGAGGTGGAGGCTGGCACTCAGCATCAGCAGCAGCAGCAGTCTTGTAGGGATGATTTACAGTCCCAAGAAACCCGTGGACTTGTACGTGGCTGGGAGGAGGTAGCTGCAGATCATGTTGTCCTTAGTGACCCAGAGGACTCCGGACCGAATGCCTCAGCTAACCTACGCTGCATGGCCTCCCTGATCCTGCAAAGCCTGCGGAAGGATCCTCGTATTCTTCGGATCAAGGAGAGGGACCATTACTGGTTGGCCACTCTCCTTGATCCACGGTACAAGGGTAAGGTTGCCGACCTTATCTTGCCATCGCAGAGGGAGCAGATGATGAGACATCTTCTGGAGGCCTTGCAGAAAGGTCTGTGCAATGCGTTCCCAGAGACTGGGAGGTTACAAACTCCTTGTCCTGGACAACGTGTTGCTGAGGCATCGGTCAGAAGGAGCGGTGGAGAAGGGGGCCGTCTGACTGATGTGTTCAGACAATTTTTTATGCCGCAGCCCCAAGGTATGATCGGTTCCAGCAACCATCGCCAGCGTCTGATTTACATGGTGCAGGAATACCTAGGGGCAAGGTCAGACTTGGACACCTTTCCCACCGAAAATCCTCTGGCTTACTGGGTCTTGAGGATGGATCACTGGCCAGAGCTTGCACAGTATGCAATTGAGCTACTGGCCTGTCCTGCATCCAGCGTTCTTTCGGAACGCACCTTCAGTGCTGCTGGTGGCTTTGTCACCCATCACAGGGTGCGCCTGTCCACCGACTCAGTTGATCGACTGACCTTCATCAAGATGAATCAGTCTTGGATCACCCACAGCTACCAAGCACCTGAAGCTGATGTAACCAAATTTTTTTTTTTGAAATATCACATCCCTTCAAGACTGCCTATGCTGATGCTGAGTGACTGTCCTGTTATGTTGATTGTCTATCCTCTTCCTCCTCCGCTGATATGTTGGAAGAACATTTTTGGTTCTGGGTGATGCCACCAGCCCAATTTTTCAGCCCCTGTTTAACAGGGGCGTTTAATTACAATTTTTGATGCAATGCTTTGCAGCAGGGCTCATTCCTGCACCACAACTAGAGTATATGGGAGAGGTTGCAGTGTCGTGGCATCAGCAACAGTGCCAGCAGCCCAATTTTTCAGCCCCTGTTTAACAGGGGCGTTTAATTACAATTTTTGATACAATGCTTTGCAGCAGGGCTCATTCCTGCACCACAACTAGAGTATATGGGAGAGGTTGCAGTGTCGTGGCACCAGCACCAGTGCCTAAGGCCCAATTTTTCAGCCCCTGTTTAACAGGGGCGTTTAATTACAATTTTTGATGCAATGCTTTGCAGCAGGGCTCATTCCTGCACCACAACTAGAGTATATGGGAGAGGTTGCAGTGTCGTGGCATCAGCACCAGTGCCAGCAGCCCAATTTTTTAGCCCCTGTTTAACAGGGGCATTTAATTACAATTTTTGATGCAATGCTTTGCAGCAGGGTTCATTCCTGCACCACAACTAGAGTATATGGGAGAGGTTGCAGTGTCGTGGCACCAGCACCAGTGCCTAAGGCCCAATTTTTCAGCCCCTGTTTAACAGGGGCGTTTAATTACAATTTTTGATGCAATGCTTTGCAGCAGGGCTCATTCCTGCACCACAACTAGAGTATATGGGAGAGGTTGCAGTGTCGTGGCACCAGCACCAGTGCCTAAGGCCCAATTTTTCAGCCCCTGTTTAACAGGGGCATGTAATTACAATTCTTGATATAATATTTCACAGCAGGGCCCATTCCTGTGCCCACCTAGAGTAACTGTGAGGACTTATAGTGTTGTGGCACCAGCACCACAACCACCAAAGGTCAATTTTTCTACCACTGTTCAACAATGGCATGTAATTACAATTCTTGATATAATCGTTCACAGCAGGGCGCTCCAGCGCCCACCAAGAGTCACTTTGAGGGTTTACAATGTTGTGGCAACACCAACACCTTGCTCCGCCATTTCTGCAGAGCATATAGGGCAGGCCCCTACTTTCAAACATCCAACTTACAAACGTCTCCTACTTGCAAATGGAAGGAGACAACAGATGTAGATGATGAGATGAAAAAAGACAGACGGCAAAACAAATTATACAGGGGTGATGACCCTTCCCTATGTTTTCCAAAAAGCTTAAAAATAGATTTTTTGACTGGAGCTACGCTTTAAAAATGTACCAGTTCAAAATTACAAACAGATTCTACTTAACACAACAAATCTACACAGTCCCTGTCTTTTTTGCACTGCCTGTATACTGCTGTTCTGAGTATATAAGGCCTGGGGGCCCCACGTCTTTCCTTTTTTTAATATGGGTACGGGGTTCCCCTTAATATCCGTACAAGACCCAAAGGGGCTGGTAATGGGCAGGGGGGGCTACACATGCCATTTTTCTCAATGATTTTCATCCATATTGCCGGAACCAGATATTACATTAAAAACGCAAGCAGTTTGAAATTACTTTTTTTCTGTTAAATGTCATTTTGTGCAGGGACTTTTCTAAACACGGGAAACACGTGGCACTTCACAGGCATACTATAGACACCCCCCAGGCACGATATTTAAAGGAATATTTCACTTTTTTTTCACTTTAATCATCATTAAAATCAGTGCTCCCCGCCAAAACGGCCATTTTTAAAAACATTTTAGGCATTGACCCATGTCCCCTGGGGCAGGAGCCAGGTCCCCAAACCCTTTTAGGACAGTATCTTGCATATTAGCCATTAAAATTAGCACTTTTTATTTCGAACGTTCGAGTCCCATAGACTTCAATGGGGTACTAAAGTTCGTACAAATTTTCGGTTCGTTCGGAAGTTCTGGTGCGAACCAAACCGGGGGGTGTTCGGCTCATCCCTAATCCCCACCAATAATGATCTTAAACTGAATACCAGGGAAGCACCCATTGATCATCTCATCAAAAAGCATCAGGGATTCGATGTTGCCCCGCCATATGACAAATAAATCGTATATATACCGCCACCAGGTGGCGCAATGTTGCAAAAACAATTTTTTTCAAAAATATATTTACATTCAAATTTGTTCTTAAAAGCACAGGCATATGGCAGGGCAACATTAGAGCCCATCGCAACCCCGGTTTGTTGAACAAAAAACTGGTCTTTGAAGAGAAAATATTTGTTTTGTAACAAAATATGCAATAGGCTCTCAAACAGGGTAAACTGCGCATCTGAATATAAACCACTACTTCTAATGAGCCCTATCGCTGCATTAATCCCAGCTTGATGTGGTATGGATGTGTATAGACTAGTCACGTCCCATGTTACAAGGATCTCTCCTCCCTGACATGTAGAAACTTTTTTGTTTTTCACTAGAGGGGACAGAATTGTATCTAATAATTGTGCCTCCAGGACAAAAATAGAGTCCCTCCCCGACACAATCGGACGTCCTGGAGGGGGCCGACAATCTTTATGGATTTCCGGTAACATATACAACACCGGAATCTGAGTGTGAGATGGAAATCAAAAATCAAAAAGATTGCGCGAAATCAACCCATTTTTTAGGGCAGGCTGTAAGACATTCTCAAGTTGTTTCCTGATAATCCATGTGGGGTCCGTGGCAACTTTCTTGTATACAGACTGGTCACCCAGCTGACGAGTCACCTCTAATTCATACATTGTAGAGTCCATGATTACCATGGAACCCCCTTTATCAGCAGGTTTACAAACAATGTCCTCTCGTTTACTAATGCCGCGTACACATGACCGGACTTTTCGAGGGACTAGGTCCGACAGACTTTCGACGGAGTTCTGACGGAGTTCTGACAGAGTTCTGACGGACTTTCCGAATGAACGGTCTTGGCCACACACAATCACACCAAAGTCCGACGGATTCTAACGTGATGACGCACGACTGGACTAGAATAAAGAAGTTCATAGCCAGTAGCCAATAGCTGCCCTCGCATCGTTTTTTGTCCGTCGGACTAGCATACACACGAGCGGATTTCTCGGTAGGAACTGGGTCCGGCGGAGTTCTGGCGGAAAAATTTGAAACATGTTCCATTTCTAAAGTCTGTCAGACTTTTGCAAATCAAAAGTCCACTGCAGCCCACACACGATCGAATGGTCTGCCAGAATCATTCCGTCTGACTTTTGATGTTGAAAAGTCCGGTCGTGTGTACGCGGCATAAGACTCTTCAAAGCAAGTCTCTCATGTATTGTTAGATTGTTCGGCACATGATCTCTATAGTCAGTCCTAATAACAAGATCTTTAATTTCATGGGTAACTTCGTTAATGAACGTCTCAACAGGAGCATACGATGTGGGGGAACTGATTTGGATTTAGTGATAAGATTAAACATTTTACAGTCAAGCGCCTCTCCCACAAAGTCATCATGGTGGGACTTTTTGATTTAAAATTTTTGATAACTTTTTTCTTTTTCACTTTTTTGTCTTGTCTAAAGGACTCTAGACTTCTTGGTAGAGGCATTTTTTGGTTTAAGTTACTGGTGGAATGACACATATTATATTATGTACATGATTGCACTTATAAGATATTGGATATAGAACTAGTACTAATACACCTAGTATATACCAACTAAGTCAAGTTTAATTGATAAGATGAGTATGGTATTGGAGGTTTAGGTGGGATCACTATATATATATATATATATATATATATATATATATATATATATATATATATATATACACGAATATATTTTGTTGGCACCCCATTTACACTATATGTAGGTGTTTTTTGCATGCAAAATAGATCCCAGTATGACTGGAGAAAACTAACCCACGTTTAACGGTAGCGCTAGTAACCCAATTTTTTCATTATCTATGCAATTACCTGAAGTAGCGAAACGCGAAAATTTTGACTCATGGAAAAGAGCTGCTATTGTGTTACTTCATAAAGGTTTTGATAATGAGATTTTACAACCATCTGATAAACTGGCAGAGAAATAACATCTGTCTAATAAATGATTTTTTCACTATTTACAATTACGGCACACTCTGCAGAATCAGGCCACAACTTTTCTACTAAAATATACTCCATCTTCAATATTAGCCATGGCAGTAACTATAATACACTTTAAACAGGGACTTATTGGGGATATATATTCTTTGCTACAAAGGACAGCTGGAACTAGAATACAAAATGGTAGTCTTAGACGATGGCATAGGGATTTAGAGACCCTTAGTGATGAGGAGTGCAAGCAATCTTTGAAGATTTTATTCAGAGTATCCTTATCCATCCGTCACAGTGTCTGATCCAACTATTTATTATTCATAGATCCCACTATACCCCCTTAAAATTACATTCTTGGGGTAAAGCAACTACATCAAATTGCCCAAGGTGTACTAATTATACAGGTACACTTATACATACGCTGTGGCGATGTCCCAAACTGCATCTCTACTGGCAGTGTGTATTTGATACTTTAAATACCCTATGTTCTACACAGTTACAGTCTAACCCAAAAATAGCATTGCTAGGGATTGTACCAGAAGACACCCTCCCAGTCAAAATGCATATGATGTGGTTAAGATCTATGTATATAGCCCGTAAACTCATATTACAAAAAGGGATGTCAAACTCTCCACCAATAATAGCGCAATAGTCCGAAGTGATTATTCTTAATCCAAAAGGGGAGGAATTAGCATATAAACATAGGAGAAGCACTAAAAAGGTTTTGAAAAAATGTTATTTTCCAATTTAGCTGGGTAATCAGGTAAAGATATTAACCACTTCAGGAGCAAAGATTTTGCTCCTCAATGGCCAGGCCATTTTTAGCAATATGACACTGCGTCGCTTTAACTGACAATTGCGCGGTCGTGCGGCGCTGTACCCAAACAAAATTGACGTCCTTTTTTTTCCACAAATAGAGCTTTCCTTTGCAAGTGCACTTGGAAGCAAAGTCGCTCTTAATCTAAGGGGTAGATATGAAATGAGGGGAAGCTCTGCTGATTTTATCATCCAATCATGTGCAAGCTAAAATGCTGTTCTTTATTTTCCTTGCATGTCCCCCTCGGATCTACAGCGACCTTACTTCAAAGTGCACTTGCAGTACACTTGTAGTGCAAAGTGGATTTTCCTTTAGTAAATAACCCCCAATATTTTTTAACTTTTTGCTATAATAAATATTCCACATTTTTCTCAAATAAACAAATTGCTTCCTCAGTTTAGGCTGATATGTATTCTTCTACATATTTTTGGTAAAAAAAAAAAAAAAAATCACAAAAATCATAATAATATATTTATTGGTTTGCGCAAAAGTTATAGTATCTACAAAATAGGGAATAGATTTATGGCATTTTTATTATTATTATTATTATTTTACTAGTAATGGCGGTGATCTGTGATTTTTATTGGGACTGCAATATTGCGGCAGAAAATTGGAAACTTTTGACACATTTTTGGGACCATTGACAATTATACAGCGATCAGTGCTATAAAAATGCACTGATTATTGTATAAATGGAAGGGGTTAACACTAGGGGCGATCAAGGGGTTAACTGTGTACCCTAGGTGTGTTCTAACTGTAATAGGGATGGGACTGACTAGGGGAAGAGAGAGATCAGTGTTCATACTTAGTATGAACACACAATCTGTCAGGAAGGGCATGTCAGCACCCAAAATGGCTGCCGAAGAAGACGACCTGTTACCTCTTCATGTCAGGAAGGGCATTCCAGCACCCAAGATGGCTGCAGAAGAAGATGACCTATTACCTCTGCCCCTGTCAGGATGCCATTGGTGTGCATGCACCATGTGACAGCTTGGTCCGCCCAAACGGGCTATTTAAACTCAGCCAGTTTCCAGGCTCAGTGCTGTCTGCTCTACAGCGTTCCCTGTGTAACCTGCAATTAGCTACCTGACTTCTGTTCCTGTTGTGACCCGGCTTGCTTCCTGACGTTCCTGTTTCCTGCCTGCATCTGACCCCGGCTCGTCCCCCACTCCGCACCTGCCTGCTCCTTCTGCCACTCCGCTGCCAGCCTGTTGACGACCCGGCTTGTAATCTGATTCTGCTTCCGCTTCAGCCCCTGTTCCTGACGTGCCCGTTGTGTATGACCCGGCCTGCCTGTACTTGCCTTCTCTTCAGCCTTGAGGGTGCCACCATCCCTTCTGCTGCATCTGCACTCCTGCCTGGAGGGATCAGTTGTCTACTTGTTCCAGCTACCTGCCTACCACTTCTCTGGGATTTCTACAGACACCTCTACAGCCCGGCCGAGTGCTCCGATCCAGCTCCAGGTTCAGCGATCCTACCAGGCACTCGTGCGACTCTGCATCTCGGTGCTTCCTGTCGGCTATATCAGGGACTCCGAGTCAGAGCTGTAAGAGAGGCCGTCCTCTGCATATCAGGCTCCATCACCAGGTACGTGACAGTAGCAGACAGCCATGTCCGAGCCTGTGCGAGGACCCTCTCCTATGGAGGAACTCTGCCAACACCTCGCCGGATTAACCCAAGCCGTAAAAGACTTACAACATGGTTATACCCAGCTGGAAGGCCAAATACAGACCTTGTCTGCCTCTGCTCATGCCAGCAACCCCCGCAGTTGTTATGCTACCACCTGAACCCAGAGTTCCAACTCCTGAAAAGTTCCAAGGAGAACGCAACAAGTTCAGAGCTTTTCGCAACGCATGCAAACTCTATTTTTCGCTACAACCACGCACCTTCTCCCTGGAAGCCACCAAAGTCGGGTTTGTCATTTCCTTTCTTCAGGGGGAACCGCAGGCCTGGGCCCACCGACTCCTTGAACAAAAGGCTACATCTCTGATAGACTTGGCCTCTTTCTTTGGAGCCATGGCTCAGTTATATGAAGACCCCCAGCAAGCCGCTACTGCGGAAGCTGCTCTTCACACGCTTCGGCAGGGTCGCAGGGCCGTGGAGGACTATGTTTCTGAATTTAGGCGATGGAGTTCCGATACCAGCTGGAACGATGCTGCCCTGCGTTACCGGTTTCGCATGGGCCTTTCTGATCAGCTCAAGGACGAGCTAGCACGAACAGGTGTTCCTTCCACCTTGGAGACACTTATAAATTTGTCAATTCAGATTGACCGTTGCCTAAGGGAACGTAGGTCGGAACGAGCTACTGACCAGTCACGCCCAGTATGGATGCTTCCAAGAGTGCCTGGTTCTTTCAGTCCTGCTTCACCTGCTCCTGCCGCATCTGCTTCAGATGCATCTGAACCCATGCAGCTTGGTCTCCTCCGCCCTTCTTTGACTACGGAAGAACACCAGCGCAGACGCCAGCTAAATCTTTGCCTGTACTGTGGAGGATCAGGACATTATGTGAGGTCTTGCCCAGTCAAAATCCGTAGGTGCCTCTCAGTTACATCCGCTTCTCCTCCATCTCTACCCAATAACTCTGCTCATCTTGCTCTTTCCATTTTGTTGCAGCTCCCAGGAGGAGTTATCCAGACTCCCGCTATAATTGACTCTGGAGCTTGCAGCTGTTTCGTAGATTTAGCTTTTGCTGCCAAACATCACATTCCTCTACTACCCAAGGCTCAGAGACTTTCTGTACATCTGGCAGACGGATCCACCATTAAATCTGGATTGGTTACTCATGAAACCATCCCGTTATCCACCACCATTGCCAAGAACCATCAAGAGCTTTTATGCCTAGATGCCATTGCCTCCCCTCTGTTCCCAATCATTCTGGGTATGCCTTGGTTAAAAGCTCATAACCCTCACATTAATTGGGTTACGGAAGAAATCAAGTTTCTTTCCCCCTATTGCCTTCAGCATTGCTGGCAAGAGAATCATCAGAACCAATCTCCCCTGCTGTGCATCGATGTGGAGTCCGAAGCTCGCCAAGTTGTTCCAGTGGCATACCATGACTTTTTGGACGTTTTCAGCCAAAAGGGGGCAGAAACGCTTCCTCCCCACAGGGCCTATGACTGTCCAATTGAGCTCCTCCCTGGGGTTGAAGTTCCTTTTGGCAGGATCTTTCCTCTATCTGAATCTGAACTTGCTGCTTTGAAAGACTACATTGATGAGAACCTTAAAAAGAGGTTAATTCGCCCTTTCACGTCTCCTGCTGGTGCGGGGATCTTCTTTGTAGAAAAAAAGGACCACTCATTACGCCCCTGTGTGGACTACCGTGAACTTAATAAGATCACTGTGAAAAACCGTTACCCTCTTCCACTTGTGCCTGAACTATTCCAGCGACTCGATACGGCCACTATTTTCACAAAATTGGATCTTCGGGTGCTTATAACCTGGTTCGCATACGAGAGGGGGATGAATGGAAGACGGCGTTCCGCACTCGGTTTGGGCATTTCGAATACCTCGTAATGCCCTTTGGACTTTGCAATGCTCCCGCTACTTTTCAGCACTTCATCAACGATGTCTTTCGAGATTTCCTGGATCTTTTTGTTGTCGTTTATCTTGATGATATACTAATCTTCTCTCCCTCTCTAGATCACCACCGTAGTCACGTCAAAAATGTATTGAGTCGCCTTCGACAACACGGACTTTATGCAAAACCAGAGAAATGCGTATTTGAACGCCAAAGCATCCAATTCCTGGGTTTAATCATTTCCACTGAAGGCATCCAGATGGATCCCCAGAAGGTTACAGCCATCCTGGATTGGCCTGCTCCCAGTGATAGGAAGGGTGTCCAACGTTTCGTGGGGTTTGCAAATTTTTATCGAAAATTCATCAGAAATTTTTCTGCAATCATATCCCCCATTACAAGTTTAACCAAGCAAGGTACAAGATTCTCTTGGTCTCCGGAAGCTCAGAAAGCTTTTGACACCCTAAAAAGACTTTTCACATCTGCATCTGTCCTGAAACACCCTGATCCAGCCCTACCCTATGTCTTGGAAGTGGATGCCTCAGAAACAGCGGTCGGAGCAATATTATCTCAGAGGCAGGGAGCTAAGGCTCTACTGCATCCAGTTGCTTTTTTTTCCCGCAAGCTGTCTAATGCTGAAAGGAACTATGACGTCGGGGACCGTGAACTTTTGGCCATCAAAGCTGCTCTGGAGGAATGGAGGTACCTGCTAGAAGGGGCTGCACACCCAATCTTGATCTATACAGATCATAAGAACCTCGAGTATTTAAGAACAGCAAAAAGATTGAAACCCCGACAAGCCAGGTGGGCACTATTCTTTTCTAGATTCACTTTCCACTTAACATTCAGGCCCGGATCGAAGAATACAAAACCCGATGCGCTATCACGCATGTTCAGCAAACCTGAAGAAATCTCATCTCCTGATACCATTCTATCCCCTGGGAACTTCATGTTGCTTCAAGGAAAGTTAATAAAACAAATTAAACAAACTCTAGTAAGGAACCCTTCACCAGCTGGGGTCTCTCTACTGGCAAAGGATGGGCTACTTTGGCACGAAGACAAGGTCTTTGTGCCAGAAGACCTCCGAAAGGCCATCCTGGGGCGATGCCATGATCATGTGCTGGCAGGTCACTTTGGCATTGGCAAGACAACTGAATTAGTACAACGGACATTTTGGTGGCCGGGGGTGGAGAAGGATTGTAGGAAATATGTAGAATCTTGTACCACTTGCATCCGCAATAAAACCAGCAGATCCAGAGCCTGGGGTCTTCTAAAACCCTTACCAGTTCCCAGTAGACCTTGGAAGATGATCTCAATAGATTTTATTGTAGAACTCCCCCCATCTGAGGGCCACAACACCATTTTTGTAGTTGTCGATAGGCTGTCTAAGATGGCACACTTCCTGCCCATGAAGGGCACACCATCTGCACGAGAAACAGCTCAAATTTTTGTCAAGGAGATCGTAAGGCTTCACGGGATTCCGGCCAATATTGTGCCCGACCGTGGGGTGCAGTTTACATCCAGATTCTGGAGAGCCTTATGTGATTCGCTCGGGATTGAACTTTCATTTTCTTCTGCATATCACCCACAAACAAATGGGCAAACAGAGAGGACTAATCAGACCCTCGAACAGTACCTACGATGTTTCTCCTCATTTTCTCAAGACGATTGGGCTTCTCTGCTTCCCCTGGCCGAGTTTTCTTATAACAATTCAGTACACTCTGCTACAAAGCAATCTCCATTTTTTGCAAACTACGGTTTCCACCCTTCTTTTTTGTCTAATACAATTCCAGATTCCCCTGTACCAGCTGTTTCCGAAACTATAAATTTCTTCAACGCCAATAACAGACTACTACAGGAAACAATGGCCAAGACACAGGCATACAATAAGGAAGTTTTTGACAGGAAAAGAAGAGGAGAATTGATCTTGAACCCTGGTGACCAAGTGTGGCTAGCAACTACTAATTTGAAACTGGCCTGTCCCTCGAAGAAACTGGGCCCTAAATTTATAGGACCCTTGCCGGTGAAGAGACGGATCAATGAGGTTGCGTATGAATTAGAGTTGCCTGAGTCATTTAGAATCCACCCTGTGTTCCACATAACCTTGTTGAAACCTGCCATTCCTGACCCCTTTCCAGGACGAAGTTCTGGCCCGCCTGAACCTGTAATTATTGACGGGGAGGAAGAGTTTGAGGTAGAAACAATCTTAGACTGCAGGAAGAGAAGAAATCAGATCCAGTTCCTGATAAAATGGAAAGGATAAGGGCCAGAGGACAACTCCTGGGAACCCGAAGGTAATATCCATGCCCAAGATTTGGTTCAGGCTTTTAAGAACTCCCATCCTGACAAGTGGGCCAAGTTGGGCATCCGGAGGCTGCCCTTTGGGGAGGGGCAGTGTCAGTAAGGGCATGTCAGCACCCAAAATGGCTGCCGAAGAAGACGACCTGTTACCTCTTCATGTCAGGAAGGGCATTCCAGCACCCAAGATGGCTGCAGAAGAAGATGACCTATTACCTCTGCCCCTGTCAGGATGCCATTGGTGTGCATGCACCATGTGACAGCTTGGTCCGCCCAAACGGGCTATTTAAACTCAGCCAGTTTCCAGGCTCAGTGCTGTCTGCTCTACAGCGTTCCCTGTGTAACCTGCAATTAGCTGCCTGACTTCTGTTCCTGTTGTGACCCGGCTTGCTTCCTGACGTTCCTGTTTCCTGCCTGCATCTGACCCCGGCTCGTCCCCCACTCCGCACCTGCCTGCTCCTTCTGCCACTCCGCTGCCAGCCTGTTGACGACCCGGCTTGTAATCTGATTCTGCTTCCGCTTCAGCCCCTGTTCCTGACGTGCCCGTTGTGTATGACCCGGCCTGCCTGTACTTGCCTTCTCTTCAGCCTTGAGGGTGCCACCATCCCTTCTGCTGCATCTGCACTCCTGCCTGGAGGGATCAGTTGTCTACTTGTTCCAGCTACCTGCCTACCACTTCTCTGGGATTTCTACAGACACCTCTACAGCCCGGCCGAGTGCTCCGATCCAGCTCCAGGTTCAGCGATCCTACCAGGCACTCGTGCGACTCTGCATCTCGGTGCTTCCTGTCGGCTATATCAGGGACTCCGAGTCAGAGCTGTAAGAGAGGCCGTCCTCTGCATATCAGGCTCCATCACCAGGTACGTGACACAATCTGTCTCCTCTCCCCTGAGAGAACCAGGATCTGTGTGTTTACACACAGTGTGTGTGTTTCTCACTCTGTCATGAGAGATGGGGGGTGCCCATCGGTCATCGCACTTGCCAGGCACCCGCATTGGCTCCAGGCACATGCTACACGTGCCCCTAGTGGCCTAAGGGTGGAGAAACGTAAGGTAACTTTGATTTGCCCAGCCGAGCCAACCTGCCACAGTAGCACTGCAGCGGCTGGTCCGGAAGTGGTTAAAGATGTTGAGGAAAGTTAACAATGAGTTCTTTGGTTCTTTGGATGGGGCAATTGTAATGTGTATATATGTTGTTAATCAGATTCAATATAATGGTTAGATTTATATCATCATTAACCCTATGTAGGGAGAATGTAATCATTAGGTTTGATGTCATAAAAGGTTTTTAGTAACAGTCAAGGTATAATCTGGAATGTGCAAATAAAAAAAAAGGTGTGTTTTTTCTTTCTTTCTTTTTTTTTGTGCTGTTTTTGTTGTTTGGTGGGGCTGGTTGGTGAGAATGTTTTGTGTGTTTTGAGTTTTGTTGTGAATTTGATATAAAATAAAAAATGTACTTGATTAAAAAAAGAAAAAAAAAAAGAAAAGAAAAAAAGAAGGTGGTTCTAGCACACCCCACATCTTTAACCACTTCAGCCCCGGACCATTTTGCTGGCCAAAGACCAGAGCGCTTTTTGTGATTTGGCACTGCAACGCTTTAACTGACAATTGCGTAGTCATGCAACGTGGCTCCCAAACAAAATTGCCGTCCTTTTTTTCCCACAAATAGAGCTTTCTTTTGGTGGTATTTGATCACCCCTGCGGTTTTTATTTTTTGCGCTATAAACAAAAAGAGAGCAACAATTTTGAAAAAAACTCATTATTTTTTACTTTTTGTTATAATAAATATCCCCCAAAAATATATATAAAAATTTTTTTCCCTCAGTTTAGGCTGATACGTATTCTTCTACATATTTTTGGTAAAAAAAATCGCAATAAGCGATTATTGATTGGTTTGCGCAAAAGTTATAGCGTTTACAAAATAGGGGATAGTTTTATGGCATTTTTATTAATCTTTTTTTTTTTTTACTAGTAATGGCGGCAATCAGTGATTTTTATTGTGACTGTGACATTATGGCGGACACATCAGACATTTTTGACACATTTTTGGGACCATTGTCATTTATACAGCAATCACTGCTATACAAATGCAGTGATTCCTGTGTAAATGACACTGGCAGTGAAGGGGTTAACCAGTGGTGGCAGTGTAGGGGTTAAGTGTTCCTAGGAGTGTGTTACTAACTGTTGGGGGCTGGGCTTTCTTTTAGTAAACACTGATCTCTGCTCCAATCACATGGAGCAGAGATCAGCGTCACTTGTTGCTAGGCAGAACAGGGAGATGCTGTTTACAAGGCATCTCTCAGTTCAGCCGCCCTGTGAGACGATCACGGGTATGCCTGCGGTGATCGAGTCCGCTGGACCCGTGACCGGACTCATGGGGGTCCCGACCACTGGTGTGGTACCCCACCAGTGTATATACCCAGAATTTTCAACCAGACAGGTTGAGGGGCTCCAGGGAGCTTGTAACATTAGGAGGAAACTGACTTTTCAGTTTCCTCATTATTTACTCAAATCTGTTTTGGGATCTGGAGCCCGGGGATTTCGTAGCGGGTGGGATGAAATCCCGAGTCCTGGGTCCAGATTTTGGGACGCACCAGCACACTGACTAGTCAGGTGTGTGTTGGACTATTTCTAGACACCTGACCATGGTTCTGGGCTTCACCCTCCCGAGGAGTCCAGGATTGCAAGGGAGAACCCAGAGAGTGGGGGTGTGCACTGAAATAGCCAGAGAGTGCAGGCTGCACTGTGAAAGCCAGAGACCTGAGTCTGAGGTTGCTGACAGTAGTCAGGAGAGCTCCGTGTGGGAGCCTGAGCAGTGGTGCGTCTGCTGCTGAAGAGAACCAGGTGGCTCAGTATTTTTGTTTGTAATGCTGCAGGTGTAAGCCAGGAGGCTGAATATCCTTTTATTGAAAGCTGATGGTGAAAACCCCCTGCGAGGGAAACCACTTTTGTTTTAATTTCTGGAACTTTGTTTTCTTTAATAAAAGTGGGTCAAAAAGCCCTGAAATTGAATTTCAGCTGTGGATTGGTCTTGCTAGTGGGTGCTACACTTGAGTTAAACAACCCCCAATGTCACTATATATATATATATATATATATATATATATATATATATATATATATATGTATATGTATGTATGTATGTATGTATGTATAGTATAGTATAGTATAGTACTATTTACTATAGTGCTATGTACAGTATAACTGCAACAAATGGTATATACATTTCTATGGTCTTTGGCTTTAAGTACATATGAATATTCTTTAGGAAATATCTAGTTTTCCATGTGAAACCTGCATTTGCTAGGACTGGTAATAGGGTTAATGAAATGGAAACTGTACAGGGTCATAGCTGCTGCAATCCCCAATCTTAATGACTTGTTGAAAATCAATTGCTGGCATGTGAATTCCCATTACGTCTACAGGGCAAATAAGGACAGGGCACAATAACAAGGAACAAAGTAAACTGACTACATTTAGGAGTACAATAGAAAACAGAGACTTCTGTTTGCTTAAATTATCTAAAGTTATATTCAGTAGCTGAGTTCATATTACCATTTCTTTTTATTCTTTTATACAGTGCATTATTGTCTACTAATGTTAGGTTTATAGACTGAACTAACCTTTCATTTTAGTGAAGATTTATTTAGGTTATGTTGTAATATCTTTTCTGAACTCATGTATTTACCACTCCCTAAAATGATAGTCAGTTCAATAACAAGGTGAATAGAGAAGTGGATGTAAGCAGCTATCTATACTGTTTACAAGTTTTGCAAACACACCCTCATAAAGGAGCTATCTGATTGGATGGAAGCACCTTTGTATCGTACTCTGCATTTCAATTACATTTATAGCAATTCAACTTTATGAATGCATAAAAAACGAATGAGTAACTGGCTAAACAATTAAACTCACTGATCTCTTACTAACTATTTTAGTTCTGATTTTATAGCCAATATAGCTCACAGTTTCAGTGAATAAAAATCTTATGTTAGAGCTTTTTTTATGTAAAATCATATGTAGTTTTATGATTTTATTTCAGTTTCAATTTACCATATTAATACAAATTTTTCATATTTAAAGCTGAACTCCATCCATTTTTTTTGTTTCAAACCCGAACTACACTTTGGTTAAAAAATATATATTCTATTCAAGTATGTACTCTTAACCCATAAAAGTGCCTTCCATTGCTCACCGCCTCTTCCAAATCACCAAATTCCTTTTATTTTATTTTTTTACCTTAACACAGAGAATGCATTAAGGTACAAATCCTTAAATCCTTAGAGCCTTTAGATTTAGAGTGTTGAGGGTTTAGAACCACTGCCAGGTGTTAATTGCTGTCTGTGTCCCCTTTGGGAAGGTTCACCCACTCTAGAGTCATGATCACCAAATTCACTGGGAATAAACTTGAGGGTAAATGCAAATTTAGAGTTTAGCTTTAAATTGTTCTGATGGTGTTATATTGCTGGGACCATGGAATTATTTCATAGTCCCAGCAATATAACACTAAATGGATAACTTCTCTATGCGCCATCCATGACATACCTCATGCCAGAAATGAAAACTCGCTAGATTACTTGACCTTCAACTACAGGTAAATGAAACAAGGCTTGTGTGCTTCAAATTTTTTTTGTTCAAGATATCAACAAGTAACCGACTCTCAACTGCAAGGGTTATTTCCACTTCAATAAGGCCTTGTTAATCACCCTCTTCAGATAGAAAGAAAAGGGTCATCCATAGTATAACCAGCAACCTATTCCAATTGCATAAAAACCCTAAAAATTAATAGCGCTTTGTACCAGCACCCAGATAACACATAAATTCTACTCCGATACATGCTACTGGGGTAGAGCATCTTTGTGTATGCAATGACATCACTTAGATCCTGTACATGCGTGCCGCTGCACATTTTGTGCAATTGGACTTCCCGAGGAGGTCTTTAAATAAGCATTAAATGGAGCTCTTTCCACATTATCAGGGCATGTATTTCGATTTTTTTGGTATCACTGTATATATTTGCTTTACCCTGTTCGTTCCCATGGCGGAGATGCGCTCTATCTTTCTGCCCATTGTCTCGGCTCTTGATTGGATAGATTGATAGCAGCGCAGCCATTGGCTCCCTCTGCTGTCAATCAAATCCAATGATGTGGGCGCTGGGGGGGCAGGGCGGAGTCCTGAATTCAGTGTGAATGTACACAGAAGCAGAACTCGGGAATGCGCCAGCTTGGGTGTCCAGCTTAGGAGAGCCTTCTCCAAAGTGGGAAGGCTCGATGCGGGGAGGAGCTACCAGCGCCGTGGGGGATCCCAGAAGTCGAGTATCGGGGGCCACACTGTGCAAAACTAACTGCACAGTGGAGGTACTTATGACATGTTTGTTATTTAAAAAAAAAAAAAAAACACAGCAACAAGGGGTTTACAACCCCTTTAAGGTTAGAATAGCACATTTGTTTTATTTGTCTTTTCTTTCTTTTTCTCTATTTGCAGAGTTTTTTAAATACATTTTTAATTTCATAAGGCCCCTTTCACACGGGCTGTCCACATTGAGCCCGTAAAGATCGCTCCGTTGATCCCTGCTGAGCCGGCGGATGACAAGTCCGCCTCTGCTCACTGTGCAGGGACAGACCTGTCCTAGCCCCTCTCTCCCCTATGGGGGATCAAATGATTACGGACTGCCTGTCTGTTTTCCTCCGATACGATCCACTAGATGGATAAAAAATAGGATTTGCATCCATCTGGTTTTAACGGAGAGGATCGGATGTCAGCGGACATGTCTCCACTGACATCCGACGCTCCATAGAGGTACATGAAGCTCCCGTTCAGATCCTCCTGAAAAACTGACTGGCGGATCTGTATGGTCCGCACATTTGAAAGGGGCCCAAGACAGAGGTTACACTTTTTACAGATGAAGCAACAGGATATTGCTCTAAAGAAGTTTCTTTCATGAAATCTAAAAAAAGTAAATTTTTTATACAGAATGCTAAACTGTATTGTGGCAAGAGCTTGAGTATCCTACAGGTCCATTACTCTTATGGAGTTTGTCCTCACTTTACCTGCTATGTGAGATGTTTAACAAGTACTCATGCACTCGCTGCTAGAAGCATTTTCCATGATCTGGAGCCTTTGATCATACCATTTTTCAGCACTGTGATAATGTAAAAAAAAAAAAAGAAATCAACTCTCAAAGGTACTGTTGGCAGGGTTGGTATAGGGCTAAGGAATTTTACAGAGTACAAAGTTACCAGCATTCTTGATTCCAAAATAACTATACTAGAAAAGTCTACCCTTAGCTTGTAATTTGAACTTTTCCTTTGGTTGTTTATGGGCTAAATTGTTTTAATTCCATGTATAAGACATGTGAATATATACATAATATAATGGGAGCAGGGGAGGGCTGAGAACTTTTAGCTAGGGGAGGGAGGGGAGCAAACACAGCCAACTGGCTCATTCCTGATAGAAACATATTCCTGTAGGTTAAAGATAATGTAGCTATGTGTGCCCTGATAATCAAGGGTGTGGTAAAAAAAAAAAGATTGTCCCCAGGAGTATGATTTTTTTTTTTTTATTACACACCTTTTCACATCTTTCAGCGTAACTTCATTTGTGTCTTTCTGCATTTGGTCACACAACATCTAACATATTAAGATGGTACTGGAATACTTACCTTTGCCAGATGCTGTGACTGCAAGTCTGAACAGAGGGCAGGTAGTTATGTATATAATACCTGCCTTATATCACTTACTGCAGATCCCACACTGAGCAATGTCAGAATGGCAAAGCATATCCACTCACCCTCAGCCTGACATATCTTATTATTAATGCTTGCATGCCCACAGCAGAACAGTGACAGATGCCCTCCTCCTCCCTTTTTACAGCAACGTCTTAGCATTTAGTGATAGATTTCATGCAACATCTGAGCTTTTAGTAAGAGATGTTATTCCTGAAAAGAGATAGCCACTGCTATTCTCTCCTTCTAGTAATCCCATGGTACTCTGGGGATCCTTTGCTTTGTATATTATTGTTGTGTGTGTTTATGTATACAGGACATGGAAACAAGGCTAAGTGGCTAAACTATGCATGAAAACATAGGTGAGGTGCAGAAAAATGGCAAAAAGTTCTCTGACCGATGAGTCAAAATTGTAAATATTTGGCTGTAGCAAAAGGCAGTTTGTTCGCTGAAGGACTGAAGAGTGGTACAATAATGATTGTCTGCAAGCAACAGTGAAGAAATACAGGCAGATACTTATCCATCATGCTATACTAACAGCAGGGGTGTTGCTAAGTCTGCAAAAGATCTGGGGCTAGAGACAATAGCAGTGGTCACCAACCTTTTTGCAGGCCCGTGGGGGGAGGCACACCGGTGGTAAGCAATATTTTGCGGGCAATGGCTGGTGTTGGCGCTTCAATCATCCTGGCACCATGGTTGGTATGGTGTCAGGGTGATTGAGGTGCATTGTTTCTATTGTTACATTCTAATATAAAATGAAGTGGTTCAACTCACTATTAATGCAAAAGCAGTGGGCGTCCTGAGCTGTGCCACTTGCCCTATCTCCTGTCACCAGATAACCAGATGCAGTGTGTCACTTGCCCAGATTTAGGGCTATAGCCCCAATAGCCACCCCCTAGCAACGCCCCTGACTAACAGGGAGATGTGTGATTGGCCCCAAATGTATTCTGCGGCCGGACAATGATCCCAAACATACAGCAAATGTCATTAAGAACTATCTTTAATGTAAAGAAGAACAAGGAGTCCTGGAAGTGATTGTTTGACCCCCACAGAGCCCTGAGATCAACATCATGGAGTCTGTCTAGGATTACATGAAGAGACAGAACGATTTGAGGCAACCTACATCCACAGAAAACCTGTTGTAAGTTCCCTTAGAAAACCCATGGTAAGTTCCCTGAGATGTTTGGAACCACCTATCTGCCGAGTCCCTTCAAAAACTGTTGTCAAGTGTACCTAGAAGAATCGATGATGTTTTGAAGGATGGTCACACCAATTTTTGATTTGGTCTGGATTTCTCTTCTGTTCATTTCCTTTCCATTTTGGTAACTGATAAAAATAAACTATTAACACTTCTATTTCTGAACCTTTTGCATATATATATATATATATATATATATATATATATATATATATTGGGACAGTAGGATATGCTGTCACGTTAAAATTGGTAGTTCGGAGGACACAGGGTATGCACATTTGCTTGGTGCAAGACTGCAGAGCATAGACGTGGACTGGAGAAAACTTCTTTCACAGCTTTAAGGCGCTAAAGGAAAGCCATCCACACTGAAGGATCCAGTGGTCTGTGTGACCAGGATAAAGAGCAGGAGTACTGCTACAGAGATCCAAGTGGGCTAGCATTTTCTGTTGTGTGTATTTGCTGGAGAAGAACCCCTGCGTTGGAAACGGATATGTTATGGACTTTTATTTGCCTTTTTAATAAAAATGAGCTACCATGCCCTAAAATACAGTTCCTGACTGGTTTGGAATCACTGGCAAAGGCATCTACTACGAAAGCTAAACAACCCCCAAATGTTACAACATATATACATACAATATCTCACAAAAGTGAGTACACTCCTCACATTTTTTGCAAATAATTTTTACCTTTTCAACTGACGCTTTGCTACAATGTAAAGTAGTGAGTGTACAGCTTATATAACAGTGTACATTTGCTGTCCCAATAAAATAACTCAACACACAGCCATTAATGTCTAAACTACTGGCAACAAAATTGAGTACACCCCTAAGTGAAAATTTCACAATTGGGTCCAAAGTGTCAATATTTTCCAGGACTGCCTTAACCATCTTGGGCATGGAGTTTACCAGAGCTTCACAGGTTGGCACTGGAGTCCACTTCCACTCCTCCATGGCGACATCACGGAGCTGGTGGATGTTAAAGACCTTGTGCTCCTCCGCCTTCCATTTGAGGATGCCCCACAGATGCTCAATAGGGTTTAGGTCTGGAGACATGCTTGGCCATTCCATCACCTTTACCCTCGGCTTCTTTAGCAAGGCAGTGGCCGTCTTGGAGGTGTGCTTGGGGTCGTTATCATGTTGGAATACTGCCCTGTGGCCCAGTATCCAAAAGAAGGGGATCAGGCTCTGCTTCAGTATGTCACAGTACATATTGGCATTCATGGTTCCCTCAATGAACTGTAGCTCCCCAGTGCCGGCAGCACTCAAACATCCCCAGACCATGGCACTCCCACCACCATGACTTGAGTGTAGGCAAGATACACTTGTCTTTGTACTCCTCACCTGGTTGAACCATCTGAATCATCTCTACAGCAAAACTGGCAACACTCATATGTCTATTTCCCAAAGACAACCTCTGAACATGATGCTAAGCATGTGCACTCAACTTCTTTGGTCGACCATGGCGAGGCCTGTTCTAAGTGGAACCTGTCCCGTTAAACCGCTGTATGGTCTTGGCCACCATGCAGTTTCAGGGTCTTGGAAATCTTCTTATAGCCTAGGCCATCTTTATATAGAGCAAAAAAAAAAAATTTCAGATCCTTAGAGAGTTCTTTGCCATGGGTGCCATGTTGAACTTTCAGTGACCAGTATGAGAGAGTGAGAGCGATAACACCAAATTTAACACACCTGCTCCCCTTTCAAACCTGAGACCTTGTAGCACTAATGAATAATATTACACGGGGGAGAGAAATTTCTAATTGGGCCCAATTTGGACATTTTCACTTAGGGGTGTACTCTTTTTTGTTGCCAACGGTTTAGACATTAATGGCTGTGTGTTGAGTTATTTTGAGGGGACAGCACATTTACACTGTTATTCAAGCTGTGCACTCACTATTTTACATTGTAGCAAAGTGTCATTTCTTCAGCGTTGTCACATGAAAAGATATAATAAAATATTTACAAAAATCTGAGGGGTGTACTCACTTTTGTGAGATACTATATATATATATATATATATATATATATATATATATATATATAGTTGCCCCCATAGTTTCATTTGAGAAGAAGCTGGCTGCTAAAGTGATTTCTAATACCCAAATCATTACAACAATACATCCGTTCTGTGTTATCAGGTATATAATCTGCTACAACCTGCTTTCCAGAAATTCAGATAAATTAGGGTCATGAACAACAGGCTGTTCAAGCAACTACATTGTTTGCTAATACTTAACAATCATTTTTATTGGAAAATAAAAGTACATATTCTGTTATGGCATTGACACTGACGCCAGGTAAAACCATGTTGTTGGCAGCAGTTAATAGAGTGATGGGTTTTCATGCCCAGAATAGATCTGCCTAAGCAGCCACCGACTAGATCATTATTACGCCAATGTACATTCACCAGCTTTTGTCTCTTTAAACTAACTGTGTTGACAGTTCCTCAGAATGGATAATCCAGCATGATTGTTAAAATACTTTAGTGGAAGCCTAATAAGCCTAATACAATTCAGTTGAGACCTTTACATTGTGTAAAATTCATTGTGAGCAATCAATCTCTTACCAGTGTTCTGAAACCGGATATTGATTTGTTGCAGGTTATTACTCTTTGCAAAAACATAATTTTTAAATGCGGTACTAAATATATTTTCTATTATACATGTAGTAATTTTGTTTCACAAGCCCTATCTAAAAAACAGACAGCTCAGAATGACAAGGATGTTAACTAAAATATTGCTGAAAATCTAAACTTTACAGCTATTCACAATTCTGCCCTTTCAATGTCCCCCTCCTGTAAAATATCAGCCTACTAGAGAAGCTATTCTAATGAGTCTCATGACAATTACAATAAATAGGTCATAAAACTAAGAGATGGCCATTTGGCAATTTACGTGCCTATGGACTGGAATATATTATTGCTTACGACTCAGGTGTTCATTTGAAACCATGCATATTGTTATAATAGCAGATAGAACCCACACTGAAACCATTCACAAAAGGAGTTCTCTACCATAACCATACACAGGGCTAATTTGGGTGGTAGTTATTTTATCAATTCTTGGGCTGAGAGGAAAAACCATGCTTAAATGTGTAGCACCCTCTACCTAAAGGTAGGTGCTAGAGTAGGATTTTTCTAGCTCAGGGCCCAAGTGCAGGTAAATTTAGCCAGGCCTGTGATTTGGGCTAGGCCTTCTTGTTTTGATTTGGGACTGGGAGTGTTGAGTGTAGTGGTGGGTGTGGTCACCTGTGCTCTGATTCAGAGATGCCTCCCCTGCTTTGGTTCTGGAACAGTGGTTGGACCTGAAGTCTGAGTGGCAGGCAGCTCATGTGAGGAGCCCTGACCAATTATCTTTCCGTATTGGCAAGGGGCAGGCCTCCTATATAAGCTGGGGTCACATGCTGCCAGGGAGGAGTCTGGAGTACAGGAAAGACAGGATGGAGGATTGAGGTGCTGTTCCGGGCGTCCCCACGCAGGGATGCGCTGAGTGAGGAGGAGGGATGGCGGAACCGCTGAGAGAGAGTTTCAGATAGGTAAAAAAGGTATCACGCTTATGTGAACGGGGAACACAGTACTTGAATGCTGGACAAGATCAGGATATAAGAAGTAGCAGTAAAGCGGAAGAGAGTAGAGCAGCGTTCTGTGGCCAGGGCGGTAACACAGAATGGTCAAGTAACCAAAGGTCTGTGTAACAGAACAAGAGAAGTTATCAAGAACAGTGTAGAATGCTTTTACCGGGGAACACAGCATTGACAGCAAAGGACTGGCTGGGAGCAGTAGTCCATCCATGACCATGTGTCATGCCATCGGGGGGAGATACCATGTCATCCCTGGTCTGGTTAGCACATTGGTAACATTTTCCAAAGACTGTGTGGCTGTCTAACTCATTGATCCACCGGGGAGAGGTTGTGTTGGGCCTCTGAATCTTTGATGCTCATAAACCATCATAGTCTGCAAGGTGGATTTTTTCAGAGTGATTCTTCTTTGTCAAAATTGGAAGTGAAGAAATAGTGTTTCAGGAATTTGGTGAGAATACCAGATGTACTACAACTTTCAAGCTAAGGCTATTCAGTATTGTCAAACAATACACCGTCTGCTATGGGCATCTCATATCACCCCTTTGTTCCACCCAATGCTGCCTCATCAGTGCCCATAAGGGCGATCTCATCAGTGCCCATCAGTGCTGCTTTATCAGAGCCCATCAGTGAAGGATAAAAATTACTTATTTGCAAAATTTACTGACAGAAACTAAGAAAACCCTTTTTTTTCCAAAATTTTTGGTCTTTTTTTTTTTAGCAAAAAATAAAAAACCCAGGCATGATTAAATACCACCAAAAGAAAGCTCTATTTGTGTGAAGAAAAGGATGAAAATTTCACATGGTTATAGTGTAACATGACCGTGCAATTGTCATTCAAAATGTGACAGTGCTGAAAGCTGAAAAATGGCCTGGGTAAGAAGGGGGTGTAAGTGTCCGGTATTGTGGTTGTTAATCAGAGAAGCAGCCAAAAGGCCCATGGTAACGCTGGAGGAGCTGCAGAGATCTACAGCTCAGGTGGGAGAATCTGTCCACAGGACAACTATTAGTCGTGCACTCCACAAATCTGGACTTTACGGAGGAGTGGCAAGAAGAAAGCCATTGTTGAAAGAAAGCCATAAGTCCCATTTTCAGTTTGCGAGAAGCTATGTGGGGGACATAGCAAGCATGTGGAAGAAGGTGATCTGCTCAGATGAGACCAAAATTAAACTTTTTCGCCTAAAAGCAAAATGCTATGTGTGGTGGAACACTAACACTACACATCGCCTGGAACACATCATCCCCACTGTGAAACATGGCGGTGGCAGCATCATGTTATGGGGATGCTTTTCTTCAGCAGGGGCAGGGAAGCTGGATGGAGCCAAATACAGGGCAAGCTTAGAAGAAAATCTGTTAGAGTCTGCAAAAGACTTCAGACTGGGGCGGAGATTCACCTTCCAGCAGGACATTAACCCTAAACATACAGCCAGACCTACAATGGAATGGTTTAGATCAAAGCATATTCATGTGTTAGAATTGCCCAAAGTCCAGACCTAAATCCAATTGAGAATCTGTGGCAGGACTTGAAAATTGCTGATCACAGAAGCTCTCCATCCAATCTGACAGAGCTTGAGCTGTTTTGCAAAGAAGAATGGGCAAAAAATCCACTCTCTAGATATGAAAAATAGGCTGAGACATACCCAAAAAGACTTGCAGCTGTAATTGCAGTGAAAGGTGGTTCTACAAAGTATTGACTCAAGGAGGCTGAATACAAATGCACGCCACACTTTTCAAATATTTATTGGTAAAAAAAATTGAAAACCTTTTATCATTTTTCTTCCACTTCACAATTATGTGCCACTTTGCATGGGTCTATCACATAAAATCTCAATAAAATACATTAAAATTTTTGGTTGCAACATGAAAAAATTGGAAAATTTCAAGTAGTATGAATACTTTTTTCAAAGCACTGTAATATATTGCAGCTTACCAATCATTACATGGTGGCTGCATTTGTTTTATTTTTTTTTAGGCTTTTTTCCTCTGTTTTCGCCTGGTGATCTGGTTAGTAACACGCTTTCTGTATTAGAGTGCCCCCACTCTAAATGAAGAAGCACAGGGGCACCTTTGGACAGCAGCATTGTCAATCTGGGGGAAGGGGAGTGTTCGATGCATTAGCAGAGGTAGATACTCTTACAAATTGAAGCCAAACTTCAGCTAACATGTTATAAGCAGTTATTGAAAATAGTGTAGTTCCTTTTGGGATAAAGGTTTTACATAAATAAATAAAAAAGCTGATCATTTCCAGCACCCCTATCACTGGCAAATGGTTTGTCTCAACCCTACAACTGCAGGACAACTTGTTCTGTTGAAAAATAACAGAATTACTGGACAGATCACCAGGTGAAAATAAAAGAAAGAAATACACAACATTTAGACCCCTTTCACACCAGGGCGTTTTGCAGGCGCTATAGCGTTAGAAATAGCGCCTGCAATCCGCCCTAAAAATGCTGCACCATTGTTTGTAGTGGGAAAGCCCGAGGGCTTTCACACTACAGCGGTGCGCTGGCAGGACTTCAGGGAAAAGTCCTGCCAGCAGCTTCTTTGGAGCGGTGAAGGAGCGGTGTGTTTACCGCTCCTCCACCGCTGCTACCCATTGAAATCAATGGGGCAGCGCTGCAATACCGCTGGCAAAACGCCGCTATTGCGGCGTATTGCCGGTGGTCTTAACCCTTTCTTGGGTGCTAGCGGGGGGTAAAAGCGCCCGCAAGCGGGCCGAAATGCGCCGCAAATCCGGTGGTAAAACACCGCAAAAAATAGCGGCGTTTTACCGCCCATGCTATGGGCGGTGTGGTGTGAAAGGGGTCTTCAGAATTAGTAAGCTGCAACATAGCCACTTAAGGACCTATTTTTCAAACTTGTTGTTTAAAAGTTAAGATAATTTTTATTTTTTTGCTAGAAAATTACTTAGAACCCCCAGACATAAAACGTTTTTTCGGACACCCTAGAGAATAAAATGGCGGTCGTTGCAATACTTTATGTTACACCGTATTTGCGCAGCGTTCTTACAAACGCATTTTTTTGGGGAAAAAATTCATTTTTATAATTAAAAAACAAGAAAACAGTAAAGTTAGCCCAATTTTTACTTTTTTATATACTGTGAAAGATAATGTTACGCCGAGTAAATTGATACCCAACATGTCATGCTTCAAAATTGCACCTGCTCGTGGAATGGCAAAAAAAAAATCTCCAAAGGCGACGTTTAAAACTGTCTACAGCAGTGGTCCCCAACCTTTTTGGCACTGGGACCGGTGTTGTTGAAGAAAATTGTGCCAAGGCCCGGGAGATGTATGCGGCTTTTCGCGGGCAATTTATCGGGGCAATGACTGGCGCTTCAATCATCCCGGCACTATCATTGATATGATGTCAGGATGCTTGAAGCGTATTATTTCTATTATTACATTGTAATATATAATGAAATAGTTCAACTCACCATAATGCAGAATGTGCCAGAGTGTCACTTGCCACGTCGCCTGTCAGCAGATGCAGATTGTCACTTTCCACGTCGCCTGCCGTAAGATGCAGCTTGCCATGTCGCTTGTCACCAGATGCATTTTGTCCTTTGCCACGTCACCTGCCACCGGATGTGGATTGTCACTTGCCACGTCGCCTGCCTTCAGATGCAGCTTGTCACTTGCCACGTCGCTTGTCACCAGATGCAGTTTGTCCCTTGCCACGTAATTTACCACCAGATGCGGATTGTCACTTGCCATGTCGCCTGCCTTCATATGCAGCTTGTCACTTGCCACGTCGCCTGCCACCAGATGCATTTTGTCCCTTGCCACGTCACCTGCCACCAGATTTGGATTGTCACTTGCCACGTCACCTGCCATCAGACGCGGCTTGTAATTTGCCACGTCGCCTGCCACCAGATGTGGATTGTCACCTGCCACCACATGAAGGTTGTCACTGCAGTGGTGGCAGCACAGGTGTGTGCATTAATTCAGAGGCAAGCCTGGAGTAGTGGGTAGTAAGGGAGAATAGCTGTAATGGGGGGGCAGGGGGTCGCCTGTAGTGAGAGATGATCTCATCTCTCTGCTCCTCTGCCTCACCTGCAGCAGTGTATTGGTGTTCTGCCACGCTGTGTTGGCAGAGGAGCAGTGATGTGGGTGGGCAGTAAGAGATGATCTCATCTCTCTGCTCCCACAGCCTCACCTCCAGCATTATAGCAGCCTACTGCCAACAGGCTACGGCCCGGCTGCAAACAGGCTATGGCCCGGCAGTGGGCCACGGCCCGGGGGTTGATGACCCCTGGTCTACAGATTACCACTTTTGAGGTACAGAGGAGGTCTTTTGCTAGAATTATTGCTCTTGCTCTAATAATCGCGGCAATGTGTTGTTTGATGTTTGTTGTTTATCGTTTCATATGCTGGCGCGACTAATGTTTGCATTCGCTTCCGTGCGCGAGCACGGTGGGATGGGGCACTTTACATTTTTTGTAATTTTTTTTATTATTTATTTTACATTTTATTTTTTATTTTTACACTGTCCATTTTAAAAAAAATTGGGTTACTTTTATTCCTATTACAAGGAATTTAAACATCCCTTGTAATAGAAAAAAAGCAGACAGTACCTCTTATATGAGAGCTCTGGGGTCAAAATGACCGCAGATCTCACATTTACACTTAAATGCAAAAAAAATGTAATAAATAAATGCCTTTTTTTTTTCAATAAATACGATTTTCTCCTTTAAGACCATTGGGCGGAGGTGACATTTGACACCACTTCCATCATCCAATGGTATGCAGCCGAGTGGGGGCCATCTTTCTCTCACTTGACTCAATGCCTCACAGGAGAAAGGACCCGATCGTCTCTGCCGCTACTGACGGCTCTGGTAAGTGGTGGAAATGACTGTAACGCAGCTGGGGGGGGGGGGGGGGGTGCACTTTCACGCCCCGATAAAGGTGATCACATGGCAAATCCACCAAAGACCACTTTTATCTGAAAGGGGACCACCCGCCGTATTAAAAAATACCAGGGTTATTTACAACAAGATATTTAGCATCAAAATACCCACATATAATAATGGCGGGTGGTCTGGAAGTGGATAATCCACTTTTGTGTTTAATATTGCGTTAACAGCATAGGTGTGCACAGTTTATTGCATTAGGGTGTGCACCCCAAAGCTCTAACACACGCAGTTGTTGGTGTCCATAGAGCAGTGGGTGGAGTCAGTAGGGCAGTGGACTTTGCCAGTTGGGCAGTGGACTTTGCCAGTTGGGCAAAGGACAGTGAAGTAGAGCAGTGGACAATGTCAGTAGAGCAGAGATTGGTGTCAGCAGGGCAGTGGATGGTGTCAGTATTTTTTTTAAATTATTATTTTACTTTTAGATTATATTTTACAAATTTTTTAATTATTTTAAAAAATTTACATATTGTTTATATTTTCACATTTTTTTTAAGAGCACCATTGGGGGGGGGGGGGGCTTAGGTGAAATATCACGGGTCTAAACCCCTCTGATGTCTCACTTTTGAGATGAGAACAAAGATTGCCCAGTCCCTTTCTCTGAAGACTCTGCTGCACTGGACAGTGAATGAATGGAAAATGCTCTGTGCTGAGCAGCTTCCTGTTCATTTACAAACCGAAGCATAGTAAACTGTTAAACTGTGTTTACTATGTTTCACTCATAAATGAACACAGTGAGTGATTGGTACTGAACATAAAATGAAGGGACCTGTAAAATACATATTCACTGGGCATTTTCCCACTCTCCATTCTGAAATATGGAGTGGGGGGGGGGGGGGGCTCAGGCAGCAGGGGGAATCTGTGCCATATGTGGTGATTAGTGTGTGCCCAGGCACACCCTGTGCGCATGTCTATGGTTAACAGCCTTTGAATTTTGTGGCACATATTTACTATGCCCTGTTACTGCTGTGTCACATATTTCATAGTGCCTGCCTTGTGCACTACAGAGGTGATAAGAGGAGGTATTTCAGGAGGTGGAGTCAGTACAGGAATCACTTCTTGCAGGCAGCAAGATAACATGAGATATTTAGACCTTAGAAACTGAAAGTGATGAGCAAAGTAGAAGCTGCAAAGTAAGCTTTGATTGGATTTCCAAAAATAACTACAGGCATACCCCACTTTTAAGTACACAATGGGGTTTATTTACTAAAGCTGAAAAGTGCAAAATCAGGCTCACTTCTGCATCGAAACCAATGAGCTCAGAGGTTTTATTACAAACGCCTAATTGAAGAAGCTGAGGTTAGACGCTCATTGGTTTCTATGCAGAAGTGAGCCTGATTTTGCACTTTCCAGCTTTAGTAAATAAACCCCATTGTGTACTTAAAAGTGGGGTATGCCTGTATTGTTTTTGTTGTTATGACAATGCAGATGTTGGAAAATGAAAGTAAAATAACAAAAACTACTGTTTGATCTCTGATTGAAATTCTGTAGGTTCTGTCTGAACAGAGAAAACATGATAGGGTTTGGGAGCATGATGGGTCACTGCCCTGACTTATTTACTTGTGTGTGTGTAAATTTGATCTTGAGCTACTGAGTTTTGTAAACTAGCCCAGCTAAAAGTGCGCAGTTAAAAATGTAAGAAGTGACCTGCTGGCTATATATGAAACTACAGGCATACCCCACATTTAAGTACACAATGGGGTTTATTTCCTAAAGCTGGAAAGTGCAAAATCGAATCGGGCTCACTGCTGCATAGAAACCAATGAGCTTTTAACCCCAGCTTGTTCAATTACAGCCCGTTCACACCTGAACGTTTTGTAGCCCTACGCCTGAAGCTACAAAACGCTGGAGGGGAAAAAATCCATTATTCTCAATGGAGATGGTTCACATCTCCACTCCATGTCGCCTGAAGCCCTACGCCTGAAGCTCAAACAAGTTCCGGACCCTTTTTTGTCGCGCGAATTGGGCTGATTTGGGCGTTTTCATTCCCATAGAAACTAATGGAAACGCTCAATTCGAGCGTTTAGCGCGACAACGAGCGTTTCTACGGGCGTTTTGACGCTGTATCTGCTCAAGAAAAAATAAGCAGATGAAAAATATTTTTCCTATTGGCTGAAAAAAAACGCCGAAGTTAAAAAACGCTCGTTGTCGCGCGTTGTAGTGTGACAAAACGCTTGTTGTCGCGCGACAAAACGCCGGTAAAAACGCTCAAACACGCTACGCTCAGGTGTGAGTGCAGCCTTAAGCTTTGGTAATAAAACCTGGAAACTCCTTGGTTTCCATGTAGAAATGAGCCTGATTTGGCACTTTCCGGCTTTAGTAAATAAACCCCTTTGTGTACTTAAAAGTGGGGTATGCCGGTACAAAATATTCATATGCAATAATGCATATGTACTTGACTAAAACATTATACAATATATGTTTTAAACTGTATTTTTGTTTTGAACATAAGAAAAAAGTAACTATATACAAAACTCTTTAGATTAACTTTACTGTTAGTAAATATGAACCAAGGATTTGTTTTATTGCACACCAAGCCTGCCATATCTTTCGAATCTGACACAATTGCTGATGCGGTTACATTCACTAAATGAAAATGAGGCATGATGAGCAATTAAAGCTTCAAATTATTCTCAGTATTACGATATTATGCTAGTTCAACCACAGATGAGGCACTCAGGAATTTGAACATCAAGTTCATGTTTTTAAATGTTTACATGAGATAGTGTATTTCCTGCCAGCTTGCTCAACAGTATCCTGAAGAGAGTTAATGAGCTTACAGTCCAATATCCTCTGTCTTTTTACACAAGCATGAACTCTGCAGCCAACAAAAAAGTTGGCTTGTTGTCTCCAGGAAGGAAATGAGACTCCAAGAATGTGAGATTAGAACTCAGGCCAGCTCGTTGCAGATAATATATATCATTTTTTTTTTTATAAAATCTAACATTTACAGTATTTCACCTGAGGACTTTGAGTCCTGATAAAGTCTATGACTGGTATGCAGCAGAAAGAACAGGATCTGTTCATTTCTATCAGTCAACGCTCTTTTCCAGTAGATGACCTATTGAACATTTCCAGGAATAGTTTTGCCAAGTCCATCAAATGCTTTCTTGGAAATACTCTTAGAAAATGGCTGTAATCCAGAAAGGATATGCCGAAAGCCCGGTCTGGATCGGAAGTTATATTTAGCTGCTAAATACAGTGTATTCTAGATGCATTTTCAGCTGCCTTGGGTTTTTGCTTTCCAGTATAGGAATGTTCAAGGAGATCTGCTAACAACACATTGTAAGATAAAGATGCAACATCAGAAATAAGCGAAAAGGAAGAGATCCCTGTTGTGTCCTATTTACAATGGGAACTAGGATATTTTCAGTGACTACACATTTTAGATTTTTTTGTAAATTCTACATAACATAATATGGAGTTGCACTAATGTTACTGAGCACATTGTAAACCAGGGTTTCTCAACCAGGGTTCCGTGGAATCCAAGGGTTCCTCCAATGGTTGCTAGGGGTTCCTTGAGCAATGACCAATTTTTCCCTCTCAGATAAGTTTCTAGTGACACCAATGATCTTTTTAGCCATCTGTAGGGGGGACATTCTTCCCCAAGACCATAGACGTAAGGAGCACTCTTCCACTGATCATTACACCAATGTATTATGAGTTGTAGATATAGCCATTTTTAACAGGGGTTCCCTGAGTCCGAAAGGTTTTTTCAAGGGTTTCTCTATGTTAAAAAGGTTGAGAAAGTCTGTTGTAAACACTTAAATTGCTATGCTGTGGATTGGAGAGGTACCATACATTGATGATTATCTTGTGTGACACATGGGGATTAGACATGTGGGATTAGTTTTGTACGAAACGAAAATTTGTACGAATTTACGAAAAAATTCGTATATTCGTATAATCAGAAATACGAATTTTTATGCATACGAATTCTGTACAAAATACGAAATTTCGTTTTCGAATTTCGGATCCAAATTCATAACAAACATTCATAATTAACGAAAAGTTAACGAACCTAAAAGTTAAAAACCCAGGAAGTCAGCACAGTACAGGGATGGTGGGAAGCCCTCATAATGCTAAATTCATCATAATGAAATTTCGTAATTGTCACCAAAAGTTAATGAACCTAAAAGTTAAAACCCCATGAAGTGAGCTCAGGGATGGTGGCAACCCTATGGGAATTTCTATGCTTATGAATTTCATATGAAATACGAAATTTTGTTAACGAATTTTGGAATTTTGGATCCAAATTAACAGAAACATGACTTATGTTTTGTACACCAATCAGAGGAAGTCAGCACAGCACAGGGATGGTGGGGACCCCTCATAATGGGCGCAGCAGGTGTACACTCAGACCCAGGAACTCAGCACAGAGATGGTGGGAACCCCTCATAATGGACACACAGCAGGTGTACAGACTCGGGAACTCAGCACAGGGATGGTGGAAACCCCTCATAATGGACACACAGCAGGTGTACAGACCTGGGAACTCAGCACAGGGATGATGGAAACCCCTCATAATGGACACACAGCAGGTGTACAGACCTGGGAACTCAGCACAGAGATGGTGGGAACCCCTCATAATGGACACACAGCAGGTGTACAGACTCGGGAACTCAGCACAGGGATGGTGGGAACCCTATGGGAATTTCTATGCTTACGAATTTCATACCAAATACGAAATTTCGTTAACGAATTTCTGATCCAAATTAACAGAAACATGACTGATGTTTTGTACACTAATCAGAGGAAGTCAGCACAGCACAGGGATGGTGGGAACCCCTCATAATGATAAATTCATCATAACGAACATTTGCAATTGTTAGGAAAAGTTAACAAACCTAAAAGTTAAAAACCCAAGAAGTCAGCACATCACAGGGATGGTGGGAGCCCCTCATAATGATAAATTCATCATAACGAACGTTCGTTAGTTTAACGAAAAGTTTATGAATCTAACAAAAATGCGTATTTCATACGAATCCAAATTGAATTTCGTACACGAATTATGAAATACGATATTTTTTCGTATGGAACGAAACTAAACAAATTTTTTAACAGTGCCCATGGGGATTGATTTAATAAAACTGGAGAGTGCAAAATCTGATGCAGCTCTGCAGAGAAAACATTCTAGGTTTTATTGTCATAGCTTAAAGCAGTAGTAAACCGTAAAAACAAAAAACAGGAATTGGCAAAACACCTGAAAGCCCTTGTACACACGGTCGGAGAATCCGTCGGAATGTGTCCTATCGAACCGTGTCGTCGGATAATCCGACAGTGTGGTATGCATCGGACTGATTCCGTCGGAATATCCGTCGGACCCAATTTTCCAACATGTTGGAAATATTTCCCGACCAACTGGGCCGATCGGACATACTCCGATCATGTGTAGAGAATTTTGATCGGACCAAGTGCCACGAATGCTCAGATCAAATTCCTACATCAAAGCTATTGGCTACTAGCCTGAATGTAGTCCCATCGTAACGAAATTACGTCATCACGTTCTGAAAGATCGGATTTTTCACCAACTTTGTCCAACCGTGTGTATGCAACAGTTTCGGACAAAATCCGACGGGCAAAATCCGACGGATTTGGTTGTGGAAATCTCCGACCGTGTGTACAGGGGCTAAGGCAATCGCATAATGTGCTAGTATGCATTGCATACTAGCACATTATGAAATACTTACCTTGAAGCGAAGCCCACCAGCACTGTACTGTCACTGTTGAGAGGGCTGACATCTTCCCCTGGTCTTTCTTTCGTGTTTAAGCACTCCGCCTATGTGATTGGCCATAGCCGCAATTACGTTATCTTGAGCATGCTCGTAGGAGGCCTTGGTTCCATCACAAAGCTCTGAAAGTCTGGCAAGGTATACCAGACCTTCAGAGTGCATGCGCAGGTGATGTAACAGGCTAGATCCAAGCTGAATATCTCCTAAACGGTGCACGTTTATGAGATATTTATTTTACCTACAGGTAAGCTATATTATAGGCTTACCTGTAGGTGAAAATCACCAAACGAGCTTTACTACCACTTTAATTGAATAAGCTGAAGTTAGAAGCTGATTGGATACCAGGCACAGCGGCACCAGATTCCGCATGCTCCAGTTTTAGTAAATCTACCCCATACCTACATATTCTGAACAAGAGAGAAAAGCTCCTCACTAACCTCCGTAGATGTAGGCATTGTGTAGAAATTCATCTTCAAAGATCACAAAATCCCAGCTCATCTCCCAGTATTTTCTTTGGCAGCAGAAACTTGGCTACCAGCCCTCTAATGTAAAAAAACACAGTGTGCTAAAGTTTGTTAGAAAACCTGACTTTAGAGTTTGTTGTGACTAAACATTAAAGTGTTTGTTAACACAAAAAAAAAAAACAGATCCTGTTCCCTTAACCACTTAAGCCCTGGACCATTTGGCTGCCCAAAGACCAGAGCACTTTTTTGCGATTCGGCACTGTGTCGATTTAACTGACAATTGCACGGTCGTGCGACCTGGCTCCCAAACAAAATTGATGTCCTTTTTTTCCCCCAAATAGAGCTTTGTTTTGGTGGTATTTCATCACCTCTGCAGTTTTTAATTTTTGCGCTATAAACAAAAAAATAGAGACAATTTTGAAAAAAATCACATTATTTTTTACTTTTTGCTATAAAGATAAAGATCTTCGTCTCTGAAAAGGTGTCAAGCTGCTGTGACCGGGGAACACAGCTGGACAAGATCAATACGGAAGAAGTAGCAGTAAAGTGGAGGAGAGTAGATCAGCGTTCTGTGACCGAGGACACAGAATGGCCAAATAGCAAAAGGTTAGTGGGAACAGAACAATAGAAGAGAAGCTATCAAGAATGCTGTGCCGGGGAACACAGCATTGTCAGTAAAGGACTGGCTGGGAACAAAAGTCCGCCTATTACCATGTGTCAGGCCAACGGGGGGGAGATACCATGTACCTCTGGTCTGGTTAGCACATTGTTAATACCTTCCAAAAGACTGTATGGCTGTCTGATTCATTGAGCCATCGGAGAGAGGCTGTTTAGGCCTTTGGTTCTTTGATCACTGAGGCAATACTGTTATGGTCTGCAAGGTGGAATTATTCAGAGTGATTCTTTCTTGTCCCAATGGAAGTGAAGAAATAGTGTTTCATTAGTAGGCCGAGAATACTAGATGTGCATCAATTTTCAAGCCAAGGCTGTTCAGTATTGTCTTACAATAAACCAAATGCTATGGGCATCTCATATCATCCCTTGTTCCACCCAAGTTGTATCCTGCAATAAAAGTAACAAAACCGAGAAAATGACCTTTCATTGTCTTAACTGATCGTGGGGAGTCTGGCAGCAGGGTGATTGGTGGATTGCTAAGTAAACAAATCAGCAGCTCTTACGAGGGTACCGATACATATATAACACTAAGCTCCCCAGTGAATGTCTTTTTTTTTTAAATGTGCTGTATAATAGCTTACTTCAGAGCGCCATTTTTCGCTCATGTGACTGCCTGGTGGTCTCCTCCTCTCCTTGTCTTGGCTGAAGTCAGCGGAGATTTCCCAGCACCTCCCCCTGCACCTATCGCATCGGGACAGGAGACCAGCGGGCAGTCAGCTAAGCGCCGAACGGCGCTCTGAAGTAAGCTATTATATAGCATGTTTTTATAAATGACATCCACTGAGGAGCTTACTGTTATATATCAGAGGGAACTGTAGATTTTTTTTTTTTTACATTAACAAACACTTTCGTTATTTCACAGTGAGGTCAGGGATGGCTTGTTTCAAAGCTGTTTTACTGCTTGTTAATGTGTAAATAATCCATGTTTATAGTCTGGGCACGCACAGGTGAACTTTACGCTCATGTTCTGTTGTCAGTAGCTATTACTTGTTTCTGTTTTTTTCGGTTGAACGTGTGTAAATAGAAAAAATAGACAGATTCTGCTTCAGGGATAGGGTTCTATTTATATGTGTGAAGACACCTAGTGGAACCTTGCCACGGTATGGTTAAGAACTTGCTACACATTGTAATACTGGGCTGTGTTTTTTTCTCTGTTTTGGGAACTGTGAGTGAAAAACTATTTACCAGTTCTGCATATGTGTCTGAAGTGAATTATGTCACTGTTTTGCCTGATCTTGAGGGAGATGTTGACAACCCTACAGACAGGGGAGGACTGGCAACTTGTGGCCCAGGGGGCAAGTACAACCCCAGAGGTCCAGGGTGCAGCGACTTGGCCACCCTCCCACTCTTCCTTTTCCGTGCCTCCTCCTGACCCCCACCTCCCCAGAACCTGCCTCGCGTGCGCCCCACAGGTTGCACTGTGGCATGATCTGTCTGTCTGACAACCAGGCCACTGCCATTAAGTGTACACAATTACTAGCATCTATTCATGCCATTCATTGTATACTATTGTCTTGATCACTGTGTATGGTCACAGTGATCACATAAAATTTTTTGAAAATGTATTACAAACAAGTAAAACAGTAATATCAGTACTGTTATTTTAACAATACTTGTTTGTAATACATTTTCAAAAACTTTTATACTATTTGTGGTCATGCTTGCCTGACAGTCTAAACATTCTTACTAAAATCCCATTATTTTCTGAGAGTGATTTTCTCTCTCATATTTTCTCTTTTTATATTCTATTCTGTTCTATTTTGTGGTTAAGCCCATAGCTTCTGCAACAACCGTAGAAAGCTAAATAAAAGGTCCAAATTTGATAATATCTCATGCATTGGGTGGATAAATTGATAGAAACGTTGGGTGCCACCAGGAGCACTACCACTCTTGATTTTTCTGAAATGTATTGTCATTGTAACCACTGTGACTTTTGGAGGGGACTGCAGGCTAGCCTTTTGCATACTGACTATGGGCCCTGGCATTTGAGGGGGCACTATTGTTTGGGAGGTGTGTGCCTGGGGGACCTTTGGAGTAGTTTTACTTTGGATTCATGCACGTGGGAGCCAACAGTCTGAGCACGGGCCCTTTAGAAACGACACGATCATGCCCTTTCTTCAGTGCGCATGGGTTGATGAGGTTGGCACAAGCGTATATGGTAAATATCTCCTAAATAGTGCAGGTTTCCAGTACCTACAGGTAAGCTTTATTAATTGACATTTAATATATGGACACTTGCCTGTCCAAGGAGCCCGCAATGTCGGCACCCCAGCCGATCCTCGGATCGGCTGTTGGGTGCAGCTGCTGCCATTTCTGCTAAGGGTATCCGGCAGTGAAGGGCTTGTAGTTTGGAATGCAATGTGGGATTTTTGGAGTGTCCTCTGTGTATTTATATTAAAAACGCCCATAAATGCTAACGCTAGTACAAAACGCTGTTAAAAGCAGGTTTTTCAACCAGCATTTTCTGCCAGCAATCCGGCGTCCAGAAAAAGCTTTTTTGATCTTCAGTGTGCATGGAGCCTTAAGGTTTTTACAGCATCGCCTGTGGACAATTTTAGGCAATGTAGTTTGCCACAAGCATACACAATTAAAAATTTTGAAATGTTTGGTATGTATTTACTCTATGCAACATCATATTTTAAATCTTAACAAAAAATTTTGTATTATATTGTTTGTGGGCACTAAAATTAATTTAAAGTGTTTCTAAACCCTTACTTATACCCTAGGGAAGTGACTAGCCTCAGGTGTCACACAGAGATGAAGCAATTCTACCTACATACAGTAGGGTGTAAATGTTTATCTGTAGCCCTCTCTTCTCTACAGCGATTCAAACTGCATCATTTACACAGCTTGTCTGAGCTCTCAGAAAGCAGGGGGCAGGGAGCTGAAGATACACTCTGCAGAGCTCAGTGAGAGCTGATTGGAGGGAAGAAATACACCCTCCTTTACACAACACACAGGAACAAAGCTGAGGCTGACAATTATAGGCTGTGTGCTTGACCTTTTTTCTCATGCTGTCAGGAAAACTTGTCAGAAGTGACTTGTCAGAAGTGACTCATGCAGTTAACAAAGGAATGAGACAGAACAGAAATTTGACTTTGTGTTCTGGATTGAGACAAGCTCACACTATAGCGGGATATACTTTGTTCATAGTTCATGTCAGAGGATTACAACCACTTTAAGTGTATAGTTTGCCTGAAAATTTGTGTTTGATAAATGCCTGTGCAAATATCATATGACATAAAAAATTTGCAACACCCAACATTTTATTCTCCAGGGCCTCTGATTTAAGAAAAATATAATATTTGGGGATCTAAGTAATTTTCTAGCAAAAAATGTAAATATTTTATTTCTTATTAGTCACTTAGTTTATAAAGTTGCACATAAATATTATTATTATTATTCAGGATTTACTGTATATAGCACCAACAGTATGTGCAGTAGTATAATGTGGATAGTACAGTGACAGTACAGTTCATTACTAGATGGTTAGGAGGGCTCTGCTCATGAGAGCTTACAATCTATTAGTATATTTACCAGTTACTGCTAGCAGGTGGTGCTCTAGAGTCTGCTGACTGCTAGTTTTCTGCAGTGTGTTACTTCCATAGCGTGAGCGGAGTATTGTTTCATCTCCTGCTGGATAAATCAGAGGGTGGGCACATCTCCTTTCTTGGCTGTTCATAGTGCCCTGTATGATTTTTCTGCAAGCTGTCAAGAAGTGAGTAGCTACTTCTAGGCTTTATTGCTGGACAACCCATTATGCTCTACATATAAAATTTTATACAAACAATGTTGTAAAAGACCAGATTATAACACATATAATAATAATATAATATAATAATAATAACATTTAAAACAAAATTATAGTTTCCCTTTAAGGCACTATTCTTGTAAATACCAGCACCACCCTTCATGGCTGTTTATCAGAGTCTCCATACTGCTCCCTTTTTCCTAGAAAGTTTAGTCAATCATTTGCTTGGGTTGTTCCATTTCACTGCTCATTATGATTATATAGGACTAAAAGATATCATACCTTATCAAGCTGTGCTATGATTACTTCACTTAAGATACTGGCTACCATTCTGTTATACAGTAAACAGCAAGTTTGTTTTTTAGTCTCACAGCATAACACTGTTTTTTCTGTCACTACAGAAAAATATTGGTAAAAATGAGGACTATTAACCACTTCAGCCCCGGACCAATTGTCAGCCTAAGGACCAGAGGTCTTTTTACAATTACGCACTGCACTGCTTTAACTGGTAATTGCGCGGTCATGCAATGTTGCACCCAAACGAAATTTGCGTCCTTTTCTTCCCACAAATAGAGCTGTCTTTTGATGGTATTTGATTGCCTCTGCGATATTTATTTTTTACGATATAAAAGGAAAAAGACTGAAAATTTTAAAAAAAAGATATTTTCTACTTTTTGTTATAAGAAAAATCGAATGAACTAAATTTTAGTCATACATTTAGGCCAAAATGTATTCAGCCACATGTCCTTAGTAAAAAAAATGTCAATAAGCGTATATTTATTGGTTTGTGCAAAAGTTATAGCGTCTACAAACTAGAGTACATTTTCTGGAATTTACACAGCTTTTCATTTATGACTGCCTATCTAATTTCTTGAGGTGCTAAAATGGCAGGGCAGTACAAACCCCCCCCCCCAAATTACACCATTTTGGAAAGTAGACACCCCAAGGAAATTGCTGAGGGGCAAGTTGAGCCCATTGAATATCTTTTTTTTTTGTCCCAAGTGATTGAATAATGACACCAAAAAAAAAGTTTACAAAAAGTTGTCACTAAATGATATATTGTTCACACATGCCATAGTTATATGTGGAATTGCACCCCAAAATATATTCTGCTGCTTCTCCTGAGTACGGGGATACCACATATGTGGGACTTTTTGGGACCCCGAAAACCAATCACTGCCTTCAGGATTTCTAAGGGTGCAAATTTTTGATTTCACTCCTCACTACCTATCACAGTTTCGAAGGCCATAAAATGGCAAATTAACACAAACCCCCCCAAATGACCCAATTTTTGAAAGTAGACACCCCAAGCTATTTACTGAGAGGCATGTTGAGTCCATGAAATATTTTATATTTTGCCACAAGTTGCAGGAATATTAAATTATTTTTTTTTGCACAAAGTTGTCACTAAATGATATATTGCTCACACATGCTATGGGCATAAGTGAAATTACACCCCAAAAAAAATTCTCCTGCTTCTCCCGAGTACAGGGATACCACATGTGGGGGACTTTTTGGGAGCCTAGCCGCGTACAGGACCCCGAAAACCAAGCACCACCTTCAGGATTTAAATATAAAACGCTACAAAAAAAACTGTTAGCGATCGCAGGGATCAGGCCTGACTCTGCGAATGCTGCAGTTGTGTGTTTAGTGTTTTGTAAGTGACAGTGATCGATCGATACTGCACTTGGGTGGGCTGGGTGGAGGGGCAAAACGCAGGTGCTAGCAGGTATCTGGGCTGATCCCGCTAACAATGCGTTTTTTTGCTGGGGACGCTAGTATAGATCTGATCAGATCAGATATTGATCTGTTCAGATACTATACCACTACAGGAGGTGTATGCTTTGCGCGTGGGTGTTAGCGGTACTGGCACTAACCTAGCGCTGCCTGGGGCGACGAAGACCCTGACCCTAAAACCTAATTGATATCACCCGCCAGGTGATCAGGGGGTTAAACCGTCACCCGTAACACTTATACGGTGATCACTGGTGAAAGGGTTAACTAGGGGCAATCAGGGGGTTAAAATATTTATTAGGTAGTATATGGGGGTCCCTGACGCTATATAAAAACCTGACGGGGAACCTAAATAACTAACTGGCTAACCAGCGTCACCAGTGTCACTTATACGGTGATCACTGGTGAAAGGGTTAACTCTAGGGGCAATCAGGGGGTTAAAATATTTATTAGGTAGTATATGGGGGTACCTAACGCTATAAAAACCTGGCGGTGAACATAAAAAATAACTAGCTACCTAGTGGCACCAGTGACACTAATGCAGCGATTAGAAAAACGATTGCTTAGTGACACTGGCAAAAGGGGGTGAAACGGTTATCTAGGGGAAATCAGGGGGTTAAAACCTTTATTGGGTAGTATATAGGGGTACCTAGCGCTATAAAAACCTGGCGGTGAACCTAAAAAAATAACTAGCTACCTAGCGGCACCAGTGACACTAATGCAGCGATCAGAAAAATGATCGCTTAGTGACACTGGCAAAAGGGGGTGAAAGGGTTAACTCTAGGGGCAATCAGGGGGTTAAACCTTTATTGGGGGGGTAGGGGGCTACCCTGGACCTAACACTAACTGCCCTGACAGTTTTTACTGTCACAACTGACACTAAATGCAATGATCAGTAAATAAATAATCACTGCAATCAGTGACACTGTGACTGGGGGCGATCGGGGGGGGGGGGGGGGTTTGTGTGCCTATGTGTACCTACATGTCAGTGTAGTGTTGGTGCACTTACTATTGTGTTCTCCTCGCAGTTCGGTCAAAAAGACCGCCCCGAGGAGAATGACATCACTTCCTCCCTGCCTGTGTTTACACTACACAGGCGGGGGAAGCTTCTCATTCGCCAGGAGGGATCGAGAGGTGATGGCCAGAAACCAACGGCCATCCCCTCATCCCGGATCGCTCCTGAAGTGAAACGGACCGCCGCAGCCAGCGGGAGGGGGTCCGATCGGACCCCCCACCCGCTGGAAGGCAAGCACGTACATGTACGTGCTTGTGCCTGTCGGTGCCATTCTGCCGACGTACATTGCCATGTGGCGGTCCTTAAGTGGTTAATAATGGAAGTGCAAAAATACCACCAAAATAGAAACACTCAGGTCTTGATTTACTAAAGGCAAATCGATTGTGCAGTTGTACTCTGCAAGTGCAGTTGCTCCAGAGCTTAATAAATGAGGTTAAGCTTTCTTTGGAAAGAATACCCAGTCATGTGCAAGGAAAATAAAAATAAAAAATGCATTTTTGCTTGCACGTGATTGGATTATGGAAGTTAGCAGAGCCTCTGCTCATTTACTAAGCTCTGGAGGAACTGCGCACGGAGAGTGCAACTGCACTTTGTAAAGTGCACTGTCTATTTGCCTTTAGTAAATCAACCCCTCAATGTCACTTACATAGTTGCCAACAGTCCCGATTTTCCCGGGACAATCCCAATTTTGGGACCCTCGCCCCGATCGGAGGCCATCCCGATTCAGGATTTTGCCTTTTGTCCATGGAAAAACGGGAATGTTTAACTCTGCAGCAGTTCTGGCTCCTGGCTCCAACAAAAGGGTCAACGGCGCTGCCGCAAGAGTTTTCCCCTTGTGTTCAGCTACATCTCCTCTCGTTCCTTGTGTTTGGTGGAGAGGGGAGGGGCCGTTCTGTGCAGCCAATGAATCAGCTTCTCTCTTCACATTTCTCCAGCTGGGGTTAGCTGCACGGATCAGCCCCTCCCCTCTCCACTGAACACTAGGAACGAGAGCAGATGTAGCTAGACTGCAGCCAACACTCCATCTGCAGCCAACACTCCGCTGGGGGCACTGATTTAAGAGGCACTCCGCTGGGGGCACTGATTTAAGAGGCAATCCACTGGGTGCACTGATTTAAAAGGCACTCCGCTGGGGGCACTGATTTAAGAGGCACTCCGCTGGGGATACCTGATGTAAGAGGCACTCCGCTGGAGACACTGACAGCTAGGGACACCTGATGTAAGAGGCACTCCGCTGGGGACACCTGATGTAATAGATACTTTACTGGGGACACCTGATGTAAGAGGCACTATACTGGGGATAACTGATGTAAGAGGTACTGTACTGGGGACACCAGATGTAAGGAGGCACTCCAATGGGGACACCTGATGCATACTTGCCCGATTTTTGGACCCTCATCACGATCAGATCTCGTCCCAATTAATTAATTAATTTTGTCTTTGTCCTGTGAAAATCGGGAATCTTCTAGGAAAAAACAGCCGGCAAGCTACAAAAAGGTGCCGTTACGAGGATTATTTCCCCCTGTGTTCAGTGGAGAGGGGAGGGGCAGCGAATCAGCTTCTCCCCTCTCCACTGAACACACACGAAAAAGCTGGGAACTGCCGGGAAATGTAGCTGCCGCGCTGCTGTAAGGGCTCCATTGCTGCTGCCAGAGACACTAAAGTAAGGAGAGCTCTGTTGCTGGGGGACACAGATCAATCTGTAAGGAGGGCTCCACTGCTGCTGCCAGGGACACTGAAGTAAGGAGGGCTCTGTTGCTTGGGGACACAGATCGCTCTGTAAGGAGGGCTTCACTGCTGTGAGCTGCTGGGGACACTGAAGTAAGGAGGGCTCTGTTGCTTGGTGACACAGATCTGTAAGGATGGCTGCGCTGCTGGGGGGACACCAGATGTAAAGGAGGGCTCTGCTGCCAGGGACATCAGATGTAAAGGAGGGCTCTGCTGCTGGGGGAACCAGTTGTAAAGGAGGGCTCCACTGCTGGGGGCACCAGATGTAAAGGAGGGCTCCGCTGCAGGGGGACACAAGATGTAAAGGAGGGCACTGCTGCTGGGGACACCAGATGTAAAGGAGGGCTCCACTGCCGGGGACACTGGATGTAAATGAGGGCTCCACTGCCGGGGACACAGATGTAAAGGAGGGCTCCACTGCTGGGGACACCAGATGTAAAGGAGTGCTCTGCTGCTGGGGATACCAAATTTGGACTCTTGGGCATCTGATGTAAGGAAGGACTCTGCTGGGGGCACCTGATGTAAGGAGAAACTCTGCTGGGGGCACCTGATGTAAGGACAGACTCTGCTGGGACTTGATGGCATCTGGTGGCAGGCAATGTGGCAGGTGACACGCTCAGGGGTCGAATGATTTCATTCTATATTACAATGTAATAATAGTAATAATGCACTTCAATCATCCTGACACCACAACAATCATGGTGCTGGGATGATTGAAACGCTAACACCAGGTGTTTGCAGTATCTTTATCTGTTGATTTGTTAAACCCTGGAATACACATTTCTATTGTAGTGTAGGATCTGGGCCTCCCCCCCCCTCCATCCCTCTTTCCTTCCTTCTCTCTCCTTCTTTCTCTCTCCTGCCCTCCCTCTTTTCCCCTTTCTTTCTCCATTTCTCATTCATCTCAGACTCTAACCACACCCCCATTTGAACCATGCCCATATAAGCCATGCTGACTATTGCACGTAAACCACGCCCATTTTCTTTTTCTTTTGCTTTGTCACGCCTACAAATGCATGCCCCACCCTCTAATTATAAGACTCCGTCTACAGCCAAAAAAGTGTCTCTATACATTTTTTTTACAATGTTGGCAACTATGCACTTATTGATCTGCCTAATCTGCAATGTTTTCTTTATTTGGATAGTGTTATTTTTTAATTTAGGGGTAGTGTATTACAATAACCCTTCCGCGATAGAAGCCAAGTGTTTGTTTAAATTTTTTTGCAGATTTGCATTTTTTTGCCGCAAGGAGATGTTCAATCCAAACCGTCTCCGTAATGCCATTCATGCCCCTACAATTAATGAGGCTCAAACCTATAAACCTTTTTTGTAATTGATTCAGAATTAAGGTCATCCTGAAATATAAAGTATGTTTTGATTGAGTACTACTATACTTTGATTCATTTATTCTTTCTTGCCCGTTCATTCTCAGCCTCCACATTGACATAATATTGTCAATTATTTTCCAAAAGATTGTGTTGATACTTTTATAAATATCTCATCAATATTAATCTATCTGCTTTCAGGGTCCGTATATGCCCTTTGGTTAGCCATTCGTTTTATTAATGATTCATTTATGTTGGATACCAATGACTACTATATGTCTTTAATATTTATCTTTGTTATTTTATATTAGTTACTTTGTTAATTTTGTGCTATACATCTGTCCCTGGGTTTGCCTTTCTCTTGCTTCTTGCTGGCTGAATGGAGACTTGTTCCAGTACTATGCGACCGCCCAGCTTCGCATCCTTGCACCTTATGTGCGGACCTTGACGCAGGGAGGATCAAATGAAGGGGTATTTCCTCCTCCTGGTCCTTGTACGTCACTTCAAGCATCCTCTTTCCCAGTGGCGAGCTTCATTTTTTCATCTACATTACGCAGGTGTGGCCTCTGGTGGTGAGCGCATGCGCAGTGAGTACTAGCGACCGATCTGGATGACGTCACGTTGGCGCCTCCGACTGTTGACTACGGGAGGGGTGTGTATATAAAAGCATGCTCATTTAGTGCCCTACTGAGCTATCATATATCACGGTCATTAGATATGCGGTGGTTATATGGGCGTCCAGGTAACAGCAAATGTACAGGACTACATATCCCTTAATTTACTGCCCTTAATACCATTATTGAAACAGAAAGTGCTGAGATGGTCTAAACTTCCATTGTCTTTGATAGGCAGGATTAGTCTATTGAAGATGAAGTTCCTCCCTGTAGTGTTGCACTTTCTGCGACATGCACCTGTCTGGATCCCGAAAGTCTTCTTTCGGAAGCTTGACAGCGTTGTTTCAATGTTTTTATGGGCTTCCAAGCCCCCAAGAATAGGACTCAAGGTGTTACAGGAACCTGGGGACCAGGGAGGCCTATCGTTGCCGGATTGGCAAACATATTACCTGGCCGGGCAAATGGTTTTCGCCTGCAGGTGGTTTACGGCTGATGACGGAGATGCGGCTACGGTTTTGGAAGCGGGCCACCTGGGGTCGTATTACAGTCTAAGATTTTCTCTGTTTAGAGGGCTTAGATCTGAACTCCCACTGACACTAACAATGAAAGCTACCATCAGGGCATGGGAGATGGCGGTGAAGGTGGCATGCCCCAGTTATGGGGGGATGTCGCCTTCAACCCCCATTTGGGTGAACCCGACTTTACCCCATTTCTATAATTTACCAGATCCTATGGTCTGGGCGATTAAAGGAATCAAGACGTTAAAAGAAATAACATCCTTCGGTGAACTGCAATCCTTCCCCCAATTAAAATCGAGACATGACCTTCCCAACTCCTATCTGTTTAGATTTCTGCAGGTTCGACACGCTTTCCAGGTACAATTTCATGGGCAGAAAGTAGAGTCCCTGTCATCGTCCCTTGAGACACTGCTGACAAGTGAGGAACTGGCAAAACTTCTTTCGGAAACTTACAAGGAATTTTTCAAAGTAACCCCAAAGGCAATTACCAGATGCAGGTAATGATGGGTGAGAGAAGTCCCAGATGTGCAGGGCGAGGATTGGGATGACCTGTGGACCCAACCTTTCAAGCACTTGGTGTCAGCGAGGGATAGGTTGATTCAGTTCAAATTTTTACACAGGAGCTATTATATACCTGCCAGACTAGGCTAAATTTTCCCCTCGGCTTCGATGGAGTGTTGGAGATGTCTCCACTCACCTGCCAACGCTGACCACATTTTTTGGCATTGTCCCCATATCCAGAGATTCTGGACTGATATCATTTCATGTGTTACAGAACTAATATCAATCCCTGTACCAATGAACATTAGAGTTTGCCTCTTGGGTCTGGTGGATGATGTAGTGCCCACACGGGCCATGCGAACAATGTTGAATGTACACCTTTTTTACGGAAGAAAGGCTATCTTGTTGGCCTGGAAAAAAACAGAGGCTCCAAGCATCTCCGCCTGGTAGAGTCTGGTAAATTCAATGTTATCTTATTACAAAGCTACATATGAAACTAGAGGCTGCATGAAAAAGTTTGATAAAGTATGGCACTTGTGGTTTAACTCCAGCACCACTGTTGGATAAAGGAAAATTCAAGATGGTCACAGGTATTGGGCCAGCCGAATCTCATTCTAAGTGGTCTAACACTCAACAGTTTTGTCCTGAGAGGAAGCACCTAGTAGGAAGGGTACCGTAGACTCTGCCCGGTAATATCACGCACAAATGAGTCAAAGGAAAGTGGAAATCCTTATAATTGTCGAGATGTGACGGGTGGGTGGTTGGGTGGAATTTTTTTGTTAGTTAGGAGGCCTTTGTTAGAAAGGCATAGGGAATTGGCCTGGTTATGGATGTTGTCTTAGCAGACACGTCTTGCTGTTGTATGTTATACCTATGAAAATCAATAAAAAGAACTTAAAAAAAGATATGCCGTGTTGCAGTTGTTGACGTGTCCTTTCCATGGAGGTATGTACTTTAAATCTGTTCTGGGGCATGCTTATGCTATGTTTACCAGAACATTTCCCTTAAGGCATTTTATGACTCCCAATTTTTTTTTTACGCTGCTGTACGCTTTACCATATAGGAAGATATTTGAGGGATCAGCAGTGCCTGGTTTGGTTTTTTGCTAGTCATTTACCAATATATGGGGCTATATTGAGACATCAATTTATCATGCCATTGGGTATTCATGGTAACCCCAAGGCATTTTTTTATCAGTATAATTGTCTCTTGGCCCACTTTTGACTCCCAGCAGATGTTTTTGCCGTTTTTTCCAGTCTGATGAGCGTCATTATATATCTATCTATATAAATTTTATTATAGTAAAGACTCTTTTTTAGAGTTGGCTAATCACCTTCTTATTATATGTTCCATTGTAGGCAAACCTCTTTTTTGGTTGTTATTTTTTCATCTGCCAAAAGGATTACAGCCCTGCAACCTTTCCATCTTGCGATCTGTTGTACCTCTGTTTCTGTTATACCATCCTTGTTTTTATAATCATATGCCTTCAATTATTCAACATTACTCAGTAAGTATATATATTTTTGGTCATGATCACCATCTAAATTAGGTGTCCGTTTATGAAGGAGTGATCAGTGGAGATCCAGAGGATCGCCGCTGATCACAGCCCATAAACAGTATATAAACCAGACATAATGGGGGGAGAAGTGTTTGAATTTGTTCTCCCGCCGATTATCTCCACACACTGAGAATCCTCATAGACTGACACAGTAACGGTCACTTTATGAAGCTGCGATCTCAGCGCTTCACTGGTGATCTGTGTCAGAATTCACACTCCCCGATTCACCAACTCAGAGATGGAGAACCGGGGAGTGAAGAGAGAATGTGGGGGGATCTGAGGAGGAAAGAGGAAGATAATTAACTTCCTTATGCCTCGTTCAGACCCCCCAACACTGTAACCGTGTCCCCCTGTCATAGTTATGTGTATACATATATATACATATATATATATATATATATAATGTGTATATGTATATATATATAATGTGTGTGTATATACATGTATATATAATGTCTGTGTGTGTATACATGTATATATTATGTAGGGGACGCTTTATTTCACTAACATTAATCACACCGCGTGTCAGTGTATTGAGCTGTGATAATTTATCACTGCTTAATAAATTGACATCTGTGTGTATCTGTGAATTTCTTGTACTGTAATCTCGTAAAGTCTCACGAGATTACAGTATTAGGGGCCGTTCTCCAGTGTTAGAAGCGTTTGTAGATCGCTTCACTCCTCCAAGGGTGAAGTGATCTACTCCGCTTCATAAAGTGGCACACAGAGGAGAAAGATCTCCTATGTGAATGCCGGAGAATGAAGCAGTGAATAGATTTCACTGCTTCATAAAAGGACACCTTAGACACCTTGTGGAATTGTGACAATTCCCATACTGATACTCATCTTTTGTGAGTGCTCCTAGGTGTAGGTGATTGAGTGCATTTTATGGACTGTATCCAGGCATTATGTCTTTACCGCTATTGCTATTTACGTATTTTTATAAGCTGTATCATATTTCACAAGCCCCCATAGTAACTTGGTTTGTCACCTTCTTGCCCGCTACAGAGACGTTTGTTTAATGGCCGCCTGGGTTATAGATAGTATACTTCATCATATGTATATAATATTGATTTGTTTTTGTAGTTCTATGTATTATATTTATATATGTTCTCTTCTTCCATTTTTTGTCAGTCGATGTTAATGCTCCTGAAGAAGCGCAATCAGCGCACAACATGTAGAGCTAATTGTAATTAATTGAACATCACTACACTGCCTATGTCTTTGAACCATACTCTTGGATTCATCTACAATATGGAATATTTGCTATTTATCTTCTTGTCTCCTTGGAGTTATTATTGGCTCTGTACAGTAGCGGTATTGTATATCATCTATTGAACTATCAATGTGGTTTTTAGAGATTATGTTGGTTTTTTATGTTTATAAAATAAAATATTTTTTGTTGACTGTGCCTAAAAAGTCCAAGTCTCATTTTCTCTTGATATTCCAAATTTATAGGGCGCAGCACTTTATACTGCTACTGTATCCACAGGACCACTCTGTGGTTTGATACAGCTAATTATTTCATCCCCAATTATAGGACATAAACCCCCAACAAATATTTTTTAAATATGTGAAAAATATTGCTACTAAGGATTCACATTGAGTTCACATAATATTAAATGAAAATGACAATAAAATAAAGTAGAATAAAAATGAAAATAAAACTTAACTAGGAATTGTCAATAAATGCATTTAGGTCAAAATTGACATTCAACCCGAAGGGGGAATAGCTCTTGATCCTATATATCCATGACATTTCGAGTCTGGATATACTGCAAACCAATGAGCCACCTCTCCATTGTGGAGTATACTTATTGATCCCCAGAAAAATGGTTTTGTCAGGATTTTTATTGTGGGCTTCCAAATAATGCCTCAAGACTGGGTGTTTCAGAAAACCATTTTTTATGTTTGTTATGTGCTCATTGAGCCTAACCAACAGGGGGTGCTTAGTACTGCCCACATATTGTAGCCCGCAAGGGCACTGAAGCAGGGAAACGACCCCCTCAGCAGAGCACGTAATGAATGGCTTAATTTTGAATTCCTTGGGGTGCTAGATGATGTGAATTTATGAGTTTTTTGTCAGAAACCATGAACCAGACCGAGACAGAAGTACAATTAAATAACACTTGTTTATTAATAAAAAATAAAAAAAGGTAAATAGAGTAAGCATAGTCAAAGCATAGCCAGAGTCCGGTAACCGGATCGAGTAGTCAGACAGGCCAGAGTTCTGTAACCAAATGGGGTAATCAGCCAGGCCAGAAGTCAGGGATCCAAGTAGAGGAACAGCAAGCAGGATAAGGAGCCAGAAGGGATGTCAGCAAGCCAGTCTTTAAGCAGGAATGCAGGAGATGGTTTCTTGTGATGTGACCAAGGCGAAGGCAGAGATGAAGTGAGCTGGACAGCTTTAAGTAGGCAGGTCACACGAACAGGCCATTAGCTGACAGCTGAGCAGCCAGCCCAGAGAAGGAAGGGGTAAGCCAACCCTGACATTTTTCTATGTGTGCATCCACTTAGGGAGCACACCCTACACCTCCTACACTGGTAGAAACCAGTCAAATTCACTGAGGGAGGATCAAGGACATTCGGTGCCACTCTGCCTCCACTGGTAGGAAATTAATATAGTCCCTAATGAAGACACAGGATTACACTATTAGCTAGGTCTCCACTAATTAGACGTTTGATAAAACATCCAAAAATGACACAGGGATAATGCTCAATTGTGCCTCCACTGGTAGATGGATATGCCATCCATAATTCTATTATATGAACAAGGGAGGTTCAGTATCCCCAATGATAGGGCATAAACCCCCAAAAAAATTCTAGTGACAAAAATTGCAAAAAAAAAAACAAAGAAAAAGGGAGAGAAAAGGGAAGGAAAAAAGGAGACCAGCATTCTGATCCTCTGTGTCCATTTGGCAGAAGGAATGATTTTGATTATAATGTCAGTACACATAACGATTTCTTTCCCCTGTGGGACAGAGAAGGCCCCATGGTAAAATATGACCAGAGAGGAGGCGATGGTTCATTAAACCCACCCCAATATTCTATCCTTGAAAATTCTGGTGGGTTTGTTGGTCTTGGTATAACCAATCAGGAGTACCAACAGCGGCGGCTGGTGAAGTTTTAGGATCAGCACCAGACCCGAAATATAGGGGGCGTGGCTCTAAGGTGGTGGGGTTAGTGTCTGAGATGAACGAGGGACGGCGGGAGAGGGAGAGAGGGAAGGTGGGACAGCAGGGACAGATCCTACACAACAATAGAAATATGTGTATTCTAGAAAGTTTAACAATCAGCAGATAAAGATATTTCAAACAGGTGGTGTTAGCACTTCAATCATCCCGGCACCATGGTTGTTAGGATGTCAGGATGATTGAAGCGCATTATTTCTATTATAACATATGTAATATAAAATTAAATCATTCAACACACCATAATGCAGAATCAGTGGGAGCCCTGAGCGTGTCACTAGCCACGTTACCTGCCACCAGATGCCATCAGGTGTCCCCAGCGGAGTCCCTCCTTACATGCAGCCTGTGTCCCACCAAATGCAGCCTGTGTCGCCATCAATTGCAGCAGTATGTGCATCACCAAATTGCAGCAGTATGTGTCACCATCAATTGCAGCAGCATGTGTCACCATCAAATGCAGCCGCATGTGTCATCACCAAATTGCAGCAGCATGTGTCACCATCAAATTGCAGCAGCATGTGTCACCACCAAATTGCAGCAGCATGTGTCACCATCAAATTGCAGCAGCATGTGTCATCACCAAATTGCAGCAGCATGTGTCACCATCAAATTTCAGCAGCATGTGTCATCACCAAATTGCAGCAGCATGTGTCCCCATAAAATTGCAGCAGTATGTGTCACCATCAATTGAAGCAGCATGGGTCCCACCAAATTGTAGCAGCATGCATCCCACCAAATTGCAGCAGCATGTGTCCCACCAAGTTGCAGCAGCATGTGTCCCACCAAGTTGCAGCAGCATGTGTCCCACCAAGTTGCAGCAGCATGCATTCCACCAAGTTGCAGCAGCATGTGTCCCACCAAGTTGCAGCAGCATGTGTCACACCAAGTTGCAGCAGCATATGTCACCAAGTTGCAGCAGCATGTTTCCCACCAAGTTGCAGCAGAACGTGTCACCAAGTTGCAGCAGAATGTGTCACCAATTTAGAGCAGCATGTGTCACCAAGTTAGAGCAGCATGTGTCCCACCAAGTTGCAGCAGAATGTGTCACTAAGTTGCAGCAGAATGTGTCACCAAGTGGCAGCAGCCTCACATCAAACCCCCAATTACTTACCTTGCAGTGTGTTGTCCTCTCCAGCGATGTCTCCTCATACTTCCTCTCCCCTGGTCGCAATTGGAGAGAGAAAACAGGAAGTGACATCAGCTCAGATGTCAATCAAACCACCCGGCCGTAGTAATATATACTACGAATGGGCGGAAGCTACTCGGTGCTTCACAAAGCGCCACAAGGTGGGCTAAACGCCTGCAAATGAAGCGCTCATTATCTCATTATTGCATAAACGTGGTGCTTCCCATAGGTGCAATGTGTCCGGCGTCGGACTGTATCCGGCGCCCGAACACAGTCCACTTAAGGACTTTTTTTTTAAAGGGCCAGCTTTAGATCGTGAGACCTATGAGAGGATATCGAGGGGGGAGGCGGGTTACAAACAAAAAAGACAAAGGCTTTAGTGGGGGCTGGGATATTCTAACCGAGTACGGTAGTTCTGACCAAGTCCAAAATATTTGTGTTAGATAAAGGTTTGAAGTTTGCACCTCCACGTAGGTTGTATAAATTTCAGACCTACATGGATGTGCACAAGTTTATACGCAGGTTAAGTATCAAACGACATGATTTCCAACCTCATTCAGGATAATAGAACAATATCTACTGAATTTCACCATTCTGGGCTTTCAATCTCCTCCTTATTCAATCCCCCAGATGCTCTTTCTCCATCTCTGAAAGTTTTCAGAGATGTAGTACTTAGAGACCAGGGATGAGCTTTATGTTAGAGCTGAACTCATGTTCGACTTGAACATTGGCTGTTTGCCAGTTGGCAGGACAGCGAACAATTTTGGGTGTTCGCGGCAAATTCGAAAGCTGCGGAACACCCTTTAAAAGTCTATGGGAGAAATCAAAAGTGCTAATTTTAAAGGCTTATATGCATGGTATTGTCATAAAAAGTGTTTGGGGACCTGGGTCCTGCCCCAGGGGACATGTATCAATGCAAAAGTTTTAAAAACAGCCGTTTTTTTCGGGAGCAGTGATTTTAATAATGCTTAAAGTGAAACAATAGAAGTGCAATATTCCTTTAAATTTTGTACCTGGGGGGTGTCTATAGTATGCCTGTAAAGGGGCGCATGTTGCCCGTGTTTAGAACAGTCTGACAGAAAAATGACATTTGTAAAGGAAAAAAAGTCCTATAAAACTACTCGCGGCTGCAATGAATTGTCGGTCCGCGATACACATAAAAGTTCATTGATAAAAACGGCATTGAGATTTCCCCACAGTAATTTACTATCTACCTAAGATACACAAACATCCCACCTACCGCCCGGGACGCCCTATAGTGAGTGGTATAGATTCTATCACGTCCAGGGTGGGCAGGTATATTGATTTTTTTCTTGCAACCGCTGGTAACTAAAATGCCCTCACGTCATGTGATCAACTTGTTAGCAGAACATACACCAAAAATAGGGCTGTGGTTGGCGATGGTGAACATCACATACCTCTATACGGTTAAACCGCACGATTTGGGTTTGTTTGTCATTGAACATTTTTTGAGGTGCGATTCAGATTTATTTGATGAACAAATCTTTTTCATCATGGAACTACTTCAATTTGCAGCCTCACATAGTTATTTCTGGTTTAACAGCCAGTTCTACAGACAAGATGGGGGGGGGTTGTCATGGGGGCAAAATATGCCCCCGGTTTGGCAAATCTCTTTATGGCTCTATGGGAGGAGGATGTTGTCTATGCCCACCAGAAAACCCAAGTGGTGCTGTGGGCCAGGTATATAGATGACATCCTCCTCCTACGGAATAGTAGCCGAGGCGACTTGGACCTCTTTATTGAAGAATTAAACAATACCAGAGTTATCTTTCTCAACTATGAGGCCAGTCAAATAGAAATTAATTTCCTGGATCTTAAAATAGGGGTGAATGGTGACCAGTTTACAACTTTACGTGTTTAGCTTCCTGTTACCTGCCGTGTGCTCTTATTTTGTTCCGTTACCGACTTTGGCGTGTCCTTGACTATCCCTGTTTGCCTGTGATCCTGACCTATTGGCATGTCCCTGACTATTCCTGTCTGCTTGTGGTCCCGACCTTGGCTTTATCCCTCACTATCCCTATCCTCCTGTTGCCTACTGTGGGTGCGAGCTGGGGGGCCCTGGGGGTCGCGACCTGGAGCCAGTTGCAGCCAAGTCCATCCTCACCACTAGAGGCTCTGGTGAACACCTGCTGGCTCTTAGACTCCGCGCCTCAGGGAATCTTATGCTCTAACCTCACCCTGCGGTGTGTATCTGTCACCTCGCCTCAAGGTGACCTGACAGTTTGATCAGCCATGGACCCAGCTGATGTGCCGCTATCCGCAGATGACCCATTGCAGGGCTTAGTTTGCAGACATGAGACCCAAGAATCACATCAGACCCAGGTGATGCGATTCCTTCAGGATTTGGCATCCCGTGTTGAACAGGTTCAGGCCTCCTTAGGACCCTCGGTTCGACAACCTCAACCGCTATCTGCCGCTGCACCTAACGCATCAGTCGCAGCCACACATTCATTACAACTACCAGCTCCGGCCCGTTTCTCTGGGGACTCCAAGGCTTGCATGGGGTTCCTTAGCCAGTGCACAATTCATTTTGAACTTCAGCCCCAAAACTTCCTGTCCGATCGGGTGAAAGTAGCATATATTATATCCCTCCTGTCCAGGGAGGCGCTAGCTTGGGCTGCCCCTCTGTGGGAACTGAACGATCCAGTGGTTTCTAGCCTGTCTGATTTCTTGAAACTTTTTCGGAATATCTTCAAGGAATCGGGTCGTGTTTCCTCAGTGGCTAGCGCTCTTTTACGTCTCCGTCAAGAGTCCGCTTCTGTGGGACAGTATGCTCTTCAGTTCCATATCCTTACAGCTGAATTGAGCTGCAATAATGAGGCCCTAGTTGCAACCTTTTTACATGGCCTCTCTGATAGAGTGAAGGATGAATTAGCGGGAAGATCCCTTCCTGCTGATCTGGACAGTGTCATTACCTTCTGTAACCAGATCGATATTCGCTTTCAGGAGAGGACCCTGGAAAAAAGACGCCAGCACTCCCCGTTCTTTAGGCATCCTGAGCTCCCAGTCCCTTCTCTTCGATCCGAGGAGCACCCCCTGCCTACAAAGGAACCTATGCAGTTGGGCTGGACTAAGTTATCTCCCGAAGAACGTGCTAGGCGCAGAACTCTGGACCTATGCCTCTATTGTGGGGCCAAAGGTCATTTCCGTGACACATGTTCTCTTTGTCCGAAAAAACGCTCAGGGCTAATACATCTGGAAGGTGGAGTATTAGACCCTGAAATATCACCTTCACCTTCTCGTCTTCTCCTTTCTGTGTTGCTTCATGTCGGTGCTTCCTCTCGTTCGGTTTCAGCACATCTGGATTCCGGAGCCGCTGCCAATTTCATGGATTGGGAAACTGCATCCTCCATGAGACTTACCCTTTTGCCACTTACAACGCCATTGGTGGTCTTGGCGATTGATGGCACTGTTCTCCCAGGGGGCCCTATCTGCTTCCACACTTTTCCTGTTAAGATGTCAGTAGGGACACTCCACCAGGAGTGAATATCCTTCCTTGTCTTACCTAAGGCTTCATCTCCTATCATATTAGGTCTTCCTTGGTTACGGCTCCATTCTCCACACGTTGACTGGTCTGCTGGACAGATCCTGGCTTGGGGTTCCTCCTGTTCCTCTTCCTGCCTACTCAAGGGTACCCCAAAAGAGAAACTTCCTGTTACCACCATCCCAGTATCTTCTGCTCTTCCCGCTGTATATAGCGATCTCTGGGATGCGTCCTGCAATAGTCGGACTGGTGCACTCTCTAGGTCATGTGGTACTCTGAATGAGGGGCCCACCTATGAATCTGAGTCGATCATTCACTCCAGTTTGCATAACCATTTACCTTTGCCTGTCCCTAATCTCCCTTGGACGCACAGCCAGGCTAACTTGTCTGCAAGTTCCACAGTTGTTATGCCCTGTGATGCGATTGAGATGGTCGCTACACCTGACAATACTATTCAGTCGGCCTCTGCACCAGTTATGCCAGTCCAGCCCATGTCCAATGAGCTTCCTGCTTCTTGTTCAGGACCTCCGGTGACCCGGCCTCACCCTACTGCTACTATGTCCGTTCAAACCCGTTTAAGAGGCTCAATCCATCCTTTGGATAGACTGCCTCATTCGGCCAGGTGGGGTTTTAAATCTTTTTCTCAGGGTTCTCTGCATTCTGTTTGTGTTTCAGCTATCCAGCTTGACTCTTGTGCATGTCACCTTCTAACCAACCTGACCTCAGGGATCCACTGACCTCTGCCCAGTCTGGTGGTCCTGTTCTAGATGCCCAGCTCATCTTTAAGGGTCTGGGGGACCCTGCTCAGGCTCCTGATCTTCTCATGCCCTTACCCATTCCTAAAAAGCCTTTAGTCCTCAAGTCCTCTCGTCCTCTCCCTACCTCGGTTCCTGTCTCTGAGGATAATCTAAAATACGAGGTTAGTCAAGTTTTGGATTCCCGGCTCTGTAAAGGCATTCTTCAGTACCTCATACATTGGAAAGGGTTTGGCCCTGAGGAGAGGTCTTGGATCACTGCATCTGAGGTCTTTGCTCCTAGTCTGTTGAGGAGGTTCCATCTGGAGTTCCCTTTAAGCCTGGACCCAGGCGGGGGAGGGGGGGCCTCGTAAGAGGGAGGGTACTGTCATGGTTATGCAATAGAGTTTGTCTGCTTACCTGTTTTCCATGTGTTCATCTCTAGAGACCAGCCGACCCTTACCTGACTGCTTTTGTAATCCATCCTCTGGCACGACTCCACCCTAGCTCCTATCAGAGAACTCTATATTAACCTGTGCACTGCAGGCCAACCCTGCTGATCAACCATTGTGTATTCCTTGTGGGTTTAGCTTCCTGTTACCTGCCGTGTGCTCTTCTGTTGTTCCGTTACCGACTTTGGCGTGTCCTTGACTATCCCTGTTTGCCTGGGATCCTGACCTATTGGCGTGTCCCTGACTATTCCTGTCTGCTTGTGGCCCTGACCTTGGCTTTATCCCTCACTATCCCTATCCTCCTGTTGCCTACTGTGGGTGCGAGCTGGGGGACCCTGGGGGTTGCAACCTGGAGCCAGTTGCAGCCAAGTCCATCCTCACCACTAGAGGCTCTGGTGAACACCTGCTGGCTCTTAGACGCCGCGCCTCAGGGAATCTTACGCTCTAACCTCGGTGGGATCTGTCTCCCATCCGCAGCAGTCAGCCTTAGGGTCCACAACCTTGCGGTGCACTCCTGATCCTTATGGTGTGCATCTGTCACCTCGCCTCAAGGTGACCTGACACGTGACTTAGGTCAGTCCTAAAGCGTAATTGCTCTGATAATAAAGAATTCTTAACACAGGCAGAGATTCTGAACAGACGTTTTATAGAAAAGAACTACTCAAATGCCTCTTTAAAAAGCACCTTGGATGAAGTGGCATTGAGTGACTTACTTAGGGAAAGACCACATCGAGGCGATAGGACACCTTCTGTCCCTTTCATTACCACTTTTCTGTGCAGCACATGAGTTTCAAAAAATTCATTAAAAAACATTGGCATATTCTTACCAACAATCAGATTTTGAACACCAATCTGATAAACCACAGGTCATTTATAAAGGGGCTTGTGTACCTCCGGCATTGCTCGTGAGGCCCCTAGTGGTCAAAAGGTGAGCCGACGTATAGCTACGGCAGCTCACCCAGGGGAGCCAACCTGCCACAATATAACTGTAGCGGCTGGTTGGGAAGGGGTTAACTGGAGAGGGGTTAGGGCATTGGATACTCTAAAATGGTTAGCAATTGGCTGTGAGAGGACAATCTTCTCTTTAAGCAACTGTGAATATTAGAGCCTCACAGATGGGGGCCATAAGGCAAGCTTCTTTGACATCTGAATACCCTGTACCTCTGCACAGCTTTTTCCACCCAGTGCAAGGAACACTGCACCATACAGGATGGTACTCTTCTCCAAGCCCACAGTCCAGGATACTGCTGAGGACAGGGAATGGGCAGTATCTGAGACCCAATGCAAGCTGTCTCAGTCAAAGCTACCTCTGGCACTTATATTCCAAAAGCACACAGTCACCAGGAATCAATTCAGGGCCATTACTCCCCAGGACTGCCACCTTCCAGCCTCCTCCGGACACAGCTAAGTGAGTCTTTCTCTAGACCAGATGCCTTTGTTGAAGTCCTGCAGTCACTTCCAGCTCTGCCACTGCTGAGACCTCACAGAACAGCAGCACAGGCAATAGCCCTTTGATGCTTGGAATTCTCCTTGCTGGGGAAATCTCCCATCACTGATAAAAATGATTCCATTGGCTTGTAACTTTAATAGACAAATTTTATAATTTTCAACATAAAAATAAATGTTAATTGATTTACTTTGATATTTTAAAGTACCTTACTTAATTTTCATTAGTTCTTAAAACACACCTTTTACATTTACAAAAATAATGTATAATATTGAGTAATCTAGACAAAACTTAAGGTATGTGCATTTCCATATTCCAATTGAGTTACATTTACTTAAAAAAATTATCTTTTCATTTGACTGAAATTGCAGGATGCATACGTTTGCCAAATGTGTAACCACAGTTTTGATGCTATATATTTGAGTTTGACTTTTTTTGGATCTTTGAAAACCTGCACAAGGCAGTTCCTATATGTTTGAGACCCATCAGGACAAAAGAGCGCCACCAGTGACAAGAATTTTTCCAAGTCACTACAAAGCCATGCAATGCCATTGAAAGGTAAGAATGAACATTGAACAAATTATCGCTTAAAGCGGTGTTCCACCCCCCAACCCCCCCAAAAAAATTTAAATCCAGCAGCTACACATACTGCAGATGCTGGCTTTTAGCTATAGAACACTTACCTGTCCTGGAGTCCAGTGATGTCAGCACCGCAAATTATGTTTCCATCAGCTTTTGGGTGCTGCTGCTGCCATTGCGCATAAGGGTACCCGGCAGTGTAGCCTTAGGGCTTCACACCTGGAACCCTACTGTGCATGCGTGAGGTCCTGCTCCTCTCTCCTACTTGCCTGGCGACAGGGAGAGGAGAAAGTAGGAGGAGGGAGCCCCATGGTGGTGTCACGGAACATGCCCCAGACTCCCGGAAGTGGGAACCAGATACCTGTCAGGTATCTGCTTTAAAATACCATTTTATTTGCAGATTAATATATTTATAATAAATGAACATACGTCCGTTGTTTTCAATTATTGAGACAACTTGTGTGCACACAAGGTTTGCGCTTACTGCATGTTAAGCTTAAAAACTATTTTGTGCCACAACAATGAATGTTTCAGCCGGTTTGATTTTTGAGATATTGGAATTCAAATTCAGATTATGTAACATCAAGCCCTGCACCCAATGTTATTCAAATTTAAAAACAAAAATAGCATTCGTTTGCACTGCATCTGTGCTGATTTGTGCTTCAAAAACGGACGTATGTGCTGGTTTGGTTTCAGTGATATTGCACATTATAGCTGATGAAAACTCTCCCACTTTGCATTACATTTTATTACATTTAAAAAATAATTATACAATTTGTTTGTGCAGATTTGTAGCACAAAAACAAACTTTCTGTTTGTTCGATTTTTGAGATATTAGACAATTAACCCCACCCACTTTGCACTATTTGCATGTTATTACATTTCAAAAACAAATCTACCATATTGGTAGCATATCGGTATAGTGTATTTTTTTTCATATAGCACTCTCATTTTGTATCAGAAAGAATGATTATGGGACTCATTTATGCGTTTAGCCTGAGCTACCCTGAAAACCTAAAATATACCTTTGAAGTTTTTCATAAGATCTTTTTAGAGCTAGATGTGGGGAATCTATCTTCAAAAGTTCACACCTTAACCGCTTGATCACCAGCCGCCATCTACATACTGCGGCAGATTGGCTCTCCTGCACAAACCGCTGTAGGTGTACGTTGATCTTTGCACAAGAGATATCGGGCACGCGCAAGGTGTCAGACGGACTCAATGTCTGTCGACGACCCGCGATCGTGGTATACAAAGGCAGGACAGGGATCTGCCTGTGTAAATAAGGCAATTCCCTGTTCTGCCAGATGACATGTCAGATGCAGATGTTCTGTTCTCAGTGATCAGGAGCTATCTCTGTCATGTCCCTGGTAGCTCACCCCCCCTACAGTTAGAAAACACCCAGGGAACACACTTAACCCATTGATCACCCCCTAATGTTAACCCCTTCCCTGCCAGCATCATTTATACATTTTTATAGCACTGATCAATGTAATAATGTCACTGGTCCCCAAAAAGTGTAATTTGGGGTCAGATTCGTCCACCGCAATGCCACCGCAATGCCATCGCAGTCCCACTAAAAATCGCAGATCTCCGCCATTACCATTAAAGATATAAACATATATAAAAGTCCCTAAATCTATCCCATAGTTTGCAGACGCGATAACTTTTGCGCAAACCAATCAATATATGCCTATTGCAATTTTTTCTACCAAAAATATGTATAAGAATATATATGGGCATACGCTGATGAATAAATTTGTTATATTTTATATATATATATATATATATATATATATATATATATATATATATATACAGTGGTGTGAAAAGTGTTTGCCCCCTTCCTCATTTCCTGTTCCTTTGCATGTTTGTCACACTTAAGTGTTTCGGAACATCAAACCAATTTAAACAATAGTCAAGGACAACACAAGTAAACACAAAATGCAATTTGTAAATGAAGGTGTTTATTATTAAAGGTGAAAAAAAATCCAAACCATCATGGCCCTGTGTGAAAAAGTGATTGCCCCCCATTGTTAAAACATACTATAACTGTGGTTGTCCACACCTGAGTTCAATTTCTCTAGCCACACCCAGGCCTGATTATTGCCACACCTGTTCACAATCAAGGCATCACTTAAATAGGAGCTGCTTGACACAGTAAGGTCCACCAGAAGATCCTTAAAAGCTACACATCATGCCGAGACCCAAAGAAATTCAGGAACAATTGAGAAAGAAAGTAATTGAGATCTATCAGTCTGGAAAGGGTTATAAAGCCATTTCCAAAGCTTTGGGAATCCAGCGAACCACAGTGAGAGCCATTATCCACAAATGGCGAAGACATGGAACAGTGGTGAACCTTCCCAGGAGTGGCTGGCCGCCCAAAATTACCCCAAGAGCGCAGCGACGACTCATCCAAGAGGTCACAAAAGACCCCACAACAACGTCCAAGGAACTGCAGGCCTCACTTGCCTCAGTTAAGGTCAGCGTTCATGCCTCCACCATCAGGAAAAGACTGGGCAAAAATGGCCTGCATGGCAGAGTTCCAAGGAAAAAACCACTGCTGAGCAAAAAGAACATCAAAGCTCGTCTCAATTTCTCCACAACACATCTTGATGATCCCCAAGACTTTTGGGACAACATTCTGTGGACCGATGAGACAAAAGTGGAACTCTTTGGAAGGTGTGTGTCCAAGTATATCTGGCGTAGAAGGAACACTGCATTTCATAAAAAGAACATTATACCAACAGTAAAATATGGTGGTGGTAGTGTGATGGTCTGGGGCTGTTTTGCTGCTTCAGGACCTGGAAGACTTGCCGTGATAAAAGGAACTATGAATTCTGCTGTCTACCAAGAGATCCTGAAGGAGAATGTCCGACCATCTGTTTGTGTACTCAAGCTGAAACGAACTTGGGTTCTGCAGCAGGACAATGATCCTAAACACACCAGCAAGTCCACCACCGAATGGCTAAAGAAAAACAAAATGAAGACTTTGGAGTGGCCTAGCCAAAGTCCTGACCTGAATCCTATTGAGATGTTGTGGTATGACCTTAAAAAGGCCGTTCATGCTCGAAAACCCTCTAATGTAACTGAATTAGGACAATTCTGCAAAGATGAGTGGGCCAAAATTCCTCCAGGACGCTGTAAAAGCCTCATTGCACGTTATCGCAAACGCTTGGTTGCAGTTGTTGCTGCTAAGGCTGGCCCAACCAGTTATTAGGTTTAGGGGCAATCACTTTTTCACACAGGGCCATGATGGTTTGGATTTTTTTTCACCTTTAATAATAAACACCTTCATTTACAAATTGCATTTTGTGTTTACTTATGTTGTCCTTGACTATTGTTTAAATTGGTTTGATGTTCCGAAACACTTAAGTGTGACAAACATGCAAAGGAACAGGAAATGAGGAAGGGGGCAAACACTTTTTCACACCACTGTATATATATATATTTTTTTTTTTTGGATATGTATTATAGCAGAAAGTAAAAAAAAACTAAAACTTTTTTTTTCTGAATTGTCAGTCTTTTTTTGTTTTGTAGCACAAAAAATAAAAACCGCAGAGGTGCTCAAATACCACCAAAAGAAAACACTATTTGTGGGGGAAAAAAAAGACCTAAATTTTGTTTGGGTACAGCGTCGCATGACCGTGCAATTGTCAGTTAAAGCGACATAGTGCCGTATCGCACAAAATGGCCTGATCATTAGGGGACAAACCCTTCCGGGGCTGAAGTGGTTAAAGTGCAAATGACTTTCCTAAAATACTTAAAAAAAGTTAATACATTTCTGGATTCTATGTTCTTTACAGATACTGTATACTTTATATACATGCGTGTTTCAGTTTGATTTGTTAGCTGAGAAAGAGACTTTTTTTTTAATGTTTACATTTACATTTGATGCTGCTTTAACCTCTTCCCGCCCGCCCTATAGCCGAATGACGGCTTTAGAGCGGGCGCTTTCCTCGTGTTTACTTCCGCAATGCGCGCTGTCGCGGGCGCGTATCGGGACGTTTTGTGTTTGCCGTGTCCCCCGGAGACAGGCAAACACAGATCGCTGTAAACGGCCAATCACAGCCGTTTACAGCGCGATCGGCGTGTCCAATGTGAGAACATATGAGATTATCTCTCAGCGCCGCTCTCCCTCCTCACACAGACAGCGTGTGAGGAGGGAGAGATGAATGGCTGCTCGCGGCCATAAGTGGGAAAAAATAAAAAAATTTTAAAAAAAAATTTAAAAAGTGCCATCCGCCCCAGTGCCATGCTCCCCCAGTGCCATGCTCCCCCAGTGCCATGCTCCCCCAGTGCCATCCTCCCACAGTGCCATCCACCCCAGTGCCATCCACCCCAGTGCTACCTGCCCCCAGTGCCACCTGTTAGTGCTATCTGTCCCCAGTGCCACCTGTTAGTGATATCTGTCCCCAGTGCCACCTGTTAGTGCTATCTGTCCCCAGTGCCACCTGTTGTCAGTGCCATTTGTCCCCAGTGCCATCTGTCATCAGTGCAACGTATAAGTGCCATCTGTCATCAGTGCCACGTGTCATCAGTGCCACATAGTGCCCTCTGTCATCAGTGCCACATATTAGTGCCATCTGTCATCAGTGCCACGTATCAGTGCCATTTCTCATCAGTGCCACGTATCAGTGCCATTTGTCATCAGTGCCACCTGTCAGTGTCACGTGCCATCTGTTGTCAGTGTCACGTGTCATCAATGGCACTTATCAGTGCCATCTGTCATCAGTGTCATGCATCATCGGTGCCACGTATTAGTGCCATCTGTCATCGGTGCCATGTATTAGTGCCACGTATTAGTGCCATCTGTCATCAGTGCCACATATTAGTGCCATCTGTGCCACGTATTAGTGCCCCATGTCATCAGTGCCACGTATAAGTGGCATCTGTCATCAGTGCCACGTATAAGTGCCATCTGTCATCAGTGCCACATATAAGTGGCATCTGTCATCAGTGCCACATATTAGTGCCATCTGTCATCAGTGCCATGTGTCATCAGTGCCACGTATAAGTGTCATCATTGCCACGCATCAGTGCCATCTGTCATCAGTGTCACGTGTCATTGTCCTGGTGCTCCAGGGCCTTCAAAAGTGTAATAGGTAGTCAACAAGTTAGATGTGTAATTTATGCTCCTAGAACACCTGATGGCGCTCCCTGCATGTTGGGCCTCTCTATGTGGCCAGGCTGTGAAAAAGTCCCACACATGTGGTATTGTAATACTCAGGAGGAGTAGCAGAATTTATTTTGGGGTGTCATTTGTGGTATACACATGCCATGTGAGAGAAATAACCTATTACAATGACAATTTTGTGGAAATTTTTTTTTAAAAAATGAAAAATCTTAATTTTGCAAAGAATTGTGGGAAAAAAATGACAACTTCAAAAAGCTCACCATGCCTCTTACTAAATACCTTGGAATGTCTAATTTCCAAAAAGGGGTCATTTGGGGGGTATTTGTACTTTCCTGACTTGTTCGGGTCACAAGAAGTGAGATAGGCCACCAGTACATCAGATGTGATCAATTTTGTCGCACCACAGCTTGTAGACTCTCTAACTTTCACATAGACCAAATAATATCCACTAATTTTGGTTATTTTTACCAAAGATATGTAGCAGTATAAATTGTGGCCAAAATTTATGACGAAAAATGAATAATTTGCATAATTTTGTCACAGAAACAAAGAAATATGCGTTTTTTTTCAAAATTTTCGGTCCTTTTTCATTTATAGCGCAAAAAATAAAAACCCCAGAGGTGATCAAATACCACCAAAAGAAAGCTCTATTTGTGGAAAAAAAGGACAAAAAATTTATTTGGGTACAGTGTTGCATGACTGAGTAATTTTCATTCAAAGTGTGAGAGCACTGAATGCTGAAAATTGGTCTGGGCAGGAAGGGTGTTTAAGTGCCCAGTAAGCAAGTGGTTAATAATATTACATTTGTAACACTTTATAAATAATAAATGTTAACCGCTTCCCGACCGCCTCACGCAGATATACTGTGGCAAAAGGGCACGTACAGGCAGACCTGTACGTTGCCCTTTAAGAGGCGCTTGCCTGTGATCACGGGTCCCACAGACTCGATGTCCACGACATACCCGCGATCGTCTCACAGTGAGGAAGAACAGGGAAATGTAAACAAGCATCTCCCCGTTCTGCCTAGTGACACTGTTCACTCCTTGGGACACACTTATCCCCTACAGCACCACCTAGTGGTTAACCCCTTCACTGCCAGTGACATTTTTACAGTAATCAATGCAATTTTTTATCATTGATCACTGTATTAATGCCAATGGTCCCAAAAATGTGTCAAAATTGTCCGATGTGTCCACCATAATGTTGCAGTCATGATAAAAATTGCAGATCGCGGGCATTACTAATAAAATAATAATATTTTTAGCAGGGGTTCCCTCAGACCGGAGAACTATTTCAAGGGTTCCTCTATGTTGAAAAGTTTGAGAAAGGCTGGCCTTTTTTTGGGGATATTTATTATAGCAAAAAGTAAAAAATAATGTGTTTTTTTTCAAAATTGACGCTATTTTTTGTTTATAGCACAAAAAATAAAAACTGCAGAGGTGATCAAATACCACCAAAAGAAAGCTCTACTTGTGGGAAAAAAAGGATTTCAATTTTGTTTGGCGACCGTGCAATTGTCAGTTAAAGCGATGCAGTGCCGAATTGCAAAAAGTGCTCTGGTCAGGAAGGGGGTAAATTCTTCCGGGGCTGAAGTGGTTAACCGATTGCCGACCGCCTCATGCCGATATACATCGGCAGAAGGGCTCGGACAGGCAAACTAACGTACCTGTACTTTGCCCTTTAAGAGGCGGCCCCGTGAGTCTGGTCGCGGGTTGTCGTGGACTCGATCGTCTCACAGAGAGGAAGAATGGGGAGATGCTAATGTAAAGAAGTATCTCCCCGTTCTGCCTAGTGACAGTGTCACTGATCTCTGCTCTCTGTGGTCGGGAGCAGAGATCAGTGACATGTCACACGTAGCCACGCCCCCACAGTTAAAAACACTCCCCAGGACACACTTAACCCCTTAACTGCCCCTAGTGATTAACCCCTTCACTGCCAGTGTCATTTACACAGGAATCAGTGCATTTGTATAGCACTGATTTCTGTATAAATGACAATGGTCCCAAAAATGTGTCAAAAATGTCCGATGTGTCCGCCATAATGTTGCAGTCATGATAAAAAAAAATCACTGATTGCAGCCATTACTAGTAAAAATTTTTTTTTATAAAAATGCCATAAAACTATCCCCTATTTTGTAGATGCTATAACTTATGCGCAAACCAATAAATAAACACTTATTGCAAATGTTTTTACCAAAAATATGCAGAAGAATACATATCAGCCTAAACTAAGGAAAAAAATGTTTTTTTTAATATATTTTTGGGGGAAATTTATTATATCAAAATGTAAAAAAAAATTCAAAATTGTCGCTCTTTTTTTGTTTATAGCGCAAAAAATTAAAACCGCAGGGGTGATCAAATACCACCAAAAGAAAGCTCTATTGGTGGGAAAAAAGGATGTCAATTTTGTTTGGAAGCCACGTCGCACGACCGCGCAATTGTCAGTTAAAGCGACGCAGTACCGAATCGCAAAAAAGTGGTCTGGGGACTGAAGTGGTTAATTTTTTTGAAAGCCTGTTTCATGAGACTATTCCTTTTTTTTTTTTTTATATATTATTGTATTATTTGTATATAAAAACTTTCAAACATGTCAAATACATTTAGAAAATAAGTTTTACCAACTTAAAAAAATTGAGTAGGTTACAAGTTAATATCACTTAAGACTAAGTGACTAAGTAGTAGGGCAGGACAGTGGTGTAGTGGTTAGTGCTTGCACCTAGCAACACATAGATCATTGGTTCAATTCCTGACCACAACACTACCTGTCTGCCATTTGCATGTTGTACCCTGTTCTTGCATTTCCTGCCACACTCTGAAGATATGCTGGTAGGTAGATTGGCCCTAGTATATGAATGTGAGTTAGGGATCTTAGATTGAAAGCTTCTTGAGCGCAGGGACTGATGTGACTGTACATGTAAAGCACTCTGTAAATTGATGGTGCTATACAAGTACTTTAAATAAGTTAATGTATGTGTGTTCCTAACATAAACTTTTCTATAAACTGGAAAAATTCAGTCTACTTTAATTAAACTTATGGTCTATAAACTGGAAAAATTGAGTTGTCTTTACTTAAACCTATGGTCTATAAACTGAAAAAAAACAGTTGCCTTTACTTAAAACAGCAAAGTTGAAAACATGACAAGTCTAATGAGTCAGACAATAATAAGTTTAGTTGACAGTACTTATCCACTTGCCGACTGCTGCACGCTGATATACGTCAGCACAATGGCAGCGGTGGGCAAATGGGCATACCTGTACGCCTGCTTTAATTGACGGGGCTAGCGGACACGTGTGCTACGTACAGCGTGACCGTGCCCGCAGGACCCACGGACTCGATGTCAAACGGTGTCCCAGCGATCGTGTCACGGAGCTGCAGAATGGGTAAGTGCCTATGTAAACAAGGCATTTTCCTGCTCTGCCTTGTGACATGACAGAGATCACTGCTCCCTGTCATCGGGAGCAGTGATCGTTGTCATGTGAGTGGAAGCCCACCCCCCCCACAGTTAGAATCACTTCCTAGGACATACGTAACCCCTTCATCTCCCCCTAGTGTTTAACCCCTTCCCTGCCAGCGTCATTTACAAAGTAATTAGGACATTTTTATTGCACTGATTGTTGTATAAATGACAATGGTCCCAAAATAGTGTCAGAAGTGTCCAATGTGTCCACCATAATGTCGCAGTCATAATAAAAATCGCAGATCGCTGCCATTATTAATAAAGAATAATAATAAAAATGCCATAAAATGATCCCCTATTTCGTAAACGCTATAATGTTTGCGCAAACCAATCAATATATGCTTATTGCAATTTTTTATCAAAAATGTGTAGAAGAATATATATTGACCTAAACTGAGGAAAAAAATTGTTTTTTTATATATATTTTTGGGGGATATTATAACAAAAAGTAAAAAATTTGCTATGCTTTTTTTTTTCAAAATTGTTGCTCGTTTTTTTGTTTATAGAGCAAAAAATAAAAATCACAGAGGTGATCAAATACCACCAAAGGAAAAAAGGACATCAATTTTGTTCAGGTGCAACATCACACGACCGCACAATTGTCAGTTAAAGCGACACAGTGCCGAATCGCAAAAAATGCTCTGGTCAGGAAGGGGGTAAAATCTTCTGGGGCTGAAGTGGTTAAAAAGCTGATGTAAATAGTTGCCTCAATTTTTTTTGAGTAGACCCAGCACCATATTTTTTACAGTGAAGGCTCCAGACTATTTATCAGTTTCCCAGCCACCACCTGGGCACTCAACCCCAGGGATTGGCTAGGCATTGATCAATCAAACTGGTTATTTGAATTCTCCCTGCCTAAGCTCTAGTCTAGAAACTTCTTCTAGAGACAAGGGAGAGCAATCAAATGCTCAGCCTGTGAAACCCGAACAGACCAGACCAAACAATCACTGCTACCTTAATTTCAGAAGGAGCCAAAAACAAAATGTAACTAGCATTCTGAGCTAGGAGGGTGCTACTTATACACACACGTCAATAATAAGGAAAAAAGAGTATGCACAGTTATGTATTGAAGCAGGAAATTTTGGTTTTCTATGTGCAGGAAAGGAGTTCCGGTTACACAAGAGCTCAGAATGTAAATTTCATGAAAATATTATCTAGTTCCCCTTTAGCTAAAGTAATCTTTTTTTACAAAGTTGGTAATGGGCAGGAACGCACAGGGGATATGTCAGCAAATTTTTTCTGTTGCTTCACTTACAATAGTTCAGGAAGTTACAGTTAAATGGGAACTAAGCTCTTCATTATATCATTTAAAGTGTTTGATTCCTGTTCAGTGTTGCACAGCTGCGGACCTCTCTCACACCCCAGTCATCTATGGGCCATGTGCGGGGGAACAACAACTACAGGATGCCCATGTCTCCTTCTGCCAGCACTCTGCTGTGTCTTCTCATCAGATTTACAACAGATCCAGTGCTCAGTGAGGGAGCCTTCAGATTCACTCACCCTATTCAAAACTTTGTAACTGGGAGGGAACACGTTGTAGTAGCCACTGGAGACAATCTGCATCTCTTTAATCATACCCTTCAAATTCAGGCAGTAAGATGTCCAGGGTCACACAATGGAAGCGACCTTTGTGAAGGAAGAGAAGCCACATCACACATGTACTATAACAAAATTTTACTCGTGTATAATGATACTGTGCTCGGTTGCTGGAATAAACATTCAAACCCGTGCAGAGAGTACAGTGTCAATAACCTCACTCTTCTTCAAGAATACGATAATGAAATTGTGTCCAGTAACCCCGAGCATACTGCTGCAGGCTTCATTTTCCAAAAAGACGTGATCTCCTTTGTAACCGCTGCACCTACCAAAGAGGGAGCAATATTATTAAGAGAGAAGAGCGGTGTCATATTTTCAATAAGATACAGAGTTCAACAAAACAGTCAGTCACCTGTCCTAAATGTTGTTGACGCATTTGAATGGAAGGGCAAGTTTATATTTCTGTATTACCCATCGAATGAAATGAGGGCAAGACTGCTAGTTCTGGATTCAGATCTTTCATTTAATTCTCAGTATAATCTGACATGTGGGACGGAGACCCAGAGAGGGGTGATTTTGTCTTCGTTTGCATTCACCAGCTCTGGGAGTTTCTTCTGGGCTGGAATTTTTAGCACAAACAATAGTGCATCTCCAGATAAGACAGCTCTTTGCATCTACAACATCACTATTCTGGAGACAAGATTCAGAGGTTGCATTTATACGGACTTTATTGCTCAAAATTATGATAGCTGCGTGAGTATTAATACCATTTTATTCAATTCATATTATACTTACAAAACCACTTGCTTAGGTCATAACTATTGAGGATCTGGTAAATGTAACTACTTGTATCACTGTATTGCTATTTACATAAAGGTAGGTTTCTGACCTTTATTACCCAACTGTGTCCCACCATACAGTATATGGACCCATGAGTGTTGGGTATTCCCTAGCTGCCCTGCTTCAAGTATTTATTGCTTATATTGATCACCATAATTTCAATTTAATAAAAATGTTCAATTGGGTCTGCCCCATTTTTTGGATTGAGTAAAGCCCCATACATGCTACCCTGCTACCCCGAAAATAAGACCTAGCGTGATTGTCGGTGATGGCTTCAATTAGGGCTGCAACTAACGATTATTTTCATAATCGATTAGTTGGTCGATTATTGTTTCGATTAATCGGTTCATTTAAAAAAAAGGTAATTTTGCTGCGATTTGCATTGTTAAATTTTTTTTTGGCCAATATTTTGTTGAGCAGATTAAAAAACACTGCAAAACGCCGCAAAAATGCATTATTACATGCTTTTCTGCAGCTTCTCCATAGAAGTATATTGAACCAAAAAAACAAAATAGCACCGTTTTGCGGTAAAAAAAAGTCCTTGTCTTTTCCAAATACGCAGCAGCTGAAAAAATCATGGATGTGAACGTGTCCCATAGGAAACCATGTAAATGAACTGTAGTGTGTTTCTGCAAAAAGAACAAAAAAAAAACAGAGGTGTGACCCAGGCCTGAGATGTTTAGTAACATAATGGGGTTAAAAAAACTAAAATTAGTACAAAAAGAGCAAATAATCGCTACTGTAAGGGCTTCATTTTTTACTATGGGACAGTGAAGTAATATTTAGGGCTAATTTTTGTTTTTTTTTAACCCCATTATGTTAGTGGCCGATTAATCGATTATGAAAATAGTAATCGATTAATTTCATAATCGATTAGTTCTCGATTTATCGATTCATTGTTTCGGCCCTAGCTGCAATATAAGCCCTACCCCCCAAATAAGCCTTAATTAAAGTCCTTGTGGGTCTTATTTTCAGAGTAGGGCTTATTTTCGGGGAAACAGGGTAGGGCTTATTTGGGGGGTAGGGCTTATATTGCTGCCATCACCGACAATCACGCTATGTCTTATTTTTGGGGCCACAGGGCATCAGTTTTTCTGCTGAGTTTTTCCTTCAGATTTACCAAATATATAATTGAGGTCAAACCTTGGGAGTTTCAATTGGTGTGCAATCAGGCAGGCCCTTGCAGTACATGGTTTTAGTAAACCTGAAGGAAAAATTCAGCAGAAAACCTGATAGTGTGTATGGGGCTTAAGGGGGGGTTTTAACCCCTGTCATTTTTTTCTGGCCGTGTCCCGTTATGGAGATTTTCCTTGACTTTTTGTCCCATAGCCAAAACAGGAAGCGAGTGGAAACTCATCCAAAGCATGGGCATTCCTGGTTGCCGCAAAGGTCACCAGAAGTAGTGTCCCCATTGGAATGTTTCCCATCTGCTCTGGTGACAATCCAAAATGTATGATTTTATTTCACTGGTGATAGGACAGGACAAATATAGAGGGTGAATCTCTTTAAACAGGGACACAGATTGCCATTAAAACTCAGGCTTGGTTCACACCTAATACCAACGAGGCTCCCAGCAGGGGTCTGGTGCATCCTGGTTCATCATTTCAGGTCTTAATTCAGCCCCAATTTTTGGATGAAAAGATGCAAAAGATGCACAGGGCTCCTGTGCAAATTCACACTGGAGCTGCATCAGAGATATGTGAACCGCTCCATAGAGAGCCGGTCACAATCTCTTGCTATTGCGAATTGGATGCTGGATTGCTATTGGGAATTGGATGCAGCAGATCCCGCATCCAATTCGCCAAAGTGTGTACCCAGCCTTAACAGGTGTTGTAATCCCTCTCCACTCTATCCAAAACTTAAAAAAGTTTTGCTTTATACTTTAACTTGGTTGTAAACCTCAGACATGAAATATGAACAAAGCATGTCCCTCTATAGTGTGTACTTGTCTCAATTAAGAGCATTGAGTGTCATTTATGTCTGCTGATTTGTTCCTCTGCTAGCAGCATGAATCGCTTCTGACAAGTTTTCCTGACACCAAGAGAAAAATGGTGATAAGGGAGGGCACAGCCTGTGATTAATGGCTCTGTTTCTGTGTGCCTATGGTGTCTCTTTCCTCCAATCAGCTCTCAGAGCTCTCCTCACTGAGCTCTGTAGAGTGTAACCAGCTCTCTGCGAGCTTTATAAACTCAGCAGTTTGAATGGTTGTAGAGAAGAGAGTTCAGCAGATAGACAGGTACCACTTATGTAGGAGAATTAGTTTCATCTCTGTACATCACCTGAGACCAGTCACTGCACTGGGTATATGGAAGGGTTTACAACCACCTTAACTTCTGACTCAGTATGAAACTGTGCACAATACTGTAATATTGAAAAATAAATAAAATAATGCTTTACTACTGAACAGATAAAAAAGCGTAGAAATATTAAGACACCCAAGTGTGAAATATAAATACACAGTAAATAGTGGTGCTATAACAAACTAAACATGTGCAAAGCAATTTAATGATGATGTGAAATCACCAAGTGAACAATAAGGTGAATAAAGTCCAGTGAACATTAGTCCTAAAAGTAACAGGACATAAATTAGTTCAATAAAGCAATCCGTGATGAATTAGTCTTGCTTGAAATCTCACCGCTACACCATGTGAAGAGCGTGCCACCACTCCCCCTTAGGCCTCTTTCACACTGGGGCGGTGTGGCCGTCGGCGGTAAAGCGCAGCTATTTTTAGTGACGCTTTACTGTCGTTTTAGCAGCGGTCTGCAGGTGGTAGCGGGGTGGTTTTAACCCCCGCTAGCTGCTGAAAAAGGGTTAACACCGCTCGCAAATCGCCGCTGCAGCGGCGCTTTGCCGGCGGTATAGCCGCGCTGTCCCATTGATTTCAATGGGTAGGAGTGGTTTAGGAGCGGTGAATACATCGCTCCTTCACCGCTCCAAATATGCAGCTAGCAGGACTTTTTTTTACCGTCCTGCTAGCGCACCGCTCCAGTGTGAAAGCCCCTCTGGCTTTCACACTGGAGTGAAAGGGGCCGTTTTTTTCAGGCGCTATTTTTAGCGCTGTAGCGCCTGAAAACCGCCCCAGTGTGAAAGGGGCCTTAGGGTATCAACTCACCAAGAACGATTGCCTCACATTCTCATTCTCAGAAAAAAAGGGTTAAATGACATTCAGCATCATTCTCCAATCTTCAATGGTGACTCACCGACATTCCATATATGTGAAACAAAAGGAAACTCCAATAGTGCAATACCGGTTAACATAAGTATATTACAACAAAATAAAAGCCTACAAATATTGCACTCACATTATCCACATTTGAAAATCGCACATTGCAAAGTGGCACTAAACTGGCATATCGCGGTCACAGCAGACCCAGCATATGGTAAGCAGTGTCTCACCAGACCGATGTTGACTCCAACAGAACGTCGCTTCCGGTGCTACGTGTTGCATCACTTCCAGTTGCCGTACAGCCACGTCCCAACGCTTTTCATCATTACGACTTTGCCCAGGGAAGTGCCTATGCGACAACTGGATCTGATGTCAGGACATTAACCCAGGAAGTGTGAGCGGATTTACGATCTCAGAGGGATGGTGAGATCGCAGTACTGAGGCACCTGACATTGCAGTGGTTTTTCTATGAAGGCATTTTTTATATTGCTTTGATGTAAGTTCATTACATACCTTAAGGTTTTACACTATCGGAGGCTCTGTCTTGATTCTTTCCCCACATGTGGAGATTAATCGTAATATCTGGACAGTATTTGGTGATTATGATTGGCTTTAGATCAGCATAAGCGATATTAGCCATACACAAGAGTGAATGGCAATACTATCTGGTAATCATAATTCCTAAGGGAGTGGAAACTGCACTGAACATTGTGGTGGAGGATATATGGTGTATAGCTTTACGTTTTTTATTAATACACCAGTTCTATTGCACTTTATTGGACTTTTATATCCTATGGACCTTTTTGGTTTGTACATTGGTTTGGATATGATTTGATTGCAGTTGGTGTGTTGCTGTGAAATGTTTGTTATACTTAAAGGATAAGTTCACCTTTGTTCACCTTTTTTTCCCTCTAAATTTCAGCTCCCCTATGTAGCATTCATGTAGTTTTTTCAAAGCTTTTCATTAAATCTACAGACACTTACGGTACTTCACTTGTTCTCATTAATGTTTTCAAATGTATCCATTGTTTTTTCCTTACTTCCTGCTCAGACTAGAGGTCATTACACAGGAAGAAGTTGACCAACTGACCTTATTAGCACACAACCTGTAACATCCACCCTCCTACCTACCCACCCAATCAGTGATCACCCTTCTTGGTAATTTTAGGGTGTATAAAGATGGCCATACACTATACAATCTGATTGTATAATCGCCTTTAGATTTACCAAATTTGTAAAAATTAGGAGGAAACACCTATCTAGCCAATCACTCTATATCCAATCAGGCAGGACCTTGCACTACATAATTGATGGCAGATCTAAAGGAGATTGTATAGTGTATGGCCATCTTTATACACCTAAAATTACTAGTTGAGCTTTCAGTGTCATTAATTGTTAACAGCACCCCAAACACAGAAGCAAACACACATTTTGCCATGTGAAAAAACGACAAATGGCAAATGCTGCAAAACGCACAGTAAAAAACACACAACGCCAAAATGTCCCATAAGCATGTAGTGCAGCCAATTGAAATCCACAGGCTGCCCTATGCGTGTCTAAGGAAAAACAAGAAACAAAATGTGCGCTCCCACTAAGCTAGATGTGAATGGGGCCTGAAAGTGAAATTGGTGCGATAACACAAGAACAATGAGGCTCCATTCACATCTGTGTGTTTCCTTGCATTTCAGAAATGCACTAAAATCGCAGTAAAAAATGCACCAAGCTCTACTCTAAAAATAGCTCTGAAGCCTCTTTTGCTGCGTGTATGGGCTGCCCTATGTGCGATGTGAGAAAATTATCCAAAATAACCCCCCCCCCCACTAAAATGCAAAGATGTGAAAGGGGCTTGACAGCTGAGTGTTTCTGTCCACTCCCACCTATGTACTTGTATAAAGATAACCATACACTATGCAATCTGATTGTATATGATGAATTTAGTAAGAAGGGTGATCACTGGTTGATTGCATTTCATTTAAAAAGCGTGCACCTGGAGATGGGTAGATGATGCAGGGTGTGTGCTAATGAGGTCAGCTGGTCAACTCCTTCCTGTGTCATGACCTATAGTCTGTCCAGGAAGTAAGACAGAGGCAATGTATACATTTACAAAGCTTTGATATTTTTGCAAAAAAAGTACATGAATGCTATATTGGTACATAGGGGAGCTGGAATTTAGAAAAAAATAATGAACAAAGGTCCCCGTATTACTCATATTATAGTTTTGCCAGTCTCCCTGCAAAGGTCAATTTTTGTTTCTACTGGTGTTCAGCTTTAAAGTGTGTGTATAGCTAAAACATATTGTTTGTTTTGAAAAAAGTAGGAAAGGCTTAAAACCCTTGGAAGTTTAACCCCTTGTTCACACCGGTGTGATTTGTCATGCAATTCTAAAAATCCTGCACTATTTTTGTCGATTTCAGGTGCGAATTGCATAGACATCTGTGCATGAAGTCGCACAGATGTCAGCTAAGTCATCCCTAAAGTTGCACTGACATGCGGCTTTGAAGTCGCACAATTTCAAAGTCGGATTCGGGGGCTAAGTGGGAGAAATTGTCCTCTTAGCCAGCTGTCCACCAAACAAGTATCCCTATGAAAAGATTTTCTCTTACCTGTTCTGGGGATAGCTTTAAAATATTTGTTTTCTTTCAGCAGTAGAAATAAAGTGGTGTTCTAATGTCACATACCTGGTTTGAAGAGCATTATATGATACAGAAGACCCCTCTTACACAGAGGCGTAGCTTGAAGCTTGTGTGCCCCCATGTAAAAGTTGACCTGGGCCCCCCCACTACCACCCACCACTTCCACCCACCACTTCCACCCACCGTGTGTGCAGATACACCCACTACACACCAAGGTACTCAAAGTAGCTTAAGCGTTTAGTGTTCCCAGAGTTCCCAGAGAATCAGAGGGTGGGGAGGAGGAGCAGTGTAGAGGGCTGTACTGGGAAAGCTTAGCAGCGGGCATAGCAACCAGGGCGGAGGGGGTGGTCAAGCCATGTGAGATGAAATCTGGAGCCTGCAGCACCTCAGAGGCTCCTCAGGATGCGTTAAGGGATTTGTTTTAGCAATTTCTTAAGGTTTTTCTGTCAGTGTTGGCAGGTGTTGGGTAAAGGTCACCTCCTGGAGGTGCGTGTGAGTTACCCAGTTGTCAGGGAAGTGAGGTAAGCGGCCATTCCCCATTGGGGAGGGGGAATACAGAGAATCCCAGCTAGTGACTAGAAGACACCGAGCGGTGTCTTACCTCCCCAGTGACATCGGTCCCATTGTGGCTACAGGATGGCACTCTGCTCCTCTTAACTCGCTGAGCTTGGTTACCATTCCATGTTGCCGGCACACAGCACAGACACTTCCCAATCCTCGGCTGTTCTCACCCCATACTCCTCTCCATTCAGGAAATGGCTCACAGATTCTCCCCAGCCAATGAAAACAGAGGGATGTGGACTGTGGAAGGCAAAGTGGAAGCCCAGTACTGGAACGTGGCTGTGGGGCCCTAGTGCAGATCGAAGGTGGATTTTGTGGAGGATATGATAATATGACAAGTAGGCTGCAGGGGCCCCCTGGAGCTAGGGGCAGGGTTGCGATTGTGACCCCTGCAACCCCATGCTCTTACACTTTTGACTCCGGGCCCCTAATAGAGTAAACAGGAGGGTCAGGACTCGCAATAATATTTTTATGAAAGAGGTGTTAGGTTTAGCAAGACCGCAGCAGGGTTAACAAAGAGAGAATATTGTAAGTTTTATTATATGTAAAACCTGCTCCCAGAACAGGGGGATGGAAGGTAATCCCAGAACACATGTGATAGTGTATCTTTTGGGACATGGGAATAGTTTAACAAGGGTGACTGGGGTCCTGTACCAATGCAATGTGAACTTATACTTAAGCTGAAATAACAGTTCAAGAAAGAGCTGTTGTTGATAGAGGAACGGTTTTGGCAGGGATAGGAGAAAATGAGTGCCTTGTTGGGTTCTCCACATTCCCAAATGCAGAGTCATGGGATCTGAGTGTACATCTTTAATGTTCTTCCATTTATCAGAGCTCAGGAGTAGCCCAGGATTTTGACATTCTATCTGTGAATCCTGGGGTAAAATCTGGATGAACAATTATAGTTGTTATGGGGGGATGGGAAACTCTGGAGGTCTAATAGTTTGTAATAATGGTCCATTTCACCCAAGTTGGGCCATTCAATGGGCGAGAACAAAGGACTTGGGTTGACTTTGTACCTGCCCAGGGAATTCCAGTCAGGGGAGATGGAATCTTGTTCCAGGGGCATCCTAATGCTACTTTTTCAAGAGGAATTTGAGGCAGAAAATAAATCTTGTGGGTACTCCTTCGGTAAAGTTAACATTTCTGAATGTTCCTACAGAATAGCAAATATTGATATCAGCATCTTGTAATCCAATGCCAAGTAGAAGGGAGGGTTTGTAGTCTAAGTCAATCAGCCTATGTTGTATGCATATGTACAGTATCTAGATGATGGGCTACAGCAATATGGAGAAGGAGATATTGTCTTTTATTCTTCTGTACCTCTACTGAGATACTGATGGTATGCTGCACCATTCCCCACTGGCCAGAAGGGGGAGTGCTAAAGCCAAGCAAGCCCATGAACTTCTATACAGAGCGCTGAAAATCCTGGGAGTTGTTGTTTGAGACATTAGCTATATAATAGGACCAATTGATTCCCTACACTACAGATCCCAATAGGCACTGTCCAGTAGGAGGTGTGAAAGATGATTGTTATTAAACTTCCCTGGAAAGTTCCTCCTTTTGACAACAAGGGAGCTAGAAAGAGAGCACCTCTGTCTGAATACTCACCTGTCTGTGGAAGGACATACCAGTGTAGATCCAAGCCTGGGACTGGGAGTGATGACAACCAGGGCCAGCGTAGCACGGCCCACACCACTGCATCTGCACAACTGCTGCAGGGAGACTGGAGAGTCCACTCACCCTCTGCTTCCCACTGCTGATCAGCAGAGGCCTTTGGGGAGAGCCTACTGCTTATACTGCTAGCAGGGAGTGAGCCACTGAGAGCAGGACACTAAGTGTACCCAATCCATATTGCACCCTATATGCAACTTATTCCAAACCTAGACTGCACCTATACTAACCCTATGCACCAAATGCTCTTAAAGGGCCCTAGAGTTAGCCGGTAGAAGAACAAAGGACTTCCCCTCCGCTAGTAATTATACTGCAAATCCCCTTTGTTCCCCTGCCCCCTACATTACCATCCTCATTTTCTTTTGGACAGGTCATACCCAGTCAGCCTAGGAGTAGCATCGCTGCCATAAATGCTCTCTGGCAGTATAGTTCCAGCACTCGGTAGATTAAACTTTACTACTGCTCACTGCTGCACTTGAGCTGATCTGGATGCCAAATGACATCTTATGCTTCATCCTTTTTGATAATCACGTTGTATGCTAAATTGTGTTATTCCCATTGTTAATGGATTTTATGTTTGGCTAGTTACCAACCATATTGGGTGAAAATATATTTAGTTTGCCTTTACTACCTGGTTTGTTGCCCGTTTTCTTGGTTATAGAGCTACTACTGAGTACTAAAGTGTTACTTTTAGTGATTTCCTGTGATAATGTATGTTTGTACACTCAACCCGGTGTGTTAGAGGGACTGAAGTTTTTTTTGGAAAAGGTCAAGGCAAAGAACAGAAGACCCATCCTAATCAGCTGCTCAAATGGGGTAATGCTACAATCTGAACTGATAAGGAATTTGATTGCACATTTATATGAAATCATGTCACGTTCACAATTTTGTGAACATATAATAATTGTAGACATCTAAAAGGTATGGGGTTTGCCTTTTCATTGTTTTCACAATTTGGTTACAATAGCTTTAAATCAGCAGTTTAGGCTATACTGTATGTTTGCTATTAGATGTTGAAGAATTTGTGGTGTGCAAGTCATATGCTATTTCAAAGAACTGAAACTTCCCCCTACCATCTATATGTGAAAGCATCTGCCATCACATCCTGTATCGAAAGTAACTGCAGAAGAAGGTCATAAACAATATCATCCCATAACTAATGCAATAGTAGAAACATTTGTTTGTATTAAAGAGGTGAAATTAAATAATCATATTCTTATTTTGCATCATAGCAGATTGGAATCTTTATTATCACATATCTTATGCATAAGTTACTATATTTGGACTGACTAAAAAACACATTCTGTTTGTACTTTTGGTATGTTGATATTTTGCATCCTTCTGATTTATTTTTCTGTAATTTGTTGATTTTAGGAAAATTATGATAATCCTTTGCCAATACATTCTAAACCAACAATTAGCCACGGAGACTTGACTGCAGTATATGTAATGGAAGTGCAGAAGACATTGGTTCTGTTTCTTGGAACTGGAAATGGCCAGTTGCTTAAGGTGAATCATAGAAAGTTCACAATTACTATATATATAACATTAAAGTTTATCTACAGCCAATGCTTTTTTTTATTTTTTTTTTCAACCAATTGCAATATTGTCTCAGTATTTCTTTCAAGCACCTTCAGCCCCGATACAAACAATGGGCTGGCTATTGGTAGTGGTTATGCAAATATCAATACACCTTGATGGGTGGATGTCAGTCTGGAGAAGTGAGCATTCCTAGGCAGGCAAAGCCAAACAAAGCCAAACAAAGCCAAAGAATAAAAGAGGTGAACCAGGGCCTGGAAAGGAAAGCACTTCATGTGACAGTTGCAACTGTCAGCCCTCAAATGTCTGGTATCATAGTTGCTCACATGTGCAGCATTATGGCAACTTCAGATCAAAGAGAGGCTAATATGGTCCTATCCCTGGCTGTAAACGATAGGAGGATCTAGTTCTGCTTTAAAGTGGAGGGCCACCCTGAAAAAAAAAACATTAAAAATTAGAAAAAAATCTGAAAAAAAAATGATTTTTTTTTTTTTTTAAACTTACCAGAAATGCCTGTTGCTAGGCACATCATCCTAATCTGCCTCTTCCTCCTCCGTGGAGATCTTCTGTCTTCTCTCCTCCGTGCGGCGTCTTCTGGGTAATTGGTCGCACTTTGTTCTGGGAACTGTGTGTCCCAGAACACAGCGTGCCCCATTCACAAAGCGCTGCGCGACTCGCGCTTGAGCAGTAGGAAACGGGCAGTGAAGCCGCAAGGCTCCACTGCCTGTTTCCCTTAGCCAAAATGGCGGCGCCGGGACCCGAGAGCCGAGGGACGGGTCAGCCTCGGGCGGCCGACATCACGGGCGCCCTGGACAGGTAAGTGTGCTTATTAAAAGTCAGCAGCTACAGTGTTTGCAGCTGCTGACTTTTAAAAATTTTTTTTTTAAAACCGGCCCTCCTCTTTAAGAATTTAGAAAAAGTCCTATTTCCGTATTGCCATTGGGGAAACAAAAACCAAGGGCACATATATCATAGGGGAAACAAAAACAAAGGCACACATAACACTGTGCTTTGGTTTCTGGTTTTCCATTGGCAAAGCCCCAGTAGGCCACAGTGCAGCACCTGCAAACTAAGTCTGCCCTTCACCATGCACACTGCTCTCGTTGCAACCCTGCTGCCCTCCTTACCACATCTCCTTTACAAAAATCCCTCCCAAAATGAGGCCTGACCCACATGTTCATCTCCTCACACACTTCTCTTCCTCTGCCCACACCGGTGCTAGAGCCTGGCCCACTCATAACCAGCAAGTGGTGGAAGCTTTTCCATGGATTGCTGCCAGTCCCTCAACATACACACATGCTGTAGTGTGCACCAGTTTTTGGCTCACCTTCTGCTGCTCAGAACCAGGACCTTCACTGCAGCACATCAGGACGCTTACCTGTTCAGGGTGCCCGCAATGTCCTCACCCCAAGCCCTCGGCTCCAGGTGGAGGCGCCAGCATTTTCAGTAAGGGAATCACAGCCTGTTTCCTACTGCACATGCACAAGTCGTGCGCCTAGTGAATGGTTCCTCCTGTCTTCTGGGACCTGTGTGTCTCCCAGAAGACAGCGCGGGGGGGGGGTGCGGACATGGCATAGTTAGTTGCGGATTTTGCCAGAAGTAGGAGCAAATACCTGGATTAGACAGGTATCTGCTCCCCCCTAAAAGGTGCCAAATGTGACACTGGAGCAGGGGAGGAACCGGATCAGCGGAAGTTCCATTTCCTTGGGTGCAGCCAGACTTAGTGGAGGGAGATTTCTGCAGCATATTTGGTAAGTACAGAATCACAGTATATATAAAATGATATGCAAAGTGGTTGGAGGGAAGCTTCAGAATGGCAAAGATGTTTTTATTACAAACTATGTGAGCAGACTGCAGTTCCTCTTTAAGATGCATGTCCAAGAGTCTTTTAAAAATATCAATACTACCTGCTGACACCACCACTTGTGGAAGAGAGTTCCACATTCTTACTGCCCTGTACACACGGTCGGACTTTCCGACGGAAAATGTGCGATCAGATTGTGTTGTCAGAAACTCCGATCATGTGTGGGCTCTATCAGACTTTTTCTGTCGGAATCTCCGACACACAAAGTTTGAGATCTGGATCTAAAATTTTCCAACAACAAAATCCAATCATTTAAATTCCGATCATGTGTAGACAATTCCGACGCCCAAAGTGCCATGCATGCTCATAATAAATTACGAGACGAAAGCTATTGGCTACTAGCCTCTTGTTGTACGTCACCTCGTTCTGAACGATCAGATTTTCCAACAACTTTGTGCCACTGTGTGTACAGGACATTACAAAATCTGTTGGATCTGTTGGATGCAACGTCGTGATTACAGGGCATTACAGTGAAAACCCCCTGCGCAGCTTAAGGTTAAACCGCTTCTCCTCCAATCTCATAGTGTGGCCCTGTGTCCTCTCACACCCCCTGAGATTGAATAGTTTATTTCCTATGCTGAGATCACCACTGATATATTTGTAAATTGCTATCGTATCCCCTCTCAAGCGTCTTTTCTCCAGCTAGAATACATTTAGTGCTTGTAGTCTATCCTAAATGTCTGTGGATAATTTTTTTTACCCATACACTGTATAATTCTTTTCACAGCCAGTTATGAATAGTACATCCAGTGGTTGGTAATCCATTATCCATATACAACTGTACAAAATAAATTCTTCTGAAAGCTATGCTTCAACATACACACCACACATCATACACCATACTTGACACACAACATACCAGTGTATATATTTGCCAGCACACCTCAGATCATCAAATGTCATCTGAAAGTTTTATTGAAGAATGATTACATCACAGTGCACAAAGTGCAATGCATTGGAGCCCCAACAGGATGGATCCTTTTAGTCAGGCATGTGATGACATGCCTGAAGAAGGGTTCGTGCATGACTCAGAAACTTTGCACTTTGTCCTTTGTGGTGTGATCATTCTTCGGTAAAACTTTTGGATGACATTTGATGATCTGTGGTGTGCTGGCAAATATGTACATTGACCTGTGATGTCTCCAGTGCAGCACCCTCTTAGATAGATTGCTAGTCAGTAGGGAAATGTGGTTTTTGGCTGGGTGGTAGTTATCCCAGTTTTTGATTTATATAGTTGTGCACTGGGTTTCTCATTTCACTGTTGTCAGTAGGTGTCACTGGGGCTACTGATTACAGTATGAGGGTTCCCTGCCAGACTGAGTTATAAATATTCAAATTTCCCCCAGCTATCCCAGTAGGAGGATCAAGCCACTGGGGCATGAAGGGGAAAGGTTAAAAAAAATTTTTTTGTGGAAGGCCATGTGCTTGCCCTTTGGCCTCTAGCTAAAGACTGGGGAGCTGCTGTCGGGGTTTTCAATCTGCTGTGCTAGGTCCAGAAGGTTCACTGTGGCCTAGCCTGCCTTTTTGGAGCACAACTCTACATATCTGGCCCAAGAGAGTTACCAGCTGGGAAAGCTGCATCTGTGAATGTTGTGTCACTGGTTCATTTGCTGTTCATTAGAATCCTGGCTGTGGCAGAGCCTACGAGCCCTACCTGTAACTACAGAAACAACCCTGAGGACTTCACCCTTTCAGGATCCTGTCTACTATTACTTTACTAGAAGGCATCTGGAAGCCGAGTCTGGGTGGCTATCCCATGGCCTCATGAGTAAAAGATGGTCTGCAGATCTGGGTGACATCTTTTGCTGTAAGGAGATGAGAACCAATGTAGTGTTATGGGGTACAGAATGCTTAACTACCCCCTAATCTGGCCTTTCCCGACCAGTCTCAGGGGACAGGGTCCGCTATATTCTCAGGACAGTGAAGTTAGTGTTCTCTTATTTAAATCTGCATTTATCCCATGCCTTACATCCCTCCTCAGTTATAAGTTTACACTTTGAAAAAGACTATCCTACTAGACTGGTCACTGAGTCACATTACAAACACATTCCTTACACCACATTCCACATGCATACTACAGACCACCTACCAAACACCAAACATACACTACATCTGATGATGCCGTTGACTAACTGACATCACATAGCTTTTATAATTTTTTGAATTATGCCCAAATCCAGGTTATTTTGGATTCAAACTATACAGCAAGCTGTCCAGAAGTTTTACATGAATTTGAGACTGAAGCTGCGGTCTTCAAAACAATGCACTTGGATCCTGTTGACAATACTTACCTGTATGTAGCCACTGTGAATGAGGTTGGTATTTTCTACTTGCTACAGTGCTATCATGTACATATTCAAATTTTGCATATTACTTCTAAGTTTTTGAGGTAAAAAATGTTACAATTTAAACAGCACAGACTTATTTTAGTTTCAAGAAAATTGCACGACCATTAATCTAACCTTCACACAACACATCTGATACTGTCTCTGTATTTGTAGTGTGTTAGTGTATGTATATATATATATATATATATATATATATATATATATATATATGTATATATATATATATATATATATATATATATATATATATATATATATATATATATATATGTGTATATATATATTTTTTTTTTTTTTTTTTTTTATTAGAAAATAGAAAGTAAATGAACAGAAGAGAAATCCAAATCAAATATTCGGTGTGGCCACCCTTTGCCTTCAAAACTCAATTCTTCAAGCTACACTTGCACACAGTTTTTGTAGGAACTCAGCAGGTAGGTAAGGTAAGGTATGTAATCCCAGACAGACTCAATGTAGGAGTGAAAGACATTTTGTGCTCTACAAACTATTATTACCTTGTCTCTTCCCATAGTTATCTAGTTTATACAACCCTACTAGGCACACTGATATAAAGTTACTTATGAAAACACACACACTGCTGCTAGTAAAACACTATCTTATTTATTTCCCAAGAAGTTAGGAAAGCTAACATAAAGTATTAAAAGGACATTACAATATCACACAGCTTACAATCAGAACATATAATACAAGAATATGAAAGATACTTATCACACGGTCCTCTGTGAGGCTTTGCTGCATCGGCTAGGCTCAGACCAGGAGAGGGCCTTCACCATGAGGTTTAGGCCGGAGCCATCACCCAAAGTAGGCCGAGTCACCACATGGCAGGGTCTTGCAGCAAAAACAGAGAGAGACAGCTCTCTTTGATGAATGCCTTTTTGATAAACACACACCATCCAAACCGCATCCTACTGCCAGTCCCATTTGCTTTGGACCAATCAGTGTTCACATGACAGCCCTCCTAATATTACTGACTGTCCTGCCATACTTGGCTTCTGTGGCCAGTATTGCAGTCGATGTGCCCTGGTCCATCTTCGTCATCAATCTCTTTGAAGCTTCGTGCACACCAGGTGGGCTGAAGATAACTCCTTTGCTATGCAGATTCTGCCACATTCCTCTATACCTTTTAAACATGTGGGACTGCAAATATCAATATGGCTGAGTTCGGTTGTACAAACAGATGTGTAGAACTTTAGATATATAACATTACTTCTTGTTCACTTCCAACAAGGAGCCAACCCATAACTTCCAGGATCCCTTGTTCTTCTTTACACTGAAGCTATTTCTTAAAGTATAAGTCTACCCTAAAACTAAAATCTCTACATCTACAGACATCCATGATCTAACACTAACCTATCTAGCCCTGTAAAGAAATCAGTATACAAACTTTTTTTGAAGCCGATCCAGTCTCCAGCGGCACAAGCTCTGCAGAGGACACAGCCAACAATGGCTGGGAAATGAATGGGAAGTGGGGTCACCAACAGAGTTACTATGGGGCTTTTGTTTTTGGATGTGTCCTCTGCACCTGCCTCCACAGTGAAGCCGCAGCTCAGATCTCAGTGTGGGATTGGGCTGAATCTGATTCAAAAAAGGTATTTATACTGATTTCTTCTTTACAGTGTTAGGTTAGTGTTAGATCCTCTGTGGGGATTTTAGTGTTAGTGTGTACTTATCCTTTAATGACATTGGCTGTATGTTTGTTGTACTTTGTCCTGCTGCCGCACAAAGTTTAAAGAGGGACAAGGAGTCCTGGAAGTGATGGTTTGGCCACCACAGATCCCTGATCTCAACATCATCTGTCTGGGATTTCATGAAAAGTCAGAAGTGCTTGAGGCAACCTACACCCACAGAACAACTGTGGTTAGTTTTCCAAGATGTTTGGAACAACCATACCTGCAGAGTTTCTTCAAAAACTGTGTGCAAGTGTACCTAGAAGAATTGATGCCGTTTTGAAGGCCAAGGGTGGTCACGTCAAATATTGATTTGCTTTGGATTTCTCTTCTGTTCATTTATATTTTAACTGATAAAAATCAACTAGTAACACTTCTATTTCTGAAAGCATTCCTACTTTAAAGAAATGTTTCACACCTGAATGAATATATACTGTAAATATATTAAGTATATAAGTATATAATCTAAGTATAAATAAGTATAAATATATAATTATAAGTATATAAGTATATAATCTGATGGATTTTGTTGTCGGAATGTCTGACCATGTGTACTTAGAGTCACTGTGTGAAATTAGGCATTATATAGATTGCCTAAGCATTCTATAGAACAAATTTCACACATTACTTGTAACATATAAATTGCATAATCTTAACAGTTACAGCAGTAATCACCACAATGGTTACTGCTGTAGTCATCTAATATGCAGAGTGAGAGAGTATAATAAATTTAGTCACACATTGTTAAAAATACAGAAATAGCATAAGAAACAATATAGATGAAAACATTATGTACATTTCCTCTACATATACTACAAGGCTTAATGCACAAAATGTACATTCCACATGCCTAAGATATGGGAACAACTGTTTGAAATGTATTTTGCCCAAAACTGTTATTTTAGGTTTTTGAAGGATAACTGAGAGTTAAATAACCTATCAATCTTTTATATTTCTTCGGGATTCTATTGATAAAATCTCTGCCCTTGAGCTGCTGCTGGCCATTAAGGCCTGATTCAAACCTATGCAGGATGCAGCTTGCATAGTCCAGGTGCATTTAGCATTTTTCAATACACGTTTTTAATCCATTGATGTCTATGAAACCAAAAACCAGAAAAAAGTCCCTTGACCTTTCCATAAAATGCACAGATGTGAACGTGAGCCATAAGAAACCATGTTAAATGGACTGTAGTGTTTTTCTGCTGGGGTTATACCAATACCGATACTAGTATTGGTATCGGTGCATATACCGAGTATTTGTCTGAGTACTCGCTCCCGGAAGTCAGTGGATGGAGAGGGCAGAGAGGAGAGCAAGTCCTGGCAGCAGCGGAAGGTAACCTGACCGGGGCAGGGATGTGGGTCGCAGCCACATGTTCCACCCATCAGAATCGGTGACCCGGGCCATCAGCATCGTTAACAGAAGTGACGGCCCGTGTCTCCATCAGAGATTTAGCAATGCTCATCTTGGTACACCCTGCACTCCGCCTCAGTAAGCCTGCAGTTACAAGGTGGCAGCGGACATCTGGTTACACCCAGCCCATATAGTTCACTAACTATATAGGCTGGGTATAACAAGATGTCTGCTGCTGCCTTCTGACTAGGCTTACTGAGGCCAAGTACAGGGTGTGCCAAGATGGGCATCGCAGGCTCTTGTATACTCTTTATCTTTATACATAATACATTTCATTCCAGGCTGCCAGCAATTGCCAATGCAATCAGTGCTGTATTTCAGTGCCACTGCCTGCCCATCAGTTTCACCCATCATTGCCCATAAGTACCACCCATCATTGCCCATAAGTACCACCCAAAACTGTCACTTGACATAAAAAAAAATATTGGTACTTGTACTTGGTCTTAAAAAAAGTGGTATCGGTGCAACCCTATTTTCTGCAAAACTGAAAATGAACTAAAAATTGCATAGGTGTGAACCAGGCCTTAAGGGGTCCCACTCCCCTTGCTAGATAATTATTAAGGAGAATGCAACAGGAGGTTCTGGAATACGCAAAGGTCCCATGTGGACAGAGCTCAGAATCAGGGCAGAAAGGTTATTTCTGTAAGAATATTCAGGTGATACAGTATAACAAGCCATTGAATTCCAGGTTACACATATTCAAAGAAAATTTGCAGAGGCTTCATGGCAATAAAGACTGTGGGACGTTTCAATCCTGGTCATATAAAATAATAGATCCTTACTAATAAATGTCATAAGCTGTGTCATAAGCTATGTTTTATATGGTACTAATGTTTTTTGTGTGATGCATTTATGTTTAAACTGTATATATGTAGTGTAAGATTGGGGTTCAGGCTCAAACGCTAGGTGCATTCTCCAGTGAGTACACCAGTACAAAACTGTATTTTTGAGGGCCTGGTAGCCTACTTTTATTTAAAAGCACCGAAAAGTTCACAAAGACCCAAAAGTACCCATGCAGGGGGGGTCCCACCATTACTGTATCTTGCACACTCAATACTTTAGCCTCGTGGCTTACATTCTTCCCATACGGCTGATTCAGGCCTTTAGCCTAGGCCTTAGGTCTGCTCCTCAGACCCAAAAGAATTTCCTAGAGTCAAGCTCTCTCCTAGCTCACTCCTGATCAGTGCCTTGCTGCTCTGTCACCAAGTGCATCTGCCTCCTACAGACTTGCATACTCTGGCTGCCCCATGCAGCCTCTGACTCCTCTCAGAGGAATGGGAGTCCACCTGACTTCCATGCACAGACTTCCTGTCTGTTAGGTGGAACACTGAGCTATAGCCAGGTCACAACTAAATAGCCCAGCACACAGCTGTGCAATCAGCGTGCCTTTCCCTCCACAATCTGGCATAAACCAGCAATCTTCCTGGTAGCATAGGGTCCTACTGTCACATATCCTCCCCCTTGTTTCAAACTGGAGGGAGGAACACATGAACCCGTCACTATGAATGGGACACCTCTGTGCCAGCCATTAGCTGCGTAGGCCCATTCCTTTTTCCGGGGAAGTTTCAACCAGCACTTCCCCTTGGCACCTCTGTGCCAACCATCAGCAGCAGAAGTCCTAATCTGCCCAACCTTTTTTCTAAAGGGTCACTCCACCCACATCTTCTTCTGGGTGTGCTTCCACCAGCTCTTCTTCCTAAACTGTGGGCTCCCACTAACCTCTCTATCCCTTCTACCTTCTGGCCATGGGATCCTCCCTTTCTTCTTTTCTCCCATAGACCTACTCTCCCGGGACTGTTGGGGACCCACTTCCATGAAACTTGTCTTATTATGGAGAAATAAAAAAAACGCCATTTTAATAAATGGATTCTACCATATCACCCCTGATCTTTCTAGACCCTTACTACTTTTATTTTGATGATACTTTTGATAATTAATCTTTGGTTTAACTGTATGTGTTGTATGTGTATGTCCACTACTTATTGTGTTTTACATCATATTTCCTTTAGATATTTTATTTGTAGTATACTAAAAATATCACTTATCTGCCTAGATTAAACGGGTGAGAATTGCAAAATGTGAACAATATCAATCCTGCAACGAATGCTTGACTGTAGCTGATCCACACTGCGGGTGGTGCCAATTAAAGAAAAGGTTTGATAATTGAGATTTTTTTAAATAATTTTATGCAGAAAACTTAGAAGTATAACCTAAGTTCTGCTATACCTATGCAGACCTCTCATTTTTTAAAGGAGATATTAGATTTGTACCTGTTTATATTACAATTGCTGCCAACATTTTCTGTCTTTTTCTTTTTTTCCAGGAAAAAAATATTTTTTAGGGCTTGCGTACATGGACTTTTGTTTGCATCAGAACTGTTTTTTTTTTTAAATAATGAAAATGGAAAAGCAGCATGAAGCAGTTTAGGAGGAGGTCAGATGTACCTGTGAAGGAATTCAGAAGTGTTGGAAAGTTCAAACTGATATCAAATATAACCTGAATGCATCTCAATCTATGCAGCATATGACCATCTACCCAAGCCCTTTAGAATACATTGCTCTCAGGGTAAAATAATAGCATGGTAATGTCTACAGAGAACACATTGTGTTTTTGTTTTTTATTGTTCAATTTAACCAGCGTGGTGCAGCGCTTCCTAGATTTCAACCAATATTCCAATCTTTTGTGCATATTACATAAACCACTAATAAACAAATTTTAATATCTTTAACAGTCTTTTAAATGTACATCTTGTGTCAAGTAGGATGTTTCTCTGTGAAAAATCACCAGTGTGTGCTCATTCTTCATCCAACTTTCTGTGTAACCACCACCAGATGTGCTCTCACCTGAAGACCATGACCTCACATAATATGTCGGATCAAAGACAGCTTTTGTCCCTTCAATGGATCAGTTAGTATCTTCTAGGTGTTAATGGAACCCTCCACTGCCACTGTGAATCCTACAGGCTTCCAATATCCCTTTCCTTTCTCCTTGCTTTCCAACCAGTACTTTCCCCTCCAGACATGCCCCATCTCTCCCGTCCCCTCAGCACCACATAGATAAAAATTACTAAAATAGTGCTTTATCCTTAATAAAATGTATTCTGCTATCAAATGTAGAAACACACTCACTTTAGCAAGGTGCTAAATTGCACCAGATAATGGCAGCATATATGTACAAACATAATGATAATGTGCATCGACATTCTCAGTATGTATTACTGCACTTCTGCATTGACCCGAGTGTATTGACGTCATCCAACAAGCCCCATCCCACAGGGACATGTAACTTCTTCAGGGACAATCACATTATAATTTTGCTTGTACATATATGCTGCCATTATCTGGTACCATTTAGTACATTTTCTTCATGTGGTGCTGAGGGGAGGGGAGGTGAGAGTTGGAGAGTGCCTGGAAGGCAGAGTACTGGTTGGAAAGCAAGGACAAAAGAAAGGGATATTGGAAGACCGGAGGATTCCCAGTGGCAGTGGAGGGTTCCATTAACACCTGGAAGATAATAACTGAGCCATTGAAGGGACAAAAGCTGTCTTTGACCCTGCATATTATGTGAGGTCATGGTCTTCAGGTGAGAGCACATCTAGTGGTGGTTGCACAGAAAGTTGGATTAAGTATGAGCACACACTGATGATTACATCATACAAGACACAAGATATATGGTTAAGAGATTGTTAAGGACATATTTTATTTAAGGACAATATTTGTTTATTAGTGGTATATGTAATATAGATATAGACTGAAATCTAGGAAGCCCGGCACCACATTGGTTAAATTTGGCTATCAACACACATATATGGAGTGGGTAAGGTTCAAGCTGCTTTCATTGATTATTTATTTATTCATTTTTATTTTGTAAATAATATTTTTTGTGAACCATAGCAGCTCACAAGGCAGCGATTTTATATTGTTTTTTTATTGTTACATTTCTTGAGTACACAAAGTCCTCCTCTAATCTGAACTTCTTAGTTCTTCTTAGTTGCCAATAAGTTGGTGTCTTGAGAACATTCAAACCTAAGCTTGCTTTTCTGATCTATCAAAATGAGATCGCAGCAGAGCTCCACCCAAAAGGGGAAGCTCCGCTTGTCTGCCTCCTCCCCCCATTCCGTTACCATATTTGGCCCCTTTTTTTGGGGGGGGAGATGGTACCTGGTTTTGGCAGGTACACGCTCGCACTTCTGGCCCAGTTCGTCGTGGTGAACTGAGCCAGAAGTTTGCCCCCCTTCTTCCCCAGCAGCCTTCTGGGACACTTCACAGGCCCCCCTGAAGACTGCAGCTTATTCACAAAGTGCAACACAGAACAGTATTTGTAGTTGCTGGCTTTACATTTGTGGGGGACTGCCTGGAGGTTCTGTTTAAGCACAGCTGTTCTTTATAGTCTATATTAGTGGTGCTCAACTTTAAAGGGTCCAGGGGCTACATTTGTATCCAGAAGTTGAGTCGAAGGCCGCATCTAAACCAACCCCTTTATTATACCATGCCCAGGTTGTACAAAGCTGGCCAAAGGACTTGTGTCAGACGAGGATGCCAAAGTGTGCTCCCTTCTAATACAAATTTTTTTCTGAAATGTTTCTCTTTTACGCTCACTAAAATTATTATGCTTTTGGTACAAAACCTCTTTCTGAATTTGGCACATAAAACAGAAATGCAAATTTAAAAACCTTATAAACAAAAAAATGAGGCAAAAAATATTAGGGGAACAATTGGATAAAGAAGTTCATCAAAACTAAATAGGGCTTAAATAGGATTAATAACATTTTTCACCTATCAGGAGTAGCTTTCTTTTATACATCAGTGCTGAGCAGAACCCAACTGTCAAGCTGGCAGCTTGGCCCAGTAGGTTACACAGGGAGTGAAGGCTTAGTTGCTGCTCAGCAACTGCTGTCAGGTTGTGCCTCCATGAGGGGAGTTCAGTACTTGTTCTATAGATCTGTGAAGTCACTGGTGTTTCTGAGTCTATCCAAGGTCTATCCAAGTTTTTTCCAGTACAGAGCCTAAATGAAGGGGGAGTGGTCGCCCACAAAATAAATTTGATATCTTTTTTATAAACACTTAAAATGTGTTTATGAGTGCCAAGGCTGGTACACAAGTAGTTAATGTTACTTTTTTTTTTTACTTTTCTTATCCTTTTTTTTTTTTACTGTTCTTATCTTTATTGACTATTTTTCTAGTATAGCATTTTTACCAATATAGGTTGACTGATTTAAAGGATTATGGGTAAATTACATTATAAATGAATACAAAAATACCTTTTAAAAACTTTCATGCATTTGGTTTTAATGCATATTATTAGGTGTACCATGAAGGCAGATTGTACATCGTCATCAGCTACTTTATTGGAAAATTGGATTCAGAAGTCAGAGGATTATGGAAAATGTTTGGGAATCCATGTTATTTCTGCGGATAATAGTCAGGTATTTTTTCAATGTCATGCTGCTTATGTTATTTGCTCTCATTTACTATATTTGAGAAGTGTAATAAGGAACCTTTAAAGCCGAACTCTAGGCAGATATAAAACACACAAATTAAATAAATTCTGTAATCATTCATATATCATGTATCTTTTTAAATGCAAGCAGTCAAAGGGGTTGATTTACTAAAATTGGAGAGTGCAAAACCTGGTGTAGCTGTATATGGTAGCCAATCAGCTTCTAACCGCAGCTTGTTCAATTAAGCTTTGGCAAAAAAAAAAATGGATGCTTAGTAGTTTCTATGCAGGGCTGCACAAGATTTGCACTCTTCAGTTTTAGTAAATCAACCCTAAAGTACCTGAACGTGCATAGGGCTGGGGTGTGAAAGGAAGAAGCTTCATAAGAATCAATGGGGATGATTTACTAAAACTCAAGAGTGCAGGATCTGATGCAGCTGTGCATGGTAGCCAATCAGCTTTACTGTCAAAGCTTAATTGAACAAGCTGAAGTTAGATGCTGATGCGTTTTCTGTGCAGAGTTGTACCAGATTTTTGCACTCTCCAGTTTTAGTAAACCAACCCCAATGAGTTTATGTGCTGAAAAGAAGCATGTTAATAGGAAGAGTAATATGCTTCTCCTTATCTATGCTTCTGATTGTCCTTTCAATGTCAAGAAACAGGCCGGAGTGGATCCAGGATGACCTGGGTCACATGATGTTGGCCATCAGACTTAGGACATCAAAGCAAAAAAAAACACGGGGTAGGGGGATCTCAAGATTAAAGGTGAACACTACAGCAAAATCTGGTTTTGTAATTTTGCATTTTCATAAGTTATTTATTATTATAATTTTATTTTTGGCTGAAGTTCTAGGTACAATACATGCATTACATTTGTGGAATTCTACATAATAAAAATTATAATAGGTCAATTTTATTTTATTCTATGTTAAAATTTTACAGGTGTATAAGTGCAGGGGAGCAAAGGAGTATGAATTTTGGCTGTTGAAATTGGTCACAAAGATAGCTTGTGAACCAGAGGCATCGTATAGAGTATTTCTCTCCTTCCATAAAGGGATGCATAAAAATGAATATCAGTAATTTTATATACCTGTATCTATCCACCTTCAGAGTGTCAGTGCCTGGAGTTTAACTATACATTTCTGTAAACTGAAAAATAAATAACTAATGAAGCACAAATATGGACACAGAGATATTCTTATAGAGAAGATGACTAATGAGAATGAGACTAATGAACCTTGCTTTGCTAATTTTGCATTATAATAATATATGTCTTTGCAAGCCTATCAGTTTTTTAGCCTTTTGTTACTAAACTATCAAAAGTGTGCATGTGGCATTGAGGCTAAAATGAATCCTTCATTTCCGAATTTGCTTCTAACTAAAGTTTTATGTTTTTCTGACTCATGCAGATCACAATAAGCCTCAAGAAAAATCCTTCATTACTTGGTAGAAATAGTAGTTGGAGTTGTGAATTTCAAAAGGACACTGGGGAAGTTCTCTGTAACGGAACAGCTGGCCAACCGTCCTTGAACTGCTCCTGTGCATTTATAACTGTCCAGTCATCTGATAGAGGTATACCTTCTATTTATACTGGGCTACAATGTTTTGTTATTTTCAGCCATAATACAAACAGATTTTTTTTATATTTTTTTATTAAAGCATACCATTAAAGTGATTGTAAAGGTAAAAAAAAATAAAAATAACAAACATGTCAATACTCACCTGCTCTGTGCACAGAGCGGCCGCAAACCTCCTCTTCTCGGGTCTCCCCGCCGGAGCTTTTGGCGCCTTCTCTCTGTCCAGTGCCCCCATGGGAAGCACTGGTACATACTCGCTCCCAAGCCCCACTGCTGCGTCCATTGACACATACAGCAAGACTCGGCCTCGCCCCCTGCTCCCACGTCACTGGCTTTGATGGACAGCATTGTCAGCAAATGTCTCCCAGTGCCCCGGAAAAGCCAGCGAGACCCTGAATTGAGGGGAGAGAAGAGCTGCAGACGGGCATGGCACTGGATCCAATGAGGGCTCAGGTAAGTAATGGGGGGGTGAGGGGAGATGCTGATGCCTAAATATTTTTTACCATAATGTAAGGAATGCATTAAGGTACAAAATGTTTAAACTTTAGAATCATTTTAATACATTCTGTAGAATATAACTTGATGAGTTATGTATTCTATTGTTGTTTGGCAAATTTTTTATGTAGTGAGGTTTAAAATGTAAATGTAAAGACCAATGATAATGATGTAAAAATATAATAATGTGAAAAAAAACTTTGCAAATCTTGTCTTAAAGTGGCTCTAAAGGTTGGATTTTTCTAAAATCAAACATGCTGTACTTATCTTCTCTGTGCAATGGTTTTGCACAGAACAACCCCAATCCTCTTCTTTTTGGGTACCCCGCTGGCGGCCCTCGCTTCTAACCCCTATCAAGTGTCCTTAATAGCAAGCCACTTGCTATAGGTGCACTCTAGCAGGTACACTACTGATCCGCGCTCCTGTGAATCGACATTTTCCATTCACACACACAGAGTGGCTTGGACCCTCCCCCCACTCTATCACCATTGGCTCACTGATTGAAAGCAGCAGGAGCCAATAGCTCCCACTTCTTTGTGAGCCAATGAGGAGACAGAGACCTGGGAGAGCAGCTTCTCTTATGTACATCACGGTATCGAGATGGGGCTCAGGTAAGTATGGGGGCGGGGGCTGGGGGTGCAGCTGCTTCCATAAGATTTCTGCCTTTAGTACCACTCATCTGACTACTGCAAAATTAAATTTGATTGGTTTCTACTGTTTACTGCACTGTTTTATAAATATATATGTATACAGTATATTGTGATATGGGGTAATTGAGCTCAGTGGTGGCGAGCATTTCATTTAAAAACAAAGCGTAAAGTTCAAATAAATTTGCCCATACAGGGGGTTTTCTACAGTAAAACTGTCAACAGGAAAATGCAGGGCCACCTGGTTCTCTTGTCAGCAGCACCACTGCTCTTGGCACTGGTCTCTCAGACCTAGCTTTCTGGCTTTCTTGGCTCACTCAGCCTTAATTACAGCACCTTCTCATGCTCCTGAGACTTGCAGAATACCTCCAGTCCCCTGGATTCACTAGGTTCCTCAGCTCTCTCAGTCCTGAAGGCTCACTCAGCTGTCCCAACTCTCCCAGTCTTGTCTCCAGAGTGGATCACCTCTCCTGACTGGAGCTCACACCTATCTCCAAACAAGGGCCTTGAGCTATGGCCAGCTCCTAGCTTATAAGAAACATACACGCCTGTGCTTTCACATAGCCTGTAGGTCTCAAGGATGCCTGGACACAGGATTGAAGGCTTCATCCCACCCAAGACACTTTGAAACCTTACAAGATTACAAAACCCTGAAGAACAATGTTCTGAAGCTTTGCACCCTATGCTAATGTTAATCCCATGCATCTTTTTTCTATATTCACACTGTAGCAGGGCCTAGCATATTCAAATGGTAGCAGGGCCTAGCACTATATGACATAAATATTTATACAGTATACAGTGCTGTGAAAAAGTATTTCCCCCCCTTCCTGATTTTTTATTTGTTTTCATATTTCTCATACCTAAATGATTCAGACCATCAAACAAATTTTAATATTACACAAAGATAACCTGAGTAAATCCAAGATGCAGTTTTTCAATTATTATTTCATTTATCAAGGGAAAAATGCTGTTCAAACCTGCCTGTCCCTGAGAAAAAGTAATTGCCCCCTCCCATGCTGAATCATGAATGAACTGTATGAATTAACCACATTTTTTTGGAAAGCTGAATTAAATTTCACTTTGCACACCCAGGCCTGATTACTGCCAGACCTGATGAATCAAGAAATCACATAAATAGAAGCTGTCTGACAAAGTGAAGCATGCTAACAGATCACAAAAAGCCACATTTCATGCCACAATCTAAAAAACTCAAGAACAGATGTGAAACAAAGTAATGTTCATGTATCAGTCTAGGAAGGGGTTCAAAGCCATTTCTAAGGCTTTCGAACTCCAGTGAATCACGGGGAGAGCCATTATCCACAAATAGAGATAACTTGGAACAGTGGTGAAGCTTCCCAGGAGTGGCCGGCCTACAAATATTACTCCAAGAGCATGACGATAACTCATCCAGGAGGTGATAAAAGAACACAGAACAACATCTAAAGAACTGCAGGCCTCACTTGCCTCAGGTAAGATCAGTGTTCATGATTCAACAATAAGAAAGATGGCATCCATGGGAGAGTTCCAAGGCCAAAGCCACTGCTCACCTAAAAGAACACAAAGGCTCATCTCCCATTTCCCAAAAAACATCTTGATTATCCCCAAGACTTTTAGGCAAATATTCTGTGAACTGATGAGACAAAAATTAAACGTTTTGGAAGGTGTGCGTCCCGTTACATCTGGCATAAAACTAATACAGCATTTCATAACAAGAACATCATACCAACACTTAGACATGGTGGTGGTAGTGTGATGTTCTGGGGCTGATTTGCATCTTCAAGACCTGGATGACTTACCATAATTGATGGAACCATGAATTCTGAGGTCTACCAGAAAATCCTAAAGGAGAATGGCATCAGTTTGTGACCTCAAGCTCAAGTGCACTTGGGTTATGCAGCAGGACAATGATCCATAACGCAACAGCAAGTCCACCCCCAAATGGTTCAAACAAAGCAAAATTTAGGTTTTGGAGTGGCCTAGTCAAAGCCCAGACTTAAATCCAATTGAGATGCTGTATCATGACCTTACACAGGCATCCCCTGCTTAAAAACCCTCCAATGTGACCGAATTAAAACAATTCTGCAATGAGGAGTGGGCCAAAATTGTTCTACAGCAATGTGAAAGACTCATTGCCAGTTATGGCAAATGCTTGATTGCAGTTGTTGCCGCCAAGGGTGGCACAACCAGTTATTATGTTTAGGGGAGCAATTACTTTTTCACATAAAGCCAGGCAGGTTTGGTCACCTTTTTTGCCTTAATAAATAAAACGATCATTTAAAAACTGCATTTTGTATTTACTCAGGTCATCTTTGTGTAATAATAAAATATTTGATGATCTGAGTCATTAAAGTGTGACAAATAAAATCAGGAGGCAAATACTTTTTCACAGCATTGTGTGTGTGTATATATGTATGTATGTATATATATATATATGTATGTATGTATGTATGTGTGTGTATATATATATATATATATATATATATATGTATGTATGTATGTGTGTATACATATATATATATATATATATATATATATATATATATATATATATATATATATATATATATATATATAAATAATACAGTAAGTTTCATTCTGGTCTGCAGCCTCAGTTGTTCTCTATTCTTGGCACTGTGCCAATAATCTGCTACTAGAAGCTGATCTCCTCACAGCCTCAAGATTTACTGCTGCTCAGGGACTCTGGGCCTCAACAAAATGGCAGCCTTCGGCAAGAAGAAACAGGTGCAATGCTGGAGGCAATTTAAAGTGTACACTATATATTGGTAGCATAATTAATAATGTGGAATATATGTTCCTTGCTGAACATTATTTTTTATCAAGTTTTTATGGGTAATGTTCTGCTTTATTCATGTAAAAATATGTCAATTATAATAAAATAGATTTAGAATGTGTACAAATTTACAAATATGTACATATAATATTTTTGCATAGTAACATGAAAAATAAAATTTAACCACTTGACAGCGGCTTAACTAGGAATATACGTCATTACTTTGATGTTAAATACCTGGGTTTCGGCAGCAGCTAGATGCCATAACCCCAGTACCTTCTTTTCCCTCAGGCAGCCGGCTTTTCGATAAAAGTGATCTCCACAGTGGATTTGCCACAAGATCACTTTTAGAAGTGGTGGGAGGGGTACACCCCCCTCCAGCCACTTCCTGGTTGTTACTGGGCTAACGTTACCGATCACTGAGCCCGGGAACCATCCTGCGTCTTCAGTGTTTTATAATAGGGATCAGTGATGGCAAGTTGGCCACCACTCATCTCCACGCCCTTGGAGGACCAGAGCAATGGCAACGTCACTTTCAGTTCTCGGGCCATGTAAACATTTTTTTTCCTTAACCTCCCTGGAGGTATGATTCAGTCTGGTTTTAGGTGCTGAAAGCGGTACAATTATTTTGCATGGAAATTTAGCGTTTTATATTGTAGTCCTGTAATTCTTAGGAATAACTCTCTTAAATCTGTTCAAACCAGAGTCTAGTAGACATCACGGGTATGATAAGAAAAATTGAATATGACCTTTAATAGTAGGTAGCAGAAATAAAAATATAGGAATTTGTACCATCATCCAGAAATCAAATAGTATAAAGATTGGTAGCCTGATCCCCAACCAGGTTACCAGAAAATGGAGGCAGTTTGGACTATTACGGTACAATAAAAACAGTACAATGAATAATGTAACAACATTATAATTATAAGGCCGCGTACACACGGGCGGACTGTTCGCCCAACTTTGTCCGCTGAACAGTGTTTGGGCGGACAGTCCGCTCGTGTGTGGGCTTTCAGCGGACAGTTTCAGCGGACAGTTGGACGGACAAGGTTTTTCGGAATTTCCGAAAAACTGTCCGCTGAAACCTTGTTTCAGCGAACAGCCCGCTCGTGTGTAGGCTTGTTCGTCAAACAAAGTTGCGCGCATGCTCAGAAAGGATTTTCACGCCGAAAGCTATAATGCAGTGTATAGGACGTCGTATTTTTCGTCCCGTCGTACGTGCTGTTCACGTCATCGCGCACGGTTTCAGCAAACTGTTCGTTCGTCGTGTGTGGGCATGTCCGTCCATGCTAATTTTGAGCGGACTGTTTGCTGAAACTGTTGGACGGACAAAGTTGGGCGAACAGTCCGCACGTGTGTACGCGGCCTTAAAGATACAGATGATTTTATTGATGCCGAAAAACAAATCATCATTTACATATTAAAAGCAATACACTTATATCATCAGTGAATAGTCACAATAAAACTGTTGATCACAGATATCAGTTTCCTTGACTAGTTTCGTGGACTTTTACCGCTTCATCGGGAGGTTTATCTGTGATTAGATCAAAAAGTTGAAAAAATAAAATGTTACCATGCAGCATCATAATTGAGAGGATCTGTCGAAAGGGTAAAGACGGGAAAAGAGCGACACAGCTTACCCATGCTCCAGCAGGCTTCAAGCTCATAGTGCTACCACCTGATAGATAGTCCCCTGCGGCAACTTGGGAAAGCTATATAGTGTGATGATTGGGGTCTAGATAGATAAAATAAAATGAAATAAAATAAAATAAAATAAATCAGTATACTATCAGCTTATCAGGGTAAGATAAGTGAAGTGAGTGGGTGTGAATGTAGAAACCGCATAAGTGAGACTAATGAGAAGGAGGGAACAGTTGCACTTGTGTACTGAAATGTGTGAAAACAGTGATGGTAGAGAAGTGAAAATTAGTTAAATTTAAAATGAGGAAGCGGTAAAGTGATGGAACAAAGTAAGGAAGAAATGAAGTGGTCACTATGTGATGAAAGTGTGGGGTTAGAAGGGGAGCATAGAGATGGGGGGAAAAAAGAGAAAAAAAGGAAACATGAGGCAGGAGAAAGGGAAGATGGGGAAAGAGGAGGTGAAAGGAAGAGAGGACGAACCCATTAGAAAAGAGAGAGAACAAATGAGGAAAGGGAAAGAGGAAGGGAAAGGGAAGGTGGGAGAGGGACGTGTGGAAAAAGAGGAAAGGAAAAAAGGAGGAGGGGAGGGGGGGGACAGTGGAGACGAGGGTAAAAACAAAAGTGCACAAAAAGGAATGAGTGAAGCAAGTGTGGAATAAAGTGAAATTAAGTGAATAAGGAGAAGCAGGGTATACCTGAAGTTGTGGTTAATGAAAATAAAAGGATCCCGGGAGGGGCAAACCCACTAGGGGAGATGATGCCGGTGTGTGACCTCAGTGTATAGCTATAAAGACCCCATCTCTATCCTCCCCTTCTAACCCCACACTTTCATCACATAGTGACCACTTCATTTCTTCCTTACTTTGTTCCATCACTTTACCGCTTCCTCATTTTAAATTTCACAAATTTTCACTTCTCTACCATCACTGTTCCTCCTTTTTCACACATTTCAGTACACAAGCGCAACTGTTCCCTCCTTCTCATTAGTCTCACTTATGCGGTTTCTACATTCACACCCACTCATTTCACTTATCTTACCCTGATAAGCTGATAGTATACTGATTTATTTTATTTTATTTTATTTCATTTTATTTTATCTATCTAGACCCCAATCATCACACTATATAGCTTCCCCGAGTTGCCGCAGGGGACTATCTATCAGGTGGTAGCACTATGAGCTTGAAGCCTGCTGGAGCATGCAGTATTTATAATATAAAAGTACATGCAGGGCACTGCACAGACCACTAGGGACAAAGGGGGTGTGTAATTTTTTTATACAGTACTGTAATCTGTAAGATTACAGTGCTGTGTGTGTTTTGTGTCTTTTTACTTTTTTGAATTTGCCGCCGTTCTCCGCTCCCGTGTGCCGTAACGTCGCAGGGAACGGAGCTCAGTGGCATTCGGCACTGTGAATCGAGCGGAGGACAGCTCGATCACACAGCGCGGAGGACATCGCTGGATCCAGGGGACAAGGTAAGTAACTTCTCCCTGTGTCCTCCCTGCATCCAGCGATGCGATCCCGAGTCTGGCTCGGGGTTACCGCTCCTGTTAGTAAAATCCCAACCCGAGTCAGACTCGGGATTACCGCCAGGGAGGTTAAAGCAAAAGTTAAAAACATATTTTTATTTGACCTTTTGCTTTCAAAGGTTTCAAAGGTTCAATTTTTTTCAAGGGACAGTGTAAAATTTAAAAAAAAGTAATAAAATAAATAAAAATAAAATTTTTTAAAGCACCGCCCATCCCCACGTGCTTGTGTGCAGTAGTGAATGCATACTTAAGTCACGCCCACATATGTAAACAGTGTTTGCACCACCACACATGTGAGGTATCACCACAAACGTCTGAGCGAAAACAATAATTCTAGAGGGACTTTGTTCCAAATCAGGGACGTATGGGAATATCATTTGGCCGTATGATCTGGCTGTTTCAGTTTTATCCTTCAGAGTGGAAGTGGGACTGTGGGATAAGTCTGTTGTTTCCACAGACTTGGTTTACAGAGGGACTTGTCCCTTTAAATCAGGGAAAGTTGGGAGCATTGTATACGGCTTCTATAGGGCCTGGAGTTGGAATGGAGCCCCATTAGGATGGCTGTCAAGACAAATTAAATATAGAAAATCTGTGTACATGTGAATATAACACATATCCATTACTGTAATATTAAAAGTGGGAGAAGTTGCTGTTGAGAACGATCCTATACCTCCTGTGACATTTCTAATCAAGAAAAGCTAACGTTAGACGTACAGGAGCAGTCTTTAGAACTGTTGCCCCTAGCAAGGCTGTGCCATAAGGAAAATATATTTAGCTTTCTTAGTAGTAGCAATGTAGATTGTTTGCCCTCAGAGCTTCTGGTCAACCTGACCAGCACTGAAATTAATCCTGTATGCCCAAATCAGTCTCCCTTATGCCGCGTACACACGATCAAACAATCCGGTGGAAAAGTCAGGCAAACTCAAGTCCGCCAAACAATCCCCCCGTGTGTAGCCTCCGGCATACTTTTTTGACCCGAAGGTACGGCGGACTTAGAATGCCGTGTTGCACTCCAATCTTCCCGCCGGACTCGCATTTTGGCGGACAATCCGACCGTGTGTATGCCAGTCCGCCGTACTTTTGAAATGAGCGGACTTTTCCCACCCGGAGAAAAGTCCGCTCATTTCGAGCGGGTCTCCAGGTAGGTGGGGCCCGCGAAGGAGACGCCGCCGGCCCCGCTGCCTGGTATGGACTTAAAGGGGAACCCCAACGCCGAAAAAAATCGGCGTGGGGGTCCCCCCCAAGTCCACAACAGACCCTTGTCCGAGCACGCTACCCGGCTGGCCAGGAAAGGGGGGCGAGCGAGCGCCCCCCTCCTGAGCCGTACCAGGCCACGTGCCCTCAACATGGGGGGTGCCTTGGGGAAGGGGGGGGCCGCGCGGCCTCCCCACCCCAAAGCACCTTGTCCCCATGTTGATGAGGACAAGGGCCTCTTCCCGACAACCCTGGCCGTTGGTTGTCAGGGTCTGCGGGCGGGGGGCTTATCGGAATCCGGGGGCCCCCTTTAATAAGGGGGCCCCCGGATACCGGCCCCCCGCCCTATGTGAATGAGTATGGGGTACAATGTACCCCTACCCATTCACCTGTAAAATAAAAAAACACAACACACGAGATAAAATACTTTATTGCACAGCTCCGGGGGTCTTCCGTCTTCGGGGGTCTTCTCGCCGGACTCCTCCGCTATCTTCTTGTAGCTCTTTTGCTAGCAGAGGAGTCCGGCTTTCTTCCTCGCCGCCGGCCTCTTCTTCCGACTTCGGGGGTCTTGTCCCCCTCTTCGGTTCTTCTGCCGGGCCACCGCGCCTTCTTATAGCTCTTTTACAGGCGGTGGCCCGGTCTTCTGTCGCCGCCGCCGCCTTCCTTTCTTCTTCTTCTTCTTCTTCTCCAGGAGATGTTGACTCGACGATCTCAGCCGCAATGCCAGGGACGCGCTGCGCTGCCACTTATATAGGGACAAGGGGCGGTGTCACATGGCTTTATGTCACATGGGTTGGTGTCACATGGTGGCCCCGCCCCCTTACGATGTCACAGTCCCGGAGGATGCTGGGAATGTCGCCATGTGACATCAACCCATGTGACCAACCCATGTGACATAAAGCCATGTGACACCGCCCCTTGTCCCTATATAAGTGGCAGAGCAGCGAGTCCCTGGCATTGCGGCCGGAGAGACCGTCGAGTCAACATCTCCTGGAGAAGAAGAAGAAGAAGAAGAAGAACGGAAGGCGGCGGCGGCGGCGACAGAAGACCGGGCCACCGCCTGTAAAAGAGCTATAAGAAGGCGCGGTGGCCCGGCAGAAGAACCTAAGAGGGGGACAAGACCCCCGAAGTCGGAAGAAGAGGCCGGCGGCGAGGAAGAAAGCCGGACTCCTCCGCTAGCAAAAGAGCTACAAGAAGATAGCGGAGGAGTCCGGCGAGAAGACCCCCGAAGACGGAAGACCCCCGGAGCTGTGCAATAAAGTATTTTATCTCGTGTGTTGTGTTTTTTTTGTACTTTTATTTTACAGGTAAATGGGTAGGGGTACATTGTACCCCATACTCATTCACATAGGGCAGGGGGCCGGAAACCCGGGGGCCCCCTTATTAAAGGGGGCTCCCGGATTCCGATAAGCCCCCCGCCCGCAGACCCCGACAACCAACGGCCAGGGTTGTCGGGAAGAGACCCTTGTCCTCATCAACATGGGGACAAGGTGCTTTGGGGTGGGGGGGCCGCGCAGCCCCCCCTTCCCCCAAGGCACCCCCCATGTTGAGGGCACGCGGCCTGGTACGGCTCAGGAGGGGGGGCGCTCGCTCGCCCCTCCTTTCCTGGCCGGCCGGGTAGCTTGCTCGGACAAGGGTATGTTGTGGACTTGGGGGGACCCCCACGCCGATTTTTTTTCGGCGTTGGGGTTCCCCTTTAAGTCCATACCAGGCGGCAGGGCCAGCGACGTCTCCTTCGCGGGCCCCGCCTACCTGGAGACGCGCTCAAAATGAGCGGACTTTCCTCCGCGTGTGTGGGCGAGTCCGTTCATTTCAAAAGTAGGGCGGATAGTACGGCGGACTTAGTACGCCGTATTAGTCCGCTGAAAAAGTGCCGTGTGTGGGCAAGTAGCCCGTTCGGAAAGTCCGATGGACAGTCTGGCGGGAAGTCCGCCAGACTAAGTACGTCGGACATACCGCTACGTGTGTACGCGGCTTTAGGCTGTAAAAATCCCAGACTGTCTCCTTGGCTGGTGTTATGCTCCTGCTTTGAGGCCAGCCATTAATAAAAAAGACTTTGGGTGGTCATCATCACTCAGTTTTTCAGCCACAAAAAGATGGAAAAAAAATGCAGTGACAAAGGCAGTAATCTGTACTGCAGTGGCACTGTATATATATTAAAAAAAAACCTTAATGTGTGAGTATGCGCACTCTGAAAGCACAGTGATAAGTGGCATGGGCTCTGACCAACCCTTCAAGTAGGATGGGTGACCAAGCAAGACAACAGGCCAGGGTCAATGAGGAGGCAAAATGGTGAGGCTGCCATGAACACTTTAGGAGGATTGCAAAATATGTTGGATCTGCAATCTATGGAGGCTAACAGTGATTTACTGTAAGTAACTTTGCTAATTATTTCCAGGGCTTACCATGGTACACTATAAAGAACTTACAGTGTCACAGAGAGGCAGAAAAAGTGCCCAGAACAAAAAAAAAAAAGACAGGCAATTTGTAAAAAAAAGCATTTTATTTATTACTTTATTTTGCCTTTCAGATGTACTGACTGCTAAAGCAGCAAGCGGACATCTAGAGATGTTAGAACATTTCCAGTTTAATAACTGCTCTCAGTATTCGCAGTCCAGGTAAATATTTGAATTCCTGACTACTTGCTTTTCTTCACATATTGTTATTGTAGTACATATTGGGACTAATTTTACCGCTTTGTAGCTTAGTCACACTACCTTTTTTCTTGTTCTTTTTTTTTTTTTTGTTCGCTATACTTTGCTGGATACATTACTTTAAGTATAATAGGACCTTAGCGTAATTTGGTCATGGTTACCATGGCAACATCTAATGCTATACTAAGTACCAGTAAAATTATTTGAATGCTTTGCCATAATAGCTGCCTTCACCTCCATCTGGACAATTGGTTATTAAATTATTTTATAAATATACATAAGGACATCGCTACTGGTTTACTGTCACTTAAGAAGGTAAGGGATGCTCTTAACCAGCTACAACCTATTTTCAGCTCTTTAGGGCCGCTTCACACCAGAATGTGCAAAAAGTACAACGGGCACGACTTTTAAAAACACGGTGCACCAAACCACATAGTACTGCAGCAGGCTGTGGTAGCTGTAATGCCTGTTTGTTAGATGCGTTTGGGGTGCTATTAACAATTAATAGCACCTGCACATGTGTAAAAAGGCAGTGCATTCCCATGTGATGCGGGATATGCAGAAAAGTGTTTCCCAGACTGCAGTTTGTGTATACTAGCCCTAAATTTAGGCAGAAACTGGAAATTTAAAGTACATGTAAACACTAACTGAATGACATTTTGTTTGCTAAACCATTGTTTTGGTATACATAATTAGCAGGCTTTTGTTTTTTATCATAAAATACAGTTTTTGCGTTTTGTCATGCTTTGTTGCATATCAAGACTGCCAATCTCCTGCATCCTCTCTGCAGCCACTTCCTGTTTATATGCATAGAATCTAGTAACTGCTGATGTTATTTCTCAGGATGGGTTTTCTGAACACAGCAGACCATGCCTGTGCTTTTATGCCGTGTGCACACGACCAGACTTTTCGACAGCAAAGGTCCGATGGAACGAATCCGCCGGACAATTCAATCGTGTGTGGGCTTCATCGGACCTTTGCTGTCTAAAAATCAGACGGACTTTAGATTTAGAACATGTTTCCAATCTTTCAGACGGACTTGAGTCTGGTTGAAAAATCAGTTTGTCTGTATGCTAGAGCGACGAACGAAAACTGACACTAGGGCAGCTATTGGCTACTAGCTATGAACTTCCTTATTCTAGTCTGGTCGTACGTCATCACGTTGGAATCCATCAGACTTTGGTGTGATTGTGTGTGGCCAAGTCCGTTCGTTCGGAAAGTCCATCGGAACGCTGCTGAAAAGTCAGTCGGGAAGACCGTCGGACCTAGTCTGCCGGAAAGTCCGGTCATGTGTACATGGCATGCGAGCATGTGATGAGGTGACAATGCAAGAGAACAATTTGAAGAGAGGGACAGAGCATTGTCACCCTATAACAGAAAGGGGCATCCATGGCAGGATCACCAGGTACTGATTTAACAAAAGTTATATATTTCAAGTTGAACTCTGGGCATAACAACTTTCTTTTAAATAAATTCTTCAATAGTAATAAATGATATAAATCCACTTTGTGTGCACCAACTGCCTTTGTAAACCCAGTTATTACTTTGTAAAGTAGCAATGGCATCATCACTGTACTGCACATAGGTTATGCAGAGAGCAAAGCTGTGGGAGGGACCCAGGAGGTCCACCTACTACAGGCTGCCTGCAGAAAATGACAGGAGGGGGCAGACACAATACCAGTCACCCTGCACCAACATTCACACTGGATAAGTAAGAATTACATATTTACATATTTCCTCCCTCTTATTATTTATAATTAGTCTGCAAGGTACTAGAAAAGGCTGTTGAAGAATGGAAGTCAGCTATTGGTAAATGTATACTTTTGTTAGGACAATAATGAAACATTTTCCTGTTGCAGTTGCTTGGAGTGTATATCAAATGGATGTCTGTATTGCATTGGGGAATCTAAATGCAGATCTCCCATGACTCCATGTGCTGTTAAAGCAGATGAGGTAAATATAATGACTGTTATGTACATGTCTTGTGTATATCATTGTGGTAGCAGTGGGTTAAATGGGGGTGCTTTAACCCTTTCAACTTGTGAATAAATTTCCGTAATTGCTATAGCAATTTGTTTACATTTTCCCCTCATTTTTTTATCCCTAGTATGGATAGAGAAAGAAGTCCCCTCAGAAAAATTGGGACATTTTAGGCTCAAGGAATGTGCAAAGGTCAGGAATAATAGTATTAAATATATTGTATTTATTAGTATCAAAAAAGTATTTCAAGCAAATTAACAGTGTAAAACATACATACATATGTGGTCTGTGTCCCACAAGGCAAAAAAAAAACAAAAAAAAAAAAACTAAATGTGAATACAAATGTTGTATGTAAACCAATCGCCAGGTTTTTGGTTTACATACAAAAATTGTACTCACAATTATGCCCTGTACACACGATCGGATTTTCCAACAAAAATGTTGGATGTGAGCTTGTTGGCTTAAAGTCAGACCGTGTAGTATGCTCCATCGAACATTTGTGGTTGGACTTTCCGCCAAAAAATGTTGGCTAGCAGGTTCTTAAATTTTCCTCCAGCAAAACTTTGTTGTCTGAATTTCCGATCGTGTGTACAAAAGTCCGACGCACAAAAGTTCACGCAAGCTCAGAATCAAGCAGAAGGAGCTGCACTGGCTATTGAACTTCCTTTTTCTCGGCTCATTGTATGTCTTGTACATGACCACATTCCAACGTTCATAATTGTTGGCCAACATTTGTGTGAAGCCTCATACACACAATTGGACTTTAAACAAACTTTCCTGTGGATTTCTGTACAAAGGGTGTTGGCCGTAAACTTGTTAAGTATACACACGGCAGGACTTTTTCAGTCAACTCTCACCAAATCACGTGTTTTTTCTGCTCTTTACCGCCACCTTTGGTCAACTTCTGTATTGTCTGATCTTTTGCATTGGTTCTGAGCATGCGTGTTTGTAAAGTCCGATGGTTTTCTGTACACACGACCGGACTTTGCTGCATAGGAATTGCTGTCGAAAAGTGTCTGATGTAAATGGAAAAAGTTTGTCCGCTGGAGCATAGACACGGTCGGATATTGCCTTAAAACAGCTCATTTGCATGTTTGTTGTCAAAATGTCCGATCGTGTGTATGGGCCTTGTCTATGCAAGACAAGTTTGTATACAGATCGTGTGTACGGGGCTTTAGTGGAGTTTTTTTGGCCACAGACCACATTTTTCATGTCTTTTGTATGTATGTTAATTTCTTTTAAATACTTTTTTGATACTAATAAATACAATATATTTAATACTATTATTCCTGATCTTTTCACATTCCTTGAGCCTTAAAAGTCCCAATTTTTTTGAGGGGAGATTTCTTTCTGTATCCATACAAGGCATGTGGCCTTTTTAAGCAGATACACACAACCTCGTCTATTTTTTATTTGATTGATATTCCACACACATGGAAGTAGGTTCCGATCAATACCTAAGATATGGTTGTAACTTATGATCATAAGTGATCGATCACATCACTGTTTCCACCTTGTAATTTCATAATCTGATCGATTTGAATTACAATTATATTCATCTCAGTGCTGCCGATTGCTGCAAAACAATCCATAATTGTACGCTGTGGCGAATCGACTCAGTGGGCTATTTACTAAAACTGGTGTACTCAGAATCTAGTGTAGCTTCTAACATCAGCGTGTTTAATTAAAGTGATTGTAATCGATCACCTTGTAAAACAAGGTTTTAGCCCACTGTCTGCTAATTCTGGGTCACAGGCATGCACAAATAAGTGCATTTGGGCCCCACAAGAGAAGTATAGCCAAAAAGGCTTTAAAAAATATATATCAGACGCACTCAGCTTTCAGCTCCTCTTGCAGTATTTATTATCTTCATCTAGCATCTTCATTAACCGTTTCAGGTCCAATTCCAGCCCTAATTTTTGGCTAAATTCGGACCTGAAACGAACCAAAAGATGCACAGGACCCCTGTGCAAATTCGCATCGGAGCCGCTCCGGAGATATGGGAATCAGCTCCATAAAGAGCCAGTCTCAATATCCTGCTATTGCCAATTAGATGCGGGGGAACCTGCATCCAATTTGCAATAGTGCGAACCCAGCCTGAAGGTAGTAATAAACCCTCAGCATTTTTGAGTGTAAAACATTGTGCCCAATAAAATAAAAGTTCCCCAGTAAGCTATTTGTTCAAATTCTTTGCTGCCATCATATGCTCTCTCCATGCTGCTTACCTGAATTGTGGGTCTTCACAGAAAGAGTTACAAGTGAGCAGTGCAGGCTCGAGTCAGTCTGTTTGCTTGGATAAGGGAGAAGGAAGGAGGACGGAGGAGCAAGGGAGAGTCTTGCCATCCTAGGTTATGGGGTTTTGTGTCTCTATTGATGTATACAGTGTAGAGAGATACAACTCTAGTCCCTTCACGTGAAGGTAGCTCCATAAGACACTGCAAGAGAAAGGAGCCACCATGAAAGAGGAAACCTGGGGCAGCAGTCATGGCACCAGATTCAATTGGAATGTAGGTAAGGATAGAAAGATAAATAAGCAGTAAACTCAGTAGGTAATTAAATTACCATATTTATTGGCGTATAACACGCACAGGCATATAGCGCGCACATTCATTTTAAGAGGGAAGTTTCAGGAAAAAAAACTTACATTTTAAATAAGCAACTTTGAAGCAAAATAAAGGTCAGTGCCCATCTGCAGCCTAACCATTGCCATTAATGCAGCCTGATCAATGCCCACCTGCAGCCTCACAAGTGCCATCAATGCAGCCTCATCAGTCCACATCAATGCAGCCTCACCAATGCCATCAATGCAGCCTCATCAGTCCACATCAATGCAGCCTCACCATTGCCATCAGTGCAGCCTGATCGATGCCCATCTGCATCTTAGAGGGGACAGCGAGGGGGGCGGCATGAGCGCTAACAGATTACATACAGTGAGAAACTCCTATGATAGACATAACATTGGTCCAATGGTGACCCAGGCGATGGGACTTCCTATTACAGATGCCACCAAGTCAACAGGAGATTCTCACTGTATGTGAACTGATGGAAATCCTCCTGCCTCCTCCCTTTACCCTCCGGGGCAGCTAAAAATTAAGTATTGGCGTATAACACACACACGCTATTTGCACCTGATTTTCAGGGTGAAAAATTGCATGTTATACGCCAATAAATACAGTAGCTGCTAAAAGTGTTAACAAAAAAATCAGGGTTTAATATGACTTTAAAAAAATTATAAACCTGTATCTGAGGCAGTGAGGTAATGTTTCTTATTTATTTTGCCACCTCTACCTAACTGCGGATCATTCAGTAGAACTGTAGAGTCAAGTTTTTTGCAGAAAGGAGTCACAAGATTGTCTGCAGCTGTTTAAATACACAGCAAGAACTCTTCTTGTAGGCTTTCCCGCTAACTCTGCATATACACCAGACAAAATTCTCCCTCCATCTGTGTATTCTACAGTACATTATAGTCTCCATCTTTAGCAGTCATGGGATAAAAAAAAAAATTGATTCTGCAATCTCTTTTCACCAAAGCCTAAAATATAAGGGCAATGTATTTAGATTAAAAATGGCAGACTCTGTGTCTAATTTTGGCATCTCTCTGTCATTTGTCGTTGATTATTCCAAAAGGAACAAGCTGTAGGGCTCCTCATAAGTAATTGTCACTGCCAAAGAATGTTGATGTCAGTACCAAAGTACATTTGTTTGTAAGGATCTGATTTTATTTTTATTTTTTTTACTTCAGACTTATTGCAAAACCATCGAGCATATGGAAGCCATTGGACCATCGTGTGATGTAAGTTTTAATTAACTTTTCTTTTTTTCTCTAATAATGTAAAACTTTGTGTAGTGCTGGTATTTTTGCCTTGTAATGCTAAACTATGGATAATGCTATAAATTGGTATTTGGCTCCATCTAGTGGTATAAATGTAAAATGGACTTTGTTTATTTTCCATTTCAAGAGCATTGGGAAAGCCTAACAGGAAGTGACTTAATCGGTTTTCCTTTGCAAAAGGACTCACCTACCCAGAATGCCCACTTACTTACCCATGAATACTGAGTGGCTGAACTGCATGCTGGGTAGATTGTAAAATGGCCTGTGCGCCCATTTTCTTTCTCTTGTTCCTGGGACACATGGCCTGCTTGCAGGGCTCTGTGGGTGTATGTTGTCCTGTGGACAAATTCTCCTGCCTGAGCTGTGGATCTCTGCAGTTCCTCCAGAGTTATTATGGGCCTCTTGGCTGTCTGGCTGCTTCTGTGATTAATGCTCTCCTTGCCCCACCTGTCAGTTTAGGTGGATGGCCATGTCTTGGTAGGCAGTTGTGCCATACTCTTTCCGTTTTCGGATGGACTGAACAGTGCTCTGTGAGATGTTCAAAGTTTGTGATATTTTTTTTTAACCTAACCCTGCTTTAAACATCTCCACAACTTTATCCCTGACCTTTCTGGTGTGTTTCTTGGCCTTCATGATGCTGTTTGTTCACTAAGGTTCTCCAACAAACCTCTGAGGGCTTCACAAAATTATACTGAGATTAAATAACACACAGATGGACTCTATTTACTAATTAGGAGACATTTGAAGGCAATTGGTTCCACTAGATTTTAGTTAGGGGTATCAGAGTAAAGGGAGATGAATATAAATGCACGCCACACTTTTAAGATATTTATTAGCAAAATAATTTGAAAACCATTTATCATTTCTTTCCACTTCACAATTATGTGCCACTTTGTGTTGGTCTATCACATAAAACCCCAATGAAATTACATTTACATTTTTGGTTGTAACATGACAAAATGTGGAAAATTTCAAGGGGTATTAATACTTTTCCAAGGCACTGTATGTGGGTAGAACCACAAGACAATTAAGTAATAGACCGAGGGATCATTTCTCAGACATTAGGACCAACAAAAATACAAGTCTGGCTAGACACTTTCATTCTCTCCATCAACAGAGCACACAATCCCTTAAAGTCAAATCATTAAATGGATTTATTAATCTGTCTGTGGTGACGACCAATTCTCCCTCCTGTGTAGGATGGAGGTATTTTGGATTTCATATACCTAGAGGCCTTCATTTTGAATGGGGCATTACCCATTATTATGAGTAATCTGTTCTTCCTCCATCACAATGTTTCAATATGTTTCCTTGTCATTTTCTTTTCTTTCCTTTCCATCTGTTTTTTACCATCTACTTTTTCTTTCTTTTTTCTTTTTTATACCTTACATTCTCATGTTGCCCATATCAGAGTAGGAGTGACCTATGCTCTTCCTATTATATGCATTGATTGATACACATATAGATGTTCTTATAACATCTATATGTGTATCAATCACTTTTAATAAGAAGACACTCCAAAGCAACAGAAATAATGGAAATGTATTGGTGAACGATTTTCTTCTATATTCCATCAATAATTTGGAAAAATGTATAACAAATATTGTTATACATCTTTCCAAATTATTGATGGAATAGTTACCAATACATTTCCATTATTTCTGTTGCTTTGGAGTGTCTTCTTATTATCATTTCTTTCAATTTGGTTTTGTTCTTGATTATACATATTTATTTGTTTTTAATAAAAAAATTTTTTCTCAATAAACATCATTGGTTTCATGCTCACTGGGTTGACACACATAGGTGCACTTACCTTTTTCTGTTTATTATTTTTTTTCTTTTTCTATGGGGAATTGGTCACTTTAACCAATTAAGGACCAAACCTCGTTTTGAGATTTGTTGTTTACAAGTTAAAATATTTTTTTTTTTTGCTAGAAAATTATGTAGAACCCCCAAACATTATATATATATTTTTTCAGACACCCTAGAGCAGGGGTAGGCAACCTCGGCCCTCCAGCTGTGGTCAGGGCTGGACTGGGACAAAAATTTGGCCCTGGACTTCATTCAGACCAGCCCACTTTAATTTTGCAAACAAGCACAAAAACAGTATATAAAACTATACGTAATTGTGCAAAAAAACATAAGTAGCATAACATAAGGAGTCCTCACTAACCTCTTTTATTATTTCACTTATTCTCCTCTGTATTTTTCTCATCTTTCTCACATCACTGCGTGAAGTTGAGGGCAAGCCACACAGCCATTACTTTGTCACTGAAACCGGCCCACAGAGCCATCGGCCCACCGGGAAACTCCCTGTAGTCCCAATGGCCAGTACATGCCTGGCTGTGGTGAAACTACAAGTCCCATGAGACATTGCAAGACCCTGATAATCACAGGTATGACTCCTAGAGGCAGAGGCATGATGCTATTGGTAGCTTCAAAACAGCTGGAATGTCAAGGTTGCCTAGCCCTACGCTAGAAAATAAAATTGTGGTCATTGCAATACTTTATGTCAAATCATATTTCAGCAGCGGTCTTACAAGCGCAATTTTTTTGGAAAAAATACACTTTTTTAAATAAAAAATAAGACAACAGTAATGTTTGCCCAATTTCTTTCTATATTGTGAAAGACAATGTTACTCTGAGTAAATTGATACCCAACATGTCATGCTTCAAAATTGCACCCTCTCATGGAATGGTGAGAAACTTTGGTACTTAAAAATCTCCATTGGCGATGTTTAAAAATTTCTACAGGTTACCAGTTTTGAGTTACAAAGGAGGTCTTTTGCTGTAATTATTTATTTCGCTCTAACAATTACAGTGATACTTCACATGTGTGGTTTGAACATATGTTTTCATATGCGGGCGCAACATACATATGTGTTCGTTTCTGCGCGAGAGCTCAGTGGGACGGGGAGCTTTACATATATTTTTTTATTTTGTTTATTTTACTTTTTGATTTATATTTTTACACTGTCCTTTAAAAAAAATGGGGTCACTTTTATTCCTATTACAAGGAATGTAAACATCCCTTGTAATAGGAAAAAAAGGATGACAGGACCTCTGTAATGTGAGACCTGGAGTCAAAAAGGCCTCAGAACTCACATTTACACTTAAATAAAATAAAATAAAATTTCCCCTTTAAGACCATTGAGTGTAAATGACATTTGACGTCGCTTCTGTCATCCAATGCTATAGAGCCGAGTGGGGGTCATCTTTCCCTCACTCGGCTCCATGCTACTGAGGGGATAGCATCGGATCGTCTTTGCTGCTTCTGGCGGCAGAGACGACCAGAGCACGGCAGGAGCGGGGGCCCCTCTCCTGCCGCAGATAAAAGTGATCTTGTGGCGAATCTGCCGCAGAGATCACTTTCATCCTAAAAAGGACCACCCGCCATTGCAGAAAATACTGGGGTTATGGCAGCTATCTGCTGCCATAACCCCGGTATTCTATGTCAACGTACCGATCTACAGCTACGGTAGTTTGTGGTAAGTGCTTAACCACACAACTAAATAATGCTTTTTTGCAGTTTTGAGATGATTGGTTCTGTTGGTTTTGTCTTTGTATATATTTTTTGCCTACTGCAGAGCAGTGACTTTACAATTGTGATGCTTGTGACCAACTCTGATGTTTGTGTCCGATCTATTTATCTATTTGTTTACTTATTTGCTTGCTGGTTTGTGCAACTGTGCATTTTGTCTGCCCATGTCATCCATTTTTATCACATGACAGCCAATGATGCTTTTATAAACACCCCCATTATGCTCAGAACTCCCATGCCTATGATTAAGTTCCAAGGGGTGGAACAAAATGCCTGGCTGGGGTCCGGGCTGAGGCTGCTATTCACTTCACTTCACGCACACAGGTCTGCTTTTTGAAGCGCGGCTTATGGATCCTACCCTTTGACTTTGCTGCCTTCCACAAGACTTTGACTTTTGACTTTTGGAACTCTACAGGCCCTGATCTTGTGCATTCGGACACATGGACTTTGAAGGCCCTCCAACGACCCTCCCCCACTCCCACATGCGTCCTGTTCAGCACCATTAAACATTTCTTACCATTGTTGAAAATGTATATGATTCACACCAGCTGACCCTTTTACTGGTATTTGTACTATAATGCTTTACTTGATCACACTTGCCTTTTCATATGTGTAAACACCAGTACTAACAGCTGTTCTATGACCAACCACTTTCTGTATTGCATTGTGCGTGGCAACTTTTCGCATGATTTTAAATTAAAATATTGAAAAGAAAAATATAGCTTTTAGTGGTTGGATTATGTCACCATGCCTGACTATCCTCAGATGTCTACAGCCCCTTTCAATGGAAATAGGTTTTCATGAGCTTTTCCGACGCTTTTTTAGGGTGAAAGCGCCTGAAAAGCTCCTCAGTGTGAAAAAGGTGTCTTAGACCCCTTTCACACTGGGACGATTTGCAGGGTTTACAGCACTAAAAATAGCGCCTGTAAAGCGCCCTGAAAGAGGCGCTCCTCACACTCCAGTGTGAAAGCCCCGAAGGCTTTCACACTGGAGCGGTGCGCTGGTAGGACGGTAAGGCTCCTTTCACACTGGGGCGGTGCAGGCACCGGCGGTAAAAAGGTGTTATTTTTAGCACCACTTTACCGTTGTTTTAGCGGTAAAACCGCCCCGCTAGCGGCCGAGAAAGGGTTAAAACCACCGCAAAGCGCTGCTGCAGCGTCGCTTTGCTGGCGGTATAGCCGCGCTGCCCCATTCATTTCAATGGACAGGAGCGGTGAATGAGCGGTATACACACCGCTCGAAAGATGCTGCTAGCAGGACTTTTTTTACCGTCCTGCCAGCGCACCGCTCCAGTGTGAAAGCCCTTTGCGGTGGTTTTAACCTTTTCTCGGCCGCTAGCAGGGGGATGAACCCGCCCTACAAGCAGCCGAATAACGCCGCTAAACCAACGGTAAAGCGGTGCTAAAAATAGCGCTGTTTTACCGCCGGTGCCCCAGTGTGAAAGGGGCCTTAGGCAAATTTTACTGTAATTGAGCAGCAGCTCCTAATACCGCTCTTACAAGTTTAACCACTTCAGCCCCGGAAGGATTTACCCCCTTCCTGACCAGAGCACTTTTTGCGATTCGGCACTGCATCGCTTTACCTGACAATTGCGCGGTCGTGCGACGTGGCTCCCAAACAAAATTGAGCTTTCTTTTGGTGGTATTTGATCACCTTGTGGCTTGCATGTGGATTTTCTGAACACAAGTGGATTTTTTGAACTAAGTGGAGAGTTAATAACCAGGAGTTGTGCTTTGACTGCTTCTGCTTGACTGCTTCTGCTTGCAAGTGTTGTTTTTGGGGGTGTTTTATTTTCTCCCCTCCTTTATTTGATACATTTGCTAGTAGTTTTTAAAAGACCTTTTTTTTCTGACACTTTTTAAACAGCATTTTTTTTTTCCCCTCTTTCTTCCTGCCAAAACAGGGGAGGGGTTAATTGTTCACAGGTGTATAAAGGTAGTTATACAAACTCCCCCTTGAGCTTGCTCCCTGATTGTGGCTTGCATGTGGATTTTCTGAACACATGTGGATTTTTTGAACTAAAGACCCATACACACGATAGGACTTTGTACAAACTTTCCCTTGGATTTTTGTACAAAGGGCGTCGGCCCTAAACTTGTATTGCATACACACAGCAGGACTTTTTCAGCCAACTTTCACCAAATCACATGGTTTTTCTGCTCTTTACTGCCACCTTTGGTCAACTTCTGTATTGTTGTCTGATCTTTTGCATTGGTTCTGAGCATGCCTGTTTGTACTTTGTACAAAAGTCCTATGGTTTTCTGTACACACGATCAGACTTTGCTCCATCGGACTTTTGTTGCCAGAAAGTTTGTCCGTTCCCACAGCCAACAAAAGTCCGATGAAAACCAAAAAAGTTTGTCTGATGGAGCATACACACGGTCGGATGTTGCTCCAAAACAGCTAATTTGCATGTTTGTTGTCAAAAAGTCTGATCGTGTGTATGGGCCTTAAGTGGAGAGTTAATAACCAGGAGTTGTGCTTTGACTGCTTCTGCTTGACTGCTTCTGCTTGCAAGTGTTGTTTTTGGGGGTGTTTTATTTTCTCCCCTCCTTTATTTGATATATTTGCTAGTAGTTTTTAAAAGACCTTTTTTTTTCTGACACTTTTTAAACAGCATTTTTTTTTTCCCCTCTTTCTTCCTGCCAAAACAGGGGAGGGGTTAATTGTTCACAGGTGTATAAAGGTAGTTATACAAACTCCCCCTTGAGCTTGCTCCCTGATTGTGGCTTGCATGTGGATTTTTTGAACTAAGTGGAGAGTTAATAACCAGGAGTTGAAAACAGGAGTCTCTAACCTCCATCCTCCCCTCCATTTTAAAGATCCCACTGCAAGGGGCAACCAGACAGCTTTCCAGAAACATCAGGCTGACAGCAAGCCAGATTCACCGGAACCAGAGTGTTTAAAGGGGACAACCGCAGCCAGGTAAGCTCGCACCTCCACCCCCCCCCCCCCAGTGATTGTTCCAGGGACTCCGTCCGACCGCCTACGGGGGTCAGGAAGGAATTTTTGCCCCACTGGTGCATTTGGCTGCTACTGTCAGGGGGTTTTTCGCCTTCCTCTGGAACAACCATAGGTTAGCATACCCCTACCTCCGGCCTCCTTTCCATTTTTTACGCTATCCTAGGACGACTATTCCAGATCACAGCCAGACTTCTTTTCTAAGCGGAGACCTCAACCTTAAGTAAAGGCAGCTGGAACAGCCAGCAACCGAATACAGCCAGCAACCGAATACAACAACTCCTTCCGCATCCATATAGGCATCCCCTGATCAACTTGCGCGCTAATAGCCTCAAGCACGGCGGCAAGCCTGATACCTAGCCCCACCTCAGGATCAATACCCTGATCAGGATCATCATCTTAGGCCCATAGTACCATCAACAGCATCCACAAACCATGTGCTACTTCAAATACTCAGCTGAAGTTCTGCACAGACTAAGGAACATCAACACCACATTGCCATCTTCCATACAAAAAATACTTCAAAGAGAACAACTATTAAAAACCGGACGACAACCAGCTCCCAACCACAGGAAGACATCTACTCGACCACTACAATTAGATTGCGCCTTGATTAACGCCAGGTCTGCAGTCAAACATAGACTGGAAGTACACGACTTCATCATCGAGAACAATGTAGACTGCCTCTTCATCACCGAAAGCTGGTTAACCTCTGACTGCAACACCATCCTCACCGAATTGGTGCCGGAAAACTACAGGATCATAACCGAACACCGGATAGGGAAAAAAGGAGGAGGCCTAGCAGTGATCTTTAAAGGTCACCTTGATCTCACTAAACCATCAGCTCAGAACCCAGTGTCTTTTATGGAAACCCTGACGCTACATTTTCAACCAACACCCCATGACACCACTCATATTCTACTGTGCTACAGACCACCGGGACCAAAGTCCAATCTTCTTTCACCCCTCACGGAATCCTTTGCAATGCACACCCTAAAATTCAAAAATTTCCTGGCACTCGGAGATTTCAACCTTTGGGCAAACGAGCCTAAAGACCCCATCGCGACTGCCTGCATCAATCAACTAGAAGAACTGGGTCTACAGCAACTGATAAAGACTCCCACGCATGGGTCAGGACACACCCTGGACCTCATTTTCAAACAGAACATCGACGTCAACATACTCGACAACATAACTCTGCCATGGACGGATCACCACGCCATCAAATTCAAAATCGCTACCAACATCACCAACGCAAAACGGAAACCTGTAACAACGCACTGGACCAGATCGCATAAAAAACTGTACTCCGAAGCCTTCAAAACCACTCTGTCCAAAAAAATATCTACAATAACCTTAAACCACTCTACGGAGGAAACACTCAACTCCCTGAACAAGACATTACTGCAATCAGCAGACTCGGTAGCACCAAAACGCAGGGCTCTCATCAGGAAGAAAAATGCTGGATGGTTTAATAGCTCCCTCTCCGTACTAAAGCAAGAACGCAGAAGAGCGGAAAGAACATGGAGAAGAAATCCCACCGAGGAAAACCTATTTAACTACAAAGGTCTGACAGAGAATTATCGGAAAGCAATCTTCAAAGCCAAAAAGGACCACTTCTCATATACAATCTCAACGGCCGCAAACCAACCACGGGAACTGTTTAAACTGGTTAATCAATCAATGAATCCGGTTTGTCTAGAACCCCCAGAAAGCGAATCCCAGGATTACTGTGACAAACTGTCGGATTTTTTCATCGATAAAGTCAAAACCATCAGGGAAACAATTTGTCAGAAGAAAACATCCAACCTCAGCCAGCAAAAACATAAAGAGGATGTCCGCACCAACATACCGCAACCGCCAAAATTTTCACTATCCCCAATTACCGTAGACACCGCAAAAAACATCATTAATAAACTGCGTGACAGTACCTCACCTATTGACATCATCCCCACAAAACTACTGAAAGAATGCTCCGACATCGTGGCTCCAACCATAACCCACCTCATAAACCGATCATTCCACGAAGGGATTGTTCCCAGCATCCTCAAACAAGGCATTGTCAAACCTCTACTCAAGAAACCAAACCTGGACCCTCAGGATCCAAACAACCGTAGGCCGATTACACCATTTCTAAGATCATGGAGAAAGCTGTAGTACATCAGCTACAACTTCACCTGGATACTCACAAACTCCTGGACCCGCTGCAATCAGGCTTCCGCCCGGGTCATGGAACAGAAACAGCTCTCCTCAAGATTTGGGATGACGCCCTCGAAGCAGCAGATGACGGAGAGCCGTGTCTCCTCGTACTGCTAGACCTAAGTGCAGCGTTTGATACAGTAGATCACAATACTCTACTCGTCCGCCTCACAGAAGTAGCCGGAGTCCAAGACATAGATCTCCATTGGTTCGCGTCCTTCCTAGGAAATCGGTCACAGACAGTGAAACTAGGAAAATTCCTCTCCGAAACTCGGGCAGTCATCTGCGGAGTCCCTCAAGGCTCTCCATTGTCACCCGTTCTCTTCAACATTTACCGTATATACTCGAGTATAAGCCGAGATTTTCAGCCTCTTTTTTGAGGCTGAAAGTGCCCCCCTCGGCTTATACTCGAGTCATCGCTGTCTGTCTGCCCGATCAGCGTGTCGAGCAGACAGACAGCGGCCATTCTAGGATTCAAAGGCCGCGCCTCCGTCTCCGCCTTCGCCTGTGATAGGCGGAACACTGAATTTCCCAGCAGTCTGTGTTCCGCCTATCACGGACGTCCTCTCATCCTCGTCCGTAGTATGAGGATGAGCGGACGTCCATGATAGGCGGACCACTGACTGCTGGGAAATTGAGTGTTCCGCCTATCACGGACATCCGATAGGCGGAACACTCAATTTCCCAGCAGTCAGTGGGAAATTGAGTGTTCCGCCTATCACCGACGGAGGCGCGGCTTTTGAATCCTAGAATGGCCACCGACGAAGAGCTGCGGGACGGGCCGGGACGCAGGCCGGGACGGGCCGGGACGCAGGCCGGGACGGGACGCAGGCCGGGACGCAGGCCGGGACGGGACGCAGGCCGGGACGGGACGCAGGCCGGGACGGGACGCAGGCCGGGACGGGACGCAGGCCGGGACGGACACAGGCTGGACGGACACAGGCTGGACGGACACAGGCTGGACGGACACAGGCAGGCTGGACACAGGTAGGCTGCACGGACACACACACACACACACACACACACACACACACACACACGGATGCATGCACACACAGGGATGGATGGACACACACGGATGCATGGACACACACACACACACACACACACACACACACACACACACACACACGGATGCATGCACACACAGGGATGGATGGACACACACGGATGCATGGACACACACACACACACACACACACACACACACACACACACGGATGCATGCACACACACAGGGATGGATGGACACACACACACACGGATGCATGGACACACACACACACACACGGATGCATGGACACACACACACACACACGGATGCATGGACACACACACACACGGATGCATGGACACACACAGGGATGGACGACACACAGGGATGGACAGGCATGTCTCACCCTCGGCTTATACACGAGTCAATAATTTTTTCCAGTTTTTTGGGGGTAAATTGGGGACCTCGGCTTATATTCGGGTCGGCCTATACTCGAGTATATACGGTACATTCGCCCACTCCTTCAAATCATCAGATGCTCAGATCTCTGCTTCCACTCTTACGCTGACGACACACAACTTTATTTCCGGATCAATGGAAAAAAAGATCACCAACAACAACTTGAAAACTGCCTCAAATCAATAGAGGACTGGATGACCACCAACTCCCTCCAGCTGAACCAATCAAAGACAGAGCTTCTTATCTTACACCCAAATCATAAGCCCGCAACCAAAACCTCCTGGTCTCCACCAACCGTCTTTGGGCAGACTATCTCCCCAAAGACCAAAGCGAAGAGTCTCGGGGTTATTTTAGACGCACAAATGTCAATGGATGCGCAAATAGGATCTGTAGTCAGTCGATCTCACCATCTACTGCGCATGCTTCGCAGACTCATCCCTTTTATCCCAAAGAATGACAAAGCAGTGGTAGTTGGAACAATCATTAATTCAGGACTGGACTACGCAAACTCGCTTTACATAGGATTACCACAATATCAACTTGCGCGATTACAACTGATCCAAAACACGGCGGCAAGGCTGATAACAGGAAAAAAACCCTGGGAATCCATTTCTCCTTCACTGAGGAGCTTACATTGGCTAACCGTAAAAAATCGGATAACGTTCAAGACCCTTTGCCTCACCCACAAATGCGTGCATAGAGAAGCTCCGCAATACCTAATGGAGAAAATAAATCATTACACACCAAACCGCAGTCTTCGATCAGCCAACAAAAACCTCCTCCTCGTGCCCAAAGCCCGGTATAAATCCAAGGGTGATCGGAGATTCGCTGTCCAAGGGCCTCTGCTATGGAATGCTCTACCAATCAACATCCGCCTGGAAGAAAATCACCTGGCTTTTAGGAAAAAACTCAAGACCTTCCTCTTTTAGCAGCTGATCAAAGCTCGCCACAGCGCCTAGAGGCGATTCAGTTCGCATTGTGCGCTATATAAGTATTTCATTCATTCATTCATTTCATTCATTCACCTCTGTGGTTTTTATTTTTTACGCTATAACCAAAAAAAGAGCGACCATTTTGAAAAAAATGCATTATTTTAACATTTTTGCTATAATAAATATCCCCCAAAAATATATTAAAAAACATATTTTTTCTTCAGTTTAGGACGATACGTATTCTTCTACATATTTTTGGTTAAAAAAAATTAGCAATAAGCGTTTATTGATTGGTTTGCGCAAAAGTTATAGCATCTACAAAATAGGGGATAGTTTTATGGCATTTTTATTAATATTTTTTTTTTACTAGTAATGGCGGCAATCAGCAATTTTTTATCGTGACTACGACATTATGGTGGACATATATTGGACAATTTTTGGGACCATTGGCATTAAAACAGCGATCAATGCTATAAAATTGCATTGATTATGGTAAAAATGTCACTGGCAGTGAAGGGGTTAACCACTAGGGGGTGGGAGGGGTTAAGTGTGTCCTAGGGGAGTGTTTCTAACTGTCTGGGTGATGGTTTGTGTGTGACATGACACTGATCGCTGCTCCCGATGACACGGAGCAGACGATCAGTGTCCTGTCATTAGGCAGAACGGAGAGATGCTGTTTACATCAGCATCTCCCTGTTCTTCAGCTCCGTGACACGATCGTGGGTATTCCCGGGGCGATCGAGTCCGGGGTCCCACGGGCACGGTCACGGAGCTCGCGGCAGGCGTGCGGCGGGAAATTCAAAGTGACGTGCCATTCTGCAGACGTATATATGCCGACAGCGGTCGGCAAGTGGTTAACTTGATTGAACATTTCTAACGCATATTTATAAAAAGTTTGCACCATACTTAAACATGTCACTTTTTCAGTGTCAGCAGGAGAATGGTTGTTCCTCTTTCCAATCAGTTATCATCTATTAAACCCCTCTAATATTAGACCTTAAAGCAGAACTAAACCCTTCTATCTTTTACAGCCACAGAAGCTGCCTATCTTGACATTTGTTTAACCATTTCACCCCCGGAAGATTTTACCCCCTTTCTGACCAGAACACTTTTTACAATTTAGCACTGCGTTGTTTTAACTGACAATTGTGCGGTCATGCAATGCTGTACCCAAACAAAATTTGCATCCTTTTTTTTTCCACAAATAGAGCTTTGTTTTGGTGCTATTTGATCACCTCAGCGGTTTTTATTTTTTTCTCTATAAACAAAAATAAGCGACAATTTTGAAAAAAATATATATTTTTGACTTTTTGCTATAATAAATATCCCCCAAATAAAAAAATAAATAAAAAATCTTCAACAGTTTAGGCTGATATATACTCTTCTACATATTTTTGGTAAAATCGCAATAAGTGTATATTGATTGGTTTGCGCAAAAGTTATAGCGTCTACAAACTATGGGAAAGATTGATGGCATTTTTATGTCATTTTTATGCCATTTTTATTATATATATATATATTTTTTACTAGTAATGGTGGTGATCTGCGATTTTTAGCGGTATTGCGACATTGCAACTGACAGATTTTGAAACATTTTTGTGACCATTGACAATTATACAGCGATCAGTGCTATAAACATGCACTGTACTGTGTAAATGTCACTGGCAGGGAAGGGGTTTAGGCTCGGTTCACACAGTGAGCAGCGCCGCAGACCTGCACACGATCAGCGGCGACTTGCAAAACGACTTCTGTATAGAAGTCAATGCAAGTCGCCCGAAGTCGCCGCAAAAGTAGTACAGGAACCTTTTTTCTAAGTCGGAGCGACTTGAGTCGCTCCTATTAGAACGGTTCCATAGTACAGAACGGAGCGCGACTTGTCAGGTGGCGAAGTCGCCTGGACAAGTCGCCCCTGTGTGAACCGAGCCTAACACTAGGGGGCGATCAAGGGGTTAAATCAGTGGGTTTGGTTTCGTATTGAATTAAAGTGTAGCTATGTTCAAGATGCAAAATCATATATCCATTTCCATATTGTACTTCAATTATTTAGCTTACAATATTAGTCTGAATGATCCTAAAGTTTCTAAACACATAGCATCTCATTGCATTACATTGTAAAAAAAATCTTGTGTACTGCGTTTTGGGTGCATTGGCCTGCACTTCAAATTCAAGTCAATTGTAACGAAATCCACACCATAAGTGCATCAACCATTTTCAACCCACATCAATGTAAGACATGTCTACACGTATTTCTGCTGTGAACGTAGCCGGAGAATGCCAACTGTGGGCCAGTACAAAGATTTCAAACTTTAGTCCTAAAATACCACTATAGCACTGTTTACATAAACTCAGGGGCGGACTGACCATTCGGCCACTCGGGCACCCCATCAGGGCTGCCAGCCTCAGTAAAACCAGGGACAGTATGTAAAAATCTGTTTTTTTTTTTTACATCTGTCTCTGAAATGTCCCTTACCGACATCCTTTTGGTCTAAAAATTCAGAGATTATAGCTGCCCCACCTCTCCAGTACCTTCTTAGCCAATAGAAACATGTCTGTGTATACTGTGTGTACATATATGTGTACACTGTGTGATTGTATACTGTGTGGCCCCATAATCTCTGATTGCCTGGGGGCCCCATAATCTCCTATTGCCTGGGGGCCCCATGAGTTGTCAGTCCGCCCCTGCATATACTGTATGTGGTATAGAAGGATGTGTGATAAAATCTTGCTTGCTGCAATGCTGCTGTGTTTTTTCAGCAAAACACTTGTTTTTATAAGTATAAATGGTAAGGCACGTGGGGGGGCGTGGCCTGCTGCTGCATGGTGTAGGACGCTCTTTCTGTGAGCTCCGGCTGCCTATCATCCTTTCTACCATCCTTGCGGACCCGAGAGACTCCTTTACCCGCTACACTACTCTGCCTCCCTCGGGAGAACCACCCGCGTTCATGTCGCCGCCAAAGAAATCCCAGGGAGCCCTTGCTAAGTTGGGAAAGTTTCGCGCGGATGCTCCGGACCTCGTGGAGGAAGATGGCGCCGCTCCGGGCCCGGCCGCCGAGAATCCTCCCTCAGGCGACACGGCGCGCATTCTTGAGGCCGTAACCCTTTGCCGAACCTCCCTCACCTCCAGGATAGAGGAGGTGAAGGTTGACATCTCCCTCATCCGCCAGGATATGCACAAATTGAGGGAGAGGGTCGGTGAAACGGAGCGCAGGCTGGGCCAGCTGGAGGATGACATCCCTCCCCTTCAGATCTCCACTGAACGACTGCAGCACCAGCTCACCGCTGTCCTGTGCAAACAGGACGAACTCGAGAACAGGATGCGACGCTGTAACCTTCGCTTTGTAGGGTTGCCGGAGAAGGCGGAGGGCTCTGACCCCCCCGCATTCCTTGAACGCCTGCTAATTGCCAACTTTGGCCGGGAGGCCTTCTCGTCCACCTTCGCTGTTGAGCGCGCCCATCGCCTAGCCTCAAGACCTCCGCCCCCAGGTGCCCCACCGCGAACATTCATCGCAAAGATGCTCAATTACCGCGATCGGGACACGGTCCTGCGCCTCACCAGGGAGAAGGGTAATATCCCCTATGATGACAAACGTATCGCGGTGTTCCCGGACTTCTCCGCAGAGATTCAGAAGAAGAGGGCCCAGTTCACGGAAGTCAAGCGCCAACTCCGCATCCGTCATTTAGTGTATGCTATGATGTTCCCTGCTCGGCTCCGCGTGGTGCGTGATGGCAAGGCACACTTTTTTGAAGATCCCTCGGCTGCTCTTTCCTGGCTGGAGCAGCGCCCGGACGATGCCCCTGCCTGACCCTGCTGGTCTCTGTGTGACATCTATGTGGCCCTGCAGTTGTTCCTTCTCTGCAACAGTTAACCGTCAACCATGCCACTAGCCGTGAGTACCTTTGATTCCTTGTCACCCTCCCCTGGCACGCTGGGCCCCCCCTCTCCCCTGCTACTTTACAGAGCCTGCGTGCTTCTATTTGTACTTTGCATGCCCTTGCATGTGCTGCATGTCGCCCTGACTTTGCTTTCCCTGGGTCCCCTCGTCCCACAAACATTATTGCAGCCGGGGACATGGACACCGTGTTTGGCGAAGACCCTTCCATGCCGAACCCTCCTACCCGGCCGCACTGCACAGTTGACTTCTGTTCGCCCCCAATCCCGGCTGGGAAGGTGCCCGGTCACATATGCTCTACGCTCCTGTACGCCTCTCCTGCTACCCATGGTGGCCGGGCGCACTCCCCACTGTCATTTCAAGAAATGTTTCCCTGGCCGGCCTCAGTTCCCCTATGTTTTGCGGGTTACTGTGCACTTGGTTTGCCCTGCCGGTCCAGTGTAGGCACTGTACTGTTATTCTTTGTTTTTTTCAGTTCTTGTTTGTTGCTAACACACCATGTTTTTTTTCTGTTTGAATTTACCAATCCATGTCTGACAGATACTCTGCTACCTGTTCATGTATCTCATGTATTGCCTGTGCTACCTCTGGTATGTGTTTGTATTCTGGGGATAGCCCCCGTGATGGGTGGTGGTGGTGTACTCACCCTGTATGCCGCCCCTCGCGGGGGCTCCCACGGGCTGGTGGCTGGGGCATTCTGGGTACCACTTGTTTCATTATCCTGCACTGTGCCTTCCATTTGCTATGGCGACCCTTAAGGTAGTCACGTGGAATGTGCGTGGCCTGCGGGAGAGATCAAAGAGGGTTGCGGTGCTATCCCACCTTAAACAGTTACGGGCTGATGTAATGGTTCTGACTGAGACGCATATCACGGGCCAGCTGCAGTTATCCCTTAAAAAACCGTGGGTGGGATGGATGTATCATGCTCCCTATACTAACAATTCTAGTGGTGTTGCTGTCCTGGTGGCCAAATCTGTCCAATTCCGCCTACATGATTTACAATCCGATAGACGGGGTCGCTTTCTATTTCTGCATGTCACGATCGGGGGTCTTGAATTTTTGTTGTTAGCCTTCTACATTCCCCCACCTTTTCAGTTTGAGGCCCTCCAGCAGGGAATTGATTTTATGCTGCAACATCCCTCTCTGCCGACTCTATGGCTGGGTGATTTTAATTCTGTAGTGTCCCCTGTCCTGGATAGACTTACCCGCTCCCCTGGTCCCTCTTCTCCCTCGGGTCGGACTAGATTCGGCAATTTTCTTGCCGAGTTTGCCTTGACAGACGTGTGGAGGTATAGTTATCCCACCCGTAGGGAGTACTCCTGCTTCACGCCAGCGCATGATGCAATGTCCAGGATAGACCTGATCCTGTGTTCCCCTACCCTGCTTCCATGCCTTTTGGATGCTGGGATTGGGACTAGGGTCTTGTCCGATCACTCACCTTGCTGGGCCCGGTTTCGTCTACCCTCCGCTTCGGTATCCCGCCTGTGGAGGTTGAACCCGTTCTGGCTGACGGTCCTTCCTGATCTGGAGGCCGTTCAGAGGGAGTGGATTCATTATTTTCGGACTAATATGGACTCTGCACCGCTTGGGCTGGTCTGGGAAGCTTTTAAATTGCACGCCCGCATGTTTATGTCTACTCGTGTTAATCAGTTTAAGAAATCCTCGGGACTGGCGTTGCAGCAGGCCGAGGAGTTGCTGTGGGAGCTGGAGAGCGCGTTTTTTGCGCATCCCACTCCCTCCAACTCCTCTAAACTGAGACTACAGTCTAGACTCACCGATCAGCTGCACCTGGCTGGGGCGGAGAGGAAGGTCTTTTTCAGCAAGCAAAGAGTTTATGAATATGGAGAGAGGGCTGGGAAACTGCTGGCCTACATGGCACATCTGGACCACAGCCCTCCGGTTGTGGTGCAGCTCCTGTCTGCGGCGGGAGTCACGCTGTCGGATCCACAGGAGGTGGCTCAGGAGTTTCGGCGCTTTTATGCCGAATTATATACCTCTGAAGCTGACGGCTCCTTGGACGACTTGCGTGCCCTGCTGCAGACGGTTGACTTCCCGGTTCTCACGGACTCCCAGGTGGAGATTCTGGAGGCTCCCATCACAGAGGAGTGTATAGCAGAAGCGATAGCTTGCTTGCCACCTTCTAAGGCCCCAGGCTCAGATGGCCTTCCTCGGGAGTTTTACACCCAGTTTCAGGAGGCCCTGATCCCCAAGCTCCATCTGCTATACACCCACATATTTGATACCGGCGTACTCCCTCGCTCCATGAACGAAGCGCTGCTTGTCCTTATTCCCAAGCCGGGTAAGGACCCCCTCTCCCCCGAATCATACAGACCCATCTCGCTCCTGCAGCTGGATGTTAAAATTTTGGCCAAAATTCTTGCTCTCAGACTCAACAAGGTAATACTCCATCTCATACACACGGATCAGACAGGCTTCATGCCCAGGAAAAATACTGCCTTTAACCTAAGACGACTGTTTATGAACCTACAGGCCTCTCATGACAATATTGGTTCCAGGGTTGTTGTTAGTTTGGATGCTGCTAAGGCGTTCGACTCGGTGGAGTGGGGGTATTTGTGGGAATGCTTGCACAGTTTTGGCTTTGGCCCTAAATTTGTGCGTTGGATACAGCTTCTTTACCAGGCCCCCACTGCCCGAGTTCTTGTCAATGGCCATATCTCCAGCCCTTTTTCCCTGGCGAGGGGCACGCGACAGGGCTGCCCCATTTCGCCCATGTTGTATGCATTGGCGGTGGAGCCCCTGGCGATTGCCATCAGAGCGCACCCGGGTATCCGCGGCCTCCGCGTGGGTCAGTTATCGGAGGTTATCAGCCTCTATGCGGATGATATGTTGCTATATTTGGAGGACGCTGGCCCCTCCCTGGCGGCGGTTTTGGAGGTGGTTCGCAGCTTTGGTGCTTTTTCGGGCCTCCGCATAAATTGGTCCAAGTCCCAAATTCTCCCCATCGATATCACAGCCCCCACTACGGCGCAGACCTTATTACCTCTCGAGTGTACGGACCGCATTAAATACCTTGGTGTACACTGCTCTCGCTCCCCCGCGGACTATGTTGGCCTCAACCTTGAGCCCCTTTACCCCCTTTTGAAACGGAAGACCCAGGTGTGGTCCAGGCTCCCCCTCGGGGTCATGGGCCGCCTGGGTCTCGTTAAAATGATTCTACTCCCTAAACTCCTTTACATTTTTTGGCATGCCCCACTTCATATACCGTCGCGACTGTTCCGTGATATGGAATCGATTCTCAACTCCTTTGTATGGGGCTCTTCCAGGCATAAGTTGGCCTGGCAGACCCTCAAGTGCCCGGTTCGTCTTGGCGGCGCTGCCCTCCCCGACCTGGAGCTGTACTACTTGGCCTCCCAGCTTTCCCACTTTTATTATTTGAACACGTATGACAAACTAAGGTACTCCCTCCTGGTGTGTGCCGTGATTACAGATGTCATTGCGCATCCCTTCCAAATACTCTTTTGCAGGCATAGAGCTGTCCCCTACCTGTCTTATAAGCACACTATGATTGCGCACCACTGCCGATTGTGGCGGGTGGTGCAGTCCAGATCTGGGGCCCCCTCCTTGCATGCACATACACCTCTCTGGGACAACCTCGATATCCCGGAGTTGCTGGGTATACCGGACTACAAAATATGGATATGTAAAGGGGTCATATACCTGTCTCAATTTTATGCGAGTCACGGTGTTAAGACTTTTCAGGCTCTCAAGGATGAGTTTGGCCTCCCGAACCATCTGTTTTTCCGCTACCTGCAGGTCCGCCATGCACTGCAAACTCAGTTTGGTACTGCGCCTCCGATTCTGGTGCGTACCCCCCTGGCGAGCCTGGCTCTTGGCAGTGATTCGTATAAACTTACCTCCACCATTTATGCACACCTCCTCACTCCTCGGGCTACGGCCCATGCTTATAGTCTTAAACCTAGATGGGAGGCTGACATTGGACCGATAGAAGACGAGCACTGGGGTGAGATGCTGTCGGTGTCGACGGAGGTCTCCCCCAGACTGTCGGATAGGCTGACTCACCTGTATATACTCCATCGCTCCTATGTCACCCCGGGAAGGTTGGCTAAGTACAAACCCGGACTTGATCCTGCATGTCCCCGCTGCGGCGACCCAGCCAGTACGTTTTATCACCTCATCTGGACTTGTCCCCCCATTCAGAGGTATTGGGCTCAAATAATCCAATTCCTGCATGACCATATGGGGTCCCCCCTCACACTTTGCCCACGCCAGTGTATCCTCGGCCTTCTCCCCCTTCAGGACGAACGTAAATACCTTAGGATACTTTTACAAGAGACTCTTTTCGCGGCTAGAATGCAGATTGCCCGACTGTGGCTCAGACCAGACCCCCCGACGCTCCAGCAGTGGAAGAGAGCTGTTAATCAGACTATACCCTACAAAAGACTTATTTATTCCAACCGAGGGTGCCCTGCCAAGTTCCATAAAATATGGGATGTGTGGCTGGATACTCCCCTTAGCTGCACTGGGTAGATGATGTATATTGGGGGGTGGCAACAATCCTCTCTACCAACTCTGTATGGGCACTTTACTATGTGTATACATGTATTACCCGTATTCATGATTTTTGTTTACGCTGTGTTTCTTTACCTGTCACTTCGAACATGGAGTGTATCCCTTTTCATGGTGTGAGGCGCCTGTTGCGCCTAATTTTTGTTTGAGTATTGTAATGTCATGTTTTTTCTTTTATGCTCAATAAACTTCACTTTGGTTAAAAAAAAATGGTAAGGCACGTAAAACACATCTTAAAGTGGAACTTTATTCTTTAAATCAACATTGACTATTTATAATTCTTATGCTGCTAGTATTAGTAAATAGATAAGGAAGTAGATCATAAATGACAGCATACATCCCAGGAGCCTTCGGGGGGGAGTTAGGTTTTTCTAAGTTAAGCACACCTTCCTGCCTGCATGCCTGAGCTAAAGGGGAGATGGATTCGAGGAAGTAAATACTACAATCATCTGCCCCTACTAAAGATGGCTAAGACCAGAAATGCTAGGGGGTTGTTTTTCAGAAAATAAAGCATGGAGACGTGGATGGATGGGTACGTTTACTTTGAATATTAAAAATTAATTAAAGGAGTTGTAAAGGCAGAAGGTTTTTTTTGTTTTTTTTTTAATCTTAATGCCTTCTATGCATTAAGATAAAGCAACAGCCTCCCTAACACCCCCCAATTGCCTACCTGACCTCCTTCTCTTTCCAGCAATGTCCACAATTCCCTCAGCCATCCAGTACACTCCTCCTGATTGGCTAAGACAGAGCAGCAGCGATATTGGCTCCCGTGGATGTCAATTAAAGTCAGTCAGCCAATCTGGGGAGAGAGGGGGCGGGGCCAGTTTGGGGCTCCATGTCTGAATGCATACACGGAGCTCTGATTTGGCTTGGGAGACAACCTGTAACAAGCTGCTGGCTGAGGGGCACTCAAAGGAGGGAGGGACTAGGATCAGCAAAGAGGGACCTGAGAAGAGGAGGATCTGGGCTGCTCTGTGCAAAACCAACTACACAGAGGAGGTAAATATAACATGTTTGTTATTTAAATCACTTTAAATAGCGTCTTTGGTTTGTGGTACTCAGATTCAGTGAGTACCGCTATAAGCACACCACAATGCAACCACACTGCATGCAAAAACAGACATACAGTGTTTCAGGCTACCAGATATCAGATGTGATTATTCAGGACATTTTACCAGAACCCCACTAATTATTTCATTTGAGTTCTAACAATCAACTTCTGTCAAACAGGGAGGGCCACACAAAAATTGGTCAATCCCTGCTGAACCAGACACATTTTGATCTAGCTTAAAGTGGATGTAAACCCCCAAAAAAAAAAAAAAATTTGAATTAAGGCTTGCACCTTGTACAGTATAGGATTTCATGCCATCTGTGCCCGGTCTTAAGAGTTAATCCAGCTCTTAGCAATCCTCTTATCTTTTGTCAGTGAGATAAAAAATGACACCTAGAAATAGGAGTCAGTTCTTCCCCCTTGCTATGAGTGACAGGTGATTTACATATATCATCCACAAAACTGAGAGACATTCTGTGTACTTCAGAATCCCTCCTCCTTTTTTCTCAAGCTCTCTCAGGATTGCTCCACACCTCAGCATGATTGGGCATGCTGAAGTCATGTGGTGACCTTTCTGGGTTTTGACTGGATGTTAGTGATCATAGCAGAAGTTCAGTGTAAGAAATACACAGGAGAAAATGCATGTTGAAAAGGGGAGTGTAGAGATGGGCGGGGAGTCTACTGACATCACGATTCCACCCACTGAGCTTTGAACAACAGATCCACTCACAGAATCTGTAATTTTTCGGGTCTCATAACAGACAGAGGGGGAGACATTTGACAGGTAAGAATGCATGCAGGAGGCATGTATATCTTTCTAGATATCCACTGTGGCAGTAGATTAGAATGGATGAGAGTGGGTTTACATCCATTTTAAGGGTCTGTGTTAATAGGTGTTGCCTTCCTATGTGGGAATGCAAATCCTTTTTAAAGCAGGTCAAAGGCAGGTTAGAAGGAGGTAAGCTGTATGTATATTGCACCTGTCAGTGAATTCTAAATGATCCCAAAAGCATCTCAAACTGATGTCAAAATGCATTGTCACAAGCCCAAAGCCAATCAACACAGATCCTAATGTTAGCGATACACAGGAAGAACCCCGACCAAGAATGAGAGGCAGTAAAATATCTGCCCTTTTTTTTGTGCTGATGGCAGTACAATTACATTGAAAGCTCCATTCAAAAAGGAATGACACGACAGAAGACCAGGCCAATGCTAGTGAAAGAGCTGCAAGAAGAAAGCAAGAAGAACTGAAGAGTGGGACAAGACCCCCGAAGAGTGGGACAAGACCCCCCGAAGTCGGAAGAAGATTCCGGACGGCGGCGGCGAAGACGAAGGAAAAAGCCAGGCTCTGCCGCTAGTAAAAGAGCTAGTAAAAGAGCAGAAGATAGTGGAGGAGTCCGGCGAGAAGACCCCATCAAGACAGAAGAACACCACTGGAGCAGTCTAATAAAGTATTTTAAAAACCTGTGTTGTGTTTTTTTTTTATGTACACTTTTTTCCCCCAGGTGAATGGGTAGGGGTACATCGTACCCCATACTCATTCATATAGCTTATAATATATATCTTATTAAAGGGGGCTCCCGGATTCTGATAACCCCCCCGCCAGCAGACCCCGACAACCAATGGCCAGGGTTGTCGGGAAGAGGCCCTTGTCCTCATCAACATGGGGACAAGGAGCTTTGGGGTGGGGGGCCGCAGGCCCCCCCATGTTGAGGGCATGCAGTCTGGTATGGCTCAGGAGGGGGGGGGCGCTTGCTCGTCCCCACCCCTTTCCTGGCCGGGCTGCGTGCTCGGATAAGGGTCTGCTATGGACTTTTCGGGACCCCCACGCCGTTTTTTCGGTGACAGGCCTAGCAAGGTGTCAATCTCGCCGATGGAGGCAGCGACATTGACTTCCTTCGCTAGTTCCGTCTACCTGGAGCCACGTTCAAAATGAACTGACTTTTCTCCGTGTGTGGGCAAGTCCATTCATTTCAAAAGTCCGATGGACTAGCACACAGATGGGCGGATTGTCCATCAGACTGCCGAGTCCGGCAGACAATTTTGAGTCAAGACTTCTTTCTAAGTCCGTCAGACTTTTGAGAACAAAAGCATTACAATACTTTTCATTATTTTTTTTTCACACTTTACTTCAAAGTGTATACACTTTGCTGATCCCAATTCTTGATCAGTGTTTGCTCCTGTTGTTGTTATACTGTTGTATTGATATTTTGATATCATGTTTTAACCCGCCAAAAAATGGGTACTGTATTCTTATGCAAGTCATATCCAGATTTCCTCCTTTTAAAGGCGCATGTCTTTTATATCAGTAATTAGCTTGGGAAAGTGCATGGGTGGCTGAAACATCGATGCTGTCATTTATTCATGTGTGAGCAAAAAATGTTGCTCTTTTTTGCTAGCCTTTATCAGTGGTATTCTTTTAAAAGATTCTTACAAGGTCTATTAAAGACTCATTTTTACCGTGGGTACTTCCTGTTGATTTTGGGAGATGGGGTTGCTTACAAAATACCTTGTGTACAGAAGAGCTTAGTGATTTTTCTTTCATATAAATTACCGTAAGTTTTAAAGATTGAAAAGGGTTTTACAAATTTAGTAAAAACAAAGTAAGTCTAACTGGCACTGAAAGTGTTGTTTTCACAGCAGGAAATGTAAGCCATGCACACCCCACACCACAGATTTAGCAAGCCCTACGGTAATACAGAATTAGCACATATTTTTCATTGTACTTCCTGAAATTGGTAATTAACTGTAGCTGCTGCATGTTTGGAACCAAAAACCACTTTATTTTAACATTTAAGATTCGTCAGGGATTACAGTATGGTTTTTGACCAACTACATCTAGTATGACTAAAAGTCACACCTGTAATAAGAAGAATTAATGACCCAAATTACAAATTTTTTGAACCATGATCAAAATGCCTCATGCAATGGCTTCTTTATGGTATACCTATGTAGGTGGCACCTAAATTGATTTTGTGTCTGGCCCTGTTTGCACTAGCAATTTCCAGCAATGTAGCATGGTATGTTTTTCATTTGATGGAATTACATTCATTAAAATTATATAAGACCTAATTAAATGCCTACTAGACATTAAAATTGTACTCCAAGCAGATATAAAATAAAATAAAACACTAATAAATGCAATTATAAATGTACAAACAAATCAATATAGATACTTTATGGTTCAATATATTTTTTAAATTACATTTTACCTTACATTGCATACATCATAAGGTACACAGTACAACAGAGGTAGCAGCTTGGCAGACCACAGAGACAATTTGAGTGATTGGAAGATGGCTCATAAACAGGCAATAATCCAGATTGGTATTGTTAAGATTATTGATACAGATAAGAACAAGATAGAAATTGTTGGCTGGATGGTCTAGATCTGCTAATTTAGACTGATGAGGTTCTGAGTAAAGGCAATAAAAAGTGTGTGTGTGTGTGTGTGTGTGTTTGGGGGGGGGGGGGGGCATAGGAGGGCAGAGGGTTGGTAAAAGGGCTGTGGTCAAGCCAGGCCTAAAGACCTAGCAGGCATGCGTCAATTACAGATGGGAGAAAGTGTTTAAACTTAAACTTTTTAATTTTGGATTTGGTTTCAGCTACAAAAATAGTGGAAGATGTCCATACTTTCCCAGTCTTCTGCTTTGTTGCAGCAAATACATGGACCATAAGCTTAAACTGTATGTTGAGGATATCAGATGGCCTGACACAGAGGAGAGTATATTCCACTCTGGGAAGGATTGCTATTAATGTAGTAGAAGAAGTAAGAAAATATTGGTCCAGAATTGCTGAGGCACCAGGCATGTCCACCATGTGTGATAAAATGTACCCAGTTGTCCACATGCTCAAAAACACTATTGGGAATAGCCAGGTACAAAATGAGCAATTCTAATGGGTACTAAATACCAACATGTCATGACTTTATAATTGGTTTCTATAGCCAGTTTGTAATGCGAGCTGGATTTCACTGTGGCCCAAATTCGACATCAATCTCCCTCATCTTAAACCTTCCCTAAGGCTGTTGTTCACTGCCAAGTGTAGGTCAAAACCTGAGAGTTTACAGGAAGGTATATATGAGTGTTATCATGCCCAGTGAGTGTGGGTCCTTATAGCACAGCTTCTCAAAAACGGTCAAGAATAGGGGGCTAATATAGTGTTCTATAAAGTGTTTTATCTGAAAGTATATAATTCTGCGGATAGCAGTGGGTATGCCTGTCGTAGAAACAAAAAAAGACTGGACCTAGTTAGGCACAGTAAGCTTGGATATTTGGAGATTTGGTTCCTGCCTGCCAAAATGTAGGCTTGCAATTTAGAAATGGTTTGGAAAGCTGGAGGGAATTCAGACAGAACGCTCATCACTAAGCCTTCACCATTAGGTGGGCCTAGAGTGTAAGGCTATTTAGACACGTATGATTCCCACGGCCGGCACCCTCTCCTCTGGGAAGGGGTGTGGCCTGTCTAGGTGAGGGGAGCAGCGACGTGTCTGTCCCTGTAAATGTGGTCTTGCCTTTTTACTTTTTGTATCCTAAATTCTCCCTCCAGGGTTCTATTTAAAGTGGAACTGTATCCAAAACAATTTGATAGAAAATAATGTTTTTTTTAGCAAGGATTCCACATTAATAATTATGCTACCAAAATTAGTGTGTTCTGTAAACTGCCACTAGCATAGCTCCTGTTTTTTCTTGCCGGAGGCTGCCATTTTATTAAAGCCCAGAGCCCCTGAGCAGCAGCAAATCTGTAGGCTGTCAGCAGATTGGTCTCTAGAGACTCAGATTTTCAACACAATTCCAAAAATGGAGAGCACATGAGCATGTCCAGAGCAGGGCCAAACAGTGTATTGTCTTATTTTTTAATGTTTTACATACTGTAGCTATACCTGCAAAGGGGGCCAACCAGAAGTGATCTATCAGGACTTAATTTTATGACTAAAATTCCACTTTAAGTATGACATTAGACAATTTGAGTCAGCCTAAATGCCTTTAGGTAGGATGTAGTAATTGGCTTTTGATAACTCTTCATTAACCCCCCTGGCGGTATTCCTGAGTCTCGGGGTGAAAATTTTGTACCATTAGCAGTAACCCGGAGTCAGACTCGTGACCACATCGCTGGATCCAGGATGCGTTTACTTACCTTGTCCCCTGGATCCAGCGATGTCCCCCCGCTGTACAAGCGAGCCGTCCTCCGCTCGATCTATCTCATCGCCGCGCTCCGTTCCCTGCGAGCGTTGCGACGCATGGGGACGGAGAACAGCGCCAAATTTAAAAAGTAAAACACACACAATACATACAGTATAATGTAATCTTACAGATTACATTGCTGTATGTAATTATTTCACATCCCCTTTGTCCCTAGTGGTCTGTTCAGTGCCCTGCATGCAGTTTTATAATATAAAAACTGTTCTTTATGCCTGGAAACTGGAGATTGTCCATAGCAACCAAAACTGTCCCTTTACATCAAAAATGGTTTTAGACCAGCGAGAAAACAGCGATAATAAATTAGAATCACTCGCAGAATTGAGCGATAATGATTTGTAGGGAGATCCATCATCAAATACTGAAAATTAATGACAGTGACAATACTGCAACTGAGCAAATATCAGTGTTTTTGATTTGATTACATTATTGAATATTTTTTATTATCGTTATATTATTATTTGGTATAATTATTTATAGTTATTTATTATATTATAATTTATGATTTAATTTTTCAAACTTTATCATACCCGGGATGTCTACTAGACTCTGGTTTGGACAGTTTTAAGAGAGTTATTCCTAAGAATTACAGGACTACAATATAAAACGCCAAATTTCCATGCAAAATAATTGTACAGCTTTCAGCACCTAAAATCTGAAATAATCGTACCGCCAGGGAGGTTAATATATGAAGCTTACTTTGCTACCTGTTGGCTAGAAGGTATGATTGATGTCTTCATTGGCCACCCACTTTCTTACTCTTTTGGATACTGTGTGCTATTCCTTTACTAGTCAAGTGGGAAAGAAGGAACACTGCCTTCTATAGTATTTAACCTGTGAAACAGCTACATATCATTGCACTTGCACTAAGTTTTGCTCTCACTCATTAGAAATCTGGTTCTTTTTAGATTTTTTTTAGCAGAAGAATGGTAGGAAAGTACAGTGGGGGGGGGGGGGGGGGGGATAAAATGATCATATGCCCCTGTTCGTTTTTGGAGGATCCCATGAACATTTGTGCCATTTCTGAAGCCATGCATGGCACCCTGTACAACAATATGATTGCACACGCCTAAACTTGTCTTTTTCACATTTATATTTTTACTAGAATTGTCACTTTTTTGAACAAACAAAATGCACATGCTATTAAATGATTGAAATTTGGTTATACCTGAATAAGCCCAATATGAAGGTGTTAAATCAGATTTTTCTTCCCAGGTGCCAGGGCTGTAGCTTATAATGTTTTCTTTCGCACCCAGGTCAAGATTAAATCAGTATCCCCTGACAGGATAACCTATGCTGGAAAAAGGAATGTTCTGATTACTGGAGAGAATTTGAAGAATCTAACAAGACTGTTTTTAGTAGGCACCAGCAGCTGCAAACCACAGGAGTAAGTTAGAGCGCATCAAACACTTTATGTAGCATGTCCATAGTTCTATACCACCACATAGTTTAGTGAAATGCAATGCTGGACATACATGAGCAAATCTTTTGCCAACAAATAAGGACAAATAAGGATCCAGCATTTTTCTGCAAACTATTCAGCAATCAGGGCATTTAAAATTTCACATTATTAATATTTCTTCCACTGGTCCTATGTCTTATCAGGCTTTACAGTATTGTCTCAGAGAAGCATGGACTGTTGCATGCAATTAACATGTTTGCACATTGGATCTGTTCGAACTCTGCCCTTCATTGAAAGTTTATTTAAAGCCCAACTCTAGGATCAAATCACCACTTAACAAAATTATTCCCAAATTCCTGTTTTCCACTTACCTTAAAGCAGAGCTAAACCCATCTCTTTAATGCCTCTTGCACACTGCAGCTTGTAAAAGTACAGATTTATTTTTTACTGAGCTAAAATACAGCCCATTAATAGTAATGTTCCTATGTACACAGCAGCATAAACAAAAGCCGTGAGTTCTTCATTAAAAAAAAGAAAATAGAAAAATCTGCATTTTTGGTCAGTAATTTACATGCATGCAAAGTCGTGCAACAAACGTGAGAATACGCTTTCACATTTGTGCACGCAAATTTGCACAAACGCATATACACGAAAAAGCATACAAATACATACAAAAAAAAGTCTGAAAAAGTAGATGCTCAAACAGGAGTAACGTGTGTAAGAGGCCTAGCAGTTTCAAAAAACAGTTACAACCCCGGCATGTGTCCATCATATGGCTGGTGTCATAGCTGACCACATGTGCAGAACTTGGCATTTAAAGATCAAACAGAGGCCAGGGTGGCAGCTTCCTTGGCTGAAAACGATAGAAGGGCATAGTTCTGCTTTAAGCCACGGTCACATTATTATCCAGCATCTGGTCTTTCTCCTCTCTGTCTACTTTCTGGAAGAGTCCTTCTTTCAGGTGTCCACGTCACTGCCTGCTGCTATGGATAATTCCCATTGTCTAGCCAGGGAAGGGGTCTTCTTGGAATCCAGAAGAGGATCAACATTACAATGAGGGGAGTAATGGAACCAGCCATAAAAAGTTACGTGTGACACTGCACTAGTGGTCCCAGAAGTCAGAAATGGCGTTAGTGTGGGGCATGAATGGGGGGACTTAGGTGAGTATAACTGGCTTTACCAAGTTAGTAAAAATATACACCGGGATTAGAAGAAGGTGGGAAGGCAGAATGAGGGAAAAATGATTTTGCCTGGTGTTGGCCTTTAAAGTTTAACTGTCATTACATAAACATGGTGTTGGCTTTTCTAAACTTCAAAAAAACACTAAGTACCTGACCACAAACCAAATAAAACTGATACTGCTCAAATGCCCCAATCTCCTATGTCAGTCAGTTATGCCAGTCTGTAATGGCCACAAAGTTTATGGGTACTTGAATACTGGCTCGGCAGACACATCAAGGACTACAACAAAATTACACCTTTTTGCACACTGCCTTATCATATACTATGCTCTTTTTAGTAAAAGATTGCTTCAGGTTGCTCATCAACCCATGGGACAACCCCTTCTAACATGTTTTGCCCAATATGGGCTTAATCATAGAGACCTCTACAAATAAGCCCCTAATGGGTGAAACATGTTACAGGGGGTTCGTCCATAGGTAGGATTCCAAGCAAAAGACATTTTTTACAAGGAGGAGTTTACTATATGCTTAGGCAGTGTGCAGATGGGCACCATTTTGGTATATACAGTATCTCACAAAAGTGAGTATACTCCTCACATTTTTTTAAATATTTTATTATATCTTTTCATGTGACATCACTAAAGAAATAACACTTTGTTACAATGTAAAGTAGTGAGAGTACAGCTTGTATAACAGTGTACATTTGCTGTCCCCTCAAAATAACTTGACACACAGCCATTAATGTCTAAACTGCTGGCAACAAAAGTGAGTACACCCCTAAGTGAAAATGCCCAAATTGGGCCCAAAGGGTCAATAGTTTGTGTTGCCACCATTATTTTCTATCACTGCCTTAACTGTCTTGGGCATGGAGTTAACCAGAGCTTCACAGGTTGCCACTGGAGTCCTCTTCCACTCCTCCATGATTACATCACAGAGTTGGTGGATGTTAGACACCTTTACCCTCAGCTTCTTTAGCAAGGCAGTGGTCGTCTTGGAGGTGTGTTTGGGGTCATTATGTTGGAATACCGCCCTGCAGCCCAGTCTCCGAAGGGAAAGGATCATGCTCTGCTTCAGTATCTCACAGTACACGTTGGTATTCATGGTTCCTCCTAATGAACTGTAGCTCCCCAGTGTCAGCAGCACTTATGCAGCCCCAGACCATGACACTCCCACCAATATGCATGACTGTAGGCTAGACACACTCATCTTTGTAGTTCTCACCTTGTTGCCACCACATATGCTTGACACCATCTTAACCAAATAAGTTTATCTTGGTCTCATAAGACCGCCGCAGGACATGGTTCCAGTAATCCATGTCCTTAGTCTGCTTGTCTTCAGCAAACTGTTTGCGTGCTTTCTTTTGCATCACCTTTAGAAGAGGCATCCTTCTGGTAAGACAGCCATGCAAACCAATTTGATGCAGTGTGTGGCGTATGGTCTAAGTACTGACAATCTTACCCCCTACCCCTTCAACCTCTGCAGCAATGCTGGCAGCACTTATACGTCTATTTCCCAAAGCCAATCTCTAGATATGACACTTAGCATGTGCACTCAACATTTTTGGTGGACCATGGCGAGGCCTGTTCTGAGTGGAACCAACCCTATTAAACTGCTGTATGGTCTTGGCCATCATGCTGCACCTCTGTTTCAGGGTCTTGGCAACCTTCTTATAGCCTAGGCCATCTTTATCTAGAGCAATAATTCTTTTTTTTTCAGATCCTCAGCGAGTTCTTTGCCGTGAGGTGCCATGTTGAACTTCCAGTTACCAGTATGAAAGAGTGAGAGCGATAACACCAAATTTAACACACCTGCTCCCCATTCACACCTGAGACCTTGTAACACTAACGAGTCACATGACACCGTGGAGAAAAAATGGCTAATTGGGCCCAATTTGATCATTTTCCCTTAGGCGTGTACTCACTTTTGTTGCCAGCAGTTTAGACATTAATGGTTGTGTGTTCAGTTATTTTGAGGGGACAGCAAATTTACACTGTTATACAAGCTATACACTCACTACTTTACATTGTAACAAAGTATCACTTCTTCAGCGTTGTCACATGAAAAGATATAATGCAATATTTACAAATGTGAAGGGTGTACTCAATTTTGTGAGATACTGTATTGACACATAGCTTCACCATTTTCTTGACACTGAGCTACAGCATGTATAAACATTAGAACAGCCAGATTGCTTATTTTGTGTCAGTGACTTAAAATATTTTGTTCCTGGATTTCTTTGTCTCTTGCATAGTTTATCACCGCATTGACCAGTTGTGCCTGCCCCATTTACAAAAATGTTTACCAGATGGAGGAGCACAAGAATGACTTATGCCGTGTACACACGAGCAGAATTTCCGACAGAAAAAGTCTGACGGAAGCTTTTCATCGTATATTCCCATTGTGTGTATGCCCCATCGGACTTTTTACGTCGAAAAATTCTGACAGACCGAGAAAGAGAACATGTTCTAAATTTTTCCAACGGAACCAATTACGCTCGTGTGTATGCTGTTCTGATGTACCAAAAACGACGCATGCTCTGAAGCAAGTATGAGATGGAAGCTATCGGCTACTGGCTTTTGAGCTTCCTTTTTCTAGTCCCATTGTCTGTGTTGTACGTCACCGCATTGTTGACTGTCAGACTTTGGTGTGACTGTGTGTATGCAAGACAGCTTGAGCGGAATTCCGGGCGGAATTCCGTCTGAGAAACCTCAGAGTTTATTCCGACGGAAAAACCGCCTGTGTGTACAGGGCATTAGGGATAACCTCATCATTGTGATGCTTCTCCATCATTGTCCAATCAGAGAGCTGAGGACTTAATATTAACCTTGATCATTGTGATGCTTCTCCTTCATTATCCAATCAGGTAGCTGAGGCTGGGGTTAAACTGTATTGGTTACCTGAGGAAGAGAAATGTGAAATCACAGACCTTACTGTGATGTCAGGCAGGGATGTATAGATCAAAAGACTGGCTGAGCAGAATAATGAGTATTTGGATTCACTTATATACTTTATGTTTCAACTGAGTCTTTGAGGTTTTTTTCTGATGTATAGTTGCAAATACATTTACTGTTTTTATTGTTAGAATTCAAATCAAAAAAGAAGAACACTGGAATGACACACATGCTTTTATCTCTCTGCCAAATGCCAAGGAAGTCAAGCAATTATGTGTTCAATGTGAAGGGCGGTGTCAACAAGGCCCAAACATCTTTTATGAATCACTGCCTACGTGTTCTGTGAATGATCCAAAGGTTGTGTGGCTCAGGTAAAAATGATCAAGCTAAGCATTGTGGTTTTATTTTAATTTCTGCTTGTTTATCCTTAGCGTCAATTAAACAAAAAATCTATACTAGGATATAATTGTCTGTTTCTAATATATAAGTGATGACTGATTACCAAATGTTGCAATAGTCTGCATGCTTTAGCATAGTATTGAGAAAATAGAAAATAATTTGAGGAGTTATTGGTGTCACTGCAATATTCTATATCAGTGGCTCCTAACCTGGGTATGAGTACCCCTGGGGTACATGCCAGGCTTTCAAGGAGGAAAAAAAATAATAATAGAGGAACAGTGATTTACCCACTTATGTAAGGCATACTGCCAGCAGTGTCACTGAACTGGAGAGCCAGTTTGGAGGAAGAGGAGAGAGCAGGGAGTTATGGGCTGTGCTCTCTCCTTCTTTCCGCTGTACGGTTTTAATGCCATGTGGGAAACGCACAGAATTTGATGGGTTTCCCACATCGCATCAGTGTGAACCTGGGCTAAAGGTATAAAGGGAACTTTTAAGATCAAATTACGTGGCCAGGTCAATATAAAAAAAAAAGGATTTATCACAAATTAAAGTGGTTCTAAAGGCAGAAGGTTTTTACCCCCTTCCTGACCAGAGCACTTTTTGCGATTCGGCGCTTTAACTGACAATTGTGCGGTCGTGCGACAGTACACCCAAACAAAATTGACGTCCTTTTTTTCCCACAAATAGAGCTTTCTTTTGATGGTATTTGATCACCTCTGTGTTTTTTATTTTTTGCGCTATAAACAAAAAAAGAGCAATACTTTTGAAAAAAATTCTATTTTTTTACTTTTTTCTATAATAAATATTCCCCCAAAAATATATAAAAAAACGATTGTTTTCCTCAGTTTAGGCTGATATGTATTCTTCTATATATTTTTGGTAAAAAAAATTGCAATAAGTGTATATTGATTGATTTGCGTAAAAGTTATAGCGTCTACAACAGGGGTCTCAAAGTACTGGCCCGCGGAGCGGTTACAATTGTCCCGCAGGACTGATGCATACTGATAGATTTCCTGGTAAGCAACGGCCACCTGCTTATGATGTGTTTTTTCTCTTCCTGGTTTACTTGGAGTAAGTCGGGCTAGCTCACACCGCTGACATCACGTGATGTCCACCACTGTTGCTTCTGGGAGTTGTAGCCCACCAATGTGTGCTCAAGCTCCCTGCACCCGGTGGGTGGAGTCTGGAGAGCAGCGAGCGCAGCCAGCCTAAATACAGTCATTGATGTTGCTATGGAGTGCGGGAGGGGCTAGGGATGTGGCTGCCTCCTTCACTCCTCCCACAGACTCCTTCTCTATGGATGATGCCACAGCTGAAGCAGATAGAGGCGAGGACACACACAACAGCCCCACCCACCCACCCATGTCTTCATCTGCAGAAATGAGGCATGCAAGTTACTCTGCACACTGTCACTACAGTTCTAGATGCCCTGTACCACCCCAAACTGCCCTGTGCCATCCCAGCCTGCCATGTACCACCCCAACCTAACTTTACCACCCCAACCTACCCTGTGCCACCCCAGCCTGCCCTGTACCACCCCAACCTACCTTGTGCCACCCCAACCTGCCCTGTGCCACCACAACCTGCCCTGTACCACCCAACCTACACTGTGCCACCCCAACCTGCCCTGTGCCACCCCAGCCTTTCCTGTATCACCCCAACCTGCCCTATGCCACCCTAACTTGCCCTATGCTACCCCAACCCCCCACTATACCACCCTGTACTACCCTAACCTGCCACTATACCACCCTATACAAGCTGTAGGTCCTGCTGGGAGCTGGCTGCAGAACTGTGGGTCCTGCTGGACGCTGCAGAGCAAACACTGCCAAGCATCTGGCAGTAAGCAGTGACTGGTAGCAAGCAGTAACTACCACTATATATACTAGTTTAATGTTCTTTTTCAAGCTTGAAAGTTTGCATGCAGCCCCCATGGGATATGAAAACTCGTTCGCGGCCCTCAGGTAATTTGATTTTGAGACCCCTGGTCTACAAAATAGTGGATAGTTTTATGGCATTTTTATTATTATTTGTTTTCTTTTACTAGTAATGGCGGCGATCTGCGATTTTTAGTGGAACCGTGACATAATGGCGGACACGTCAGACAATTTTGACACATTTTTGGGACCATTGGAGATTTTTACATTGATCAGTGCTATAAAAATGCACTGATTACTGTAAAAATGTCACTGGCAATGAAGAAATTAACCACTAGGGGGCGATCAAGGGGTTAATGTGTTCCTTAGTGTGTGTTCTAACTGAAGGGGCGAGGGGACTGTGTAGGGGAAGGGATAGATCGAGTATGAGCAGACGATCTGTCACTTCTCCCCTCAGAGAACCGCAAACTGTGTGTTTACACACACAAGTCCCGGTTCTCCATGTTCCCCAGAGTGATCGCGGGAGCCTGACGGTGATCATGACTGCTGAACACTTGCATCGGCTCCATGGGCAAGCAGGGGGTACGCGCGCCCCTAGTGGCCACAGGGCGAAGCGATGTTACATAGGGTTGTTTCGCCCAGCCATGCCATTCTGCCTCAGTACAACTGTGGCAGCTGGTCGGCATGTGGTTAAACTAAAGAACCTTCTGTGTGCAGCTCCCACACCCTTATTGCTTACCGGAACCCAATCCCAATCCAGGGCTGTGCCCAAGAGCAGCATCTCTCTCTGCTCTCTCTCTCCTCGCTGGACAGAGAGGCAACAGTGTGAGCCATTGGCTCCTTTCACTATCAATCACAGCATGTGAGGAGAGAGTAGAGGCAGAACCAAGTACATTTAGAATCACATTAATGTATGGTTTTCAGTTCAAAGAAACAGTTCTACATTTTGTTCTTGGTACATTGTGACTTATGTCTGTATATTTTCTGTTTAGTGGTGGTCGAAACCTATCACTGTCTGGAACAAACCTGGATCTTGCGGATACATTTAGTATAAATTGGAACACTTTTCACAAAGTAAGTACAAACCAAACATCAAAATTTGCTTCCAGGTCCTATACAATGTTTTACAAACTTGAAGCTTTTGTGGTCCTGATCTGATGCAATTTTGTATCAGTTTCTATATTTATAGGGGGTCCTGTCCTGCACTTTCTGTTACCTTTTTGATTAATGGTTACTATGTACTTAATGAGTAGACATTGATGTTGCTAATTACCATATGAACTGTAGAACAGCAAAGTGTTTTCATTTCTTGAATCTTTCCCTGTAAGCGGAAGACACGTTAACCAAAACCTGAAAATCCAGAACCTTCCTAACCTGTCTACAAGGCTGGAAGAAGGGTGGCCAACATAACTAAGCTATGATCTTAGAAAAACTGTATATTTTTTTCATTTTTTGACATTAAATGCAGTATCTTTAATATAAGTAATTGCAATAAAAACAGCTAAATGCGCAGTTACATAAATGGTGCTAGAGTTAGCACCAACATAAACAGCCCTGTACTGTGTCTCCAGCCAGGGTTCATTCCAACAGCCGGAAGTGTACTCAAGAAGAAACTGGAAGTGATGTCAGCTGATGGGACTTGCTTAAAGATTATTTTTGTTGTTATGCTTTAATATTTGAATTTCACAGAAGTAGCGCCTACCTTTTGGTTGTCATTTATGTTTTCCAATTGTTTTTTCACTTAAAGGGGCAGCTGCATCTTTTCACAAATGACTTTCAACACAGTTGGTATATGTTAAAATGTATTAGGATGGCACCACATCTTATCACTTTTTTACTTCTCAGCTAAGCACTAAGCATCATACTTTTTGGGGGAAAAAAACTCAGCCCTGCCTTTACAAAATAAGAGCAATTGGCATCTGTGCTTTGAGGAGTATGGAATAACTGATGCCTATGGTGGGTGATAAAAGAACTGAGTGTATAACTGTTACTGATCAGAAACCTTCTCCTGGGGTTAGCTTAAAGTGAACTTAAAGTGCACTGAATTTCATCTGTATTAAGTATATAAAGGGGTCACCAAAAACATTCAAGTCCTTCAAATAGTTTCTTGGTTTCATTGACTTGGCACTAACCATCAAATCTCTGCCACAGTTGAGCCATGCCCCTGTCAGTTAACAACTCAATTCTTAAGTCCAAAAAAGGCTTGAACATTGTTATGTTGGATGAAACGAATCATGCCAAAGCTGTTTGGAGGTTTCCAAAGATACTGGTGCATGCACTTTAGACAAATTCTTAAACATTATTAGTTGATTTAAGGCATACACATGTTCATATCAGGGGCTTCATAAAGGTCAAAGAAATCTTTTTACCACTGTGTTTTTTAAATGAAAATCATAGCATGAAAAGAACACAACTAGGGCCTAGTTTCAAAAAATGGAGAAAAGAAAAACGGACCTGTTGCGCAAATTGATACATCAGATCCCTGGTTACATTTTTCAGGGAATTAAAGATGAAATCTGATTGGCCACCACAGGTCACCTTTGCAGAATATTGCCTTACTGGTCAAAGTCACAGGCTAAGATAGTTTGTGTAAAAAAAACCCTCAAAAATAAAAATCCAACCCTACACAAAATTAATCATTTTTCTATCAGACTTTGACCATTCATTTTTTATTTATTTTTTGGTTTTGGATAGATTTGGGAAAAGTAAATACACCTGTCAAATTTTCATTGCTGTCCATAACCCATTAAAAAAATTTCACCTGATTTTCTGTCCTTCTGACAGCCTATGACAGCAGGACAAGAAATGGGGGGAGTGGCTATCACAGGAACAGAAAGCCTAACACTAATAATTTTACATTGGCTCTAACCCTTCCCAAAATAAAATGTATTGTATTGCAGTCTTTATTCCTGGAGGAGAGACTTCACATTGAGGTGAAATTTGCCCATTGGGAACACAAACCGCATTAATAATACGTTTTGTCTTGACTTAACCCTATGCAGTAACAAGGAAGACAGCCACACTTGGCTCATAAGCCACTTTATTATTTTTCTTATTAAAAAATATACACTACAGATCTCATTAAAACTCTATTTAATGAGATTCAGGATCATGGCTTCATGAGAACTTCCAAAAAGAGACTTCTGTACACAGCATTGCTAAAGATAGCAAATGAGGAACTTTGTTTGCTATCACAAAGAGCTTGTATTTTCTATATGAATAGTCCACAGAACACCGGCTATTTAAAGGCTGCCCAAGAAGTACCTGCCTGATCATAACTATATTAAAGGGGATTTTTGCTCGGCTTGGTAATATGCCAAAACAATAGGGTTCACTGCAAAGAATCGTAGCTTGGAGCTTATGTTTACAGCAAAATTTCAATACACACATGCTTGTCAAATGTATAAATTATATACAAAATGCCCCAGTGCTGCCACAAAAATATACTTTATTAAATGTACATTCTGTGTATTTTACTTAATATTTAGAAATGTTTGTTCTGCATTCTACAGGACTTTAAATGTCAGGTGAACAATGCACGCTGCTATTTTATAGCTGAGCCACTAAGTGAAACCACCCAAATTCTCAACATTAATATTCATGTTGAAGGAAATAATATAAAATGTGGGACTGTACATTCAAAGCCAGATCCTGTGTTCACAACTTTTACGGCAATTGATGTCGGTGATGCCATTGAACTTAGTATAAAGGCAAGTATTTTGCTTTTAACGTGATTACATATTTGTATACTGTTTGGTAGTATCCCTATAGTTTCATTTTAAAAAATGTTGAACTACGTTATTTTGCTGAACAATTTATACTTGGCTGCTTACACATTCAGATGTACCAAACCTGGCATTCTAGATATAGGTAGAGCCTTGGGTGCTAAGCCACAGCTCTAAATTACTCGAGTGATAAGCTCTCTCTGCCCTTGTTCCTGTTTTTGTTTCCTGTCAAACCTGGGTATTTGCACTGCTATAATGTGGGTATATTAAGGTGATTCATATATTTATCTTGCGATCTCTAAAAAGAAAAAAGAGGATATTGATTGTAATAATATTCACAGTATATGCAGTACTGTACAGAATTTTAGGCAGGTGAGATGCATGGAAGAATGGCAGCCAAAAAGCCATACCTCTGACATGGAACCAAGGTTAAGACTCAACTATGCACAAAACATGGGACAAATGGCAGCAGGTGCTCTGGATTGAAGAGCAATTTGTTTGCTTAAGGGCTGGAGATCTGTACATTAATGGGTGTTTTCAGGCAACAGTGAAGTATGGTGGAGGTTTCTTGCAAGTCTGGGGTTTCATTTCTATAAAAATAGAGTTGGGGATTTGGCCAGAAACCAATGGTGTCCTCAATGCTGAGAAAAGCAGGGAGATACTTATCCACCATGCCATACCATCAGGGGGAGGGTGATTGGTCCCAAATCTTTTTCTGCAGCAGGACAACAACCCCACACATACAGCCAAAGTCATTAAGAACTATCTTCAGTGTAAAGAACAATAAGGAGTCCTTAAAGTGATAATTTGGCCACACCGCCCTGATCTCAACATCATCAAGTCTGCCTGGGATTACATGAAGAGACAAGGATTTGAGGCACCATACATCCACAGAAGATCTGTGGTTAGTTCTCTCCAAGATGTTTGGAACAACCTACTTACTGAGTTCTGTCAAAAACTTTGTACAAGTGTACCTAGAAAAATGTATGCTATTTTGAAGGCAAAGGGTGGTCACACCAAATATTGATTTGATTTGCACTTCTGTTCTGTTCATTTACTTTACATTTTGTTAAATCATAAAAATAAAGTATTAAGGCTGGCCATACATTATACAGTTTTCTCGTTCAATTAACTTAAACTATGTAGTGCAAGGACCTGCTAGATTGCATACAAATTGAGTGTACTTACTGTAGGTTTGACCTCATATTATACAGAATGGTTTTGGTAAATCTAAAGTTAAAATGTACAAGGAAATCATATAATGTATGGCCAACACTTCAGTTTCTGAAAGCATTCTTAATTTACAGCATTTTTTCTCACTCGTCTAAAACTTTTTCAAAGCAATATACATATATATATATATATTGGTATATATAGTATTGGTATGCCTGTTTTTAGACACACATGAACTTTCCCAGTCTTGGTCTGTAGGGTTCAATATTGGGTTGGCCCTACCTTTGCAACTCTAATATCTTCAACATTTCTGGGAAGGTTGATCACAAGGTTTAGCAGTGTGTTCTATGGGAATGTTTGACCATACTTCCAGTTGCCCATTTGTAAAGTCAGACACTGATGTGGACAAGAAGGCCCGGAAGTGCAGTCTCCGCTCAAATTCATCCCAAAGGTGTTCTTTCGGGTTGAGGTCAGGACTCGCACATCTATGTCTTTATGGACCTTGCTTTGGCCGGGACCCCCTGATTGACTTGTGCTGTAACAAGTCACAGCACAGCTGGGGGGGGGGGGGTGGGAGTGTGCATACAAGCCTTACCCGGAAGCGCTGATCACTTACCAGATGCGTGATCCAGTGAACAGCAGCCACCCTGCTGCAGTAAATGTACGTGAGGTGGTTGCTAATCGATTAAGTAATGAGCAATAACCACTGAATAGAATTATATTTTCAGCTATCTCTTAGGAGCTACTGTGAGCTGTAGAAATAGTAATTATTACCAGGGGTTCCCTGAGTCTGAAAAGTTTTTTCAAGGGTTCCTCCATGTTAGAAAGTTTGAGTTTGGCTGTTCTAAAATTATTACTAAAAGTTGAAGAATTAGAATAGTTGAGAACAGCTCAGAACATTTTCACTTAATAAGCTGTAAAATATATTTGTTCACTGGACTGTCAACTATAGACTTCTTCCACTTATATTTGCCCACTGGAAAAGTGATGTGGGAACTGTCTGGAGGCCACAGCAGTGGTAATGTGTGTTAATTTAATTGTTAACCTTCCAAGGGGTAGAAGCATAGTTCTCAGAGTCCTATTGAGGGCCAATTTACACCATTTGATAGTAATGCATCTGCACAATTTTTTCCAATGTGGTGCACTGCAAGACCAAAAATTTTACTAATACCCTGTACACACGGTCGGACTTTCCGATGGAAAATGTGCGATCAGATTGTCTTGTCAGAAAATCTGATCGTGTGTGGGCTCCATCTGACTTTTTCTGTCGGAATTTCCGACACACAAAGTTTGAGAGCTGGATCTAAAATTTTCCGACAACAAAATACGATCGTTTAAATTCCAATCGTGTGTAGACAATTCTGACGGACAAAGTGCCACGCATGCTCAGAATAAATTACGAGACGAAAGCTATTGGCTACTGGCCTCTTTATAGTCCTGTCGTACGTGTTGTACGTCACCTCGTTCTGAACAATCAGATTTTCTGACAACTTTGTCCGACCGTGTGTATGCAAAACAAGTTTGGGCCAAAATCCGTCGGAAAAATTTGTTGTCGTCGGAATGTCCGACCGTGTGTACAGGGCATTACGGTGTATTATTTTCTTACCATATATGTATATTGAAAATGAATGGCAATGTACATATACAGCATATTACTGTTAATTGAGGTAATCCATGATAAATCATGGGTTTTAGTGCACAATGCCATAAAAGATAGATGTGAATTAAGATTTATGTTTTCTGCCTCCTAGGCCAGCTGTCTTTTTCCAACATCCCCCATCCAACTCAGCTGGCTAGACTTGGTATATCAGTAACAAGATCAGATTTCACATTCATATAAGGCATGCTGGGGGCAGAGAGGCTAAAAGAGACAACTGTCTACCGCAGCATCAGTACATACAGAATGGACCAGTGGAGGACTGGGGACCTTTGGCCTTGGGGTGAAAATACATTCAGGTGTCCCTTACATATTTCTGTGGGTTATAGAAAGTGTATCATGCAAATTTTGCCATGGTTTTGCATTCATTGAAAGACATGGTGAAAGGTGGATGTTCCTAAACGACATTGCTTATTGGGCAACACATTTTCACAACCTCAGGCATTACCTTTTTTTGACCTCTTGGCATTTGGCCACACAGCTATACCACTTAAAGTGCTTGAAGACCTCCCTCTGACAGATCCTGTGATTGCATTTCAGAATGGCCACAAAATACCTAGTGTCACTGACTGTGGGTCCTGCTCTGGTCATATCTGAATAGCAAAGTATCTCTGCCACCAGCCAAACATATTCTATTAGTCCTGGCCTGAGGGGCAAATGTCCTCCTGCCTCCCATGAGTCCTCTCTTGGAACTGCCCCTAGGAGAGATAAGAAAACTTTTCCAAACCACACCAAAAAAACACACAAAAGGGTAATTTATCAAATTTGGAGATTACAGAATCTAGAGCAGCTGTGCATGGCACCCAATCAGCTTCTATTTTTCATTTTCAGAGCTTAACTGAACAAATTGAAGATAGAAGATGATTGGTTGCTAGTTGCCATGAACAGCTGTTCTAGATTCTGTCTATTCCAGTTTTGATTAATTTCTCTGATAGTATGTTCAGAGACAGTGGCAGTAAAGACCCAGTAAACAGTTATTCTGAAACTTTTTACTATACACAAGAAAACTTGGCTGTCTGCAAGTTTATGTGTGGATGGTGGGTGGTTGGTGGTTAGGAGATGCTCCTGGAGACCACCCTGTCATACAGGGTGGGGCAATTTGACCCTAATCAGGCAAATCGCCACTGCGTTTTCTCTTCCCTCTTTTGGATAGACTTCGTGATAGCGCGAAGACCGACATCTAGGGTACTTCTTCCTCCCTCCTTCCCCTCCAAAGTTTATATCCCCATTTTTTAGACTGAGTTCTCGGGGCAAGGGTTTTTTTTACAGTCGAGGTGTACTGATTGTTCAATAGACCACATACCTAGAAACTTGTTTACCAAACAGTTCTCAATGTATGGGATATTTGTTTGCTACCTATCTGATTGTAACTCTGGCACACTCTGAAATGTAATCTGTATTTTTTCCTTTTATGCAAACTAAAAACTTTTATGGAAAAAAAAAAAAAGGAGATGCTCCTGGACCTTTGGTCTCTGTGGTCATATAGAATTAAGACCAGGCTGCATTGAAAAGCTACTGCCTTTTGTCAGCAACAGTGCTACCTCTATCAGCCAAATCCATCTATAAATGTGTTGTAGAAAAACAAACTTTTTTTCTTTATTTTTTTTTTTTGTAATACAGAGTATTTTTTATGAGCTACCGCACATGGAAGAGAAATATATTTCCAAAATATTCAGGAAAGAAAAAATGATATATGTGACATATACAGTATGTACAATATATTATACATATACAGTATGTCACATTTATAAAATAAAAAATCTAAATATATTGGACATATATTTCTGTTCCATGTGTGGCTGTATTAAAAGAAATGAAAGACAATGGGACTGATTTATTTAGATTTATGAGATAATAAACTAACATATCCCTTAATTTAATATTTTTTTCTGATATCTGCATTGTCTTTATTCTCATGTAGCAACTTCCTTAGCACTTTGCTTCCAAAAACATACCACAGTAACAATGTTAATATAATTATTTTAACAGAAAGAAAAGGATGAACTGCAGATTCGAGCTGATGAGATTCAAGTTTCTATTAATTCTAACTTAACCTGTAAAGTGCGGAATATAACAGAACGGCCTGATGATGATATAATATTCTGTAAAACTGAAAGAGGCTCCTCCAAAAAAATAGATGTGGCTAAAATAGAAGTAGAGGTGAGTTATAAGAGCGGAAGAGAATCTAGGGAAATGGCTGTAGTTATCCAGGTTTCAGTGTTCCAATTTCAAATGGTGTGCAATCAAAACAGAGAGCAGTCATCTGTGGTGTGCCGCAATGCATGTTATTATGTCTTGGTTTGTTCTTGGGTTAATCATGGGTTTACACCGAGGCACAAATTTTAAAGATGAACTCTTGCCTCAAAAATATATTTAAATATATTCCTCAATAACCACAAAGGATATATGTCCACTTTATGTGCACCAAAAACCAGTTAGTAACTTGTAAAAGTAGTAATGACATCATCAGTTGTTTGTGGGGGACCTAGAAAGACCACCCACTACAAGGTGCCTGTATACTTTCTGTAAGTGCCTGTCCTAGCATGCCCTGCTGCAACTCTGCTTTCTGCATTGTAATTGACCATACCAAGTGCTTGCCCACATATATATATAAAACATACATGTTAAGTCTGACAGTAAAATAATTATTTAATCAGTTATGAAAGATGTTTCACTTTGGAAATGTTTTGCCTCTTATCTTTTTGTTTTCTGATATGGTTTGTGTTCTGATAATGTTAGAAAAAAAATAGGAAATTGTTTAACTTTGTGACTTATCAGTAGGCTTGTGACACAGTTATCATCATTTATGAAAACCAGTGCGTAAGAAAAACGTTTGCTACTTTTTAGAGCTATTGAACCTACAGTTTTCATTTTCTAAAGCAGCTTTCTCAACTACAGTTACATGGAACCCTAGGGTTCTTCTGAAGTTTGCTAAGTACCCACAGCTTATAAATCTTCTTTTTACATTAAAAGCTATATACAGGCATACCTCACTTTTAAGTGTTAGCTGGCTTTCCCCAGATAGTGCAGTAGGGGAGGATCTATGCATACAGGATCAAACAGCCTTTTTACACAATGCAGATGATTAACCCCTTAAGTTCCACAGTGAGTATAACAAGCATGCTATGCTGCATATACAGACAGATTTTACTGTTGTGGGTTTAGTAACACTTTAAGCAATGAGCAACAATCTCTGACATGAATTTGATCTTTTCAGTTATTTGTAAGGAGCAACTGGGAGCTGTAGAAATAGTAAATATTAGCAGGGGCTCACCAAAAGGCTGGGAAGTTATATTAAGGGCTCCTCCATGTTAGAAAGTTTGAGAAAGGCTGGTTTAAAATTTACAAATAAAATGTGAAGAATAAGAATAGTTGAAACAGCTCAGACAATTTTATCATTTAATAAACTGTCTCTGGAGGTTAGAGTGATCTTCACATGGGGCTGCAGCTGCAAGAAAAATAGTTTAAATAATGTACTCCTGGCATTGGGGAACTTGCCTAGAGGATGATAATTTGCATTGTGAGTGGGAATGGGTTAAAGTTTATGTTTGGACAAAAAAAAAAAAATATATATATATATATATATATATATATATATATATATATATATATATATATATATATATATATCTTTTTTTTCAGTATATTTCTCCAATACATGCACATTGTTCCATATTTTGTATCCTGAGCTGACAATTACTGCTTGGGAATTCAGTATAGTAGATGCACTGAGGTTGATCTACTAAAGCTCTGGAGCATTCACATCTTGGCGTTCCGAATCGTGAGCGGAATCTTGGTGATTCTGCCCATGATTCAAAATAGCGGCAAATTGTGGGACGCCCTTGGAATCCCTGTCACTTCCAATAGCACCCCGATCGTGGCGCGATTTTGCCATGATTGTCGTCTGACTAATCACGGTAAAATCATGCAAAAAGAATCACGGGACGCCTGTCGCCCAAAAGAAGTACAAGAGCTTTTTTTTTGATGATAGGTGTCCCGCGATTCTGTTTGTGCGATTTTACCACGATTGTTGTTTACTGAATGCAGCAAAACCATGCCACAATCGTTGTGCAATTGGAAGTGACAGGGATTGCACGGGTGTCCTGCGATTTGCTGCTATTTCAAATTGCAGCTCTTCTGCCCACGATTCGGAATGCTAAGTTGTGAACGGAGCCTTAAACTGGAGAATGCAAAATCCGGTGCAGCTCTGCAGGGCAGGTGGTGGGGGCCCCTGGGCTTGAGTCACTTTCGGGCCCTACCTTCTATACTTTGCTGTATTTATCGGCATATAACACGTGCCGGCATATAACACGCACTCCAAGTTTAGGAGGGAATTTTAAGGACAAAACTTTTAGGGGGGAAATTTAAGGAAAAACTTACATTTAAACCCATCAATGCAGCCTTATCAGTGTCCATCTGCAGCCTTGTCCATCCATCTGCAGCCTTCTCAGTGTCATTTGCAGTCTTGTCAGTGTAGCTTTGTCATTTGCAGCCTTGCCCCAGTATCATTTGCAGCCTTGTCATTTGCAGGCTTGTCATTGCAGTCTTGAAGTTTAAAAATGGCGCCGCAAAGCTTAATTGAACAAGCTGAAGTTAGAAGCTGATTTTTTACCAATGCACAGCTTCACCAGATTTTGCACTTTCCAGTTTTACTAAATCAACCTGTGTGATTGTGGGAAAATGTACATGTATTTTAGTACTGTACTGAATGTTTGGGTATTTTTGTATAGATATACACTTAAATATTGAAGAAAATATATATTCAGCGCAATATTCAAACTCAATAATAATGCAAAATAGTGCAAAATAACTATTAAGATATTAAGTAATACTCAGTAATTCAGTGTGTTAACCTACTAATGGGCTTAACGTGATTGCTGCCAACACCTCTCAGAGTGTATCCACATGTGACTCTTATTTCGAAACTTTCAAATAAATTCATGTGTAACGCAACCAAAAAAAAAAATTATTAATAAATTAAGTCCTCATAATATGCAAATTCCACTATTGTGCAACTTTAGGTGACAGTTCATAATAGCCAGTGACTTCAGTGACCACCACCTCTAGCTGGAATGCCTGTTCACCTCGAAAAGTTGATCCCACTACAGAGTCATGCACACCTGTTGTTATATCACTCAGGATACCACAGGAAAAAACAAATCCTCCTCCTGGTGTTCCTGGGCTACACTGACACCAACCTTCACTGACCTTCTCCTCAACTCTCCAAATGTAGACCCCCACTACAGAGTCACATATGCCTGATGATCGCTCTCTTGGGACACCCCGGGAACACAAGTCCTCCTCCTGGTATCTCTGGGCAGTGCAGATGCCCCCTTGTGATCTCAATCAGTCATGTGTGGCCATATAAAGACAAAGGCAAACCATAGTGCTCTCTGCTATTGACATTTACTTAAAACTTTACATAGGAATTAAAAATATTTACATAAATATGTGACAAACAAGCATATCATCAACTTTGTTGTGAATTGAAAAGACATTATGAATTGCAGCACTTCACACCTGTATGCATTACATTCTCCAATGAGCTTGTTCAGCAGGTCTGTAGTGGCAGGGCCGTCTTACTGAGCGGGCACCCTTTCACCTGGGGCCCCATTAGAGCCAGACAAATAGAAGAAGCATTGGGGAAAGGGAGTCAGGCTTAGCAGGCACAGGCAGTCCGGCGGGCAGGGCAGCCATCAGGGGGGTACAACCCATACACTGAGGGCCCGATTGTCTAGAAGGGCCCGGCTGTCTGGGGGGGGGGGGGGGGGGGGTGGGAGAAGGCAGGGACAGCTCCGTGGCTGCGCTGGATTTTGGAATGTGTGTGAGAGTCATTAAGCTGACATTGATCTCTTTGCTGCCCCCTCTGGTAAATCCCAGCATGTGCACCCCTCATGTGTCCTGCACAAGAGCTGGGGAGTGGGACAAGGAACACCACCTAACAAGTAAAGGCTGTTCTACAAGTAAGGGGGTTTGTGTGTGTGTCTGTGTACATGTGTGTGTCTGTGTACATGTGTGTGTGTGCCTGTGTGTGTCTGTGTACATGTGTATGTGTGTCTGTGTACATGTTTGAGTGTGTGTGTCTGTGTATGTGTACATGTGTGTCTGTGTACATGTGTGTGCCTATGTACATATGTGTGTGTCTGTGTATATTTGTACATGTGGGTGCGTGTGTACATGTGCATGTGTGTGTCTGTGTACATATGTATGCCTGTGTACGTGTGTGTGTGTGTGCCTGTGTACAGGGGTGTGTGTGTCTGTGTACCTGTGTGTGTTTGCCTGTGTACGTGTGTGTGGGTGTACATGTATGTTGTGTGTGTGTGTGCTTGTGTACGTGTGTGCGTGTGTCTGTGTACGTGTGTGTCTGTGTACATGTGTATGTGTGTCTCTTTATGTATGTGTCATATATACACATGTGAGGGAGGCTGCGAGCGTACAGGTGTGAGGTGCATAAATTGGCTCCATAGCATTACTTTGCCCAGGGGCCCATGATGCCAATAAGATGGCCCTGTGTAGTGGGGTCAACATTTCGAGGTGAACAGGCATTCCAGCCAGAGATGGTGGTCATTGAAGTCAGTGGATATTATGAACTGTCACCTAAAGTTGCTAAACGGTGGATTTATTATGAGGACTTTAGTTACTAGTAATTATTATTTTTGGTTGCGCTATGCTTGAAATTGTTTTAAAGTTTAATACTCCTAAATATCATAATTTTTAAAGTACCTTTTCAATGTATTTCTTTGATTGAGATCTTTTAGGCTCCATTCACACCTGAGCGTAGCGATTTACTGGCTTTTTCAGGCATTTTTTTCAGAGTTTTTTCAGCTTTTAACAAGATTTTAAAAGAGTTTTAGAAGCATATTAAAAGCATTAAGGGGAGGAGCACTAGGGGGAGGAGAGGGAGAGGTAATTAGGGGTGGAGTGCTGCTATAAGAGCAGAAAACGCTCGTAAAACTTCAAGCGTTTCTATTGAAGTCTATGGGGCCAAAAATGCTTGTAATCTGCCAAAAAGAAGCTCATGTACTTTCTTGAGCGACAGACATTTTGTTTCAAGCAACAGAATGCTCAGATGTGAACAGGGACCATTGAAACGAATGGGATTTGGCTTGTTGAGCATTTTAGAGCTACAAGCTTCAAGCAGAAAATCGATCAGGTGTGAACGGGCCTTAATGCTTGCTCCAAGTGTTTCTCTTTATTCTGGTGCACTGAATTCCATTTTGAGCTCTTTGTAGCATTTTTTTTTTTTGCTAATGCAATCTGTCAGCATAAAACTATGAATTAGGTGTTTCCACACCAGATGTGCTCATGCTTCTTCAAGGAGACTCTCTCACCAAGTAGGAGAGCCAGGATGAGCATGACAGCCTCAGAGTATCACTTTTTAAGACAGCAATGGCAGTTCCCATATCTATTCTGGCAGACTAATTTTCTTTTCAGGTACAATGACTAATTTCACCTTTTTCATTTTTAAAGGTTGTTTTGGGGAACTATACAAAGAAACTAGACAGATTATCAGGGACTTCCGTCTATATATATATACTTCTGGTTATTCCTCTTCTATTAGCTGTCGTTATTGGTAAGTGTTATATAACACTATTATCCTTTATACACAAAAGTTATAACACATCTACTAATATCTGAGCTTTAACCACTTGACTTTCGGAAGATTTACCCATCACCCATCACCCATGACCAGGCCATTTTTTGCAATACAGCACTGTGTTACACTGTTTAACAATTTAAGGTTTAATTTAAACAACATTTGCAAATATATGAGGAAGCCACACTACCTTGGCTCCTCTGTATAGTGCAGCCATAGCCTAATAAGCACCTTTGGTGGTCAGAGGAGCTAAGGGTCACACAGGAAGATCGTCCATCTTGTTGACAAGTCTCCCTACCACCCGGCTGAATCCTACATTGTTCGTGCTAGGTGAGTGTGGGAAGAAAAGTATTATAATGCACCAACAGGCAATGATCATTATGAATCTGTGGGTTTGCACAAAGCACTCCAAGGTTATCAGATATCTCCCTGCTTGTTGTGTTTTTTAGGAAATATCTGCCCTTTCATGGTACTCCCTAAAGCAACCCCGTGGTTTGTCCAAGCAGGGGAAAGCAAGAGGTTTGGTTTAATGTTCCTTCCCCTAGCAGCACAAAAAACAAGTTTCCTTTTCTTTGTTCCCCTGCTTCTGCATTTGGAGTAAAGAAAGATACCCCTGTTTAAAGCAAGCCATAGATGAATCAATTTTCTTTCGTCCACCACTGGTGGAAGGAAAGAAAATTGATCAATCTCCCCGGGAATGCCTCCCGCAGGACTATTGCATTATTCTGACAGTAGGGGGGGGGGGGGGCTTCCCAGCAAACAGAATACAATGAGTAATGATAGCAACTATAGCCTCTGGCAGTGATTACATGTAGAAAAATCTGACAGGCTGATTGTACCCAAGTTGATCGATGAATCAACTTGCGTTCAATCAGCCTGCCCATACATGGATTGAAATTGGTCTGGTCCATGCTGAACCCGCCCAATTTTGATCCATGTTTGGCCAGCTTAAAAGAAAGAGTATGTGGTTTGACTTTTTTTTCTGAATCATACTTACCTAGGTCGATGCAGCATTGGTCTGATGCTCCATCTGTCCCCCACTGGCTCCAACACTGAAAACCGAGCAGTCCCAAACCACTGGGGTGGAAGCGGCCGGCTCAGGCTCTCATCGCCTTATCGAGAGGCTGAGCCAAGTGCTGGTCCAAGGATGTGGGCAGATCTTGACTTCATTGTCGTGATCTTGCCCGAGCTCGGACCAGCTCTCTGGTGTCAGCCAACAGCAGGCCTCAGCCCGCTGTTTGCTGAAAGCGGGTCACAGGAGTGCAGAACGAACTGCACTCCTGTAATCCACAGAAAACGAGCTTTGGCTGTACTTCTTCTTTAAGTTCTGAGTATATCTAGTCAAAGCTAATACAGGGCTGGAAACTCTCTCCCCACCCCCGCAGGAGAGCACTAGTGATGGGCTCGGGCGTGTTTGAAACCTCATGTGCCCGATCCCGCCAGGAAGCCAACACTGCACAGCACTAATCCGCAGATGCACAGAGCGGGAAATGTCTCACTGCCTGTGATTAGCACTGTGTGGGATCAGGCATGTGCGGTTTCGAACACGCCCAAGCCCATTTCTACTGAGTACCATAATATGCAATTGCCAGCCATCAGAACTGTCACAGGAGAGTCTCAGATATTTTCTTCACTGTTAGATAAATATAGTGGCGGGGAAGCAAACCAAAAGTGAGGGGAGGGGCAATTAAAGATTGTGTATTTTTTTTTTATTTTAGTTCTGTGTGCTTTTGGGTATTTCCTCCAGATATGTGCAATAATCCAGAAAAAAAACACCCTTGTTAATGTTGACCCTCCACTTGTAGTTTAAGTGCCTTAACATGCGTTGCAATTGCACTTTGTTGCAGTGGAACTTTAGTCAGAAAATTAGGTTCTGCTAGATCACTTCAGGTTGGCTCCTTTTGCAAGTATAGCTATGTAAAACATTAAAAATAAGTGCTTATACTGTTCAAAATCCAGTAATACACTGAATCACCCTGCTGTGCACATGTTTAGTTGATCTCTATTTTTGGCACTGTGTGCTGAAACTCAGAGCCATAGCCTCAGGCCGCGTACACACGGGCGGACTGTCTGACGGACTTGGTCCGCTGAAACGTGTTTCAGCGGACAATCCGCTCGTGTGTGGGCTTCAGCTGACCTTTTCAGCGGACAGTCTGGCGGACTAAGTCTTTCGGAATTTCCGTAATATTGTCCGTCCAAACTTGGTTTCAGCGGACAGTCCGCTCGTGAGTAGGCAAGTTGGACGGACTAAGTATGGCGCATGCTCAGAAAGGATTTACACGGCCGAAGGTTGCATTGCAGTGTATTGGACCTCGTATTTCTAGTCCCGTCGTACGTGCTGTACACGTCATCGCGCAAGCTTTCAGCGGACTGTCTGTTCGTCGTGTGTGGTCAAGTCCGTTCATTCAAAAGTAGGGCGGACTGTCTGTCGGATTGTCTGACGGACTTAGTTGGACGGATAGTCCGCCCGTGTGTACGCGGCCTAAGATTTACTGCTGCTTTGGGGCTCTAGGCTTCAGCAAAATGGCAGCCTCCAGCAAGACGAAAATGGAGCAATGCTGGAGGCAATTTACAGCACACACTATTTTGGGCAGGATAATTAATAATGTGGAATGTATATTCCTTGCTAAAGAACATAATTTTTTATCAAATTGTTATGAGTAAAAAAGAATTTTAATGAATGGTTTGTAATGCTTGAAAAAATAGATGCTGTCTGCGTTATTTTTCGTCATGCAGTGTAACACACAAGACATGTGGAAGTGAAAGCTTTGAAGGTGCATTTGGGTGCCATTTCCAGTGAATGCTCCCGCAGCTCAACATGATTAGTAGAAATTGGCCTTTAACTGCACATAATCCATTCAAACCTCTTCTGAGACACTGGAGGTTTTGAAGAGCTCAGCAGCACTACTTTGCTGTATATATGGGAAGGGATTTAGATTGGTACCAGTATGGTTCACGTAGTCCTCAACAGTGGAGATCCCACTCTATATGCCTGGTATGTGCAGTGAGGCCGCGTACACATGCGGGGACTGTTCGCCCAACTTTGTCCGCTGAACAGTGTTTGGGCGGACAGTCCGCTCGTGTGTGGGCTTTCAGCGGACAGTTTCAGCGAACAGTCCGCTGAACAAGGTTTTTCGGAATTTCCGAAAAACTGTCCGCTGAAACCTTGTTTCAGCGAATAGTTCCCTCGTGTGTAGGCTTGTTCGACAAACTAAGTTCCGCGCATGCTCAGAAAGGCTTTACACGCCGAAAGTTATAATGCAGTGTATAGGACGTCGTATTTTTCGTCCCGTCGTACGTGCCGTTCACGTCATCGCGCACGGTTTCAGCAAACTGTTCGTTCGTCGTGTGTGGCCATGTCCGTCCATGCTAATTTTGAGCGGACTGTTTGCCGAAACTGTTTGACGGACAAAGTTGGGCGAACAGTCCCCGCGTGTGTACGCGGCCTCAGTGTGAGTGGAAGGAGAGACGTTTTATTTCTGGTAAAAAAAAAATGGATCAAAGTACAAAAATGCCAACACTTCTGCTGCAACATTACAGAATCATTGACAAATGTATTTGCATCAATGGAGCATTCCAGGGTTTGCTAGGTAATACCACCCATTTGTGATTTTCCACCTTTTTTTAAGGAACTTCAGTTTTACAGCATGCCGTTTTGGTGCTTTATAAGTAAATGTAAAAATGCCTAGCAATATGCAGCAAATTACCAATGAAATCAACAGGAATAAAAAATATATTGCTTACACATAGTCCCCTTTTAATGTTACCATGCTTCCAAAAGTGATACATGTATTGGAGAATTCAAAAGCCTCCCAGTAGCACTCAGTGATAATGAAGCAGAGCACGCACAAGCAAAAAATGACTCAATGGGGGCTATTTACTAAAGGAAAATTCACTTTGCACTGCAAGTGCCCTTGGAAGTAAAGTCGCTGTAGATCCGAGGGGGACATGCAAGGAAAATAAAAGACAGAATTTTAGCCTGCACATGATTGGATGATAAAATCAGCAGTGCTTTCACTCATTTCAGATCTACCCCTTAGATTTAGAGTGACTGCACTTCCAAGTGAACTTTCATTGCATTTTCAAGTGCACTTGCAGTGCAAAGTAGATTTGCCTTTCGTAAATAACCCCCAATGTGTAGGATGCAGGCATATCCCACTTTTAAGTACACAATGAGGTTTATTTACTAAAGCTGGAAAGTGCAAAATCAGGCTCACTTCTGCATGGAAACCAATGAGCTTTCAGATTTTATTACCAAAGCTTAATTGAACAAGCTGAGTTTAGAAGGTCATTGGTTTCTATGTAGAAGTGAGCCTGATTTTGCACTTTCTAGCTTTAGTAAATAAACCCCATTGTGTACTTAAAAGTGGGGTATGCCTGTACTCATTTCCATACTAGCTGTCATGGCAGTTTCAGGAGATAAGTCAGAATAGTTCATAGTCTATATTAAAAAACCTTAACAGCTCCTCCATTAGATACCACAGAAAGAGTTTGTTTTATAGCTCTTTGATTTCTTATGCTATGATTTGTGTTCATTTATATTTCCTGTGTCACCATCCAGCTACCTGTATAATAACCAGGTACAAATCATCACAGCTAAGTGAGCAACAGAGGAAGAAGTTGGAACAGCTGGAGTGCGACATTAGACAGGAAATACGTGATGGTATGTAACCTTTGGCAAAAAATGTGTTTCAGTGCTGTTGGCATATTGAGCTCAAAGTTTCCTAACACATCATGGCAACACACCTTGAGTTGTGACTCCGCCACTCCACAACCTGACAGGATTGTGAGGCATGCACATGAAAGAAATGATAACCTACAAAGACTTGTAGTTAAGAGAAAAAAAGGTCAGGGTGGTTAAAAATTGTACTCTGATATTCTTTGCTCTCTATTGATAATTCAGAATTAAGCTGTTGCTGTGAGCATGCTGCCCTACATTTATTGATTAGTGGATGTTCTTGTAAAGTAAAATTATTACAGTTGCATCTTTCTCAAAATATTGATCACCCTGTATTATTACTTTATAAAAAGGTAGATAAAATTGTGCTGTGGTTTTGCACAACCTACTGGACCATTGGGGAGGTGGGAGTTTTGGATCCTACCCCGCCAACTCCCTCCAGTAATCATTGATTTATTTATTCCCCCCCCCTTTTTTTTTTTCCTCTCGCATCTTCTAATATATGTGTGATGATTAGGATATGTACACATAGAGAGCTGACAGATGGAGGAGGCCGTGACCTTAGCCGACAGAGGGCGACATTTAGCTTAAGTCGAACCCTACACCATCTAGTGATGATAAACGTAGTCACCCTCCCAGTGTGGCCGACGGCCTCCATCACGTAGCTCATATATTTAGAGTATTACTGATAGCAGAGATTATGCTATATACAATGGTATACCTCTTTTCCCTCCAGCAGAAAACGTCCTGTCTTCTCCTCAAACACCTAGGGAAACCGGGGTTCAAGGCCAACCTTTTAGAGTCAAGTAAAACATACCTATGCCCCACGCACTGACCGCCAATCACCCTCTTGATACCCGCCATTACTTGACTTATCTCTCTCCCTGTAAACCAGAACCGGGTGTAGGCCACGGTTATTCCTATAGGGATACCAGCTACACACATAAATACATCTAGCTGAGAGAATCCTATGCTCTGAAAACCGGGTCCGACCATCAGCGGTTTTCCATGTTCTCACGGTAATACACATTTTAGCATGTTCCTGGGCTACTAAGGAGGAAGCTCTCCCAGTTTGTGACTAATAGAGGAATAAGACAGGGAGGGACCCCCTTCGTAGCAATTGAATACATCACTATCTCCAGTAGACATTGCGTATAAACCTCTCCAGATACTGGGGTCAACCGTGCAAACCAGGTCCCTTTTAAATCTTTGAAGCAATCTTTGAAGCAATCTTTGAATTGTTGATTTACCGAGTTACTTTGTTATTGAATTACTGCTCCATATGATTTCGTGTGTACCCTACAAGAGTAGGAAACTTACAAACCATGGGCGACCAAACACCCCACCCCCTCTTCCCTCCCTCTGCTCCCACCCGAACACTCAGTCCATACCCTATTTCCTTCCGTCTTTCCTTTCACTTCTGTTCTATACCTCCTTTCAAAGTGGGGGTGGCCCCCCTCTGCCTCCCCGCCTACCCGCCACCCACTTGGGGCCCCTACGAGCACCCTACCAAAGCTCCTGGCCCAGACGTAGGGACTTCCGTTGCCGATACCTCGACAGCTTTTGGTCATAGACTTCTCATCCTTAGTTGAGAACACATCCCTCTCCGACAATGCAACAACAACTAACCCTGAAATGCCTGTCACTAAATGTTAAAGGCTTAAACCTTCCAGAGAAGAGATCACAGGTACTAACTGCCTTGACGAAACACAGAGCCCACTTTCTGCTCCTACAGGAAATGCACTTCCGCACTAACGCTATCCCCAAGCTAGCGAACCACATTTATAATCGGTCGCTACATTCCACCAATCCAGAGGCTAAAACTAAAGGGGTCTCAATACTTATTGCCAAACATGCTGATTTCCAGCTTAAAGAGTCCAAAATAGATCCGGAGGGGAGATATATCTTTATCAAGGGTACGTACGCGTCAAAACCAATTACACTGGCCAACATTTATTGTCTCAATGAACATCAACTATCTTCTCAGGACCGTATCTGACTTACTATCTTCCTTCCAAGAGGGCATAGTGATTTTGGGGGGAGATTTCAACATTCCAATGAATCCTCTCCTAGACACCTCGACAGGGACGTCCTCACTTCCATACCGGGCGCTTCGCCAAATCAAAATACAACTTCAAACCCTACCTTACACGACACCTGGCGCACCCTATTCCCAACAGTCAAGGACTATACCTTCTTCTCCTCACCGCACCAAAAGTATTCTAGATTAGATTACTTCTTCCTGACCCAACACGACCTGACATACCTCTCCCAAGCATCCATCGAACCAATGTTTTTGTCGGACCACCACCCCATCACAATGACCCTCACCTTCACGGAATCGAACCCCAAATCCAAAATGTGGAGACTGAATCCCTCCCTTCTGAAAGACCCAGCTTTACTGATACAGATACGCTCTCGACTCCAACTTTACTTTAAAGAAAATCGTTCCCCCGACATGTCTCCCATCACACTTTGGGAGGCCCACAAATGTGTCATTAGAGGGAAGCTAATCTCCCTAGCAAAAAAAGTATTTTATGAGTACGATAACAAAAGCGGGAGACTCCTAGCATGTACGATACAGGCAGCCAAATCACAGACGACAATCCATCAGATACGAGACAGCAAAGGTAACCTACTCTCCAGAAGCACAGACATTGCCAAACAATTTGAAATGTTCTATTCCAGACTTTACAATCTGACACGTGACAACACAGGAGCACCTAAGATAGGCAACCGCAATGACAAAATTAAAGACTTCCTATCCCGATACTGCCCTAAACCAATTATGCCTCAGCAAGCACAAGCCATGGAGAGCCCCCTCTCTTCAGAGGAACTCCTCTTGGCAATCAAACAAATGAAAGTGGGGAAGAGCCCAGGACCTGACGGCCTCCCGCTGATATATTACAAAACATTCCATGAAGAACTGAAGCCATCCCTACTACAGACTTTCAACGCTCTAGCAAACCCTAACACTTTGCCGGGTCGACTGATGGAAGCACACATAACGGTTATCCCTAAAACCGGCAAGGATCCAACGCAAGTATCCAACTATAGGCCCATATCAATGCTAAATGTCAATATCAAACTATACGCAAAGATTCTTGCCAACAGACTGCTTCCTCTTATTCCTGGTCTCATACAATCTGATCAAGTGGGCTTCGTCCCCGGTAGGGAAGCCAGGGATAACACTATCTGCACATTGAACTTACATCACTGGCTTACTTCAACACTATCCCATGGATTCTTTCTGTCTCTCGATGCTGAGAAGGCGTTCGACAGGGGGGCCTGGCACTATATGCAGGCTGTGCTGAAGGGAGTGGGACTCCTTCAGCGCATGCGCTCACATATTGACGCCTTGTATGCGAACCCTTCGGCCAAAGTAAAGGTCAATGGCCTCCTGTCGGACACCTTCTCAATCAGCAATGGGACGCGTCAGGGTTGCCCCCTCTCGCCCCTAATTTTCATTCTGTCTCTTGAACCCTTACTGAACAGATTAAGAACCAATCCTGACATTAAAGGGTGCTTTATAGGTGATCGAGAGTTTAAAGTAGAAGCTTTCGCTGACGATATCTTATTGTCACTTCAGTTCCCGCGTATTTCCCTACCTAATCTTCTCAGTGATATGAAGCATTTCAGGGATTTATCAAATTTGAAAATCAATTACTCCAAATCATATGCCCTCATATGCCCTCAATGTCTCACTTCCACCACAAGAAGCTATGCACTGTCAGGAATCCTTTCCATTTAGATGGCAAAAAGATAACATAACCTAGGTATCCAAATTACATGGAAAATGTCAGATTTATATAACCAACGGCATGGATTCCTCTGGAGGATCATTTTACAAACGGCAGGTTGCACTCCTTTCCCTGGCTTACCCCAAGCCATTGGAACCAGACCGTCAAAACACATCCCCTTATCTTCCCCTCACTAGTGGCTTTTAACCAAGCTATACGCCTCGCCAAAGTGTCCTCGCGTCCAGGTCCTCTGACTCCCTTACGCAACAAACCGGATTTTCACCCGGGGGAATCCTCCTCGTTTTTAATAAGGGAATGGCCACATGAGGAGGTATTAGCCCACCACCTCTTCCACAAAGGTCAACCGCGCTCTTATGAAAACTTAGCTGCACTTTTCCCAACTCAGAGCTTCCCTTTCTGGTCTTAGAGACATTTCCTAGCCTCGGAAGCCCCATCCGCTACGTGGTGTAGACAACTTTCCCCATTTGAACGTCTATGTACCAGCAACACTTCTCTGAGACACCTAATCTCAAGCATATATGTAATACTGCAAGACGACTCTGACCAGATACAGGCGATACCCACACTTAGCTCCTGGGAAAAAGACCTACAGATCAACCTCACAAAAGAACAGTGGGAAGACATATTTACTTACACTCATAAAGGTTCAATGAATGTAGCAATACAAGAGAATGGATACAAACTCGCAACCAAGTGGTACAGAACCCCTGCTAGGCTACACCAATTCTCCCCCACGATCCCCAATACTTGCTGGAGATGCAAGTCAGCGGTAGGCTCTATGATACATATTTGGTGGGAGAGAAATGTGTAAAGGGCCAAAAAGGGGCTGGGGAATCACCAACCCCCGGGACTTTAAAGGTATCAAATCACAAATTGACAAAAAATTTTTTTAAATAAAATAATACAATTTTATTCAAATTTATGCAAAAAAATAGTATAGCTTGAACATTCATAAAAACAACAATTTAGTCCATTGATGCATAGACAGGCATTTATCAAAATTGACCAAGATTTCACTTAACCATACAGGGAAAGAGAGAAGAGAAAGCTGCAGTTGTTCAACATGTTTCGCCCAGATCAGAGCTTCTTCAGGAAAATTAATTAGGCAGCCAAAGGGTTTGCACTAAAATGATAAAAGTATAACATGAATGTTACAACAAATAAATGCGTGAAATAAAGTATTATATCATTACAATAATCCAAAACAGGGGAAACAGAAATATGGTAGTTTATGATATTGTTAAGCAATTTATAAATGCATATATTAAGTCCAATATTGGCTACAAAAGCAAATACAGTAAGTTGTAGTGTCTCACCAAAGTTGCCAAAAATTCCATGTATCGGTAATAAATTTTTATAGCAACATTAAATCAAGTTAGGATCGAAAGAACAATTGAATTAGGAAAGATGTATGTCGCCAGTTGGGTCTGTAGAGAGGAATAAAGGCAAGCAATAAATAGTGGGAACATATGGCCCTAGAGACTAGGAGCTGATATTATAGAAAAAATATACTATTGTTATGTAGTCCAGAGACTAGATCTATAGAGTCTATAGCAAGTAGACTTGGCGAGATATCTCTGCCTCGTCCCGGTCTGGCGGAGATATATAGATGACATCTTTCTTATCTGGACGGGGACGGAGGCGGAGCTGTCCACATTTATGCAACTACTTAAGATCAATACATATAATTTAAGATTCACGATGGAAAAAAGTAGGTCCAGTATAACCTTTTTAGACATTCAAATCTACGCTAACGACAAGGGTGAGATTGGTTCCACCCTTTTTAGGAAACCCTCGGCAGCCAACACTGTTTTGCATGCCTCTAGCTCGCATCCAAAACCATTGGTGGCTAGCATCCCTTATAGCCAATATCTCCGTCTTAAGCGAAATTGCAGTAATGAAATCGATTTTGAACATGAGGCCAAGGCACTACAAACTCGTTTACGACTTTGTGGTTACAGTAACAAATGCTTAAAAAGATCATATGCTAGGGCTAAAAAACAGACCAGATCGACTCTTTTGCATGGCAAGAAAATCCCTCAACCAAATGAAGGAGTGAGATTGATCACTCGATATTGTGCCCAACATTCTCAGATACGGGACATTTTGAGTAAATATTGGCATCTTCTGGTAGGCGATCCCAAAATTTCAAAATTTGTGAAGGATTATCCAGAAATAACCTTCAGAAAATCACGATCAATTAAAGATACTCTGGTTAAGAGCCATTATGTCTCTCCAAACTCTACCACCTGCAAACCAACATACGGATCGAGGCCATGCCACAAATGTAGTTTTTGTAGGTATATCCTAGCCTCAGACTCAATCTTGCTACCTAACAAACGACTCTACAAGCCGAGATTTTCAGTCACCTGTACATCAATAGGCATTGTATACATTATGATCTGCGAATGTGGCGCCTACTATGTAGGCAAGACAAAGAGGCCTTTCTTTCACCGCATCAGGGACTATGTCTCCCTGGTGCAGGGAAAGAAAATGGAAACTCCCATCAGTCGCCACATGGGACTATTTCACAATTTTGAAGATAACAAAATGCATTTTTTTGCGTTAGAATATGTCACCCCTGGCGACCGAGGGGGTAACTATAACCAAATTCTTTTACAGCGCGAGGCTCGCTGGATCTTTGACCTCAAGGCCACCAATACACCTGGCCTAAATGAAGCCTTCAGCTTCAAACCGTTCCTTTGAGGATGTATTTAATTACCTTTTTTTTTTTTTTTTTTTATATATTGTGTTTGCTATCTGTAAATCTCTCTAAATTCGCCGATACTCCAGTAATCACTTCACCAATATGGTGTTCAGTACGGGCGCCCCGGGGGATATCAGCGTCTTAATCAGCTCTGTGAATCAATCAGTAGCTTTGACCCGTATGTCCCCCTCTCTCTGGGTTTCTGGCTTCTATGGGTCTCTCTGGTTTTAAGGGACTAACGTAGTGACTTCAAATTCCTGATTTGGGATGTTTTTTTTTTATATGTGTTTTATATGTGCGTGCCGTTCTGCATTAGATGTCTTCTCACTGGCAGACCTATACATAATGCTTTGTAAAACATTGGGTTTACTTTGATGGCGCTTATACTGCGATCCATCTTATGTATATCATCCCCTTTTAATAACTGTTAAATTGTTGCCAACTTAAAACTACTCTCTCTGGACTTGCAAATTGATCCATCCGATGCCCCCAATCGATTTATGCCTTGTCCTTTGTAATTTGCGCTGACATACAACTTTCGTTTAGCTGGAGTGCCTTATGTCACTTCCATCCAACGCCAACAATTTCTGCTATTTATACATTATGGTAGGAGATTTTCCAAAATGGCCGCTATGGTATCATCACGTGACGCGCGCTATGCGCAACACGATGACGCGGTCTCGCGCATGCGCATTAAGTCTCTCAGCCCTAAAGAGAGACCCAGGCAGCCTCTCCCCTCCTCTTTCTCCACCCGCAGCTCGGCAGTGACGTCAGACGCCGCCGAGCTGGAGAGGTTTAAAGCCCCCCATCCCAATCAGTTGCCTCTTGGCAATTGTTGGGACTGGATGCTGCTCTCCGGACTCTCTGTGCAGTTCAAGGGTAAGCTACTGTGCATTTAGCTGCCACCTCTGCAAACTACCTAACTTAGACCTTGCTGGGGATCTTTATATGATAGATCCTACAGTAAGGTCCTGAGGCTCAGACTCTTGCATTAACTATTTAAGCCCTCTCTTGTATCTTTTCTTTTTAGCACCAACTGTCAACTTTCCTTACTGCTACCAAAATATTCCAGCTCTTGAATTACCCTGACATATTCACTGAACCTCTTTTAGAACCTTGAACCAATCTCATTGATTCAATGAAATTACTCAGGTAATAATTACTATAGACTCTATAGATCTAGTCTCTGGACTACATAACAATAGTATCTTTTTTCTATAATATCGGCTCCTAGTCTCTAGGGCCATATGTTCCCACTATTTATTGCTTGCCTTTATTCCTCTCTACAGACCCAACTGGCGACATACATCTTTCCTAATTCAATTGTTCTTTCGATCCTAACTTGATTTAATGTTGCTATGAAAATTTATTACCGATACATGGAATTTTTCGTGACTTTGGTGAGACACTACAACTTACTGTATTTGCTTTTGTAGCCAATATTGGACTTAATATATGCATTTATAAATTGCTTAACAATATCATAAACTACCATATTTTTGTTTCCCCTGTTTTGGATTATTGTAATAATATAATACTTTATTTCACGCATTTATTTGTTGTAACATTCATGTTATACTTTTATAATTTTAGTGCAAACTCTTTGGCTGTCTAATTAATTTTCCTGAAGAAGCCCTGATCTGGGCGAAACATGTTGAATAACTGCAGCTTTCTCTTCTTGCTTTCCCTGTATGGTTAAGTGAAATCTTGGTCAATTTTGATAAATGCCTGTCTATGCATCAATGGACTAAATTGTTGTTTTTATGAATGTTCAAGCTATACTATTTCTCTGCATAAATTTGAATAAAATTGTATTTTATTTTAATTTTTTTTTGTCAATTTGTGATTTGATACCTTTAAAGTCCCGGGGGTTGGTGATTCCCCAGCCCCTTTTTGGCCCTTTACACATTTCTCTCTTTATAAGTACTGGGACGTGGTATCCGTGCTGTTCAGTCTCCTTCTCTCTCATAAAACTTTTTTTATTAATGCCCACATATTTGGTGGGAGTGCCCCTCAATACAACTTTTCTGGCAGGAAGTTCACTCATTTATCTTGCAGGTCACCACTTACACTTTGAACTATAACCCTGCACAGTACCTCCTCCATCATATAACTCTCCGTAGACAGACCTACTACAAATCGTTAGCCATGCATATGATCAATGCAGCCAGACTGTGTATTCCTCCTCACGATCTACTGATGTCCCCTCTATTCGGGAGTGGCTGTCTAGAATCGCTAAGATAGAGGAGATGGAGGAGCTGATTTATACCACTCAAGAACATCTACAGAAATTTTCGGCAATCTGGGCATGCTGGAAACACTTTCAAACCACAGACAAATACAAGGCATTCTTCCCCCCCTCAATCAGGGATGCATAATTCACTAAACTAAAGGGTGCGTTGATGGCAGGGGGGGGCATGGCGCCCACCTCCCTTCCTCTTCCCTCCTTATACTTCTACTTTCTCTATCCTTTCCTCCCCCAACCCCTCCCTTCCCCACTCCTTCCCACCCATCCAACTAAACAGTGAACCCTCCCCAAGGATATTCAACCGACCTTTCACCACACAGAGCTGCACTTAAGAAGCCGTCTTCATGCCCACACTATCCTTAGAGCAAGGATTAACACCTTTTTCAGAACCCAAGTTAGATGTGATGATAATGGTCTCACGGGTTGGGCACTCATATTTACCTGGCACGCCGTGAGTGCACCTCCTCTAATATTTTTTTATTACATCGGTTATACAGTACGTTTGTTGTTAAGCTATGACTATCTTTATATAGCTGTGTCCTAGTAACCACGGCCAATGTAACTTTGTTATAATGACACCTGCTCCGCGATACAAGAGAGTCGTGGCAGCACTTTCTGTATGTGATTTTTACCTGTTGCACATGTCTGTATAATGTGAATTGTTTAATAAAATAATTTATGGTAAAAAAAAAAAAAAAATTGTGCTGACTGAATTATAAAATAATGTTGAATTATGTATCAATATTGTTGGATAAAAAACTGAAAATAAGGCTTCCTTGCAAAGAAAATAATGAATACTTACCTGTCTGCATCCAATCTTTATTCTCTTAAAGAGCTACTGTAGTGGTGGATGCCTGGTCCCTTTCTACCAACCGTGATTTGGTCTGATGTCCCCGATGTAATTATAGGGCATAACAGTAATGTAGGAGCTGACATATCGAACCACATCGCTCAGCAGGATGTAGCGCTAAGGCAAGGCCAGCTTCCTCTTTTGGCTAGGATACATGCCGCTATCTTAGAGGCCTTCAAGGTATTCCTGGTTGTGTGTGACCCGAGGCCTAGTAGCACAACTTGCTCATCTCACTTTACACTTGTGTTATTCACAGATTCCTTCTAATAGCATTACCTTTCCTCAGAACAACCTTCTTAGTCCATAGGATGTTTAACACGGTTCCTCCATACACTTACAAATTTAGTGGTGCCTTTGGCATTCACAGTACAGTCACACTTCCCGTAGGCCTGGCCATAAATGGGACTATCAACCCTAAATTTCCCACAGAGGGTCACAGGACAGATACCTGCCAGCCCTCACTAGCAGCAGACTCTACAAGGGTGCAAACACACCGTTAATTCTTCACAGCAAATTCATCTCAGCTAGTCCCTGCCGAACTAGCCGAATTTCAAGCCATGCATGGCTGGCTTTAGACTTCTCCCCCTCCTCCTGTATATTCTCGACACGTTGGACAGGGGAAGCCCCCAGAAATTGGCAGCAAAGAGGGCAGGAGATTAACTTAAGGAGGCTAACACTTTGCTACATGGGGACCAGGCATCTAACACTCCCGGAAGTGTCAGATGCTATAGATACTTTAACCACTGTAGTTCTTTAAGAGAGGGAAGATCTGTAACAAATGGATAAGTATTAGTTTTTTTGTTTTTTTTTCACAGAGTGGCTATGACACAGCAGTATAAATGTATTTGCCATATCAATCAATCAGGTTTCATCTCTTACTGATCTATCTGTGATAAATTATTGATGTGATTTGTTGCTATGGTTTAACATGGCTTTAATAGTTTGCATGTCACTACTATTTTAAAATCTTAGCCCTTGTACACACTGTCGGAGATTCCGACAACCAAATCCGTCTGATTTTGTCCTGTTGCATACACACAGTCAGACAAAGTTGTCGGAAAATCCGACGTGATTACGTTATTTCGTTACGATGGGACTACATTCACGCTAGTAGCCAAATGCTTTGGTGTAGGAATTTGATCTGAACATGCGTGGCACTTTGTCCGATCGGAATTCTCTACACATGATCGGAGTATGTCCGATCGGAGCATTTTGTCATAAAAGTTTAACAACAAGTTGGAAAACAGTCCGATGTAGACCACACACAGTCGGAATATCCGACAAAACGGTCCGATCGGACACATTCCGTCGGAATCTCCGACCGTGTGTACAAGGGCTTAGATCTCTTTCACACTAGGGAACTTTGCAGGTGCTACAGCTCTAAAAATAGCGCCTGAAAAGCACCCTGAAACAGCCGATGCAGTCCCTCTAATGTGAAAGCCCCGAGGGCTTTCATACTGGAGCGGTGCACTGGCAGGACGCTGAAAAAAATTCTGCTAGCAGCATCTCTGGAGCAGTGAAGGAGCAGTGTATACACTGCTCCTAAACTGCTCCTGCCTATTGAAATCAATGGGGCAGTGTGGCTATACCACCAGCATAACGCTGCTGCAGCGGTGCTTTGCGGGCGCTTTGCGGGCGCTTTGCGGGCGCTTTGCGGGCGCTTTTAACCCTTTTTCTGGTGCTAGTGGAGGTTAAAACTGCCCCGCTAGTGGCTGAATACCACCATTCAAACGTCAGTAAAGTGGTGCTGAAAATAGCTCCATTTTACCACTGACGCCGCCCCCACCCCAGTGTGAAAGTGGCCTTAGGCTCCTTGCACACATCTGACCAAGTAATCTTTTTTAGATCTAGATAAAAAAATATGTAATGCAAGGGCCTGCCTGATTGAATACATAGTGATTGGACGCAGCTAGGTTGTCATATTACACTGACTTAGTAAATCTAAAGTCAACTGTACAAAGATGGTATGGCCAGAGTACAAAGTAGAGTAAAGTAGAGTCAAATGTATGGTGATCTTAAAAATAAACAATGTACAGTTACATTGCAAGACCAAACATTCAATGGACTGTGTAGAACAAAATGTAGATTGCGACGATAAGGCTACTTTCACACTGAGGCACTTTACAGGTACTACAGTGCTAAAAATAGCGCCTGTATAGCACCTGTAAAGCGCCTCTCCTGTGTCTCCAGTGTGAAAGCCTGTGGGCTTGCAGGACGGTCAAAAAAGTCCTGCAAGCCACATCTTTGCAGCACTATAGGAGCGGTGTATTCACCATTCCTAAAACGCCCCTTCCCATTGAAAACAGTGGGGCAGCGGCGCAAACCCATCAGCGGGGGTTAAAACCACTGTGTTAGCGGCCGAATATCGCCTCTAAAATGATGGTAAATATAGCGCCACTTTACCATGGAAGCCTACCCGCCCTAGTCTGAAAGTAGCCTAAATATTTTTTTTAAAAGTGTCTCCTACTACTTTTTGCTTACAAGAGGCTTCTTACTTTAACATTATCAGGCTTATTAACAGGAAACAATCTTTTATAAACCTCTGCATCGCTTGATACACCATAGTAGTACGATCAGTAATTATGAGCAGCAGAATAGTATTTAATTAGCACTGTGTCTATATTATAATGGAATATCTCAGGTGCATGTTATACATGTTATGTTATCCTAAGGGGACACCCATGGTTCTGTGCATCTTTTATGTTTAGAATTTAGGTCCACTTGAAATAAATGAACAATTTTTTTTTTAAGAACTATCAGACACATTTTTTTGATTGTTAATTGCTGTGTAAAGTTCATATTATGTTAATATGTGTTTATCAGTAAAAGTCTCTGTCTTCAGCAGATATCAACAGTCTCCTCAGCAGGACATGAGTATGCAAAAAATTCTGAAAATTAAGTAAAATCTTAGGAAATAGGAAATGACTAGCCGCATGTTTCACAACGTGACCGTTCTGGTTCTGTTATGTCAGCTAGTCGGCTAAGCAAGGGCTTAGCCAATGTGTGGTTGGCTTGATCCAGCTGATATCTTTTGCCATTGAATTTAATTGAAACACTTAGAAAACTGCTCTGTGTATGGCAATCATAGGGCAGCTACCAGCACCTTGAGCTTTTCAGTGGCATGTAGCATGGCCTCAGAACCCTACTGCTTTTCCATTGGATACCACAGTTAAATAAAGCCAAAGGCATCCCAATACTTTTGCAGAGTACTAAAGCTGTCTTATCAGGCTGCTAGCACTTTGCAAACTTGGCAATATTCAGACAAAAATAAGGTTTCCTTATTGTACTTGCCTGCTCCAGCTTAGAAGACTGCACTGGGTCACTGGAGGTAATGCTGTCCAAATGTGCAAATCGCATAAGGTGTTTGAAGGATGTTGGTTTTCAGAATGTGCTATGCGTTTTTCTGTTCTGCGCTGCTTATAAACTTGGGTTTTCTCAGCTTCTCAGCTTACAAGCTTCAAATAAATACTGATACAAGTGGCGGTCAGTGCTATCAGTAATTTTATTTGTGTAATAACAGCAAAGTGTAGTAACCCAGTACAATCAGTCAACAAACGATGAGAGCTGATTCACCACTGATCTGATCTCAATAAACTGAATTCAGACTAGTTGCTAGTCTTTGGTATACCCTGGCAGTTGACCCCTACAGTTGAGTTCCCAAGTCAGTTTATCTATTTTAGATATTATAAGGAGGTGTCTTTTTTCTGTTGTATTTTGTTTCTTCAAAATGTAATAAGTGCAGTAGAAATCGTGAGACTGTCACCATCACCCTTTTAAGAGGATAAGTGGGACACGTTAGAATAGCGAGGAACTCTCAGGGTAATGTAAAATAGTGAGAGGCTCATACCTGAAATATAAACTTTGCATTGACTGGTCTTTTAGGAAGTACTCCCATTTCTATTTAACATTCAACAATGTGATTTCAGTTCTTTAAACATATTGTTGATTATTTGATTTATTTGAATCCAAAGAGTTGGTTTGAAGTATGTGTACAGTATAAAAACTACTGGAGAGAAAGCAGAATACACTTCAACCACATAAGTTCCTGATGACAACAGATTAATTATCATTACCATATGGATAATGTGATGTGATTTGTTGCTATGGTTTAACATAGTTTGCATGTCACTACTATTTTAAAATCTTAGACCTCTTTCACACTGAGGCGCTTTGCAGGCACTACAGCTCTAAAAACAGCGCCTGCAAAGCGCCCTGAAACAGCCGCCGCAGAAACCCCTGAGGGCTTTCACACTGGAGCGGTACGCTGAAAAAAGTCCTGCTAGCAGCATCTCTGGAGCGGTGAAGGAGCGTTGTGTATACACTGCTCCTGCCTATTGAAATCAATGGGGCAGCTTGGCTATTCCGCTGACATAGCGCTGCTGCAGCGGACTGAATGTTAATGCATTGAAGCTCTATAGTCTATAGTCTTATAATGAACTCACATGTAAGGCCATGTATGAATTTGGCATGGCCATAAAACTTGAACTCCTCATCAACAGTCTTGTTGCAGAGCCAACTCCACTAAATTATATATTAACCCTGACACTAGATAAGATATGAATTATACTTATAGTAGTTACATATCTATGACAATGTTTTCTGTTCATGTGATGGTCATTTTTATTTTCTATAAACAGCTGTATACCTATTTTATACATTTGCAGGTTTTGCAGAATTCCAAATGGATAGAGAAATTGTGAACTTTGAGGCATTGGGTACCATTCCATTCTTTGACTACAAACATTTTGCTTTAAAAACGTTTTTTCCCGAGGTAAGCAAATTATTTATATATAAGATTTACACATAAAATTAAAGGTGAATTCACCGGAGGCTGGTGTCCCTGGCTCCTTGGTGGATTTTGGATAGAGAACGTGTGTGTATTTGTTTGTGTGTGAATGTACAGTCAGGTCCATAAATATTGGGACATCAACACAATTCTAATCTTTTTGGCTCTATACACCACCACAATATATTTGAAACATACAAGATGTGCTTTAACTGCAGACTTTCAGCTTTAATTTGAGGGTATTTACATCCAAATCAGGTGAACGGTGTAGAAATTACAACAGTTTGTGCCTCCCACTTTTTAAGGGACCAAAAGTAATGGGACAGATTAACAATCATCCATCAAACTTTCACTTTTTAATACTTGGTTGCAAATCCTTTGCAGTCAATTACAGCCTGAAGTCTGGAATGCATAGACATCACCAGACACTGTGTTTCATCCCTGATGATGCTCTTCCGGGTCTCTACTGCAGTTCCTGCTTATTTTTGGGGAATTTTCCCTTCAGTTTTGTCTTCAGCAAGTGAAATCCATGCTCAATCGGATTCAGGTCAGGTGATTGACTTGGGCATTGCATAACATTCCACTTCTTTCCCTTAAAAAAACTCTTTGGTTGCTTTCGCAGTATGCTTCGGTTCATTGTCCATTTGCACTGTGAAGCGCCGTCCAATGAGTTCTGAAGCATTTTGCTGAATATGAGCAGATAATAATGCCTGAAACACTTCAGAATTCATCCTGCTGCTTTTGTCAGCTTTTGTAAGCAGTCACATCATCAATAAAAACAAGAGAACCAGTTCCATTGGCCGCCATACATGCCCATGCCATGACACTGCTTCACTGATGAGTTCCTTTCCTTCTCCATACTCTTCTCTTCCCATCACTCTGGTACAAGTTGATCTTGGTCTCATCTGTCCATAGGATGTTGTTCCAGAACTGTGAAGGCTTTTTTAGATGTTGTTTGGCAAACTCCAATCTGGCCTTCCTGTTTTTGAGGCTCATCATTGGTTTACATCTTGTGGTGAACCCTCTGTATTCACTCTGGTGAAGTCTTCTCTTGATTATTGACTTTGACACACATACACCTACCTCCTGGAGAGTGGTCTTGATCTGGCCAACTGTTGTGAAGGGTGTTTTCTTCACCAGGGAAATAATTCTTTGGTCATTCACCACAGTTGTTTTCCATGGTCTTCCGGGTCTTTTGGTGTTGCTGAGCTTACCGGTGAGTTCTTTCTTTTAAAGGATGTTCCAAACAGTTGATTTGGCTACACGTAATGTTTTTGCTATCTTTCTGATGGGTTTGTTTTGTTTTTTTCAGCCTAATGAGGGCTTGCTTCATTGATAGTGACAGCTCTTTGGATCTCATATTGAGAGTTGACAGCAACAGATTCCAAATGCAAATAGCACACTTGAAATGAACTCTGGACCTTTTATCTGCTCCTTGTAAATGGGATAATGAGGGAATAACACACACCTGGTCATGGAACAGCTGAGCAGCCAATTGTCCCATTACTTTTGGTCCCTTAAAAAGTGGGAGGCACATATACAAACTGTTGTAATTCCTACACCATTTACCTGATTTGGATGTAAATACCCTCAAATCAAAGCTGAAATTCTGCAGTTCAAGCACATCTTGTTTGTTTCATTTCAAATCCATTGTGGTGGTGTATAGAGCCAAAAACATTAGAATTGTGTAGATGTCCCAATATTTATGGACCTGACTGTATTCGTCCAACTATATATATATACAGTATCTCACAAAAGTGAGTATACCCCTTAACATTTTTGTAAATATTTTTTTTATATCTTTTCATGTGACAACACTGAAGAAATTACACTTTACAATGTAAAGTAGTGAGTGTACAGCTTTTATAACAGTGTAAATTTGCTGTCCCCTTAAAATAACTCAACACACAGCCATTAATGTTTAAATTGCTGGCAACAAAGGTGAGTACATCCCTAAGTGAAAATGTCCAAATTGGGCCCAATTAGCCATTTTCCCTCCCCGGTGTCATGTGACTCATTAATGTTACAAGGTCTCAGGTGTGAATGGGGAGCAGATGTATTAAATTAGGTGTTATCACTCTCACTCTCTCATTCTGGTCACTGGAAGTTCAACATGGACCTCATTGCAAAGAACTCTCTGAGGATCCGAAAAAAAAGAATTGTTGCTCTACATAAAGATGGCTTAGGCTATAAGAAATTTGCCAGGACCCTGAAACTAAGCTACAGCACGGTGGCCAAGACCCTACAGCGGTTTAACAGGACAGGTTCCACTCAGAACAGGCCTCACCAAAAAAGTTGCGTGCACATGCACAGCGTCTTATCCAGAGGTTGGGGAATTTTTCTTTGGGAAATAGAGGTATGAGTGCTGCCAGCATTACTGAAGAGATTGAAGGCGTGGGGGGTCGGCATGTCAGTGGTTAGATCATACGCTGCACACTGCATCAAATTGGTCTGCTAAACCCTATTGAGTATCTGTGGGGCATCCTCAAATGGAAGGTGAAGGAACGCAAGGTCTCTAACATCCACCAGCTCCGTCATGTCATCATGGAGGCGTGAAAGAGGACTCCAGTGGCAACCTGTAAAGCTCTGGTGAACTCCATGCCCAAGAGGGTTAAGGCAGTGCTGGAAAATAATGGTGGCCACACAAAATATTGACACTTTCAACCCAATTTGGACATTTTCACTTAGGGGTGTACTTTTGTTGCCAGCAGTTTAGACATTAGTGGCTGTTTGTTGAGTTATTTTGAAGGGACAGCAAATTTACACTGTTATACAACCTGTACACTAACTACTTTACATTGTAGTAAAGTGTAATTTCTTCAATGCTGTCACATGAAAAGATATAATAAAATATAATTAAATATTTACAAAATTGTGAGGGGTGATACTGTATATATATATATATATATATATATATATATATATATATATATTTGACAGCTAAAAGGATAAGTAATTTGTAAGAATTCAAGATCACTCAAATAAACCATTACAATATATTACAATGAATTATTTATGAAAAACATATACAGTCCTTTTAAAGTGACAAACTTTTTAAGACGTACAATACTCTGTTTTCCGTGTATTGTATGCTATTGGCCCATTGAACCACTCTATTTTTGTCCATAGCATTTAGCTACATAAATCAAAAGTAGAAAAAATTGCATTCATGGCTGGATCTTGACCATAAGTACCCATTTATGCTAATGTTTAGATGCGTAAATGGACCTTACGCACCACCACAGCTACCTAGTGAATTCAATGCCAACATTCAGAATGACTGAAGAATGAGGTCATTACATGCCTATACTGGTGCTGCTGTTTACACCTTATTGATGTTTACATCTCCCTCTGAATGAATCATTTATGCGGAGTCAGCACAGGCACAGAATGACTTCAGCTTTCGCACATTCAGAATGACTGAAGACTGAGGTCATTATGAATGGCTCATTCGGGGGGGGATGTAAACATTATTATGTAATCAGTGGTAACGACACAGATGCAGAATATACAAGGATGGTGTAAAGCGGATACGGACAAAAAATGTAATATATATATATATACACACAGTAGGACCTTTTCTATACATCGCCTATATTTAAATATACTTGCAATCTACCTTTTATTCCCCTTTTACATAAAGAATTTTTTTAGGCCCGAATTAAGGGTTTTTAATGATCCAGTCATAAATTTGCTTTGTGAAGAGAGGGAATAGTCCTTTCTCGATGCATTATACAGTCTGGCTTCCACAGGAGGTTATAGGAAGGTTAATATAGCAAATATTACCTTCAAAATACACCAGTGGGGAGTCAGAAATCCAGGCAATGCCTCTAGGGAAGTGAGGACTTCTGGGGAATTTTTCAGGAGCCTGTGATTAGTGAACATGGCACATTGGGCTTCATAATAGATGCTGGTCTGTGTAGTTTTTTTTTGTCCATTCTCAAACTAGGCGACTATTCTGACATAGGAATATAACATTTCTATGAGCACTGTGATCCCAGCTAGATAAAAAAAGTTGCCCCTGAAACAATGACAAACAGTTATTATAATTAGTTGTATTGAATGACAGTCCAAAATGTCAATAACATGACAATATGTGTGCTGTCAGACTCAAGCAAAAATTTTAATAATTATATTGGACCTTCAGGCCCCCAAGAGAGAGGTGCACCACCTGTGTGTGAACAAATATATAATTCATTTCAACAATAAACTGATAAAAAGCTTGTATGAATGTACAGTATGGATTTCTAAACTATGGGGTCCAGTACACTACAAATGCAATGTTTTTCCAAACTTCTTTTTAAGTAAAATATAAATATTGGAAATTGGTTTGTTGTAAACTTGAAATAAAATGCAATTATCTGTGTTCTTTTTCAGTCTGAGGAAAACAGGCAGGACTTAAGTGAAAAATTGTGTGAAAATGTTCCTTCCGTAAGTTGAAACTTTGCGGTTTGAGGGTAATAGAAGAATACTATATATATATATATCCAAGTCTGAAGTGTAGACATGGGTTATAAGAGATGCAAAATACAAAGTGAGAAGCTTGTGTGAAAGCAGACCTGTGTGTCCCTCTGTTAGCTGGAAATTCCTTTTAGTTTCACCGCAGAACCATATGAAAATTTAGACCATTTAAAAAGCTTAAGTCAACCTGTGAAGTAAACCTGCATACTAAAGTAGTTTTATATTTTGAACAGACAGTTAAAGCACTTTGAAGCATGCTCTTATTCTCCACTGTAGCTCTAAGCTTTGTGTAGAAAGTTTTCTTCAAAGTTCACAACAGAGGCACTGAAATCTCAATTTCCTTACCCTTTAGGCCTTTTTCACATGGGTGCTTGAGCCCATGCAACTTAAATTCTGGTGCTTTCCAAGAATAGAATTTGCTTTATTTTTGAAGCTGTCTATACTCTAATCTCATGTTGACGTGAGCACCAGTGTATTTCCGAAAAGGTGGGGGACAGACTCTCCTCCTGAACCATACCAGGCCACATAGGAAGGGTACCTGGTCAGGTAGGCCCCCCTAGCAAAGCACGTTGTTTACATGTTGATTAGGACAAGGGCCTCTTCCCCATAACCCTGGCCTGGTGGTTGTGGGGGTCTATGCGTGGGGGCTTATCTGATGGCTCCCAACGTGAACAAGTAGGGGGGTACATAATATCCCTACTCATTCACAATTTTTTTTTAACTATATATGAAAACATTTACATACTTTAATAAGTCCTTTATTTGAAAAAATCCACAATGTAAATCCATTGTCAATCACACTGTCCAATGATGCAGATCCCACTCTGTTAAATTTGTGCTGTCACTGAACGCTGAACATGTAACTGATGTTCAGTCTGAATGTGGAGTTCATGCCTAGTGAAGAGACAGCACTATAGGGATTATTTGGACATAAGGACATAGTTATGATTTTCAAGCAAATAGGCTGAAATATGAGTCAATGTATTATATTTGGGTGTAATTTTGATATGTTGATATTGATAGAATATTCAAAGAATATATACATTAATACATCCCATGGTTATCAGTAATGAGAAATGGGTATTCATTATATGGTTATGCATTAATGCTACATCACAGACCTAGTCTCAAAATACCAACCTAATCATTCTCTTCGTTCTTCTCAAGACCTCCTGCTCTCTAGCTCTCTCATCACCTCCTCCCATGCTCATCTCCAGGACTTTTCCAAAGCCTCTCCAAGCCTATGGAACTCCTTACTCCAATCTGTCCACTTATCTCCTATTCTATTAGCTTTTAGATGATCCCTGAAAACCCTTCTCTTCAGAGAAGCGTATCCTACCCACACCTAACAGCTGTATTTTCATTTTGTCCATCTGATCATCCCCCACAGCTACTACTCTTTGTTCCACTTTACTGTCCCTTCTATATTGTAAGCTCTAACGAGCAGGGCCCTCTGATCCCTCCTGTATTGAAATGTATTGTAATTGTACTGTCTCCCCCGATGTTGTAAAGTGCTGTGCAAACTGTTGGCGCTATATAAATCCTGTATAATAATAATAATAATAATAATGAATAGGGCAGAAAAAAATTGTTTTGTATATACATTATGTTTGTTAAAATTCTCAGTTATATTTCATGACAGATACAATATGAGCTTTGATTCTATGGAAACTGCTGCTGCAACTTCACATTATGTACAGGGGGGTCACTTGCTCAGCACCTTGTTCATTTAGAAAACGTATTGTATTCTTTTCAAGTAAATGTTCTGTCAACATACAAGGTGGAGAGGAGGAACGGATGAACGCCATGATCTGTCTTTGTGCAGTCATACATTGAAAAGAATACACATTTTTAAAATGAATGGGGTGTCAAGTGAGCAACTGTTGCACTGCAACATACGTCAGAAAGTCATGTTGGGGTGCCATTCAAAATTATTGGCACTGCATCGTGTCATCAAATTTGACTTGTGGTGTCATACATTGCGGTAATGTATGCATTCACGGGTGCATTATGACAACAATCCAGCACTCTAGCAACGGGTGAGACTTGTGGCAGCACTGGTTCATTGTATGCTTGTTCCTCAACTGGAAATAATCCTAAAAATTGTAATTGGCGCTTTTATTGGCAAATGAGCATGCAACTTCCCTAGCTTGTTCAGGTGTTATTTTATTATAGGGTCGCCATTCACTTTTTTGTGTAGAATAAAATGATTTGTTTCATTGTAAAATATTAATTTGTGGTCCATTTCTCAACAGCCTTTCCAGAAAAATCCTAGAATTCAAACAGATGACAATGATGCTGTAACTATTTTGAAGAACTTATTTCAGAACCAAGGATTTCTGGTTCTGCTGATTCACACCTTAGAAAAGCAGAAGAATTTCTCGGTCAAGGACAGGTGATAAAGTCTGATTTAAAAACAAATGTTGCTAGGTTTACTTACATTCAAATGCATAGATCAGCCTTTCCTCAACCATGGTTCAGTAGAATCCTAGGGTTTCTCCAGAAGTGGATATGGGTTCTTTAAGCAAAGAGTAATTTCTACCTTTCAAATAAGTAACCACTGACACAAGTGATGTGATCACCAATATATGGGAGCACCACACTAGCCGCTAATGTAAGAGGGCATACACTGAGCAAACTTGTAAGATGGCTCTTTTGGAATGACCACTAATATAAGGAAAAGATACGTAAGTAAGATACTTTTTACTGACCACCAATGTAAGGGGGTATTTCTCCACTCACCACCAATGTAGGGGCATTTCTCCACTCATGACCAAAGTAAGGAGACCTTCACTATTGACTACCAATGTTAGAGGAACATTACAACTTTTAATGTCAATTTCCAATGCATTTCCTTTCTGATTATTATTATTATTATTATTAATAATAATAATAATAATAATAATAATATTATTTGTTTACTTTCATTATTATTTCTGAAAATATGTTGTATAAAGCAGCTCTGGGTGTCACCTATGCTAAGAATCCCACCATTTTTTCTTATATATCAGTTTACTGCTTGCGCTACTTTGTAGACACTGCAATTGGTAATAGGGGTCACGTTATTTTAAGGGTTTCTTCAAGGTTGATAATGGCTGTAATAGATTTTAATTTGCCTGAGCATAAGGTTCATCAAACAAGGACAGATTACCAAGTGAATGTGATATCTGAAGTTTTTGACCTGGCTCTTCGATATTGAAGTTTACAAGTTATTTTTATGCAAAAATACCAGCTGATCCTGCAAGAAATGCAGTGCCCTTGTAACTTCCTGTGCCCTGTGCTAAAATCAGAAACTATGTTATCAGCCCTCCCAGCTATCTTCAGTGAACTAAACAACACCTCTATGTACTAGAAGTGAGAGGGAGGAGGTGTTTGTAATAGGAGAGTAGCCTAGGGTGACAACGCTGCTCTGCAAAAGATACAGTACAGTAACTGAGCCTTGTCACTCTAGGACACAAAATGTGTTACTTGAAGGATCACCAGGTGATGAAAAAAAAATGAAAAAATGCAGTCATGATATCTAAAGACTGGTAAGTTTCAATATATTACATTTTTGTTTCTCCTTTTAAGATGTTTTTTTGCATATATACGATGCAACAAACTTTAACGGCCCTGGAATGGTGTGTCTACACTGTATGGTTGTTCTACCTATCCTATAAAAATGTTTTTTTATAAATACTATAAGATAATCGCCTATGAACATTTATAAGTTAGGCTTTAAATATTATCATTAGCGCACAGCAATAATAACAGTAAGAATAATAATTATAATAATTTTAGGTTTGTTTCTGCCTTGTAACATTTCATTTCTATGCCTATATTGACCTCGGAAGGATGTAAGCAAGGTTCATGCAGAGTGTAAATGCTAAACACCGAATTTCCTTTTTAAAAAAATACTATAGCTTGCTGCTGCTACTTTTGTATGAATAGTTCAGGGAGAATTTTTATTGCTTGATCAATAAACTTTTATAAAGATACAGAATCAGAGCTGAACTTTTAAACAAAGAGCATTATCTTCTTCATCACCATTTATAGTAGTCGATACATGATGATTTACGTTTTAACAAAAGCATGCTAACACAATAGAAATTGTTCCTTTGCTCTTGATAATTATAAAACTGGATTCACATGGGCAACAAAAAAATGTTGTAAACATTTCTGGCCTAAGCCCCCTCTAAACAATGGGGTTGAATTTAGCTCAGTTTCCCGGTCTGATTGGTTGGCAGTACTGTGCGACTGCCTGAATGTTTTGACCTTAAATAGGAGCTTCACCTGTCTATCAAAAAGCTGATACAAGTGCTGTGGCTGACAATTTGTAAAAAAACAAATACAGCCCAGGCCTTGAAGTCCAGCAGTCTCTTTTACACACCCTCTGTATTCTTGAAATCTTCTGAAGCACTGCTGCGCATGCGAGAGGCCAATAGGATTTGAGGCGACTGTCCTGAAGCCTCCTGGTATACACATCACACATCCCAAAAGGTTTTAAGACAGTTGGGCGGGCACCTTGTTCACCTAGCTGAACAAAGAGGGAATGGGAGCAAGCACCACTAAATAAAGTACTAACAAAAAAAAAACTGAAAAACAGCTGTGAATGTGTAACAGACTGGGGGGAAGATGAGAATGATGCCGCGTTTGATTTTCAGCTGAAGGTCTGCTTTATGTAGCCCCTCATGGGGAGAGTGATTTGACAGCTGGCTGAACAACTATACCCACCACAATATACAGTATCTCAAGTATAGTGATGGACGAACTTCCGACGGGACGTTTCGCGAACGCGAAACGCGAACGGACACAAACGTTCGCGAAAACGACCGTTCGCCGCGGGCTCCATTGACTTCAATGGGAGGCGAATTTCGCAAACCTTTAGGTCGAATTTGCGGCCACGGGGTAATTATTAGGGGGTAGCACGTAGTCCCACCACCTGGACAATAGCATAATACATGTATGAGGTGAATTTGGGATCGATAACTACAAGCATTTTTTTTTTATTTGGGAAATTGTTCTGACAATTCAGGACTATGGAGCTAATGAAGGCAATGGAGGAGAGGGAAGGTCAGGGACCAGGGTAGGCAAACAAGAGGGTGCAGGAGATACAGAGCACTGACAGCAGCACCGTAATACAGAGCACTGACATCAGCACCGTGACATACAGCGCTGACAGCAGCTCCGTGACATACAGCGCTGACAGCAGCTCCGTGACATACAGCGCTGACAGCAGCTCCGTGACATACAGCGCTGACAGCAGCTCCGTGACATACAGCGCTGACAGCAGCTCCGTGACATACAGCGCTGACAGCAGCACCGTGACATACAGCGCTGACAGCAGCTCCGTGACATACAGCGCTGACAGCAGCTCCGTGACATACAGCGCTGACAGCAGCTCCGTGACATACAGCACTGACAGCAGCTCCGTGACATACAGCGCTGACAGCAGCTCCGTGACATACAGCGCTGACAGCAGCACCGTGACATACAGCGCTGACAGCAGCTCCGTGACATACAGCGCTGACAGCAGCTCCGTGACATACAGCGCTGACAGCAGCTCCGTGACATACAGCGCTGACAGCAGCTCCGTGACATACAGCGCTGACAGCAGCTCCGTGACATACAGCGCTGACAGCAGCTCCGTGACATACAGCGCTGACAGCAGCTCCGTGACATACAGCGCTGACAGCAGCTCCGTGACATACAGCGCTGACAGCAGCACCGTAAGCAGCCCCAGGAGGAAGTCAGCACAGCACAGGGATGGTGTGATCCCCTCATAATAAGAACCCCCAGGAGGAAGTCAGCACAGCACAGGGATGGTGGGAGCCCCTCATAATAAGAACACCCAGGAGGAAGTCAGCACAGCACAGGGATGGTGGGAACCCCTCATAATAAGCAGCCCCAGTAGAAATATGACACCGCTCAACCTCTTCAAAGAGGAGGGTAGGGGCATATAGTACGGTGTGCTTTTTTGGGTCAGGGAAGTGAGCCAAATGAATTAAGAAGGTCTGTGTGCTTGATTCCAAAAATTGTTTATAGACATATACATGGTCTACTGATCACATGTGTTGAATTCCTCCGAGATCCATGCCTCATTCATTTTTAGAAATGTGAGGTAGTTAACACTGTCGTGAGCTAGGCGAGTACGCTTATCGGTCACAATCCCCCCTGCTGCGCTGAACGTCCTTTCGGACAGGACACTGGATGAGGGGCAAGCCAACAGTTCGATTGCAAATTGGGCAAGCTCTGGCCAGAGGTCAAGCCTGCCCACCCAGTAGTCTAGGGGTTCATCACTCCTCAGAGCGTCCACATCGGCCGTTAACCCAATGTAGTCGGACACCTGACGGTCTAGGCGTTCCCTGATGCTGGATCCGGATGACACCTGTCGATGGGTCGGCTGAAAGAATGACCTCATATCCGAAGTCACCAACACATCTTCAAACCGGCCTCTTCTTGCAGGCGCTGTTGGATTGGTACCCGCAAATCCTTCTCTGGGAGTGGGAATTGCTCCTCTGCCAGCGCACGCAAAAGCAGAATGCAGCATTTCTCGAAGCAAGGCCTGGAAGTGCTGCATTCTGACAGCCCTCTGCGACGGCGGTAACATTTCCGCCATTTTGTGTTTGTACCGGGGATCTAAGTACGTTGCCACCCAGTACTGGTCCTTGACCCTCATGCTTTTTATACGGGGGTCCCTATTAAAACACTGGAGCATGAAGGCCCCCATTTGCACTCAAGCGGAAGGTATGTGGTGGTGGTGGTGTTGTTGGTGGTAGTGTCTTTGGGGGTGCACATAGCAGAGAGTGAAGAAGAGGGTGCAGATCGAGAGGATGAGGAGGGTGCAGAAGAATAAGGCTGAGTGAGCCACTCAACCAAGTCTGGTGCGTCCTTTAAAGTAATTGAACGCACCTTCTGCAACTTCCCACTTTGGCTCAAGGCTGTTGCTCCTGCCCTACCCCTACCACCCCTGCGGAAGGGCCTGCCTCTTCCTCTGCCTGTCATTTTTTAAATCACCCTGTGACAAAACTCTTAGTCCCTATACCGCTGAAGGACTGCTGCAGTATAGGGCAGCGGTCAGCAGTAGTGCACGTCAACCCTATGTATTGTGGACCGATAGCGGTCCTTACAGAACAGCAGACTGTACTGCACTCAGGCCTATGTACCGTAGCACCCTATACCAAGTTACCAGTCCTTATAAAAACTTTTGTGGACCAAGCAGGTTGTGTGTTAGTGTTTAGCAGACTGTGCGTCAGTCCCTATACCGCTGAAGGACTGCTGCAGTATAGGGCAGCGGTCAGCAGTAGTGCACGGCAACCCTATGTATTGTGGACCGATAGCGGTCCTTACAGAACAGCAGACTGTAACGCACTCAGGCCTATGTACCGTAGCACCCTATACCAAGTTACCAGTCCTTATAAGAACTTTTGTGGACCAAGCAGGTTGTGTGTTAGTGATTAGCAGACTGTACGTCAGTCCCTATACCAATGAAGGACTGCTGCAGTATAGGGCAGCGGTCAGCAGTAGTGCACGGCAACCCTATGTATTGTGGACCGATAGCGGTCCTTACAGAACAGCAGACTGTACTGCACTCAGGCCTATGTACCGTAGCACCCTATACCAAGTTACCAGTCCTTATAAGAACTTTTGTGGACCAAGCAGGTTGTGTATTAGTGTTTAGCAGACTGTGCGTCAGTCCCTATACCGCTGAAGGACTGCTGCAGTATAGGGCAGCGGTCAGCAGTAGTGCACGGCAACCCTATGTATTGTGGACCGATAGCAGTCCTTACAGAACAGCAGACTGTACTGCACTCAGGCCTATGTACCGTAGCACCCTATACCAAGTTACCAGTCCTTATAAAAACTTTTGTGGACCAAGCAGGTTGTGTGTTAGTGTTTAGCAGACTGTGCGTCAGTCCCTATACCGCTGAAGGACTGCTGCAGTATAGGGCAGCGGTCAGCAGTAGTGCACGTCAACCCTATGTATTGTGGACCGATAGCGGTCCTTACAGAACAGCAGACTGTAACGCACTCAGGCCTATGTACCGTAGCACCCTATACCAAGTTACCAGTCCTTATAAGAACTTTTGTGGACCAAGCAGGTTGTGTATTAGTGTTTAGCAGACTGTGCGTCAGTCCCTATACCGCTGAAGGACTGCTGCAGTATAGGGCAGCGGTCAGCAGTAGTGCACGGCAACCCTATGTATTGTGGACCGATAGCGGTCCTTACAGAACAGCAGACTGTACCGCACCCAAGCCTATGTACCGTAGCACCCTAGACAGACCAAGTTACCAGTCCTGATAAAGAGCTTTGTGGAACAAGTGAGTTGTGAATGATTAGCAGACTGCAGCAGAAGGGCAGCAGTCAAGTATAATATTCTTTCTATATTTGGAAGAAAGAATATTATACGTGTACAAGCCTATTACCGTACCACTGATACCAGTCCTGAAAAGAACCTTTGTGGAACTAATAGTAACAGCAAGTCTTTAAAATTATCCTCACTGCCTGACACACTGCTTCCTGCCTGTCCCTATACAAATTGGCAAAAAAGAGTAGGCTGGAACGATTAGCTGGAATAGCTCTTTTGTGGACCTGATAGTAACAGCTAATGATGATGATGATGATGATGATGAAGAAAGACTAATCTGGCTGAGCTGTCCCTAAAATAGCAGCATACAGCGCTCTGTCCCTTTATCTAAACTGACAAAAGAAACTCAGGCTGCTGACCTAACACCTATACCAGTCCTGAAAAGAACTTTTGTGTACCAAATAGCTAGCGTTTTCTCTGTCCCTACTCCACACAGGATCCTTTCCCTACAGTGACAGAAGAAAGAATGTAAAATGGCCACCGGATCGGGTGTATTTATAGGTTAGGGGGAATGTCCAAGTGTCCATGAGCTGTCATGTCTCAATTGGTTGTCCTGTAACACATGATAAACGTGTCACGAAAGGTTAAAGTTCTTGTATACATTAAACACGTAAGTCCGCCGGGGCGAACGACGGAAAAAGGCGTTCGAACCCGCGGACGGCGAAAGTCGGAAATTCGCCGCGAAACGACCGCCGGGCGAAACGTTCGTCCATCACTACTCAAGTACACCCCTCGCATTTTTGTAAATATTTTATTCTATCTTTTCATGTGACAACACTGAAGAAATGACACTTTGCTACAATGTAAATTAGTGAGTGTACAGCTTGTATAACAGTGTAAATTTGCTGTCCCCTTGAAAATAACTCAAGCACACAGCCATTAATGTCTAAACCACTGGCAACAAAAGTGAGTACACCCCAAGTGAAAAATTCCAAATTGGGCCCAAAGTGTCAATATTTTGTGTGGCCACCATTATTTTCCAGCACTGCCATAACCCTCTTGGGCATGGAGTTCCCCAGAGCTTCACAGGTTGTCACCGGAGTCCTCTTCCACTCCTCCATGACGACATCACGGAGCTGGTGGATGTTGGATGTCCGTTTGAGGATGCCCCACAGATGCTCAATAGGGTTTAGGTCTGGAGACATGCTTGGCCAGTCCATACCCTTACTGTCAGCTACTTTAGCAAGGCAGTGGTCATCTTGGGAGTGTGTTTGGGGTCGTTATCATGTTGGAATACTGCCCTGTGGCCCAGTCTCTGAAGGGAGGGGATCATGCTCTGCTTCAGTATGGCACAGTACATGTTGGCATTCATGGTTCCCTCAATGAACTCAAGCTCCCAAGTGCCGGCAGCACTCATGCAGCCCCAGACCATGACACTCCCACCACCATGCTTGACTGTAGGCAAGACACACTTGTCTTTGTACTCCTCATCTGGTTGCTGCCACACACGCTTGACACCATCTGAACCAAATACACTTATATTGGTTTCATCAGACCACAGGACATGGTTCCAGTAATCCGTGTCCTTAGTCTGCTTGTCTTCAGCAAACTGTTTGCGGGCATTCTTGTGCATCATCTTTAGATGAGGCTTCCTTCTGGGATGACAGCCGTGCAGACCAATTTGATGCAGTGTGCGGCGTATGGTCTGAGCTCTGACAGGCTGACCCCAACCCCTTCAACCTCTGCAGCAGTGCTGGCAGCACTTATACGCCTATTTCCCAAACACAACCTCTATAAATCATGCTGAGCACATGCACTCAACTTCTTTAGACGACCATAGCGAGGTCTATTCTGAGTGGAACCTGTCTTATTAAACGGCTGTATGGTCTTGGCCATCATGCTGCAGCTCAGTTTCAGGGTCTTGGCAATCTTCTTATAGCCTAGGCCATCTTTATGTAGAGCAACAATTCCTTTTCAGATCCTCACAGAGTTATTTGCCATGAAGTGCCATGTTGAACTTCCAGTGACCAGTATGAGAGAGTGAGAGCGATAACACCTAATGTAACACACCTGCTCCCCATTCACACTTGATGCTGCGTACACACAACCGGACTTTCTGGCAGAAAAGGTCAGACGGTCTTCCCGATGGACTTTCAACAGAGTTCCAACGGACTTCCGAATGAAAGGACTTGCCCACACACGAATGGACTAAGTCCGTTCGAAAGTCCGTTAGTTTTGAACGTGATGGCATAAGACAGGACTAAAAAATAAAGTTTAATAGCTAGTAGCCAATAGCTTCCCTTGCGTCGTATTTGGTCCGTCCAACCAGCATACAGATGAACTGTTTTCCAGATAGGAATTGAGTCCGTCAGACAGATTTGAAACATGTTCTATTTCTAGGTCCGTCAGATTTTTTTAATGAAAAACTATCAGATTAGCCCACACACGATCGGAATGTCCAACGGACTGATACCGTCGGACCTAGTCTGCCAGAAAGTTTGGTCGTGTGTACACAGCATGAGACCTTGTAACACTAATGAGCCACATGACACCGGGGGAGGAAAAATGGCTAATTGGGACCAATTTTCACTTAGGGGTGTACTCATTTTTGTTGCCAGCGGTTTAGACATTAATGGCTGTGTGTTGAGCTATTTTGAGGGGACAGCAAATTTACGCTGTTTTACAAGTTGTACACTCACTGCTTTACATTGTAGCAAAGTGTCATTTCTTCAGTGTTGTCACATGACAAGATATAATAAAATATTTACAAAAATGTGAGGAGTGTACTCAATTTTGTAAGATTCTGTGTATATGTTGGATGCTCTTCTGCATTCAACACCCATGTCATTCTTTGTATCTTTTACAAACTAAGAGTACTTTTTCACACAGTAAGGAATTGATTAGATAAAATAACATATTTTCACTATGTTATGGTGTAATGCAAAATGTATTTCAGAAATGGTGATGTTAAAAATGATTTGCAGAGTTCAGAGGTTCCAACCCTATTTCAGAGTTTCTGAACCTGTTATGTTTACCAGCTACAGATGGCAGTACTGTGTCTCACCAGAAAGTTCTTCAATCATTGTTCTTATTGATTACAAGGACGGTGTAACTGGCACTAACATTTCACCACCATATGTTGGATTTCCAATGAGATAAAACAGAAAACTCAGTTATGCAGTCGACCAACATCATACCAAAGCAGGCATTCCAATTGTGTTGAGCTTATGCCTCAAGAAACACATTATATACTGTACATATAAAGATTCTCACCAGACCTTATCCTTTGATAAGCTTACAGCCAACTACAACTATAAACACAATAATGCAGTTAAGAAATTAGCATGAAATTTGCAGATTGGGAGAAGATTTATACACGCACAGGAATAATTGTTCTAGTGGGAATTAAACCCAGATCCTCACCAATGAAGAACTCCAGTTGTAGTTGTTGCACCACCATGCTATAAAGAAAACATGCTATAAAAAAAACTTTTGTAAAAGGTTTAAACATCATGCGTAGAATTGTGGGATGGAATGCATATGTATTTCTTTAAAAAAAATATATATATATGTTTGAATTTTGTTGCTCCTAGATGTTTGTTTGCATCCTTCCTGACCATCACCTTTCAGAACAATTTGCTCTATCTGACCAGTTTGCTTGATACATTGATTAAAGATCTAATAGAGCAATCGAGCAACAAAAATCCAAAGCTGATGCTAAGGCGAACAGAAACAGTCGTGGAAAAGTTATTGACCAATTGGATGGCCACTTGCTTGTATGGCTTCCTGCGGGTGAGAAAAAAATCATGCTTACAACAGTTTGGATGTCACAAAGCTGATTATTTTTGTTTCCGCATACAAAGCAATATATGTTTATGTGGTAAATGTCTTATAGACATATCTAATGCACGTTTTTTTGAGGTAAATTGTTTATTAGCACCATGTCTGTGTTTATTTAGATTAATGTTCCCATCATAAGGCACATTGGCATAGCCCTAGGTGGTTGTACATAGGGGTTAACATACAAGTTTTTGTATTTTTTTGCACTTTTTCTATTTTTTGTTTAGCGTTACACGTTTACTTAGATTGTACACTTTTTATCTAAAAATATCCATTTGGTTGTGTTAGCAGCTTTTTCATGTTTGGATAGCTCAGTGTTTTCTTTTTTCTTTTTCTGTATACAACAGTTTGGATGTCACAAAGCTGGCCTGCTGTTCTGCATTTAATAACTTATTTTTTTGTATTCCATTATTTTAGACTAAATTTTAGATTAAAGATGTGACTTTTATTTGATCAATCCTAATTATAGTTTACTCAGGCTTTGTGCAGAGTTGCTGTTGAGGGGTGGCAAAAATGCACAGTTGAGCAGCGTTTATGCTGCCCGCCAACCATTTCCCCCCACTTAAGCTGCAATACGTGATGGATGGGAATGTTTACACACCACAGACATGATGCTTTGCTTTGTGCACATGGAAAAGTTCACCCATGTAGCGATCTGCCTTTTCATTAAGAAAAGGGCTCATTGTAGTAACCCAGTTCAACCATCAAAAATGAATATCACTAATTGGACTTCTGTGATTGGAAATCTGATTGGTCATTGTAGGACATGGCACTTTTCACAGCAACAATATTGTGTTGCTTTACTTTAAAAAAGGCCTGAATATACCATTACAGATGACACTGTCTTGACAGCGTCAATAAATAAAATGTTGTGCTGTCTTTTTGGTATATGAGCTCCTCCTGCTCATAAAAGAGGCAAGTGAATGCAAATTAATGAATTTCTGTTCCCTATTTTAATTATTAGACTGCATGCAAACACACATAGAGGAAGCTGAGTCTGGAACATTTATGCAGAACTGAAGAATCTGCTAATTGGTGAATTTTATTTCAGTATGAGTGTCCCAAATTTGCATAGTTTTGCACACTTTGCATATTTTCCTGTAAGTGAGTTTGCAAAGTTCTATTCTTTGTGGCTATTAAGGGACACATTTAAATGACAGTTTCCTTTAAGGACCCAATGGGGTTGATTTAAAAACAAATCGACCGTGCACTTGCAAATGCAGTTGCTTCAGAGCTTATAAATGAGGGGGAGAACTGCTGACTTCTATCATCCAATCATATGCAAGCAAATTCCTTTTTTGTTAATTTTTTTTTCTTTCATGTGATTGGGTATTCTTTGAAAAGTGAAGTTTTACCTCATTTACTAGCCTTTGGAAAAGCTATCCCACAAACTTTTGAGCTCTGTAAACTACAGGCTTTTCACAACAAAGAAATAAAGATGACAGAGAAGAATATGTGAAAGGCACTATTAAAGTGGGAGTAAACTCCCATGCATAATTTGTACCTATAGGCTTACCGATAGCTACTGTAAATATGTCCTAAACATGCACCATTTAGGAGATTTTTACTATACATGCTGCTGGTTATGTCACAGGACTTCCTTCAAAGTCCTGTACCATAAATGTTTCCCCTGCGCATGTGCGGGAGTGAGGTCATCAGGGCTCCGGCCAATCACATAGCCAGAGTCCACGAACCCGGGAGGAAGACCAGGTGAAGATGGAAGCCTTGTCAGTGCTGACAGCTTGCCACTGGAAGGGCTTCGTTCTAAGGTAAGTTTCACATAACGTACTAGTATGGGATGTATACTAGCACAATATGGCTTTACTTTGCAGGTTTCAGAAAAAAAAACACACAACGGTTTACTACTGCTTTAAGCTTCACCTTTTGGCTATATTGAAAATATAAACTGTAAAATATAACATATCAATTTGGGTTTCATAAGGTTTCATATTTACTTGACTAAAATGTATACTAAAATACAAAAATTTACCAATAACTATACAGTGCAAGAGTACATCTGATTGCGTATAATTTGAATTGGTTGTTTTACGCAGACCTTCACGCTACATATTTATTGGTAAATATTGTAGATCTAACTGATACAATCTAAGGGCAAGTAAAGAGGTGTGTGCCCAACTAAAGATATGTAGGTCTTACCATAGGCAGTCATGCAGGCCTTGAATGCCAATTTACAGATTTGCTGAACGAATCTGTGTACTAAACAGTATTGACCAGATGGAGTTGCATGTCCTGCACCACTCAGTCTACAATAACTGCATCCTGCAAACACATATTGACCTGAGTGTTACATAGCTCCCAACTGTTCCTGATTTTGAGAGACTGTCCCTGATTTGGAGCGATGTCCCTCTGTCCCTCATTCCTCCTCATTTGTCCCTCATTTTGGTCTGCTCTATATAGATGTATATAAAATGCTCTTTTTATCTATCAAAATGTGTTTTCCAGTGCTAAATCTTTCATCTAATTTCTAAATGGCTGCCTTTATAAATTTCAAAAGCCAGTATAAAGGAATAGTAGTGGTAAAAAAAAGCAATGGTACAATTCTCCTTTAAGGGGGTGTGGCAAGGGGTGTGCCCTATGCCTGCATACTTTTGCCGATAGGTGTCCCTCATTCCCCTCTCAAAAAGTTGGGAGGTATGGTATTATTGCACATAGGGTTTTCAAAGTTTGGTCATGCAAGTGTGGGCTAGTATGCTTTTATTTTTCTGACCGCTTTTTAATCTCTACAGTGCCTGTTGTAAAACCCAGGATAAAGCTTTGGATTGTATGTTTTACATAAAGTCTTGGCTCCTTTTAATGGTATGTCATTACTGTTTAGGAATCTGTGGGAGAACCTCTGTATGGTCTTGTTTGTACCCTGAATCAGAGGATACACAAAGGTCCCATAGATGCAATAACAAGTAAAGCCCTGTACACTTTGAATGAGGACTGGCTGTTATGGCAAATTACAGACTTTAATAATGTTGTAAGTATTTTTTCCTGATTTATTTGTTATGGTTTTATATAAATTACCATATAATACAATTTACTAGATTTACAAGGTATTTGTGGTATTGTTGTACTATTTATGCTGTGTTTTAGATACTTTGCAGAGCAGTATATTTGTTGTATTAGACATACAGTATGATCACTAGACATGCAGGTAGGTTAATTGGCTTCTGTCCAAAATTGGCCCTGGTATATGAATGGGGACCTTGGAAGGGGGGCTCCTTGAGGGTAGGGACTGATGTGAGTGTGCAATGTACAGGGATAGGGACAATTGTAGACACTCACTCAGGTTGAGCTGGATGGACTGGTGTCTTTATTCAACCTTACTAACTATGTAACTATGTAACTATGTAACTATGTAATTTAGTGAACACAATGTTAGTTACAATCAGGAGCGGACTGACCATTGGGCCACTCGGGCACTGCCCGAGGGCCCCATACCACTAGGGGGCCCCATCAGGATTGCCAGCCTCAGTAAAAACAGGGACAGTATGTAAACATTTGTGTTTTTTTTTACATCTGTCTCTGAAATGTCCCTTACCGACATCCTTTTGGTCTAAAAATCTCGAGATTACAGCTGCCCCACCTCTCCAGTACCTTCTCAGCCAAAAGAAACATGTCTATGTATACTGTGTGATTGTATACTGTGTGTGTGTGTGTGTGTCTACTGTGTGATTGTATACTATGTGTGTGTGTGTGTGTGTGTGTCTACTGTGTGGCCCCATAATCTCCGATTGCCTGGGGGCCCCATAATCTCCTATTGCCCAGGGGCCCCATGAGTTTTCAGTCCGCCCCTGGTTACAACACACATAGATTCATAAGCACATTATGCAAAGTTACCAGCACAGATTATACAATGTTATAATGACTTCCCTGTCTAGTTCTGTGTCGTTTCTACAATTTGAATACATTTTTTGTCCCCATAGGACTTAAATGTATATTACCCAACACCAGAAAGTGAAGTTGTTGATGATGCCAGTCCATGCATAAAAGTAACAGTTCTGGATTGTGATACCATTGGGCAAGTCAAAGAAAAAATCCTTCAAACGTTCCTGTCAAAAAATGGATATGCTTTTAGCTTCCCTCCTTGTGACATTTGTTTAGGTAGGTATTTTTGAATAAGTTCAGTGTTGTTAATAATGTGGAGTGATTTGTGGTATGGATAAAACAGAACAGTAATCTTTCTACTTTGAAGTAACACTTTCTGTGAACAACACTTCAAAAACGTCAAATACCCAACTCATTACTGAAGGGCAACACTTGGATCTGCTCTTTCATGTAAACCTTAGTATAACTCAATAACCACTTATTGTAAGCTCCATAATAAAACTTATGACTAATGCTGGCCATATACTATACGAAAAATCAGCTGAACCCATTTTCGAAAAACTGACATTCGGCAGTGAGATCAAACGATGGCCGATAAATCGTTCAGTGGACATAAATGAATCAATTTTTTGTTTGTTTTTTTACATGTACCTACTGCAAACAGTTCGGATGGGAAACACATTAACCTTTCAATTTATCATTCCTTCGGCAGAAAAATTCCAAACTTGTCCTTCGTTTTTTTTGGCTCAAAAACATCCCAACGATTATGGATTTTGTACCCATTAACTGGCCGAAAAACAAATAAACTGGCCAAATGACTGAATTTCAGACGATTTTTCGTATAGTGTATGGCCAGCATAACCCTTCTCTGTGGTCTTCCAAAAAAACAAACTGAGCCACTATCCTGGATGCTGCTCCTTTTGAAATTTTTACCTCTAAGGCCGCGTACACACGAGAGGATTGTCCGTCCAACTAAGTCCGTCAGACAATCCGACAGACAGTCCGTCCTACTTTTGAATGAACGGACTTGACCACACACGATGAACAGACAGTCCGCTGAAAGCTTGCGCGATGACGTGTACAGCACGTACGACGGGACTAGAAATACGACGTCCAATACACTGCAATGCAACCTTCGGCCGTGTAAATCCTTTCTGAGCATGCGCCATACTTAGTCCGTCCAACTAGCCTACTTACGAGCGGACTGTCCGCTGAAACCAAAGTTGGACGGACAATATTACGGAAATTCCGAAAGACTTAGCCCGCCAGACTGTCCGCTGAAAAAGTCCGCTGAAGCCCACACACGAGCGGACTGTCCACTGAAACACGTTTCAGCGGACTAAGTTGGACGGACAATCCTCTCGTGTGTACGCGGCCTAACTTTCAAAACCACAAGCCACAATATGGCCTTTTAAGTGGCTTAGAGGTTCTGCCTTGTAGCACTAGGGTCATAGGTTCAAATCCAAACCATGACTCTACCTGCATGGAGTTTGCATGTTTTCCCTGTGATTGTGTGTGTGTGTTTCTATAAAATACCTGTAATAAATAATAATACATTTCTTCATTAATCTCATGATACCATTTCAAACATTGATTTCTCCTATTCTCCAATCTAGTTACCTCCCCACATTCTCAAATCCAGCACATCGGATGGTTCTCTCCCTTTTTCTAGAATTTCCTATTATATACTATATGACCCTTTCATTGACGCCTTCAAACACATCCTTAAAGTGTTACTAAACCCAGGACTCTGCATTCACTATTTCTGGGTTCCCACAGTACACAGAACATGGAAATGCAATAATTTTAGTAAACATAAACTGTTAAAAATCTTCTCACCAGCAGTATATAGCAGTCTTGTGACTTCTATCAGTGCCTGTTTAAAGCTTGTAGGAGGAGTTTTCATACTGCACTGGCTGTCCTATCAGAATGCAGGACCCCTGACCCTCTCACTGAACAGTGCTGATTGGCCTGCACTGATTACATGCACTATCCCAAGTAAAAAAAAAACTCTCTAGCAATACACACCAAACTGAGCATGTACAGAATGACTCCAGTAACTCTGTCTTATCTGTACATGTTTTGAGGAGCAGTGCAAAAAGGAGAGGATCTGTGCATACAGAATCAAACAGCCTTTTTACACAATGCAGAGGATTAACCCTTTAGGTTCCACAGTGAGTATAACAAGCATGCTTTACTGCAAATACAGACTGATTTTACTATTGTGGGTTTAGTAACACTTTAAGATGTGTCCTTAAGGATATTCTGACCTAACCCTAATCACTTATATCAATGAACCAACACTGCTTTTTCCTCTGACAAATCTGACAAAGGACACTGTAATCTTATATTAAGCTTACTCACTTTCCTTACCTATGATTTTCAACCCTATCCCTCAGATTGTTAGCTTCTATAGGTAGGAGGACTCTTGCTCCTATAGTTCATTATTATTATTAATACATTTTGCTATATAGCTGTATGCATTTGTCACTGGAGCATTTCATGTATTTTACTTTATTACTCGTGCTACCCCTCCTTATATTGATTACATTGTACAGCTCCACGAAAGATGATGGTACTGTATAAATCAATAATAACGTGTTATCCACGTTGACTTTTTTAAAGGCTTCCTCTCTTTGCTGTAAACAATACCCCAGGTTTTTGTTCAATATCAATAATACAGTGCAAAGTTGCTGCAGGGAAGAAAGACTAGAAATGATACAGCATTCAAACTGCAGCTGTATATATTCCTTACCATGTACACTATATTACCAAAAGTTTAGGAACCCTTGCCTTTACACACACATGAACTTTAATTGCATGTCAGTCTTAGCCTGTAGGGTTCAATATTGAGTTGGCCAACCCTTTTCAGCTACAACAGCTTCAACTCTTCTGAGAAGTCTGTCCACAAGGTTTAGGAGTGTGTCTATGGGAATGTTTGACCATTCTTCCAGAAGCACATTTGTAAGTTTAGGCACTGATGTGGACGAGAAGGCCTGCAGTCTTGAGGTCTTGAGGTCAGGACTTTTTGCAGGCCAGTCAAGTTCCTCCACCCCAAACTGTTCCCACAAAGTTGGGAGCATGAAATTGTCCAAAATATTTTAGTATTCTGACACCTTAAAAGTTCACTGTGGCCAAGTCCAACCCCTGAAAAACAACCCCACACGATAATCCCCCCTCCACCAAATGATTTGGATCAGTGCATAAAGGTCCACAAAGTCCTAAATCCTGACTTCAACCCCATAGAACCCCTTTAGGATGAATTAAAGCGGAGACTGTATGCCAGGCCTTTTTGTCCACATCAGTGCCTGACCTCACAAATGCGCTTCTGGAAGAATGGTCAAACATTCCCATAGACACACTTCTAAACCTTGTGGACAACCTTCCCAGAAGAGTTGAAGCTGTTACAGCTGCAAAGGGTGGGCCAACTCAATATTGAACCCTACAGACTAAGACTGGGATGCCATTAAAGTTAATGTACGTGTAAAGGCAGGTGTCCCAATACATTTGGTAATATCATGTATATTTACATTTTTTTCAAGTCAGTCCTGGTTTCAGATTACAGAAAACTGCACAAAGCTAAATGGCTAATTTTGAACATTTTGGAGGCATGGTAATGACTGAAATTCTGGTATATCTGGATGAGTAATATCTGCACTTGTGTTTGTGATGTATAATATTCTCTCCATATGTGTTTATTTATCTTCCCTACATGTACAGAACTTCATTATGGTCAAACACATAAGGCACTTTTAGATATAGATGCCTCTTCTGTGGTGGAGAATGTATATAAGAGACTGAACACAGTAAAACATTACAAGGTAGGTAATAGATTTACAGATTAGCTGAATTACATTTTTCCATTCCTAAAAAGAACAAGTGAACAGTCCAGCCATAAAAAAAAGGAAAGTGTCTTTCTATGATCCTGGGATAAATTCCACTTCTTTTTTGTTAGATAGTCCTCTTCGACTTGGCAGAATAAAAGTATAGGATTCTTTAATAAATTACTATCTTGGGATAGGCAGACCATGTTGTCTCTTTAGCATCAGTTAAGAGACCTGTCAGGCTGCTGGGATTCCCGCAGTGTCTTTGGTGGAGACAGGATGCGCTGGACATCATCGTTGGACCCTGGACCTGGAGAGAAGAGATCATCCATCGCTGGACCCTGGACAGATGATCACCCATCGCAGGATACCGAGAGTGGATTACCACTACTGGAATCTTTTTAATTTTTTTTATTTTTAATAAAGGACTTATCCCCATGGTGTCTGTGTTTTTTTTTTTTTTTTTTTACACTTTCTTTGTGAAATGGTAGAGGTACAATGTACCTGTTACCATTTCAAATGGGGGGGCAGGATATTGGGGTCCCCTTGTTAAAGGGGGCTTCCAGATTCCGATAAGCCCCCCGCACGCAGACCCCCACAACCACCGGGCAAGGGTTGTGGGGATGAGGCCCTTGCCCCCATCAACATGGGAACAAAGTGCTTTGGGGGGCTACCCCCAAAGCACCCTCCCAATGTTGAGGGCATGTGGCCTGGTACGGTTCAGGAGGGGGGCGCTCTCTCACCCCCCCCCCCCTTTTTTGTCTGGTATGGATATTTGGAGGGAACCCCACATAATTTTTTTTCAATTTGACGTGGGTTTCCCCTTAATATTTCATACCAGACCTGAAGGGCCTGGTAATTGAATTTGGTGGGACCCCCACGCTTTTTTTTAATTTTTATCAATGACTTTCAATGACTGTTCTCTGTATTACCGGGAGCCGACAATTCATTATAGCCACGAGTGATTTTAAATGACTTGTTTTCCTTCAGAAATGACACTTTGTGCAGGGCCAGTTCTAAGCACGGAAAACAAGCGCTACTTTACAGGCATATTATACACACCCCCTAGGTACGAAATTTAAAGGAATATTACACTTTTATTGTTTCACTTTAAGCATTATAAAAATCACTGCTCCCTAAAAATACTGCAGTTTTTAAAACTTTTTTTTGTCCCCAAACACTTTTTATGACAATAACTTGCATATAATCCTTTAAAATTAGCACTTTTGATTTTTCATGTTCGAGTCCCATAGATTTTAACGGTGTTCGGATGTTCGAACAAATTTATTGCGTGTTCGCATGTTCTGATGCAAACCGAACTGGGGATGTTCGCATTATCCTTATTTGACACAAATCAGGCCAAGGTTTTTCAACAAGTTTACAGTGTATTTATGACCCTTACACATGTATTTCTGGGAAACCAACTGTGACAGATTAAAGCTTTGAGACAAATTTGTTGCTGAAGATTATAGAGAGACATGCAATTGGGAAGTGGTCAGGGTCAGGTTTGATTCTGTCACAGTGCTACTTTAGAGCAGCTGAGGGAGAAATGTATGACTCAAGCTGTGACCTTATTATAAATCATATTAATATAAATCTCGCAATCTGTCTCACTGCTCCTGTTTCACATTGCCAATTTTATTGGGATTTTATGTGATAGACCAACACAAAGTGCCACATAATTGTGAAGTGGAAGGAAAATGATAAATGGTTTTCAAATTGTTTTACAAATAAATATCTGAACTCTGATTCCAGTTCTCCTAATATATAGTGGAACCAGATGCCTTCAGAAGTCAGCAAATTAGTAAATAGAATCCACCCTGTGTGTAATTTAATCTCAGTATAAATACAGCTGTTCTGTGAAGCCCTCAGAGGTTTGTTAGAGAACCTTAGTGAACAAACAGCATCATGAAGGCCAAGGAAATTAAATATCTGAAAAGTGTGGCATGCATTTGTATTCAGCGCCCTCTACTCTGCTACCCCTAACTAAAATCTAGTGGAACCAATTGCCTTCAGAAATCACCTAATTAGTAAATAGAGTCCACTTGTGTGTAATGTAATCTCAGTATAAATACAGCTGTTCTGTGAAGCCCTCGGAGGTTTGTTGGAGAACCTTAGTGAACAAACAGCATCATGAAGGCCAAGGAACACACCAGAAAGGTCAGGGATAAAGTTGTGGAGAAGTTTAAAGCAGGGTTAGGTTATAAAAATGATCACAAGCTTTGAACATCTCACAGAGCTCTGTCCAATCCATCATCCGAAAATGGAAAGAGTATGCATAGCACAACTGCAAACCTACCAAGACATGACCATCCACCTAAACTGACAGGCCAGGCAAGGAGAGCATTAATCAGAGAAGCAGCCAAGAGGCCCTTGGTAACTCTGGAGGAGCTGTAGACATCCAAAGCTCAGGTGGGAGAATCTGTCCACAGGACAATTATTAGTCGTGCACGCCACAAATCTGGCCTTTATGGAAGAGTGGAAAGAAGAAAGACATTGTTAAAAGAAAGTCTTAGGATGTCCCATTTGCAGTTTGCAAGAATCCATGTGGGGGACACAGCAAACATATGGAAGAAAGTGCTCTGGTCAGATGGGACCAAAATTTTATTTTTCCCCTAAAATCAAAACGCTATGTGTGGTGGAAAACGAACACTGCACATCACCCTAAACACATCCATCCCCGCCATGAAACATGGTGGTGGCAGCATCTTGTTGTGGGGGTGCTTTTCTTCAGCAGGGATAGGGAAGCTGGTCAGAGTTGATGGAAAGATGGATGGAGAAAAATACAGGGCAATCTTAGAAGAAAACCTGTTAGAGTCTGCAAATGACTTGGGACTAGGGTGGAGGTTCACCTTCCAGCAGGACAACGACCCTAAACATACAGCTAGAGATATTATGGAATGTTTTACATCAAAGCATATTCATGTGTTAGAATGGCTCAGTCAAAGTCCAGACCTGAATCCAATTGAGAATCTGTGGCAAGACTTGAAAATTGCTGTTCACAGATTCTCTCCATCCATACTGACAGAGCTTGAGCTATTTTGTAAAGAAGAATGGGCACAATTGCCTCTCTCTAGATGTGCAAAGCTGGTAGAGACATCCCCAAAAAGACTTGCATTTGTAATTGCAGCGAAAGGGGGTTCTGCAAAGTATTGACTCAGGAGGGCTGAATACAAATGCATGCCACACTTTTCAGATATTTATTTGTAAAATTGTGAAAACCATTTATCATTTTCCTTCTACTTCACAATTATGTGCCACTTTGTGTTGGTCTATCAGAAAAAAATCCAGATAAAATACATTTGTGTTTTCGGTTGTAACATGACAAAATGAGGTAAATTTCAGGGGGTATGAATACTTTTTCAAGGCACTGCATGTGAACTGTTATCCCTTCTGAACAATAACTCTTTTCAGCCAGTCTTTTGATTTACACACTGATGCAATACTGCATAAGAAGGTGACACCAATATTCACTGTTGACGCTCTCTGAGACCCCATACACACTCTATACAACGTTTGTTCTCTGATTTCCTTTAGATTTACCAAAACCATGTAGTGCAAGGGCCTGCCTGATTGCATACAAATTGGCTTTGGTAAATCTAAAGGAAAAAAATCTAAAGAAAATAGTTTAGTGTGTATCCAGCTTAACTATTCCCACCTACAGTCTTCATTGAATTGAAATAATTTAAATATAAATGAGCATCAGCTGACTGGTGAAATCTGTAATGTGCTAACCTTTAAGCTGCTGAACCACCATGCCCTTTAGCTATTAATACTAGACATGTTAGAGTAATATTGATTTCAAAGAACCTGATCACTTAAAAGTAAATAACCAAATTTCTTTAAATGACCCTGTCATTAACTCACCAAAATAAAACTAAAGGTGCCCTGTAAAAGAAGAAATCTGTCCGGTTAGCAGCAACTCCAATCTGTGCTCTCTTACAGAGCTATGGCCACCACTGGTATCCACCACTTCTGAGTGTGTCAGATATCCAATCATCTGCTGCCTGCTATGGTTTCTCCCACCAACCCCTATATCATTACTTCAGGAAAAACAGTACATTCATGCCTATGAAGGCAAGTGAGGGTAGTATTGGGGGCGATACCCTGTCTTGGTGGAAACAATTGTGATAAGCCAGAAAAAATCCACTCAATTTGACTTTTTTGCCCCGCTCATCCTCTCCCGTGTATGTCCACCCTTATCTACAGCCAGTCAGGAAAGGTCCTGTCATCAGTGCACAATCATTACAGTAAAATACTTTTTTTTTTTTTTACTTCCAGTGCTTGTTGTCAATTAAAATTTCGTAGTTCTATAACGCTATCATCTTTTGTCAAAGTCACAGGTAGTACATATGCAAAGGAAAGGTCTTAGCCCTTGTACACACAGTCGGACATTCTGACAACCAAATCTGTTGAATTTTGTCCGGCGGATTTTGTCTGAAACTGTTGCATACACACGGTCGGACAAAGTTGTCGGAAAATCCCATTGTACATAACGTGATGACGTTATTTCGTTACGACGGGACTACGTTCAGGCTAGTAGCCAATAGCTTTGGTCTAGGAATTTTATCTGAGCATGCGTGGCACTTTGTCCGTCGGAGTAAGCTACACATGATCGGAGTATGTCCGATCGGAGCATTTTGACGGAAAATTTTAAGGACAAGTTGGAAAACTTGGTCAGTCGGATACTCCAACGGAAACAGTCCGATGAAGACCACACACGGTCTGATAGGACACATACCGTCTGAATCTCCGACCGTGTGTACAAGGGCTTAGCCACACTTTACTATTTAGAATACTGCCTAGGTAGATTCTGTTGTCATTTTACTGGACCTGGCTTTATGATTGAGGGCCCTTCTACTCAGTTTTCTATATACAGCAGTTTTCAGTATGTACTGAGGGAGAAGGGATTTTATTTTGTTCATTTTAGTTCTCTAATTCGTATAGATGAGACATGTCTAGTTTCATTTTTACATTTATACAATAGTTAGTTCCCTTTGGCTACTTAAGTGTTGATGGTTGCATGACATTTGTGAAACACCATTGTATGTATGTGCGCAGCCTGAAAACCATAAAACGTGAAGATGTGCTCATATAGGCTTGTAATATCCTGTTTTGCTACCTTTTACCTGGTATATTACCAATACCTCAATCCCTTATTCTCGAGTTCAAAAATTTAAACATTTTTAGTGGAAATTTTTCATTTTTTAAGGGACAACATAATGAGAATTTGTGATGAGAGTATCTCTTAAGATCTGCTTCACTGGTGATTCACATAATCCATCTCTGTGATCCCTTTTATTAGACTAAATTCAATCAATCTAGCAACTAGGGAAAGACTGACAAGAGTTTTTTGGGCCTCTCAATATTTTATATCCTGTCCTTATGCACTGGTTTTTCTGGTGGGTGACTGAGGGAACCAAGCGAATGTCATATTTACACCACAATCCCTATCTGGACTATTACTAATAAGGGAGATATTCAAGTAAAAAAAAAAAAAAACGCAATAAGTCAATGCTATTGTGGTCCAACCATAATGCTATGATCCAAATCAACCATAATACATACGATTTGATTGGTTCTTCCACTTTTTACCAGTTTGTTTACTTTTGTTAATAACTTTTGCTGAACATCAATGACTTGCCAATTGGCCTTAAAAACGTTGCTTTAAAACTCAGTTCTGGTTAATTGATTAAATCACTATGCCTAGTGATAAGAAAAAAAAAATTGAAAAAACTGCAAAAAATTAAAAAAATAAGAACTAAGTAACTGAATAAAAAAATATATAGATTTTATCCCATTGCCAGATTTCTTCTGCTGAAAAAGATAATTTTAACTGGTTTGGGGTGGTATAATGTCAATTATAAATAAAACAGCAGAAGCACTTTTGACAAGATCATTTGCAGAATAGATGTCAATGAATTCTTTTCACCTTGATTGGTACAGACAAGTCAGTAAGTTATTCAGATCAGCTGTAAAAGTAGCTAACACTTGGAAAAAAAAACACTTCCCTTTAAAAAAGTAAAAAAAAAATTCATTCATACCTAGTCCCCCATAGCTGTTTACCAGAAGCAAAAGCCTCCACCAAATCATGGAAAATTGTAAACTGTACTTGTTTTAGGCTTGATGCACACAGGCTTATTAAAAAGCTTGATCTCTATGCCGCGAGCTGGTGGAAAAATCAAGCATGAATCAAGCATTTTGATGCATAATTACATGAGTTTATGCATGCTTATTATGGTGTTTAGAAGCATGTGAGCGCAAACTCCTTCTACAGGCCAGAATATTTATTTATTCTAGCCAGTAGTATGAATCGGTGCCTTTTTTTCTCAAATGTACATAAATTATGCTAGTAAGCTCCTATCCAAATGCAGTTTTGGGGCATTTTATTGTGCCCGTGAAGGCTGCTCCAAAGTACACAATCTAAATGCCACAATTCCATGGACACATTGACTGAAACGGAGCTCTGTTCAAAAGCAGAAAAAGTGCTGTTTTTTTTCTACCTCTGTGGATGAGGTCTTTTTTATATTACAATAAAATAAATTAAGTACAGGAAATAAATACAGCGCTACGGTGATAAATAAACAAATGGTGTTAATCTTTGCAAACAGTACATGCAAACACAACATATATAAAAACATGTAAGCAAATCACAAACAATATGTCCATCAATTGTGCAAATCACACACTAACACCATACCATTGCTGCACAATTGCATTACAAAAATGTATTACAAAAATAAATAGTGCATAATAAAGTCCACATCAAAGTGCTTTGCTAAATAGCGAAAATAGTGCATGCTTTTTCATTATAAAGTCTGTCAGTTTGTGCACTTGCTGGGTGCCCCCAGCTCCTGCCAGCACTCACCAGATATAAATGACCCCTTGTACTAACAAGCAAGTCAAACCACACTTAATAGATCTCCTGAGGAAAACATTCCTGCTGCATGGTACATCTGCCCACCAATGTCTGCTTGGGAACCCAGTTGCTCACATTATCAAAAAAAAGATAGCAAGCAGCTTCAAGGGAAAGAAAATGAGAGCCTCCATAGGGTAAAACCATTTTACTAAAATGAAAATTTTAAAAACTAATGCACTTACATCTTATAATAGACATACATATCATAGCATAAGACCAGGCAGTGCCACTGTGGCAATATCTCAGCGTGCACTCCAAAGAGATGAAATTATGTCATTCCGAAGTCCCACCCAACGTGTTTCATCATCAAATATGGATGTTATCAGGAGAAGGTCCCTTTTAATAAAAGAAATATAACTACAGTATTTAATATGATGGTAGTAAGCACTATATATACAGATATTATACAGATAATATAATATCTATATTATAGATATTCTTACTTTATAAGGATATACTTTGTTTTGAAAGTCAATGTTTAATTTACTACAATGTTTATAAATCTAAAAAATTGCTTTTTCCAGATAGAGAGTGGCACAACAATCAAAATAGTTCTCAAAAAGAACTGTGACCCAGGTAACTTACTGATCTGATTCAACATTTTAACCAAACATGTAGAGATAGAAATATCAGATGATCAGATTGTGAATGTATGTCCAAATTATGCATTAAGGTTGAATAATCACTTTCACTTTGCAAGGGAATTTACCCTTAGCTTAGTGAATAAGGGGAAGTTAAGCTGATTTTTATTATCCAGTCACGTGCAGACATAAAATTATGTTTTTTAAATTTTCCTGGAATGTACACTTTGCACTTTGTTCTGTTTTTCCTCACTGGAGCCTGTAGACTTGTAGCCTTCAGCTCCCAAAGACATTCTTCCTCTGCTAAGATCATCTGGTTTACACTGAACATTTTCTTGTTTTACTGGTTCCAACCTGGCTAACAATATACTAATTGTTAAATACTTTTACATGAGAATGTTTTTCTGCTGATCATGGGGAAAAAAATGTGGTCGGTAAAAAGCTACCTCATTGCTTCTGTACCATATACAGTAGACACTCGTCCAGGGATATGCAATTAGCAGACCTCCAGCTGTTGCAAAACTACAAGTCCCATCATGCCTCTGCCTCTGGGTGTCATGCTTGTGGTTGTCAGTCTTGCTATGCCTCATGGGACTTGTGGTTCTGCAACAACTTGAAGTCCGCTAATTGCATATCCCTGCACTAGTCCATTGTGCCTAATGTTAAACTTGATCTTGGCTGGGGTTGTTGCCATGCTCTAGGACAGTGTTTCTCAACCTTTAGTCAAGGCACCCATTAAAACTTATGAACAGTCTCCAGGCACCCCATTCTAAAATGTAAATTAAATTTTCTTCTCCCTCATTTTCTCTCTATCAGTCAGCTAATGTCACCCAGTGCTGAGGGAGAGGGGCAGAGGAGGGTCAAACAAAGATGCTGTGGAGCCAACAGACATTCTTCTTATTAACTGATGGTGTCATTGGTTGTTAGGATGCCAGTGTCTAGAAAGTCATAATGGTGCATGATGAAAACCCTGTGGCTTTGCGTAACTAAAAGGCAGGCTACATCCACCTGCTGGCTTGTATACAATTTTTGATACATTTTTAGACATTTTGCCATGGCATCCTTAAAGAAACCTCAAGGCACCATGGTTGAAAAAGGCTGTTCATATAGAGAAGGTGAACATGAGAGAAGCAGTTCATTGTAGGGGCATACATCATTTTCTCCTGCTAGCTTGCAAACAGGACCCACTGTATTTTTATGGCAAAGTAAAACTGTATATGCGGTCATTATTCAGGGTTTCATGACTTCAGTCTGGGATTTCCCACTCTTAAGCATTTCATCCACAAATGGGCTTACTCTTAGGCCGCGTACACACGCGGGGACTGTTCGCCCAACTTTGTCCGTCAAACAGTTTCGGCAAACAGTCCGCTCAAAATTAGCATGGACGGACATGGCCACACACGACGGACGAACAGTTTGCTGAAACCGTGCGCGATGACGTGAACGGCACGTACGACGGGACGAAAAATACGACGTCCTATACACTGCATTATAACTTTCGGCGTGTAAATCCTTTCTGAGCATGCGCGGAACTTAGTTTGACGAACAAGCCTACACACGAGGGGACTGTTCGCTGAAACAAGGTTTCAGCGGACAGTTTTTCGGAATTTCCGAAAAACCTTGTTCAGCGGACTGTTCGCTGAAACTGTCCGCTGAAAGCCCACACACGAGCGGACTGTTTGCCGAAACACTGTTCAGCGGACAAAGTTGGGCGAACAGTCCCCGCGTGTGTACGCGGCCTTAGTATACAATTTAGCCCAGAGGCAGCCTTTTTATTTCCATAATTTCAAGTGAGTAAGGTTTGGAGGATAATTAAGAACTGGGGTTAGAAAACATTTGCCAAATAATATTTTACCAACAAAACAATTCATACTGAATCTGATTATTATTATTATTATTTTTTAGCTAAACAATATTCCAGCGGTTATATGCATTTGGTAAGTAGCAATTGCTTCTTTACAGCCAGTTTGCCTCCTGTATCTTCATCCACTGTCATTATTTGATTATACAGGTATTGTCATTCAGGAGAATGCAATAATCAATATTGTAAATGGAATTGATCGCAATTTGGGCTTTGTTGCTGGTTTTACATATTACAGCCTATGCGCCTGTATGTAGTACTTATATATACAGTATATAGACTGTGTTTAATGTGAAAATAACTATAGTTCAATGTACAATTCAAGAGCAAAGCATAAAGTAGAAAATATGTCATGTTACTTTGTTCATAATTTTATTGTTGGAAACCCCAACTTGGCCAGTATTGACATAGAACTTATCACTTCAACCGGTATATTAAATCTGGCAGGTAAACTTTTTCTGTTATCCTTTCATGTTGAAGCAGTAGAACTTTTTTTCTCCCTACACCGCATACATTTATAGACAATACGTATATATTGTAAAGGGACAGGCTCCACTAGTATTGGCAGCAGTAAACCACGCATGAGACACATTTGATAGCAGCGCAGCCATTGGCTTCCGCTGCTGTCAATTAAATCCAATCATGCGAGCGCCGTGAGGCAGGATAAGTCCTGCATTCCACCTCTAAGGACGCCGAATGCTGGACTCGGGAGCGTGCCCGCAGGGTAACCCCCTCTGGGAATTGCTTCTCCAAGGGGGGTTATCAGATGTGGGGAGGAGCCGCAAGAGCTGCGGGGGGGCAGGTTCTGGGCCACCTTGTGCAAAACGAGCTGCACAGTGGAGGTAAGTATGATATGTTTGTTATTTAAAAAAAAAATACCAATAACCTTTTCAATCACTTTAACCCAGCACTCAGGATAAACAGCCTGCATTAAATGTCTGAATGCATTAAATGCAGGACTGCAAAAACTGACTTATCACAAATCCATGTTTGCAGACCCCTTTCATGTATGTTACATAGTTAGCCAGGTTGAAAAAAAAGGCACAAGTCCATCCAGTTAAACCAATATGTAACTGCTTTACAGTGCTTAGCCCAGTTCAATGCGTTTCGCCACACTGGACATCATCTGGGAAAAAGAACTGTATTTGCATAGCAGTATATATACAGTCATTAACTCTCTGCACCCCTTAAAGCGAGGCTTCTCCAAAATGAGGAACTTCTGCTTTAGGGCTACCCCCTTCTCAAAAGGGCACTTTTTTTAGGGAGTGTACCTGTTTTTTACAGGTACCCACTCCCACTTCCGCTCAGATCGCCTAGGCAATTTGTGCAGAAGTTCTCTTCCCTCCCCACAGTCATCTCCCGCGTGTCACAGGCCCCAGGAGACTGCGAGACCAGTCACAATGTGCCGGTTGCGCAGTTGGCACCCGGCTATCAGAGCCAGGTGCCAACAGTTGAGATGCTGGCACAGGGGAGAGAAGATCAAAAGGAAAGGACGGCTCAGATGAGCACATCGCTTGGTCCTGGGACAGATGAGTGTGTGTTTATTAAAGCCAGCAGCTACAGTTTTTGTAGCTGCTGACTTTTAATTAACACAAAAATTACAAAAATTCCCATTAAGGTCATATTAGGCATATATCATGTATTAATCCCTCTCCCTCTAGTGGTCATATCTATATTGCACTTCATCCTTGCTTCAAGTACCCAACACTTATCAACGTTTAGCCATTGTACTGCGTGTTTTATCACTTTTAATTTTTCTTTGCTATAAAATGAGCTCAAAGCTCATACAACTTTTTATTTCATGCAGATATAGAAACATTACATTTTTGTTTCCAGGAACTGCCAGAATTTGGAGAAAGTGATGATCTACAAAACATGGGAAATAAAGGCAAACAAAAGTTTAAAGTAAAGGAATTGTATCTGACAAAACTGCTTTCTACAAAGGTATAGTTTATTTTAATAGCTATTCTTTTTCGAACCTTTGTGTTACATTTTTCACTGTGAAAAGTTTTTTTTTCCCTTTCCAATCATTTTTATTGGTTATATTTAAAGAGCAACACAAGGGGTACAAAAAAAACTGTTACATAGATATTCATACAAACCTTGTTCCATACAAAAGAGTAAAAAAAAAAAAGTGAACATTCATAACTTTCCCAAAGTTCAATAGTAAATCTAACAAACTGAGCATTTCAGGTGATTTGTATACAATGGCTCGTTATTCACACCAATTCCAGAATTTAAATCTCTAGTTTTTAAACAAAAAACATGTTTTACAAATTTTACTATTATACATAATAACATGCTTTGAGCCTGCTATCAGAGATAAAACCACTTGCCGACAGGCCACCTGTATTTTACTGCGAGTGGACAGCTTGCACGGGCACAATCTCATTCCTGTACATTGGCACTGTCTTCTGGGTTCAGGACACGCATGCATCCTCCCTGGTGGAATCCCACTGTGATTGGACATGACAGATTTTGTCAACAGGTTTCAGCCAATTATTCATTGCTGAGACCTGCTGATCAGCTGTGTCCAATCACAGACCAGAGCCCTGTGCTGACAAACACACAGGGCTCTGTATAGAGGGAACGATCTGTTTGATTCTTTTTCCTGAAAAGCAGAGGGAAGAAACAAACAGATATTTAGTCAAAAGCAGCACACATTACACATATTAAAACTTGTTAGGCACATGCTTAACCCCTTCACGCTGAACGTACACATATATGCATTCATTGCTTGAAGGGGTTGTACTGGGGTGATGCCTGCAGATGCAAGCATCACCCCAGTATTATTTTTTAGAGCCAGCAGTTGGCTTTTTAGTGATAACAACTGATAAGGCTAAAAGCCGCTCGGCTGTTATCCTAAGGGCGGGAGGGGACATCTCCCCTCCCGCCGCCTTCTGCATCTCCCACAATCAGCTTTGATCGGGTCTCTGATCTAGTAACCCAGAAGCGAGGTCATGACATCACTTTCGGTTTGCTTGGCTGCCAATGATGGCATTTAAAAAAAGAAAAAATAGTATTCCTAAACGCAGATTTTGGCGTTTTCAATACTTTTAAGTGCAGTGTTTGATGTCTTATAGACCCCAGATCTCACCATAAAGAGTACCTGTCACTGACTATTCCTGTCACAAGGTATGTTTACATTCCTTGTGACAGCAATAAAAATTGTCAGAATTTTTTTTTTGTAAGCAATTGTTTTTGTAGGCAATTTCAAAAGCTTCCAAAGCATCAGAGAGATCTCATTGTTAAAAGGTATCGGTCAGTAGAAGGGTACAAAAGAATTTCCAAGGCATAGATATACCATGGAACACAGTGAAGACAGTCATCATCAAGTGGAGAAAATATGGCACAACAGTGACATTACCAAGAACTGGACGTCCCTCCAAAATTGATGAAAAGTCAAAGAAACCTAGTCAGGGCAGCTGCCAAGAGGCCTACAGCAACATTAAAGGAGTTGCAGGAATATATGCAAAGCACTGGCTGCGTGGTACATGTGAAAACAATCTCCTGTTTTCTTCATATGTCTGGGCTATGGGGTAGAGTGGCAAGACAGAAGGCTTTTCTTACCAAGAAAAGCATCTAAGCCCGGCTAAACTTTGCAAAAAACATGTCTGAAGTCTCCCAAAAGCATGTGGCAAAATGTGTTATGGTCTGATAAAACCAAGGTTGAACTTTTTGGCCACAATTCCAAAAGATATGTTTGGTGCAAAAACAACACTGCACATCACCAAAAGAACACCATACCCACAGTGAAGCATGATGGTGACAGCATCATGCTTTCGGGCTCAATATTCACTTATTGGGATTTTTCTTTTACCAAAGACATGTAGCAGAATACATTTGGCTCTAAATATAGGAAGAAATCAGATTGTGATATATAACATATCCAATAAAAAAGTAAAACAAAGTAAAAAAATACTGCTTTTTTTTTTTACACATTTTCTGTATTTTTCCTTTATATAATAATAATAATAATAAAAAAAAAAAAAAAAAAAAAAAACAGTGATGATCAAATACCACCAAAAAAAAGCTCTATTTGTGTTAAAAAAGATGGTATGAATTTAATTTGGGTAAAGTGTTGAATGTCAATTACCAGTTAAAGTATTGCAGCACTAAATAGCAAAAGATGACCTGGTCATGAAGGGGGTAAAATCTTTTGGTGGCCAAGTGGTTAAGGAGGTTATACATTCTAGAAAAGATACTTTCATGATTCTAATGGCTACTAACATTTAAATTACTACTTCTCTGTTGATAGTATGTACAAATACAGATGTAAAAGTATCTCCTGTTAGTTCTATTTCCCACCTTATCAAATGATCCTTTTTATATTGCAGGTCGCCATACATTCCTCTGTAGAAAAACTGTTTCGCAGCATTTGGACAATCTCACACAAACCTCCTGTAGCTATAAAATACTTTTTTGATTTTTTGGATACTCAGGGAGAAATCAGAAAAATTTCAGACCCAGATGTATTGCACATTTGGAAGACAAATAGGTATATTTGCATGCTTTGATTATTTAATGTAAAGTATATTGAAGCCCTTAAGGTTTCAGTAAAAATATGATGTAATAATAAAATTGCATGGATGAACAATACAAATGATAGTCAAACTGAATTACCTGCCATGTAGGTTACAATAGTCTTCAGGTTTAGGGCATATGAACAGTGGTTAGCACTGTTAGATTTAGTTTTGCTCTAATAGTGTTTTCACTGGACCTCCTACTGTTATGTGATAATATGTCTATTTCTATTTTTTTAGTCTTCCTCTGAGGTTTTGGGTCAACATACTGAAGAATCCACAATTTGTTCTTGATATAAAAAAGACCGCACTTCTAGATAGCTGCCTATCAGTAATTGCACAAGCCTTTATGGATGGATTTTCTCTTACAGAACAACAGTTAGGGAAGGTAATGTATCATGTAAGGGGTTTTAGGAGTACACATTTTCTTGTTCTTTGAAAATGTTCATGGTCATGAACAACTATACCCATTGTCAGAAACCATGAAGCAGACTGAGACAGAAGTACAATTAAATCACACTTGTTTCTTAATAAAAAATAAAAAGGTAAAAAGAGTAAGCATAGTCAAAGCATAGTCCAGTAGCCGGATCGAGTAGTCAGCCAGTCCAGAGTTCAATAACCAGATCGGGTAATCAGCCAGGCCAGAAGTCAGGGATCCAAGTGAAGCAACAGCAAAGCAGGGTAAGGAGCCAGAAGGGATGTCTGCAAGCCAGTCTTTAAACAGAACCACAGGAGATGGTTTATTGTGAAGTGACCAAGGAAAAGGCAGGGATGAAGTGAGCTGAACAGCTTTACCCACTTAAGCCCCAGACCAATTTGCAGCCAAAAGACCAGGCCCCTTTTTGCGATTCGGCACTGCGTTGCTTTAACGGACAATTGCGAGGTCGTGGGACGTGGCTCCCAAATAAAATTGGCGTCCTTTTTTTCCCACAAATAGAGCTTTCTTTTGGTGGTATTTGATCACCTCTGCAATTTTTATTTTTTGCGCTGTAAACAAAAAAAGAGCGACAATTTTGAAAACAAAAAGGCAATATTTTTTTACTTTTTGCTATAATAAATATCCCCCAAAAGTATATATATAAAAATATATATTTATATATGTATGTATATATATATACATATTCTTCTACATATTTTTGATTAAAAAAAAATTGCAATTGGCGATTATTGATTGGTTTGCGCAAAAGTTATAGCGTTTACAAAATAGGGATAGTTTTATAGCATTTTTATTAATATTTTTTTTTACTAGTAATGGCGGCGATCAGCGATTTTTATTGTGACTGCGACATTATGGTGGACACATCGGACATTTTTGACACATTTTTGCACTGATTCCTGTGTAAATGACACTGGCAGTGAAGGAGTTAACCACTAGGGTGCAGGGAGGGGTTAAGTGTGTGTGTGTGTGTGGTTTTTTTTTAACTGTAGGGGGGCGTGGCTTAGCATCTGAAGTCACTGATCGTCTTTCCCTATAAAAGGGAACAGACGATCAGTGACAGGCTCAGTAGGAAGCACGGGGAGAAGTTTGTTTACACAGACCTTTCCTCGTCTTCAGCTCTGTGACCCGTTCGCGGGACACCAGTGGCGATCGGGTCCGCTGGTCCCACAGCCACAGTCAAGGAGCTCAGGACCAGGTCAGGAGCGTGCTGCCGGCGGCGCACTCCCGACCCACAGCTGGGCACTTAAAGAGCCACATACAGGTACGTGATTGTGCCCAGCCATGCCATTCTGACGACGTATAAGTACAGGAGTCGGTCCTTAAGCGGTTAAGTAGGCAGGTCAGACGAGTAGGATCAGGAACAGCTGGGTGACTGTGGAGAGAGATGAGAGCTGGCAATTAGCCGATTTTTTACGATCCGGTCTTAACTCATTACTATGCCTGAAAAGTTGCAATCTTTCCTATTAAAGATCACATAAGCAACAAGCAACTGCTGAAATGAATGGTGTCTTCCAAACTTTCTAACAACGTCATTATATCATGCAATGCCTATGTAAATGGGTATTAATTGAATGAATATTCTAGAAGGCCCCTTACACAGGATATTTTACAGTTGGTATGGTATCATATGTGGGAAAAAAGCAAACTGCATACACTGAGCTCTGGGAGCAGAAGAACCATAGCCCATGTCTAAATTGTAAAATAATATTTGTTCTTTCATTATAGACAGTGAAAGTTCACCTTGATTACTTGCACAAGGTGAGAAGTGCAGACTAGTTATCCCTGCAGTTGTCAGATAGCATATAGCATAGGCTCAACACAGCAGTGACTCACAAAGAGGAAGCTACTAGTCATGAACAGTCCTGCCTGAACCTGCAGACCTTGAAGAAGTTCCTTCAGATTGCCTGGCTACAATATCTGAATGTTCAGATACAGTGGCCACCTGTATTTTGGTGATATATGGAACCTATATAGAAGTGTATTATAGTATAACCACCAGTGTTAAGGGGCTGTAAATAGGGCTGCCCTATAGGCCACCTGCCACCGATGGGGTCCCATTAAAATTTTTCTATGGGGCCCTGTGTTGTCTTGTCTTATGTTGACATATGGTCAACTTTGAATCTTCACAGAGAGAAAGAAGGGGCATACTTTTAATACATTTATAACTTTGCTTTTTTTTGTGTTGAAAGAAGTGTACTTGCATCTTTTACAGTCAGCACCAACAAACAAGCTGCTTTATGCGAAAGACATTCCCCAATTTAAAGAGGAGATCAGATCCTTTTATAAAGACATCAGAGATGCTCCTTCGCTGTCTTCCACAGACCTGACAGAGTTTCTGACTTCAGAATCAAAGGTATTTCATGAAATGGATCAATTTAGTACAAAAGTAATTGTGCACATGATGTGAACACCCTATTATAACTAAGTTGTCAAACTGACATTGCTATATATTTTATGTAAACAAATGGTGTTCATCAAATGACTTCACACTAAGGAGTTTAAGTGTACTAAATACAATATATTTCCATTTCCAGGTATTTGTTATGGCAGACCAGCATTTGCTCCTTTCAGTGAAAACATGAACACTTGCATGTTGTTAAGATAATAGAGTCAGCACCCAAAAAGAAAATACAAATAATATTATGCAAATATATAACGGTGTCTTACCTTTATTATATTCCATATCTGTAAAACACATGACATGTGAAGGACCTAACCCACAGTCACTTAAGCCACCTGTTAAACATAATATCTAACCCCTCCAAATCCCCCCACAAATGACGTGACAAGATTTTGGAGTAAATGGCCTTGACGGCCTTTTATTAACAATTACCATAAAATTAAATAAATAACATTTTAAATAACTCTTAACCAACTTTTTATGTACTTATTGGGGTCTTCGAGGGGAACACACACCACTGGTCACTGCGACAAACTTCTTTTAACTTTAGGCCTCCAGTCACAAGCCCCCAGACTCAGAGATGGTAGTCAACCTTCGCAGTGACCTACCTTTTACCCCTTCCTGGTTAACCCCTCGTAGCCGGAAGGTACCTGATAACCCCATACCACAGATGGGTACCAACCATGTTATATACACATATAACATCTATCTTCTCCTCCTCCAAAGACCCAACCACTGCCTCAGCACGAAAGGGGTAAAACCTTACCCTTGCGTGCACCTCCACACCCTCAGTGCTTGCTGTAAGCCTTCCTGAAATCCTAAAGCCCAAAGATTGGTTCCCACTTCGTTAAGGTGCACCCCATCGCTCCTCAGATACCTCCATGTATCCACCTCCAACTCTCTTTGACATATAGCCACACCCCCATTCCTGATCACAAACCTGCTCACTTCCTTGTTTAATTTCACTTGGGCCCTATCAACCTTTTTAGCTGACCAAGCCCACCGCCAAGACATCCTGCCCATCATATCTGACCAAACAATGACCATTCCAGGGAAGGCCGCCTGTAGGCATAAAAAATCACATTTTACATCCCGTATGAGATCCCACATAGACCTGGCTCCCATATCGTTCCCCCCTACATGTAGCACCAAAACATCTGGTGCCCTGTCCCAATGAGCGAACCTGTGTACTTCCGAATGCACCCTGTTCCAAAGCATACCCGGTACCCCGATCCATCTGACCTGAGCTTCCTGTCTGGGGATGCCCAACTGCCTACCGTTCGGCCAAACATCAGCCCCCCAGTAAAGGTATGAGTGACCCAGGATCCAAACTATGCCAAGCTCTTCACCTGTGAACAAGAAAATTACAACACAAAACAGTAAGTTCCCCCATAAATAAACACCAAAATAAAAGCCTGAAAACCCATTTTACACCTAATTCTGTAACAAATGTGGGCGAATATAAAGCTTAAATCTGTCCGAGTCCCACCTACCAATGCCCTTAACTGTTTCATAACTGAGACCAGCCCTGGAAGCCTCTGTGGCTGCCCCTATTCAGAAAAGAATGGGAGGCGTAACTTTTTGGATTGTAGCAGGCTGCTGTCAAATATTTTTGAAATACGGCTATGAATTGGAACCTTGACAAGGACGACCCATCGCTATGTATCAGAAACAAGCCTGTGAACCCAGGGCGCATGTCCTGGAAATATTCCACCGCTCTTACAGGACAATTGTGTGACTCCGTAATCCGGAACACTTCCCGTCGCATGCCCTTACCGGTCTGATCAGTTTTTGACCATCTTACCCACATTCTGACTGAATCCTGCAAATAATTCACATCCCCCACCAGCAGCCCCCCTTGAGACCATTTAGAATGGCTGACTAGCTCGCTTATCTGTAACGCCCCAAAGAAAGCCAGTGCAAAGGCCGCGCGGAATAGAGCACATTCATACTCTGGGCTGCAAATGTTACTCATATGCAAAAATAGGCCATGTAGCATGTCAAAGGAAACTGGGCGCCACCCATCCCTCTTCTTATGCGCTCTCCTGTACCCCTTTACTGCTTGTTTCACCCAAAAATCCTTATTATAGTCCCGTTGCCCTTGTGATTTGAAAAGAAAGGCCAAACCTGCCAACTTCCAATCTATGGCAGCTGCCAAGATACCCCTCTCTAATCCCATCTTAATAAAATAGAGAACTCCGTCGTTTACCTCTCGACCCTGGGGGGGCGATCTCAAGCCTGTGCAAGCATGCTAACCATTCTTGCCATACCTTGGATTAGGCATCCCAAGTAGCCGTACTCACGGAGCATTGAATCCACCGTGTTGCGTTCCCAAAGCAATGTTCCATATCCAGTCGGAACAGGTGAACCCGTGTTGCTCCGCTTTTGGTGTAAACTCCCGGAACCTGTCCCACTGAAAACAAGACAAAGCATCAGCCAAGGTGTTGTCAACCCCTGGTAAGTGCACAGCATAAATGAAAGCATTCAATTGCAAACAGCGCAGTACCAATTGTCACAGCAACCTGACCACCGGCATCGACGTCGCTGACAAGTGGTTAACCACCTGGACAACTCCAAGGTTGTCACAATTGAGATGCACCTTGAGGTTTCCGGAAGGATTACCCCCATATTTCCATTGCTACTACAATCGGAAACAGTTCCAGGAGGACTAGGTTCTTCCAGAACCCAGCCTCACCCCATGCTGGGGGCCAACGGGCAGCACTCCCCTTTCCCCGAAAGAAGGCCCCATAGTCCGTGGAGCCTGCAGCATCCGTGAACAATTCAAAATCGCAATTGCTGATGGGACCCGACACCCATAGAGCGCGCCTATTGAACAACTCCAGGAAGTCCTGCCACACTGGCAAGTCTTCTCTGTGCTCACTGTTGAGACTCACAAAGTGCGTCGGGGCCTTGATTCCAGTGGTTGCTTTCGACAGCCGGCAACAAAAAACTCTACCCATGGGAATTATTCGGCAAGCAAAATTTAGCTTCCCTAACATAGATTGGAACTGATGCAACTGTAACCTGCGCCTTCCAATGGTCCCACACACTCATGCCTTGAGATTTTCCAGCTTGTCTGTCAGCAATCGGCATTCCATTCCAATTGAATCCACTTCAATTCCCAGGAAAATAATGGTTGACATGGGGCCCTCTGTTGACCTGAGGCTGCGGTACCTCTGACCTCTGCCTGAAAAAACTGATTAGGAGCATGCACCACTGTTATGAGCTTCATCCACAGGCTAATATCCTTGTGGTCCCAGCGCCATGACGGCCGAACGGCAATTCATTGTCGAAACTGTCGTTTTAAGATGAAGTGGATTCAATTGGAATGGAATGCGTTTTAAGATGGGCACCCATGGGGGCCCTCAAAACAGACATAAACCTTGCTTTTTGCAGAGTCCGCTAACCTGACTGATTCTGCTTTCTTCTCCCCTGCCTTTCCCTGGCTGTCAGGAGCCAAAACGTTGGTCGGTACGTCAGGAGGATCGAATACTGCCATCCATGTTCCCGCTGCCGTCGCAGGCGAATCACTTGCAAAGATGGTAGTGACTGCTGACAGCGGTGTAGCCCTTGTAGCACAATCCTTACCTTGTGGTGAGGCCCACGTCTGCGCCGGTGATGCACTGTCCCCCGTGTTCGGCTCAAAGCGCTGTACCAAGTCCCCCAAAAGTGACAAAAAAGTGACAATAAATCCTGCAGGCCCACCTGCAATTTGTCCTGCGTTTCTGGACTGTTCTGTGTGGGGCCTATCACTGCCTGCCCCTGATGAACTGCCCTCACCTGGGGATCCCTGCTTTCTACCCTTATCCAACAATTTTTTTAATAAAGAAGAAACAGATAAGGAAGAAATACACTCATTGGGCTGCCCAGGCCCACCAGCTGCCACTCCGGAATCCACCTCTGACGGATGTCCCTGGTCCTTATCCCTTTCCGACCCGGACATTTCTCCTTCTCATTTGTAGCTGTTCTCTGCCAGCTGAACGACCACTGGCTGCACCCCAGAGGGTCCTGCTCTGGTTGCCAGGGGTCTGCGTTGCTGTTCCCATCCTTCTCTCCATCCTGTCACGCCAGACCTGCTCGCTGCCCACATTGATGGACTCCTGTTCCTTCTACTGATCTGGCCATCCATTGCTTGCACTCTGCCCTCGCTCACTACCATCACAGCGCTACTCATGGTCCTCCCACTGGTCAACGTAGGACTGCTGGCCGCCCCAACTGCCTGGCCAGCATCCCGAGGCACGGCTCTCCCTCGCTGGGCTGACTGGCTGCTCTGACCTTCTCCCGCAGCCCTGGCCAACTGTTCCTGGCATTTGCGACGAACAGAGGGAGCAGAGCCATGTGCTGTACTGGGCTCCCTCATCCCTGCACTCCTGCCTCTGTGCTGTGTCTCTTTTAAGTCACCATTTCTGGATCCCTGGGGCTGATGGTCACTGGGGGTGGAGGTTCTCCCTCTCTCTTTAGCTGCTGTTGTTGCCTCTGACCACCAGGAGAGATGTCAGGGCTGAAGCGCTCCGGCGACCGTGACCACTGAGCATGTGGAATCATTGCCCCCCCCCCGTTTGGAGCCACTCTCCCTTCATTTATAATGGCTGCTACCTGTGCCTGCAGCCAATCTGTCCCTTGTGCCACTGCCTTCCTCCTAGCTTTTCTAATTCGAGCACCTCCCCTGCTCTGGCAACTCCCCCTTTTTTAAAGGGGACACATTTTTCTTTCTAAAAGCATGACTGTGCTTTTCACACCTGTCATGATGTCCCTATGCTGATACTTTTCTCTCCTTCTGCTCCGGGACTCTCTTAATTAAACAAGTACCTGCTGTTATGGGACAGATTTCTAAAGTATGTCATATGTAATTTTATTGCCAGTATCTCCTAAATCTGTAGGAACAGTCAACTGTTTTCAAGCAACCCAAATATTTACTTAGAAATGTAGGGTTGATGATTTACTTAACTGTTATTATAAATTGACTGTAATGAGTAAATTACCCTTTGTAATTTTTTTAGCCTTTCCATCAAATAACACCGTACTGATAATTACTAAGCCAGTACTTCTGATCAAATTACATGTACAAGGTAAAGGATATCCCTAATATATGGTCCATTGGAGGGATATAAGGACTGGATTTGAGAAACACGAATTAGATACAAGTTCTTTGAGATCTCATACCTAACCACGCATTGCCAACCATCCTCAAAATAACTACAGTTTCAAAAGGCAGGGAGCCCCATGCATTTTAATGTCTAGCCCCTATAAGTGGCATCCATATGCAGCCCCATGACAATCTAGAGCAGTTATGACTTAGTCATCCGGATGTTGTTATCTGTGGTTTGGGTGCTGACACAACTGATGGCTATCTAGAGGAAACATCTTGGGCTTGTATATCCTATGCCTGATATACTGGAATTCACTATAACCTAGAGTACATAAGTTACAGTTTGAAGAATGACTTGGACAAAGAAGCATGATCTAACCAGGTTGTCTAACCCAGATGTAACTAGTTAGATCTGTCATCTCCTGGTTATTGGATACTTTTAAAATTCATGATCACATGACAACTAAACATCTATGGGGTATCTAAGACTTTATGGGTAACCACCACAGCGTGTATGAATATGGGATGTTATTGTCTTAATTTGCCCAAAATTATTATGTTCCATCATGTAAAACTGCTGATAATGAGTGGCATGCTTTTGTTCTCAAAGCAGTTTCAAGACTATTTTGACAAATTGCATGGTGCTACTGGTGTAGTTTTGGTTTCAGAAAAATTACTGTTTAATACGGTTCTAAAATGAGCATGGTATTTTGGATTCATGCAATTTACCAGTGCTTATCTTTTGCAGTACCAGTGTATTTCTATGAGAAATAAACATTATTACAACATAGTCGACAAATTGCAATCTATCTTTCATAGATCTATTTTAATTATACTGGGCTTCCTTGGTAATCGCTACTATATTTTGCACATCATTATTGCTTTTTGTGCTGCTTTAGTGAATATGCCTATATATAAGCATATTTATGCAGAATATAACGGTTGTAGATTGTAGTGATATCTTAGAATGTGAACTAAGGCCTGCAATAATTTTTTTATGACACGTGCATTTCACTAATATCTTTATTATGTCCTTAGAAACATGAACATGAATTTAAAGATGATGTGGCTATTTTAGAACTGTACAAGTACATTGAAAAATACAATGATGTGGTATGTATACAGTTAATTTTATTGAAAGATATATTTTGTGCTGTGAAAATCAATAATATTACATATATACAGTGTGTGTGTGTGTGTTATATATATATATATATATATATATATATATATATATATTTACATAAGGATTTTCAGAGAAATAAATACAGTACTACCATTTATGCTGCTCTGCACAATACAAACGCTTGTAATTTACTGTCCCTAGCACACCCATACACATGGTAGGGACAGTTTGTGCAGAAACCAATAAACCAAGCAATATTTTAAAGTGGAATTTTTGTCAGAAAATGAAGTCGTGCTAGATCACTTCAGGCTGGCCCCTTTTTCAGGTATAGCTATGAAAAAAACATAAAAAATAAGTGCCTATACTGTTCAAAATCCAGTAATAAGCTGTCTCACCCTGCTTTGCGCATGCTCATTTGCGCTCTATTTTTTGGCATTGAATGAGATAGTTTCCTTCTTAACAAGTAATCAAGCTGTACTGGTTAAATAGACTGACAGCTGTTTTTTTAAATAAGTAGCCTAATATAATATATCAAATAGTTTGCTAGATGCTTTCAGTATGTTTAAAGATTAAATGCACTTTAAATTATAACTTGAGAAAAATGTTTCTGCTTTTAGTAACTAAATCATCTATACGAGTCGAGTCAATGTTTTGCTTTTATACAGTTTAAAGTGACACTAAACAATATCCTTATTTTCTAAAAAAAATAATCCACAAATGTCCACTATCTAATGGCCCTGTAATCTATTTTTCATTTAATCTTTCCTAATGCGTTTTACTGCCTTCTTGTAACATCCTCCAGAAGCTCTCAAACATCTTTTTCCTGTCACTTTTGTTTGCTTATAGTCATGTGCACTGCTCTATGCAAACAATATATCTCATAGTCCATGGTGCTAAACCCATCTTGGGCTTAGCATACAGTGGGACCATGGTACATACAGCGGGACCATGGAGAACAAATTTAGCCACCCTTTAACAGTAGGTTGTATCACAAGAACAAAAAAAAAAAATGATTTTGGAGGAGACTGAGAGCACTAGAAGGTACTTTTTATGGTAATAATACATAATTGCATCAATTTTTTTCTTTTTAAAATAGCGTTTAGTGTCACTTTAAGTTTAGGCCGCTTGAGCTGCTACATCTGGTTCTATACTGTAACTAATTGAGAACAGTGAGCTTATTAGATGTGTTGGGGTGAAGAAAATAACTGCCATAGACAATAATAATCCTCAGATACATGTACTAAGGTGCAGATGGGGACCTCATTATCCTCAAAAATGTATAATGCCCTACAGATCATATTGGTAATGATGGCAGAAAGGGAGGGGGTGGAGAATCTCTTGGAGTGCACTTATATATGATTTTGTCATTATAATGAGAAAGCTACATAAATTTTCATGTTGGTACATCTCCAGACACCCCAACCTTGAAAAACAAATTTCAGGGAGGTGGCAAACTCACTGCAGGGACGTGGCGCCCTGTGCTGACAACCATCTCCAGACATCCCAACCTTGAAAAACCTAATTTCAGGGAGGTGGCAAACTCACTCCAAGGAGGTGGTGCTCTGTACTGACAACCATCTCCAGATTGCCACCTGAAATTCAGTTTTTCAAGGTTTGGCTGTCTGGAGATGGTTGTCAGTACAGAGCACCACCTCCTTGGAGTGAGTTTGCCACCTCCCTGAAATTAGGTTTTTCAAGGTTGGGCTGTCTGGAGATGGTTGTCAGCACAGAGCGCCACCTCCCTGGAATGATTTTGCCACCTCACTGAAATTCGGTTTTTCAAGGTTTGGCTAACTCATTCCAGGGAGGTGGCGCTCTGTGCTGACAACCATCTCCAGACAGCCCAACCTTGAAAAACCTAATTTCAGGGAAGTGGCACTCTGCGTGACAACCCCCCCCCTCCCCCCACCAATTTTACTCAACTATATAAAAAAAATTGAATGGCCCCTTTGGACACCTGCTAAGTAAATGGCCCCTGTGTAGAGAATCTGGCCCCTGTGGTGCTGACTCAGTGTCCTAAAATGGGCCCTGCTCAGACTTGGCATGCTGGGACTCACTGCTCTCTTGGGTCATCCTGAATGAAACATGATGAATGAGTGAGCTCAGAGATGTGCTGAGAGAGTGACACACATGATGCCCAGGGTCACTTTGTCACTCTATTTACACTCTGCAGAACTCACACACTCTGGAGGATCAGCCTGTGTCCACCAGCGTCAGTGTGACTCCTCCCTCCTCAGACTGGTCTTCCTGGCGAGGATGTCTGTCATCACATCCGGCCACCCGGCGAGTTCACACTGTTGGCAGTTGCAGACTGTTGCACAATCTGTCTGCCAGCTTACAAACTGGCTCTGACTGACACCATGGCTGGCACTGCATGATGACTGGGGGTTCTGGATCCACCGCCCGTCGATTGGCCGTGTGAATGGTGTAAGGCTGCAATGGCCGCTCGGGCTGCTGTGGCTGATTGACAGGCTCAGCCAGAATATTGTGCGGCACTCGTGGGTGTCTGGGATTCTGCAGTCAATAGCAGGAGACTCCCACAACTCGTGGGAGACTTGGGATGTCTGCATCTCATATACCAATACTGTACAATATGTGCTCTTAACCTTTGCCATCTACTACCATAATAGATGTGCACAGTATAGAACCTGAATTCTGATGCTTGTGTTACCATAAATTAGTCCTGAGGTAAAACCTTGTAAACTTACCTTGATTAGTGGTTAATAAGGCCCCAGTGTGCCCCTAAAACTCTTTTGCTAATTTATTTATTTTTTTATCAATTGCAGCATTGACAAACACTGGCTCTATTCCACAATGTAATGATGGGGCCTCGATTACATATTAATCGATTGCCAAAACCTCCACATTTCACCATGGGATATGATGTCTAGGCTACTAAGGTTATGGGTCTCTCAGATCACATCAATGTCCCAGTGAAGCTTGGCAGCAAAATCTGTGGGAGCCCTTCTATCACAAAATGAAGCAAGGTTATTAAAGCCTAAGTGCACTCAAAATAAAAAATAAAAAACATGAAAATCGTCACGGGGACAAAAATTACAATCAGTAGAATGAGTCAGTTGTGTAGTACACAGGCCTCCCATTGTACCTCTCTATAGTATTTAGACATAGAATGTTGAAAAAACTTTTGGCATTAGTAATGATTTCCCCAACTTTTTCAGATTATAAGCATTCTAGAAAAGGAGACGGGATTTGACTCTGAAGTGAAGCAGTTGTTGACCCTTCAAAAATTAAGCAAAGACAAGAACATGTGTACATGGGAATGAAGATGACTAACAAGAATGAAAATATAAATATGCAAAGAACACAGGGTTTTTAGGACAACCTCTACAACACTCCAGGAAAAGGCTTAGAAAAGCCTGCTACCTTTAAAGAAATGTATTGATGTTCAAGGGCCAGAATACAAATTGCCTTTACAATGAAGGGAGAATGACAGCTAACATACCAAATGTACATTCCGAGGTAATACAGGAACTCGGTACAGAGACAATTTTTTTTCTAAGATAATCTTGATTCACATTCTGAATACGTAAGGACCTGGGCATTGTATACTGCTTTTTTTTTTTTTTTTTTAACTGAATACATTTTCTGCAAGTACAGAAAAATAGCTTTTGATCCGGACAGGAATCCGGTGTCTTTGTGTACTGAACTGAAATCTCAAATAATGTCATTAAACTTTCCAGTTCTCTTCTGTGAACTACAGAACATCCATATGTAATGCAAACAAGGAGATTGGGAAGTGTTAGCAGTTCAGATCAGGAGAGCAACCTACAGTGATAGTACTGTTCCTTCATAGATAGAGTATGGCGAATGAGAACTGTCACTCTAGAATGGGAAGAGTACCTCTGGCAAGATCACAAGGTAAAAATAAATAAATACATTTTAAAAAAGCTAAAAAAAAATAGAAATTAATGCAGTCACAAATTCTAAAAGCTGATCAGCTGCAACATATTACATTTTTGGTCTTAAGTTTAGAAACAGATGATTTTTCATAAACATTTGGGTCTAAAATTACGTTCTCATACATTGTATAACCACCTACCTCACTCACATGCTATTCTAGTTACAGCTACAACTTGGTACTGTAGCTGATATGGCATTATTAAGCTGGGTACACACTAGTAGTTTTTTTTTTTCATTCAACCTAGCGGGCTGCACAAAAAAAAACCTTACAGATTGCCGTACTAACACAAGCGATGTTAGTGCAACGATCTTCCCTGCTGTGCCTTTGTGTTCTGACAGGGGGGCCGCTCCCCTTCAGAATACACTGGCTGCCAGCGCTGATAGGTTGCTGGTTTTCCAGCGTGCCTGTTAGACCAGCTTCTGTAGAACAGACAGCTGTTCACACGGGCAGAAAGTCGGCGTGTTCGCACTGAACTGACCGATTTCAGCCAGTTTTCGGGCCCCCGGTGTGCAAGGCTTAAATAGCTTTTGATTACATTGCTTACACTAATTAGCATTTTTCATTAAGCATTCTTGGTTGCTCTGACTACTTTCCAAAACACAGTAGTTTGCAAATATATGCATATACAGAGATCTTTATGCAGCCTGTGCCTGGATGGGAGCATAGATAAAAAGCCTGAATGCCTCTTGCAGTACTATACATGTCTAATACTCACTGCATTGTGTACGATTTTTACCAATAAAATGCTAAACAACATAATATTTTCAAAGCAAATCATTTCAATTCTACAACTTTTAAATACAAAGTTGATATGCTGTACAGTATAGTGGAAAAGCTTTAGGCGGGTGTGAAGAATTATGTTACAGTGATGTCACAAAGTTCTAATAGACGAAAAGGTTGCATTATGTTGCTGTGATTTTACTATGTTCTTAACCACTTCAATACCGGGCGCTTACACACCTTCCTGCCCAGGCCAATTTTCTGCTTTTATTGCTGACGCACTTTGAATGACAATTGTGCGGTCATGTTACACTGTGTCCAAATTACATTTTTATAATTCTGTTCCCACAAATAGAGCTTTCTTTTGGTGGTATTTGATCACCCCTGGGATTTTTATTTTCTGCTAAATAAAAAAAAAAATTAAAATGAAAAACAAAAATTTTGAAAAAAAAAAACATTTTTTTGGTTTCTGTTACAAAACTTTGTAAATAAGTAAGTTTTCTTCTTCACTGATGGGCACTGATGGGGCTGCACTGATGGGCACTGATAAGGCGGCACTGATGGGCACCGATGAGGTGGCACTGATGGGCACTGATGATGGCCACTAATATGCGGCACTGATAGGTGGCACTGATATGCAGCACTGATGGGTACACATAGGTGGCACTGATGGGCACTGAAAGGCGGCACTGATGGGCACTGAAAGGCAGCACTGATAGGCGGCATGGGTGGGCACTGATAGGTGGCACGGATGGGCAAGGATGAGCACTGATAGTTGGCACTGATGTACACGAATGGATCGTACTGATGGACATCCCTGATTGGCAGGCATCTATTGTGGGCACTGATTGGCATCCATTATGGGCACTGATTGTTATCCCTCTGGGCCATGGGTGGTATACCTGGTGATGACTAGTGGTGGGCATCCCTGGTGGTTCAGTGTGGGCATCCTTGGGGGGGCTGCACTGATAATCAACACAGACCCCCCCGTCAGAGGAGCAGCCGATCGGCTCTCCTCTACTCGTGTCTGACAGACGCGAGTGAGGAAAAGACGATGTGCGGCTCTTCCTGTTTACACTGGGATCAGCCATGATTGGACTAGATCAGTGTCAGACTGACACACCGCAACAACGATCGTCATGATGTGTGCCCTTCGGGGGCGCGCAGCGGGTTGTTATCCTGAAAGACGTCATATGATGTCCAGTCAGGATAACACCATCACTTTGCTGGCGTCATTTTGCTATATGGCGGGCGGCAAGTGGTTAATAATGATGGATTTTGTTGTTGGAATGTCCGATCAATGTCTGATTTTGTGTACGGGGCATAAGTTAATGAAGAGAAACTCAGTAAGCAAAAATTTAAGTTGTGTGTTATAACAACCACCATAAACATGAACTAATATTAACTCAATAATCCAGAACATGTGCATATAATATATCATCAAAAAGTGTGAAAAGGTCAGTCTCTAAAGATGTGTAACGCAATAGTCCCAAATACGTGAAAAATGTATCTTAACAATAAGGGAAGTGAATCCAATAATAAGCAAAGTCTTGAGGGAAGATATAGCCGCACCCCTACCACCGTGATAAGAGGAGGCTTACCAGATGTTTATGACCTGGAATGGCATACACCACTTAGGTCATATATGCTTATAGGTTTGATAAACCAAATGGATATGACTGGTCCTGAACTCCAAACGATAGATCCACATCAATATTTGAAGTCTCAATGGGAAGTAAGGTATGGAAAACTGCACTCAAAACGTCATATGGAGAGCAAAGGCTTGGAACCACGTAGTATGCGTCATACAATAAAGAAAAGCTTGCATAGCGTCATACCGTTTAAGCAGTAATTTATTAAATACAATTAAAAGTGAACACTCACATATTAGAAGATCATAAATAAGCACGTCAAAGACAAATGTTGTATGACTGGGAACACATAACAAACATACAGTAGGGTTTTCTCAAATTTGACTCATAAAATGGAAATACACTTTGAGTTTTAGAATAGGAAATTATAAATAGAAGTGCCAAAAAAAAAAAAAAAAGGCTGATAGCAGGCTTTCAACAAGCCTCAGATAGTGGCAGAAGCCTATAGAAGCCTGCTAGCATCTTGGAGTTCCACCCAAAAAAAAAAATAATAATAATTGTATGAAAATCTGCATGAAAAAAATAAAAAAAATAAACATTTGGAAAAAAAATATTTTTTTTAATTACCTTAGTATGCCTGTTTCCATGTGGTCCCTCAAAATCTGCCTTCTTCAGCGCCAGGGCTCCTGATGTGACTTGCCTTTGCACAGGAAGGGAGATCAATCTAGGCAATCATCTGGGACACATGACAGGTCGCCGATGATTGCGCAGCCAATCACGTGCCACCGAGCGGAGGGGAAGACGAGCGGGGCTTCGATCCCCCACATCGCTGAACCCTGGGACAGGCAAGTGTCCAATTTTTAAAAGTCAGCAGCTGCAGTATTTGTAGCTGCTGTCTTTAAATTTTTTTTTTTTTAGTGGGAACTCCGCTTTAAAGAGGAGGTCCAGCCCCCCCACAAAATTTTTTAACTCAGCTGTTACAAATACTGCAGCTTTACACATAAAAGTAATTGGAAAAAAACGGCAAGGGATTCCCCCAAAGTCCATTACCAGACCCTTTGGTGGTGACACAATGGTGTGGGGTCCCCACAAAAATCCATACCAGACCCTTACTCGAGCACGCAACCTGGCAGGTCGCAGGAAAAGAGGGGGGCGAGAGAACGCCCCCCCTGAACCATACCAGGCCATATTCCCCTAGCTTCAGAGGGGGCGGGGCCACCCGGTTACATAACCGAGTTACCCCGCCCCCTCTGATGCTACGAAAAAGCCATAGGGATGTCCCCGTGCATCAGAGGGGGCGGGGTCACCCGGCGACCTCACCATGTGGCTCCGCCCTCAGTTATAAAAGAACTGTCACATGAGAGGCCGGTAATCTAGGCGGGTGCCTCCCATGGAGGCAGATTGGTGGCGGCATGTGGCTTTTTTTTTCTTTTTCAGTCCGTCGGCGCAAGAGAAGAAGAAGATGAATGGACTTCGTGGGACACTTTTATTTTTTTATTTTTTAATAAAGGGCTTGTCCCAAGCCATGTCTTGTGTTTTTTTTACCATTTTCACACATTTTTTGTGAAATGGTAAGGGTACATTTGTACCCCGTTACCATTTCACATGGGGGGGAGGCCGGGACCTGGGGATCCCCTTGTTAAAGGGGGCTTCCAGATTCCAATAAGCCCCCCGCCCACAGACCCCCACAACCACTGGGCAAGGGTTGTGGGGATGAGGCCCTTGTCCCCATCAACATGGGGACCATGGGCTTTGGGGCTTTGGGGGGGCCGCTACCCCAAAGCACCCTCCCCATGTTGAAGGCATGTGGCCTAGTACAGTTCAGGAGGGGGGGTACTCTCTTGTCCACCCCTCTTTTCCTACGGCCTGCCAGGTGGCATGCTCAGATAAGGGCCTGGAACGATTTTTGGGGGGGACCCCACGCCATTTCTTTTTATTTTGGCACGGGGTTCCCCTTCATATTCATACCAGACTGTGGGGGAATCCCATGCCGTTTTTTTCAATGACTTTAATGTGTATTGCTGGGATCGACAATTCATTATAGCTGTGAGTACTTTTAAATTACTTTTTTTCCTTTAGAAATGTAATTTTGCTCTCAGACTGTTCTAAACTTGCGAAAATTTTGCAATTTTACAGGCATACTATAGACACCCCCCAGGTACGAAATTTAAAGGAATATTTCACTTTAAGCATTATTAAAATCACTGCTCCTGAAAAAATGGCAGCTTTTAAAACTTTTTTTTGCATTGATACATGTTCCCTGGGACAGGCCCCAGGTCCCCAAACACTTTTTATGACGATACCATGCATATAAGCCTTTAAAATTAGCAGTTTTGATTTCTCCCATAGACTTTTAAAGGGTGTTCCGTGGCTTTCGAATGTTCCGCGAACACCCCAAATTGTTTGTTATTCGGCGAACAGGCGAATACCCGATGATTGAGTCAAACTTACGTTCAACTCAAACATCTGGCTCATCCCTACTTATTCCTATTGCAAGGAATGTAAATATCCCTTGAAATATAAGTAAGCAGGACAGGGGTCAAAAAGACTTCAGATCTCACATTTACACTTAAAAGCAAAAATGAAAAACAAAAATAATAATAAAAAGTAATTTTACTTTTATACAAAAAAAATGGGCCCTTTAGGTCCGGAGTGCAGAAGTGATGTTTGACATTGCTCCAGTCCTCCTAGGGCATAAAGTCAAGCGGGGGCCATCTTGCCCTCACTCGACTTCCTGCCCATTTGTCCAGCACATCGGATCGTTTTCCGGTAAGCAGGAAAAACGACCGGGAAGCCCATAAAAGTGATCCTGTTGAGGACTGCCCACTAATATACAAAAAATATACTGGGGTTATGGCAGCTATCTGCTGTGATAATGCTGGTATATAACGTCAAAATAGCGATGTATATATACAGTGGGCGGTCCAGAAGTCATTAAAATGACAGTCAGCACTCCAAGATCTGTGCTTAACCACTTGAGGACCTTTGATGTTGAAATTATGCCCTAAAAAAACATCAACAAAGTTTCCAGGCTTATCCCCTATGCCCTGTTCCTCTCCCACTGCTTTTGATAGTATCGGCAATTCCCTAATGTCAAAATGACAACCGGACCCTTGCTATGCATCACATAACAGGTGTGGCTGTCAAAATGTAGTCACTTTGTATAAAATTACACTTGCAGATAGTCTGCATGCATCACTGACCAAATAACACTTGCTAATAATTGTTACACTCTGTTTATTATTTAATTTGTTTGCAGATTCTTTGACTGTGCATTCTCCATAATGAGCTGCACTCATCATGATTTGGGACTAGGGTTGCCACCTGTCCGGGATTCACCCGGGCAGTTCGGGTTTGGAAACCTGTGTCTGGGTTTCACGCTGCCTGAAACCGGGACACATTATTCAGACTGGACTATGGCCTCCCAGCAGGGTTGCTGGCTGCAGTTGTCTAAGCTGAGAGTGTCTGTTATACTCTCTCTTTCACACTGCCTAAAGTCAGCACTAACAGTTCCCCCCACATACAGATGGGAGAGGAGAGAGGGCTTAATCTGCTCCTCTTCCTCCCTTCCCTACCCCTCTGTGTCTGCCCACACTCCAATCCCCAGCGCTGTGCCTCAGAAAAGGGAAGTAGGGGGCCAGAAATTTGAAGTCCAGCAGCCTCAGATACATCTGGGTTCTCAGAGCACCCCTTATATCACAGTTCCCCTTTACACCAGAGGCCCCAGTGCCCCCCCCCCCCCATCAGAGTCCTCACCAGGCATCAGAGTAATCAGTGTTTCCCCCTTAAATCAGGGTTACCAAAGCATCTGTCACGTACCTTACAGTGGAGTCAGACTGCTGGGGGTGGCCTCTTGCACGGTTCCGGTCTCAACACCCCTGGAGGTGGGAACAGGGAGCGTGGAGGCAGCGAAAGGGTGCAGGTGCCTGTGGATTGAAGATGAAGGCCTGAAGATGCTGGGTCCTCACAGAGGAAGAGGCGTAGGCCGGTCACCGGAGGGATACAGCGGAAGCCAAGCAGGTGTGAGGAAAACACTGCACATTAGGAATGAGCAAGGTTGGCAACTGGCTGGCAACGAGGTACAGGAACGAAAGGCAAGTGCGTAGTCAAGGACGAGCAGAGGTCTGGTAACGTGCTGGCAGTGAGGTACAAAATCAGGAAGCAAGCTGAAGTAGGAAGTCCAAGCCAAGGTCAGTAATAGTCCAGGAAATAGTAAGCAGGGATGATCCAAAAGAATAGTCCAGCAAGCCGGGTAATCAGGAACAAGGTCACAGGTACAAACAACGATCAGGTATCTCAGGAACAGCTGAAGACGATCCAGCACTGGTATCAGGTCAGGATCCTGTTTATATAGGGTGAGATGTGCCAAGATTGGTGGACGTGGCCGTGCGTGCGTGAGTATGTACATATGTTCGGTTGGCGCGAGTGCGTCCATGTGTCCTCGTATTGGCGTGCGTCCGTTCGTTCCGGAACCCATACCCCTCTGATGGGGATACCGCGCATGGCGCCTGGAACGAAAGTGAACCGCTGCTACACGGGGACGGACATTCACATGGTGAGTTCCCTGACAGCATCCTTTATGCTATAGTCCCCAGAGTTCTCCCTTACATCAGAGTCCCGCCTTACAGTGTAAGGGATCTCTGCGGATTCAGGTGTAAAAGGGAATCTCTGTGTATTAATATGCAAAAGGGGAACTCTGCGGACTCAGATGTAAAAGGGGGCACTCTGTGGACTCTGATGTAAAGGGGGACTCTTGTGATTAAGTTCATATGATTAGAAATGTTATTTAATTGCAAAATATATGTATAGTTTATACTATAAAAATAAATGCATTTTGGCGCATGGGGACACAGGCTGCATTTGGTGGGACACAGGCTGCATTTGGGGGACACAGGCTGGCTGCATTTGGGGGACACAGGCTGCATTTGGTCGGATACAGGCTGGCTGCATTTGGTGGACACAGGCTGTATTTGGTGGGACACAGGCTGTATTTGGTGGGACACAGGCTGCAGTTGGTGGATACAGGCTGCATTTGGTGGACACAGGCTATATTTTAACCCTTTACAAGTAGATTAAGGCTTACCTGTAGGTCCAAGAAATATCTCCTAAACCTATACGGTTTAGGAGATATTTGCCCGAAGACAGGCACCACTGTCTACGGCGCATTCGCAGGCGCACTGAGTGCGGCATTTCCAACAACGGAGCTGCCGCGCGTGTCGGCTCCCGTGCGCATGCGCGGGAGTGACGTCATCGCGGCTCCGCCGAATGACAGCGGCGGAGCTGCGAGACCCCACCGAAAAGATGGATGCGCCGGACTACAGGGGACAGCGGTGACATCGCTGGCTCCTGTGTCAGGTAAGTGACACATAATGGGCTACTATGCGATGCATAGTAGTCCATTATGCTTTGCCTTTGCAGGGAATGAAAGAGGAAGTAAACTCATCAGGGTTTACTTCCTCTTTAAAATCCATATTTTTGGCTAGAAAATTACTTGGAACCCCCAAACATTATATATATTTTTTTAGCATAGACTCTACAGAATAAAACGGCGATTGTTGCAATATTTTATGTCACACAGTATTTGCGCAGCGGTGTTTTAAACGCAACTTTTTGGGAAAAGGGACACTTTCATGAATTAAAAAAAAAAAAACAGTAAAATTAGCCCAATTTTTTTGCATAATGTGAAAGATAATGTTACGCCGAGTAAACAGATACCAAACATGTCACACTTTATAATTGCAGGCACTCGTGAAATGACGACAAACTACGGTACCTACAAATCTCAATAGGCGATGCTTTTAAAAAAATCCGGTTAACAGGTTAAAATTACAGAGGAGGTATAGTGCTAGAATTATTGCTCTTGCTCTCACAATCGCGGCGATACCTCACATGTGTGATTTTAACACCGTTTACATATGCAGGCGCAACTTCCGTATGCGTTTTCTTTGCTGCGCGAGCTCGCGGGGATGGGGGGGAGGCGCTTTAAACAAAAAAATTCTTATTTATTTTAAAATTAATAAATTGTTTTTTACATTTACATTTTGATCACTTTTATTGCTGTCACAAGGAATGTAAACATCCCTTGTGACAGTAATAGGTGGTGACAGGTACTCTTTATGTAGGGATCGGGGGTCTAAAAGACTCCGCTGGGGGCACCAAGGATAATATCTGTAGGTGGAAAGATTTCTGTAGGAAGAAAGATGGCAACATCAGTGCCCAGGTAGAGAAAATACTTTTTGCTCAGCACAGACCTTGTTGCACACCTCAAAGCTTCAGTTTACAGTGGTCCTATTTTAAATCAACATGCTTATGGTCTTTTTGGGTCTTTTTCAAATGGCCTGCTTCCTCTTTAAATGATGCAGAGTTTGTGGTTCTGCCTAAAGCATTAGCCATTTCAATATCCAACTGTTGCAATCTTTTTAGTTACCTACAATTTGTGTAAAACAAGATTTTATTATGACATTATTTGTGGATATTTAGAGAGTATGATTTTTTTTATTTTAAGATATACTGTATACAACAATAGCAATTCAGTACAGTTAGAAAAACCTTTGCTACTTTTCAAGATGTAGATGGCAAGTTGTTTAGATTACACAACACTTCTTGTCCAGGGAAACTTTTTAATTTAAATGCTGTGGAATGTGTAACTATGGTGGGTATAGAAAATAATCACCCCCCCCCCCCCCCCCCCCAATGACCAAGATAATATTTAAGTGCCCCAAGAATGTGTTTATCTTGGATGGAAAATGCCTACGAGATTATGTATAGATCGTATTACACAGCAGCTAGGCTTGCACGTTTTATCTCTGCATAACCACCAAATTGTTTCCAGGATGCTCACAGGTGGGCATGATGACACATATCTGGTGGTCTTGCCCGAAGATGTTCAGCCTTTGGGTCAAGGTTTATGCCCTACTTCGCACTTTGCTTCATACTGACCTCAAATGGAACTCATACAAGGCCCTTCTTTGCAAACCAATTGAAGAATTTCAATTCCAATGACAATTGGCATTTACTGCAACTAAATTGCCCATAGCAAGGGCTTGGAAAACCACCAATTCTTAATTTTGAAGGTGTCAAGTACCGAATGAATGAAATTATGGGGGACACAGACTGGCTTCATTTGGTGGGACACAGGCTACATTTGGGGGGCACAGGCTGCATTTGGTGGGACACAGGCTGCATGTAAGGAGGGAATCCGCTGGGGGCACCTGATGTAAGGACGGACTCTGCTGGGGGCACCTGATGGCATCTGGTGGCAGGCGACGTGGCTAGTGCCACACTCAGGGCTCCCACTGATTCTGCATTATGGTGAGTTGAATGATTTAATTTTATATTACAATGTAATAATAGAAATAATGCACTTCAATCATCCTGACACCATAACCACCATGGTGCCGGGATGATTAAAGTGCTAACACCAGGTGTTTGGAGTATCTTTATCTGCTGATTGTTAAACTTTCTAGAATACACATATTTCTATTGTTGTGTAGGATCTGGGCCTGCTGTCCCTCCACCCCTCTCTCCCTTTCCCTCCATCCCTCGTTCAGCTCAGAGGCTAACCACATCACCTTAGAGCCACGCCCACTATTTTGCATGAAACCATGCCCATTTTCACCAAGTGGGAGGGGTCAAAAAGGAAGGACGGGGTCTAGCATCCCCCCATCCTAAAACTTCACCAACCGCCACTGCTCTGCAGCCTTCTGTTTCCACTGCTGGACCAGTGTAAGTGTTTTTGTTTCTGGTCATCTGTCACAGGTAGACTCATAGGAGAGAGGCAGGTTGTTACATCAGCCACAGAGACACTGGAAGTGTTTTCAGAGAGAATGGCTGAGAAGGCTATGAAGGGCCCAATAAAATAGCAGCACCTAACAGGATAAGTCCTTTATATGTATTATTGTAAGATGTTTGGATCTGGACAAACTCCTTTGGCGCATAGTGCCTTTATAACATTGTTGAGAAAGTGACCTTTTTTGTTTGATAAACTTTCAGTTCAAATATCCCCTAGTAGTTTTATTTTGAGCACTTGTAAATTGCTTATAGCCATATATTTATATATGAACTTAAAATATCTGCATTTATTACGGTAAGCTGATTTACAGCACTTCATAGTATCAAAGTTTCTGAGAATTAAGGAGTATTGGTGCCAGAGCCAGCCAGGTAACCAGTATTTTCAAAAAAGAGATGAAGAGGACAGCCTCTCAGTACAGTTTTCTTTCAAACATGAAAGCTGGTATTTAACTGTACAAAGGACTTTTCAAAGACCTTATTAGCTAACAGCAGTGCCAGTAACAATGTTGGCATCAATTCATTAAAAGGGGAAGTGTTAGTACTGCCAGTAAACACTGCGATTACACAATTAATGGCAGCTCTCTCAAATACTAATCATTGCATGTTGTAACCACTTACAGGTATTAGAGTACAGCACGTTGATGCAATCGCAGTCCTTAAGAGAATCAGAACTCCCGTTTTAAAATAGTCACATTTTGTTGCTTTGCAGCCTGAAATGCAGACAGACACAGTATTTGTTTTATCCAACTGTGTTACTCAGTGAAACTTATAACTAGGGTTGTCCTGATATCACTTTTATAAGACCGAGTACAAGTACCGATGCTTTTTTTTCCAAGTACTCACCGATTACTGATGCTTTTTGTTATGTCATATAACAGTGGCACATGTGTTAGTAGTTTTTTTTTTGTTTTCTTTACAATTTTTTGTTTTTTTATTGAGTTTTACAAAAAATTTTGTATTATTTTTTACAATTTATTTTTTTTACAATCCTTTCTTTTGTTTTTTTTTGGGGGGGGGGGGGGAGAGAGTGGACGGCGTCAGTGTGTTTTTTATTTTAATTTTAATTATTTTTTACAATTATTTTTATTATTTATTGCATTTTTTTATCAGCCCTGTTGGGGGGCTTTGGTGAGATATCAGGGGTCTTAACTGACCCCTGACATCTCCCCTTTGAGACAGAGAAAGGGACTGAGGGTAGAGATTCCCCCGGGCCTTTCTCAGCAGCTTCAGCTGCACTGAAAATTAATGGAGAGGAGACAGCAGCTCCTCTCCATTCAGTAACTGAGACATCATAAACACAGGTTAGGATGTTTCAGTTATGTAAGTGATCAGTAACTCTGTTCACTCAGAAAAGGAAGGATTTGCCGGCTCCTACCTCCGCTCTCCATCCTAACACATCGAGGACAGAGGAGGTGGAGGGGGACAGCAGCAGGACGAAGGGGGACATGGAAAAAACTGGAAGGGGACAGCAGAACGGAGCGGGACATGGTGGAGGACACAGAGGGGGGCTGGAGGAGGATACGGGGACAGTCAGCAGTGATCAGTGCGGTGGGGGGAGTTACAAGCACTGATCACCCAGTATAAATTTCACTAACGCAGATGAATGCCGAGGGGGAGGTGGGCATGAGGGGCCTGGGGAGAAACGTCTGTCAGGCTTTATTGAAATCTATACAGGGGTAATCAGTGCTTGTAACTCCCCCCGCTGCCCCAATCACCCCTGATTGTCCAGGTATCGGGTTAAGCATCAGAGCATTTGCAGAGTACAAGTACTCGAGCAAATGCTCAGTATCACTACCGATACCGATACTAGTATCGGTATCGGGACAACCCTACTTATAACATCCAAGTGAAAGATATAACACCAACATGTCAGAAAAAAAAATTCAAAAACAGAATCCCTGAGTTGGAAAAGGGATCACCCCCTTTTTGTCAGTATTTTGTTGAACCACCTTTTGTTTTAATTACAGCCTTTAGTCTGTTGGGATATGTCTCTACTAACTTTGCACATGTAGACTTTGCAATATTTGCCCACTCTTCTTTGCAGAACTGCTCAGATTCAGTTAAATTTGAAGGTGACTGTTTGTGGATTGCCATCACAGCCCCACATCACAGTACTCCCCTGCACAGTCCTACCTTCAGCATAAACATATAGCTAGTACTATTAGCAATGTGTTTAAGTAAGAGATTGCAGACATACTACAGGAGATGGTCAGAGACTGTGGACATTATACAAGAGATGGTCAGAGATTGCCATTCCAGGCTGCCTCTCACAATATATCACTCTAATCTTAAAATGGATTATTAGGTTTCAATTTACAGGGAAGAGAACTGTAAATACATTTTGATTTTGAATGTTTTCTGTGTACATATGCATGTTATTTTCCTGCCACCAATCTAGTCCATGTCACAGATGTTGGATTTCAAGGTCAATGTGACAGGGCCTTGAGTCCCGCTGCTCTGTGACATCACCACATGCCCCACTCCCTGTCCAAGCCCTTTTTAAGCCTGCCAAACTCCTGCCTGGCGAGACTGCCCAAGCCCAGCCAGCAGTTCCAAAGTTGGCCCATAGCCATATTTTTTATGGGCAGCCCCTGCTCCACCTAAAGATACCAGACTTGTAGCCTGTAGCATGTGTCCGGTGTGCCCTATGGCCAGTCCGGGCCTGCTGTGTGGTCATTTTTGCTGTATGCTTTCAGTCATTGTCACATTGGAAAGTAAACCTTCTTTCCATTGACAACTTTTTGGCAGTGGGCAGCAGATATTCCTCAAGAATTTGATGGTATTTTACCCCATCCATCTAATTCTATCTTAACAAGTGCTCCAGTCTCTGCTGCAGAGAAACACTCCCATAACAGGATATTATCACCTCCATGATTTACTGTAGGAATGGTGTAATTTGGATGGTGAGCTGTACTGGATTTCTGCCAGACATCGTTTGGCCAAATAATTACATTTAAGTCTCATCTGACCATAACTTTTTTTCATGTGGCCTCAGAATGTTCAAGGTGCATTTAAGGTCAGATGAGACTAAAATTTTATTATTTGGCATCAACACAAAACGATATGTCTGACAGGAATCCAATACAGCTCACCATCCAAAAAACACCATTCCTACAGCAAAGCTTAGAGGTGGTAAGATCCTGTTATGGTGTTTCTCTGGAGCAGGGACTGGAGCACTTGTTAGGATAGAAGAAAAATCTACTGCCCTCTGCCAACAAGTTGTCAATGGGAAGAAGGTTTCAACATGACAATGACCCAAAGCACACAGCAAAAATAACCACATAGTAGTTGACGGAGAAACACGTGAATGTCCTTGCATGGCCTATTTAGAGCCCGGACTTAAATCCCATTGAAATTCTGTGGAATGACTTGAAGACTGCAGTGCACAAATAGTCACCATCAAATTTAACTGGACTTGAGCAGTTCTGCAAAGAAGAGTGGGCAAATATTACAAATTCTAGATGTGCAAAGTTAGTGTAGACATATCCCAACAGACTAAAGGCTGTAATTAAAGCAAAACATGGTTCAACAAATACTGACATAAGGGGAGGGTTATTCTTTTTTAAACTCAGTGATTCGGTTTTTGTTTTGTTTTTTAATGTTGGTGTTATATCTTTCACTTGGATGTTATAAGTTGCTGGATAAAACAAAAGCTGTGGCCGTCTTCATTTCAGGCTGCAAAGCAACAACATGTGATTATTATTTTAATTTTTTACAAAAAGATTTATTAACATGTAATCCAACATATCAGGTCAGCAATTAGATGGATACAGTATGGAATAGGCACACATAAGGCAAAAAAAAATATAGCAAAACAAAAATAAGGAACAATATAGTCCCATACACACCATCAGTTTTTCTGCAGATTTTTTCCTTCGGGTTTACCAAAACCATGTAGTGCAAGGGCCTGCCTGATTGCATACAAATTTAAACACCTAAGGTTTGACCTCATATTATATGGTTTTGGTAAATCTGAAGGGAAAAACTCAGCAGAAAAAACGATATTGTGTATGGGGCTTAAGGCTGGGTTCACACCAAATCGCATTGGATGCGGTGGTTTCCCCGCATCCAATGCGCATAGTAGGATGTGACAGACTCCCTATGCCGGGATGGCTGCATAGCGCACTGCACAGAAACACTGTGCATCTTTGGCTCCCTTTCAAGGCTGAATTCAGGCAAAGATTCTGCCCTGATTCTTCCCTGAACCGGAGAACAGGGACCAGTGTGAACTGAGCCTAAAAAGGAGATACAGTGGAACCTTGGTTTACAAGTAACGCGGTTAACAAGCGTTTTAAAAGGCAAGCAACTTTTTTTTTAAATCCTGACTTGGTTTGCGAGTGTTGTCTTGCAAAAGGAGCAGGATTCAAGCCAATGGGGTGTGCAGTACAGCATTTGGCCAGAGGTGCGGGGACGCCATTGACACTCGGAACACTTTGGAATGGTTTGGAGCCATTCGGAAAGACTCGTAATCACTCAGAAATACTTGGAAACACTTGGAAATACTCCATTCCAGAGTATTTTCGAGCCTTTCCGAGGGTTTCTGAGTTCAGCCGAGCTGTCCCCGAGTATTTCCGAGGCCCTCTGGCACCCCCCACCTCTGGCAACATGCAGTATTACATGCAATAGAAGTCAATGCGGAACGGATTATCTTCGTTTCCATTGACTTCTGAGAAAACTTGCTTTGATATGCGAGTGCTTTGGATTACAAGCATTCTCCTGGAATGGATTATGCTCGTAATCCAAGGTTCCACTGTATAAGCAGTAAGATTGTGCCGGTGTCAAGCATAGAGCATCCCATGGAACAAAAAGAAAAAGTGGAAGTCCAAATATAGTTTAGGGATCACAGGATACCTGCAAACAAAAAATGACCATACATAGAACCCAGTATATCTAATCAAAATGTTTGTAATCAAGAGTCTCCCTATTGGGGAGGATTCAATATAAAAATGTAAAGTAAATAAAAACAATATAGAAAACCTAATATATTATAGGTATAACCATCCCGACCAGTACCTGGCAGCCTGATAGACGTATGGATTTAATGCATACAGGATAACAGACAGAAGAGAAGAGAAAAGAAGAAAAAAAGGAAGCCTAGTAGGAGAAAAGAGAACAAGGAGAAAGGAGAAGAGGGGGGGGGGGGGTTCACTGGGTGTGTGACGGGGGAGCATTCAAATTGAGAGAAGCTTATTGTCTAACCTAGAAGGCTGAGTCTGTGTAATCCATGGTTGCCAAACGCTTAGAAATTTGTAATGCGTATCTAAGGATGGCCATCAACTTCTCATACACCATGACATCATTCAGGCGGTTTTTGACCGCCTCAAAGCTAAGCGCTGGGGTCTTCCATGCCCTCGCAATGGCTAGTTTAGTTGCAGTAAAGAGATGTTTTGCCAATTTGCGTTTCGGGCATAGTAGTTCAACAATCGTTTTTCCAACAAGGGCTTCATAAGTTTTACATGAAATAAATTATGAAGAAGGGTATAGACTCTGACCCATAACATGCATGCCCTCGGATATGACCACCAAATATGTGTCATGGAGCCTTCTTGTGAACATCCCTGAAAACATAGAGGACAGTAAGTTGGGATAAAACAGGCCAGTCTAGCCAGCATATAATACCACCTATGCAGCACTTTATAGGCATTCTCCAATATAAGAAACATGATTATTTTGAAGGGTTCCAGGGAGTCGCAATGCATGGCTGTTAAAGTGACAGAAGAGCACTATCAAACTGGGACGGCTGGGCATGGGCAATCCAGGATTGCCACACTCTGCGAAGTTTCCCATGAGTGTCTGACAGTATGGTTGATTTTTCGTTGACCATAATGTTGTTCATTCGGTACTTGACACCTTCAAACTTAAGAATTGAAGGTTTCCCAAGCCCTTGCTATGGGCAATTTAGTTGCAGTAAATGCTGATTGTCATTGGAATTGAAATTCTTCAATTGCTTTGCAGAGAAGGGCCTCGTATGAGTTCTATTTGAGGTCAGTATGAAGCAAAGTGCGAAGTAGGGCATAAAACTTGACCCAAAGGCTGAACACCTTCGGGCAAGACCACCAGATATGTGTCATTGTGCCCATCTGTGAGCATCCTCGGAAACAATGTGGTGGTTATGCAGAGATAAAACGTGCAAGCCTAGCTGCTGTGTAATACCATCTATACATAATCTTGTAGGCATTTTCCAAGATAAGCACATTCTTGGGGCACTTAAATATTATCTTGGTCATTGGGGGGGGGGGGGGGTGATTATTTTCTATACCCACTGTAGTTAACATTCCACAGCATTTAAATAAAAAAGTTTCCCTGGACAAGAAGTGTTGTGTAATCTAAACAACTTGCCATCTACATCTTGAAAAGCAGCAAAGGTTTTTCTAACTGTACTGAATTGGTATTATTGTATACAGTATATCTTAAAATAAAAAAAATATACTCTCTAAATATCCACAAATAATGTCATAAAAGAAATCTTTTTTTACACAAATTGTAGGTAACTAAAAAGATTGGATAGTGAAATGGCTAATCCTTTAGACAGAACCACAAACTCTGCATCATTTAAAGAGGAAGCAGGCCATTTGAAAAAGACCCAAAAAGTCCATAAGCATGTTGATTTAAAATAGGACCACTGTAAACTGAAGCTTTGAGGTGTGCAACAAGGCCTGTGCTGTGCAAAAAGTAGTTTCTCTACCTGTGCACTGATGTTGCCTTCTTTCCACCTACAGATATCATCCTTGATGCAGTGATGTTAATCCTATGTAGGCTAGACGGGTATATTGCAACCCTGCATCAATATCCAACAAGATTCCTAGGTCTAATATATACAGTTGTGCACATAAGTTTACATCCCCTGGCAGAATTCATGATTTCTTTCCCATTTTTCAGAGAATACAAATGATAACAAAAACTTTTCTTTCACTCATGGTTAGTGTTTGGCTGAATCCCTTTATTATTAATCAACTGTATTTACTCTTTTAAAATCATAATGGCAACAGAAACTACCCAAATGACCCTGATCAAAAGTTAACATACCCCAGTTCTTAATACCGTGTATTGCCCCCTTTAACATCAATGACAGCTTGAAGTATTTTGTGGTATTTGTGGATGAGGCTCTTTATTTTCTTAGATGGTAAAGCTGCCCATTCTATCATAGGTCAAAAAGCTAAATTTTGGTCTCATCACTCCAAATGACTTTTTCGCCAAAGATTTGAGGCTTGTAGCTGTGCCGTTTGGCGTATTGTAAGCGGGATACTTTGTGGCATTTGCATAGTAATGGCTTTCTTCTGGAAACTTGACCATGCAGCCTATCTTTCTTCAAGTGACTCCTTATTGTGCATCTTGAAAAAGCCACACCACATGTTTTCAAAGAGTTCTGTATTTCACATGAAGTTATTTGTGGGATTTTCTTTGCATCCCGAACAATTTTCCTGGCAGTTGTGGCTGAAATTTTAGTTGGTCTACCTGACCGTGGTTTGGTGTCAACAGAACCCCTCATTTTCCACTTCCTGATTAGAGTTTAAACACTGCTGATTGGCATTCTCAGTTCCTTAGGTATCTTTTTATATTCCTTTCCTGTTTTACACAGTTCAACTACCTTTTCCCTCAGATTCTTTGAGAATAATTTTTCTTTCCCCATGACTCAGAATACAGAAACGTCAGTGCAGCTCTGGATGAAAGCTGCAAGGGTCTGCTGGGAGTCCAGAAACTCATTGACCTTTTATACACACACACGAATTACAAGCAAACAGATTACAGGTGAGAATGGCCATTTAATAGCCATTCAAACCTCTTTGTGTCAACTTGTGTGCATGTTATCAGGCCACAATCACCAGGGTATGTAAACTTTTGATCAGGGTCATTTGGGTAGTTTCTGTTGTGATTAGGATTTAAAAAGAGTAAACACAGTTGATTGATAATAAATGGCTTCAGCCAAAAACTAACCACGAGTGAAAGAAATGTTTTTGTGTTATCATTCATATTCTCTGAAAAATGGGCAAGAAATCATAAATTCTGCCAGGGTATGTAAAATTATGAGCACAAATATATATATATATATATATATATATATATATACACACATACATATACACACACACACACACACACATTATATTACCAGAAGTATTGGGACGCCGGCCTTTACACACACATGAACTTTAATGGTAACCCAGTCTTAGTCCGTAGAGCTTAATATTGGGTTGGCCCACCCTTTGCAGCTACAGCTTCAACTCCTCTGGGAAGGCTGTCCACAAGGTTTAGCAGTGTGTTTATGGGAATGTTTGACCATTCTTCCAGAAGTGCATTTATGAGGTCAGGCACTGATGTGGACAAGAAGGGCTGGCTCACAGTCATCACTCTAATTCATCTCAAACGTGTTCTGTTGGGTCGAGGTCGGCACTCTGTGCTCTGTGTGAAGGGTTAAAAAATGATTCATTTCACTTTCCAGACATTTCCAATACTGCTATAAAATCAGAGGCATAACATTTAGCTTCTAAAACTAGTTGACAATTTATGAGCACTGTTTTTAATCTCAAATGCATTATAAGCAAGTCCTCAAAAATGAGTGGAGATAATCATATTACAAATGTCCTTTGCAAGTGAACACAGAACAAAAAGAAACACAGCATAGTCTTGGACATAACTAGAAACTATGCACATTCAACAACTGAGTTTTATATGAAGTGTCAATAGTGCCACCTTGTGGAATACTTCTAAAAGTAACAAAGTTGGTACACAAAAACCCTTACACCATGGGTGCTCAACCAGTGGCACACTAGCTGTTTCACAACTCCAAGTCTCATCATGCCTCTGCCTTACTTAAGATAAAGTAATACATATATTTTTTTTGGGGGGGGGGAAGCTAGGCAACATTGTTTTGAAAACAAAAATCTATACATGTAATCTATAAACAGAAAGACATAGAAAGGGAAGCAGAGCAGCCCTTTAGAGGAAAAGTAGAGAAGGAGAGGTGCAGGACGTATGGGGATACTCAGTGTGTTGGCATGTGGATGTAGGACAAAACCCCTAAAAGTTATGCGTTGCTCCTGGACTTGGCTCTCATTTCTGCTGTTATCTGATTGAAACGTGAAATTGAACTTTACCCATAACAGTTTTATAACAATTAATGTTTTTTAACAAAACAACGGACATACTAGTGTATATTAGAGGAGTATACAAAGTATTTATAGTAGAAAAAATATTTTTATTAATGATTGAACATCGGCATTAAAAAATGTACATATAGAAATGAAACAATGGATTGTCTAAACAATGTAAGATATTTTCACCATATTTGTAAACACATAGGACATCCTCTTTGCACCCAACGCGTTTCGGAGTACAATTTTTCTCCTTCTTTAGGGGTGTATGAAGAGGAAAATGTATCTTCGACATAATTAAAGAATAATGAATTTCAAGTAATAGAATATTGTAGTCATAATACACACTTATATCCAATGTTTAACCTATACACTTACATAGTGTTTCTTTTTTTAATCAGATCATTCTTTATTATTACTTTTTCATACAATATACAAAAACATCACACACACACAACATACACCTAACATTCAACACTGGCACGAAATAAGATGGGGTGGTAAAAAATAAAACCCTTATAAAAGCACTGCCCCCCCACCCCCTCCTTTCTCCCAACACATTATATATCCAAAATGTCCGTCCATGTTCTCCATATCTTTTCAAAGTTTCCTGGGCAACCTCTGTGTAAAAATATATACTTTTCCTTAACTAATGTTTCCCTTATTTGTATCTTCCATTCCGCTATTGTAGGTGGGCTTAATGATATCCACTTTTGCGATATGAGCTTACACGCCTGAAATAAGATCCTAGTTACTAATATCCTGTATTCCCCTGGGATATCCCACTCGTCTTAGATACCCAAGAGGCAGCCTCCCAGTTCAGGAGACATCCTGGTCCCAAAAGCACTATTAATCATTGATATCACTTCATGCCAATAGCGATGGAGCTTGGTGCATCTCCATAAGATATGGATTAAGTTTGCCGGACTCCCTTTACATCTAGGGCATTGGGCTGTATCTCTAGGTTTCCATTTAAATAATTTCTCTGGTGTATAATAAGCCCTGTGTAATATGAATAATTGTGTTAAATTTTGTGTTGGGGATAGAGAGGACAGGGATGTTACCGACAGTGCCGATGCCCATTGTTCATCTGAGATAGGCCCTATATCACATGACCACACTGCTCTTGCTGGTATATCTACTGTTCCTTTAAATTTATTATATTACAGATTTGTGAAATCATACCCTTTTTTTGTCTTTTCCAACAAGGCTATTACCTCTGAATTATTACATTTCAATTCCGTCAGTCGGGCCTGTGCTTGTAAAGCATGCCTAATCTTTTGTTTGAGATATTATATTAATTTCTTAGTTCAATAAAGGTTTTTATCACTGTGTCCTGGAAAACCTGTGTCGAATATCTTAGTCCCTTGAGCCTCCACATCTTCAAACACTTCCAGTTTCATCAGTTTCGCATAGCTGCTATTATTCCATATAGGGGTATATGCCGTATAACCTTTTATTGCTGTGATTTTTTTTCATTTCCTGACATACCTTGTCAAACAATTCTCCCGTAATAAAGCCTTTTTTAGAACGTTGGTTTCTCATCTATAATAAAGAGATCAATGGGTAATCGGGATATACTGATAATAACAGGCTCTGTATAGAATCTGCCATTACTGTCCATCCAAAAAAGCATTGTATTTGTGAAGCTAAAAAATAGCTTTTTGGATTGGGAATCGTCAACCCACATGCTCCTTTATTTAACTGGCAAAGCAACCTTTTCTCCTTACTGGCTACAGGTATCACAGCCACCACTGGCACATTATTTTCACCCATTTCAGGCTTACTCGACAATGGCCTCAAGTGATAACTGGAGCATGGGGCTATGGAGCAGCCACAGAGATGAGAGGAGCAGCTTCTTACATAAGCCGGGTGATAGCAGGGGGACTCTCAGTACAGTCCCCAGCTGGGATGGCAACATTCCTGTCCCAATCTGCTTGTAGTGTCCTCGGAGGTTGGGCTGGCGAGACTACCTCAAGCAGGGGTTCCCCGCAGCGTCCACAGATGATCCAAGGCCTGCAGATGCATGGCCAAGCCGGAACACAGATCAGTCCCAAAGCTTCATAGCCTCCAGCCGTATACAGGGCAAGACTGCCCTTAGGTGTATACCGTACACCAGTGTCAGTCAGAACACCTTTAGTTCCACTCAGACCAGGACCGATACCCGCAACACACATTTCCAATCTCCAAACTGCGCCATATTCTCCTTCCAATACATACACGTGGCAGCACTTCCTTATCCTCTTCTGCAGAGCGGTATCTCCTCCCCCTGCCAAGGGATTGGTGTACATACTTTCTGAAAAGTTCAGCTCCCGCCCCTTTCTCTTCGTGGTGCGCCAAAACGTTAATGCCTGCAGCACTGGCGTAAAGTGACAAAAGACCGGGCTGACACTCTCCCTTAAGCACAGAGACATGGTTCTTCCCCACATTGTTGGAATGCACAATAACACAGTCTATACGAAGAAAAGCTATTACTTGAACCTTCCCATGGAGTCAGGCGAAATCCCAATGTAGCTGTAACCACGTTGGGTTCCAAATTTAGCAAAGTCTAATGGTGTCCCCAAGTGTTGGGGAGAGCTGACATCCTTCCTTGTAAAGTGGGTTACCAGGCATGGTGGGTGTAATGCAAGATGAAATGATGGACACCAGTCACTTTTTGAATGCGAACATGAGATTTATTGTCTCTTAACAAGAACTGTGGGAGAGCGGGTTAGGGCCAGGACACCCTTAGGTAGATGCAATATTAATTGGCAGACTCTGAGACACTATAGGTAGACAGCTATACAGGGAAAGGCCTCCAGCCGGATGCCATGTCTGTATACTTAGGACCGCTGTCTCCTATGACAACTAAACTTGCAACAGTAACAGGCCTTTTCTTATCTCACAGTATTCCACTGTAGGTCTTCAATCACTGAGCTCCCAGTCTCTCACTAGACTTCCAAATCCCATTTGTTACCGGATATCCTGAGCTCTTACACAGCTATACCACTGTATACTCCTCAAGCGTCAGCCCCGCTAACCTGCTGGGTCCCCGGCTTGGCAATCGTTGAAGCTTTCACATTTCTTTACCATCCCCAGTTGGTGAGACGACTGCTTTGCTACTTGTTCAAGCTTACTCACTGTATAATTGCTTTACCTCCGACCACAACTGGTTCCCCGCCTGGCTGAACCTTCACAACTCAGTTGGACTACAATCCTGCAGTCCCAAGCCTACACTGCTTCTCCTGCTCCTGGATAGGCCTCAGGCAGCCTAGCAGTCAGGTGTCCCCGGGATATGCATCTGGTTTCCGGCCTAGCAGCCTGGGACAATATAACACACGTCCACCTAGAAAGAACCCCAATCACCTGAATCCACCCAAATAAATAGGCTCTCCCAGCAGGTCAAGGGACTAAAGAAACCCCTGCCTATTGGCTGAGACACCCCATCCATTCATGATCTGTCCTTGCTATGCCCTTGTTGATCTAATGTCACCAGTCACAATGCCACCTAGTGACAGAAGAGAAAGGGTTCAGAAATTCCAGAATTAGGAGGGAAGTCAGTGGATCTCCTAACAATTAGCCAGGACAATTACTACGTGGCAAACTAAATTTGTTAGCAACCCACTAATAATAAATTAATATATTTGAAATGGCCAAGCCTTAGATGTAGTGACCACATTTGTTTTCCCTTGTCTGGCTTTTGCCCCCTGTATGTTTATCTGGGAATTCTGACAATTACACACTTCCTGTCGGGGCGTAGCTGCAGGGGTCGCAGGAGTAACAGTTGCGACCAGGCCCCATGCTCCAGGGGGCCTGTGCAGCCCCCTTTACATCTGGGTACGAAAAACAGTGGGGACAGCTGCATACAGAGGAACTGATCCTCACCATCTTCCTCCTGCAGCCACTAAATGCTTGAGGGAGAGGAGAAGAATTTAGCAGCTGCAGTCGCCCCCGCTGCTCTTCCTATGCAGTTTCTGTCTCTCTCCCATCCAGGCAGTGCCCAGGGGCCCTAGGTGCATCAAGGGGCACCTGCAGTTTCCGCCACGCTGCTTGCATTGAACATACTGGCCGGGCTGAGTGGAGACACAGAATGAAGAAGCAGCATGTATGTGTGGTTCCTCCCTCCCCACAGAAACCTATGAGCAGAGCACCTGAAGCTGCACACAGGATTCCTGGTAAGCCAGACTATATGCCCTTTCCAGGTCACAGAGCTCTTTATTCCTAAATTTTCCCTATGGACAGCTCCCCTGGGATAAGGTCATCAGAGGGACGCTGTACCTGAGCAGAGGAGACTATGTATATATACATAGCAGTCTGCTTTTTCACCTTCATGCTTCTGTGTTACAAAAAGGTAGAAGACGACTATAGTGCTCCTCTTATGTACTTTGGGCTAATTTACTCTAGATCAGAACATTTGGGGGGTGAACAACTAAAGTGAATTGTAAAGTTTGGACAGAAGTGGCAGTGTCATAGAGAAGCCCATGTACTCTCTCCTGGCCCCCCTTCAGTGCTGCCCCGAGGGAGGTTGTCAGGATCGGGAGCAGGAAAGGGGCCTGTAAATGTGTTATCTACCAGCCCCTTCCTTGTCTGAATGAAAAGAGTCAGGGATCCATACCAATCACTGACTCTGTCCATTCATACTATTTTTACTATGCTTCAGTTTGTGAATGGACGGGAGGCCTCTGTACAGAGCTACTCCTGTCCATTCATTCTGTGCTTCTGAGGCTGCAGAGAAGGAGATTGTGGGCTGGGTCCTCAATCTCCTTTCTCTTTTTCAAAGGTGAAACATCAGAGGTCTGTTTAGACCTCTGATATTTCACCAAAGCCCCCCAATGGTGCTCCTAAAAAAATTGAAAAAATAATATTGTAACGAAATGTAAAAATAAAATAAAAATTGTAAACATTTTAAAGAAAAAGAAACAAAAACAAAAAAACTGCTGACACCAGTGGTGGAACTGCCAGGGTCGCAAAGATTACATTTGTAGCTGGGGCCTGGCATTCCATCACTGGGCTCTAGGGAAAGGGCCCTGGTCGGGGGTCAGGGGGGTCCTTCATGGTTTCTTGCAACAGGGCCCTGAAGGTTTTGCTTCCTGTTCTAGGGTGACAACACTCATACGCATCTGTAGAGAAACAGCTTTGTCAGCCATCAAATCTATGAATTGGTAATCTGCAATATAATAAAGGTTTGATTTTGTGTTTTAAAACTGCGTAAAGAACCTGATATATGCAAAATCTATCTGTTCCATACTTGCTGATATTACCAGTCAGTATGAGAGCTCCTCCCTGTGTGGATTAGGAGTCCTGCTTTAGCTCTAATCTGGAAGTAAGAGGCCCGGCTGGGGAACAGAGCAAGGCCCATGGGTTGTTTGGGTCTAGGACGTGTTTACATCCAACACTGAGAGGTACAGGGGTTGGGGCGGGGGGGAACCAGACCCTATGCAGATAAGGAAAAGGCAAAAATTATCCTTTCCCCGCCACAGGAAATAAGAATGACAATGAAAGAAAACAATGACTATGAACAAGGATATGGCTTGTATGTTGTATGTCACATGGATATGTTTTTATTGAAGGCTCATAGGAAAATGCTACCTTGTTACCAATACACACTGATTTCCAATACAGATATTAGCACCCCCCCTCTAATTAAATACCCAAATGCCCGTTTTAATAATCTAATGCCACAGTCACATGACAATCCTTCTCTGTCCTTCTGTTTACTTCCTGGGGTCCTTCTTTGGGTGCCCATATAACGACCTGTGTGATGTCCACATCTCCTGTTGGCGGGGGCGAAACTTCCATTGGTCGGATCCTCTCTCCAGAGGCAGGAGAACTCACGGGGGAGGTGAGGAGACCGGTGCCCAAGAAGATAATGTGCGGGGACAAATGTCTGGAGCACAGGGTGGGAAATGCGCTTCGCTCGTAGAGAAAGCTGTGACTTTGATCCGTTACTCTGCAGGACAGCTTAGGAAGAGGTGTTCAGAGTCCAGACTGAGGAGTAGGGTAACTGAGGCACAATGTACTATTTACACTTCATTTCTGCCTCTTGCATCCTAAATTTACAAATTTAGGATGCAAAAGGACCTCGAGGTCCTAGTAGATGATAGGCTCAGAAATGGTGTGCAATACCAAGCTGCTGCTAACAAAACAAACAGAATATTGGCATCCATAATAAAGGGGATCAACTCCAGAGATAAAACTATTATCATCCCATTCTACAAGACTACACCTAGAGTATGCTGTCCAGTTCTGGGCACCAGTCCTCAGGAAGGATGTACTGGAAATGGAGCGAGTACAAAGCTAATAAAGTGTTTGAAGGATATTAGTTATGAGGAAAGGTTGCGAGCACTGAACACATCACACCCATTGAATTTGCCAGGACTGGATCAGTGTTCCACCTATCACTGGAGGTGGGACTTTGTTACAGTGGCGGAAGAGAAGGACCGAGGGAGGGGAGGACGAGCATGCAAACAGAGTTCCCATCAAACAGTACGAGTCCTCATCAGAGTGACCCCATCAGAGTGTCTCCATCAGAGTTCCCCCATCAAAGAGTCCCCATCAGAGGCCCTCCATCATAGTGTCCCCATCAGAGAGCAAGTGTCCCCATCAGAGTGTCCTCTATTAGATTTGTGAGTGTATCTTGACAAAACCTTCCAGCCAGCAGGCAGGTGAAGCGCTTGAAGTAGTAGTGTGCTGCAGGAGGCAGAAGCTGGGCAGAGGTACTTGCTGAAGAGGGCGGGGAGCCCAGGTGATGTCATTAGTTGCTAGAACAACAACAGCGGTCCTAGCAGCCAATTACAGAATTGCAGCAGGATCTAGCACTGCAGATCAGTAGGCGTGGTATAATACAGCGGCCACTGGAGTAGGGGACTCGAGAAGAGGAGGATCAGAGCTGCTCTGTACAAAACCACTGCACAGAGCAGGTAAGTATAACATGTTTGTTAGAAAAAGCCAAACCTTTAATACCACTTTAAGCCTGCATTCCACGTCTTTTCTTTATTTACTTTGTGCTTGGGGTCCACCTTTGGGTGTTCACGCCAGTGCCTGCATAACATGGTCACTAGCTATTAGTTGTCCAGCGGTGGTGTTCTCTCAGGATCTGGAACAGGACAAAGTCATTCAAGGGAATTGCAGGGAACTGGCAATTTCTGGAGGGCATCGCAACATTGGATCAGCAATCCTCCCACCCGGATCCAGCGGCGGCAAGGGAGCTGGAGGAGGAACTTAAGCGAGTATACCTCACTTCTCAAGGTAAGGAGAAAAAAAAATGTATATCAGCCTAGGTAGGAGGGGGTGTGGAGAGAGAGATAATCAAAACTGTGTTTTATATCAGAGTGCGGATATAATATCAACTGCTTTGGTAGTCCATAGTCTTAAAATTATCCACATATTAAAGAGGAACTGCAGTCTTCTCACGTAATTTGTAATAAAAACATCTTTGCCATTCTGAAGCTTCCCTCCAACTACTTTGCATATTATTTTATATATACTGTGTACTTGCCAAATATGCTGCAAAAATCTCCCTCCACTGAGTCTGGCTGCAATCATTTTAACTGTGGGCAGCTGAAGCTGCTGTCTGTTCACTTCCTGGATTTACACAGAGGCACACCCCAGCTCGGCAGCTCTCTTTGGCGCTCTTATGACTCCTCCCCCTCCCTTCCTGGCAAACTCTCAGGAGAGAGCTCTGCATGATATTATAAAGCCTAGGCTTTTTACCAGACAAGAAACAGGAAGTTGGCTGTATAAGGTTATTTACTGTCAGAAATGAAATGTTTTATTCAAAGTTAAAACCACAAGGGCAGTGGATTTAATAGAAAGATGAAAAAAATGACTGAAGTTCCGCTTTAATCTTAGTACAAAAATAAACATGAAAGAATTCATGGCACAATACAGAGCTGCAATATTACATTTCAAATTCAAAAACAAAACCTAATATATTATACAGTGCAAATATTTAATATGCTTGATTTACAGTAAAAAAAGAAAAAAAAAATTGTGGAAATCACATTAAAAAAATTCAGATAAACATAATTCACTCTGGTGATAATAAAGTATATTTGATAATGAAAGAACATGACAGATGAATGTGTACAGCAGCTTATTGGAGCTAAGCATATCTGAGATATTTCTGATTTGAGTTAGGGCAGCACAAAGATCACTCTTCTTCCCCAAATGCAGTATGCACCCCAGAATCCAATCTGTAACCATTGATGAGACGTTTTCTCTGTTAACCCACTGCTGTCCTGGTGATGGCAGGTTTGGATCACAGAACGTTAAGCTACAGAGCAGACAAAAGGTTAAAAATAGGGCTGTTACTGATTAAAAATTTTGTGTTCGATTAATCGATCTTTTTAAATCGATTAATCGACTAATTTCAATTATAACACACATACAGATCCAACTACTTTTAGCTGATCTCCTTGCATTGCAGCTCTGCATTAGTCAGTGGTAAATGTGGTGTACAGTATATACAATCACCTGACACTAGTTAGTTTCCACAATCCATATAAACACATTTTGAATTCAAACTGTAGCACTGACATAAGTAATTTTTTTTTTTCACAGTAGCGTAACAATCCCTCCACCTCCAGTCTAACTAATCACTCTCACGGCATGGACCACTGTGCAAACAGGGGGTCATGCAAGCGGGTAACAAAAGGGTTAACACGGACCATAAACTTCTCTCACGTCTCCTTAGATCTCAGCAAGGATGCCAGGTCATGGGTAGAAAGAAAAGATCTAAGTGCTCACCGCTTAAGTATAAGATTACATTTTTGTGTTCAAATACAAACTACTTAAATAAAGATGATAAAAACATAGCATGTAAATCCGACAATCGTGTTAGTTCCATAAGGCAGCAGCGGGTGACGTCATGCGTAGCTCCTCCCCTGTACGCGTTACATTCAATCAGAACTTCGACGTCACCGGACTTTTCCCCCCTTCCCTTCGTTAGCAGACGGAGGCACTTGGGGAAGGGGGGGAGGAGTCCAGTGACGTCGATGTCCGTGACGTCACCGGATCTCCGACGGAACTCCCTGAAGACCCCGAAGCCGGCGGAGAGGTGAGTACCGATCAAAATTTCTTTTTATCGATCAAAAAAATGAATCTTTAATTTCCACAGCCCTAGTTAAAAACCAATCAAAAAATAAAAAAATAATATATATATATATATATATATATAAAAAAATCACATTTTAAGGAGACAGCAGACCAGATATTTCCCTCAATACAAGTTTCCTTCAATTGTTCTGAAAAGCGTTTTGATCATGCGTGTATTCCATGTTTGCCACGTTATAACCATGTAAACAGTAATCCTTTTAAAGTTAACAGAAATTTCACATCATAAAATAAAATATGTAAACGGTATACTACATTTCAACAAGTTTTACAAACAGTTACATTGCCAATAACAAAAAAAATAATGTAGTGCTAGTTCACACAAGACGCAGTTTCCTGTGCTTTTTTTCTGCACTAAAAATGCATGCAGTGTTTTCCATGTATTCCAATGGCTCTAGTTCACACCAATGCAGTCAGCTTCTGGTGCAGAAACTGACCGGAAACTGACTGCATGGTGTGAACTAGAGCCATTGGAATACATGAAAAACACTGTGCATGCATTTTTAGTGCAGAAAAAAAAAAAGCACACGGAACTGCATCTGGTGTGAACCGCCCCTTAGGGTGGAGTTGTCTGAAAGCTAACCCGAGCCGCTATTCTCCTCCTCTTCTGTTCTCCTGCGCTGAAGTCCTGAGTCTCCCATCTCCATCTTACTGCGCTCTGCAGGTGGAGCAAGTTCTTCTAATTGCCTCATCTGTGCAATTTCCAATTCCTCAAGTCTATTTCGAAGCATAGAAAGCTCTCTTTGATGCTGCTCCTCCTGAAAGGAAGACATGTTATGTTACAGTAAAAACTTAAGTTGACTATACCTTTAGTTCAATTCTTTCCCCATAAAAGGGCCTTCTAATTTAATCAAGGATGTCAGTTTAAAGTGCAGCATGTTGTGTACTGTTGCAGATACACTTGTGAGAGATCTGGGCATAAACATAACAGAGCCCCATACTTCCCTGCAGTCACCATCATCCATACAGAAATAAAAATAAAAAATAAAACACACGAAACAGGAAAAACATATCAAACAAAAAAAAATATTTGTCATCGATAGAGCAAATGAACTGAAGCTTTAACCGGTTCCCGACCGGCACATGCCGATGTATGTCGGGAGAATGGCACGGCTGGGCAAATGGGCATACCTATACGTCCCTTTAAATTTGCTGCTGTGCCATCGCGTGCGCGCAGCTGACTTGATTGCCACAGGAATACCCGCAATCGTCTCACGGAGAGGAAGAACGGGGAGATGCAAATGTAAACAAGCATCTCCCCATTCTGCCTAGTGACAGTGTCACTGATCTCTGCTCCCTGTGATCGGGAGCAGAAATCAGTGATGTGTCACACGTAGCCACGCCCCCCCCTCCCCACACACACAGTTAGAAACATGCCCCAGGACACACTTACCCCCACACTGCCCCTTCGTGGTTAACCCCTTCACTGCCAGTGTCATTTACACAGGAATCAGTGCATTTGTATAGCACTGATTGCTGTATAAATGGCAATGGTCCCAAAAATGTGTAAAAAATGGCCGATGTGTCCGCCATAATGTTGCAGTCACAATAAAAATCACTGATCGCCGCCATTACTAGTAAAAAAAAAAATGAATAAAAATGCCGTAAAACTATCCCCTATTTTGTAAGCGCTATAACTTTTGCGTAAACCAATCAATAAACGCTTATTGCGTTTTTTTTACCAAAAAAAAGTAGAAGAATACGTATCGGCCTAAACGGAGGGAAAAAAATTTTTTTTTTATATATTTTTGGGGGATATTTATTATGTAAAAAATAATGCTTTTTTCCAAAATTGTCGTGTTTTTTTTTGTTTATAGCGCAATAAATTAAAACCACAGGGGTGATCAAATACCAAGAAAAGAAAGCTCTATTTGTGGGAAAAAAAAGGACGTCAATTTTGTTTGGGAGCCACGTCGCATGACTGCACAATTGTCAGTTAAAGCAACGCAGTGCCAAATCGCAAAAAGTGCTCTGGTCAGGAAGGGAGTAAAATCTTCTGGGGCTGAAGCGGTTAAAGTGTCACTAAACTCACATCACCAAAAACTATCAATAATCAAATATCAATATTACATGCTGCTCATACTCAGCCACTACAAGATTGATTCTCTGTTTTTTGCAAAAAAACTGGTTGATCCTGCTGTTCTCTATCTCCAACTTCTGTTCATGTCCCCAATTCAGCTAGGGATTTTGCAGAGCAGCTTTGGGCAGCTCCGCACATGCTCAGTTTTCAGTGAGCGTCTATGCTGAACACTTGCTCCCTATAACATCTGAGCAGCCCATGTGACTATAGTGTCACACATGTGGGCATATGCATAGTGGTAAATGACAGCCCACTTCCTCCCTCCTCCTCCATGCCCACTAACCAACTAAACACAATGGGAGAAATATTTTACATGTAGATTGATGGAGGCTTCACCTCCCTCTTATTCGAAGACACAGGTTGGTGGGGCGTGGCACAGCCTGTGACTGACAGAAATCCACCCACACCATGTTATTGCCAAAAAATAATTTCAAATATATGTTTGTATGACAATTTAAAACAGTTTATTGATATTATTTATTTTTACTCTGTATTTCAAAGGCTGTTTTTTTTTGTTTGTTTTTTAACATGTGACCAGCAACAGAGGACTATAAGCTACTTCTGCTTCTGTTACCCTGCAGACAGGCTAGGAAAGAGCTGGGTCATGTGACAGCTGTATATCGATTAGGAAAAAGGTACTTAGATGTTATTTTTTTTTTATTCAAATAAGCGCCATCATCCACAGAGAAAGAAGGGATCATTTAGATTAAACATTGTGTTTTTAGTATCACTTTAAAGTCTTGTGCTGCCTTTTCTCCCACTAAAATGAACCAATGAAGATAACATTCCAGGCTACATACAGATGAACCAATTAGTTGTTAAAGTAGCCTTGACTTAAATAAGAAAGCATTAAAACTGATCACAGAAAGATTTATGCTAAAGAGCAGAATTCCCAGTTCCCCTCCCATAAATGAGCTAATGAACAAGTAGTCCAAGAGATCACGACAAGCTTGTGAAGAGTAAATTGTATTATGCCGACAGCTCTAGAGGCCTTAAAACTAGTTCCAATGGCATCTGACTGGGATGCTTTTAGGATTATTCAGAAGCATAGATTCTTTTAGCTGCTACAAGTAAATTTGCATTCCAATAGATTTGTGTGAGTGAAAAACCCATCCAAAAAACATACGAGTCCACAGGCTCTTGTTAGAGCCTTTCAGGGACAGAATAGGAAATAATCCTATATGGCTCCATTACCAGGTATAACCTTTGCACTCGAAATGGAAAACTGCTATAAACAGGAATGGTAGCCTTTAACCTTTTCAGCCCTGAAAGGTTTATCCCCCTTCAGGACCAGGCAATTTTTGGCGATATGGCACTGCGTTATTTACACTAACAATTGCGTGGTCATGCGACACTGTACCCAAATAAAATTGATGTCCTTTCTCCCCACAAATAGAGCTTTCTTTTGCTGGTATTTGATCACATCTGCAGTTTTTATTTTTTGTGCTATAAACAAAAAAAAGACCACCAATTTTGAAAAAAAACAAAAAACTTTTTTTTTTACTTTATGCTATAAAAAAAACACACCCAATAAAAAATTTTTTTCAAAAAATCTCAATTTACTCATCAATTTTTAGGCCAATATGTATTCTGCAAAAATAAAAAATAAAAAAAAATACCAATAAGTGTATATTGATCGATTTTGCAAAAGTTATAGCATCTACAAACTATGGGATACATTTATGGAATTTTTATTTTTATGGCGGCGATCAGCGATTTTTAGCAGGACTGCGTCATCAGAGGACAAATCGGACAGTGACACTAATAGTGATCAGTGCTAAAATAATGCAGTCAAAGCACAATGGCAGGGAAGGGGTTAACATCAGGGGCGATCAAAGGGTTAAACGTGCTCCTAGGGGAGTGCTTTCTAACTGTGTGTGGGGGATGAGCTGTGTACATATTTACCAACACCATAACAGATCGGCGCCGCTGCAACCCTGCAATGTCACTCTCCCAGATTTACACTTTGTATTTAGGTCCTAGAAGAAAGAGCACCTCAATCCAAAATGGAATATAGCATACAGATACCGCCAGACACTGTATTTAACCACTTCCCGCCCAAGGTACGTCCAGGGACGTCCTTGACTTTCCAGGGGTATATCTGAATGATGACTGAGGCCACAGACATCATTCAGATACCGGCGGTTTCAGCCGGCAATTCCCTGCACCATAAGAACGATCATAGCGGCTGTTCCGCCACTTGATCGTTCTTAGGGGACGCCCCCCCTCCCGCTGCCCTCCGGTGCTTCTACCGACTCACCGCTTCCATCGGTGAGTCGGTCACAGGATCCGCCGGCCCCGGATAATACCATAGAGATTTCCGGAGGACCAGATCGTCCCCGGATTCTCTATGATCGTTCGGAGGCCGGGCGCGATGTTATGACGTCGCGCCCGGCCTCTGCATTCAAAATAATGGTGCCGATTTGGCTAGGAAGCCAGGATCGTTTTTTAATTTTATTTTATTTTAGGTTTCCCAGCCTAGAGGTGAGATATGGGGTCTTATTGACCCCATATCTCACTGTAAATAGGTCAGATCGTGCCATATTTCTATTACAAGGGATGTTAACATTCCTTGAAATAGGAATAAAAGTAATACATTTTTTATTTTTTTTTTAAGTGTCAAAATAAAATAAAAAAAGTAAAATTAACAATAAAAAATAAAAATAAAATTAAAGCGCCCCTGTCCCCGTGAGCTCGTACGCAGAAGCGAACGCATACGCAAGTCCTGCCCACATATGAAAACGGTGTTCAAACCACACATGTGAGGTATCGGGGCGAACGTTAGAGTGAGAGCAATAATTCTAGCACTAGACCTCCTCTGTAACGCAAAACATGTAACCAGTAAAAAATGTTAAAGTGTCGCCTATGGGGATTTTTAAATACCAAAGTTTGGCGCCATTCCACGTGCGTGTGCAATTTTGAAGCATGACATGTTGGGTATCTATTTACTTGGCGTATCTTCATCTATCACATTATGCAAAAAAATTGGGCTAACTTTACTGTTTTTTTTTTGTTTTTTTTAAGCATAAAACTGTTTTCCTGGTGCCTCCATGGCAGCATACCTGTGACAAGCTCCGCCTTGGCTCCTCCCTCAGGACTAGTGAATATTATAAAAGAAAAGGTTAGTACAGCCCCCGCATTCTCCTTTTTTTCCTCATACCTCATGGCAGTGAATCCTGGTCGGCGTCCTTACCTTCTGCATTCGGCAGCGTCCGTCCGGGTTCAAGCCTCTCCCGGACGCAGTTCCTTCTCTTGGGCAGCTAAATGCGCTTATAAGGTTGGAAGTCCCTTCTGTAGGATCTTTTGGGACAAGCAGTTTGTCTCTTAAGTAAGAGCTTTACCTGCAGTATGGGCGTTCAGGCTCCAGTCTATGGCAGCAGAGGTAGCAGCTTTGCTCTGTCCCTGAGGCTTGTTTTTTCCCTCCAGTCTCATCTGTCCTTCCTCTCTCCTGCGCTCTGTTTCCGCGGTCCCCATAGTCCTAGCAGGCCCCCCTTTCCTTTCCCATGTGTGTTTGTCACCCCCAGACTCACTAGGGGCCGCGCGCGGCGAGTCTGTGTCATTTTATAATTGTCTAGCGTTCCCGCCGTCGTCTGCGCATGCGCCGGCGGGTCGTATGTTTCGACGGTCAGTTTTGACGTTCGGCGCGTGCGCGGTAGCGTCGGAAGTTTCGACGGCCATCTTTTCTGAGGGCGAATGGTTCTTTTTGCCCTCAGAGTGTCAGAGGAGGAGCTTAAGCACGACATCACTTCCCCTCCTCCTATTTATTTCCCCAGCAGCACAAGTGAAATGCCTGTGGTCAACAAGAGAATTACACTCTAGAGTTCCAGGCTATTCCCACCCCTGTTAAGGTAAGGCATGTTTTAATGCATTTGTTTTTGTACATGTGATCATCCGAATATATTGGTATAGCTCTGATGGAATGTCTCTTTTCATTAAAAGAGAATTAATTTATTAATATATTAAATTATTTAAATCGGAGCCTCCAAAAAAAAAAAAAAAATAAATAAAAATATAAAAAATGGATTTAAAAAAAAAAAAAAAAAAAAACACAAAACACAACACACAGTAACGGGGGGTGGGAATCGTCACTTTTGTAGGCAAATTCCCTTCTTTTCCGTGAATCAGCGCACGACTGGTTGACGCCTTTTCCTCTGACTCTTTCCTAGCCGTTACCTCTGCTAAGCCGCCTAACATGAGCCTTTCGCCGCCCGCTCAAGATCCTACTCTACTCCACTAGTGGACTAAGTGCACTAAGGACGATACTTTTTGTATTTCAGTCCTGTACGCCAGAAGACGTCTAAGAAGACCTCAAGGCGATATGGAGATGACGATGATGATTCCTGTCACAGCAGAGACAGGTCACCCAGACATGGGCATTACAGAAGCGGCAGGAAAGCTTCAGCCAAGAGGCGCCGTCATTCGCGCTCCCCGAGACCTAGACCTACCAGATGTCAGGCCTGCGGAGGCTCCCCACTTCCGGACAAACTAATTTGTCGAGACTGCCTTAGAGACTATGCAGCAGACAGAGAGTCTGAGAGCCTACAGGTGGCAGATCTCCTTAAAAAGGCAGTAAAAGACTCCCTTACGGAATTGGTCGCTACAATGCCGACACAACAACCGGCATCTCCTCCTCAGGAGCTGATGGCTGAGGCCTCCATTCCTGGTCCATCCACCAGTGGAAGTGGTCGTCTGTTCCCTCCCTCCTCCTCTAAGCATCAGGACGAAATGGCCATTTCAGAGGATTCCTCAGATGACACAGATGCCTCTGGCTTTGCCTTTGCCATGGTCCAGCCCTATGTGCAGGCCGTTAAACAAGCAATCGGTTGGGAGGATTCCAACGTGGAGGTCAGGAAGTCCAAATCATACTTCCCCTTCCTTAAGCGCCAGATCTCCTTCTTCCCTCTTATGGAGGAAATCAGGGAAGTGATCGAGGAAGAATGGGGGAGGACAGACAAAAGACTTTCCACCAATCGATTGGGAAAATTATACCCTCTCTCCGAGGCAGATTCCAAAATGCTGGACGGCCCGCCGGTGGTAGATGCCGCAGTGGTAAGGCTGGCCAAGAACGTCACTTTACCCCTAGATGATTCAACCTCCTTCAAGGACCCTCTGGACAGAAGGATGGACCTTGACCTTAAGAAGGCCTATCAGATGGCAGGATATGCCTGTAAACCTGCAATAGCTCTGACATCAGTGTCCAACGCATTACGCGTCTGGACAGATAATATAGAGTCGGCAATCCAACAGGATATCCCTAAAGAAGAGATAAGGGCATTGGATGAGCTGAAGCTCTCAGCCGACTTCATTGGAGAAGCCGCCATCGATTCCATTCGTTGCTCCGCAAGAGCAATGCTTCACACAGTAATGGCCAAAAGGGCACTGTGGCTAAAACCATGGGCAGCGGACGTTGCCTCGAAGCAAAATTGGTGCAAGATACCTTTTGACGGTAAAGCCTTGTTCGGGGAAAAACTTGACAAAGCCATCTCTCGGGTCACCGGCGGAAAGTCAGGCCTACTTCCTCAAGACAGGCGATCTAGACGTTTCAGATCCTCTGCACCAAGGTTCCAATATTCCAAAAATAGGGACTACCGACAATCAAGACAAGGGAAAGGCTTCAGGCACAACTGGAAAAGCACACAGTCTACGTTTCTCAAGTCCAGGAGGCAGAGGCCGGTACCTACCCCACAGGATCCATCAAAATCTTTTTGACGCCAGGCCAGCCCAAGTGATCCCTGTGGGGGCCAGGTTGAAACAGTTCTCAAAGATTTGGGAACAAAAATGCAGGGATCCCTGGGTAGTTGCAACAGTCAAACACGGTCATTCCTGGTCCTTCCTAAACCAACCCCCCAAGGACTATTTTTCTCCGACAAGGGTGTCAAGATCTCCTCAAAAGGCGGAAGCTCTGAAGCGATTTCTTCTTTCCCTACAGGAACAACGAGCAGTAGTTCCAGTGCCTCCATCCGAGAGATTTTCAGGTTTCTATTCCACCCTGTTTCTAGTCCCCAAAAGAAACGGAGGGTGGAGACCTGTGATAGACCTAAAGAGGCTAAATCGCTACATTTTTCTGGAAAAGTTCAAGATGGAGTCTCTTCAGACGATCATTCGCGTAGTCCAACCAGGGGATTGGATGTTGTCAATAGACCTGCAAGACGCCTACTTACACATACCTATACTCCCTACGTTCCAGAAATACCTGAGATTCGCGGTGGGGCAAGTACATCTCCAATTTCGGAGCCTTCCGTTTGGCCTCTGCACGTCACCCAGAGTCTTTACAAAAACCCTGATTGCCATCATAGCACCGCTGAGAGAATTGGGGCTCCGGGTGTATCACTATCTGGACGACCTTCTACTCCTGGCGAAGAACCCAACCCAGTTATTAGAACACAGGGATATCCTGTTAACAACACTAGTGGATTTCGGATGGAAGATAAACTACGAGAAAAGTCTTCTCTCTCCGACCCAAGAGATGGTCTATCTGGGAGCCCTGTTCAATACAATGAAAGGATCAGTGTCTCTCCCTCCTCAGAAGGTATCTTCCATTATCCAACAGATGAAGAAGGTGAGCTTGAGATCCTACCTGACAGCCTCAAATTGTTTGAGCCTGATAGGTCGGATGTCATCATGCATCCCTATGGTCCCCTGGGCCCACTGGCATTTGAGACATTTTCAGCTGGAGTTCTTAAGAATGTGGAACAAACGATATCTATCCCAACCCATACACCTGACAACCCGGATGCTCAGGAGTCTACATTGGTGGATGAAGAGACAGTCGCTTCTGAAGTCTCGCCCGCTAGGGCATGTCGACTGGATCATAATTACTACCGATGCCAGCGCAGCTGGTTGGGGAGCACATTCCAACAAGACCTCAGTTCAAGGGAGATGGTCCTTCAATGCAGCAGGCGTGGTGTCCAATGTCCTGGAGCTCAGAGCGGCCTATCTTGCACTGCTAGCCCTGGAGTTCGAGATTTCGGGCAAACCAGTTCTCCTCAGGATGGACAACAGGGCCACGGTATCTTATGTGCACCGTCAAGGGGGAACGCGCAGCAGATCCCTCCTGAACGAGGTGGAGCCCATATTCCTCTGGGCCGAAAGGAATCTGAAGGACCTGAGGGCAGTCTATCTGCCCGGCCATCTCAACTCAAGGGCGGACGGCCTTTCCCGCAGGTTCGCAGACACCAACGAGTGGTCCTTACACCCGGAAATCTTCAACTGGATAATGATCCAGTGGGGGCCCCTCGAGCTGGACCTCTTTGCGACGGCATCCAACACCAAACTTCCAAGGTTTATCTCGAGGTTTCCGCACCCCCAGGCGGAGGCAACAGATGCCCTCTCTGCCCCTTGGGCATGCGATCGGGCCTACGCTTTTCCCCCACGGCCCCTCATACCGAGGTTCCTGTCAAGACTCGTGAGGGAGACATCGACGGTGATAGCGGTTCTACCATACTGGCCAAGAAGGCCTTGGTTCCCTACGGCAATGGATCTGAGCACCAGTCCTCCAGTCAAAGTTCCAATAGTACCCCTCCTCCTGTCGCAAGGATGTCACACCCACCCAGATCCCCGCAGGCTGGACCTTCACATCTGGCAACTGAAAGGAAAAGGTTCCAATCCCTAGGGTGCTCCGACAAGGTGATCGCAACCCTGCTCAAAGCGAGAAAACCATCCACAAACAACATATATGATAAAGTATGGAACAACTTCAGGACCTTCATGCTTGATAGAAACTGTGATCCAGGTTCCCCTTCGTCATCTCAAATTCTTGAGTTCCTGCAGGCAGGCCTGGACCTGGGTCTTGCATTGAGTACTTTGGAGGTACAGGTGTCAGCGATCTCAGCAGCAACCAGTAGAAGATGGGCGGAGGACCCATTGTTAATCCAATTTTTTAAGGCCGTCAGGAAGATCAGACCACCGTCCAAACAATCTTTTCCCACTTGGGACCTTACGGTCATCCTGGAGTCCTTAGCCAATCCACCCTTTGCCCCTTCGGACTCAATATCACTCTGGAACCTAACTTTAAAATTAGCCTTTCTGATAGCCATAACCTCCGGCAGGCGGGTGTCAGAGCTCCAAGCTTTGGGAGCAGATCAGGATCACATTATTTTTTACCCAGATAGAGTGGAACTTAGAACAGTACGAGGGTTCATTCCCAAGGTCGCTTCATCCTTGAGCATGTCAGAACCCTGGGCACTCCCAACATTTTCTGAACAGGACTCCGTCACTCTTCATGAATTAGACATCGCCTCCACTCTGAAATACTATCTCCAAGCCACAGCTCCATTCCGGGCTTCCATCAGACTGTTCATAATTCCCTGGGGAAAACATAAAGGAAAGGAGGCATCAGCCAGAACGATCGCTTCATGGATCGTCAAACTCATCCACAAGGTGTACAGGACAAAGGGACTAGAGACCCCTTCAGCGGTCAGGGCGCACTCCACAAGAGCGGTTTCTGCCTCTTGGGCGGCAAGAGCGAATGTGTCGATCGAAACTATTTGTCGGGCAGCAACCTGGTCATCCCAACACACATTCCTGAAACATTACAGGGTGGACCCAGGAGCTCTCTCCTCAGTGGAGTTTGGCAGACAGGCAATCACTTCGGCCTTCGCCTCTTCTAAATAATAAATTCTTTAAATAAACCTCTAAGCATTATCCCACCCGTCTCAGCTAGTTATTTGTCACAGGTATGCTGCCATGGAGGCACCAGGAAAACAGAAAATTGTTCCATACTTACCGTAATTTTCTTTTCCTGGTGCCTATCCATGGCAGCATACATTCCCACCCTCGGTATTCTATATTAACGAGAATGCGGGGGCTGTACTAACCTTTTCTTTTATAATATTCACTAGTCCTGAGGGAGGAGCCAAGGCGGAGCTTGTCACAGGTATGCTGCCATGGATAGGCACCAGGAAAAGAAAATTACGGTAAGTATGGAACAATTTTCTGTTTTTTATTTTGAAAAAAATGCGTTCGAAAAATTGGTGTGCAAATACCGTGCGAGATAAAAAGTTGCAACAACCGCCATTGTATTCTCTAGGGTCTTTGCTAAAAAAAACATATATATAATGTTTGGGGGTTCTATGTAATTTTCTAGCAAAAAAATTATGAATTTTACATGTAGGAGAGAAATGTCAGAATTAGCCTGGATGCGAAGTGGTTAACTCCAAAGTAAAGTGAATGAAAGACTGGCTTCAGCTCAGTAGATCAGGCCCGGTGTGGGTGAAACATGTCAAGAGGGGCATGACTAATGGGCTGGGATCTGAGCTGAATTGAATTTTTCATTCACCTTACATTATAGTTAAATGCAGTGTGCTCCAGTATTTGCATGCTGTGTACACATTTAAATATACACCTTTTACATGCACATTAAGATACTGCTAAAATAATTTCATAATGAAATTTCCTATTGTGAAGTCAATGAAGGTGAGAACATGGTTTACCTGAACACTATGCACAGAAAACCCAGCACCTGGAACCAATGTGGAAGACAGGTAACTAGCTGGATTCAGAAAGCCAGATGTGGCAATGTTGGGTCCAAGTATTACAGTGCGAAATTCATTGTGTCTGCGCTGGAGGTCCTTTAACCTTTTCTGAAGACGTACATACTCTTCTTGGGGAATGTTTTGTCTAAAGCAGGAATAAAAAAAATGAATTATAGACCAATCTGTTTACATGGGGGGTGCAAACATTTCAAGTCTTCAATCTTCACTTCAGAATTTGGTTGCTAGATAAAAGGTAACTAAGTTTTACATAACTGTAAGTGGACCACTGCAGGCCTTTGAGGGGCACATCATGGGGTACTTCATAGGCAGTGAGGATATTAGGCATTGTGACCTCATACAAAAAAATGAAGGATGGCGCTCCAGGCTCTAGTAGATCCTTACATGCTGACAACCACTGGGAGTGCATACAGGGAAAGAGCTTGTCTCCGCTCCATAGAATTCAATGGGGAAGGAAAAGAATTCCCACACATTACACAAAACCCTCCTGTAAAGAGTGGAAGCAGACTCAGCCTAGATTCTGTCCAGGCCACAGTCACGTTTCACCCCTCCATGGGAATGACCAAGCCTCATGGGGATGTAGCCTTGACAGAGTCTAGGCGGAGGCTGCTTCCACTCTTTACATGAGGGTTTTGTATGATGAATGAATGAATGAATGAAATACTTGTATAGCGCACAATGCGAACTGAATCGCCTCTAGGCGCTGTGGCGAGCTTTGATCATCTGCTAAAAGAGGAAGGTCTTGAGTTTTTTCCTAAAAGCCAGGTAATTTTCTTCCAGGCGGATGTTGATTGGTAGAGCATTCCATAGCCGAGGCCCTTGGACAGCGAATCTCCGATCACCCTTGGATTTATACCGGGCTTTGGGCACGAGGAGGAGGTTTTTGTTGGCTGATCGAAGACTGCGGTTTGGTGTGTAATGATTTATTTTCTCCATTAGGTATTGCGGAGCTTCTCTATGCACGCATTTGTGGGTGAGGCAAAGGGTCTTGAACGTGATCCGATTTTTTACGGTTAGCCAATGTAAGCTCCTCAGTGAAGGAGAAATGGATTCCCAGGGTTTTTTTCCTGTTATCAGCCTTGCCGCCGTGTTTTGGATCAGTTGTAATCGCGCAAGTTGATATTGTGGTAATCCTATGTAAAGCGAGTTTGCGCAGTCCAGTCGTGAATTAATGATTGTTCCAACTACCACTGCTTTGTCATTCTTTGGGATAAAAGGGATGAGTCTGCGAAGCATGCGCAGCAGATGGTGAGATCCACTGACTACAGATCCTATTTGCGCATCCATTGACATTTGTGCGTCTAAAATAACCCCGAGACTCTTCGCTTTGGTCTTTGGGGAGATAGTCTGCCCAAAGACGGTTGGTGGAGACCAGGAGGTTTTGGTTGCGGGCTTATGATTTGGGTGTAAGATAAGAAGCTCTGTCTTTGATTGGTTCAGCTGGAGGGAGTTGGTGGTCATCCAGTCCTCTATTGATTTGAGGCAGTTTTCAAGTTGTTGTTGGTGATCTTTTTTTCCATTGATCCGGAAATAAAGTTGCGTGTCGTCAGCGTAAGAGTGGAAGCAGAGATCTGAGCATCTGATGATTTGAAGGAGTGGGCGAATGTAAATGTTGAAGAAAACGGGTGACAACGGAGAGCCTTGAGGGACTCCGCAGGTGACTGCCCGAGTTTCGGAGAGGAAGTTTCCTAGTTTCACTGTCTGTGACCGATTTCCTAGGAAGGACGCGAACCATTGGAGATCTATGTCTTGGACTCCGGCTACTTCTGTGAGGCGGACGAGTAGAGTATTGTGATCTACTGTATCAAACGCTGCACTTAGGTCTAGCAGTACGAGGAGACACGGTGATGTGCAGCTCCTGGTATTAGGCATTGACCGTGCAGGAAAAAATAAATAAAATTGTGATAAAATAGACCTCCATACAGCAGGGGGTGATGTCACCACTCTTTCAACAAGAGCGCAAGAAAAATGAAGTAGCTGAAATCTTGCGAGATGATGCTACAGCACAGGGCAGTAGCATCTTCTCTCGAGATTTGGGCTATTCGGATCAAGGTAAAGCTGCCTGAAGGGGTGGGAAGTAAGGCAAGCATATTATTTAACATTTAAAATTTTCTGCCCCACAGTAGAATAAGTGACAGTATATTGCAGAAAAATAGGAATGAATGAATAAGCATACCTTGTTTTAATTGCACAGAGAAAGAGAAAAGTGTCCAATCTGCCTCTCAGGCTGGGTTCACACTGCTGCGATGCGGGAATGCTGCGAATCCGCTGCGGGTTCCCTCAACGCATGCCTCCCGGCGGCAGTTCATACTGCCCTATGTGAACTGCTGGGAGTGTCAGTGAAAAGTTAATGATAAAAGAGGTATCCCTGCGCTATCGTGAATAAAATCTATTAAACCTCAAATAGGGTTGCAGCCAAACACCGACAGAGGTATGAACCCTACCACTGAAACATATAGCGAAAAATCAAATAAATGGTGCTGCGCTCCCTTAAACCAATAAACTAGATAAATTAATCCATAAAGTGCTAACCAATAAATACATAAACTATCTGTGAATAAATTCTGATTCCCGTGACAAATCGTGATCAGTGATTAAAGTGACTAGTGCAAAAAGACATTCCAAACAAGTATATATATATATGTGCAAAAAATAAAAAACATATATAAAATCGCATAAACCAAAGCAAAATCGCATAAAATCACACAGTGATAGTGATGAATGCAAATAAATAAATTATCTTACTAAGTGTAAATAGAAACATATAAAATCGCATACAACCATACAGTGATAGTGATAAATGCGAATAAATAAAATATCTCACAGAGTGTGTATAAAAATAATAAAACCAAACTTATTGGTAGTGAATCATTCAGTGCAAACAAATGAATAAGTCTCTCAGACTGCAGAGTAAGTCAAGGGTGGCAGAAAATCCATAAGGTGCTTCTCGTAGTAGCAGGTGCAATACAACGCAAACTGTGCACACTCTGGTGTCTCTTCAGTGTCCCGCACCTAACAGTTAGGGTGGCCCCTTACCTTACTGCTGTAAGGTGAACAGCGTATAGAGACCAAAGTCTCAGATAGTAACAGCGGTGTACCCTTAATTCCAACTAGGAGGTCTTATCCCCACATCAGGGTGTCAAACTGGCAAGATTTCCAGTAGCAGGATGATGTCACTGCTAGAGATGAGTCCCCTCACACACAATAACCTCCGAGCGCACGGTACAGCTAGTAATGGCTGTGTGTCTCCGGGGAGGGCGAGCTGATGTGGGGATAAGACCTCCTAGTTGGAATTAAGGGTACACCGCTGTTACCATCTGAGACTTTGGTCTCTATACGCTGTTCACCTTACAGCAGTAAGGCAAGGGGCCACCCTAACTGTTAGGTGCGGGACACTGAAGAGACACCAGAGTGTGCACAGTTTGCGTTGTATTGCACCTGCTACTACGAGAAGCACCTTATGGATTTTCTGCCACCCTTTACTTACTCTGCAGTCTGAGAGACTTATTCATTTGTTTGCACTGAATGATTCACTTCCAATAAGTTTGGTTTTATTATTTTTACACACACTCTGTGAGATATTTTATTTATTCGCATTTATCACTATATGGTTGTATGCGACTTTCCTGTTACTGATGCGATTTTATATGTTTCTATTTACACTTAGTAAGATAATTTATTTATTTGCATTCATCACTATCACTGTGTGATTTTATGCGATTTTGCTTTGGTTTATGCGATTTTATATATGTTTTTTATTTTTTGCACATATATATTATATATATATACTTGTTTGGAATGTCTTTTTGCACTAGTCACTTTAATCACTGATCACGATTTGTCACGGGAATCAGAATTTATTCACAGATAGTTTATGTATTTATTGGTTAGCACTTTATGGATTAATTTATCTAGTTTATTGGTTTAAGGGAGCGCAGCACCATTTATTTGATTTTTCGCTAGTGAAAAGTTAATGACACCCCCAGATCAGTTCGCATATCACAGTGCGATCTGCAAACTTGGACAGCAATCGGATCGCATGGTGTGAACACCCATGCGATCTGATTCTGCTGCGGACCAAAAAAAGGGTCCTGTGCTCGCTCGTCCCCACCCCCTTTCCTGGCCGGCCGGGTAACGTGCTTGGATAAGGGTCTGATATGGACCGGGGGGGACCCCCACACCGATTTTTCGGCGTAGGGATTCCCCTTTAAGTCCATACCAGATGACGGGGCCAGCAACGCCTCCTTCGCTGTCCCCAGCTACCTGGAGACACGCTCAAAATGAGCAGACTTTTCTCCGGGCGGGAAAATCCGTTCATTTCAAAAGTACGGCGGGCTGGCACACACACGGCTGGATTTTCCGCTGAAATGCGAGTCCGACGGACAGATTGGAGTGCAAAAATACTCTTAGTCCGCCGGACTTTTGGGTAAAAAAAAGTTTGCCAGAGCCCACACACGGCGCGATTGTCTGGCGGACTTGAGTCCGCCGGACTTTTCCACCGGATTGTTTGATCGTGTGTACGTGGCATTAGTGTACGTTCCCCTTCCCTCCAGCAGTCTTCTCGGAATCGTAACAGGTCCCAGAAGACTGTGGGACTTTTCACAAAGCGCAGCGTGAATAGCACATGCACAGTCGACAGCTGGCTGTGAAGATGAAAGCTACATAGCCAGCTGCCTACAGTTAGGATGTTGGTGAATAAATGAAGAAATTAATAAATATTGCATACATTTTGGATAAAATGGTAATCTGATTTGTAATGAATCCATATTAGTGCATTTCATAAATAATGTTGACCATATACAATCCAACTGTCAATACATGATTAAACGAAATTTACATCCAAAAGCTCAAAGCATTTCGTGACTCCATTGGTTGCCTGGTGATCACCAGGGGAGTCTCACCCGGAGCTGTGGAAGTGTGACTAAGCAACCCCAAGGGCGTGTTTTTTACCATGAGGATACTGAGAAGCAACACTTTTGGCTCACAGCTCTCGATTCATGCAACTACTTTGGGTGCCATCATGAAATGCTTACCCACATTGAATCTGCTTCCCGTTTGTCCCCCTGGGTTCTCGCCGAGTCACACTTCCACAGCTCCCGGATGAGACTCCCCTGGCGATCACCATTTGGAAATACTGTCATATCTATTCTTAGCGGATTTATACTATACATGCATTTACTCCTGAGGAAGTGAACAAAGTCACGAAACACATTAAGATTTTGGATGCAACTTTAGTTTAATCATGTATTGATAGTTGGACTGTATATGGTTAACATTATATTTAATTATGTATTAAATGCATTAATATGGATTCATTACAAATCAGCTTGTTACCATTTTATCCTCTTTTTTTTGTATGCAATATTTAATCATTTATTAAACAACAATGTTGGAAATTAGTTATTCACTGGTCATATCTGTTGTGTCTCATTTAAAGTCCCAGGAGAAATAAATCATCATCACATTAACCATTACACACTAGCCTGATCGGACACTCACCTATTTAATACAGATTTTTCTGTCTCCAATTCTTCTTTTTTTGCCTCCAAAATTTCTATCCTTTCTTGTAGTCTTTTACACTTGTTGTCATTTATGTTTTTTCTCTACGTTAAAAAAAATACAACAATTGACCAAAAAAAAAAATACATAAAACATCTAAAAACTTAATATTCACATACATCCCCACATCAAGCATTCCACACCAAAACCCACATACATAACTAAAGAAAACAAAATAAAAATTTGTTAAAACTTAAATCAAATTAACGTTTGATAACATGGATATAATTATTATTATATATTAGTCAGGTTGTCAGCAAGAGCCTGGGGGAACACCTCATGCTAAATTTGTGATTGTGCAGTTAAGGCCCCTTTTGCACAGGCATTCAGGTCCACCTGCCAGTTTTTTAGGCGGACCTGACGGACGCTCCATACAGGTCTATGGATCGACTGATGTCAGCGGGGACATGTCCGCTGACATCCGACCCGCTCCAATCCACTAAAGCAGGGGTGTCCAAACTTTTTTCAAAGAGGGCCAGATTCGATGAAGTGAACATGTGTGAGGGCCGACCATTTTGCCTGACATTCTTTGAACCATTAAAATTCGGTCATTCGAGCACTCATACCTGGCCCAACAAAAATTCTTGTGCCTTTGTCGCGCTCGTTTGCCCGACACACAGACGCATGCTCTGTTCTTTAGGGGTACCGTTAAGTCTTAATGGTACCCCACACATTGGAAACATGGGGTGCTTTTGGTGCAGCGCAATAAAAAAAAAAAAAAAGCTCTGGGACTTCTTTCCCTGCATTTTTGTGGGTATGGAAGCCCATTGAAATGCATGGGCTGCCCTACACACAGCATGCAGCCATGCAGATGTGAGCCAAGGGCTTATTGGAGGGGCAGTAAAACTACATGGTTGAGCTGTTTTTACCACCCCCAACTTCTCCCCCTTTAGCTGCAGAGGGAGCAGCTGGGGGTGTACACATGCTGTGGCTGCAGCTGGAGGTATGCTCAGGGTGAATGGGCCTGCACTGCAACTACCCCGCAAATGTGTGGACTGCACAGTTGCGGTATAGTGATGCTACATTTACGGGCTTAAAACAGGTGGTGAGGAGGCAACATAATGCCTCTTTACCACCTTTCAAATGCCTCTAAAAAGCGATCTGTATATGGATTGCTTTTCAGAGGAGCAGCAATCCTGGCTGCTATCACACACACAAGCACCACAAAAGCAGTTCTGATGGTACAAGAATGGGGGGGGGGGTCTGGATTAAAAGTAACACACATGCATACACATACACACAGACATACACACATACAGACACATGCATATACTTACATACATACAGACACATGCACACACACACATACAGACACATGCACACACGTACAGGCACATACATACATACATACATACATACAGGCACATACATACATACATACAGGCACATACATACATACATACATACATACAGGCACATACATACATACATACATACAGGCACATACATACATACATACAGACATACACGCACATACATACAGACATACATACACGCACATACATACAGACATACATACACACACACACACACACACACACACACACACACACACACACACACACACACGCACACAGGTACATACAGACACACATACATGCACACACATACAGACAGACATACACGCACATACATACAGACACACATGCACATACGCATACATACAGACATACATGGACACACACACACACATGCAATCATACATGCACAGACACACACACACATGCACACACACACACAGACACACATGCACATACAGACACACATACACACACACACATACATACAGACAGACATGCACACACACACACACATATAGACACACATGCACACACATACATACAGACATGCACACACATGCACAGACACACATACATACAGACACACATACATACAGATACACATGCACACACACACATACATACAGACACACATGCACACACATGCATACAAACATGCACACACATACATACATACAGACATGCACACACACACATACAGACAGACATGCACACACACACATACAGACAGACATGCACACACACACACATACAGACAGACATGCACACACACACATACAGACAGACATGCACACACACATACAGACACACATGCACATACATACAGACAGACATGCACATACATACAGACAGACATGCACACATATACATACAGACACACATGCACACATACAGACACACATGCACACACATACATACATACAGACACACATGCACACACATACACATAAATGAAGCCTTTTTAAAACGAATCTAGCTTGTAGTACAGTACCTTTCCATTCCATTTCCTCATTCAGCCGGGTACTGCACTGTAGGGGGAAGCAGAGAGCACAGCACACTCCTCTGCACTTTACTTTCACTTTTGAAGCCGACGGAGCTTCACACAGTGCCGGGGATCGGCTCATTTGACAGCCCTGATCCCGCAGCACACCAGGCGGGCCGTTCAAAACCGGACTGCGGGCCGCGATTGGCCCGCGGGCCGGACTTTGGACATGCCTGCACTAAAGTGTGATGGATGGAAACCCTATTTTTCCATACGTCCGGTGGATCGGTAAGGAATGCTCAACTCCACAAAACTAACTTTGCTATCCAAAGAACAGCTCAACTCGGAACAGTCACAACAATGGGCAAGATATTAGCTCCTTAACCCCCTAGTACAGTCACCTGAAAATACTGAATGCAGGTTTCTGAAGTGTTGATAAAAAAGTATGAACAAGTTAAACCAATCAGTGGGCTACAAACACTATCCAGGACGCACGTTTCTTAGTGGGGAGAAGCATTAAGGAATCCACAGTGGGTGCATTTGGGAATTTCTCCTGTATCACACTCAGGGATTTTTGGATTACCGACTGTCACATATGCAGGGTTCAGAACTGAAGGATCAGTGTGCATTTCTTACTGGGCCCATGCTCAATTCATGTTCATCTACAACTGTGAAGACAGGATGCTGTACATCGCTTCCTGAAAACATCATTGGGGGCGGCACAGTGGTGTAGTGATTAGCACTATCACCTAGCAGTAAAAAGGGTCACTGGTTCGAATCCCAACCACGACACTACCTGCCTGGAGTTTGCATGTTCTCCCTGTGCCTGCGTGGGTTTCCTCCGTGTACTCCGATTTCCTCCCATACTCCAAAGGTTAATTGGCTTCTGTCCAAAAAATTGGCCCTAGTATATGAATGTGAGTTGGGGATTATGGGCTCCTTGAGGGTAGGGACTGATGTGAGTGTGCGATGTATGTGTGGAGTGCTGCGTAAATTGACAGCGCTATATGGGTACCTTAAATAAAATAGGGATAATTGTAGACACGCACCCACACTCTCTCAGGTTGAAATGGATGGTCTGGTGTCTTTATTCAACCTTACTATGTAACTATCATGACACTCTGTCTACCCCTTCTACCAGCCATAATCTGCCTGCACTGCATAAGGAATCACAGAGACCCAGTGAGTCACTAAGTCTAAAATATGATATGTAATGATGGAAAGGTTTCATTTAAAAATGTCACTAGCATGTTAATGAGGGGGGTAGGGAGAAATCAGAGAAGGCAAACATTTAGGCAGAGTAAACATGAGCTTTAAAAGCTTTGTATGGGATTTAAAATAAAACTACCTTTTTCTGAGCTACAGCTGCTCTTTGCAATTTGTCTTTTAATTCCTTGTATTTTTCTTCTAGATGAGACAGGTTCTCCTGTAGTTTATGTTTTTCCTGTAGCCATTCAATTCTATTCCCCTCAAGTTCTCTGTAGAAAATAATTAAAAAAAAGACATTAAGTTATAGGAACATGAGCAGGCTTATCGCAGCATCTTTACTTTTACGGAAATGAGAACAGTGAGGCAATTAAGTTTAATAGCTGGATGAGGTCTTGCAGAACACAGAGAATTTATATTTAGAACTAAACAAAGATCACAAAAGTTTTTAAAATATATAAAAACGATAAATGTTACAAATGAAGTCACTGAAGTCCAATATAACATGCCCAATGAATGCCAAAACAATTAAAATAGTACCGCTCAAATGCACCCGCCCCCCCAAACCTGTGTCAGTCGGATTAGCATATGAATAGACTGGTGCAAGACAGAATTGGCCTGTCAGGCTCCAGTAGACTTCAAACGGTTGCATAAATATGAGTGAGAGGGGGAAAAGATGGCTTCAGCTCCTGTTCTCCAACTGTAGAGAACTCCTCAGAGATGTTTCAACCTTTTTGGGGTCTAATCATACAGACCTCTCCGATTAAGCCCCAAAAAAGAGCAAAACATGTCTGAGGAGTTCTGTACAGGTGAAGAATGGGAGCTGAAGACATCTTTTACCCATCTCACACTTATGCAACAGGGAATCGCTGTCTGTGTGCAAATGGCCAACGTTTTGTTGATGTCTAAAGAATCCCACATACTATCCCAGACCAATCTAGAAAAAAGAGAAATGAGACCCTAAAGTGGTTGTAAACCCTCACATATACCCAGGGAAGTAAATGGCCTCAGATGATACACAGAGGTGAAACAAATCCCCCTACATAGGTTTTACCTGTTTATCTTGCAGTCTTCTGTACTTCCCTTAAAAAGTGCAGATTTGTAATAAACTACTTCTGCATCTGTCAAGAGCAGAGAGGAGGTGCAGAGAGCTGATTGATGGAAAGGGACACATCCCCCTTCACAAACAGCACAGGAGAGAAGGAAGGATACAGAGCTGTGTTCTGAATAGACAAGTTGTGTGCTGAGCTCTCACCCATCACAATTTTATCTCATGTGTCAGGACAAATTCTCAGAAGTGACTCATGCTGATAACAGAGGGACGAAGTACCAGAGAGAAATGACACTTAGAGCTTTGGTTGTTAAAAACAACACTACAGATATATAGTCAGATTTCATGACTGAGGTTTACAACATTATCAGACTGCACGGAGATGCTCAGCTGTCAAGCCCCGTTCATATCTCAGCATAGTAGGAACTCACATTCTTGCATGTGTCTTTTTTTTGGGCATTTTTTTTTTAATACGTTTTTTTACCAAGCCTCTTGGTACCTTTGCAGAGCGCTTCTGAAACGTAGTGGCAAAGCGTGCATTTTTTTGGTGTTTGTCATGCATTCAGAAATGCAGATGTTTCATTGTTCTTGTGCAAACACATCAAGTTCACTTTTGGCCCCATTCACACTTAGCAACATTGTCTTTTGTCACATTTTCAAATTACATGCATAGGGAGAGCCTATTAATTTCAGAGGGCTGTCCTACACGTGGCAAAGTAGCTCATGGGACATTGTGGCGTGTTGCGGGTTGCACATGTTTTAATCTGCTCTGCTTTATGTTTTGCTGCATTTTTCGCTCGTTTTTTTAACGTGGCAAAATGTGTTTAAATGTTTAGACCTAAATTATAGCATATAGACTTACTGTTATTGCTTATAACTACAGATAGACTTCTCTTGCATTAAAATATAAATATAATAATAAAATCAACAATAAAATGTTATTCTCACTTTTCTGCATCATGCTGGGCCTTTTCTGCTTGGCTTCTAGCGCTGCGATTTTCCTGTTGGAGATGTTCTACCTTTTCCCTCAGTTTGTCATTAGCACGCAGCAAGTTATTTTCAGACTCGGATAAAGATGCTATCTGAATTTGTAAGTCCTTCATTTCCTGTTTAAAAAAAAATCATAGCATTTCTGGAGTATAAATGAAGACTACTGTAAGATACCACAACATGCATAGTGTGATCATAAAACACTGTTGGGGTAATATTTGAAATAACCATTCAATAACTCAAAGAGGTGACCTGTCTGCTGAGGATTTTTCCTTCTAAGACCCTGGAGCCCAACATGTGGCCTGTGGGCTTGTTGATCCTACCAGTCCAACAGGCCAAGCTGTCAAAGTTTCAGGACAAACTATTTAAAACTGACAATGGTGCTTACCAACGGTCAGTTCTTATACATAGGGTTTAGGGGCCAGTTCACATCACATGCAGTCCAGTGAGTTTTTTGTTTCTACATCAAAAAACGCATGGAAAGCAGGTTATGTGGTTTCCAATGGTGTAGTTGACACCAATGCGGCCAGTTCCAGGCCGTTCCAGAGAAAAAAGAAAAAAAAGTAGAACATGCTGCATTTTTCCTGCACTGGACTTTACTGGAATGTGGTAAAATGCATAATAAATTAATCTGGAAAGTGTCAAAATCCAATAAAAAACAGTTGCCGTAACTGCTTAAAAAGTGTTGGCCTTGGTTCACATGTGCAGGCTTTGTGCAGGGCAATCCATTAATTTGAATGGGCTGCCCTACCCGCAAGAAACACGGGGAAATAAATCCCTAATCCTTATGTGAAATCACACAACACCTGTTTGAGGGGTGCTAAAACACACAGGGGTACCGATGCATAGGGGTTCCATTAAGAATGAATGGCACTCCTGTACATCTGCTAAAATGCAGCACATTTCTCTGTGTGTTGGGAAAGTGTACAATTTTGCGGCGGGAAGCTAGCCTTAGAATGAATTAGACTTAAAATGTCACTTACATAAAGTCCTTTTAAAAACTGCATGTCCATCTGAGACTGCTCTATCCACAGGGTAACAATGCTGCTACAGTGCCCTGAAAAAGTATTCATAACCCTTTGAAATTTTCCACATTTTGTCATGTTACAACCGAAAACGCAAATGTATTTTATTGGGATTTTATGTGATAGACCAACATAAAGTGGCACATAATTGTAAAGTGGAAGGAAAATGATATTCAACATTTTTTAAGAATAAATATCTATAAAGTGTGGTGTGCATTTGTATTCAGCCCCCTTTACTCTAATACACCTAACAAAAATCTAGTAGTACCAATTGCCTTCAGAAGTCGCCTAATTAGTAAATGTGTGTAATTTAATCTCAATATAAATATTGCTGTGATGTGAAGACCTCAGAGGTTTGTTAGAGAACCTTGGTGGACAAACAGCATCATGAAGGCCAAGAAACACCAGATAGGTCAGGGATAAAGTTGTGGGGATGGTTAAAGCAGGGTTAGGGTATATAAAAAAAATATATATATATCCCAAGCTTTGAACATCTCAGGGAGCACTGTTCAATCCATCATCCAAAAATGGAAAGAGTATGGCACAACTGCAAACCTACCAAGACATGACCGTCCACCTAAACTGACAGGCTGGGCAAGGAGAGCATTAATCAGAGAAGCAGCCAAGAGGCCCATGGTAAATCTGTGGAAGCTGCAGAGATCCACAGCTCAGGTGGAAGAACTTATCCACAGTACAACTATTAGTCGTGAGCTCCACAAATCTGGCCTTAATGGAAGAATGGCAAGAAGAAAGCCATAAGAAGTCCCGTTTGCAGTTTGCGGGAAAAAAAACAAAACGTGGGGGACACAGCAAACACGTGGAAGAAGGTGCTCTGGTCAGATGAGACCAAAATTGAACTTTTTGGCCTAAAAACAAAACGCTATGTGTGGTGGAAAACGAACACTGCACATCACCCTGAACACACCATCGCCACCATGAAACATGGTTGTAGAAATGCTTTTCTTAAGCAGGGATGGGGAAGCTGATCAGAGTTGATGGGAAGATGAAAGGAGCCAAATACAGGGCATTCTTAGAAGAAAACCTGTTAAGAGTCTGCAAAAGACTTGAGACTGGAGTGGAGGCTCACCTTCCTGTAGGACAACAACCCTAAACATACAGCCAGAGCTACAATGGAATGATTTAGATCAAAGCATATTCACGTGTTAGAATGGCCCAGTCAAAGTCCAGACCTAATTCCAATTGAGAATATGTGGGAAGACTTGAAAATTGCGTGTTCACAGACACTCCGTCCAATTTGAGAGAGCTTGAGCTATTTTGCTAAGGAAAATGGGCAAAAAATTTTTTGATTTTTTTCGGTCATACTTACCTGTAAAATACTTTTTTTTTTTAGTAAATCATGGGACACAGAGTTAGGCTAATATTCATTACCTACGGGTTATACGCCATCTCTAGGTGAATGGACACTGGTAGACAAATTCTTAAGCCCCATACACACTATCAGATTTTCTGCTGATTTTTGTCTTCAGATTTACCAAAACCATATAGGGCAAGGGCCTGCCTGATTGCATACAAATTGAAACGCCTAAGGTTTGACCTCACATTATATGGTTTTGGTAAATCTGAAGACAAAAAATAGGCAGAAACTCTGATGGTGTACAGTGGTGTGAAAAAGTGTTTGCCCCCTTCCTCATTTCCTGTTCCTTTGCATGTTTGTCACACTTAAGTGTTTCGGAACATCAAACCAATTTAAACAATAGTCAAGGACAACACAAGTAAACACAAAATGCAATTTGTAAATGAAGGTGTTTATTATTAAAGGTGAAAAAAAATCCAAACCATCATGGCCCTGTGTGAAAAAGTGATTGCCCCCTAAACCTAATAACTGGTTGGGCCACCCTTAGCAGCAACAACTGCAACCAAGCGTTTGCGATAACGTGCAATGAGGCTTTTACAGCGTCCTGGAGGAATTTTGGCCCACTCATCTTTGCAGAATTGTCCTAATTCAGTTACATTAGAGGGTTTTCGAGCATGAACGGCCTTTTTAAGGTCATACCACAACATCTCAATAGGATTCAGGTCAGGACTTTGGCTAGGCCACTCCAAAGTCTTCATTTTGTTTTTCTTCAGCCATTCGGTGGTGGACTTGCTGGTGTGTTTAGGATCATTGTCCTGCTGCAGAACCCAAGTTCGTTTCAGCTTGAGTACACGAACAGATGGTCGGACATTCTCCTTCAGGATCTCTTGGTAGACAGCAGAATTCATAGTTCCTTTTATCACGGCAAGTCTTCCAGGTCCTGAAGCAGCAAAACAGCCCCAGACCATCACACTACCACCACCATATTTTACTGTTGGTATAATGTTCTTTTTATGAAATGCAGTGTTCCTTCTACGCCAGATATACTTGGACACACACCTTCCAAAGAGTTCCACTTTTGTCTCATCGGTCCACAGAATGTTGTCCCAAAAGTCTTGGGGATCATCAAGATGTGTTGTGGAGAAATTGAGACGAGCTTTGATGTTTTTTGCTCAGCAGTGGTTTTCTCCTTGGAACTCTGCCATGCAGGCCATTTTTGCCCAGTCTTTTCCTGATGGTGTAGGCATGAATGCTGACCTTAACTGAGGCAAGTGAGGCCTGCAGTTCCTTGGACATTGTTGTGGGGTCTTTTGTGACCTCTTGGATGAGTCGTCGCTGCGCTCTTGGGGTAATTTTGGGCGGCCGGCCACTCCTGGGAAGGTTCACCACTGTTCCATGTCTTCGCCATTTGTGGATAATGGCTCTCACTGTGGTTCGCTGGATTCCCAAAGCTTTGGAAATGGCTTTATAACCCTTTCCAGACTGATAGATCTCAATTACTTTCTTTCTCAATTGTTCCTGAATTTCTTTGGGTCTCGGCATGATGTGTAGCTTTTAAGGATCTTCTGGTGGACCTTACTTTGTCAAGCAGCTCCTATTTAAGTGATGCCTTGATTGTGAACAGGTGTGGCAATAATCAGGCCTGGGTGTGGCTAGAGAAATTGAACTCAGGTGTGGACAACCACAGTTATAGTATGTTTTAACAAGGGGGGCAATCACTTTTTCACACAGGGCCATGATGGTTTGGATTTTTTTTCACCTTTAATAATAAACACCTTCATTTACAAATTGCATTTTGTGTTTACTTGTGTTGTCCTTGACTATTGTTTAAATTGGTTTGATGTTCCGAAACACTTAAGTGTGACAAACATGCAAAGGAACAGGAAATGAGGAAGGGGGCACACACTTTTTCACACCACTGTATATGGGGCTTTAGAAAGGAAGTGATTCCTTATATAACCCCTCCCACACATGAAGTACATCAGTTTTGTAGCAAGCACTGAATCCTCAAAAAAAAAAAAAGAATGTGTCCAATGATGTAATACAGTCAAAGAAAGGGATTTTACAGGCAAGTATGATGAAAAAATCCTATTTTATTTTTCATACATCATGTGACACAGAGTTAGGCTAATTCATTACCTACTGGGATGTCCCAGAGCAAAAGCCTTGAAGAGAGGGAGACAACCTGCCAAACAATAGCCATCAGACCTTATACAGCAGCCCGCAGTACACTGCAGCCGAAAGCAGAATCCTCGGCTGCTCGAACATCCACTTGATAAAATTTTGTGAACGTATGCACTGAAGACCAGGTAGCAGCCTTACAAATCTGAGCCACAGATACCTGATGGCGAAAAGCCCAAGAGGTTCCTACACCCCTGGTAGAATGAGCTCTCACCCTAAAAAGGGAGCAGCTTTACATTTCAGACCATAGGCCTGAATGACCAATTGACATTCACAATTAGCAATGGAAGCCTTGGAAGCTGCCTGCCCCTTATTGGGTCATTTTGGTAAAACAAATAATGAGCCTGATCCTTGGATCTCCGCAGATCTAGACAAATAAACCTTGACTGCCCATACAACGTCCAAGGAATGCAGTCGTCTCTCTTCTGCCCAAAAAGGCTGAGAGAAAAAAAGAAGGCAAAATAATGTCCTGATTCAAATGAAAGGCTGACACCACTTTTGGCAAAAATAGATGCAACGGGTCGTAACACGACCCTGTTGTGGTGAAGGATTCAAGTATGGTTCCCTGCACGAAAGGGCAGCCAACTCTGACACCCTTCTAACGGAGGTGATGGCCATTAGGAAGGCTAACTTGCGTGACAGCAAGTCTAATGGAATTTCCTTGATAGGCTCAAATGGTTGTTTCTGTAACACAGACAGCACATAGTCCCAAGAACACATAGGTGACCTAATGGGGGGAAGCAAACAAGCTGCCTCCTGCATAAAGGTTCGGACCAGCAAATGGGAGGCTAAAGGCCTTTGGAAGACTGACAGGGCCGACATCTGACCTCCGACTGTTCTCAATGCCAATTTGACTTCCACAGCTGACTGTAGAAAAGAGAATTCTCCCAATCATGTGTAGCACTGACCCCCGAAGGAGCTGTTGGTTTTATTTGGGCTCACGTTACCTTCTTGACCTCGTCTCTGTCTAGGGTTTCCCTTGGTATATGGCCCAAAGAAATGCAGAAACTGACACTGGATCTTCTTTTGGGTTATTAATTTGAAATAGAACAAGATCTCTCAGTTTAGGGTAGAGGGTTAGGAGGAAGTTCAGGTACTTTTGGACTGCAAAAATAGAAAAAGTCTCTTATAGAAGAAATCCAGAGAACAACCGCTTCACAGCTGGATTCCCACAACCCCCGGATAGACCTCTTCCCACTAGGCCCAGCAGCTGGTAGGGTGTCAAGCAAAGAAAAGTCTCTGTCACAGACTTGAATGTGAAATACTTGATAAAAGTCTCTGCCACAGACTTGAACATAACCAAGGGACTTAAACAAATTTAGAGAACTATCATATGGTATCAGTATCTCTCAGCCGGTCTGGCGATACCGTATGAGTGTAGATCCATGAAGTGTCCCTCAACTGAGCCTCCAGGCTCCTTCAGAGAAATCAGCCTGGTGCATGGCCCTTTCCTGAAGAGTCCTCCCCTGGATGCTTCTCCAGTTGCTGGGCCTCTCCTTAGAGGAGACAGCACCGGACCACCTTTGAATCCTCAAGCCTCGATATGCAGTCAGGCCTGTCCCTGCAGTTACTTCGCCTCGGGCTATCCAGCCATGAGACTTGGAATTGCATGGATCTGCACCCCAGGCCAGGAGGGCCTACTCCCGGGATACAGACTGCCGATAGAATCAGCACATGTCCCTCTGCCCAGGCTAGTATGTGGTTCACCTCCTTCAGAGCTGAACAACTCCTAGTAATGCTTTGGAGGTTTATATAGGCCACTGCATTGTCGGACAGAACCCCCGATAGGGCAGTCCTAAAGCTCCACTGTCCAGGACCGTAGGGCCAGACGTACTGCCTGTAACTCCAAGATGTTTGATGGGCAGGATCTGTTCTGTCCTTGATCATTTCCCATGAGCTGTCAGCCCGAGGAGATAAGAACATTGGATAATCCAGGGCTTTTCCTCTCCTGTTCCAAGCCAAAAAGATGTCTTGTTGTATGGGCCTGGAATGGAACTGGGCATAGGGAACTGCCTCAAAAGGAGGACACCATCCTTCCTAGAAGACTCATACAGAATGGAATGGAGGGTTGTCTGGTGTCCCTTATCTGAGGCACCTGATCCTTCAGGGCACAGATCCTTATGGGTGGCAAAAATACCCTTGCTTGGACTGTATCTAGGATCAAACATATATACTTCAGACTTTGAGCTGGTCTTAGGGCTGACTTTTCGGTATTTATGACCCAGCCTAAGCTTTTCAAATATCCCACTGTGCAGGTTATGCTCTGTTCTAGAGCCTGTAGTGAGTGATCTCTGAGCAGGAGGTCGTCCAGATAACCTAGCGCCAAGATCACGTGGGCCCTTAAAAGACCCAGATCCAGGTGCAAGGACCTTTGTGAACACGCAGGGAGCTGTGGCAAGCCCAAAGGGTAAAGGCACAAACTTCTTCCTCTACTGTAAATCGCAGGAACCCCAGATGAAGCTGAAAGATAGGTACCTGTAAATATGCGTACTTTATATCGATGGAGGCTAAAAAGTCTCTCATCTGGAGCGAGGCTACAACTGAGCAGACAGACTCCATCCAAAAGGACTGGATTAATAGATCAACAGCTTAATGCAGCGCTCGAGGATTATCAGTCTTATTTTCAGCAAGATCATCCTCCTGGTTAGCCCTGTCAGGCCGTCTGACCTGATCCTTTATGGACTGGCAGATATCAATTGCTGCAACGGCTGGCTGAATAGCTGAACTGGCCAAAGAAAAGGAAGCCTTTAATAATGACTCCAGTTTCTTGTCAACAGGGTCTTTCAAGCCCTGTGCATTATCCACCAGACATGTTTAGTTCTTGTTTAAGGAAGGAGACTGCTGCATCTACGGCTGGCATGCTTCACTTCTTAGTGAACTTTTCACCCATGGGATATACAGGGGAAAACCTCTTAGGAGGAACAAAAATCCTGTCAGGATGTTCCCAATCAGCATACACCGGCTGTTCCAACAGTGTGTGTAAGGGGAAAGCCTGTGTGGCCTGAAGAGGTCTCAGGGACCCCAAAGAAGACCAGGGGGGCTCAGTAACCTCTGCAAGAGGCAACTTAAAGGCAGAGTGAACCAGCTCGGTAAGAGTCTGGATCAAAAGTCTCTGCAACAGAGGCAGACACCAACTGGATATCTTCTTGTGCAGATTGCTCAGAAGCAAACTCATCTGCTAGGCCCTCCACAGAATCCTGAGCTTTTAGCTCTTCCCCATCCTTGACTTATTCCTGTTCCAAACTAGAAGGCACAGGGGAGGGGGATCTGTCACGCTTCTTGCCATCCTGCCGGATGAAGGCAATCATGCCAGCAATCCTGTGCTCTAACCCGGCTAGGGCTGAGGACAGTTCATCCTTGGTGATAAAGGGTGAAGCAGCAGCATTGACTATAGGCACAATGTCAGATAGGCGCAGAGGCTCAGATTGCCCGGAAGTCTGTGGTCTTTCAGGGGATACAACACTAGGGATACGACTAGGCTCACCAGGAGCTAGACATAGGTGTGCCCTTCCCTGTAGTGTTGGTCCTGCTCCTCTCTTTTGAAGACATTTACAAGCGACAAAAGGGGAGTACCTGGGTGTAGTATTAACACACCTTAGAAGGAAGACCCTTTAATAGGGCTCACCAAGCCCCTATGCAACAATCCTGCTAAGCTCCTTAGCCTGCCAAGCAACACCTGGTGACTCATGTGACACGGGTAAAGAAAAACGAACCGCTGCAAATGCCTGGTTCAGAGCCTGCTGCCTTCAGGAAGCACTGCATGCTTGGCATACGCAGCTTAAATAAGCTGGCTGTAGGCCGGAACATTCTGCACATGCACGGTCTCAGCAAAGGGGCACAGCTGTATTGGCATACAACATGAATCATCGTGTGCCCAGATTAGGCTACAGCGCATGCGCTGCTCCGAGTGCGCACAAACCCTATGTGCGCCATGGCCAAACAAACTGCTAAGCACAGCAGCACTCCTACAAATGCACATGCGCCATGGTGAACCAAGGCAAAATGGCGCATCATACGGGTAAAAACAGCCAGACACATGCAAAAAAAGGTACACTTTGCAAACACCCACAGCTAGCCCAAAACTCCCCCGTATGATCACTGCACACAGGTGTAAAGCTTCTAGCTAGCTGGACTGATTGTTACAATCACTGGGACACCCCACAATAAGTAAATAAGGGGATTTCACTTACCCATCCAGGCGCAGAGCAGCTTAGAAACTAAGAGCCCAATTTTCACCCATCACAGCAGGTCCCTGTAACTTGAGGACCTTCAAGGACTGTCACTTGAGGACCTTCAAGGACTGTCACTTGAGGACCTTCAAGGACTGGGTACCCTTTTCATGTTTAGGGTTAACTCCCTTTGACCTTTACAGCACCCTGCAGGAATGCCTTAGCGCTGTGGTGTCCAGGATTCCACTTCGCAGGGTCCAGCTCCCTGCGGTCACATTACAGGCAAAACCTTGCAGGATCTTGAGTCTTCTTTGCGAGGCTCGGGTACCATTTATCTAAGCATATAAAGCCTGTGCCAAATGGATACGATCAGTCAATCCCTTGATTCAATTAAGAACACTTTGTGGGACTAGAGAGCTCAAACAAACGTGCCCAGCCACCTTGCAGACACTGGTAAAAAACTGATGTACTTCCTGTATGGGAGGGATTATATAGGGGATCACTTCCTGTCTAAGACTTTGTCTACCAGTGTCCATTTACCTAGAGATGGCGTATAACACAGTAGGTAATTAATATTAGCCTAACTCTGTGTCCCATGATGTATGAAAAAGAAATGTCACGCTCTAGATGCGCAAAGCTGGTAGAGACCTCCCCAAAAAGACTTGCAGCTGTAATTGCAGCGAAATGTGGTTCTACAAAGTATTTACTCAGGGAGGCTGAATACAAATGCACACCACACTTTTTACATAATTTGTAAAAAAAAAAATTGAGAACTATTTAGGTAATAAAATAGTGCAATAGAAGGGGCTCAGAAAAACAAAAACTGCTGTGTAAATGCTAGTGACATCATAGATGTAATATTTGATTTTTACATAGTTCCAGTTTAAATGTGGCCAGGCTAGCTAGAAAGCTGAAAAACAAGCCCAAATAAATAGCAGAAACAACCACAGAGGGTAAAGGGAGACAAAAGGACTAGCTGGAAAAGCCATTGGCTTCCAGCAGCTACAACTAGGACTTGCAGACATCACACAGATATAGTCAGGATAAAAAAAATATATTGTACAATAACTTCGGCTTATAAATACTTGATAAAATTTACCTAATAAAAAAATAAAACTAAACAAAGCCAGTTTCCCGTAATCTGCATGCAAAACATTAATGGTGTACATGCATTAGCAGCCTTACTCGTTTGAGCTCTGCTACATCATGGACTTCTTTCTTTATCTGTTCTGCATAGGACATCTGTTGCTGGAGTTTAGATCTATAAGAGGAAGAAACAAAATAGTTTAGCCATAGCATACTTGAATACCACCAAATATTGAGTCCCCAGGTTTCTCAAAATAACAAAAAGAAAAAAAAAGGAAGGAAGGAGGATATAAGAAGATATCTTGATCTCAAATGCTGATGCAGCACCTACAATGACTTTTCCCCACACTCAGGCAATGTTAACCTATGAAGCCCATGCAGTATAGGGACTACTCCCAAGTCAGTGTGTAAACGGGAAAGGTCCTAAATTAGTCACATAGAAAGTCAGTGTGATAATGGACATTTCGATGATCGCTAGGTATCTCCTGCACTGTCCATATACTGGAAGAAATGTTATGAAAAAAAGCATTACTTGCTGGTATAGTGTAGTGTCTGGGCAATCTTTCCTGTACATGTATTTTTATAATATTTACCAGAACCATTATTTATTTCTATAAAACCTAGACAGTTGCAGCAATATAACATTACATTGCATAACATAAGTATTAAACTTGCATGTTATTAGTGGGCAGATGCCACATCATATTGTTACAATGCATGGCCACGTCTCCGATATACATCTACAGCCTCCCAAAGACCCCACGTGAAGACAGAAATTCTTTCTGCACTGAGAAAAACAAAGCTGAAAATGCTGAGCTCCTTCAGAAACTTCTATTTGCCTGCCTGTCTCTGGCCCCAATACTTGAGAGAACTGGAAAAGTTCCTGGAATTAGAGGTTTTATTCTTTTTAAAAAGGGAGCTCCAGATGAAAAGGGAAGGCAGTTTGATATTTTAATTGTAAGATGCGACACTATACGGTGGTTGCTATAGCACTGCAGCTTTACTTTGCATAAACTTATTACAGGCTTGATTTTATTATTTTTCTTGGTGGCATAGTCTCTCATCCTTCACTTTATGTCTTTATATTTTGCTTCTCTCTGTGTAGGCTTCACTGACATTGCTATGTATACAAGTGCACTTATCCTGCTGAGCTCAGGATAGATTGTATAACCTGTAGCAATACACATATTTTTTTCATAGAAGCCCCTTATGACGGCTCTGTCAGTATTCACTAGGATCGATATTTCTTGAATATTTTGCCCCCCTTGGACCCTGTGTTTGACTACACATAAGGTTCATACTGCCATAGCTCCCGGAAATGATGCCTCTTGGGATTTCCAGGTCATAATGTCTCATCTCAAAACACAGTTTTTGTAAGGGTACCGTCACACTGAGCAGCGCCCGGGCGTCGGTGGTAAAGTGCTCTTATTTTTAGGGGCGCTTTTCTGTAGTTTTCGCAGCGATTTTTGGACGCTAGCGGGGTGCTTTTAACCCCCACTAACGGCCGAAAAAGGGGTTAAAAGCACCCATAAAGCGCCGCTGCAGTGGAACTTTGCTGGCGCTTCCCATTGATTTCAATGGGCAGGGGTGCTGTAGGAGCGGTGTATACACTGCTCCTACAGAGCTTCAAAGATGCTGCTTGCAGGACTTTTTTTGAGCGTCCTGCCAGCGCACAGCTCCAGTGTGAAAGCCCTCACACTTTCACATTGGAGTGAAAGGAGAGGCACTTTACGGGTGCCATTTTCAGCGCTATATCGTTTGTAAAGCGTCTCAGTGTGAAAGGGGGTCTATGTATTTAGAGAGCAGGGTTTCCGCAGTATATACAGTATCTCACATAAGTGAGTACACCCCTCACATTTTTTTGGGAAATAATTTATTATATCTTTTTATCTATGTAACAACACTGAAGAAATTATACTGTGCCACAATGTAAAGTAGTGAGTGTACAGCTTGTATAACAGTGTAAATATGCTGTCCCTTCAAAAGTAACTCAACACCCAGCCATTAATGTCTAAACCGCTGGCAACAAAAGTGAGAACACCCCTAAGTGAAAATGTCCAAATTGGGCCCAATCAGCCATTTTCCCTCCCCGGTGTCATGTGACTCAGTGTTACAAAGTCTCAGGTGTGAATGGGGAGCAGATGTGTTAAATTTGGTGTTATCGCTCTCACTCTCTCATACTGGTCCCTGAAAGTTCAAAATGGCACCTCATGGCAAATAACTCTCTGCCAAGACCCTGAAACTGAGCTGCAGCATAGTGGCCAAGACCATGCAGTGGTTTAACAGGACAGGTTCCACTCAGAACAGGCCTCACCATGGTCAACCAAAGAAGTTGAGTGCCCATGCTCAGCATCATATCCAGAGGTTGTCTTTGGGAAATGACGTAAGAGTGCTGCCAGCATTGCTGCAGAGGTTGAAGGGATGGGGTGGGGGGGGGGGGGGTCAGCCTGTCAGTGCTCAGACCATACGCCACACACTGCATCAAATTGGTCTGCATGGCTGTCGTCACAGAAGGAAGACTCTTCTAAAGATGATGCACAAGAAAGCCAGAAAACTGTTTGCTGAAGACAAGCAGACTAAGGACATGGATTACTGGAACCATGTCCTGTGGTCTGATGAGACCAAGATAAATGTACTTGGTTCAGATGGTGACAAGCGTGTGAGGAGTACAAAGACAAGTGTGTCTTGCCTACAGTCAAGAATGGTGATGGGAGTGTCATGGTCTGGGGCTGCATGAGTGCTGCCTGCACTGAGGAGCTACAGTTCATTGAGGGAGCCATGAATTCCAGCATGTACTGCGACATACTGAAGCCGGTAAACCTCCAAGACGACCACTGCCTTGCTAAAGAATCTGAGGGTAAAGGTGATGGACTGGCCAAGCATGTCTCAGACCTAAACCCTATTGAGCATCTGTGGGGCATCCTCAAACAGAAGGTGGGGGAGCGCAAGATCTCCAACATCCACCAGCTTCATAATGTCCTCATGAAGGAGTGGAAGAAGACTCCAGTGGCAACCTGTGAAGCTCTGGCGAACTTCATGCCCAAGAGGGCTAGGGCAGTGCTGGAAAATAATAGTGGCCACACAAAATATTGACACCTTGGCCCCAATTTGGACATTTTCACTTAGGCTTGTACTCAATTTTGTTGCCAGCGGTGTAGACATTAATGGCTGTGTGTTGAGTTATTTTGAGGGGACAGCAAATTTACACGGTTATACAAGCTGTACACTCACTACTTTACATTGTAGTAAAGTGTCACATGAAAAGATATAATAAAATATGTACAAAAATGTGAGGGGTGAACTCACTTTTGTGAGATACTGTATATATTTGTTTGGATAAATATCAGACTGTACAGAAAGTTACCCATATCATTACATATCTACATCATGTGCCTGCTCCTGAAGAGTGGATCAATCCACAAAAATGCGTTGAGCTCCTTTATCTGCTGTGTTTTCATTCATGATATGCTCATTAGATTTATATGCAATTTTTTTATTACCTCTATCAAATGGTTCAAGATCCCATATTAATGTTTATTTACTAGGATATTTATACTTAACAATCCTTGATATATATATATATATATATATATATATATATATATATATATATATAGTATTTTTTTAACTAAGAAAATTACTTGTAACCCCCAAACATTGTGTGTATGTATATACACACACACACACACACAATTGGTCCAAAGACCAATTGTAGTCCACAAGCTGAAAAAAAAAAAAAAAAAAAAAAAAAGTGTCTTTCCAATTTCAATCTGTACAAACACCCAGTGCTCCCCACAGGATAGATAGAGACAATATTATCTTCTTACCAGATATTAAGACCTTACAAGGTCTATATGCGCATTCAGTGAGCAATCACCTCTCAGTTTGGGTATAAACCGCCTCAGCTGTTCAGCCTACTGAATGGACTCCAATGATGCAAACTACCCACAGCAATTATCCTTTAGGGAACACCAAAACCCGATCACGCGGTATATTTATACAAAGGGGAAGAGGCTCCACTGGTTCCAGGCTGGCTATACCAAGTGGCTATACCAAGTAGCAGTGACCTTCAAACTAAGCAGGTACCATAAGGTGTGTAATCAACCACAGCTCAAGGAATGCATAGGAATCACTGGAGAACTTTTTGGTAGTAAAATACAGTTAGAAGCGTAAATGTACCTACAAAAGTTGCATTTGTGGCAGGGTCTTGAACCACGTCGTTTGTTGTCTCTATGTGGCACAGGAGCATAATGACTCATAACCAAAGTGTCTCTTAAAGAACGGGATCTTTTGAAAGTGATTTCAGGATAATCCATCAGATGTTTCGATACATTGGGATCCCCTTTGAGGAGATACCAATATTTGTTGAGAATGTTTTGCACTTGGGAATGCTGACCACAAAAACGTGTTATCAGTCTTACTCACAAATTTGATTTGGGAGGTCTCTGCCCAAGAATGAGGGTAGTCCTATTTTTGTTTTTTGGCTTTCAGATAAGATCTTTTAAGACATTCATTACTGTATCCGTGATGACGCAGACGTATTTGAAGTTTTTTGGCCTCCAATTCAAAATCTGCTTCATTACTGCAATTTCTTTTTAAAACGAAGGTATTGGCCATAAGGGATACTCGCCACAAGCGGTACAGGATCAGAACTCGAAGCATGCAGCAAAGTATTTGCTGCCAAAGGTTTTCGGAGCGGAGTAGATCCAAAATCTCCATTGGGATTAACAAAAATTTGTATATCAAGGAACGTCAAAGGAGAATGACTATTTTTATTCCCTTTTATATATTTTTTTTATAGATGCCTGTGTGCGCTTTTTTTGATACTGACTGACAATACCTATCCAGACATTTTGTCTCGGATATATTTCATACTCTACCTTACATTTTCAAGTTGTCAAGCTACCATTGATTGATTCTTGCCTTGTCGCATTACCTTCCAGGTATTGATTTTATAAAAATTTTTTTTTTTTTTTAGTTTTTCCATTATACCTATGGGGAAACTAGTCAGAAAGTATTAAATTACAATATGTAATGAACCCCATTAAATCCTTGCTTCACCATAGACTGTCCCTCTCTGCAGGCCTTTGGGGATGCACTTTTTCAGCGGCCATTGTACTTTCAACGTTACCATCACAGACCCAAATGGGCTCTATTAATGGTTTTATAATCTATGAAATGAACAGACCAAATTTTGGGAATCCGTGTTGATGTGGTGAGATATGATTCTGTGCTCTGTTTAGCTATATGTTTTTTATGTCCTTTTGAAATTATACTTTTTGATTTGTATTTTGATTGTTCATTTGCATAAATACTAATTTGTATTTACGTGTTCTTTTTGTATTTTGTTGTTGTAGCATTTATTGTGGGCTGCACTATGTCCTAAGGAAGCTCGAATGAGCGAAACATGTTGAGAGTCGCAGCTTTTCTTTGCTTTTATATATAGGATTGGTAACATTCTATGCATGTACCATGCATGTACATACTTCTGGTTATGTACTGCTATTTCAATATTGAGGTCTTTATTTATTTATTTTTTGTATAAATAAAAAAAAAAATATTATTTTATAATATAAATGCTTTGATTTATCCAATTTGATACCGTTCAAAGTCCCGGGGTTGGTTACCCTCCAGCCCTTTTGGCTTCCGCCCCCCCTTTTTCCTTCTGGATTTTTGTATATGAAATATTTGGGATGTGGTATCATTATTTTTGATCTTCTCATCTTTATGTTTGTCATGTGTAAGTGATAAGAGGCTCCTCATTATGTGCCTCTTCCTCCCCTGCATTTTCCCTCATTCATTTGTGTGTCTCCTCCCTCTTCTCCCTCCCTCTGCACTCCTCTCCCTCCCTCTGCACTCCTCTCCACCCTGTCTCGTCTCCTCTGGAATCATCCAGCTTAGCCTTCCAGGCTTTACCAGGGTGTTTAAAAAAAAACTAGAGTTCTCCAGTGATTCCTATGCATTCCTTGAGCTGTGGTTGATTACACACCTTATGGTGCCTGCTTAGTTTGAAGGTCACTGCCACTTGGTATAGCCAGCCTGGAACCAGTGGAGCCTCTTCCCCTTTGTATAAATATACCGCGTGATCGGGTTTTGGTGTTCCCTAAAGGATAATTGCTGTGGGTAGTTTGCATCATTGGAGTCCATTCAGTAGGCTGAACAGCTGAGGCGGTTTATACCCAAACTGAGAGGTGATTGCTCACTGAATGCGCATATAGACCTTGGAAGGTCTTAATATCTGGTAAGAAGATAATATTGTCTCTATCTATCCTGTGGGGAGCACTGGGTGTTTGTACAGATTGAAATTGGAAGGACACTTTTTTTTTCAGCTTGTGGACTACAATTGGTCTTTGGACCAATTGTGCGTGTGTGTTTCTCCTGAGGAAGCTGGAATGAGCGAAACATGTTGAGAGTCGCAGCTTTTCTATAATATATATATATATATATATATATATATATATATATAGATTGGTAACATTCTATGCACTTTGCTCTGTACCATGCATGCCCATACCTTCTGGATTTTTGTATACTTACATGACAGCGTAACACGTTGATATATAATTGTATATATATGAATTGCATTGGGGTACTGACCATTTTTATCTTCAATATGTATTACCATTTTTTACCCTTCCATTCGACTGCATGCTTCATCTAAAAGCACTATATGGCCATATGGTGTAACCAAATCCCCATATTTTTTACTGAATATGTTCAGGTGTTTTAAATAGCCTTGCAGGTTTTAAATGGCATTTTTGCATGTGTGCACTGTAATCTTTTGTTCTGTTTGCATGGTCTTATAGCAGCACCATCTTTAATGAAATTTTAGGGTGTGCCCCCCAAATTTTTGTTTGTCTATATGACTTTACCAGGTACCTGCTTTGTTTAAAGTCTCATAATCCTTAATTTTTAACTTATTATAGGCTTATTTTAAAGCAAACCAGTCAGCCGATCGGTTCTTGATGAGACAATGTAGTACTTTGTCCAAACTTGCTAGGTGCCCCGCAACACATACCACTGTATTTCTTTTGCCAGCGTTTGCCTCAAGCAAGTGCTAGGAGACAGGCACTCCCTAGAAAAGTACCAGTCTCCTTTCTAGCTGCGATGTTGGGTGCCCTTTTGCTGAGGAGGGGCACCCTGCCTGACATTGCAGCTAGCAAGATGGAACATATGAAAAAAAGTTATTTAACTTTAAATCCACTTGTGATTTAGATTTTTTGCAACTCTGCTTCACAGCACATTCAGATTAGTGACACATATTTTCTTGGTTCAGCAATGCAGCATACTGGAACTCCTCTGGCCAATTCATTGGACAATGGCTTATCTGTATCAACTCTGTACAGTTAGCAGGGGGTTTATCCAGCAAGCGGTAATGGTCAACCAGAGAGACGTGGAGTAGTCTTCCTGACTATCAGAAATCAGAATATCAAAAAAAGGCAGGCCAAAAATTACAAACCCATCTGTAAAACAGTAACGCGAATATTTAGCCATTTGTCTCTCCATTAAGTTTCACTCCATTTTAAGCAACATTTCTAAAATATAGCCTGTTGCAAAAAACAAATGGACACACAAGCATTAATAAAATTTGAATCTAACCTTAGATTCTGAAGTTCTTTTCTGGCAGATTCCTCTGCTAACTGAGCAATATGAACCTTTTCTTTGAGTTGACTTATTTCCGTGTGGTTATTTTGGTCCTGATCCTCTTTATACTTCTCCAGTTCAGTTACTCTGTTTTCTAGTTCCAGCCTAAGGGAAAACATAGCAGCCAAAATCTAAATTTAAAAGGCAGAGAACCACACACAAAATGGAACAAATAATCAGGTATGTGTACAGTAAATATAGCAGATTTATGCCATTGCTGACCTTTCAGACAGGATTGTAGCAGTTTCCTGTAGGCCTGCTTCTTTGGCAGCTTGCACTCTACGTATTAATTCACGCTCTCTCTCAGCCAGGAGCTCCTTTTGGCGTTCTAGATTTGCTTTCAGAATCCCATTTTCTATTTCTAATTCTGCCGAATAGAATTTTCCATTCTCAAAGTTACTTTATTTTTTTACACATTAATGACTTCAACCAACTGAAAAGCAGGTATAATCATTGCATTTTATTTAGGCACATAATCATTACCTCTAAATCAGCATAGAATAGTTTTTTACTAGGCTAAGACATAAAGCCCAATGTGAGATGGCAAGAATCCTAACCACCAAAATGACACCATCACTCTAATATTATGAAACATACAGGAAATTATGTGTAATAAACGTGACTATGCATACTTTTAAAGAAAACTATTACTAACAGAATTACAGAGGCTGTCATTTCTGTCTTCTTTTAAAAAATAGGTTACAAGTCTTCTTCTAATTACCCTGGCAAGTTCTACCAGAATGGCACTGGCTGAGGGTTTTAGCAAGAGTTTCACAGTGCAGGGTTCAGTATGTGAGCACCCGATGTGCACAGAAAACTTTTACAAAGTAAGTGTAAAGCATTCGTATGTCAAACTAGTGCCGGTCAGTGCTTAGACCATATGCCGCACACTGCATCAAATTTATTTTTAATTTGAAAGTGTTTTTTTTTTCACAAAAAAATGGCGTTTGAAAAACTGCTGCACCAATACTGTGCGATATAAAAAATTGCAACAATCGCTGAGAGTGTCTGCTAAAAAATGAAATATTTTATAATATTATATAAACACACACTAATATATATATATATATATATATACACACACACACACACACACACACACACACACACATACATATATATATGTATGTATGTTTGGGGTTACAAGCAATTTTCTTCTTCCGTAAAAAAAATACTTGTAAACAAAAAGTGCAAGAAAATGCTTGGTCTTCAAGTGGATAATCCTTGTATGGCTCAATCCAATTTAAACAACAAACTTCTTCACATACAGTGCTTCCAAAGATACCATATGTTTGTATAGATATATCTGTGATGAAAATACTTTAGTTCCAGAATGGGCATATTAAACATCTTAATAGGTGAAGTGACTGTCACTTTAAAACAAGCTACCTGCTGGTTTTAGCAGACTTTTAAAGGACTGAAGCTTATCGAAGCTTGCAGTCAGCACTCCTCTCACCACTACCACCAAACAAGGAGCCGAATAGTGGTCTGAAGGCTACAGAAAAGCTGTTTAATGCTTGTTGAAAGCTTTTCAAATATTTTGTAAAAGCTTTCTATATGCACACTGTTCTTAGACATGCTGAAGCCCATAGAACTGGCCTTGTCACGTACTGAAAACCCATCTGACTGCTGCTTTGCATCTAATGCCCTGTACGGTCGGACATTCCAACCACAAAATCTGACGGATTTTGGCCGAAACTTGTGTTGCATACACGCGGTTGGACAAAGTTGTCAGAAAATCCGATCGTTCAGAACGAGGTGACGTTCATTGCGTACGACGGGACTATGCAGAGGCTAGTAGCCAATAGCTTTGGTCATGTAATTTAATCTGAGCATGCGTGGCACTTTGTCCATCGGAATTCTCTACAAACAATCGGAAAAAGTCCGATCGGATTTTGTTGTCGGAAAATTTTAGATCCAGCTCTCAAACTTATTCCATTGGAATTTCTGACGGAAAAAGTCTGATAGAGCCCACATACGATCAGATTTTCCTTCAACATAATCCTATCTGACTTTTTCCATCGGAATTTCCAACTGTGTGTACAGGGCATTACACATCTTAAGTGCAGATGTGAACTAAGGAGAACCCATAATGAGCCTTGTATCATATCTTTTTATGAAGGTTGACATTCTTAAAATCAAACAACACCATAATTACTGCATAAGAACTACTTTGCCAAAAACATATTAATATAATTATATATATATATATATATATATATATATATATATATATATATATATATATATATATATATATACACACATATACAAATGACTCGAAACGTGTGTGTGTGTGTGTGTTTATATATATATATATATATATATATATATATATATATATAATATATATATAACACACACACACACACACACACACACACACACACACACACACACTTCGAGTCATTTCATGTTTTAAAATACATTTTCTATTGTATTAGGGATACACTACCTTCGAGCTGACTTTGAATCTTGTCTTTATCTTTCTCAGTTTCATTCTTAGCTCTGGCAGCTTCTAATTTTATGTTGGTACTTTCAATGTTGTGGGAATGCTTTAGTTTATCAACCTGTATAATACAAAAGGAGTATGTGCTAGTGCTTAAAAAGCCAATGTCAGAAAATCGAAAATGTAAATACGTTGTATAACCTACAACCATATTGCAAAAATAATATCCAATGGGAGCAGGGGAAGAATAAGGGAGGGGGCAGGGGGGAAGCAAATACATTAGTCAGTGAGCATTAGTAAGTTAAGCTAGGGAGCAGCAGGTGCTTGCCAGCAACCTCACATCAAGGCGGCAGCTACCCGTCAACCTCTAATCCTCACAAGTCTATCCAGTCTAAACAAATTTTGACAAATTTCTTAGGACATTTTCGATTTAGATAGGTAAACTTATATAAAAGGCAAAAAACTCTATTCACAGCAGATCGCCAAGAAACGGCAGCGGGGAGCTGATCATAATTTCCAACATAACATCTCTTTGTGAGACATAAAAGGAAAGATAGCAGATGAAAAGTTTTAATTAAATGAAAATCATCAAAAACATTTAAGAGGAACATCTTGGGGTCCAGTCCGAGTTAGACCACATGCCGAGTTAACATCCAAAACGACTGTAAGGAGGGACAAGACCATACCATGTACAAGAAAGGAGCCTGACATCTTGGACAGATCAGAGAGATAGACCGATAGATAGTCGCCAAATGCTGAGGTGTATAGTATACCCTGTGTAGAAACATACGCTGGATAAACTGATCTCTAGCTGAGATCATAGTAGTAACATAAGAGCTCAGACAAGCTTTCCACTCCTTCTCCAAGGTAGGTATACAAGCATGCCACCTTCCATACACCCGATCCAGCTTAGTTGTATAAGCCAAAGATAAGTGCAGGTATAGGGAGGATAGGGATTTGTCCAACAGCCTGGAGCTCAGGAGCTTCTCAAGGGGGTCCGACTCCATTGCAAACCGCAACAAGGGAACTGTTGGCCAAAGGCATGTCTGAGCTGCAAATATCTGAAAAGCTTCTAATTGGGTAACTGAAACGCTGCCTTAAGATCTGGAAACTTTCTCAGACGACCCTCTGCAACTATACTGTATGTTTTAAACCCACTATACCCCTTAGTGGCCCACACACTAGGATCCAGGATACTATACATGTGAGGGAGAGAGGGATTACTCCACAGAGGAACATGAGGGGAGAAGGACTGTGCCATAACAGCATGGTAGTGCGCATCAGGATCCTAACTTCCGAATGCACCCTAGGGCCCCTAAAAAACAAGGTTACTAAGCGTTGAATATAATCCCACAATGGCCACCCCCAAAGTCACAGCAGGATTGTCTTGGGGTTGTAAAAACCACCATCTGATGGTGACCAGCACCACCACCCAGTAATACAGTTCAATTTTTAGCATACAACCCCCCTGCACAAAAGGGTAGCTGCAACATAGACAGGGCCACCCGAGGAGTTCTTCCAGCCCAGATGACCTCCAGTTAGTAGTGGGAGTAGGTGGGAGTGAGCGCAAGGACAAACATTGCTGCGATTCACCAGGGGTACTAAATTAAGGTTGCAACACAAGGACAGTTCTCCACCTATCCTAATATCCAGGTATTTAAATTCAACAACCCATTGGAGTGGGGTACCAGATGGGAGCTTAGGATGGGCTGGATGCAGTGGAAATAAGAGGATTTCCCTCCAATTAATTTTGATTCACGAATAAGAGCCAAATAATCTATAATTTAGAGGGCAGCAGGTAATGAAGAGGTGCCATCAGTTAAATAAAGGGGGGTATAGTCAGCATATAACTATATTTTCTCTTCTATGACCCCCTCTCAAACTCTGAATGGGGTCAGCAGTCCTAATCAAAGTGGCCAGGGGTTCCATTGCCAGAGGGAATAGACCAAGGGACAAGGGACATCCCCGTCTCATCCCCCTTTTAAGGGGGAAGGGCGGGGGACATTTAATTATTTGTGCAAATTCTAGCGAATGGGGTGGAATTCAACATGCAAATCCAGGCTATGAAAATTGGACCAAACCCATACTTATGGAGGAGAGCCCAGAGGTAGGGCCACTCTACTGAATAAAAGGCTTTTTCAGCGTCAAGAGAGACCACTACCCTCAGGCTGTGATCAGTTGCCCCAGCAACATGGGTGAGTAGTCTACAGATATTAATGTCCATTCTCCTGCCTGGCATGAACCTGGTTTGGTCCAGATGTACCAATGCATTAATTACTATAGTAAGATGAAGGGCCAAGACCTTTGCTAGGGCATCCACATTAAGCAACGAGATGGGCCTAAATAAAGAGCATAGATCAGAGCCCCTGCTGGGTTTAGGGAGGACTACATTCACCGCCTCTCTCCTGGATGAAGGCAGGGAGCCAGACTCAGAATGCATCCAGTAGTGTTTCATGGTAAACCGGGAGGAGGATCAGCATATTTTTTAAATAATTCCTCCAGGAAGTCATCCAAGCCTGGAGTTTTCCCCATTGGAGGGATATAACAGCCAACTGCAGCTCCTCCAAAGTTATAGGAGTGTCCATCTTATCTCTATATGCATCAGTTTAGCTAGGAGGGTTAATGTCCTCCAGGTACACAGCCTCCTCCGAGTGCGTGGACTCTGATGCATAAAGGTCTTGGTAATATGCAGCAAAGCAAGCATTACATTTGTGCAGGGTCTGTTTAGGTAAACACAATCATCTATTACAATCACCAACATCCCACCAGAATCAGTAATGCAGGAGATAGAGATCGGGTCAAATTGTTCTTTGGCTAACCAGGTCAGAAGACGTCCAGTCTTCTCGCCTTGTTCAAAGATGGAGCAGGTGCACATTAGTAGGCTCTGTATGGAGGACGATGACTATACGTTATGTCAATTGCAATGACTGGTACACCTGGATGTCCCACGTCTACATGTAGGTAGCCTCTAAAGTAGAAATACTAACCTCTGCCGCAGCTCTATCAGCCCCCATCTCCAAATTTACCTTCCGAATAATAGGTTGCAAACTGCCCCTAGAAAAGGCTTTAAATGCGTCCCAGGTCACAGAGAGGGAAACAGAGGCATCATGTCGAATCCAAAAATCTAGGAGCTCACTACGGTATGGCACGCCAACTCTCGGATTGATTAACCAGAACTGCGATAATCTGCAAAGGCCCTCAGCAGGAGACACAGAGTTACCCAAAAGTAAAACAAGAGGGGCATGGTCTGAAATGCCCAGGGGGAGAATAGTAGCATCCCTGACCCTGGAGAGGATCGGTCCCTCAGAGAAGGCCAGGTCAATGCTAGAAAAAGTTTTATTAGGTAGCAGAGTGGCAGGTATAGGCTCTCAACACAGGATTCCGCCAACACTAAAACATCTACAACAGGGCTCGAAAACCCCCGGGCGCCAGGTCGCATTTGCGACTAGAATTCGCATTCTGGCGCCTGGTGCAACACAGCTGGGGTGTCCTGTCTCCGTGTGGACCCCGAACTCCACCGTGCGATTGCATCAGGCCGCGCCGGCCAGTAATTGAGGCCGCGGCTTTGCGGCCTTCTAAAGTCTTTCCGTAGTCTGGCGCCATCTTGTGGTGGATGTTGAAATTACAACCCATACAATAATGCTAATCCTAATGGAGCTTCAAAGCCCTGCCTGTTTTTCACTGCCCGCCCATTTCCTTCCCGAAGTGAAGAGAAGGAAGTGATTGCAGGCGTCATCTGGTGCCTTTTGCCCAACGATGAGTGTGGTGGCTGGCAAATAGCTTTATATATAAATATATACATTTTTTTTTTCCATAATAGCATTTATTTTTTAAAAGTAAAAAAAAAAAAAAAAAATAATTAAAATTAAGGAAAAAAAATATTATTTGTAATCCTACCTGCTTGACCCCTTTCACAGGGGCTGTCTGATCAGGTTCACCTGTCATTTTTTTCAGGCGGACCTGATAGAACCCTTAGCGGGGATATGGCAGTAAATAAGTGGGAATATGGCGGAAATAAAAGAAGTCACATTCTTTTGTTAACCACTTCGTGCCCGCGCTATAGACGAAAGATGTCTACAGCGCGGACACCAATTTCCGGGAGGGTGTCCCTGGACAACCTCCTGTTTACTTCACCTCTGCACGCCGCCATGGGCGTGCATCGGGGAAGTTCTGTGTTGGCCGTGTCCCTTGGATACAGCCAATCACAGATCATGCTAAATGGCCAATCACAGAGGACATTTAGCACCCGAGCGGTGTGTCCAATGAGAGGTCATCTCATATGTGGGGGGCTGAGGGCTATCTTCCCCTCACTCGTCTCCATGTCAGGCCAGGGACAGGTCCAGATTGCCGTCACGGACCTGGCTCCTAACTTTTTTAGCTGGCTCCTAGATTCCAAGCAAATTTGTCAACACCTGATCTACAAGATGAAAGGCATCCTCCCATGCCTGCAAGTTGGGAACTGAGGTGGCAGTGGGAGACATCCTATCCCGTTCAGGGTCTGGCACCATATTAAAGTCCCCCATAAGCAAAATATTGTCAGTAGGAAAAAAAGCCGGACGGGCCAATAAAGTATAAAGCTGCTTGACTGGTGCTGCCGGCAGGAGATAAAGTCCCACCAACACCATCTGTACACGGTATATAAAACAGTATAAACAATTACATAGTGACCATCCAAATCCAGGGCCAACAGTTTAAATGGGAGTGACTTGTGCACCAAAAGGCTGACTCCTCTAGAAAAATAAATTTGTGTGGCGCGATAGTGGTAACCCACCCGGGCGTTTATACAGTGAAGAAAAAAGTATTTGATCCCCTGCTGATTCTGTATGTTTGCCCACTGACAAAGAAATCATCAGTCTATAATTGTAATGGTAGGTTTATTTTAACAGGGAGAGACAGAAAAACAGAAATATTGAGAAAAACGCATTTCAAAAACGTTATACCGGTAAATTGATTTGCATTTTAATGAATGAAATAAGTATTTGACCTCCACAAAACATTACCTAGTACTTGGTGGCAAAACCCTTGTTTGCAATCACAGAGGTCAGATGTTTCTTGTAGTTGGCTACTGTAACAGACCTAGCCAGGACAGAGGATTTTGGAGGGGACTGAATGTTAGCCCTTGTACACACGGTCGGAGATTCCGACGGAATGTGTCCGATCGGACCGTTTTTCCGGATATTCCGACTGTGTGTGGTCTACATCGGACTGTTTCCGTCGGAGTATCCGACGGGCCAACTTTTCCAACTTGTTGGAAAAATTTTCCGACAAAATGCTCCGATCAGATATACTCCGATCATGTGTAGAGAATTCCGATCGGACAAAGTGCCACACATGCTCAGATCAAATTCCTAGACCAAAGCTATTGGCTACTAGCGTGAACGTAGTCCCATCACAACTTTGTCCGACCATGTGTATGCAACAGTTTCGGACGAAATCCGTCGGACAAAATCCGACGGATTTGGTTGTCGGAATCTCCGATCGTGTGTACAAGGGCTTAGACTCTTGCTATTTTCGGCTAGACTTGTATTCAATGCAGCTATAATAATATATATCTCTCTGCTGGTCCGACTAGAGGAAGCGGTATTACTGATGGAAGCACACAGCGGAGTGTGGGATAGGATCTGTCACAGCTACCAGGTTTGCACACATCTCAGGAGCGATTTTGTCCCACTCCTCTTTGCAGATCCTCTCCAAGTCATTAAGGTTTCGAGGCTGACGTTTGGTAACTCTAACCTTCAGCTCCCTCCACATATATTTTCTAGGACACTCCAGGACCTTAATGTACTTCTTCTTGAACAATTCCTTTGTTGCCTTGGCCGTGTGTTTCGGTCATTGTCATGCTGGAATACCCATCCACGATCCATTTTCAATAACCTGGCTGAGGGAACGAGGTTCTCACTCAAGATATGATGGTAAATGGCCCCGTCCATTGGCCCTTTGATGTGGTGAAGTTGTGCTGTCCCCTTAGCAGAAGAACACCCCCAAAGCCTAATGGTTCCACCACCATGTTTGACAGTGGGAATGGTGTTCTTGGTGTCGTAGGCAGCATTCCTCCTCCTCCAAACACAGCAAGTTGAGTTGATGCCAAAGAGCTTGATTTTGGTCTCATCTAACCACAACACTTTCACCCAGTTCTCCTCTGAATCATTCAGATGTTCATTAGCAAACTTCAGACGGGCCTGTACTTGTGCTTTCTTGAGCAGGGGGACCTTGTGGCCGCTGCAGGATTTCAGTCCTTCACGATGTATTGTGTTACCAATTGTTTTCTTGGTGACTATGCTCCCAGCTACCTTCAGATCATTGACAAGATTCTTCCGTGTAGTTCCGGGCTCATTCCTCACCGTTCTCATGATCATTGAAACTCCAAGAGGTGAGATCTTGCATGGAGCACCAGACTGAGGGAAATTTACAGTAAATTTGTGTTTCTTCCATTTGCAGATAATCGCACCAACTGTTGTCACCCTCTCACCAAGCTGCTTGCCGATGGTCTTGTAGCCCATTCCAGCCTTGTGTAGGTCTAATCTTGTCCCTGACATCCTAGTCAGAGTGACAGCTCTTTGGTCTTGACCATGGTGGAGAGATTGGAATCTGAGTTATGCTTCTGTGGTTAGGTGTCCTTTATACAGGTAGCAAGCTGAGATTAGGAGCATTCCCTTTAAGAGAGTGCTCCTAATCTCAGCTCATTACCTGTATAGAAGAAACCTAAGAGCCAGTCATCTTGCGGATTGGTAGGGATCAAATGCTTATTTCACTCATTAACCACTTGAGATCCGCGCTATAGCCAAATGACGGCTACAGCGCGGATCTCCTTTTCCGGGACTACGTCTATTGACGTAGTCCCGTGCACGAGCGGCCTGCGCGCCCCCTGAGGGGCGCGTGCGGTACGCTCTGTGATCGGCGAGTCCATGAGACTCACCTGATCACCGATTCGTGCAAGGGGTCGATCCCGACCCCTTATCACGTGATCAGCTGTCAGCCAATGACAGCTGATCATGTGATATAATGGAGCCGGTAATCGGCTATTATTCATATTCCTATTATTAGAAGAAAAAAAAGCCGATCACTGGCTCTGTCACCGACTCAACATCAGTCCTGATCACGGCCAGCCCTGCTAGTGCCCACCTGCCCCCTGCCAGTGCCCACCTGCCCCCTGCAGTGCCACATGTATTAAAAGTAAGTGCCCCCCGTCAGTGCCACCCAGCAGTGCCCATAGTGCCACCCAGCAGTGCCCATAGTGCCACCCAGAAGTGCCACCCACAGTGCCCACAATCTGCCTCAAAGGTGCTACACCCCAGTGCCACATATCCGTGCCCATCAGTGTCATCTACCAGTGCCCAGCAGTGCCGCCCATCAGTGCCCAGCAGTGCCACCTATCAGAGCCACCTATCAGTGCCCATCAGTCCCATCTATCAGTGGTACCTATCAGTGCCCATCCGTGCCACCCATCCATGCCATCTTATCTGTGCCCATCTTTGCCTATCAGTGCCGCCTTATCTGTGCCTATTAGTGCCGCCTTAACTATGCCTATCAGTGCCCACCAGTGCAGCCCATCAGTGCCCACCAATGCAGCCCATCAGTGCCCACCAATGCAGCCCATCAGTGCCCACCAATGCAGCCCATCAGTGCCCACCAATGCAGCCCATCAGTGCCCACCAATGCAGCCCATCAGTGCCCACCAATGCAGCCCATCAGTGCCCACCAGTGCAGCCCATCAGTGCCGCCTAATCAGCGCACTTCAATGAAGGAGAAAAATGACCCGTTTGCAAAATTTGATTGTTTTTTTTTGCATCTTATTTTGTTTGTTTAGCAAAAAATAAAACTCCGAGCTGTAACTAAATACCACCAAAAGAAAGCCCTATTTGTGGGAAAAAAAATGATAAAAATTTCATTTGGGTACAGTGTTGTATGCCCGCGCAATTGTCATTCAAAGTGCATCAGCGCTGAAAGCTGAAAATTGGTCTGGGACTGAGGGGGGTTTAAGTGCCCAGTAAGCAAGTGGTTAAAATGCAAATAAATTTATAACTTTTTTGAAATGCGTTTTTCTGGATATTGTTGTTATTCTGTCTCTCACTGTTAAAAAAACAAAACGTACCATTAAAATTATAGCCCGATCATTTCTTTGTCAGTGGGCAAATGTACAAAATCGACAGGGGATCAAATACTTTTTTTCCCCTTGCTGTAAGGAACGCACCCTCCCACCCACCAGGTGTGTCTCCTGTAGTATACATATGTGCAGGTGGCGCAAAAATGTAAATACCAACGAACGTTTAACATTGGAGTTCAAACCGCGCACATTCCAGGATATCTTTTTACCATTGGTCATACTTGTGTGGGGAAAAAGTTTGCAGGAGAAGAGGCAACGGCGCCACTAATCCTGCACCAGGACGTATCAAAATAAATAAAATATAGACAAAAGCATATAAAAAAGGAAAACAGCACACTAAGCACCTTATTAACCATAGAAACAGTAGAAACAATCCTCCACCCCTACCCAACCAACCCCACACCCGCCAGGGGAGGCTTCACACCCAACCCAAAACATGGCGAATATTACCAACTAGGGGGCTATATGAGCAAGAGTCAGGCAGTCAGTGTCTCTAGCTCATGCACCAGTAATGTAATGAGGAACACAAAGTCAGTAAGTATCATTCGGAAAGAATTGTGGGTATGATTGCCCAGCCAACAGGCTAGGGGCACAATCTTGAAGAACTTGCCAGAATAAGTCTGGCAAAGCTTGCCGGGTCATTTCCAGAATGACTAATCTACAGGAGGACCCACTTAAAAGTTGTGCGCATGATTTCCTTTGTGCAAGTCATGCATTCTGCACTGCCAGTCTTAGTGATATACCACTGTGGAAAGGAGGGGCTGATGTACTTTGCAGGCCGGGTGAAGAGCAAAAAGAAGATAAGTGAACTCCTTGCACCATCTGGACTGAAAAATGTTGACTCTGCACTTTGCAGATGTAGGAAGTGCATCCAACTCACAGTTCTCTGCAGAGTGCACAATCAAGATTGTTGACAAAGGATTTGAATATCTATGGATAGAGGTAGGGGCTGGGAGAACAAGCAGGGATATACAGTGGGGAGAACAAGTATTTGATACACCGCCGATTTTGCAGGTATTCCTACATACAAAGCATATAGAGGTCTGTAATTTTTATAATAGATACTCTTCAACTGTGAGAGACGGAATCTAAAACAAAAATCCAGAAAATCACATTGTATGATTTTAAATAATTAAACTGCATTTTATTGCATGACATAAGTATTTGATCACCTACCAACCGGTGAGAATTCCGGCTCTCACAGACCTGTTATTTTTTCTTTAAGAAGCACTCATTACCTGTATTAACTGCACCTGTTTGAACTCATTACCTGTATAAAAGACACCTGTAGACACACTCAGACTCAAACTTCTCCACAATGGCCAAGACCAGAGAGCTGTGTAAGGACATCAGGGATACATTTGTAGACCTGCACAAGGCTGGGATGGGCTACAGGACAATAGGCAAGCAGCTTGGTGAGAAGGCAACAACTGTTGGCGCAATTATTAGAAAATGGAAGAAGTTCAAGAGGACGGTCACTCTCCCTCGGTCTGGGGCTACATGCAAGATCTCACCTTGTGGGGTGTCAATAAGGTGAGGGATCAGCCCAGAACTACGTGGCAGGACCTGGTCAATCACCTGAAGAGAGCTGGGACCACAGTCTCAAAGAAAACCATTAGTAGCACAATACGCCGACATGGATTGAAATCCTGCTGCACACGCAAGGTCCCCCTGCTCAAGCCAGTGCATGTCCAGGCCTGTCTGAAGTTTGCCAATGACCATCTGGATGATCCAGAGGAGGAATGGGAGAAGGTCATGTGGTCTGATGAGAAAAAAATAGAACTTTTTGGTCTAAACTCCACTCGTCGTGTTTGGGGGAAGAAGAAGGATGAGTACAGCCCCAAGAACACCATCCCAACCTTGAAGCATGGAGGTGGAAAAAGCATTCTTTGGGGTTGCTTTTATGCAAAGGGGACAGGACGACTGCACCATATTGAGGGGAGGATAGATGGGGCCATGTATCGCCAGATCTTGGCCAACAACCTCCTTCCCTCAGTAAGAGCATTGTAGATGGGTCGTGGATGGTTCTTTCAGCATGACAACGACACGAAACACACAGCCAGGGCAACTAAGGAGTGGCTCCGTAAGAAGCATCTCAAGGTTCTGGAGTGGCTTAGCCAGTCTCCAGACCTTAACCCAATAGAAAATCTTTGGAGGGCACTGAAAGTCCGTATTGCCCAGCAACAGCCCCAAAACATGAAAGATCTGGAGAAGGTCTGTATGGAGGAGTGAGGCCAAAATCCCTGCTGCAGTGTGCACAAACCTGGTCAAGAACTACAGGAAATGTATGATCTCTATAATTGCAAACAAATGTTACTGTACCAAATATTAAGTTCTGCTGTTCTAATGTATCAAATACTTATGTCATGCAATAGAATGCAAATGAATTACTTAAAAAATCATACAAATGTGATTTTCTGGTTTTTTTTTTTTAGATTCCGTCTCTCACAATTGAGGAGTACTATGATAAATATTACAAAACCTCTAAAAGCTTTGCAAGTAGGAAAACCTGCAAAATCGGCAGTGTATCAAATACTTGTTCTTCCCACTGTATACTCTGTATGATGTGTGAGCCTGAGGGATGGGCATGGCCAGTTTTGGGAATGTGGTTACCTGTTGAAAGAAAGAACTTTATGTACATTGGTTGCTATGGGTAACAACAGTTTTATAGTTGTTTCTAAAAGTAAAGCATTTTTTCATCAGTTTTCCTTTATTTGGAACACCGCAGTTATAATTGTCTCTATAGGCAACAGCCTTTTAGAACTTTTGGTCAGATCCATAGTTTACATTGCACACCCCATTTTGCATCCCCTCACACTCCCACTTTGCACCAATTCACAGACCCCCCCCCCCCCCCACCCAAACAGGCTGGGGACATTTTACAAGTTACCAGGTACATGTATGCAGGTGTATGCAGTGTGTATGCATATGTGGTAATCAAAGGTGGTGCTGAGTTGGGCTGTATATACTTATGAATTCCAAACTGTATATATTACATATACCTAACCCCTGCACTCTACACGACACACCTGACCCCTGCACTGCTGTACCACCTACGCTGCCCCTATTCAAAGGCATTCAAAAGTTCCCACGTATGTTAATAACTTCCTGGCCATGCATTGAATACCTCTAATAACAATAAGCTGTGTTCATGGATAAAAGTCAGGTTACTCACTATTGAAATGTAACATAGATGGATCTTTTTGTCCAAAAAAAAAAAAAAACGGAATGTGTTTAAGCTGTTATCTAAACACAAACTTTAACAGACAATTTTTGGAGGTAATACATTACTTACTTTGCTAGTGAGTGTATGAGTCTTTCTCTCAGCTTCCAGCAGTTTCTTATTTAAAATATCGTTTTGTTCTGTAGTCAACTGAAGCTCATTTTCCAGCCGTTCAAGGCTCAGCTTCAAAGACTGCTTCTCTGCCTAGAAGATGAATAGACACCAGTGTAAACTCACATAACAATTGTATTCAAAGACCGAGGGACAAATAGATCAAACTGTTCACCTATGCTCAGATGATTCACTTGCAAAATGCAGAGGACTAATCACTAGAAAACTTTCTAATCTGTGTCAGTGATGTTTAAGGAATTTTCTTCACAGACTATACTAAAATATTTGCCATTTTTGACCTTACTATAGGCTTACATGTTCAGGTTACAAAATTGTTCTCAGAGAAGTAGACACCTCCTCAGACCTGTTGACTGCAGCTAACGTGGTTCCGTTTCAGAAAACCATAAAGTTAACAGATGGGGCTAAACAGATTACAGTGCTGCCTGAAGGATCTTATACTCAAAGTCAGCTTCTGCAGAATCCTGGATATTCACCTGGTAAAAGTGGTTGTAAAGGCTGAATGTTTTTACCTTTATGCATTCTTTGCCTGAAGGTATAAAACCTTCAGGGTGCAGCTTCCCGCACACCCCCTCCTCTTACCAGAGCCCTGTGCAGCGAAGTGGGGGGGGGGGGGCTCTCTCAGGACTCTCTCCTCGATTGGCTCCCCCTGCTGTCAATCACAGCCAGTGAGGAGGAAGCAAGGCTTTAGAATTACTTTAACAAAACGTGTGAAAGAAAGCAAGATGGCAGCCTTCAATTTGCAAGGAAAAGTCACCTTATGCTAAAAACCTAAAGAGGCACAAATTGACCTAATGGAGTTTGCCCTATTGGGAAAGGGACAAACTCTGCCTCTTAATATAATAATAAGATAATAGACTTGAATGATAAGTTGTTGAGTCCATCGAGCAATGGTGGAAAAAGGAACCTTTAGGAATGACAAACAGAGTTAGGCCGCGTACACACGGGCGGACTGTTGGCTCAACTTTGTCCGCTGAACAGTGTTTCAGCGGACAGTCCGCTCGTGTGTGGGGCTTCAGCGGACAGTTTCAGCGGACAGTTTGACGAACAAAGTTTTTCGGAAATTCCGAAAAACTGTCCGCTGAAACTTTGTTTGAGCGAACAGTCCGCCCGTGTGTAGGCCACTTTCGAAATGAGCAAACTGTTCCCGCTCGGAGGAAAGTCTGCTCATTACGAGCGCGTCTCCAGGTAGGCGGGGCCCGCGAAGGAGACGTCGCGGGCCCCGCCGCCTGGTATGGACTTAAAGGGGAACCCCAACGCCGAAAAAAATCGGCGTGGGGGTCCCCCCAAAGTCCACAACAGACCCTTGTCCGAGCACGCTACCCGGCCGGCCAGGAAAGGGGGGCGAGCGAGCGCGCCCCCCCTTCTGAGCCGTACCAGGCCGCGTGCCCTCAACATGGGGGGTGCCTTGGGGAAGGGGGGGCCGCGCGGCCCCCCCACCCCAAAGCACCTTGTCCCCATGTTGATGAGGACAAGGGCCTCTTCCCGACAACCCTGGCCGTTGGTTGTCGGGGTCTGCGGGCGGGGGGCTTATCGGAATCCGGGAGCCCCCTTTAATAAGGGGGCCCTCGGATACCGGCCCCCCCACCCTATGTGAATGAGTATGGGGTACAATGTACCCCTACCCATTCACCTGTAAAATAAAAGTACCCAAAAAAAAAAACACAACACACGAGATAAAATATTTTATTGCACAGCTCCGGGGGTCTTCCGTCTTCGGGGGTCTTCTCGCCGGACTCCTCCGCTATCTTCGTGTAGCTCTTTTGCTAGCGGAGGAGTCCGGCTTTCTTCCTCCCCGCCGCCGGCCTCTTCTCCCGACTTCGGGGGTCTTGTCCCCCTCTTCGGTTCTTCTGCCGGGCCACCGCGCCTTCTTATAGCTCTTTTGCAGGCGGTGGCCCGGTCTTCTGTCGCCGCTGTCGCCGCCTTCGGTTCTTCTGCCGGGCCACCGCGCCTTCTTATAGCTCTTTTGCAGGCGGTGGCCCGGTCTTCTGTCGCCGCTGTCGCCGCCGCCTTCCGTTCTTGTTCTTCTTCTTCTTCTCCAGGAGATGTTGACACGTCGCTCTCTCCGGCCGGAATGCCAGAGCCGCGCTGAGCGGCCACTTATATAGTGACAATGGGGCGGTGTCACATGGTATATGTCACATGGGTTGGTCACATGGGTTGATGTCACATGGGGACTATGACATCGTAAGGGGGCGGGGTCACCGCGCCTTCTTATAGCTCTTTTGCAGGCGGTGGCCCGGTCTTCTGTCGCCGCTGTCGCCGCCTTCGGTTCTTCTGCCGGGCCACCGCGCCTTCTTATAGCTCTTTTGCAGGCGGTGGCCCGGTCTTCTGTCGCCGCTGTCGCCGCCGCCTTTCGTTCTTGTTGTTCTTCTTCTTCTCCAGGAGATGTTGACACGTCGCTCTCTCCGGCCGGAATGCCAGAGCCGCGCTGAGCGGCCACTTATATAGTGACAATGGGGCGGTGTCACATGGTATATGTCACATGGGTTGGTCACATGGTGACCCCGCCCCCTTACGATGTCATAGTCCCCATGTGACATCAACCCATGTGACCAACCCATGTGACATATACCATGTGACACCGCCCCATTGTCACTATATATGTCACATGGGTTGGTCACATGGGTTGATGTCACATGGGGACTATGACATCGTAAGGGGGCGGGGTCACCATGTGACCAACCCATGTGACATATACCATGTGACACCGCCCCATTGTCACTATATAAGTGGCCGCTCAGCGCGGCTCTGGCATTCCGGCCGGAGAGAGCGACGTGTCAACATCTCCTGGAGAAGAAGAAGAACAACAAGAACGAAAGGCGGCGGCGACAGCGGCGACAGAAGACCGGGCCACCGCCTGCAAAAGAGCTATAAGAAGGCGCGGTGGCCCGGCAGAAGAACCGAAGGCGGCGACAGCGGCGACAGAAGACCGGGCCACCGCCTGCAAAAGAGCTATAAGAAGGCGCGGTGACCCCGCCCCCTTACGATGTCATAGTCCCTATGTGACATCAACCCATGTGACCAACCCATGTGACATATACCATGTGACACCGCCCCATTGTCACTATATAAGTGGCCGCTCAGCGCGGCTCTGGCATTCCGGCCGGAGAGAGCGACGTGTCAACATCTCCTAGAGAAGAAGAAGAAGAACAAGAAGAACAAGAACGGAAGGCGGCGGCGACAGCGGCGACAGAAGACCGGGCCACCGCCTGCAAAAGAGCTATAAGAAGGCGCGGTGGCCCGGCAGAAGAACCGAAGGCGGCGACAGAAGACCGGGCCACCGCCTGCAAAAGAGCTATAAGAAGGCGCGGTGGCCCGGCAGAAGAACCGAAGAGGGGGACAAGACCCCCGAAGTCGGGAGAAGAGGCCGGCGGTGGGGAGGAAGAAAGCCGGACTCCTCCGCTAGCAAAAGAGCTACACGAAGATAGCGGAGGAGTCCGGCGAGAAGACCCCCGAAGACGGAAGACCCCCGGAGCTGTGCAATAAAATATTTTATCTCGTGTGTTGTGTTTTTTTTTTTTGGGTACTTTTATTTTACAGGTGAATGGGTAGGGGTACATTGTACCCCATACTCATTCACATAGGGTGGGGGGCCGGTATCCGGGGGCCCCCTTATTAAAGGGGGCTCCCGGATTCCGATAAGCCCCCCGCCCGCAGACCCCGACAACCAACGGCCAGGGTTGTCGGGAAGAGGCCCTTGTCCTCATCAACATGGGGACAAGGTGCTTTGGGGTGGGGGGGCCGCGCGGCCCCCCCTTCCCCAAGGCACCCCCCATGTTGAGGGCACGCGGCCTGGTACGTCTCGGGAGGGGGGGCGCGCTCGCTCGCCTCCCTTTCCTGGCCGGCCGGGTAGCGTGCTCGGACAAGGGTCTGTTGTGGACTTTGGGGGAACCCCCACGCCGATTTTTTTCGGCGTTGGGGTTCCCCTTTAAGTCCATTCCAGGCGCCTACCTTGACACGCGCTCGAAATGAGCGGACTGTTGCCTCGTGTGTGGGCGAGTCCGCTCATTTCAAAAGTTGCGCGGACTTAGTACGACGAACAAAGTTTGCCGTATTTGTCCGCTCAAAAAGTGCCGTGTGTGGGCGTGTTCGTTCATTCAAAACTTTGAGCGGACTGTTTGACGAACTTAGTTTCGGCAAACAGTCCCCGCGTGTGTACGCCGCCTTAGACTTTTGTAAGAAAACAGCAGAAGCTGAAAGAAACTTGAACGGAAAATATCACATCCAGACAATAGAGGAAAATCCCCTTATCCCCGGCCGGACGCACACAGACAGACCCGTTCTCCTGGAAACCGTCACAAACACGAGGTGATGTATAGCGTACCACTCAGCTGAGTGGGCTGGACTTAAGGCTTATTTTCTTCTATATATTTGTAAGTGCATTTTTACTTTTTTTATTTTGAGAAATAAAGGGTTTTACACTATTTCGAGCTTTATCTTCCCTTTATGGTTCCGATGTCCCTTCTTTTGAGTCCTTCTTTGGGCCTTTGAGGAATACGCTTGGGAACAGGCCTTCTTCCCAATCCCCACTGGAGTAGTGGAACTAGGAGGAAATTGAGGACCCCCCTTTGGCCGGAAGTCATTCTTACAAGTCTCGTGTGACCCTCTGTAGTGGGGGGTCATGTTTTTCTGGTAAGCGGCAAATTTTTATCACATGTTGGTGGCGGATTGAACACTTACCTTTTCATTGGACTAAGTGGCTGCTTTTCCATGAATATTGTGGTTTAGTTTTGGAAGGACTCCATCTTCACACTTTATAACAATTGTTTTTGTGGTTCATGCATACGGACTCACTTTTTAAATACTGGGTGTTTTTGTCTTATTTTCTTTTATGCCGATAGAGGCCCACATAACGGAAATTTATATTGTAATAAGGGTCAATTTTTATGTTTCAAGTTTTCTATATGTGCTTTACACTATGCACACATGTTCACTAATTTATATATGGTTATTATACTGTGTTTTCAATTTTTATTTTTGTGCACAATCAGTTGTCTGCATAAGTTAAGCGCGGCTTAGTAGTATATTTTTTTCATTTTTTCTGTATTTATGTGACAGTTAAACGTTCATTCCCACAGGTATCACCTTAGAGTACATATAATTTACACTTTTTCTTTTACCTTAGTGCAGTTTTTCACATTTCTTTCTTAGTAGTATAACATGGTTTGGGTACCACATCCTCCTGTGCCGGTTTGGTGCAGAGAGAATCACTGGAACACCCTCCATCTTAATTCTGCAGAGCAGACGAGGATGGAGCTTCAGGTTGAACTGATTCCAGAGAGTCACCATCCACCGCAAAGGCTAGAGGATCGGTGGACTTGGAGACAAATCTGGTCAGTTCGTTGTTGAAATTGAAATCCCAGGAGGTCCATGTCTAACATCTCCCACCTGCAATAGGGGCCCAGACATTGACAACTGAGGAAATCTGCCTGCCAACTGTTTGGGTCCCGAATGTGCACAGCAGGCTGGTCCAGAATGTGAGGTTTTCTCAGGCCAGAATTTGGTCAGCTTCTATTTGAGCTTGAAGACTTTTGGTTTCTCTTTGATGGATGAGGTATGCTACTGATGTGGCGTTGTCTAATTGAAGCTTCCAGTCGAGAGATGCAGTGTTGCAGGGTCAACTGAAAAGCTCTGAACTCCAGAATATGGATTGGGAGACGGGTTTTCTCTGGCAAAAAAAAAAACAAGAGGGTATAAAAGGACTCCTCCCCAGTCCGATAGCCTGGCCTCCATCATAGGAACCTTCCAAACTAGTAAGAGGAAAATCTTTCTGAACTCCAGGCTGAGTGTTTGACCCACCATACCAAGGCAAACATGGTTTTGCATATCGGATACAACAGTCCAAAGAATGGGATCTCCTGTCCCACACTGCAAAATGTGGGAGTTCTAACAGTCCGGAGTGGAATCGGACATAGAGAACTGCCTCACAGGAGGCCATCATTAACCACTTCAGCCCTGGAAGATTTTCCCCCTTCCTGACCAGAGCACTTTTTACAATTTGGCACTGCATCACTTTAACTGTCAATTACACGGACATGTAATGCTGTAGTACCCAAACAAAATTTGCGTCTTTTTTTCCACAAATAGAGCTTTATTTTGGTGGTATTTGATCACAAATTCCAGCAATGGCCCAAAGGTCTGAAATGTCTCAGAACCAGATGGCTGCAAAGGCTAGCAGACGTCCCCCCACTTTCAAAAGTGGGGGCATTCTGAAGACTTGCTTGTGGAACTGGAAGACTTGGAGGTGTAGGCAGATCCAGGTTCCAGCATTTGCATTTTAAACTTGCAGGCCTTGGAGAAATCAAAAAGGAGCCCTTCTGTCCGATGGACATTTTTACTTTATTAACATTTTAAACACCCTGACTTGCATGCACTGTACTGTTTTAAACAATTGATGTTTTTCAAAAATCCAGTGAAATTAGCATAGCTGACATTAGAATATGTGCTGTCCAGTTGCATCTGTTTTAATTTAGCCTGTAGAATTATAACGTTTCCCTGACCATTGTAGTCCATCAGGGTCTCCGATTAAAACGTCTGTGTAATTTGCAGCAGTTACACTTGAGAAAGGGTGGATGTCCTTGAAAAGTGTTGCCCATTAGCTCCACAGACTTTCCTTTCACATGTGTATCTAGACAATGAAAAGCTGCTTCCTTGACAGTTCAGTGGGTCTCGCACACTAGCGCCAGCTTCTCAGCGTTCTGTTTTTCTGGATTTAGTCCTCTGGTTGTGCTGTGGTGTGGATAAGGTGTATGTCTCTGGATACTTATCCAATAGGACATTTTAATTGTTTAATAAATATACCTGACACCAATGCTTTCCTGTGTATATCCCAACATGTATCACAAGTATCTAACACTTTGACAAAAATGAATAAACACAGAATAAATATTAGTGTATCCTCATACAATGTCAACTTAATACTCAGTCCTATGAACGTTTACCTCAAGGGATCGGATAGTTGCCTGGGTCTCACTATACAGCTGCTTTTGTGATCTCTGTACATTTTCAGCTTGTGATCCATAGTGGTCTCTTGCTGCTCGAAGTTCTGTCACCTCCGCTCTTAAATCTTTTATAGTTTGGCACAATTGGACTTTTTCTGCTAAAAGAGCTTCCACACGTTTGCTATCTCTTGTGGGATCAATGCTGATTATCTGATTATGAAGCTCCTCTTTATCTTTTTCCAGCTGCGAGATCTACAAGAATTATTAAACATACAATAATGTATCATTATTAGAAGTTCTATCATACCCAAAACATCCAGACTCTACTTAGCAATCGAACGTGCTTTAATTTCACTACATATAGCTGGGGTTTAAAAAAAAAAAAAAAAATATACACAGAAGCTCACTCAAACTACTCATAGATAGAGCTCAATGTTTAAGCAATATAAACAAAATACGATCTGAAATTGTATGCACTGGATATAGAACTGAAGCATCTAAACATGTATTGGACAAATTTTTGGGCATTTTTAAAAACGTCCTTATTAGCAGAATTTAATTTAAACAGTGCTGCTCCTTACTACATTACATGCTTTAAATCATAAACATCTTGTGACCCATAGGCTTTAGTAGGGGTAAAGGCTGTAAAACCCCTTTGAGGACAGAGATCGGAGTCACTGGTTCTATGTAGTCTGTAAAAGTGTGCATAAAGTATAACTAAAGGCATTTGTTTTAGCTTTGGACAGAGTGGAGCGGGAATAGAACATTTGTTAATTGTTGTCTGTGCCCCCATTAGGGAGATTCACCCTCTCCAATTGTCCTATTTACCATTAATCTTGAAAGTGAAAGAAAATCCCAAATTGTGGGTTGTCCCCAAAACAGTAATAGAAGGAAAAAAATATCAACGGGGACAGGAGTCCTGGTGACAACCAGGGGATTGCCTCACTTTGGAGAGCTTATCTCTCACTTCCTGTTGTGGCTAGGGGGCAGAAAATGAAAAGAAATCTCCCCAATAGGACACAGATGTAAAAACAAAAACAAAAAAAAACCTGACATGGATTCTAACCCTTCCATAGTTTATCCAAAATGGAAAAAAAAATAAAATAAAAAAGTTTCGCCTTAAGTTTTACTTTGTGCCAGCATTTAAATGCAGAAAATCCACGTCTATTAATTTCCAGTTCCATCAAACAATGAGGATGAAGTATACACAAAGGGTCTGTGGTCAATCGAGCCCCATGTTATTTTAAAGTGGTTGTAGGCAAAAAATGAACAAAGCATATCCTTCTATAGTGTGTACTAGCCTCTATCCAAAGCACATGTGATTTCTGTCCTCTTTCTTTCCTCTATTTGCATGAGTCACTTCTGACAGTCTATGCCTACACCACAATCCCAAGAGACTGCCCCATCCCTTTCCAGCACACAGCAGGTAACCGACAGCCTCAGCTCTGCATATTTCCCTATGAGACTATAGAGCAGGGGTAGGCAACCTGGGCCCTCCAGCTGTGGTGAAACTACAAGTCCCATGGAGACATTACAAGACCCTGACAATCACAGGCATGGCTCCTAGAGGCAGAGGCATGATGGGATTTATAGTGTCACCACAGCTGGAGTGCCGAGGTTGCCTACCCCTGGTGTAGAGGGGGGTGTCCTTTCCCTCCACTCAGATTTCAGATTACCCTCAGCTCCCTGCTCTATGCTGTATAGTGTGCGAGACCTCAGATCCTTGCTCCCTGCTATACTCTAAATAGCTGTAGAGGAGAGGGGGCTGAAGATAAACTGGTACAGTTTATGTGGGAGGATTTGTTTAAACTCTGTGGATTACTTGAGGCTAGTTACTTGTGTAGGCGTTTACAACCGCTTTAAGCGATTACTGACCACAGACTGTACAATCTCTTTTCAATTTGCCAACTATAAGCATTACTTGACTGAATATAAATTGAACAGCTTATTAAGGAAGGTCCTACACAGTTTCTGCCAAATATAAAGAAGATTGTTAAAAATGTGTGCCATCTTAAACTGGAACTGAATTTAAAAAGTTGTTTCATGGAGGTTGATATTACTCCCGACCCCTCTAATTTGTGCTCTGCAAACTTTACCCCGCTGCTGATCCATCTTAAAGCTGACCTCATCCATTGGCACTCCCTCACATTAACATGGTTTGAGTGATGCAAAGCCCTCAAAATGACCGTGCTACCTAGAGTCTTGTATTTGTTGCAAGCTTTTCCTATTCGCCTCCCGCCAGTGTTTTTGAAACGAGTGAGTGTGCTGTTTCAGGACTTTGTCGGGTCGCATTGTAAGCCCCGCATTAGACTGCAACTTCATCTTGCAAAGCATAGGGGTGGAGTGGGCCTACCAGATGTGAAAGCCTACTGCAGAGCGGCGCACCTCACTAGACTAGTGGACTGGCATTGTCATGCAGCAGCGAAACACTGGGTGGCCATGGAAATAGAGGACTCTAAAGATACTGCTAAGAGCTGGCCGTGGATCACCTCACCTTTACCAAAGCCCCTTATCGAGCATCCTATTGGTGGCAAGAGACGCCGTTCGTCACTCCTTGATGTCACCACTACTTGGGAATCCTGAATTCCCTCCTGGTCTTCAAAATCCTAATTTCCAGCGATTGAACATGAGTGGGAGGCGCCACTTTGTGACTTTGTCGGTACCGATGGTCAACTTTCCCCTACTGCAGGGGTATCTGCCACAAATCCTCCCTTGGACTTCTGGAGTTGCCTTCAGCTATGCAATTTTCTTTGGGGATGCTTGAGGACTCTGGGCATAGCTCGCCAGCTCATGAGAGTGGAACACACTTGCCACTGGGGGAAGCCAGTCCGTCACAGTCTCTCGATGATTTATGCCTCTCTGACTCACCCGGCAGAGAGATATGTTCCACCCTTCCTTTCTAAATGAGAATCTGACATAGGTATTCAATTCAATGACTCTCAGAAAGAGAAGATCCTTCACTTTTACCAAAAGTCATCCATAGCTTCAAGAGTCCAAGAGACCGGTTATAAGATTTTGATCAGATGGTACAGAGTACCCACTACCTTACATTGTTTCTTCCCTCAGGTTCCTAGTTCATGCTGGTGGTGTGGCACTGCTGAGGGAACGATGCTTCACATTCTGGCGCAAAGGGACCGGCGTAAAAAAACACCTGACAAATGTAGACCTGGAGGGAAATCCTGTGGCATGTCTACTCCATCTTTCAGAAAGACCAATCAAGAAATACAAATCCTCCCTTACCATCCAGTCGCTGAACAGGGCTAAGGTATGTGTTCCCCTCTGTTGGAGATTGGAGAACACCCCGTCCAAATCCTTGTGCTTTACTAAAGTAAATGAACTAAGAGATATGGAAGACCTCACCACCACCTTGTATAACCGGGAGGAGGCCTTCCACGAGACCTGTGTATACTGATGCCTATCTATGGGAAATGGTGCAGCAAGACTGACTTCTTGAATGTTGCCTCACAACCCAGAATGAGAGATACTATCTAATCTGCCTTCTCTTTTGTCTGTCTTTCTGATTCTGTTCCTACTATGCCCTGGAGGCATTCCCAACCTTTTTCCCCTTCTTACAGTACCCCCTACCTACATTTACACTCTTAATGCATATCCTAATCACATTATGGTCCCATTTCAGAGCTAAGCAAAAAGTTTAAAAAAAAATTACATTTTTTTTCTTTCAAAATTAACGCTATTTGTTTGTTCATAGTGCAAAAAAAAAAAAATTAACGGAGGTGATCAAATACCACCAAAAGAAAGCTCCATTTGTGAGGGGGAAAAAAAAAAAGTACGTAAATTTTGTTTGGGAGCCACATCGCACGCCTGCGCAATTGTCAGTTAAAGCGACGCAGTGCCGAATCTCAAAAAACGCTCTGGTCTTTTGCCAGCCAAATGGTCCGGTGGTTAAGTGGTTAAGTAATTTCCCCTCAAAGCATGGCTCCCACCCCAGCCCCCATCAGGGAACTCTATATTAACCTGTGCACTGCAAGCCAGCTCTGATGATCAATATTGTGTGTTTAGCTTTTGTGTGCGACTTGCTGTGTATTCTACATCTGATTCCAGCTACTGATCTTGGCTTGTTCTTGACTATCCTTACCCGCTTTTTACCCCGACCTTTGGCTATCTCCTGACTATCCTTTGTTGTGGCAGTCTGCTGCTTCCACTCTACCCCCCTGTAGTCTACCGTGAGCTGGGAGGCACTGGGGGTCGCGACCTAGAGCAAGACTGCAGCTAAATCCATCCTCACCTCTAGGGGCTTCTGGTGAACACCCGCTGGCTCTTAGATTCGCCCCATGAAATCTCATGCTCTAGCTCCCAGTGTCATCCGTGTAGGTGCTACAAAGTACCTGCTCTCCTGTATAACCTAGAGCTCCATCCACAGCAGTCAGCTGTAGGGTCAACTACCTTGACATTAAGTCTGGGAGGTCAATCCCCCCTTTCAATTTGGGGGTCACTGATCTGGCTCAACCGAGGATGCTTGGAGATCCAGATGAAGTTCTTGCAAATCTGCCTGTACGAGGAAAAGAATGCTGGGGGGGGGGGGGATTTTAATTGGTAAAGTTTGGAGGAGGTATAGGATTCTTGGAAGGACATTCATCTTGATAATGGCCGCTCTCTCGACCAGGAGAAAGGACCAGTTGTCAGTTTTTTAAGATCTTGTTGGATGATTCCCAGGATCGGGAGGCAATTTCTAGAGTATAGCTCGGAAAAAATTTAAACGGGAGCTGGACACCGAGGTAGGTATGGCGACAGAGTCCCATCAGAAGGGGAAATTATTTTGTCAGCGAGTTAACCACTTCAGCCCTGGACCATTTGGCTGGCAAAAGACCAAAGTGTTTTGTGCGATTTGGCACTGCGTCACCTTAAATGACAATTGCGTGGTCGTGCGGCGTGGCTCCCAAACAAAATTGGCGTCCTTTTTTCTTTTTTTTCCCCACAAATAGAGCTTTCTTTTGGTGGCATTTGATCACCTCTGCGGTTTTTATTTTTTGCGCTATAAACAAAAAAAATGCATTATTTTTTACTTTATGCTATGCTATGATAAATATCCCCCCCCCAAAAAAAAAAAAATTCCCTCAGCTTAGACCGATACGTATTCTTCTACATATTTTTGTTAAAAAAATTTGCAATAAGCGTTTATTGATTGGTTTGCGCAAAAAAAAGTTATAGAGTCTACAAAATAGGGGATACAGAGGAGCTATAGGGAAAACGTAGGACCTTGCTCGGCTACCTGAGGTATAAGTTGTTCTCATGTATTTTCTATAGGTCCTAGTCAGGGACCTGAGTAAAATGAGTAATAGTGATCTTAGTACTTAGTAACCTCCTCGTACAGTACATTATGATAGTTACAAACATCTATTGGTAAGTAAGAGTGAATTGTAATATTATTCTCCTGCATTTGCAAGGATCAGGGTGTAGTCCTTCTTGTGAACTGGCTCTTTCATTGTAAATCAGCATCCATGGCAGTCTGGGCGGTGACTCCAAGGCCACTGTTCTGATCACTCGTGCAGTAAAAGCGCAAGGGAAGCTTCAGAGGAGGGTTTTTATGTGGGTTGACTTACCATGTCCAAGTATAGCCTAGGCCCGCATAAGTATATGGACCCCTGACAAGGATCATGGTTACAGTCGGGAACAAACCCCTGTTAATTTCATGGGGCTGATCCCCTCCCAGGAGGTGGGGAAACGGTCATGAAGGGTGCCATAACAAATGTAGTTAAGAACTTAACTCAAGTAAGTGGAGCTTCATTCGATTGTAGTGAAGGGTTAGAAAGCGTTAACGCACTGTAACATTAAATGCTTGAGAAACAGTGTCCTTCTGCTGTCACACATAGTATAACTGCAGGCCAAACAAGCTCCATAAATAACTGAATGTGAGACAATGTCCCCGGGCAGGCTCACCACCAACATCCTGTGACAGAATGTTGCTACTTGCTAGTTTAGACTGTCTCACGGGGAGAGCGGGATCAGGTGGCAGAGGAGTTACGGGAGGCTGTCCCCATGATTTCAGGTTGATCTTGGCGGGAAATACCTCCGGTATAAGGTGGCAGAGTTCTGTGGCGACGGGAGCTCTGATCTCAGGCAGCCATCTTCCGGCGAGGTCAACCCACCCCCGAATTTAAAAAATAAACATTTTCTATGTTCAAGGGAAAATTTAGAAATGGTAAATGTCTCCAAACAGTACCTTGAAAAAATATCTTTTGTATGGAATTCCTCCAAAAAAAAAAAAAAAAATACCTGCAGTGCACTTCTTTGTATGTAAGGGTGCCTAGACTCTCCCGTGCATAAAAAGCTTCATAGCTGTATATCTGCAGTGTGAGATCCAAGGCATCGCTGCCCCTGACTGCTAACTTCGGGAGAATTGGGATGAGATTTGATGATGTCACTTCTATGTTATTCACTGTTCTCTTTACTCAAGGCTCTGATGTGAGAAAGAAAAAGCCCTGCCTCTACCAGGTGACTGGCGGCTTCTACACACAAATGCAATGCTAAGCAAGGCATGGCAAGTCAGCAACAGGAAAAATCAGCTAAAGGGAGACACAATCACAGAAACTACAGGTGACTAGTCCTCTGCTCTCTGTCTGGGTTTTTTGGACACAGGCTGCAGTCGCTGTAAATCTGAGGGGAAGATCTGAAAAGAGGGAAAGCTCTGCCGATTTTATCATTCAATCACGTACAAGCAAAAATGCGTTTTTTTATTTTTCTTGCATGTCCCCCTCAGATCTACAGCGACTGCACTTCCAAGTGCACTTGTAGTGCAAAATGGATTTGCCTTTAGTAAATAAACCCCTAAAAGTCTGGGCATTTGGAGACAACAGAAAAATTAACCCTTCACAAAAATAAGTTCACATTTCATAGATAGGAGAAACAGTAGGCACACTGTAGCCTAAAGGGGTTGTATTTTTCCGAAATCCAGTAATCTTTTTTTAATCCCGTTTGTGAATTTATTTAATGTCATAAAGTTCCTTTTAGTTGTCATGTCCTTGTCATACCTTCTCTCTATGACCAAGAAATGATGATCTCTGTGTGAATCTGCAGTTGCCCCACTGGCTGAGGAGGCATTTGTCATCCCCACAAACTAATCTTCTCCCTCTACAATGCCTCATATTGTGTGTTGTTTGTGTTTCTTAGTTCAAATAAAAAACAAATTATAATATATATATATATATATATATATATATATATATATATATGAAGAGGCTTTTAATAATTTCTTAATATCCTCTTTCTGTACAGGTTATGGAACAGATTTTTTTCTATTTTTATTTAACATATTATCATACCTCGGCTTCATACTTGATCTTCTGTTCTGCCAAAATACGTGTCTGCTCTTCTTTTTGTTGCTCAATCTGAGCTGCAAGAATACTTGTTTCATAACGCAGTCTGTTGAAGTCTCCACGATATTTTTCAGCATCCTAGAAAATGAATTCATGATTAGTCTCAAAAATGTAACTTTTATCTAAATTTTTATAAATATTAGATAAAGATAGGAAAGTCAACTGCAATATACAGATTAGATGTTTTCTACATTAAGAAATTATATATATATATATATATATATATATATATACATATATACACACACACACACACCTCACATTTTTGTAATATTTTCTTCTATCTTTTCATGTGACAACACTAAAGAAATTACACTTTGCTGCAATGTAAAGTAGTGAGTATACAGCTTGTATAACAGTGTAAATTTACTGTCCCCTCAAAATAACCGCCATTAATGTCTAAACTGCTGGCAACCCCTAAGTGAGAATGTCCAAATTGGGCCCAAAGTGTCAATATTTTGTGTGGCCACCATTATTTTCTTTTTTTTTATTCTTTATTTAAATTTTTCATTTAAGTTGCGTACAAAACATAATCAAGTATTAAAAGAAAACCATAGGACCAAAATACATTCATGCCCTTCAATTTTTCACATTATCCTGGTTTTCTTTCTTTACTTCACGAGTTCTTCTAAAATATCTCCCTCCCACCCCTCTCCCCACTCCCACCACCATGCTTGACTGTAGGCCACACACGCTTTACATCATCTGAACCAAATAAGTTTATCTTGGTCTCCTCAGACCACAGGACATGGTTCCAGTAACCCATGTCCTTAGTCTGCTTGTCTTCAGCAAACTGTTTGCGGGGTTTCTTGTGCATCATCTTTAGAAGAGGCTTTCTTCTGGGATGACAGCCACGCAGACCAATTTGATGCAGTGTGCAGCATATGGTCTGAGCACTGACAGGCTGACCCCCCCCCCCCCACCCCTTCAACCTCTGCAGTAATGCTGGCAGCATTCATACGTCTATTTCCGTGATGTTGAACACGTGCACTCAACTTCTTTGGTCAACCATGGCGAGGCCTTTTCTGAGTGGAACCTATCCTGGTAAACCGCTGTGTGGTCTTGGCCACCGTGCTGCTGCTTAGTTTCAGGGTCTTAGCAATCTTCTTATAGCCTATGCCATCTTTATGTAGAGCAATTCTTCTCTTTTTTTTTTAGATCCTCAGAGTTCTCTGCCATGAGGTACCATGTTGAATTTCCAGTGACCAGTATGAGAGAGTGAGAGCGATAACACCAAATTTAACACACCTGCGCTCCATTCTCACCCGAGATCATGTAACACTAATGAGTCACATGACACCGGGGTGGGAAAATGGCTAATTGGGCCCAATTTGGACATTTTCCCTTAGGGGTGTACTCACTTTTGTTGCCAGTGGTTTAGACATCAATGGCTGTGTGTTGTGTTATTTTGAGGGGACAGCAAATTTACACCGTTATACAAGCTGTATACTCATTACTTTACAATGTAGCAAAGTGTAATTTCTTCAGTGTTGTCACAAGAAAAGAGATAATAAAATATTTACAAAAATGTGAGGGGTACTATCTTTTGTGAGAAATTATTACATTATAAATATATATATATATATTACAAATAGATGTAACATAGAGCATCCATGTCACCAAGTTTACAAAGCATCTCCAATAAGACAACAGAACACTCACTGCATCACTAAAAGTACCTCATGGGGTCTTCTTTATAAAGCAGAGAAGTTGGGCCTCAATCACAAGAGGCGTACTACAGCATACACCTGCGCAAGGCCATATTTATCAGCACAGGGATGCACAGGTGTTTTGTGCATCCCTGGGCAGGCAGTCCCATTGGTGTCAACTCAGATGCAGCCACTGCAAGAACAAATTTGACCTCCATGGGCGGGTGGATAGCCCTGAACGCACACTGCTGCGTTCGGGGGGCTCTGTATCTGCACAGATGGCAAATTGGAAGCAGCCACTGTGTCCCAACATTAGTATGACTGCTTGCATTCTTGTGCAGGTAAACATGGCCCTTGCATGGGCACACGCTGTAGTATGCCTCGTGTGAACAAAGCCTTGCCAAACAAACCTTGGTGGTTAATCAATGCACTGTTATCAAAACACATGCACAAGAGTCAAATGTATGCAAATATTGGATTCACTGCTTTATAAATGTACCCCAATGTGGACAAGTAGGGAGTGTGTCCCTCCACTGTAACTTACTCTTATGTCTGTGTAATCTGACCTTTCTGCAAATCAGTTTTAAAGCATAACTGTAAATGATTTAGAGAAGACAATTATGTACTCTCTGTTCAAATGTATTCAGCTTTGTTTGAATATTGAGCCATGTATTCCACAAAACGGTTCTGAAAGCATGAAGCTGAAATTAATTGCTTTATTATGTTTTAACTAAAAACTAGAATAGGTAGGTGGTTTCCTCTTTATTTTTCGGGTTTTCCCAGGTCCCACCCTGAGCAGATTTCCCAGATCTTCCTCCCCAAAGCTATTAAGTCAAGTGTGGGCGCACTTCCCTTGTAATGCAAAAGTGTAGTGTAGTTTTAGATATTTATTTCTTTCTGTGTTGCTGACAGTGTACTTTTTGCGAGATTATCCTTCATTTCCTGTCCTTGAGACAAAACATAAAGCGAGAACAAAATCTCTCTAAATTACTAAAATTAACATATGAGACAGATGTCACTGTCTTCCTTGGAAGATTTATTCTTACACTTGTTCCGAGGACCTCTAAAATGTTCTACCTTTGTCACAATAGTCACCAGCCAGGACAAACAGAAAGGGTGAATTTCCTTAGCAGGGACACAGACAGAAAAAAAAAAAAAAAAAAGGGACAGGGATTCTAACCTTCTTACTTTTTATACAAAAATAAAGAAAAAAAAATTATGCCTATGAATTTACTTAAAAAAAAAAAAAAAAAAAAAAAAAAACAAGAATGAAACACTCTCATAACATCCTTGCCACGTGGGTTGAGCTGCAGCTAAATCTAAGAGTAAAGCCTGGTACACGCTAGTTTTTTTTGTTCAACCCAGTAGTAGTACAGCTTAGGAGAAGCCAATGTACTAACTATCCAACGTTAGTACAGCAATCTCCCCTGTTCTACTGTGTTCTGGCGCTCCAGTGTTCTCAGCCATTGGCAGACCTTTTTCAGTCATGCCCCTTTGACAGAAACCGGCTACACGGACTGACCGCAGAACACAGGGCCCGAATGTCGGCGGGTTTCTATTGAACCGGCCGATGCCGTTTGACATTCGGCTAGTGTGAACTAGGCTTAAGAGATTCTGTGGGCCAACCTGTTAAAATGTATATAAAAAAAACTGACATATGGGGAAAAAAAAAAAAAAAAGGAGGTTGTAACAATTTTAAGTATTTTAAGATACAAATGCTTAAAGCCCAGCTGCAGCCTCCTAAATGTCATAGTCACCTTGTAAATTCATCTTTTTAATTTAATTTATTTATTTTTACTAAGCACCTGGAGTACACTTCAGGGCTAGTGCTCTGCCGCTGGACCCTTGGGTCTCAGCTCCTGAACCTGCAGAGTCGTATGCAGCTTTTCTATCTGCCCCTACCCTCCTCCTGCCTAATCAAAGAGGGCTTTATATTATGGGAACCCAATCACAAAATACAAAGCAGTCTGTGAATGGGCAGCAGAGGGGAGAGGCTGGCAAAGGTGCTGCTGTATGAGAGCGCAGTGTTTCTCCTGTCAAGCTAACAGGAGTATAGTAATTGCTGTACTCTCGGCGCTCAGTAAAAAAGGCAGTTGTAAATAAAAGAGATAAGCCCACAAGGTGTGATGCACCTTGTTGGGTTATAGTAAGCCTAAACATTTTATAGACAGTGGCTGAATTCCTGGACATCAGCTTTAACATGTACTGTTTGATCTATATTAACTTAATTCCTAGAATTTTTGAGAAACTACAATTAGGCTCTCTTACCATGGATGTTTTAAATGCAGTGAAAAAAAAAATACAAGTTGTACAAATAAGATAGGGCTCAAGCTGTCCCCATCTTCATACCAACTAAGCTTATTCTATTAGTTTTGCTCATTAAAAACTGGTGCTCCACTGGAGGCTCAACCAGTTCTTCCAAAGGAAACCAAAAATGAAAGGTATACTTACTTCAACCAATTTCTGACAATGTTGTCGCATAGGAGCTTCTATGTCTTGCTGTATTTGAATTTTTAATAGGTCTAGTTTCTGAGGCGACAGCACCTAAAATAAAGAGGTTATTTAACTGGTAAACAAGGATGTTCAATTTGTTTTCTAAATTATGATCTCAGCAAGCAAGAATGCACTTGAGGAAAAATCTGAGAGAAATCACATGCAAATTTACTAGTGGCAACAAACGACAAATATTGTCTGCAGTTCTATGAAATGCATTTCTCTTGGTCCATAATACGGCTGCAGTTATAAAAAAAATAAAGGAAATAAAATCCAAGAAACAAGATTTCCTGCGCATATTCAGGAAAAATGGAAAATTGTATTAGATACTTATTAATTTTCCTTTCTTGGTGCTTATACATGGAACTCCACCTCCAAGCACTCCTGCAGGACCATTTTATAGCATAAAAAAAATTAAAAAAAATAATAATATGTATGGTTAAAGTGGTTGTTAAGCCACTCACCTGTATACACTATCAGCACTGCCTCCTATTGCAGTGTCCCCCTCTGTGTGTGATTTATGGAAAAAAAAAATACCTAAATTTCACAGCCGAGATTGCGATCACATGACCAGACAGCTTTCTCCTTTTGTCCCCCAAGAGATGCAGTGGGCAGGGCTGAGATTCTCCTGCTATCGTCCGTCTGGAGGGGAGGAGGAAAGAGCTGGCTGATCATGCAATCGTAATCTCGGCTCTTAAATGAGCCATTTACAGCATTTATATTTATAAAAATCATTCACAGAGGGGGACAATGCAATAGGTGGCAGTGCTGATGGTGTATACGTGTTAGTGTTATGAGAGCAGCAGGAGGGGAGAGGGGTGGTACTGTCACAAGCAGATAGACAGAGAAGGGAGGGAGGAGGACACAAGAGCAGAAAGGAGAGCTACAGATAGCAGGCTGCAGGTGACAGAGGCACATAAACTGACCACAGTGTTGGGCTCAGCAGCCATGATGCACCGTGGTCAGTTTACAGAGGGGAGGGTAGAAACTGGCAGGATCAGCCAGGTTTTTTCTTTAGGTGTTACAGGGGGCCAAATGACACAGAACAAGCACTGTGTCATATAACACGCTTTAAAAAAGGAGCAGGATCCATTTTCTGTTGGGTTAACAAAGGCTTTAAAAGGACCTCAGTACTCTCGGTAGCAAGCCATATAGTGAGGAGGGGGAAGAAGAAGAAGGAAGAGGGGGGGGGGGGGGGGAAGAAGAAGAAGGAAGAGGGGGGGGGGGGGAAGAAGAAGAAGGAAGAGGGGGGGGGGGGGAAGAAGAAGAAGGAAGAGGGGGGGGGGAAGAAGAAGAAGGAAGAGGGGGGGGGGGGAAGAAGGAAGAAGGAAGAGGGGGGGGGGGGGAAGAAGAAGAAGGAAGAGGGGGGGGAAGAAGAAGAAGGAAGAGGGGGGGAAGAAGAAGAAGGAAGAGGGGGTAAGAAGAAGAAGAAGAAGAAGGAAGAGGGGGAAAGAAGAAGAAGAAGGAAGAGGGGGAAAGAAGAAGGAAGAGGGGGGAAGAAGGAAGGAAGGAGGAAGGAGGAAGAAGGAGGAAGAAGTCCCACTGGGGAAATACTCTTTCTGGGAGGGCGAATCTTCAGCACCACTCCGAGGAACTCTATTACCAAGGCTTTTTAGCCCACCTAGACAGGAATTGCTGTCACGTGAACCTTTAGCAAACTGAGGTTAAGATCTAGGCCAGTCTGAAGGAAATCCTTAAAGTGGGTCTAGCATCAGATATATTATTTCATTGTAAGTGCATCCATGCCAAGAATGAATACATTCCTGAGATGTCACAAATATACAAGAACAGTTATTAATAAACTGTACCTTTATTTGTATAGTAAAGCAATTTTTAAAGCTAGAACTAAAGTTTTTCCCTTTTTTTTTTTTTTTTTTTTACATATATTAATGTAAACACTCTTAAATTGCAAGTTAAAAATTATGCATGTATCCACACTTTAAAACAAAAAGGTCTTGTGGCAATTAAGCCAATTGTATTTGCTCCTAATGCATTGTATTAATATAACATTGCCCTTAAAAGTAGAACTAAAGGCAAAAACATTTTTTCCTATTTTGGATTTTTTTTTTTTGGCCATCTGTGTCCCATTGGGGAGATTTCTTTTTCACTTTCTGTTCCATAGCCAAACAGGAAAACGGTAAACGTGACAAAGAGGTAGAATCTCCCTAATGGGAACACAGCCAGCACTAAAAACCTGACTGGTATTC